>NW_024039241.1:0-1439989 GCF_016077235.1 Cyprinodon tularosa | reverse complement strand
TGCAAATTCCATGCATTGGATCGATTCCAGGGAATCGATTCAAAAACCTTCTTGCTGGAAGGCAACAGTGCTACCCAATGTTCCACTGTGCAGCCCAAGTCCCTAATCATTTCAGGTATAGTAACATCTCCCATATAACATGGCTTCTGGTCAGCGTAAGTCTAATGATAACAGCAAATAAAGGTTGTATTGAAACCCCTTTTATAACCTTTGCTGCCTAATCTAAACTTTAACATGCAAATATCCAGTGTGCTGCATATTACATACAAATACAAAATCAATGCATTTTGTTATCAAATGCTATGACATAGTTATTCTATAGAGGCCAATCAGTTTAAAGTGTTTATTTAGGTATAGTGCAACAACAATCATTTGTCCAAAAGAAATACTCTTGCCACATCCACACACAGATGAGATTAGTTATAACTGCAAAGGTATTTTGTGAGATAGATCCAGCATTTTGGGAGACCATATCAAATAGTTTATGATACCAGGTTCTAAAGTTGGCAATTCAGATAATAAGGGTTTCATATTTTAGTGTCACGCTGCATCTTGTTTTTAATGTTGTAGCTCTACTTACCTCTCTAACCCGCATATGCCTCCTTAGCCTGATTTTGTTTGTGTTTACCTTTCATGAGCTGTATGCAAATTTGCTGTTTTAGTTAGCGATCTGAGGGCTATTCCGTCACAGTGCCACCATAGGGGCCAGCATATGTACTGTTTCTTTTTTGTTGCTGCATACATTTGTGTGTGTTTTTTTAAGCTGTTTATGAAAAGATACAGCACTCATTAGTGAACAGATAGAATCACATTTAACAGCTATCTACCACATCTATTGATAGGGTAAAATTGCATTACACAGCTAATGTCCTTGTATTGATTTCAATTCTTTTGAAATGTAACATTATATATTTGACTATACTGTCACTTGGTGAACTGGATATTCTAAGTGACCATCTTCAGCAATAGCAATAGCTATCTTAAATAAGGTATCTTTAAATCTGTATTGAGACAGTAGTTTAATCATATTTAAAACATACTTATACAAGTTTTTTCTTTCATTCTTTTTTTAAACATCCCATTATCCAATCACTTTCAAATGGAAAAAAAAATATTGGAAAGCCTTTTTTTTTTAATTGCTCAAGAGGTTAGTAAATCCATTTGGTAAAAGCATTACACAACAGCATTACATTTCACTATTATATAAATAAGGTGCCTCATATATTTAAGCAGCAATTAATATTCTTTAAAAGTAGCTTTGTGGAACCCTCATATGCATGCAAATTGTTCTTTAAAAACCAGTTTCCATCCTGGTGAAGCAGAAGCCAGCTCATAAATTCTGTGATTTGGTACACAAAAATACTTTACACGTTCTTCTTTGTTAACATTATAAAGAAAGTAGAAATCAATAGCTTTGAATTTAGTAAACACTCACCATTAAGTTCCCACTAACCAATTCTATATAAAATACTTGGACTCTCTTCTTTTAAGGAAGAAGTAAATATTTGCTTGCTGCTCATGTCTCTAAACCACAGTTAAACTCAATTGTACTTGTTGCTATGGAAACGTCTTTCCCCACTCCCCTCTTCCCCTTATTTTGACATCACTGCTTTCTCTCCTCTGCTCACCCCCTCTCTCTTCAATGCTTGATTGGGTGCAGCAGTGCAGCCTGAGAGGAGTGCCTATTTACATTGAAGAGCCTGTCAAAACATTCCCAATGGTTTTAACAGATCAAAATGACCTATAGATTGTATGACATTGCATCTTCTTTACTGGTAAATCCAGTTCAAGCAGGAAAAACCTTTTAACTAACTATTCTCAACAGCACCTGAGTTTTGATAAGCATGATGTTGAGAAATACTTTTTGATGCAAAACACGTACCTCCCTTTATATAGCTCAAGGCTAAGGCATTGGTATCATTATGGCTTTAGGCATGTTGAGCATTTCATCTTTACATTCATATATCTTTTAAACAAAATGCAATTTCATATAGCCAGTATTAGCATCAGAGGGAATTATACCAATGAAGGAGGAGGTATTGGTGCTCTGACTCTTAAGGATCCTAAGATCTGCTAAATTTTACATTTCAATCTTAATCCTGAATGATAGGAGGATTTTTAAAGAAGCTAAAATTCAAATTGTGTTCTGAAATCCCTTTTTATAAATATTAGCAATAGTATTCTGCTATCAGTCTATAAAGCATAATTTATTTAAAGAGACCGATACAGTCAGTGAACTTGGAACACTGATCTTACAAAGTGATATAGAAATGCAGCAAACGTTATATTGTAATAAGAGGCTGTAGCCACAACAGGCGGCTGCCTCATTGGAAAGACTGAATATTTGAAAAGCATCGAGCAAGTAAGAAAATGTATATATTTCAACTAAATCCCTTTGTCATCAGGCGTGAGGATATATTATGTCCCTGTTTAGGTGTTTTCTGTCACGTTGGAATTATAGATATCTACCAAAAAAAACCCTCTAAAATCTTCTTTAGGTTTCATGCTCCGGGAGGATCCTCTTATCTATTTGTTGTCACTCATGCTGATCATCCTGATGCCGCATCTAACACCATTCCTTGCTAGTTTCTCCTTTGCTGCGCATGCACACTTAGGGCCTCATCTTCAAAGATTCCAATAAGTGCAAAATTGCATGTGCAACGTTTTTTCTTGCATGTTCAATAAGTTAGCGTGTTGCAGCATATCTGTTAACATGGCCAACAAAAAAGATAAAGTAGGTCCCATTAGATTTCTTCTTTGTCAAAGGAGGAAATTTTATTTGCAAATATCAGGTTCTGTACTGTAACTATTTAATATAATTCTATAGCTCTACACTGCACCACTCTTTAAAATGTAAAATTCTTTGGTGGGTTTTCAGTTTTTGCAGTTCTTGAACTTTAGACCTCTCTACGGTAAAAACCTACACATTAAAGCTGCAGTCTGTTACATTGAGAAGAGAGCAGACTTCGACTGAAAATTTGAAGAAAAACAGGTTTCACGCCACTCCCCCACCCTCTCTGCTTCACTCATGCCCCACCTCCAAGCTCCACCCCTCTCACAGCATCTGCGCGGCTACCGCATGCGACCAGAAGCGTCCAAGCAGCGTACGCGGCATGGAGTGTGAACCGGTAAGAGCGATAACACTCACCTCCAAGCAGCTAGATATAAGATGCCGGTTATACCGCGGCAGCGGCAGGTTCAGCGGTGAGAGGGAGGGGGCAGGATTCAGCATGTGTGAGCTGTGATTGACACTCCATCAGACGCTCCTCTGGCTGTGATTGGTTGTTTTGACTCGTCCCGAATTATTCTTTCCAGATTGAAATACAGGCAGTAGGCGGGACCAGTTGAAGCAGTGTTTTTCACAGGTTACATATCACATGTACTGCTGTCTGGGCATAGGGACAGTTTTAGCCAATATGACAAAAAAAAGATTTTTAAAAACTTACAGACTTCAGCCTTAATGCAGCACTTAAATGTTCTTATTTAAAAAGTTTTGCATTAATAGATAATGTATGAAACGGGTGGGCAGTAAAGGAGAAAGAGATGGTGGTGATTTTTTGTTCTGGCCATCTGCATAACAAGGTTTGAATTAAGATAGCCAAAGTCCCACAGGCAACAAAATGACGGGTCTATTACAAATCTGTACTCTGATTCTGTGGTGTTTATGTAGGAAAACAAAAAAAAACTAATGAAAGTAGTTGGGACTCCAGCAAGCGTTCAGTTAGCCCAGTAGTTGGTTATCACAGAGACTTTGGAAGCAGGTGGGTTGAGAGTCATTGCTAACAAAGACATAAGTAACAATTATTTTGCCAATCAATTAATCTGTTGTTATATTTTTTTTTCAATTAATAATTGGATACCCAAAGGTTTTCTAAAGAAGACTTTTTATAAAATTAAACCAGGTAAAACAAACTTTTCGACTTGAGGAGTTCTTGATAGAGAATATTGAGAGACGAAAAAGATTTTTTATATGAGATGCAAAATGGTTTTTACAATCTTGCTATAATTACTGCTCTAAATGGGTCATTCTGTCAGCTAAAGGCATGTTTTTAAGAGTCTCTTGAGTTAATGGTTAATCGATTACTATTTCAATAATCAATTAATCACAATTAATCTGATTGTTTCTGCCCTATTTCAGTTTACTGTGACAAATTTAACCCTTAATATTATAGAAGCCTCCTGTAATACAACAAACAACTCTGGAAAATTTATTATTTGTCCATGAATAAAAGCAACTGACTTTAGATTTACCACATTGTGATAACTTGCATCCCTAATCTTAAGTGAGATGAGTGTTCCTCCCCTTCTAAGTTTGATTTTCAAAATCTGCAGAAAGATACTACCTTATGATATCCTCCAAGAGATTTTGTTATCTTTTAATTTTGCTCTTTAGATAAAACATTTCCCTTTTTATGTTAATTATTTTTAAGAGACTTAAACTATTTGCCAGGATGTAACATGAAAAGCAGAAGTAGTTATGCCAGCACGTCAGATGTGCTGTTGTTTCCGTAACAACAATTCAAAACAGCAGGTGTTATTATGGAAAAAAAACAATACTGATACACAGCAGGGGTTTCACTACAAGGAGCCATCCAGGAATTTCTATTCTTAATACACCAAGTTAACTGCTCACTCTTGGCTTATTCATATCACTGATAACAAAAAGATTTCTGGGCGGTTTTTTTTCTCTCATTTGTTGTAGTGGTTTATTAAAAGGGAGTCTCTTGGTATTTTAGGGTATTTCAAAATACAGTACATCTGCATAACTGCAAATAATCCCCTACATGTTGACTTTCAAACAATTATGCCAGCTGCAAGAATTTGACAGTCCTCTGAATTAGAATTACTGCGCCGGTGCTTCAAATCAAACCAGTCATGGAGTTCATCTGTCCGTGAATGTGTGGGTTTTAGAGGTACCCAGGTTTGAGAAAATTGATTGATGCATAAATCAATTATTGAATTTTGCATGGCAAAACTTCCATCTCATCCACAAAATCCCAAGTATGGTGTTATGTATTGCTTTCCTTAAAGTGGTTTTGGTCTCTAATCATCATGCATTACTTCTACTCACAAACTAAATTCAATTAGAAGTGTTTTTCAGTTCAGTTTATCCAGCTGTGCGTGAACAAGCTCCAAGACATTTTCTTTCAAACTAATTTTTGCCAGCTACTGAAAGCAACACAAGTTGCATAAAGGATTTTTAGCAACACTGGACCTACAAAATCTAAATCTATGTATGAAAACTTAAACTGCAGTCAAAATATGAGTTAGAATGATCGGTCTGTAATGGCTATATGCCTCTGTGAACTGGATTTCTCCTCTTTTCTGTGCCGTAGATAAACTGCGAATCAACGAGCTTCGCTACACTCCACTTCAACGGCCAGCAGAATTTGCCCTCGTTCAGGCAATTTAGTGTGAGTGCCCCTCAGCATCTGCCTCAGCTGTCCGCCACACAACAAAAGCCCACAGAGGCAGAGAGCTGAGCGTCTGTGACCCATCATGCCATGCTGTGTACTCCTGTAATGAGTCACTGTTTAGTCAGTAGAAAACAAGGCTAGAATAAAATACAGACATTGTGTTCCAATAACACTTCAATTACACGGGAGCGATGGTTCCTAAAGGAAAAAAAATGTGGCTTGTAATGTTGCATGAAACCCTAATAAAAATGAATAAATCTCATCTATAAACGTAACAAGTTTTTAGTCAATGCTTTCAGCTCAGACTTGCTACTCCAAAAAGTTCTATACAATTTTATGCAATTTAAAAAAGCATTAAAAGGTAAAAGTAACAGATGTTACATTGGGAATGCTGAAAACAGGCATTTGTGCATCAAGAAATTGGGCCCTGGCACATAATATGTCACAACAAAGCCCCCAACATCAATACAATTTTATAATGTTGAGATTTATATACCAATGAAACAGTGAGAGTAGGTGGGAAACCTAACCAACTGGCACCCCGTACAGAGATTTAGGAGCTCACTATTTTGGGCTCAATCTACCAGTATATGTCATCAGTAGCAAAAAACTGATTGTGACAAAAACTTTTATTTGAAAACACAAAGTTCTGGCAGGATTTGTCTAGAAGTTATGTCAGCACCAGTGTTGCTACTCTGATAATCACAAGCAGCGACACATAAATCCCAACAGCTGTCTCACCTGAATGGCCTACTTTATCTCAGTCATACAAATGTTGGGCAGGACTTGCTTATCTGTATATAATCTTTCAATGTGTTACTTGAGGGGATTTAACTGTGCTACAGTAATTTAGCTAGCTAATATTGTTCATAATTCAATGTCTGTTTTAACCCTCAAATGCTATAAGTGCATGAAAAGAATTTTATGTAAAAAACATTTTATTTTTCCCTTAAAAACTCTCTTTCACCTAAGACTACATATGTAATGGGTGTTAAAATATTTTTATGAAAACAGATGTTTTTGGGGCTTCACAAGCAGCAGGAATGTTTGGAAAGAGCAAGTATTAATGTAGCAGCACCTGTAGATATCTTCTCCTTCTGACTCATAAATAATACAAAAAAATTTTAAGGAAATGCTTTAAAAGCAGACATTTAGTAATTTCCCGCAGGGAATTTTTTAAGTATGTCTGTTTCTGATTTCTTATTTGATAAGCTGTATCAACAAAAACAATCATCATTAGGGTCCTCATCTGCTTTTCCCTGAGCTAATCCAAGTTTGCTGTGTTGTTGGATATTTTGTACATCACTATTTATAAATCCTTACTAAAATTATTTTTTATGCTTTAGTTTGTGACCCTGCGTTTTGTGTGATCTTGTCCCTGTTGGGAGCTGGAGAAATCCCATCTTTCTCCAGCAGAGTCCGCCGTGGATCCTCTGAGGGAGCTCCCTGCACAGCTGCAGCTCGTCAAGATCATCAGAGGATCCACTACTTAAGCTGTCTTCAGACCTTGCCTCAACGCCGCAGTGTTGTTCCAGTTGGTCAGCGCTAAAGCCTAGATCCTCTGAGTATCTCCATGACTTTGAATCCAGTCTGGATTCTAACTATTATCTCTGTCTTCCAAGAAACCTGTGCCTCCTCTGAGAAAGCTCTGGAAGAGCTAACCTGCCGAGCCGACCCTCTGAGCCAAACCCTGAAGATCCCTCTGAGAAACCTCAAGCAGCTCAGGACTGAGCTGGGACTTCCAAGCCAAGGTCTGTTCTAACAAGACGTGAGACGCTGAAGCAGCTAACGGACTCTGCTGATGAACCCTTCTCCAGAACCAACAGTGACTCTCCCAAAGTTAACCTCAAGAACCCTCAAGGTACAATCAGTGAACTTCTGGAAGTAAAACCCTGCCAGCCAACCGCTAACTGTGCTGTCTCTCACGCAGACTCCGGTGAACCAGTATCCAGGCCCCGAACCAGAATCGGTACATTCTGTGTGTTTGTGCTTTAATAAACTGTTGAACTCTTCATCCTTGTGTCCGTCAGTGGTGTTCTGCATAACTGGGTTGCCTTCTGTGAACCCATCATGACAGTCCCTCTCATTGGAAACCCTCCTTACTTCCGTTTCTCACCATGTTACTCTTACAGCACCAAAGGCTTTAAAGGGTGTGTTAACTTTTGACTTTTTTCACAATTAGTGACTCTATGATTTAGTGTGCCTCGAACGCTGTTTGCCTTCAAATAAACTTATTATAATGCATAACTTCTACTCACAAACTAAATTCACTAAGCAAAGATTAATCTTTTTATTTTGTTGAAACAGTGTTTTAATCCTTGACAATTAAAACATCTGCAGCCAACAGCTGTATACATGATGACATCTTTTTTCTGTGATGCACTAACCAAGCCAAACAAGAAGTTGACATATTCCCATTTAAAATGTTTTTGACAAGAAAACTGTACAATTTATGACATCTGTAAGTGATTTCCACAAAACACGATTCTAGACTCTATGGAATCCCCATAAAGGAAGTGCATGTTTCATGAGAGCACTTATCTGATTTGATGTTACAGTATAGAACTGTTCATTGTGATTGAGTTGAGTTTGTACTTGAGAATTTTTTTTAACATTTTATGTCTCTATTTGATTATCTATGCCTTTAAAAACAAAATAACATTAGATGCATCAAGACTTTGATTGCAACTTATTTTTTTAAGTTTCTTTTTTTTTTATTAAGGCTCCAGGAGAGATATAAAATCTGTGCAAAGACTATGAGGACTTTCTTACCCTGTCATAAAAAGGAAAGCATAATCAGTGGAATGGAGGCTGACCTCTAGGGAGTGTATAAAAATTTTGCTGTTTTTTTGTTTGTTTTTTTAAATCCTGCATAAAAAACACCAAAAAGTATAGTGAGTCTATGTAGCGTGAACAATGACTGAAATGTTAACATCCCTGTGACACAATGAATCACCACAGTCTGTCACTCCTACACACAAAAAGGTTATTTTTCCAGATTAATCACTACAGTGGTTCTCCAGTGACTTCCCCGTTAGCAATAGTCACGACACACTCTCATGAAACCTGCAGAGCCCCTGTTTGTTATATGCGAAAAAGCAATTAAGATTAAGCAGGTTGTGATGCAACTCATTGGTCCAATTTTCAAACATTTATAATAATTACTTTAACACCAATGAGGCAAAAATGAAGAAAACTCAGGCTGGGAGGAAGGAGCCAAAATGACCAGTCAGCCACAAGATGCCTGAGACTGCACAGAGAGCTGAAGCCTGGCACATGCACACAGCTCTCTCTGTGTGTCCATTCATAAGGCAGACACGCTGAGACGAGCCGGATAAGCCTGCCTGTGACTCCACCAGGAAGAGGATCAATAGGAGGGAATGCACCATTTCGGATATAGACAAACTGAGTAAGGACAGGGCAGACCTCGAGTACTCATTATGCTGTGTAGGGTGAGCAGAGTGTGTGCTGCCACTTCTAGAATTATATAGAAACATGGGGAGACAATATAAACACCTTAGGGATTAGGACACTGCATTGTAGATTTAGGTACTAATAAGAACCAAAACTGATATATGCCTGTCTACATCAAAGCTGAAAAGCCGAAGACAATTGTCTAAGCAGGCTGACAGAAGGAAGAGAATGCAGGTGCCAGGGGCCCGAGCCTCTCCAGTGACCAAATAAACACTGAACAATGTTTGCCACGGCGGTCACTTATGCCTCCCTTGCTGGCATGGAAACTGTTGGCTACATCTAAGCATTTGGACATCACCCCCAGAAGTCAATCACAATCTGACGCCCCACCTCCCATGCTAACAGTATCTACACTACTTGCCAAGTATCAAATGCCTGTAAAAAAAATAAGGATGAGCCTCTACAGAGGCCAAAAAAGATGATGCCTTAGTGAGTCTTTTCCTGTCCTCTGATTATTACGCCTCTGTTCACAGTGTGTCTACCCATAAGCTGATCAAACAGGTTGTTGCCAAAGAGTAATTGCTATTGTCACTTGAAAGTTAAACTGAATGCCATTACAACACAGTTTTAAAGGCAAATATACTTTGAGGATGTGTGTTAGAGGACGTTTTCTCATTTTGTCATGTTACAACTAGTGACTTGGATTTTAAAGCATTTTTTGAAAGAACAACACAACATAGTGCATCTTGATTGACAAAAAAACTAGCAGTTTCAATTGTTCTTTAAAGTTAAGTGGGAAAGAGCTGTCCTGTATTTCTCTTTCTCAAATACACAAAAAAACAGCCAGAGTCAATGGTTTTTAACTTTTAAAGCAAATAAATCTTAGGCAAATGGTGGTCTGTCAGATTGAAATCTGACTAAAAAGCGACATTTTCAAGTGTTGCAACAAATTACTGATGCATTTTATTTAACAAGCCTTTGACTGGACCAGTCTAACACATGATCATTCTTTGATGTAAATTATTGCACTCTGGCTAAAGCTTTACTTTAGGTGTGTTCCTGTACAAGGTGAACACTTTTGCAGTTTCTAACTTGTTTTTTTCACACTGGTGTATTAAGCTCCAACTTTTCTTTTCCATCAACTCTGTGAAGCTTTCTTGCTTCTTTACAGAAAGATACTGTCTATATTAGCAACAGTCAAGCAGCAATTATACCTAATGCTATAATTGAAGGTAATCTGTGTTAAAATTAGCATCTTACTAATGAAGATAAAATGAGTTAGTGACATTTCCGTATTAATTATTTATGATCTAAATTGCATTTTTACTTTTTTTTTTTTTTGGGGGGGGGGGTCTTTATTACATCTTACTTTTGCCATTTTTGCTAGATAAGTTTTTTTTTAGTTTATATAGAGTTTTTGTGCCACTTCTGGCTTGTTTTTTTCGACAGTAGGCTGACAGGAAAGGGGGTATGAGAGAGGGGGAGAGACAAAATCAGAATCAGAAATACTTTAATAATCCCAGAGGGAAATTACTTTTGTTACACGCTCCATATACAGTTTTATATATATATATATATATATATATATATATATATATATATATATATATATATATATATATATATACAACAAAGCACACAAGATAATAAAGATATAAATATATACACATATAACTCTTCTGTATATATATATATATATATATATGCATATGTATAGCTAAATCCAAGTAAAGTGATGGTGGCATGTAAAAATAGTGCAAGGAATGAATAAATGTCAATTATAGAGGGGGGGGTCTGAATCACTTGAGGGAGACATGCGGCAAAGAACCACAGGTCGGATTCGAACACGGTTCGGCCGCGTTGAAGACTAAGGCCACCATACATGGGTCTTGCACACTAACCACTGCTCCACCTGCACACCGATGACTATATATTCTTACGTAGTAGAAGAATAGTTTTAGTTTGTGACCCTGCAATTTTGCATGTGGTGTCAAATATAGGAGTTTGCCCTGCAACTAGAGGGGTGATGTTTCAAGCCCCAGCTCCAGCTTTTAGTCCTTCACCCTGGTCAGAGGGTTTCAGTTAGCCCCAGGGCAGCTGTGGCTACAGTGTAGCGTGCCACCATCAGTGTGCGTGAATGGGTGAATGACTTAAAGTGCAGGCCATTTACTATTTCCAGGGACGTGCAACCCTTATCTACTGTAGGCTCCTGATTGAAGAGGTCCTTCCCCTTGGTTATTGGGTACATTCCAAACATCTCTTTCTCATCAAGGTTCTGCTGAGTGCCTTGAGAATTATAAACGGTGTGTTAACTTTTAGGACTTTGCACATTCATTGACTCTATGGTGGTGTCGAAACCTGTTTGCCTTCAAATAAACTTACAAAGACAAGATCAGTCTTTTCTTATTTAGTTGAAACAGTGTATTGTAGAGGTGAGTATTGGCATGAGTGTTGCGATTCGATACAGTACATGTCGCAATACTTGGGTCAAGATACGATATTATCACGATATTGCGGTATCACTATATATTGCCATATTTTCCCCAGCTATGAAAATCAAATGATGAGATAAAAAAGCAAGTGCTGTATATTTTCATCAGAAAATATTGATTAGGTATTATTATCCATGTTGTTTGGGGTTTTCTTCCACTGTGACTGCCTCAAATACAGATCTGGTGCTGCACGCACAGTTAAAGGGCTCCACAGCGCTTTCTGCCAGAGTGGTGGTGCAGAGGTAGCCCATTTTCCCATCAATGTTTTATGTAACCATTTTTTTTTTTTTATCGATACTAAGAAGTGAAAAATCGATATTATATTGGGCAGCCGAATATCATGATATAACGCGAAAACGATTATTTCCCACACAGTGTATTGCTACTTGATTTTAAAAATTCGATAACATTCTCTGTTGAATATTGAGTTTTTTTTAAATTCTGTTACTGTTATGTTCGTTAATTAGTTCTTCTCCCTTTGCCTTTGTAACTTACCTCTGCAACAAGTGATCCATATTTCATGTGATTAGCTCTTCTGATTTGTTAGCCATTTTCCCTACCCTGTCTAAGTGTATATAAGTTCCTGTTTCTTATGATTTTCTGCTGGATGAGGAAAGCCTCTGTGTAAGACCATCTAAATTTATAGTGTTTTGCTTTATGTGACCTTAGCTTGTAAATTCAATTGAGTCCCCCAACAAACAAAAATATGAAAAAAAAAAAAAAATGAAAGAATATAATTTATGTGCTCTTTCAATGTCAATAAAAAGGGGAACTGAACTGAAGCTGGCAAGTTGATCAAAGACCAATCAGAAACCATTTCAACTTCCCCACTGACTCTTCAAAGCATCAAAGGATATTGGATGGCCTGTCCTGAATACATTTTAATAGTTCCTTGTTTTCTTGATATAAATAAGAAAGAGACATATTCTTGCATTTAACAAGTAAGTCAAGTACTACTTTTTAAATGTGTTTTTATAAAAAGCATCACCTGTTCTCTCCAACTTCATAACTGTGCGTCAATAAAAATCTGGATAAATTGCATCTAATTTCCTGGCTAAATGTAACCATATCAGGAAAAGGTTTAAGGCTTGATTCTTTTTCAGTCACCCCCCAAAAAAAGTATTAAAATTGGATTAGCAAATTTCATCTAAAACAAAGTCAAAATTGTGTATTTGTCTTCATGATATTCATTAATTGTAATTTTAACAGACACAACTGATCATCAAGGCAGACATTTTAAAGAGGTGCCCCCTTTCCTTCAACAAGTTACTTCTTATTCAGTCCCACAGACAGAGACATGAATGTTTCTCCCTCCTATAGAATATATAGGGCCTCACTTCCATCCCCACCAACAGCACTGCTCCCTCTGACGTGCCTTGAAGCCTATTACCCTTTCTGACGTAAGAGCATCTCTTTGCTGAAAATCTGCCCTTTATGTTAACAATCTGAGAAAAGCCTATGATCACAGTACAAAGGCCATTTATGCAAGGCAAAAAATCTCAACTGCCTTATCCCAATTTGCAAATACTGTCTCAGATCCCCTAAGAAATCTGCTACCAGGATGTGATCAATCTTAAGACAGTTACAAGGACGATGCAACCACAAGGCAGTACTATGGGGCTTACTGCTCTTTTGATCAGAAGAGGGGAAACAGAAGTGTCCGTATAACTGATGGGGGTGTCTATAATGCTGGCAATCAGCAGAGCCACAGGAAATGGTATAAAACCCATATATTTCATGGTTAAACAGCACAGCTTGCAATATTCACTAAAGAGAAACATTGATTGATATGACTAGCTTATAGACCTTACAGAATGTTGCTAATTTTAATGATAAATTTACCATCCTTCAGAGCCAAGATAAACTGTTCACTGGTGGGGGCTGGCTGGAATCCATCCCAGCTTTCAATGGGGGAGAGGAGGGGTACACCCTGTATAGGCTGCCAGCTTATCACACAGCCAACACAGACAAATGACCATACTTACTCCTGAAGCCAGTTTAAGAATCATCAACTAATTAAACAAGCATCTCGTTGGTGTGCGGGAAAAAAACAAGATTTTTTTTCACACAGGAAGGTCCCGAACTAAATTAAATAAGGACCTCTTCTTCCATTAGGTAACTTTAAAGAAAGCTGTCAAAAAGCTCATCTGCTATTATGACCCAGACGTTTGAGTGGTTCTTCTTTAAAAGAAAGGTCTGTAATTGGATTCACAGCCATTCACGTCAAAATGCCCTTGGACTGAACCACCTATTGCCATTAAAACATTTCTTGCTAAGTACAGAGAAAAGGACTGCTTATCGAGCACCTTATGAAAGCTTTCATGAGTGTATTTGTAAGAGTTTCCACAAGAACGAGGCTGTTAAACACCTGTACGACCTTACCAAGGTTAAAGCGCTTTTCATACACTGAGCATGGAAAGTTTGTTTACTTTTTAAAAGGCCTCAAAAATATTTGTATCTTCAAAAAACGTGAATATAATAGTTTTTATTAAAATACAGAGAAATAGGTTTGCTTTGACAAAGCGTTAACATACAAAAAATCTTTGGCATGGCTAACTCACAGGAAATGCTTGGAAAAACACTTAGCAAACCTTTTAACCAGGATTCCTCTGAAGTATGCTTGAGTTATTCAATAACAGCTACAATCTCCAACAACTTATACCATAACTAAGACTGCAGCCTAAAGTGACCCAAGTCTGATTTTTTGGCCCATTTGCGACCTGGATCAGATTTTTTTCCTGGCAGTCTAAAAAACACAGATCCGATTTTTTCCAATCCGACCCCGGCAACTTGGCTATGCGGTCCTGAATCCGATTCGAATCTGATCTTTTCAAATGAGACCTGTGTCTGAACAGCCAGGTCGCATTCATCAGACCTGAATGCCATTAATACCCGACAAAGGTGGGTATTAATTAATTAATGCTATGCAGAAGCGGCAAGAAAAACAACAACCATGGCAGATGGTGATGCAGAGAGCAGTATTTATGTTTAACCATATTGAAAAGATTGAGTTTTTATGGTTGGAAAAGATCGCTAGATGCGCGCTGGCACTACCATCCATGTTTACTTCTGTAAACAAAGAAAATGCTGGCCTGTGACGGCATTGCGTCATCTACCGCGCATGCGGGACACTTGCGTTGTATGACTGCAGTTCACAAAGGAGATCACATGCAAGTCGCATATATTTGGAAATATGAACGGCAATGCAAACAAAATCGTATTTAGCAAAAAAATTGGAATTGAGCATCAAGGCCTGCTGTGTGAATGTAACTTAAGCATGCAAAGTCATAATAATTATGTTCATAGCATGATCCTGTGACACACAATCTCAAAATATTAGAGCTCCACTATATTAATTCTGGAATGCAGTTGTTCTTACCATTAACTATCTATTTGGTATCAGTATTGATATGTCAAAGTTTGAGGGTGAGTGCTTTAAAACTGTTAAAATGTTTGTATTTTATAAAGCATAATGCTGATAGGAAAATTTCAACTGCTATCAATATTGCTGTTATGGTGATAAATTGAATTTATCAATGTTATTTCCCTACCTTGTCAACACTGTAAAAAAAAAAAAAATAATAATAAATCAACCACACAGCTGACTTTGCTTGTCTGCATAAGCTAAACACCCACAAATCCTGGGCTGCATTACTTTTACAGTCACATACGCAGATGAATATAATTTGACCAAAGCCCCTCCCTCCCCCTCCTGCAGCACAAAGTCCAACAATATGAAATTAAACATCAGCCAGATTTATTCCTGGTATCAAAATATGAAACAATAACATATAAATGCAGCTATATTATGTATCTCTGTTTAAGATTTGTATTCAAAGAATGGAAAGAAGTCGTTTTTTTAAGCTGCCCTCTATCCTCTTTACTCTTTTAAAATAACAATATGAGAATAACCATTAAGCCACCATTGGTTAATTATTTAGTTGGGTTATCTGGCTTGTCTACTCCTTTACAGAGATGTCGATTATAATCCATTAACTGCACTTTTAACAGCATTCCTATTTTAATTTCTCAAGACAAAAAAAACATTTGGAAAGGTATTCAAACAGCTTTTTTGTAAATGACAGAACATCTATCCACCTGAGTGAGATCAGTGAGTATGAAAGGGAAAGTGTTCGATTTCTCTATGATACAAAAAACTAGGAAAAACTCTGTAAATAGACTTAAGACCATTTCAACGGTACAGTAAAAATTACTTTTGAAAAATTACGTTTTCGTGACCTTGGCATCTCTTCATACAGGAAACTGACCCATGGCTATACCCAAAAAGAAAAGGTGCAAAAATGTTATCCCTGATTTCTTAGCCATTAAACAAGGCAAATGTTTAAAGACAGTTTTTTTTCCCCTATGGAATCTACATTGTATTTGTATCTGTGTGGTTAGGTAGAGACTTCAAGGATCCAAATGCGGAGATGATTAAGCAGAGAGGAGTTTTAAAGATTTAATGAAAAGTCCAAGAGCAACAGAGGCAAAAATCCAAAAATGCTGAAAACCAAACTAGATGCCCAAAAAAATGTTCGGGAACATACATGTGGAAGGTAGGGACGATGACAACAAGAAACCAGCACTGAGTGAAGGCTCCTCTGCTCTTTAAAGCCTGGCACTCTGATGAGCCTGATTAGCTCCACCTGTGTAGATTGCCCAGGTTCTCCACAAAGATCCTCTCTTGAAGAGATGTATAACTCATACACATGGGAACCCTGACAGTATCTAAACTTAGCAAGAAGGTTAAACCCTTTAGTCCAGGGGTTGGCAATTCCAGTTTCTGAGGGTTGGTATCCTGCAGCTTTTAGATTAACCCTTGCTCCAGCAAACCTGAATGAAATGTCTGAGTTACCTCATTAGGATGTAGTCAGTTCCTCCAGAGTCCTCTCAATCATCTAATGACTTGATTAAGGTGTGTCAAACCAAAGGTGAATCTAAGAGCTGCAGGATACCGGCCCTCAGGAACTGGAAATGCCCACTCCTGGTTTATTTTACCATTTTTTTGTTCTAAGAATCTGTTCTAGGAAGAAAAAAGCATTTAGGTAATAAAAAATGTGAAAGCATGTATATGACCGTTCAAATTGTAAGAGCAAAGTATTTGGGTTATTAACTAAATAATTACCCATTTGGAACATCTTAGAATAAAGCATTATGCAACACAACATGAAGTTCATGAATTCCTATTTTGTAAAAAATGAACTTAAGCTTTTTTAGTTTACATAAAAATACTGCTAAAATCTCATCTAATCCTTGTGAAAAGAAAAGTCAGGTAAACTGAATGATTAATTTATAATATGCAATTTAGGTAAGCAAATAAAATGATAAAACTTTTTTATTTTATTTTATTTTTTTAACTTAACCAACCTCCCAAGTCACATGTCGTCTCAATACCTCCACATAAACTGAAGTTTGTGACAAGATGTGGTCAGTTCACACTGTGTAATCTTCTGTTTTGGTTAGTCAAGTCTCTACCACAAGTGTGATTAAGTTATGTAGCGCTTCTGGTGCGACAGCAAATTCGTATTCAATTCATAGACCAGACAACAATGAGTCATAAACCACCTGCTTCAACACCTGCCAGATAAATCTGTTCATGTTTACTGTTAGCATTTACATAGGTATTAATTCGCCAACAAATCCAATGCTGCAAACATACAGTCCAGAAATATTCAGGATTAACCAACATCCTATATATTTATACTAAATGCAGGTATCTGCTAAAGAGAGCAACGCTACAGTGAGAAGAGTAAACTATTTTTCTCTGCAAAGAGGGTGCTTGCTTTTGTTTATTTTAACCTTATTATGATCCCAAAATTCCAAACCTAGCTGGCATTAAAAAAGAGCAAGGAAAGCCCAAGGTTGTGTTTCGCATTCTCTGAGAGTGCCTGCCAAGGCGTGGTCAGTTTTCACAGCAGCTCTACTAAAGGCAACAGATGGTACAGAAGCACCTTATGACATAAACATGAGCTTCCACACACACATCTTTCTGGCCAATCAGAGGCTGGACTGTAAAAATAGACACTGGGACAAGGCTTGCCTCCAGAGAGTGCCGCACTACTTCTTACGGCTAGAGTTCCCAAAGAGAAGCAGAGAGAAATAAGGAGAAACCCCAGTCACAGCCGCATGGTTTGAACTAACACAAGCATCAGAACAGATGGATATTAGGGTAAACTATCGCACAAAAATTGTTACTAATGTTATTTGTCTTTAATACTTTTGAGTTGGGGTCAAATGTCTGACCTTCAGGTTAACACAGACTACATACTGAATCTAATTTAGCAGTGTGCAAAAGATAAAGTTTGACTAAAACATATTAAATCCAGTCTGAAGCAAAGCGAAGAATGTAACTCACATTTGATTTGCAGATCAGTGAATGCTCAGTTTCAATTCCTGAGCCGCATCACAGGAATAAATTTGTCTGCAGTGAGAACTGTAAGCCCTCATTCAGAATGCCACTTTTTAGTCAGCTCAGAGAAATCAAACTTGAGATAATGCTTTTTTTCATTTATTCTATAATCATATGAGAAGTTTTTGTTTTTTATGTACATAAATTTGCCAAATGTGCACCAATTCTAAATTTCAAACTGAGAAGAAAATACATAACTTAGAATTCATTGGGCTCTTCACATTATGGAAATCATGGCCCATGATAGCAATGAGTATAATCTACTTTGGTAATGGATGGTAATCTGTCTGCTGCTGGCACCAAGTCTGACAGTCTCAGCCACTCAAACATGCTCATCAGCAGATTAATTTCAGAAGAACTTAGCCTAGCTGTCTCTGAAAGTAAACAGCATTTATTTTAATACTGTGCATTTCTTACTTGTTTAGGGCTGCAACTGTCATTCTGTTTAAATAAGATCCCGTTGGGACCAGCAATCTTACAATAGTCCCTCAGGCCAACACCATGTTGGAATTGTAGGAAATCATGTCATCCTGTCATTAGATAACATCAAGAACCCAAAGGAATACAGGAGCAACACTGAAGAAGCCTTAAATCACATTACAAAACACAACCTTCCTCTAAGCAGAATTTTAATTAACTTCTATGAGTAACTGATATTGAAAACAAGACTAGATTGTTCTTTTGTTTCATTTTTTTCCCCAAAAAGTAATTAAGCTTTGGTTTCACCAGATATTAAAGTTTCATGATCATTAAAAGGCTATTTATCTCTTACCAATATGAGATATGTGGTATATAAAACTGTTGTTGATATATATATATATATATATATATATATATATATATATATATATATATATATATAGATAGATAGATAGATAGATAGATAGATAGATAGATAGATAGATAGATAGATAGATAGATAGATAGATAGATAGATAGATAAATATATATCTATCTATCTATCTATATATATATATATATATATATATATAGATAGATAGATAAATATCTATCTATCTAAAACAACAGTTTTGTTTGGAGTTTGAGAATAAAAGCAAATGCAACGCATAAACAAAAAAGTAAGTAGTGTCCTCCACTGAAAAAAGATTAAAAATTATTGCCTTTGAGCTATTTTAATAGTCGCAGATTAAAGATAATTAAAAAAGAATCATAATTATTATTTTTAATAACTAATTTATTTAAAATTTTTCTTATCTAAGACTTCAAGAAGCAGCTTCAGGATTTTTAAAATAAGTATTTTTCTAAATCATTGACAAAAAATGTAATCGGCTAATTTACTTATTTCATAATTAGCCTAGTATTATAGATTCAACCTGAATTATCTTAAAAAGTGACTAATAGTATTAGAAAGTTATAATATAGACAGAAGTGGAAATGTGTTCATCCAGTACACTGATTATATATTTCATTTGTGGAATAACAATAATCTATTTTTTTGTGTGTGTGTCCTGTTAAGCTAATATATCTCTGGGAATTGATGTCCCACAGCTCGCTGATGCTAGCTTTGTTTTCACAAGTAGTATGATTGCCATGAAGTTCTGCTTTGTATATGTGCATTAAACTTTATTGAAAACTATTTGGGGAATAAAATCAAGTACAACGGACACGGAAAGGGAGATGAGAAAGACAATGAGGGTTAGAACTAAGGGGACAGAGGGGGAGAGACAGACAGGAAAGAGTGCATGAAAAGAGAGAAAACAGATCAAAATAGCAAAAATAGACAACACAGAAAATATGCAACTCCTAAAAATCCGCTTCCACACCTGTATGGGATAAAAAGAACAGAAAAAAAAGAGCATAACAGCAAAAAGAAGACAACGGACAACCAAAGTAGACTTTAAAAAAAAAAGCTTCAACAGCAGCGTGTATCCTTTCCATGTGTGTAAGAGTCCGAACCTATTGTGATTACACAATGTTAATCAGGGAGGAAAATATCTGTAGCTGCAGCTCAGTATTTTAGTATTAATGTGTATCCGTGAACACCTCGAAACAAATGCATGAGCATGCTTGTGTATAAGGGATTCACAAATCCTCTTCAGGTGGAACGTATGCTTAATAGCAGGTGTGGGCGGTACCAGACAAGCCTGACGGGGCCAGGACAGAAAAACAGGCAACAGGAGCCCCATTATCCTGAGGCACCCAGATCACTGGGACACAAGGAGGGCAGACATAGAGATGGCCTCACCCACCATAAAAGAGCAGATGAGAGCAACCGGACCTGAAGCCATGATTGGCCCAACCCAAATGGGGCCCAGTCCATGAGGGGCCAAACCTCGGAGGCCACAATGCTGGGGCAGCGGCATCAAGCCCATGGGCTTCACCAGCGGCCAGTCACAGCCAGGGTGGGTCCGGATGAGAGCAAACAACCCCCAAGTGGAGACCCCACAGGGTCAGGAGGCCCCGGCCTGCCCCTGCAGTCACCAGGAATGAGACAGCGCCCACTGTACTACCCAACCCCACAACTAGAGAAAATAAATGTTTAAACATTTTTATCTATTTAAAAAGTCATGTTTAAATGCTTTATAGATACTAGGACTACAGGATTTGATTTTATTGTAATATTTTTCTTTCATCCAGTCACTCACAGTTCATCCCTTAAATTGTTAATGAGAGGTTTAAGTTTTGCTATCCTGATTGTAAATCCTATTTATTACCAGTTCCAACAGTTAACTCAATTATTTTTTTTCTCCCATTCGGCTTTCTTCTGCTATTGTTTTCTGCTTTCGAGGCCGATAGCTTTTAGTTTTCTGTCAAAATGCTTTTGACAACCTACTTGGGTTATCTTGTACCTTTCCCTTTTACAACCTCAAGAGAAACAGTTCACTGGTGGGGGCTGAATAACAAAAACTTTGTATTCACTTGTTTCCAATTTGAGAAACACAGACAGGAAAGCATCATCATCTTTTGACACATAACATTTTCCTTTTATTGGATCACATGACAGCACTCTTGTTGTTGCCATGTTTCCTGTCAACCAGCTAGGTGTAAGAGCTTGATATGGTCTAAAAAGGATCTTAACGGTATCTTTGAAAAAAAAAAAAAAGACAAAAGAAAAAAAATAGAAAGTTTACTACAATATGGTAGTATATTATGGTAGGGTAAATATGGTAAAAATTTATAATAATACCTTTTCTTAATAAATGTAAGCCCTGGTTATTTCAATTTGATTGTATTTCATTTGTTAGCAAAGTGAATTGTTGTATATAGTATTAACAGCACGCTTTTTCTTCCAAAAACCGAGTCAAAAAGTAAACTACAAAGAACTCAAAGGTAGTTCTAACCTTTTTAATATAATACAAAAAAACATTGTGTGGATATATTGTCCAATTCTGTACTGTAAAACCTAACCATAAATTGAATACAAACATTTGATGCTCCAACATGGTGATTCTATTTCTCTAGGTGTAACGGCTCCCTGA
Source organism: Cyprinodon tularosa (assembly GCF_016077235.1). Classification (NCBI taxonomy): domain Eukaryota; kingdom Metazoa; phylum Chordata; class Actinopteri; order Cyprinodontiformes; family Cyprinodontidae; genus Cyprinodon; species Cyprinodon tularosa. Next base: position 1,418,817 of record NW_024039241.1, on the reverse strand, counting down.
CCCTGTTCAGTCAAACTGTGTTCATTGAGCTGCTGTATCCACTCAAGCAGATAAAGCAGCCGTGTGCTTTCATGAGGTGGAAAACAGTCCTTCAAGGAAACATCTTCCATCTAAGCTAATGGCGATTATTAAGATAGACCAGAGGGAGTTGGCACACAATTCAACTGAATGCAACAGAATATAAGGTGGCTTATTACAGTTTGCTGATAGCATATATGTTGCAGAGACACTGTTTTATTATTTAGTGCAAGCTTGTATGATATGTAATCATCAAAAATACCAAACCCCAGCATACTTTTATGTTTCTTTGTTTTGCAGTCATCTACAGTACCTTCCTCTAAGAAAGTCACAATAAAATAAAAGAAAAAGTATTTTTTCAATAGTAGCACTTAAATTAAGTCTTTTTTTAATCATAAAAACTTACAATAGCCCATTATTACATTTACAAATTTTCAGTAGGGATGCAGAGATCCACATTTTTTCACTTGTGTTCCAACTTAGAAACTCAGATTTAAATATTTGTAGACTCCAATACTTTTCTTTTACCAGATCTCTACCAGATATAATTAAGTAATAATTAAGTTAACTGTTGAAACTGTTAAAAAAAAGGATTTACAATCAAAACTTAAACCTCTCATTAACAATTTAAGGGATGAACTGTGAGTGACTGGATGAAAGAGAAATTTGATGATAAAATCAAATCCTATAGTACTAGTATCTATGATACATTTAAACATGACTTTTTAATAAATAAAAATATTTAAACATCATTACTGATGATTTTTGATGAGGCTATGATATGTATGAATATACACATTTGTTCCCACAACACTTGAGGGTCAGTAAAGGTTGTCAAAAAATCAATAAATAAAAACAGGACAAAACCATCCTGAAAATATATATATGCAACTGTAAGGGATGAAACTGGCTGTAGTTATGAAATAAAAAAGACAGATGCCCATAAGGAGTAAACCTTGTTGCTGTTGAAGAGAACAAAACTTAAATTTACCATGGAGAGACATTTAACAGATCTGACCCTACAGATTGGGCTAATTTTTATTGATACTTGATATAAAAATTTCCTAAGCATCCGGACTACTACAGATATTTAATGGTTATTTTATCTTTTTGAGAAGTTAAAAGAAAAAAGCCTCCTTAGGCAAATTCAAACAAGTTTAGATTGTAGTTTTTTTTAATTATCTTGCATCTACATCTGTTTAGAACAACAAGCTCTTGTTAAAGATCAAACATATCAAGGTGGAAACGACATTTAGCTGTGGGAATACTTTTCTTTCGGAGGGGTAGGGGATCTAGTCAAGAGTGCTGGGAAGGTGTTCCCCGTTCAAGCTGTTTGAACATGAGATACGGTATATTTGGAATAATAATGTGTCTTGAGCAAAACTAGTTCAGATATTTCCTGAAAGACCTGTCTGTAATTGCAATCAAAGATGGAAAAGTATTGACTCATTTGGGCAGAATCAAATACATGCAACACCTTTCGTATTTTTATGCAAACCTATTTTTATAAAAGCACAGATCTATTTCATTATATTTTATAATTACGTGATTAAACACAACATTGTGCTGACCTATAAAATAAAAGGTGAATAAAATATTTCTGGCTTGGGGATTTAATGTGACAAAATGGAAACAGGGTCAAGAAGTGTATAACTTTTTTTGTTGCTTATTCTAAATTTGAACTTTGTATATAGCCTGGTATGACAGTGAGCTGGTTCCTACTTGATCAGTGAAGATAGTTTCACAGGCCTTGTCATCTTCATTGCTTTTTATGGCATTTATATTGAAAAGTTGGACAATGGGGCTCATGACACATCCGGACTTCTGTTGGCAAAGAAGCAAGATGGCTTTCAGGCTGCTGAAGTCAATGAGTCATACTGCATGGAGCTCCTTTTGTGGGTGGGGGGTGGGGGTTGGGGTATGGTAAAACAGACCATGACAGATGAGCAAAGTGATGCCAAATTTACAGTGGATACAGATTTTAGGTTCTATTAAATACCCCTGTTATTTTCTAATCACATGCCCATAATAAAATTATCATGCAAAATAGCAGATGGATATTTTCTTTTTACTTTTTATATCATCCTTAGTCTAAGCACAGCTGGGAGACCAAACACAAAATAAACAAAACTAAAACCTAAAATTGAGCTGACGAGAGAAAGCTGTAAATGGTGTTTACTGACATTAAATGCAGGAAATAGTAGTGCATCAACACCCAGTCGAATAGTTGAAATTCATCAGGGATCACTTATAATACTTGGGCTCACCACATAATTGGATCTTAATACTGCTGCGATGAGTAGATAAACATTTATGAAAATGCTTTCTCTGTAATAAAAATCCTTTTTTAGTTACATTGGTTAGCATTTGTGTAAATGCACAGTTCTGTAAAACAGTAAATGGTTTGTTCTTTAAAAAAAGAGTAGTTGCACAATCATAATACATTCACAATAACCCTCATATTAGTACCTGCGGTGCAAAATGCATGAATGTATTATGTACTGTGGAAAATCATTTTTAGCTGATGGATTTTCAAATAATTTCTCATGATGCTCTGGGGAGGCTCAAAATGCACCTAATGGTGAAATATCAGCATTCATGTACTGTTTTCCAAGTCTTGTTTTAAGAAATTCTACCTTTCAATTTATAAAAGGTGCATTTCCATAAATTAGAATGTCATTGGAAGTTTCAGCAAATTGATGCAAATGGTAAAATGTTTCTTTTATTGGTTTTTGACAAAGTTTTATGTATTTATGATTCTATTTCTGTTCATTTTAAATATGACTTAGAGCCAAAGATGCTCATAATCTATCTCCTCAAAAAAAATGTGAATGCTACAATAGACCAAAATAAAATCAGAAAAGAGCAATTTTAAGAAATATCAACCTACTCACTCTCAGGACAGCGTCGGGGTTGTTTGCATGGACAAACTAAACTACAGATACATTCACCAACAGTAGTGCATTTAAATGTGAAGCTTGAAATGAAACCCACACTACTCTGATTGTATGGGCACTTTCTTTCTCACTGAGCCAAAGTTGCCAAACACTGCATCTATGCATTACATCGAGGTGATCGGACTGCAGCTTTGCAGAAAAGTTAAGGAAGCCCAGTTTTCATCAAAAACTTCCTCCAGCTCAACAGCGTTGTTGATTCTGCTGTTAAAACGCCTCCACAGACTCTTCTTGGGGTTTAGTCTGAGTGGGTTTGTTGACTAATCAAGCACAGTGACACAGTATTGGTCCATTTGTCAGGCTGGACAGGTGCAAAATCCTACTGCTAAATTAAATCAGCATCTTAATAAAGCTTGTCAGATGAGGGGATCATGAAGCATTTTAAAGTTACCTGACTAAATAGCTGCTATGTGTGAGTCAGGGGTGTAGCCACCATGCAACACGACTGGTTTTGTGATTGGTGGGTCTTCAGAGAGGTGGCTATATATGACAGAGAGGTGGATCTGGATAAATAAACCCCCACTATTCTTGCTTCATCTTCTTGTGTGCTGATGCTGTAACTTCCACCATGATAGTAACCTGTTATCTGAACCAGAGATCTTGGCTGAATGCTGAGGTGAGAGCTCTGCTGAAAGCAAGGGACACTGTGTTCAGGACAGGTGAGGCATCAGCACTCTGAGGCGAGGAAAAGATTGACTGTAGGCACTGTGAGGACCAAAGCCAAATACACCCAAAAAATAAATGGTCACCACCAATGACCTACAATGCAAGTGGAAGGGCATCAAATGCATAACAGGCTACATCAGACATGTTTAATGACAAAGGACCATATGACCAGATGCACTCAACAGATTATTTTCCTACGTTAAGGATCAATCAGCACCCAACTCCCTCCTGAGCTCCTGTTTCCTCAGCTGATATACCATTGCCCGGCAAGACACACAGTACCTGTCTTGTGGTAAAGTTTGCAGGATGCATCACAAACAATGATTAGACCAAATACAGAGAAAAGATAGAACTGGGGAAGTGATGCAGAGACAATGACCTCTCTATTAACGTGAAGAAGACACAGGGGATGATAGTGGATTTTAGAAGGGAAAAGGATCCTTTTCATCCCCTTTACCATGGAGAAGAACCTGTGTCTTTACCTACAAGTACCAAGGCAGTATTCTCTGCACCTGCATCACCATATGGCACGGCAGCTGCAGTGATACTGAGAGGACGACACAGCAGAGGGCTGTTGAAGCTGTACAGAGAACTGTAGGGAGTGGCCTTTCCTCCACCTCGGACCTCTACATGTTAAGATGCATGGGGAAGGCCAACCACATCATGAAGAACTCCAACCATCATAAACACAGGCTCTTCTGGCCTCCCACCTCAGGCAGGCAGCTAAGGAGCATCTAGAACAAGACCAACAAGGCTTAGAAACAGTTTCTACCCTGGAGCTGTGAAACTGCTGAACACTAAATTCAGCTTCATCTATTTCTCTTTCTTTTGTTAAATATTAAGCTTATTTAACTGTGACATGAGTCCAAATTTGATACCACAAACAAAATGCAAATGTGAATTTTTATGACAATAAAAAAATCTTTAAACTTTAAAGAGAATAAACACCAGCAGAAGATATGACTCCTCAAGTCATAAGTGACTGTAAAAAGAACCTTACATTTGTGCCTCTCCCCTTTCCCTCTAAACTCTAGAATCTTCATTTCAAAAATTTAGTTTTATCTGAAAAGACGACTTCGACCACAGAGCAACAGGCCAGTGTTATTGCAAACCCAGATAAAAGCGAAGATGTCATCTCTTGTTTAAAGGAAAAAAAGAATGAAATTGTTGCAGCCTGTAATCCTACATAGGCCTGTGTGTGGTTGCTGCTGAAGCTTGGACTAACAAAAGTTCACATTTGGAAGTCTCCCCCAAGCTCTTAAATGGGCTTTGTTTTAATTTGCTCTTAAAAGTGTGATTGGCTCTGTTGCTTAGGCGTCCCTTTCTGCCTTTGCTTCTCCTTGCATTCTGCATTGATTAAAAGCATGTCAAAGGTTTCAAAAAAGTATCGAATGTGGTTCAGCAATAGCGCCCAATTGATTGCCATCACTAAACAAAGGGGTTTCAAGATGAGCCTAATGTAATTATATAATAGTATTCACCAGCCAACATGATTGGGCTTATGTTAATGGCTACTGAACAATATCAACTGCCAACACAAAAAAGTCTTCTGTAGAGATTTATGGCGTCTTTGTATTTCCTCCATTTAGTTATACAGATTAATTTATCTAATTTAAAAAACGAACTCAGTTAATTAAAACAGACTGTAATGTTGTTCTTTGTGCTTACATCAAAAGCACAAATTGCAGCTTATTGTAAGAAGTGCATTGCTGATCATCAAAAAGGGAAACGGGTCATTTTATCTGACAATTTAAGTTGTATGTTACTTTCAGAGGCAGCTGCTACAATATCCAGAGGCTTTAGCATTGCAACACAACACCCAAGAAATAGTAAGGTGGGTTTTTTTGTTCTTTTTTGTTGTACTAGGCGAGCTGTTACAGAGCCCAGCAATATCCAAACAGTCCACAGCCTTTCAGAACAAAACTCATCCATCACATCCACTCCAGCAATGTGGAGTTAACTCTCATACCTCTGCCTCTTCGATGGAAACTTCTGCTACACCTCCTGTTCAATTGGTGTGTGCCAGGTTTGTGAATACTACTAAGGACATGATGCAGCTTAAGGTGATGTAGACAGTTAATATTAGGAAATTCACAGCTCTAAATAATTGGTAAATGGTAAATGGCATGTACTTATATAGCGCCTTTATTCAAGTTAGGAGACTTGACCAAAGCGCTTTACACCACATTCATTCACCCATTCACACACACACTCACACACTGATGGTGGCAAGCTACATTGTAGCCACAGCTGCCCTGGGGCTCACTGACAGAAGCGAGGCTGCCGTACACTGGCGCCACCGGGCCCTCTGACCACCATCAGTAGACAATGCAGGTGAAGTGTCTTGCCCAAGGACACAACGACAATGAAAGTCGGAGTCGGGGCTTGAACCGTCAACCCTCCGATTACAGGGCAAACTCCTACATCCAACGCCACTGTCGCCCTAAATAAACAAAACCACAATCTAATTGGCTTCATATAACCTCTGGAAATTGCTTGCTTCCACACCCAAAGGCAGTTGCTACAGCTGAGTAGTTATGGCATCAGAAGGCATTAAGTCAGCAGTGGATCCACTAAATCCATTTCATCTAGGGCTGGGAAATATGATAAAAAAAATCATTATTTTTTTCAATAATTATTTTTATCCTTGATTCCATAACATAATTTGACTGTCGTTATCATGTATCTGTGTGTTTTTGGGGGATTAAATTTGAATCGAATAACTTACTTTAAAGTTTGTTTTATATATGGTTTGAATTCATTATTGCATTCATATATAGTATTATACATTTTTGCATAAGCTACACAGGGACTCAGTTTTTTTATGTCTCGCCTTCTGCTGCCTGTCAGCTGGCGAGCAGCTGGACTCGCTGAAGATACTCTGGTCAGATTCATTTCAAATTTCACCGACAATAATTGACCCTCATATTTGGAGTCTGAGGCTATATTCACTATAACAGTAATAAAATATTCCATGCGCCTTTTCACTCTGCCTACAGCAAGTAAGTAAGTAACCTGTTGAATTTTGCCTCCAGGCTTTTTCTTTAAAAGATGTCAGCAGTGAGTATTATAGGCTCAAAATGTTGCAACAAAGCTCTCATATGGCAGAACATTAACATTAGACCTGAGACCTCAGCAGTTAGCTTCACCAATGGACTTACACAGAAGATGTTCAATGCTTAAGACTGTTTAAGTAACAAGCTAAACTTTCTTACTATGGAAGCCCCCTTGCAGGTTAGATACAAGTCCTTAAAGTGTAAGACAATATAAAAGATAAGAAAATTTAGGAAATAAGCTAGGGATGCACAATACTGTATAATCGGCCCCCTATCGGTATCGGCCTGTATCGGCCTTAAAACTGAATATCGGACATCGGCTACCCCACTGATATTTAACCCAATATTTGATCAGCTTCTGAGTTTCTAAAGTCTAAAAAAAAAAATAAAAAATACTACTTCTTCTTCTTCCTCAAAAACTTCTTTTTTACAGACTTAAAAACTTCTAAAGATGAGGGAAAAAATATTGATACATTAAAATATCACAATATCTTCATATGCTGATAAATTGCCATTTAAAAACACCATATCAATCTCTTTTACTAATGAAATATTGCTATATGGCATCGTTATGCTACGAAATCCCCTGAAAATTCACAAAATGTTGCCATATTTTTATATGTTGATATATTGACGCGGTATCGATCTATTTTACTAACAAAATCTCACAAGAATTTGCAAAATATCACGAGAGTTTGTAACAGAACGATGAAATTTCACGAGATTTTGAAAGTAAAATAGATCGATACCGCGTTTTTAAAAATCAATTTGATATCAGCATATGAAAATATATTTGAGTATATTATTTTTCAAAGAGTCAAAAATGGATAACAAAACTGCTATTTTCAATGAATACTTATTTTTGTCCAGCTTTAACATCAGTATCGATATCGGTTATCGGCTACATGAGTTTTAAAATATCGGCATATCGGTTATCGGCCAAAATCCCAATATCGTGCATCTCTACAATAAGCTATACAATTGTAGTAGAGTATATGTTGGTCTATTTGTGAGAGATCTCTCACTGTTAAACATGATTAAGACTAAAAGATTGTAGAGTTTGGCAGCATATTTTAGCACATTGGCTTCACACTACATTTGTGTTAATTTCCTAGAGAATGTAGATTAATTCAACCTTAATTCAACTAACTTACAAAAGGCTACCAGAACTTCCAAATCCAGAATATTCTATGGTATACAGAGGTTTAGAGCTCAAAACAATTAAACCGAGTTCAGTCTTCTTGGTATTTAAGGAAAGTCTTACTCTATCTTACGATCTCATAATTAAATAAACTAAATAAACTGTAGATATTCTTCAACGCTTTCCTTCAAACAGCTTGTTACAAACCTAAAATACCTTGAGTATTCACTCTGTGTACTCCGACGTCGAGGTGCTAACGTCTCTGTTAAACACTTTAAAAAACTCTGAAAATGGAATACGAAAGGTGGATTCTTGATTCTCGACGTCGGAGTACACAGAGTGAAGCGAAAAGACTACAACTGTGTAAACAGGCCCCATTTCCGTTTCCGGTGGCAGGGGAATATTGACTATTCCAACAGAACTCAATGGGATTTACAAAATGCTAAATAAAAAACTACAGGAACGTTTTTTCTTTACGAAACTTTTTTTGGAACGTCATTGAACAGCGCTGACGACCCGGTGAGTAGCATATTTAAAAAAAAGAACGTTTAAGGTTGTTTTAAGGACATTATCGGACATGCTCTATGGAAGCCATTCTAAAGCAGCCAGGGGTGGATTCTAAATGAGCCAAAAAGCAGAGACAGGACCAATTGTCAAAATTTTGGTGTCGATCATTCGATTTCATCCTGGACACTACAGAAAATGGGCTAAAAGTGTTAAAAACCGAACTTCTCCTTTAATGTATAAATAGCTCCCCTCTAGGAATAAGATTGTCCGTTTTGAGGGCAATACTAGGGATACACGTACCCCTGGTTGGCAATCACTGCAGTAATGTAATAAGGGTATAAGGCACATTTGAGTTGACTATCTTGAATAAAATAAAAACTCGAAAAATATATACATTTACATAACAATTGCATTTCACTCACCATTTATATATAAAATAAACAACAGGAGCAGTGTATGAGTGCACTAGTACCAATCTAGGTATTTTTTGCCACCATATAATGAGGAGAATGGTAAGGGTGATAAAATAAAGAACTACAATGTGGGAGAACTTCCCCTTTTATTTTTGTGTAAGGCTTTGCTACAGCGAGAAAAACTCAAAATATTTCAGCCTTAAACATTTCTTGCATGTTACCGATACCTGTTATTGGTGTTACGCTATGTCATTAGGACATAGATTCATGAGAGAAAAAAGACAATTTACAGAAATATTTACAGAAGCATACTGCATTCACCAAAAAAAATTCGACAGTATCTCGTAATTATAAGATCCTTCTCATAATTACCAGATAAGATCTCCTAATTACGAGAAAAGATGTCATAATTAAAAGATACCGATCTCATAATTATGAGATCCTGATTCCAATATTATGAGATCTTATCTCATAATTATGGGATAATAGTTCATATTTAGAAGATCAGGAAGGACAGTCAATGCCGAGCTACACTACATGAAAAGTAAACAATGAGTGGGTTGTCGGATTTAATATGCTTTTAATTCCTTTTAGGTATGCAACACTTGGAAATACTGAGTTTCCTCAATGAGGATGGAATTAGTTTTAGTTTGTCAGCATTGCACAGTGATTCCTTAGAATTGTTTTGGCGAAAAAGCCCACTCTACTCTGACGTGCTGGGAATCGCACTGGTCCTCCTGGAGCAATTAAACCAGCACGGGATTCTTTATGGTTATAAATAAATGCATCTGAAATGCATTCCAGCTGGCTTGGTTGTGCCCCAAAGAACTGTCCACCGGTACCTTCTCAAACTCCTAGATCCTCAAGGAGTACAGCTGAGGGTTCAAAATTGTTTAAAACGACCAGGTCCCAACAACATGCAGCATGTCGATTGATATGAAAAGCTAAACACGGAATCTGTTTTAAACGAGCTTTTTACGGATTTTCGTGTATGGTCATATGGCTGCATGCTTACTCCACAAGTAGTAACCCCAGGGTTATAGCTGTGTACCTTATGGATGAAGTTAAAAACAGGAGCGGAACTCCAACCCGTATCAGGTCAGACATTGACACAGAGAACTGTTAAGTGGGACAGATGCAGATATTTTTAAGAAGTAGTCATGAAGACCAGTTTTCTGAGAGATGCTTCATTACTGCCTCAAGTAATCATAACCATATATATATATCTTAGATAGATCTTATATATATAAGATCTCATAATTACAAGATCAGTATCTCGTAATTATGAGATTTTATCTCATAATTTGAGAAAAGATCTCATGATTACGAGATAATATCTCATAATTACGAGATCAGTATCTCGTATTAAGCTGTCTGATTTTTTTTCTTTGGGGAATGCAATGCGCCTCCATAAATATTAACCCACTTATTAAAATTTTGAGCATAAACTAAAAAAATACAGACAAGGCATTTTCCTCTATATGAATGCCTAACAGCAGCCATTACCTTTCACTTTACATATAATAAAATTGAGTATTAAAATAAGTCTGATAGTTGAAACAGAACAAAAATCATGTAATGAGTACTGTTACTATATCAAAGTGGATCCTACATGTAGAATGGAAAAGACATGCTGTAGCTGCTAAGTCTTCCCAGGAGATTGTCTTATTAAAGTGATCTAATTAGATTGTCAGAAATAACCTTAGTCTTTCCAGAATGACTTTGACCGCACTACTTAGGTCATAGATTTTCTTCCCTAAATTTCTGCTTTGTTAATTTTACTTAAAACTAATTTAATATAAATAACATCCTTAGTATCATGAGACATATGCAGTATACTATATACTAAACATATGCTCAGAGGAGACACAGAATTGTTAATTGCACATTTCATATTCAAATCTAAACATAATCTCTGTTAACATTGCCGATCCAATTCACAGTGTTTGACTAGACTGAATTGGCTTGCTGCCACATATTGTGAAGCAAATTAGCAGAACAGCACATTGCCGAATCTGAATTTCATCAAGAGATTAAAGTTCAATAGATCTCCGACCTGCGAGAACAAGTGGGCGTGGTTTCTTCCCTACACTTAGGAATAATTAACTAACTAGCAATCAGAGACAAAAAAGATAATTCAATTCATACTTCTAGCAGATACAGGTGCTGGTCATAAAATTAGAATATCATGAAAAAATAGATTGATTTCAGTAATTCCATTTAAAAAGTGAAACTTGTATATTATATTCATACATTACATACAAACTCATATATTTCAGATGTTTATTTTGTTTAATTTTGATGATTACAAATGACAACAAATGAAAATCTCAAATTCATCATATCAGAAAATTAGAATATTACTGAAGACCAATAAAAACAAAGGATTTATAGAAATGTTGGCCAACTGAAAAGTATGAACATGAAAAGTATGAGCATGTACAGCACTCAGTATTTAGTTGGGCCTCCTTTGGCCTGTATTACTGCAGCAATGCGGCGTGGCATGGAGTCGATCAGTCTGTGGCACTGCTCAGGTGTTATGATAGCCCAGGTTGCTCTAATAGTGGCTTTTAGCTCTTCTGAATTGTTGGGTCTGGTGTATTGCATCTTCTTCTTCACAATACCCCATAGATTTTCTATGGGGTTAAGGTCAGGAGAGTTTGCTGGCCAATTAAGAACAGGGATACCATGGTCCTTCAACCAGGTACTGGTAGCTTTGGCACTGTGTGCAGGTGCCAAGTCCTGTTGGAAAATGAAATCTGCATCTCCAAAAAGTTGGTCAGCTGCAGGAAGCATGAAGTGCTCTAAAACTTCCTGGTATGTGGCTGCGTTGACCCTGGACCTCAGAAAACACAATGGACCAACACCAGCAGATGACATGGCACCCCAAACCATCACTGACTGTGGAAACTTTACACTGGACTTCAAGCAACGTGGATGAAGTGCCTCTCTTCTTTTCCTCCAGACTCTGGGACCTTGATTTCCAAAGGAAATGCAAAATTTACTTTCATCAGAGAACATGACTTTGGACCACTCACCAGCAGTCCAGTCCTGTTTCTCTTTAGCCCAGGCAAGACGCTTCTGACGCTGTCTGTAGTTCAAGAGTGGCTTGACACAAGGAATGCGACAGCAGAAACCCATGTCTTTCATACGTCTGTGTGTGGTGGTTCTTGAAGCACTCACTCCAGCTGCAGTCCACTCTTTGTGAATCTCCCCCACATTTTTGAAGGGGTTTTGTTTCACAATCCTCTCCAGGGTGCGGTTATCTCTCTTGCTTGTACACTTTTTTCGACCACATCTTTTCCTTCCCTTCGCCTCTCTATTAATGTGCTTGGACACTGAGCTCTGTGAACAGCCAGCCTCTTTAGCGATGACCTTTTGTGTCTTGCCCTCCTTGTGCAAGGTGTCGATGGTCGTCTTTTGGACAACTGTCAAGTCAGCAGTCTTCCCCATGATTGTGTAGCCTATAGAACTAGACTGAAAGACCATTTAAAGGCTTTTGCAGGTGGTTTGAGTTAATTAGCTGATTAGAGTGTGGCACCAGGGGCCATCAATTTTGAACCTTTTCACAATATTCTAATTTTCTGATATGATGAATTTGAGATTTTCATTTGTTGTCATTTGTAATCATCAAAATTAAACAAAATAAACATCTGAAATATATGAGTTTGTATGTAATGTATGAATATAATATACAAGTTTCACTTTTTAAATGGAATTACTGAAATCAATCTACTTTTTCATGATATTCTAATTTTATGACCAGCACCTGTAGCTTCCCCTAAGTGCCACTTCAAAAATTGCTTATTCTGGAGTTGAGCTGAGAGGCATGTGAAGAAACCTTTTGAAGACTGGGAACTTCAAAAAGTGCAATACCTAATGATTACAATGTCATTACATTTTAGTTTTACCAAAAAGAACAAAAAAAAAAAAAAAATTTTTTTGCGAGGAAAAAAATTAACCCCTACCTAGGACAAATCAACGACTTGAGTATAAGAGGACCTGTGCCTAATATTCTAGCCGGCTCCATTGGGGTGTGTATACTACCAACCTCAAGCTTACAACACCACACTACATGAGGAAGTAGGGTTGTCAAAAGTATCGAAACTCAAAAAAGTATCGATACTGAAATGTTGTATCCGGATACAATACTCGTTTTTCAAAGTATCGATACAGTGCCACCACCAGTGGCACCTAAGCAGTCCTTCATCTAAAGTGCAGAATAGAGGAAAATGCACTTTCAGAACACTGTGTGATTCAATAATTCTGTGCACTTTTCAGTTTCAGGCTTTTTTTTTGTAAGAGGTGCAGCTGCTGAGAATTATTTTTGTTTCTTAACCGGTTTGGCTAGTGTCATTTTTATGTGTGCAAAGCATAGCCGAGGAAGAAACACTTAATTTTAATTTTATAAGTTTTTTATCAAGCTTGCTTAATATTGTGCACAGCATACAACCTTTATTGTATTTTATTTATTAATGAAAATATTTCTGTAGAATTTTGGAGTCGTTGTTTTTATCCTTGTGGTATCGAAAATGGTATCGAGTATCGAATATTTTCCTTAGTATCGGTATCGAGGTGAAAAGTTTAGTATCGTGACAACCCTATGAGGAAGTGGAAAACACTGCCATTTCCAAGTTTTTCAAACCCTTCTCCTGTCATTAAAGATTGACAGTAATTTCTTTCCAAGAGATTTTTGCAATCTCTTGACCATAGTAATATTTATGGACTAAAGCACACAATGACTCTAGAAGGTTCTATTTGCAACCCCTTGACAGTAGGAGCTGTCACTCATCCACCATGTTTTTCCACTTAGACTCAGACTTAGACTCAACTTTATTTATCGCTTGGAATTACTCCTTCAGGGAAATTCTGGTTCCTATAGCTTAAAAAGAGTACAAAGGGCAGAGTTAAAGCAAGATGCCATTAAAGAAAAAAATACAACAGACATTATATAAAGAATGTATATAATACAAAAAAGAAAAGTTGTAATGTCCTAGAATATGTTTCCTTTAGATATAAAAATATCTGCACAGTTAAGAGCTACGGAAAGACTATATAGTAGTTGACTTGGACTATTGCACTTGTTCCGCAGAGCTGTCCACATACTTAGAAATTTTTCCTAGCCATGCGGTGCAGAAATTATGTCAGCTTGAACATCACACGGAGGGGCGGGGAAGCTACAGTACCATAATTTGACCGCAAAGACCTCACAGACACATTAAGCACAAATCAAGCTTTAGCCTCAGTCTTTATAGAAATCCAAAAGAGAATTCAGAAAGAGTATTTGGCTGTTTAGTTCAAAGTAACAAACACTCATACAAATCAAACAAAGCATGAACACTATTGAAGATAGATGTGATAAAATCAAACAAGAATTTCTGTCACATTGCACAATGGAAGAGACTAGGCTGGACCATCCTACGCTGTAGCAAAATCACAAAAGATCAAATCAGTATATCAAAGATTAATGCACAAGTACACCAGTTCAGTGTGAACACTCTTAGAGTTAGTTGGACTCCGAGGAAAGTATCAGGAAAAGTAGACAGATGTCCAAGCGTTTTTGGCAGGACATAAGGGAAAAATTTTCAGATATCTCTCACAGCAACAGTAAAAATGCTCAGTTTTCTAAGAAAACTTTCTAATGTTTGATTTTTTTTATATTTGGTGAGGGAAGTGCAAAATTGGTCATTGGGGCATTTCTAACCTCGAATCCACAAAAACTAGCATTCAGGTAGATGTTCTCAGCTGTTGGATGCTCAGCACCGATTTCATCTCAATTTTATATCCAGAGCAAGACAGCTTAGCACAGTTTCTTTTTTCTTTTTTTCTTACATGTTTCTTCTGAAGTGCTTGTAATTTGTCTTTCAGTGATTATTGCAATATTAGTTAGGTCACTAATGTAATAATGCTAATTTAATTTACTTAATATAACTTTGCTTTAAATGTATAGTGGAGGAGTTCCGCAAATTTTTGAAAAGACCCACCCTCTCCTTATGTAAACATATCATCAGAATTACTGACAATAAGGAGGACCACTTATTTTGATGATCAACACAGAAAAAGGACATTCCCCTCTGTACCTTTAATTTATCATTTTAGGTTGACAAAACTAAAACATTTAAAGGCAAATCAGATATCATAGAACAAAACCATCTTCAACTAAAGTCTGTATGTAAGTAATATCTTAAAAAAGGGTGCTATGTCAATAGGAAAGAAAAAGAAAATTATGCATTCTGAACCTCTTGATATGTACAATCTGCATAGGTGATATTCACTGTATCCTCTGATGTGGAGGAGTTCCTAAATTATGCTAAGTCTATTTTCCTTGTCTTTTAAAACAAATAATAAATGCCATCACTGTCATTTTTTAAGCGTATGTCTCTGTTATTCATTGGTCATTTTCTACATAGAAATTAGCAACATGACGATCTAATCTGCTCATTTTTAGCAAATGTAAGCTCAATGAGAAAAAACACTCAAAGAGAACAGAACTTTTAATTGCTAAGATAGTTTCTATCTGAACTCAAATTAAAAAGGCTGAATAGCACAATTATACCCAATTTATCTCTGAATGCTTCGAACCCTTTGAAGAGCATTTTAATGCACATTATCTCTGTGTGAAACAGAATCATCTTGAAGTTCCCAGGCAATCGCTAAATCTGTACAGAACTGTAATATTAGACAGGGTGCTACATTTTATGGACTGTATAAAAATGCCTAAGGCATAAAAATCCAAATTTCCCCTTCTCTATGCATGGTGATGCATCCTATGGTGTTTCAACAATGAATTGAAGGGACATACTGTACAGATTCCCTTCATGTTACAAAAAAATAGAGCTAAATTATGGCCAACAGCATGCTGCTCTTTTACAGACCATTTTTTTAAAATCAATGCTGTAAGCTTTAGCCGACATGTTTAATCTGTATCCCTTGTTACAGTCACAGTTAAAGTTCACCTTCTCTTTAAAGTGTCACGTGGGCCACAGACAAGGCTGGGATGATGACTCAGTTTAGACGACAAAAAGCCCAGGAAGGCACCCTCAGTTTATAATGAAACATCTCAAATGAGGAATTAGTCTTCATTTGCAAATGAATAGCTTTGCGAGAAAAGCAAATAAATTTAGTGTAAGCTCCAATCAATTAAATAAAGGACTTGTAAACAGGAGCAGGAAAGAAAAGTTCGTCCCTGAAGTGGTTGAGGATGTTCTGACCAATATCATTATTATCAATGGTATTATAGAAACAGCACACTCAATATATTACTGTAAAATACGGATTGCATCCAGATGAGTTTAAGATAATATGAACGGCCTAAAACAACAATTCTAAAAAAAAAGATTCGATTTTAACCTAACTACATACTGAGCTGTGTTCAGAGCCAAAACCTCATCAGAGAATGGTGGAAAAAGAAAAGTCTCCAGCTCCACAGTAACAACAGAAGTTAATACATGTTCTACAAGAGTCGCTTTTAATGAAACCACTGCCATAGAGGAAATAGAAAAAGATGTGAAAGGACTTGATGTGCACCACTGTGGAATTTTTGCACGGTCTCTAGAGCTTTGAAATTAGAAAACAGCTGAGGCAGAATGCAGGTAATTGCATTAGCAAATGAGCAAACTTGATTCAAAAACAGCCTGTTCCATTTTGACAGTGCATTATATTTGAGGGAAGTAATATACTGAATAAACTCAATACACATCCACTGATAACAGCTACTAGGAAATTAAATAAGCTGAATATGACATACATTTCTCTTAATAACTTTATACTTAAAATTTTGGACTGGACAGAAGCAGAACCCTGAATTAGTGTTCATGGAACAACCACAGAGTTTAGTGTATTTGAACTGTCACGCCCAAAGAACAATAATTATCATATGTTTTATTGTTAATGACCAATCCACAATGTTTGCAGAGCAGAAAACTGAATAACAATTAATTATTGATGACATGATTAATGGTTTATTAAATTTTAATAACTGATCATGCTTAGAACTGATCTGCTAAGACAGACCGTCTTTCAGCGCTGTAGTTTTGCCATCAGTCAGAAGAGGATGCTACTACTACTTAAGCAGAGCCACACCAATACTAGCAAACAGTATTGTCAGAGGCATTCTAAAACAGAAACATTAATCAATCTAAAAGGAATCCATTCACTGGGATTATTATTTTCAAAATAATAATCTACAATGAGTTGATATACACTGCTCGATGACAGTAGAATCCACTTTGTGCAGTTTGATCTGTTCATATAAACATTAGACATGTTTCTTAAGTTATGATCCACAAAGAGGCCAGTCAACTGATCAGCAAGGTAGAGGAGCATCAAGTTCTCAACCAGAAATTACAGACGTGCAAGGAAGATAAGAATGCCAGAAAAGTAGAGGGCATTATGTAAATTATTTCTAATATGGTAGAAAATTACATATACAAATAAGCACAACTAATTGTGGAGACCTTCATCAATTAATGCACTTTATGACGTTCAGATTAGATGCACAGGTTGCATTTGAAAAGGTCAGATATGTATCAGATAAAAGGACCACATAACCAAGTGGCCTGGGTCCCATTTGAAAAAATCGTATCTGTGTTGTTCAGACTGTTATGAAAAGATCAGATACACGTTGCATAAGAAATCGTATTTGGGTCACTATGGCAACGTTCACGCCAGTCTATTTAGCCAGTATTTATTACAGCTAACACAATTGTTAAAATCTATTGATGTGCTCTTTTTCAAAATTCAGGATATTTTAAATAAAAGCCATTTATAAATGTATATACCTGAAAGCATCTTGATAGAGGTGGCAACACTCAAAGGTACAGTGTGTAATAATTACAGGGATTTACTGGCATACATGGTATGTATAACCCATATGCATGTTATTTTATTATCACATGTCAACTGGCCTTATAAGAAATTGCTACTTATAAACAAATAGCAGTGGGTTGAGGCAGACATTTCTTGCAATACAGCAGCGCAGATCTGACAAACTAATGACTATAGAGATCGCCATTAAGCTTGAATGGGAATGCGGCAATTTATAGACCTATATACAGTCCTACACAGGCTAATAAAATACTATTCATAAAATTTTCTATGTCAACTAGACGTACACCGGCCACGACCAGCAACAGCCCAGTTATTTTGTAGACCAGAGGCCTTCAACAGGGGGTCCGCGACCCCTAGGGGGTCCACAGTGGTACTGAATGGGTGTCACGAAAGTTTTGGTTGATTAGACTTTTTTATTTTATATTCTGCCCTACAATGTTTTCCATTTGAAGTGTCTTTAAATACACATTAACATAAATTCAACACACTGTAGTAAACAGATAAATGGAGGCAGAAGATGTCTGTCAGTCATCAATGCACACATTCAGCGACAACACCTGACAATAAGAATCAGAAAATACTTTAATAATCCCTGGGTGAAATTAGTTTCATTATATTATTCCATATGTAATAGATTGACTATAGGACCAGTTTGATATAACATGCAATATATTTCAAATTAGAGGGTCCCCGCTCCATCTCTCCATCAGTTTGGGGGTACTTGGCCTGAAAAACATTGAAGATCCCTGATGTAGACAACTGATTTAAATCGCTTTGTTGTGTTTTTGGTTTTCTCAGCAGACTTGCATCTTTGTCCTGCCCTCAGTCCCTGTTTGTTATGCCCAAAACAGGGGGATGAATCACTTGGAAAACAGAGCTAAGGGAAGACAGTGTTCCTGAGCTTAGACAGAAGCAGTAGGGAATCAGTTTGAGAAGCTGAGAGAGCTCCAAAACCAGGACAAGCCAGCCAGCTATGCCGTCCTCTATGGTAAGACAGCACAACGGCAGAGGCGGCAGCTTACAGCTCAGGAAGAGAGCTGAGGAGCACAGCAGCAGCTTGGTTAGGTCTGCTGGAAACATGGCCAGAAGAGGCTACAGGTAGCCCTGGCTAACTAGAGGCTAACCAAGGAGGATCGAAGCAGAGGAAGATCAGATGAGTCCACCAGGTGGAGAGGAGTCCGAAGGCAGTGTTAAATGGCTGCTGCTTAAGAGAGAAACATCGGGAAGAGATACAATTCTTAGAATAAAGCTAAAGCTATAATAAAATAGTTTGGATTAAAGTATGTTTATTTGTTGGCTTAGAAAAGTCTAGACAGACATCCAATGAGAAAATCAATGTTCATATTGGTTTTAATTGCTATATCTAAGGCAACCAAAATTACATTTTAGCTGTAACATAACTAAGTTTTGAGAAATATCTAAATTTTTTATGGGGGTTTCCCACTGTAACCCAGATTTTACATCCTGATCTAATTAACCTGAATAGGCAAAGAAAATCTGAATGGTTTACAAGAAGATCATAAAAGATAACCACCACAAAGCACTATTTGATAGCAGAACCTTGCATAAAATGAGGGAAGAAAATCATAAAATTGCACATGGAGGCCTGTGAAAGTTTTAACTAAGGCTGCCCAGTATCCCAAAAATATTTAATCACTACTCGACCAAGACAGATTGAATAAGTAAAAAACAGCCGAAAACTGAAGTACGCTTCAACAGTCCACAGTTTTCCATTGCTTGGTGGTGTCTAGCTTTAAAGTAGAGAAAAGCCTTGACACCAAAATGTGTGTCAGGCTAAGATAATGGAGTTTTGTATTTTCAAGGTATGGCTTTGCCTAATTATTTGACAAGGGACAAAGATGCATGATTTATAATTTGATGACAGAGACAAAATTTTGCCAGGTATCCTGATATCAGAATTATTATATTTTCAGTAAAGAAGCACCTTCTGAAGCAGGTTTTTATAACAAGTAAACTCTCGCTGTGTGTTCTATGCTGTATTTCAACCTATTCTATACTCAATTAAATTTTATCAATATTATCACCTAATAAGGACCTCAGAGGTTGGACTTAGGGTCCCTCCACCACAGAGGTTACCATTTACAAACAACCACTAATCCCCACATCCTATCTTCCCTTTGCCAGGAAAACCCCAAGGAGGCAGTGCTTCTGTTCCGCATTCACTGTCAAATGGGGTCACGCGCACATGTAATGTCATCTATTTAGTGTCCTTAGGCAACAAATCTCCTCTGAACTCTCTCAGACCTGGATCTGTCTGTTCCGGTCGGCATCACCCAGAGAGTCATGTCCTGACTAGAATTATTCCTAGCCTCCTCCATGTGCCTTCTTCCTTATTCTGGGTGAAAGTGTAAGTTGCTTTTATGTGTGTAATGATTTTATACTTTCTGATATACAGGTAGTTGTTATTTAACTTTCTTTTTTATATAAAATTTCTGAGAATTTTTAAAATTACTTGTCTTAACTAAAGCTGCACAATGTATCAAATCAGAATTGCAATGCCAAAGTACAAAGTACTGCAATTTCAAAGGCCAGTTTCGATCGAATATTAGGTCAGTTACAATATTTTGTGTGCCATGCAAAACTATATGTAATAGTATATTTTTCTGCCTGCCAATAGTATATTTTATATTTAATAATGTTTTGATTCATTTTACTGAACCCACCTGAGCTTAGTGACATATAGGGCTATGAACAAAGAATAATCCCCAAAATCCTAAAAAATTCTGCCACCCTTAGCAGCAACCACTCCTGCCAAAAGTTTTTTTTAGCTAGAAGTAAAACCTTTTACATCTATGTAAAATAATTCTTAACCATTCTCTTCTTTGCAGAACAGTTTTTTCTAATAAACGTGAAAAACTGTTCGCCTTTTGTCTTTAGTCCAAATATTATTGTCCTAAAAGTCTTGAGAACAGTGTTACCCGATGTACAATAATTACCATATTTGTTCAACAACTTTAACCTCTGTTGGATGTATGATCAATAATTGCAAAAATGCCAAATGTACAATAATTTGACCATCCTGTGAATGTGTGGTTGTAAGCGGTTGTCATTAGATTGTCACAACTATATGTCTAACTTTTTTTGTGAACCCTTGAGTGCGACATGTGTTTTATTGTTTCTGTTTTGTCAAATACTCAGATTTTCTATGCTCTAAATGAAGTAATCTTTCTTCCAGTACATGAGTGTTGCACTAAGTAAGTTAAGCTGTTCTTGTTAGTGTGTTGTTTAAAAATGAGAAGGAAATTCATCTATTTGATTTATTGCAATCTTTTTTAACATTTCAGTGTGCTGGAAAACTTGAATGTAGGGCTGGTCGATAATTCAATAACGATATATATCGATCGATAGACGTGTGGCGCAATAGAAAAAAAGAGGGTCAATAAAAGTTTGATAAAAAAGAAACGCAGTTTTCCTTTCTTCTCATTGTAACCTAGCATGTAGGTTTATGCTAGTCACTACTTCCTCCCAACCAATCACAATCGCGGACCCAGGCACGCCGTCACAAAGCGCCGCCCTCTCTAACCACAACACAGAGCACATGAAGATGTCGCAGCAAGTAGAGTCGGAGGAAATTGTTTCAAAGAAGGGTTTTTGTAGTTCGGCAGTCTGGCAGTATTTCGGTCATGGCAAGTCGGACCAAAAACAAACCACAGTCATCTGTAAAATGTGTCGGGAACCAGTGAAAACGAAGTCTGATAACACAACCAATTTTTTTTTATTATTTATCATCTCAGCCGCTCACACCCGCAGGAGTACGAGCTGTGTAGGCCCCGAAGCGGCTCTCCTCCGAGGAATCTTCGGGAATTCCGGGAAAAAAAAAAAAAAAAATATATATATATATATATATATATATATATATATATATATTATATATATATATGTTCTGGGCAGTTTCCCACGTAGTTCTAACGATTGAGAGAAAAATGCTGAGGGGCCAGAAACTTCAAAGTAATAACTCAGGTTAAAGCAGGAAACAGGGGCGGCGGCGGCGGGGCAATTATTTATTTGTTATATTTATTTTGGTCACTTTTCTGGTCACTTTAGTTTATTCTTTGTCAGTATTTAATAACATAACTCAGGTCTCTTAAGTTATTTTTCTTTAAAACAATTCTGTTATGGTTAAAAAGTTGGTTAAATAAAGATTTAATTCGAAGTCTGTGTTTGTGAGTTTTATTAAAATTAAATCATTTAGCAATATTATAAAAAGTCCAGGCAGAGCTGCACATAAAATATGGTTTCAAATCTTTTCAATAATTATCGATATCGATCAATATGCATTTTTTTTTTATCGATAAGCTTTTTTTCTATATCGCCCAGCCCTACTTGAATGCCTCACTTTAAGCTAATTTATGGACAAGTGAGGCATCTGTGTAGATTCAGAAACAGATGCATATATATATATATATATATATATATTGCCACATCTAGTGATAGATGTGGCAATCCCAAGCGACAGCAACATCAAGAAGAAAGAACACGAGAAGGTTGAGAAATACCAAGGGCTGAAGGAGGAGCTAGAAAAGATGTGGAAAGTAAGAGCAGCAGTGGTGCCAGTGGTAATTGGAGCACTGGGGGCTGTAACCCCCAAACTGGGAGAGTGGCTACAGCAGATTCCAGGTAAAACATCAGAGGTCTCTGTCCAGAAGAGCGCAGTCCTAGGAACAGCAAGATACTGCACAGAACCCTCAAACTCCCAGGCCTCTGGTAGA
The DNA here is from genome assembly GCF_016077235.1 of Cyprinodon tularosa. Taxonomy (NCBI): domain Eukaryota; kingdom Metazoa; phylum Chordata; class Actinopteri; order Cyprinodontiformes; family Cyprinodontidae; genus Cyprinodon; species Cyprinodon tularosa. The sequence continues at coordinate 1,396,503 of NW_024039241.1, read as the reverse complement.
GGACCCGAGCTTGAGGATGACACTACCACCCCACGAGGGGTGAGAAAACAGTTATTATATATAAAAACATTCCATGTTATCTTTTTTTTTTTCTACAAATCTCCTGTTTTTGTTTTGTTTCCCAGAGACAGAGATTGTTTGTTTGTGGGGCACATATTACCCTAACGCAACTGCGAGGTGGCCCTCGTGAGATATTCTTGGGCTGCTGTTGAAGCAGGATTTGTCTACGAAGGTCTACCACGAGGGTCTACTAGCTGATTTACCAGAAACTTATGCAATGCCCATGTGAAAACATGGGAGTTTTCTTCTTTTTCTTCCAGATTAGCGAGTCCGACCAGCACCATCTCACAGCGCTGACTACGACATGTGGTTTTTAGACGTACAGTGTGAGCAGGTGGAATACATCAGAGCATTGGGCCATACAGTATAAGAACATACATCATGTGCAATGAACTGAGTACAACAATTAATACAGTGTATGCCAGGCCTAAAGCAGCCACTAAGATCTTTCACTCTACATTTTAATTTTTTTATTTATGAAGACAAAACAGTTTTTGTTCTTAAAAACCTCTCTTAGGTCAAGTTGAGTCAAAACTCTAAAATTGTACTCCTGCCAGGCTTTCTGCAACCAAACTCTTTTTTGTTCAATTTTACAGAGTTCTGTTTGACAGTAAAAGGCAGAAATGTCTTTATTGTGGCAAAATATGCTCAAAAGCAACATCCAAAGTGTATCTGAGAGGCTGGTGTAAAAGTTCACTCCTGGGTGGCACGCAAGGATTCTTGTAGTCTTACTGTTTTAATTGGAAACTGAAGCTATTTTTGGCTGGATACTCCAGCATAGTAGTGCCACAGTATCAGGATAAGCTGTGTCACAGCAGGAGAAGCCTTTTATCTAACAATCGCCTGAAGAGGACGCTCACTGTTGTCCATAATGTTCTTAACATTATAAATATTTCTTCTTTGTTAAATCATTTCCAGAGCTTCTAGGTGTTCTGGAACAGAGCCTTCTTATATCTTCTTTATCAGTTTGCTGAGCTTCTTTAAGTCATTTGCTCGGAAATTTACCACCACCCACCCTTGTTTTGTTCTCATTAAGGGTCAGATTATTGTTTCCACACCATACCACGCAGCTCCCTGTACTTAGCCCAATGACTGTAGAGTCAAATAAGAGTAATAAATGTTTTCAAATTTGAAATTACTTAGCATTTTCATGTAAAAGCAATTGGGGGGAATAGAAGAAAAGTATGTTACACTTGTTAATTATTCAATAGAAAAGCAAAAAATGTTGCCAGAAACAAAATATTACATATAATCAATTAAATTGATACTTTGCTGTTTGATTTAGAGGGAGATATAGTGGTCTTTCTTTTCTTTTTCTTTTTTGCCTCTACCATATATGCACACTATTCTGAAATAATTGTTTTGTCAAATGGGAGCTTCTGGACTTGCAGCCATTGCTTATGGCAGCGTTGGTTACATCCTCCCAATGCTAAGTCAGTCGTAAGGAGGGCTGGAGCTTTTCTAAGTTGGCCTGCTTCAATCTTGCTTTGGAAACAGAGCAGCACGGAGCTACGTCATCACATCCACATGACTGATGATGTAAGACAGCCTCATTGAACCAACCCTACTGTAAAGCACAAAGCCGCTTTCTCCCATTCAAAGATGCCATATGGTGATATGTGGAGATGTCCCAGAATTTAAAGAAATTTACAACTAATCTCTTATCAAGTCTGGCTTCATTCTCTCGGGCTGTAATTCATCTTTGAAAATGAATCCACGTAGCTGTTATCAGCTGGAAGAGGATCAATTACAGGACAGGGAACAGAAAGAGGGTTAATCCCTCCTCAATCTCAGTTCAGTCATTAATGCTGCAAGCAGCCCTGCCCTACAACAAGCATTTTAAAGTTGAGGATTTTATTTCATTTACATTCAGCTATGTACTTACAACTAGATGAATCCCTAGAAATGCCTACTGCTTAAGTAAACTATTTATTTTTCTAATAATATTGTAAAATCTATTTTGCTAGAGAGTGACAGATTTGTTAGGGTACTTAGATAGAATTTAACCAAACTTTTACATTAGATTTCGCCCCGCATATAAATATCATTGCAAAATTTCTCCTCCTTAGGATTTAAAGAACAGTGAAACAGAAACATACCTGTAAATACAAACATTAACTTGCACTGAAACATATTGATAGATCATTAGTTACCAATTATCAAATGTATGTTAAACAATAAAAGTGTAACTGTTTTATTGTAAATTTAATATCCTTGAATGTAAAAATCATTAGCTCATTTAATTCAAAATTTCCACTGAGACACATCTCTCCTCAAAATAGTTGTTTACAGTTCTTGATCAGTTGTAGCTATTAATATGACTCACAGCACATAACGCCTCTCAAATGAAGATGACAAAAAGCCTTGAAACAAACAAAAGAAAATTCATGAAATTTGTGCCTGACTGATTCCTAGAATTTACAACTAAAGTCAATTGAGTCTTTTTTTTTCACCTTTTACAATCTCAGCATGAAATATGCTTTTTCAAAAGAGCACAGGCTGGTTAAATAAATGTGCGAAACAAATCTGAAATCAGCAATAGCAAAAATATGCAATAAAAACTTCTCTTTAGTATTGATACCATCCGAAATTAGTACTGCATTCGGATACAGCATTTCAGTATTAATACTTTAAGGAGTATAAATACTTTTGACAACCCTAATTCTAGACTGATTGATTGATTGATTGATTGATTGATTGATTGATTGATTGATTGATTGATTGATTGATTGATTGATTGATTTTTTAACCTGGGCTGCATTTTATCCTAAAACTTTAAAATGCTTACACTGGTCCAATCCAAACTGGACTTCTTTACACTAACTGTATATTCATTCAAACATAATCTGAGAAGAAAACATTACTACACTCTAAAGAGAAAACGACTTTAATGAAGCGCTTCAATTGGTAACAAATAATTGAATTAAGTTGGATCAATTTGATTGTTAACAACTGAAGCCATTCATTTATGCAGAATCACTTCAGCAAGAACCATCAACGATATATAATGTAGATGGGTAAGACCTTGAATAAATGATTTCAATTTTAGATCAAGTGTTTTGATTTGTGAAACCTATGATTAAATATATTTACTCATTTACATGCTCAGGTTAAGCCGACAATTGTTCACAGTAACAATTATCCAAACCATATTTAAGATAGTAGTATTATCTTTAAAGAAGATAAAAATCCTTCTGACTGAATGCAATGATGACATTTTGGAGCAGTGCAGCCATTGTCCACACTTGAATGTAACAGAGAACCTGTGAAAGGAGCTCATGATTAGGCTTGGGATAAGGAGACCTTTCAGCATTTAATATTTGGGTCTAAACACAAAAGATAAACACAATAACAATAGAAATGTAAAAGGGCTTGTCTACAGCTAGAAGAAATCTCCAATTACTGTCATTAAAATAAAATATTTTTTTCTGTTGATTATGGAAGCACAACAAATGTTTTGATATATTGTTGAAATACAAAATATAAGTAAACACAGATGAATATTATTATTATTTCAACCTTGAGAGACACACAGAGAAAGTTGCAGTTAGAAAAATATTATTGAATACAATTTATTTAAACAGGTTTCACCGTCAGATTGTTAAAATGTTTCTATCTATGAAAAACCAGCTGATAGCATCAACTCATTGGCTGTCTGCAATCCTCACAACAATCAAGCATGTAGTGACAGTGGAGAGCAAAACTCCCTTTTAAAAGGAAACCTCCAGTAGAACTAGGCTCAGTGTGAGCAGTCATCTGCTAACTTGGGTTCAAGGAAATAGAAGCGGGTGTGCAGGTAGTGACATAAATGAAATAAGTTCTTTAGTGCTCAGACCTCTTTGATGCTGTGAATGAACATTGGCTTGGATGAGTAACTTTGGAAAAGGATTAGTGCATTCTTCCTCACACTGGTGACGGCATAAGCCAGAGGGTGAGACTGAGAATAGTCTGATAGTGAAGGAGGAGATTGGGTGCAAGTGGGTGAAAGTTTGCATGAATGCGGGAGAGAGGCTAGTTCAGGAGCTAAATGAAGGGGATCTTGAAAGAGGATTGGCTTCGGATGAGGTGTGGCCCAGAGATGATTTGCTGAAGCTGGACGAGGGACATCACACATGGTTCAGGTGAAACTGAAGTCTCAAGTCTTCCAGAATGAATTTTATTTAAGCTTCATTTCAAAACTAACACTCTTTTAGGGAGATAAGTGATGTTAAGCACGGTTTCTTATGCCCTGAGATCCAACTATCAGCTGTTGCTCACTGTTTCTTTTGCCCGCACAGAACTAGGGAAGAAAGCCTTTAGCTACGCAGCTCCTTTTGGATTTTTTTTTTTACAAAGAAACTGAAAATTGACTGAGTTTTTATCTTTAAATGCTTTTAAGTTGAAAGTGAAAAAATTGAAGCAGCCTCAATGATCTGTTAATGTTGTACTTGATATGTTTTTTTTCATATATACCTGTCATTTCATTTATTTTAATATATCTATGTTTCTTATGTAACTTTGCTGCCTCTTGGCCAGGACTCCCTTGAAAAATAGGTTTTTAATCTCAATGGGATTATTTCCAGGTTAAATAAAGGTTAAATAAATAAAAATCTAAATTGAGCATGATGCCTTTCTAATTGGCTTTAGACAAATTTAAGAATTAATATAATTTGAAAATGGAAACCACCAAGATTTTGAATTGGACAAAAGGAATGACTAAAAAATATGACGTCGTTCATACAAAAAGATGACTGTATAGAGTTGTTAACAGAGTGCAATGTGAACTAAAATGGTTCAGGTGATACGCAATAAAAGTGGACTGTTTTTACATGGTTCCATAATACTGATTTCTAATATTAACCTTGGGGCCAAAATTATCAAGATTTGGGAAAGTGGTGGGAGTAATCATGGCAAAGTTACCCTTTTCACAGTAAGAAAAAAGGATTAAAAAAGGATTGCTTGTTTTTTATGTAATTCAGCAGTTTAAAAACAAAACTGTTTCAGAATACTAAACAAATATGTTATTATATGATGTGCATTAATGTATAATGACAGGTGCAATTCTTTTTGCCTTTTTTCATTTCATACTAGACCAATAATAGTATATTTACAAACTATTTATAGCTCCATGGCTTCTGATCTTCCCTAAATAAATTTTAATCAGATATAAAACATAACAAATCTTAGTTCTTAAATAACTTTATCAAAAAATCTAATTGCAGTGTTTTGATCATGTTTTTTATTTATATATCATAGGAACTATAAGAATTAGATTTATTTATATATTAATGTACATGTGGTCACTTAAGATAGGTTATTGCATAATTAACTGTTTATCCTTTATATTTTAAATTAAATTAATTGTGCAAAGAAGGCTGCATTACCATGACAATGCAGTGAGAGCTCCACTCCCACTGCGTTCTCCACTCTAGCCTGAGGAACACCCCTTCACATCGGATTGTACATGAAGGATTAAAATGCTAACCCACGGAAAATCCTGAGCCTGGTGGAGCTAAAAGCGCTACTTCAAACATAAGCACCCAACACTTCCGAAAATACTGACGTTAATCAAAAGAGAGCGTGCAAATATCATTAAAATGCAATTGCACAAAACTCCCCCAGTATCTCTTACGTAAAGGACACGTTTAACAACTTAGGGGGGGGGGGGGGGGGGGTCTCATTTTAAGCTTGCATCGTGGCATCAGGTTATATAACACGATTCAGAGTAGAAGTTGCGCTTGCTGTGCGTAACTATAACCCCTGGTGTCCGTATGCATTGCAAACCCCACCTCCAGAATGTCATCACCGCACTGCCAATGCACAGGTGCACGTCAAACGCGTTTTCTTTCTTTTGTTTTGCACAGTTTGATCATAACATCAAGGGCATGGACACATCAGGGGTGTATTTTGGCCGCGCGTCCGTGTTTGTGTCCCCAAACAGGGCGCGCAGCATCCCTCCCAGCGATCAACAAACACGTCCCATCTGAGCGGAGAGCAAACGGCCCACATAGACACGACTCTACAAAACACAAGCACAATAATCCCTGAGTCACACTTCAACACAAACGGCGCACCTACACGAGATTTAAATCCCACTGCATCAATTTATTGACCATGCAATAACGCAAAGTCAGCGCATGGCCGTTTATAGCAGCCAGTTGGGCTGTTTGCGTGTGTGAATGTGGAATAATAGGTAGAAAGCTGTCTTTACTAGACAATCAGCTCTCCTGTAAGCTAATTAGAGGCAGTGTCCTCATCGCACCTGCTAAATAAGAGAGCTGCAGGCAGAGGAGACATAAGGAGCGCCCGCAGTCCCGGACCACAATGAATAAAGAACGGAAATGGATGAGATAAAAAAAAAGCATGCTTATGATTCCTACCTGCACAGCCCACGAAAAGCAAGGCGAAAAACACATCCCTGGTGTTGACCATCTCAACTCCCGAGTAAACGTTAAAGCGAACGTTTAATCCCCGCTCTGTTCCCTTAGAGATGCTCTATGGATTTTTCCTTCTTCCTTTCTCTCTCTTTCTCTCTCTCTCTCTTTCTTTCAACAACTGTTCATCCTAATCTTTACATCTGAGCTCGCTAAGTGTCAGTGCCCAGCGTCTTTTGATGACAAGCAGCGGTCAGAGATAAGCAGTGATGAGCGCCAGTGCGCAGTTCAAAGTCTGACTGACAAGTGGAGCCTTCTCACATGCGCGAATTACTCCGCGCAGGAGGAGGGGAGAATCTGCCGTTGCTAAATAGTGCGCAGGGCTCAAAGATGATGATGATGATGAGGAGGAGGAGGAGGATGATAGGGAATCCCCAGTCATTGCCAAGATAAGATGTTTTTCCTTTTCCCTTTTGAACATTTTTGGGGAAATTAATATTTGTTAATTATGTTGTTTATTTAATCCTTCCAAACTGTGAACGTGTGATGACGAGATTCAAATTAATTTGTATAGCACATATATAAGATAACCTTTAAGCAAAGTGCTAAAAAAAATAAAACGTTAACAAAGAAAATAAAAAGCAGGAACATTCAGCCACTTTGAACATTTTTGAAAACTGACATGTAAGGCAAGGAAAGGCAAGGCAAATGTATTTGTATAGCACAATTCACTACAAAGACAATGCAAAGTGCTTTACATGATTAAAATATAGGAAAATAAAACAGAATCAAAACAAGTAGGAAAAAATTTTGGTGAAAATGTCTATCTAAGCAGGGTTGCATATGACATCTCCTTTGAAACATTTAAATAAATCTCTCATGTGTACAGTATATATTAGCAAAACATCCACAGAGAAAAGACTATAATATAGGATTCAGATACTGGAAATTATACAGAGAATAAGCACAGGGGCAGAGCTAGCAATGATTGGCCACCCTACCATTTTTTCCCTACAATACAGATGGTGGCAGCAATATTATTGGTAAATGGTATGTACTTATATAGCGCCTTTTTTCAAGTCAGGAGACTTGACCAAAGCGCTTTACACTACATTCATTCACCCATTCACACACACACTCATGGTGGCAAGCTACATTGTAGCCACAGCTACCCTGGGGCTCACTGACAGAAGCGGGGCTGCCGTACACTGGTGCCACCAAGCCCTCTGACCACCATCAGTAGACAATGCAGGTGAAGTGTCTTGCCCAAGGACACAACGACAATGAAAGTCAGAGCCGGGGCTTGAACCGTCAACCCTTCGATTTCAGGGCAAACTCCAACATCCAACGCCACTGTCGCCCTATAACGCCACTGTCGCCCTATATTCTCAAGTGGAAAGTTCTAACTTATTTAACATTTTAATTTTTTATATGTAAACAACATTACTAACATTAAAGATAAATACAGAATTAATTTTCTTTTCAGAACTACATTTTGTCTTATATGGGGTAAAGAGAAAATTATATCTATACAAGTCATCTAGGAATCTTTACTGAAATCACAGATAAATAACTACTTTAATAATAATTAATCAATTTAATGTAGATATTAGTACATGTAAATATTAATGTTATGCTCAATGAATATTAATAAAAGTAGGTTAGTAATGATAATAAGATGTTCGCCCCAGAACTTAAAACTGAAAGAATTTTGTCCACTACACCTTTTATTTAGACACCATGGGTGTTTAAATATATGCGTTTATTTGTTAGCAAAGGCTCTAGGAAAGAATAGTTTGTCTTTATTTAGAAAATATGGATGTTGTGATTGTTCATTTTCCTTTTGGAACAGTGCAGATTGACTCTGAGGTTCTGGCACCTATCCGCTTTCGGCCACCCCTCAGTGTACATTGTTATTGCCTGGCCACCCTTATTAAAATTTTCTGGCTACGCCCCTGAATAAGCACGTACCAGGTGGTCAAATTGGATAAGCTGGATCACCTAACTCTATGGCTTTTTTTTTTTTTTTTGTCCACCAGTTTTTCTCTGCATGGTCTTCATTCTCTGACTCTAATCTTTCCACTTATACTGAAGCACTTTCTTCTTCCTCGCACAATTTGTTAGGCGTTTCCCTTCAGTATCTTTACCTGTGACCCTCCTGGTTTCTTCACCCTAAAAAGAAAGTACAGCTCCAACTTATAGGAATTGCTTCAATCGCTAACAAGTAATTGAATCAACTTGTTCCAAATTGATTTATAAAGTTCATAAGTTAGGAATCTCAGATGAATTAAACATTATGATTAATTAATTAATTGATAACTATTGAAGCAATTCATTTACGTTGGAGTTTAATTTTCTTTTCTGAGAGTTGGTCATTACGTCGTTATGTCTCACAGTCTTTTCTTACTTGTCATCACTAGTTTTTTGCCTAAGAAAAATGTCTCCACTTTTAAATTTCATTTTTATTGTGATCTGATTTGAACTCTACAATAAACAATAAATAGATAGAAAAATTAGAAATTTGCACTGTTATTACTGCAGTCTGTGAAACCAGAAATTATTGATCACCATCGAAAAGGTCAAAAAAGCTGTTTTATTTTATTTTATTTTGTTTTATTACTTTTTGTAAAAAGAAATACTTTAAAGCTACAGTGTGTAATTTTCAGCGACATCTAGCGGTCAGACTGCAGACTGCAGCAACATGAACATCTCCCCCCCACCGCTTCTCCCCCCCAACAGTACGGCGAGCGTTACGGGACAAAATGTTTTCCACGACGTCCGCATCACCTACCTTCTCAAGTGATGAGGTTTGTTTACATAGATAATTTTACAGATAGTATTTATTAGTCTGTGTAGGGTATAGATTTCAGTACCGTCTCAGTTCATCTCTCTCAACTTGCCGTAGTTACTTTCGAGCGTAATGGGCGATCTCGCAATCGCTAGTTTGTTGGCTCTGCGCTGCCGTAGCGCAAAGATGTCTGCCTCCATGGCTGCGAGACCCGCTCCTATGTAATTATAAATAAAGAATTCTAAGGCAACGCAAATATTAAGGTTAAGAGGCTGAGCTCGTAGATGATGATAAATAACATAGTTATGTATAATATATTACATTTCTGACCGTATATCCCTGTAATTATTACACACTGTAGCTTTAAAGCAAAGACTGATCAGTAGTTTAAATTGCTTTAAGTTTCAAGTAATTTGTCAAACCATTTGATATTTTAGGGAAATTTAATACAACAGAACTTATTTGAATTTAAAGTATACTTTATAGCATTGTAGCATGAGTAGGAAAAACTACATATACTTAATGGAGAAACATCTTTCTAAATAGCTCAAGTTATTCACGACAGGCAGAGTAGCCAGAAAATGTACTTCAGTAGTCTAAAAGTAAGAAGTTTCGGACTTTACAACTACTACTAAAAGAACATTTCAATATGTTCTGCATACAGATGTTGCTATTTATTACCCACGTCAGATTCTATACACAGTACTTTAGATTATTTGGAAAAACGTCAATTTAGTTTGAGATTTCTTAGAAAAATCATATTCTGTACTTTTTAATCTCAACAGAAATGTAAACATGTGATTGATCAAAGCACACTTAGCCAAACCAAACACATTTTTTATGTCATTTAGTTTTACAAAACTACTATAACTCACATACTTTCCAGATCCCTCCCCTCCTGCCAATGACCAAAGGATGCTGCATGCGGCATACTTTTTCAGGGTGTAAACTGAGTGAAGGAACAGAGAGCAGAGTGTCTACACAGCAGGACCAAATCACACAGTAGTATTTGGACACCCTCAGATTGCGATTTATTCTTTTATTTGCACCGCTGGCGTGCACTAAAAGATCCAATGGCTAAAATGTGATAAACCCAAACCAATCTGTGGGATGGCGGAGAATGCATTGTGGTCAAAACCTCGCTGCCTTGCCTCAGCTGAGCGTTGCACAGAAATATTCTCCAAATGTAGCACCACATGGAGTGTGGCCCCACATACCTGCAAGGAATCTAGTCCCTTTTTAAGAAAATCTTTAGCTAACACTGAACTTGAAGATGAAAGAAAAAGGAAGTTAACTCTGTTTGGTTTAAAAGGGTAGAGATTTGAATGACGTTTTCACCTCACAGTGAAAAGATGACTCAGCTGAGTGACTCATTTAAATCTGCCCCCCCCCATGCAACTAGAACATACAGTACTGTATTATTTAGTGCATGCTCGAGTTAAACTGCTGAAGAAAGGTATTTCTCTTTATTTTTTTTTTATTTTGAAAGGTTCTGTAGATTTATTTTCAAACTGCTTCTTTTGGAGGGTATAGAGGATGCTTATTATAGTTAGTATGATGCATAAATCCACATCTTGTTGAATAATTCAGAGCCATGGGATCTCTAAATTCAGTATGAAAGTCCAGCTGGATGTGTCACTTGCTGTTTGTTCACGGAAAAATGAAGAGGAAAACTGCCTCACTCTCTGAGCCTAAAATGTGTCAGATAAAAAAAAAGATGTTAACATCAGACACAGATAACCAGTGTAAACAACAACTGCACTTGATTTTACTTCAATCCAAGTTGTTTATATAATGCCAATTCACATCACATGCCCACTCAGGGCACCTTACAGGGTCATTTCAATCACACTCTAAAGAGAGAATGCAGCTCCGACCTAAATGGATGCTTTAGTTGATGATAGATACATTATTAAGTTTACTTAAAATTCTTTATTTACTATAGTTTAATTTCAAAGCTTATAAACCAAATAAATTAATCTGGGTAAGCTAAATCCAACCCTCTGTTACCAATTGAAACAGTTGGAGTTGAATTATGGGGTAAATCCTAAATACAGATTTGTAAAACATTTTATATCCAAGGAAACCCAGCAGACTGCATACAGTAGAATCTTTGGACATGCAGAGTTAACTTATTTTAAGAAAACTCCTTCATTTAATCATAGAAAAGAATGCCTCTCCTGTAAAATTGTAGTAATTAATTATTATGAACGCCATTTTTCCAGATAGCTTACACTAAATATAGCCTGACTTATAGCAGACCTTTAACAACAACAAACAAACAACAACAACAAAACTAAAAAATAAAACAAATTCCATTACATTCTCACTTACAATTCGTCAAAAACATTAATGCTTGGTCAGCATCCATCAGACACCAGTGCTGGGATTAACAACACTACCCGTAGTTGTTACCTGTTTTACTAACTCTTAATTTTTTAATTGAAAAAAGAAAAAAAATTACTTTTAACATATCAGTTATGCTGTTACTTGTCATCTAACACAGATGCTGTTGGTAGCTATATTGTAAGATGTTTACTAGTATTTGTTCAGGTTTAGGAGTCTGGGTTAGAAATAGATTATTATAAGTTCTACAGTTTGCAGTTCATGTAACATTTTTGCAAGTTCTTGCCACAACTTCATATGCATTCTGCACATCAATAAATTAGAGGTCTACTCAGTATTTAATGTGCAAGGGCCTTGACCAAGCACAAATTTCTGACACACTGGGAGTTAGAGTGCCCCCAAATTCTATATAAATGTGATTCAAATTCTCTTGAAATGTAATTTATATTAAATTGAAAATCATTTGAAATTCAATTGAAATTCAAGAATACTTTATTAATTACAAAGGGAAATTAAACAATGTTGCAACTCTCATTGTTTTGTTTTTTCACTAAATTGCTTAAAATGCAGTAAGCTGGAAAGGCTATGTGGAAGTGGATCTGAATAACCCTGTTGTTGTTCAACAGTCATCTTTAGAGAATGCTTTCATGTTCTTGATTTAGGAAGAATTCTTCTTTGTGAAATAATTTCTTCTAGAGGATTTCCAAGAACAGCACCAGCCTTTTTATTAGCATATTAAGCTTCTTTAGTCTTTTGGTCTGCTGCTGCTACCTCAACAGATGACGGAAGACATGACAGTCTCCCCAACAACCCTAACCCTGATATTAAAGAGGACAAGAAGGTGATTATACCTCCTCGATACCCTTTAATTCTTCTCCCATGATTATATCATTCAGCTTTTCCAGTTTCTGCTCAAACTTACAATCATCTCCCTTGCTTTGTGTACATTGAGAATCTGAATGTTTCCCCACCATTGCACAAAGCAGTTCACTAGATGACAGGAATCTGTCTTGTCTTGAAGTCTGAGGTGCACAGACTAAAAAGAAATGGTTATGTACCGTCTCTTGTGCTGTTGACTACCTTATTAGAAACACGACTTCAAATAATTATTCAACTAAGAACATTAAATTGGTTTTACCCTCGATTTTGAATGATTAAATAATCAACTACAACTCCAGTTCTAGTTAATCATATATTTATAATCTACAGTTAAAATATCACAACATAGGTTTTCTCACCTTTCCCAAAATTTGTATCACTGTTTCCCGAGACATTTGGGAAAATAACACGTAGACTGACAACACAAAAATTAAACTATTGGTAAAGCATCAGTTATGTTAAATGTTAAACCTCACATAATTTCATAAAAAGAATATGATAACCACAGTCAGGCATGGTGACAGTAGTTTAATAGTCTGGAGTCACTTCAGGACCAGGACAACTTACCATTTTTGATGAATTCAAGTTTATGCGGCAGTACAGCGACCTGCTGCAAATCCACCTCTAAATGGCTGAAATGGAAATAAAGAGCAGCTTTTTTGTGGTTTACTACAATCTGATCTTGAATCCAATAGAAATAAGAAGGCAAGACATAAAACAGACATGCTTGACAAGCATAACGTTTAAGCAAAGTGGATAAAAACACCTCCACAGTGATACAAAACCGAGAATGGCAATAGCAGCCCACCTGGTGAATAGGTATCAAGGCAACTATTTATTATTTAGGGACTTGTTGGTTAAAAAAGATCTCTTTCTAATAAGAAATGCAAACATTTATTTGAAAACTGCTTTTGTATTTAACAAGTTTATCTCTATCAGGTACCAAAACCCATTTAATAATCTGAAACATTTAAGACAAAAGGGCAAAAATAGAAGAAACTCATTAAGAGGGAAAATACTCTTCCACAGCACAATAGTATGTAACCGTTCAACACAATACATCATCCCAATGTATGTGATGTATTGTGATGAATGGTTTGTACTGAAACTGAAATCTGGATTGCAATGTAAATTGTAGTTGGCAATAAAGTTGATTGATTGATTGATAAAGTTATTACACACAGAGGGAAAAAGTTCACATGTGTAAAAAATCCTACATTGCAATGACTCAAAACAGAGGACCCAGTATTCAGGCCAGGCAGACAGTGGAATAACTTCAAAAGCATTTATTAAAAACTGAACATGTCTTCAGAATAAGCAGATACAGTAGGGCATCTAAGGCAGGAATCTCTGCAGTAGAGAAATACAGGTTAGTGACCACTAACCATCTAGTGACTAGAGATTAGATCCAAGCAGATGACAGGGAAAGGCAGGATAATCCAGAAGGCAAAGTCAAGAGGCAGATCCAGGTTTAGTCCAAAGTGGAATCCAACAGAATCATAAGACAGGTCAGGCAAACAAAACAGACAGGGGCAGGCAGACTCAAAGGTCGCAATGAAGAAATGGGTCAGGATCAGGCAAACAGAACACTATTAGAAACGCTAGCAACTCTAAAACCAAAGGCTCAAACATAATCTGGCACTGATGTTTGGGACAAAGCAGCTTAAATAGAGTCAGGAGCAGTTGGATCGGATGAGCAGTAATGAGAAACTGGGCAGAGCTAGACAGGTGAAGGCAATTTGCAATTAATCAGTCATCAGCGCCAAGATAATGACATATATTTGCCTGTTCAGCAAAAGAAAAAGATTTTTTAAAGCAGGCTACCTCTGCATTTGTTTTAGCCTCCATTTTCAACTATCATGTCTTAATTAGTATATTTTTAGAGCATGTATATATTGTTTCCATTTACCTTTAAACATATTTATTAAAATACAGTAGAAAAAAAAGCATAACATATTCCACTGTTTCTTAATAAAGCAAGATGTATACATTTAAAATCGTCTCCATAGGTAGTGATAGCAATAACCTTCTATTTCATGATTCGTCTTGCAGAGCTATGATTTCACGAGTCCACCTCATATAAGTCATGTAAATGTCATTCTGTTGTCTTCATCAGTTTGGTTTGTTTCATCCATCGAGCAGAGGTTGGTATGATCTTCCCTCTTTAAAATAGGTTGTATTACTGAATCTCTTCCACTGCTGTAGCAAAGGGGATCATAAGTACTGATGAGAACATTGTTTTCTGGGTCACTATATAAAAGCAGAGGTCGACAGTGCAAAGGAAAGAGCAAATGCAGTGTATTTGGTGGGTAACAGTGCAGCTAGCAAGAGAAACGAGGAAGATATTATTGCTTGATGGCAATTCTTTACAGGTACATTTTAGAAAAAAAGTATTTTGGATTTCCTGAGTGGATTAGAGGTTTTCTAGCCATCACAAGTCACACAGTTAAAGGCACTCTGATATTCAAACAGCCAGAAAATAAAGCTGCAGCACAATAAATGCTCACTGTAAAAATCAAACCCTTCATGTTAAAGCTACAGTGTGTAATAATTACAGGGATATACATTTAGAAATGTAATATATTATACATAACTATTTATCATCATCTACGAGCTCAGCCTCTTAACCTTAATATTTGCGTTGCCTTAGAATTCATTATTTATAATTACATAGGAGCGGGTCTCGCAGCCATGGAGGCAGACTCCTTGCGCTACGGCAGCGCAGAGCCAACAAACTAGCAATTGCGAGATCGCCCATTACGCTCGAAAGTAACTACGGCAAGTTGAGAGAGATGAACTGAGACGGTACTGAACAATAGATGGCAGTATTAAAATTATCTATGTAAACAAACCTCATCACTTGAGAAGGTAGGTGATGCGGACGTCGTGGAAGACATTTTGTCCCGTAACACTCGCTGTGCTGTTGGGGGGGAGAAGCGGTGGGGGGGGAGATGTTCATGTTGCTGCGGTCTGCAGTCTGGACGCTAGATGTCGCTGAAAATTACACACTGTAGCTTTAAACATACTAATTTAGATTGAAAACCAATATAATCTAATTGTTTTGCAATGAAGCCAACATTAAATATTCACAAAAGATACATTTAGCTGAACCATTCTTCTCAACCATGATTGATTTTTAACATTTAATTTTATTCATTTTATTTTATCATTAATTATTTTCTGTCAGGGTATTGATAATAATAGGAACATGGCACATGAGAGCTTATTTCGTCTTAGTCACTCTTCAAAACGGGCAAAAAAAAAAAAAAAAGAAACATTAGGATAGATGTCTGTTAAAGCTGCAAAAAATTGTGATTTCCCTACTTCCTCTATTCAGGTCATATTTAAGTAGTTTAAAACATGGATGGAACTGTGATCAAAGCTTACTTTTATTTGCCATCACACACTGAATGTAGAAAAAATATCTTTGCAGAAAAGAGTAACGTTTTTAGTACCCAAGACTCCATAACACCATTTTCTTTTAAGGCTTTGGGTTTAAAAGGTTTTATATTTTTTGTTCAGAGAAACTGTCCCTCTAACATAAAATCATCTGTCAGTCAGATTTGGAACCCAGGCAGATTTGTTCCACTTTTGCTTTCTTTGCTGCCCATTTCACTACTTCACAAGACATCTTTTTATTTGCCTCAGAACTGTTGTGTGAAACAAAGGAGCATTTTTTCCGGAAAAAGTAAAGCTGTCCAGATACATATCAGTTTTGTACAATATTTTATGCCTTACCAGCATGCTCTTCTTGCAGCTTTAGGGAACTTGCTAGAAATACTGGAACTATAAAATATGAACCAAACTGTAAACATCTGGACACAGTGATTTATTTTGAGTGGCATTGTGTTGAATATACTGCAAAGAGAATTCTATGTTTCTTTATTTCAATTCTTTTCTCAATTACCCTCTACTGCTATTGCAAGACTGTGTTTTTTGCTTTACAGATAAGGCACCAATTACATCAGGGTGTTGTTTTCTTTTTGTCGTTTTTGTCCTTCTCTAACAGCATCCTAAAATGTCATCTTCTAGCCTGCTGCTCACTGTGTTATTGTCTTCAGAAATAGTAGTGTGCTGTGAGTAAGCTGTATATGGCATGTTCGCAAGCTTGGTTGTAATTCCTCACACGTTGCCTAGAAGGTAATTTTTCAGTTTAGCAGGCATCAAATGGCTTCCATTCATTAAGTATTTAAGGACATATATCCACAGGGTTGACAGATTTAAAAAAGGATCGTTTGATTTCAATGCAGCAGGAAGATGTTTGAATCACCTCAATCGGTTGGAGTCAAATTATGGGTTGTGCGACAGTTTTATTCAGGATTAACCAATCAATTTTAAAAAGAAAGCCATGTGCGGGTGGTTATTGTGTAATTTGAAATTACTCCTCTGAGCAGAAATGCATGAAATGTACTTAAAAAGAAGAAAATTGACATTGATTGTGATCGCAATGACTTTATACCAAAAATTATGATTAGTAAATAGACCAAAGGCTATAGAGAGCTCTATTTTCCTTTTTTGTACTGACAAATAAACCTAAATGTAAAAACTTGGGTCTAACGTTGTTATGAAGTTTGGTTTAAAAAGAGCCTTGCAAAAGTATTCACACCCCTTAAGCTCTTCACAAAGTTTGGCGTTAAAAGCTTTAAAAACACTATATATTTGATGCTGGTTTTGTGGCAGACGAATGGTCTGCAAGTCCAAATGTGGAACTGGATGCTCTCCAAAGTGGTTCCTAAGAAATCTGGCAGAAATAATAACATAACGTAATGATTTTAAATTTAAAGCATGTAAAATTAACTCATTCCCAATTTCTACATAGAATTTACAGAACCAAACCAGTGGTGCAATTGGCACAGTTTTGTAAGGTTACAGGCTTTGGATTTTTTATTCTGATAGCTATAGAATTCAAGAAATAACATTTATTGTCTTTTTGTGAAGACAGAACATGATTTTTCTTTATTTTGAAATCATTAAAAGTTTTTATGACGCACCTAAGACCCCCGTAAGCCAGGCAAGAACAGATTTATTATGAGTTTGCTGCAAAGAAGGCAGGTAGACTGGTAGCAGCTTTGATCACTGGGAGCATATTGAACAAACTGATGATGGGTCAGAAGCCAATGAGAATCCAGAGAGGACTGGCTCAGCACAGTTCCATGCCAGGATTATTACAAACAAATTGTAACTACAGCTCCTAGCATGCATTGCAGTTCTTGCGTCACAACAGAGGTGATAAAATCAGCATCTATATATGTTTTGCAGCTGTTGCTACTCTGGAGTGGCCTGGCCTGTTAGATTACATTATGGCATGTACACAGTGTGTTAGCCTGAACTGTAGAATCAAATTTCAAATTCAGGGCTAACTGATTAAGTGGAAACAGTTCAGAACCAATTTATAACAATGGATGGGACGCAAAAAAAAAATGTATACGAAAAACTCTTACAGTGACCAAGTGTTGAAATTTTAACAATAGAAAAAGCTCTTTGGGGACATAATAAAGAGCATCATCAATACAAGCTGCAATCTGGACTGTTAAGCTTTCAAAATGGGGTGTTACATTAAGGTCTTACCTTCCTTGCTGTGGTTGGTCCTATTTGTTTTAGACTGAGTATTGAGCTTTACCAGACTGACTAAGTCAGTCATCTGGGCTATGTGGCGTTCGGAAAGATAGTGGTTAACCTCGTGGTGCGGTAGTTTAGTGGTCAAAGCCTGTAGATCACTAATTTTATCAATAACCTTGTAAGCTTGGAGACTGCAGAAAGGATTGCTTGCAGAGCTTTCTGATTGGTACAAAGCACTTCATATTTCTTTGGGATATTGTATTTATCACCTCAAAGTTGCATGAAAAAGGATCTTTGCAAAACCATTCAAGTTTAGTCAGAAAGAGCCTTTAAAGATGGAGGTTTGAGCCTTGGTACAGATTGTCCATTGGATTTAGATGTGCTCTCACACTGGATCACTCAACATGTGTGCAATCTGAAACTTTTGTTCCAGTTCTGGCATTATATCTGAGGTTTATGGCCCATTTGAAGGTTAACCTCAAGTCATTTCCAGTTACAAACAATGTTGCTGCAGATGGAACCTTGTGGTTGATGAAAAGTTGATTTGTTCAAATATCTTCCAAGCTGAATTGCTGATTTCTGGGTTACTCTCTGAGTTTTTGTCTGAGTAATGCTCTGATTATCCAGGGGGTAGTTCTGGTGGATGAGCATGTCTTTGTAGGTTTCTGGTTATTGTTTTATGACCTCAAGTTCCAAGTCCTGCACAGCTTCCTCCCTGACCTGTAGGCTGTGTTCCTTGGCCTGTGTAATTCTGTTTCTTAATTATTGTTCTCTTTCAAACCTCTTATGTAGAATTAATTTATGCTAAGTTTACTTTCACAAAGGGGAACTTAAAATAGATTACCCTTGAAGAAAATTATAAAAATTTTATTAAAGGTATTAGAATAAAGGGGGATGGACACAAAAGTGTGAGACAAACTATTTATACATTTCCTTTAGCCACACAACTGTACAAAGCCTCTAAAACTTTGAAAAGTTGAAGGGATGGAAAACCTTTTCCTTGACAAGTAGCTGTATGAATACCAATAGCTTTTACAAAGTTATTGGCAGCCCTCAAATTTCACCTTGAGCACAGAAATCCTCTGTTTCCTGCAGTCTCAGGACAAAAAGGGTGACAGCAGATATCTTCAGAGGGAGATGGTGTCACCACACAGTGGAACTATTGTCCTGAGAGTCTGTCTTGGGAAGCACACAGAACTCCTTTGTGCACTGCTGATATTAATCTGTAAAGACAGAAATGTGGAGGAGTCTGACTAAGCTCACACGCAACCACACACATCAGCACACAAACTCCATCATATGCATAATTATTATGTAACAGCAAAGAGAGGAGAAGCTGTGTCCACTACATGCAGTGCTTCACATGATCACATCATAGAGGTTTCATTCTTCTAAGACAATTTACAGATCACACTTAGTCTGCAGGCCTCCTGTCACCACAAGCAGACGTTAGGTGCAGCTTGCAGATGTCATAGAGGAATGCCAGCCAACGATCATCATCAAGAGACAGAGAAGCCTAACTGTATTTCAGACAATTGACAATGCCCCCCCAGATTGACATATGGAAGAACAAAAGAATAATGTTCTATGACTAATTTGACAAGGGACTAAAGTCCCAGACAAATCCAGTTAAATTAGAAAGTACAGCCAAATTCTATAAAAGAGCTTGAACCACTGCTTGCTTCACTGCATGCTATATTTCCATATATTATTAGTAACAAATGTATAATTGCAAACGTGCTGCTTTTTTTTAAGTTCACCATCCCCAAAGTATGGCAGGGTTTTGTTTCCTTGGTTATTATCAGTACATCACCTATTTTTTTTTAGCTAAGGTAGGTCAATAGCTGAAACACAGGAAACATGAGTCAATCAAGACTGAGGAGGTAGATGTAAATACATTTAGGCATATGCTGCCATCTAGAGATACAGAACTATTACAACATACAAATAGCTCTAGACATCAGAAGTCAACACATGAAGATTACATTTTACATGTAATTTCTTTGCTGTAACATTTGGGGGCAGCATAGCTCTTCTTCAAGAGTTTACATTTTCTCGTTTGATTCAAGCGTGGGCTGCATAGGAAGGCAATTAGGAAGAATTATAACTAATGTGGATCACTTTTCTGCCATTAAAGAGGTGTAATTTGGATAATGGCAAATGATAGATTTTCTACCAACACTAACTGTGTGGCCTCAAACTGTCTGAATCTGACCCAACCCACTAGCCAGAAAAGAGGACTGACACTAAATTGCTGTTATGTGAACTGAAAATGCCATTGTTTGAGTTTTATTACACTAAAAGGATCTGTATTGTTGAAAATATAAAATATTTCCTTTTTTGTTATTGTCATGCTATTTCATAGCACACTTTCAAAACGGGTGTGCTCTCCATGTTGTGACAGTTGCAGCCTTTTTCTAGCTCTTTATTTCATGATTTTCTTACATATTTTGATGATCAACTCATCAGTTACTTAGAATTAAAGGAAATTATTCCTAATTTACCTCATCTGATATGCAGTCATCATTTTGAAAGAATGCATGCACATGTTCTTTATCATTATTTTACAAGATACCAGAAAAAAAGTGAAAATTAACTCCATGAAATGAGAGAAATGCAGCTGTTAGATTTGAGCAAGTGGCAAACAGTTGATCAGAGCTATGAATCCATCAAAACAAGAGGGTGTGTCTCTTCTTAGTGTGTCATTACTTATAAATGGTATTAAAGGCTATACCACAAGACTGATATGTAGATTTTCAAAGCAGACAAATCATACAACTTGTGAAGTGACTTCAGCATGCACCGGCTTTTGAAATTCACAGTGACAGTTTGTATCAGATCTTTAGTCTTTCAAGAAGGCTGTCACTTTGGATTTCACTCAAGATGTATGACAAGCCTCTGACACACTCAAACCCCATTTTAAGCCCAGCACTGTATGCAGAACACTCATCTCTGCTAACAAATCACTTTCAAATGCCCCCTGTGATACTGAGGCACCACAAGACATCTAAGTGTGAAAATGAGACAAGAAACAATCATTGTTTGCATGTAGAGTCTTGTGGACAATATTTTGCACTTCAGCAGATGAGGTAATTGAAGTATTTGACCAGAAGTAAAGCTGCTCAGTGTTGTCTGTTTATGCTGTCTGCTCCTAAGGGCCACAACTATAAAGAAACATGCAACTTTTACTGAATCTTTTGAGTCTGTCAACACTCAAAGTTAAAAAGTTAAATAAAACCAACAAACATTTCTTTTATTTTTTTTATGTTATAATTTTTTATATCATAACAAAGGCTTGGCTGGTTTATCCTCAGAAACCAGGTCGTCTGCGTGTGTCGCAGTTAACGCAGATATGCCCCCACCTTCCGCGGACACTCTGCTGCACCTCTCCAAAATTGTAGGTGTCCGCAGTCAGTGCCTCAGAAATAGGCCTCTGTTTGGTCAAATCTACATCCACTCTTCACAATGCATATTTCCTGTTTGGTACCTTACCGGCTCGTTTTGTTTGTATGACCGCCATTGTGGAAAACAACTCATGACCAGCTAGAAGAGCGAAGTGTGTGAGAACGCTGGGACCCTTTATCCACCTGGATCCCCGCTCTTTTTTGCCCTCATGTCCCTCCGTTGTTGAAAAATCTTGCCCCTTGCTTTTTTCCACTTCTTCACCGCCTCGGCCGTATCTAGACCCACAGCTAGTACGCGATTTTCCCTCTTGCGTTGTGGTGTGGAATAGCATACCACAGACCATGCTTTAAAATTGGTAATGATTCAGAAATATCTACGACAACCTCACTGCGACACACTGCTGCAGGAGTATAACCAGCCCTTAAGGCTACAACTTCATAGTGCCAGGGATGTTGGAAGACCTTTTCTTCTTTGGTTTTGACTATAACTGAATGATAAAAATATTATTTATAATATAAAATGCTATGTTCTAATTTGCATGGTTATGCCATCATGATACAATGTTATGTAATGTTGAGGTCTAATACGGTGGTCTATATGATTCCAGATCTGTAAGTTATCAGATTCCTCTCCTATGGAACCAACTACCAGTGTTAGTCTGTCAGACACCGTGTCTACTTTTAAGGCTAGCCTTAAAACTTTCCTTTTCGACAAAGCTTAGTTAGAGTGGCTCAGATTATCCAGAGCTATCTCCGTAGCTATGCTGCTATAGGCTTAGACTTCTGGAGGACATAGGGGCCCCTTTTAAATAATTCTGCTTCACTTTATCTCTATTCTCCCATCCTGCAGTATTTGTTTGTCCTACCTCTAACGTAATGCTCTTTCTGCTTTTTCTCATCATAGTAGCTTCATCTGGTTAGTTCCTGTTTGGCTGTGACTCCTTCTTGGAGAGAAATATCAGCTGTGCTGCTGCCATCAACACTTTTGTTCATAGATGTTGGAGCTTGGCCTGTTTTTCATTGAAGTCCTGTGTCTCTGACTATGACTAACTCTATGTGCTCTCTTTTATCCTCTGACATGGGAACTGGCTAGGAGCTTGTCTCCCTAGCCGTGTGTTTCCTGGGCCACCTGTGGAACTGGTTGACAGTTACCTATTGTATCTCTGCTTCTTTCTGTATGACTGCTTCTGTCTCCTTAAATCCCTGTCGGCCTCAGGGCAGTTCACACTGAGCCTGGTTCTGCTGGGGGTTGCTTCCTGTTAAAAGGGAGTTTTCCTCTCCACTGTCACTACAAGCATGCTTGGTGTGAGGAATTGCTGTTGAGTCAAT
This sequence comes from Cyprinodon tularosa, assembly GCF_016077235.1. Classification (NCBI taxonomy): domain Eukaryota; kingdom Metazoa; phylum Chordata; class Actinopteri; order Cyprinodontiformes; family Cyprinodontidae; genus Cyprinodon; species Cyprinodon tularosa. The sequence continues at coordinate 1,373,785 of NW_024039241.1, read as the reverse complement.
GAGTCGATTAAATCATCTGATTTTCCTTAGAAAACTTTGAACCAATCTGACTGAATGATCTGGGTGAATTGTCTCTGTAAAGTGCTTTGATATGAGTTGTTGTGAATTGTGTTGTGAATTGGCGGTATATAAATAAACTGAATTGAATCTGCATATTCACTAATTTTGTAAGCTCTCATATGTTACATTGCACTAAATAATACTGTTTTGTGATATGTTCTGATATAACATGCTTGTTAGTTTTTTTGGTTGTTAGTTGAGCTGATTCTTAGATTGATTAAAAGAAAACAATGTTAGCTACTTGCTATGAGCTCTAATCACCAATTTCAGTATCCTGGTATTTTGAATTGTAAATTATGTGAGACAGTTCATACGAAGTGTTAACTATTTGTGAAAAGCAAGATAAAGGGGTAAATGCAAATATTATCTGTGAAATGGCATTTAGAGCTTACCGTAAATACTCATTTACACAAGGGATATGACAACTATTCAGAGCTTTTGGAAGGATGTTAAAAAGGTTGGTTTAAGTCATACCAATATTTACTGAAATATGCCCTTACTTACTCATCTGGAGTTTAACAAATGAAAATTATTGTGTGATCAATAATTGTCAGAAAAAAACAAACAAACAAAAAACAGGTTATGTATCTACTAACAAATTGTATGTAAATATTTGCTTTCATCTCAGTATGATGTTGATATGCCACATCAGTCAGTTCCAAAGTTAAAGCCAGGACACATCTGAGGGATTCTAATGAGTGTGAAGAATTAGATTCCCATTTCTAAAAACAACCAAAAAGTGGTTATCTGAAATAATTATTTGGAGTGTTACTGTTGCAACTGACAGAAAACAAAGCCCAGTTAGTAAAAATCAAGACATTTTGCTATTGACTTAGTTTGTATTTTTAATGCACCTCTCTTTAATTGACCTAAGGGGAATATCTGTGTGGTTAAAGGATACATGTGATGAGGTCATGAATTGCTTACAAAAACCTTGTTTGAAACTATTGAGTTTAAGGAACAATCATCCAAAATATGTAGAGTTATTTTTTTTTATATAATGAGGCGACTACTCACTACTGCAGTTAGTTAGGTAGTGTCTAGAACTGTTAACTAGGTTTGTATAACACAGAGGGGCAAAAAAGTATTCCCTCAGCTAGTGATTGTGCAAGTTCCTACTTAGAAAGGTCTTGAATTTTCTTCACAAATACTATTCAAATTTAAGAGACTAATAGCATTGTAGGATGTTTAATTAATTTGATTATAAATTATGGTGGAGAATAAGTATTTGGTTCCCCACAAACAAGCAAGATATCTGGTCCTCGAAGACCTGTAAATTCATATTTAAGAAGCTCTTCTGTCCACCACTTGTTATCTGTTTTGAAAGCACCTGTTTAATCTCATTATCTGTATAAAAAAAACAACACATGTCTCAGCCTTAAACAGTCAGACTCCAAACTCAGCCATCTGTAACATGCTGGGAAGAGTAAATCTATAATCAGCAAGCAAGTTGGTATGAATCAATTAATTGTGGGAGCACTTATAAGACCCAGGGTACCATCAGTAACACATTGCATCTAGAGAAAGTCAAAACAGGACAAATGGACCAAGTATTCAAGGCGAGTCAGACAAGGGAAGTTTCAAAACATTTAATGACGGATGGGTCAAAACCCAATCACTGACAGTCTGGTTTAACAGGAAGGCAAGATCCAGCTGATGGACTGCCAAATGAGATGCGGCTCAGAGCCGTTCAATGTGTCCCTGATGTGGCAACCCCTGTTAGCAGGCAGGAGACCGATCCAGGTCAGAGAAACAGCTCAGAACCAGACAGTTCCGAGATCCAGGAGTCCATAGCCCGACCAGGGGTTCCGATCCGAACAGATACAGACAGATCCAGGGTTCCAGGAGTCCTCAGAGCGTGAAGGCAGGTTCGGAGTTCTATGAGTCCAGCATCGAGCTCAGACAGACATGCTCAGATGACAGGCAGTTTCAGTGGTAGAGAGGAACATAGACAAGACATGGTAACAGGATAAATGCCTAACTTTAAACTGGTCTCCTCTTGGGAGCCAGGCTTATGGGACTAAAACTGACCTCTACCGCATTCTGAGCCAAAACCCAGAAGGCTCCCCAGAAAAGGACGAGAACCTGCTATCCACCCGCACGCCGAGCCAAAACCCGGAGGGCTGGACATGATCAAAAGACATGAGACAAACAATAAACCCTCTCAATCCACTGGCCTCCGGAGATGGGGACATGAACCAGGGACTTAAACTAATGAAACAAACATGAATAACTGACATGAAAAAATAAAACGAATAAGCTAAGAAAACATGAATACAAACAAATAACTAAGAATACACAAAGGAACAAAGAATAATGAGTATAGGGAAATATGTTCAGATGAAACAAAAATATAACTTTTTGGCGCAAACTCAACTAGTTGTATTTAGAGAAAGAAGAATTCTTGCTGTTCTAGCCCAAGAACAACAAGCCTACTAAGAAGCATTGGGGTGGAAACATCAAGCTTTCAGGCTTTTTTTCTGTAAAGTTGACTGGATGACTGGTTTGTGATGAGGGAGGAATGAACAAGGCCATGTTCCTGAACTTGGCTTGGTCCTCCAGCCTGACAATGATCCCAAACATACTGCTTGGGCAACAAAGGAGTGACTCTGTAAAAAAAAAAAAAAAAAAAACTCCTCATGATTATGAACTGGCCTATAACATCTCCAGAAGTCACCATTAAAAATGTGGTGGAGGGAGTTAAAAGTACATGTTGTCCAGCACAGCCCACAAACATCATTGCTCTAGAGGAGATCTGCATGGAGGAATGAGCCAAAATACCAGATACAAAGTGAGCAAACCTGCAGAAGACTTATAGGAAACATTTAACCTCTGTCATTGCCAACAAAGGATATGCTACAAAGTATTTAGTTATTGAACAAATGCTTATTTTCTACCATGAATAAAACCTTAAAAAAAAAGCCTGCATTGAGATATCCTGATTTTTTCCTAATTTGTTCTGTTATAGCTGTGTTCTCTTGATGAAAAATACAGACCTCTCTTATCTTTCTAAATAGGAGAAATTGCACAATCAAGGACTGACAGAATTGTATCCCAACATAGCAATTTATTACATTTCTATCTACAAAACTAAAATAACATATTTTGATGTGCTTTGTTGGGCGTGTAAAGTAGTCTATTGATTGCATCAACCTAGTCAGTCTAAGCTCCCTGGTTAGTATAATATCACATTTAGTGTCATATAATGCAGGAATTTCCTGTTTGTAAAGGACACAACTCTTGTAAACAGTTTATTGGCTCTCAAAGGTAAATCCACAATAGGATTTCACTAAAACAAGATTAAGACAAACCAAACTAATAAAACTGTCCTTATATCACCTTTGCAGGAACAACAGGATTCACTCCAATCATTTCTTGATAATGCTTTATGCATGTTATCACAGTAAAATAATGGAGATGTTTAAAATTTATTTTGCTTTATTTTTCAATACAGCATCATAACACAGACACAACGTTATGTATAGCCCAAAGTTGACAATTTATTGAACAGTCATGAGACTTGCTGAATAGTTAATGTTTTTATAGAAAAAAACAAAAAACAAATAAATGGTTGGACTCAAATAGATTCTAAAATAATAAAACATTATTTTGATAGCTGTTAGTGACATAAAAAAAAAATAGAAAATGCTTGTTTTAATTCTAAATGAAAAACTCTGAGTAAATATATTCAAAAATATTCAGAAATGTTTGGCTTTATTAATATTTCCAAAAAACATATACTCCTTTTTGTGTGCACTATTCAAAGTTTAGGAGAAGCTAAGGGCAAAAGGTACAATATGAACTTCAAACAGAATAAAACGAACTTTGAAGAGTGTTCATTTGCCTTCTCTCGCTTCTGTTGATTGTGTGAGAAAAATAAGAACAAAGACATTTGCCTTTCAATCATTTCTTCTTTGGCCCTACCCTGCCTTTGCTTTTCATCTCTAAATAACATTAATTGATGAAGACTCTCACTTTGTATCTGCCCATACCAAAAAGACATCGAAAAGCACTGAGTATTATCATTTCAACATCCAATACCCCCAGCTATTTTGAAACAAAAAATATCCGTCTGTTGTGTTTGGGGTTTAGCAACTGGATGGCAGAACACTAATTGTTAGGGTGCGCATATGAAAGTGAAATGTTTCCAAATTTTGTTTCTTTTGTTTAATAAAGGCTGGAAAGTTATGTAAACTGTTACAACTGGCACTGAATTGCAGCAAAGTGTGTAAGCGTGCAAACCCACAACTTTACACAAACACACAAAAAAGGACCAATATGGGGACCTCTGGGTGCCACATGTACAATACCGCTAGGTCACATTTGTCAGAACAGTATTCAGTCCAAGCTTAATGCACAACAAAGAAAACCACCACTGGTTCGACGAAATAGGTGGTACACAAAACCTCCCAGGACCTGGACTAAGGAAAGATCCCACACCTCTAGTCAATTGAAAGAACCAACATCTGGACAGAAGAACAAAATGAGATACAAACAGGAGCAGCTCTGGACAAGCATCCCAAGGACAGTCACAGGATTGGACACATCATTGTCAAACCCACCAATTTGCAAGGTACTCTGGTGGAAGGTCTTCCCAAAGAACAGCTCTCAGGCTGTTAAGAAATATCAAGGGGTTATGATCAGCTGAAAAACAATTGCAGAGATATTTAAAGTTCTCAAATTTTTACCTCAAATAAAAGTAAAGATAGCCCTTGAAAATGCCTGGTACAAGTAAAGTAAATCTTAATCTCCTTTTTTCAAGTGAAATTATAAAACTGCAGGGTCTATATTCTATACAAAAGCTAAACAAAGTGGTTCTCTTAAATTACACAAAATACATTTTTGGAAACTTTCTTTACAAAAAGGTTTTATCCACATGAAAGGGGTTAATTTTCCACTCTTGCTGACATAAAGAACATAAAAAAAAAACCTTTTTCTATTTTTTTCTGAAAATAAAATTTCAGACAGGATAATATACATTAGATTGAACTGAACAAAAATCCCATATAAGAAACTGATTTTTTTAGAGCTTTGGAATTCGCCACATTAAAGTTGCAAATGGTCTTAAATTTCAAATGGAACTTGAAATGTGCTGTAATTGACTTGTAAATCTTAAATCTAATATGGAGGAAAGGAATGGGATTGTTATGTATCTCAGAATCTAATCCATCATCCTAAATGCCTTCCACCACCCTGTCATCATCCATGTTCCTATCAGTGTTTAACTATAAACAACCTGTGCTCCAAATGGACAGATTCTCTTGGTGCTCTTGATTTTCCCTTTGTTTTGTTGCAGCTGTTACATCATGTTTTCTATAGGTATAGAAGCAACAAGGCGATTCTAAGAAAATAAGGAGTAGAAAGTACAAACTGTGTTCAAATGTAGCGTGTAACAGTAAAAACAAAGTAAAAAAAAATATATATATATAGGTAGAAATAATCTCAGTAAAAATCTCAGAAATTTCAATAAATAAGTACAGTGTTTAGAATTGAAATTAAACTACACATATCGATCTGGGAAGGTTTCTGCAAAAAACTGTTTGCAAAAGGGAGGGATATTCAGTACAATTGTTCACATTTAACATTCAGTGTCGCCTAACTCTTTACTTTAGGTTTCAATTCAATGTGTTAACTCTTATATTTGAAATCCTTTTTTAAACATCAGTAAGGTGTAAATGTACCTTGTTAGAAATATAAATATGCTTTTTGTTCAAAGAAAGATTGTAGAAATAGGTTAAAAATACCTGAATCCTTTTTTCATACTGAAGTAATAAGAAAGGTAAAATTTTGAAGAACTGCATATGTCTTTCTAATTTTAAAAGGTAACACACCCCTTGAAACATGTTTTTGGCTGTACAGCATACTGCATAGAATTTAAATGCTTTTCCTTCTGTTAGAGAATCTTGCTAGACTAGTGTGGCATAAGGACTTTGAATAAAGATATCTTGATTCAATGTTTTAAATGCTAAACAGAGAGTCTTTAAGACAAATTAAAATTTAGTCTAATTAAGAACTAACAAAATTGTGTTTTGATGTATTTGTGGCATTAAGATAACTTCAAGTTAAGATCATATCGAAGCTGCAATTAATACAGTATATACAGGTCAAACTCATATTAAATTATTATAATATTTACAACATATTCTTAAAACACAGTCATGGTTTGTGAACCTTGCTGGTGAAGGCAGATATAAACATTGGACACCATAAGGTGGGTTTGTGCATGGTGGTAAGACCTGTCACTGTTCAGATGTCAACTTGGAGACAAGTCCAAAGTTCATTTTTTTTTTTACTTTGGTGTGACATGGGTCTATATTTCAGAACCAGAGTCCCGATCTCTGGATATAGGTGACAAAATCTACCCGACAGCACCACTACAGTACAGCTAAATAATGACCAAGATAACTGACTGGTACATTTTGTACCACACTCATTTAACATCATTATTAGTTGGGAAGAAACAAGGCTTCGGATGTTCAGAAAATCTGGGACATACAATAAACAATTACAATCCTTGTTATGGTGTTGTTGTACTGAATCGATAAAAATGCATAAGACAAAACAAACACTGCATAACAATGCCGGCCTTTCTCCTTTATTTATATTCTTTTATACTAGACACTGTTCCCATTTCACACTGCAAAATGTCCTCATGTCACGGTTTTATCCCTTTCCGACAGAGAGGAAACAGGAATGCAAATGCAGCGCTCTAACTAATTACACATCCTGATGGCTTGGCTGCCTGTATGTATCCACCTGGCCCATTAACTTTCAGTTCAGAGAGTGGATTTTCCACACCATTTCTACAATTAAAGCAGTCAGTACATAAGCATCTCAATTCAGGCTCCTCTAAATTCTTGAAATTGATAGGCTTTATTAGGCTAATAAGTTTATTTTTACATAGTCATTGAAATAGAAAAAAAGTATATTTTATTATCTGAAGCCCTTCTCACAAGAGCCACTAAAAAGTCTGTGTTGGATTGAAGTTATATCATAATGTTTTTCAAGTTCAGACAAGTTCAGACAGAAATCACTTGTCAGCTCTGCCTAAAAGGATTCAATTCAGAAGAAACGGACAAAACTGTCTTTTCTGAGAATTTTGGATAGTGCTGTTCTTATCCTTGATTCTTATTCTTGCACTCTGTCATATAAGAACCAAAACCAATGTATTCTATACATTTTTTTTTTTTATCAACACAAAATAGAGCATGAATATGAACAGGAAGTAAAGTGATAGGTGGTTTTAAATTCTCCCAGATAATTACCAAAAAAATGTTGCATGCATAGAAAATCTCTCATTCATGGTAGTCCTAAAAATAAAAAATATGTAGCCATTTTTTTCACACGTCAACTGACTGATAAACCCCATCTGTAACATTTATGCTGATGGCTCCAGATATTTGTTGGTGTGTTTTTTAAGTTTGGGTAAAAAAATACCTGAGTATATAACAAATAATACGCTATTGCACTGATCAAACATGGTGGCTGCAGCCTGTGTTGTGGGCGTGAGAGGTGACCTGAAGACAGGTGCTGCTTAATATACAGTAATCTTGACTTTGAAGCTGTCAGAGCTTTTAAAAACCAATTAGATTCAATATTCAGCAACAGTACTACCCTAAACATGCTACAAGAGAAAGAAAATAATATTTTTCTTTTTACCGATGCTCTCCTTCCAGTCTAACTAAGGTTAACGTACTATTTTGCAATGAAGCAAACATTTCAGACTCGAGTTGAAGTGGATGTGGTAGAGAAATCTACCAAAAGACTTGTAACTGTATGTGAAGTTAAACATGTTTCTTCGGGGGATCTGATTGCAGGTTATGCAGCACTTTTCAGATTTATATTTAGAAAAAAGGACATGAAAGCTATGTACGGATTTTATTTAATGTTAAAATTATACTATGCATGGTCTAAAATAAATTCAAGTTTGCTTTAAGGGGACAACATGTAGAAAAATTTAATGAGTACAGATACTTTTACAAGGTATGTAGTTAAGCTCAGATCTTGTTTAATACACTGTAAAACAAAGAATGACTTAAAAAAGCTGAAGCAAAAGAGGAACCAAGTTTGAACTGTTTTCATCTGTATATGACTCATTCTAACCTCTTTTTTTCTGTTACACAACCAACTCATTTATAAAGCTACCTTCTTACAAAATGTCACAATATAAGGATAATCCATCTATCAAGTTGGACGAGTTGTTCCAGTTTACCTTTATCTGTTACCTCACTGAACTGAGCCTTTCCATATTATTGCATATTTACAAAAGCCAGACCCAGCTTGCTTGTTTGTCTCAAAGAGGGCAAAAATTAGAATTTATCTTACGACCTTTATTTTAAGACACATTTAGATTTCTGGCAGAGACCTCATCAAACTGCAGAGAAAGCTCACCCTAGCAGCATAATAAACGAAACACAGAAAAAGGCCCATGTCTCTGTTGCAGCTCCTTTATTAAACTACTCACAAAATTCACAGCCCAGCCACAAATATGTCTTGTGTAGCATGTCGTCAAAATTCAAAGCTTCATTATTTCACATCTCGCTCTGTGTGAAGCCGCATAAAGCTGTTTAGATGGCAGCGGCCATGTTTACTGCTGTGAGAAAGTGTGACAAAGAGATATATTGTAAATCTAGGTGTCTAAATGAGACTGACAACACCACTTAATTTCAGTCTGCTATCACATTGTGGCATCATACATTCAAATATTTGTCGCCACTGGGAAATAAATTTATGATGCAATGTTTTCTTTGAGGAATGCAAGCGAGGATTTATGACTTATGCTTTTGCTAAGAAAGCATTGCACCTTGAGGAATCTGGTTAAATCTTCATTACTATGAAGCAGGCGTGGGTTTTTAAGTCTAACTTTACAAAGAACACTTTTGGCTTTAAGAAACACATTTGATGTTTCTGCAAATGTAGAACTCATTATATTTTGGGGTTTTTAGAGGAAAAAACAAAAGTAAAGCTTCAAATCTCCCTCTAATCTTTTTCGAATAATTGGTAATGAGAATATTAAAACCAAATCTTGCAAAAGTTAAATAAATTGCATATTTTTTCTTTTACGGCTTAACATGAAGCTGAATACAAGGAAAGATGTCATATCTCTGAGAGGTTCTGGCTAATTAAGACAACCTGAATCAAAGGGTCAACTTGAGAAAAATCTTTATTTTTCCTTTTTCATTTCATCCCCAAAGAAAATAAAAAAAATAACTGTCAACATAGTTTTTACAATTGAGATATCTGAAAATATTATTTATGCACAGTAGGGCTGAATGATTTTTGCCAAAAATTTAAATTGTGACTATTTTTAACCAAATTGTGATTTTATTTCGATGTTCTTTGCACTAACCACAAACTTTTAGATGTTTCGACCCAGGCTTTTGGTTTTAGAAAGCTTGTTTGCCCTAAGAGCATTGTTATAAGATTTTACTATAGCCTTTGTGAGAATATGTGTTAACTTCTACTTGCATGCATTGATCTGCATGCTAGCTGCTATCTCTCCACCTTTCTGTGTGGTGACGAACCCACGTCAAAGGTTTGGCCACCATCCAAAGAGCTGTAAGGAAAAATTTAGTGTCATACTCATGTTAAATATAGTGCGATAAAAACATCAGTGTGTCTGCGATTTGAAATTTGCATTTTATTAAATTGTGATTATTTTGCAAATGCAATTAATTGCCCAGCCCTAATGTGGAGACTGACACCTTTCAGATTGTCATTTCAACACAATTCTTTTTCATCTGTCAGTATCAATAGTGATCTTTCAGTATCAATAGGGATCTTGTCTCTTTTTGTACTTACTGTGTATTCTTGGTTCTGCTGGTTAAGATGAAATGTATTTTTCTCCAGCAGTTAATTTCTAGAACAGTGTGTCTCATTCAAGAACCATTTGTATTCACAAATTATTTCTTAAATCATCCATAGGATTAGAAGAAAATGTAGCATTCACCGTTTTCTCCTATTTCTAATCTTCTCTAGTACCAAGTACCAATTTTACAAGTGCTCCAGACATGCTAGTATTCTTTTGCAATCTATTTAATGTCATCCAAACCAATTTTTTGACTAAATGACTACATTTGGTTTACTTAGAAGCAATCTTCCATTTTAGGCTACATTATCATATATTATGCATTTCTGCAAATTTATAAAATTTTTATCAGTTAATGACAATAATGTCGGTCCCCTGCAGCTGGCATGTTGATATCCAGGGAAACTGATTTAATTTGCTTTTATTTCATCAAAAGAAAGAACAGTCTTTGAGCTCTAAGTCAGTTCAAGCAACTATTAAAATAAATCTGAAATAGGAAATGGATAGAAAGTTCAGCAAAGCTCCTCTTAGAGTGAGACATGCATATATTTCACTCCACGGCAGCTCCTTGGCTTTTTTATTCCATAAAATGTGGAATGTTTTGGTTTGGGTCTGGCTGAATTAATCAAATTAGAGTTTTATTGTAAACATTTTCCATATGTTAATCCGTTATAAAAGTGGAGAGTATGATGAATGGATGACAGACATGGTCTGGAAAAGTACATTACACATGTGTCTGTCTGTATTAAAAGGAGATTTAGTAGCATGTTGTCGTTTGAACTCATATTAAGCATTTACATTATATGTTGCACCTCTTGCCTCTGCTTGTTCATTCATTGAGTCTTGGGAACGTGTACCCTCCTATGGAATAATCAAGCTGGTAATTATGCAGATTTACATTTCTAATGGACGCGTACTCATATACAGTATGCACAGGTGGACTGGATCAAGTTAAGATCATTTAATGAAGTTAAGAACGTTTGTTGAATCTGATGTGTTGCATTTGTAAAAGCCCTCAGTAGGAGAAATAATAAGAGAAACTTACGATAAGCATATGAAAATGTTGTTGCATGAGGCCTATTATTTAGTTGTGGTTATTTCAAAATTCTAATATATTTCAGTGCTGTCCAATCCATCCATCCATCCATCCATCCATCCATCCATCCATCCATCCATCCATCCATCCATCCATCCATCCATCCATCCATCCATCCATCCATCCATCCATCCCAATACAGGAGAAACAGGCACCAAATTTGATTTCCTCAGAATTAATTTGATGAACTAATCGATCTCTCCCAACATAGACATGCTAGGGGAGATGGATTAGTTCATTGGATTAATCCAGTATAAACCATATAACACTTGCCTTTTCTTTGATATCATTGTTTCCTTTGCATGTCCATGCTCTGAAACTAAATTAGACATCAATAAACTGACCATCGTATTTAGTGTCAATTTCCTACCTGAAGTCATAAGCCCACAGTGTCGAGCTGCTTGTGATATTAATTGTTTAAAAACAAAGACACCAGCATGCAAACACTTCAGAAAGCAAATTGTCTTGGTGACACACTTGTGCTTTTCAACACCTTGAGCCAGACAATCTGACAGGCTGCACTAAGCAAGTACAGACTTCTTGTTAATACATTTTCTGATTAATACAGATTGTGTTTTAATCTGAGAAACCATCCTGGCGGAAAGGATGAGGGATTACATTTTCCTTATTCATCTCAGAAATTAATTGAAAAGACCCACACGGTGGTCTTATCACTTGTGTCCCCAGCTGAGCTGCGGTCATGCTGAGATATGAATGACAGGAGAAAATAAGAAGACTTAATGAACAGCTATTGGGAGATTTTGGACCTAGGTGTTTTTTTTTTCTTCTACTAAACCAGTATTGGTGCATCAAGGTTAAATGTTAGCATTTGAAGTGTTGCTTCATTTGTGATAAATGCAAAGTCACTCTTAATATATGGAGATTTTCTTTTTGGCTATTTAGGTGAGACAATTAATTGGAGTTTATTACTTAAAACAGATATAAATCACACAGTATAACATTAGAGATATTACACATTTGAGTTTGATTGTTTAAAACTGGGGATGAGTTCTTATATAGTTTTCCTCTTATATTTTAATGCACAAATCCCAGTACACACTTTGCAATATTTCATATAAATTCAACTGAAACATAATGCGTGGTTTTACCAGTTTATAATTTTATACTTGTTTTAGTTATTCCTCGTTCTGTGAGCACAGTAAATGAGATATCCCACAGTATCTAAGTGACAGATCTAATCTGGGAATAGTATTTAGATGACAAGGAGGTCCCTGACCTCTTTTTCTTGTGACCCCCTTAAAGGAACGGTTTGATATGGATTTATTTGCTTTCCTGCCAAGAGACAGATGAGAAGATTTATATCAGCTTTTTGTCTGAGACAAATATAAATATAAGCCAGCAGTCAGTTTGTCAGGCTAAACATAAAGACTCGAAGCAGGGGCTGAGGGTAAAATTGTGACAAATGTATCTTACAGACTTTTTCTAAACTAAGTTCTGCACATGCAGTTTTTGTCAGGGATTAAGATCCATAACTAAGGCCATAAATACCAGTTTAAATTGAGATTTTTAGTCACTAACTGATATGGAATGTTAGTCTTGAATGTCTAATATGTACAAGGTCAACAGGCTCAAACATATGTGCAGCCCACACTATTATTTTGTTGAATAACCGTCAGACACTACTGTGGATATTTGCAAGGTGCTGGCTTTTTCCAACTGCACTTCACTTGGCACAATTGGTGGCATCTCTTTAAATTAGTCTTTCGTTGTAAATTCTGGCTTTTGTAAACCAGACTGTTTACAAAAGCCAAAATTGACTGTAGGGCTTAACTTTACATGATCAGGGAGATTTATCTAGAAGTTGGGGAGCTCAGAGTACAAGTGGGAATATTTAACCAAATATTTGACCGATGACTGATGAGAGAAATAACCATTTTTACGCAGAGCTAAACCTTGCAACTGTTCCTCCAGACAAGCCAAGTGTTTGCTGAGAGAAGTTTTACAGCCCAATAAGGCAAACATTGAACACAATGACATTAAGTATGTTTGGATGAGTCAATGTGAGGCTTTCAGACCTAAAAATAATATAAGAACTGACAAATAGGGTCTGATTTGCATAAGGGGACCACAGTAATGGTAGAAGCAGAAAAAACTTCAACAATTACTGATTTCCTGACAATGATGGAAGACACCTGATGTACTGTATGTTGCTCTGAATTGAAGACTAATGATATGGACAAGTTTCGCATGCATTTACAGTTTACTTCTGACACCAAGCCAATTCTGCTCTCATCTCCGGTTCAATAGGTCAGCATTTATTTATATTGGATGCTGATGGTTCTCAAATTTGTATTTTTTAGTTTATTTGACATAAAAAAAGCTTCTTTATCAATGCTTCAACCTGCTATTGTATTGATTTGAGAGTATAGTACAAAATGGCCTAATTTTACAAGCAAAGTATTTTTGCACTTGTTGAGTCAGTGGCAGTAGACAGGAACGCCAGAACAACCTAAAAAGCTTGGAAGCTTATCAATACTTACATAGAGAATAAATAAGCCGTGTGCTCAGCCACAAACACAGCAGTCTGGTTTATATGAAGGCAGATGTTCAATGGTGTCTGGTGTCTGAATCATCTCTAATGCCGGGGTGTTGGGTATGGAGAGATGGAGACTGCAGCTTTACAGCTGGATCCACCTGATCATGCAGCTGCTACCCCAGCGCCCCAACATGATTTTGAAAAAAAAGAAAAAAAGAAAAAAATATATATATGTATGTATATACACTCACATTTAAAGACAGAGTTCGCAGCTCCACTCAGACTGCGTGTACATTGTTACATCAGTCAGAGATGTAAGGTTAAGTTCATGCCATGCATGTCTTATCTTTAGTGTACGTGGATAGATCTGGTTTATTTTTCTCATTTTGTAATAATCTGCTGCTGCAGACCCAAAGTATGGCACCTGAAAGATGCTGGTCAAGCTATTTTCATTGTGCATTGCTGGGTAGGGTATAACGAATGCAGGTGGAGACGGTGGGACTCTTTTACACCTTTATTTAAGCCATTATAGAGCTCTGGTTTTCAGCCATAACTCAGACCACAAACCAGTACATCTGCGGAAACCAACAAAATTGGCAGACCCTTTAATTTTGGCTATGAAACTTTTCAATAGATTTTTGAAAGGGTAGTAGGCTTTGGCAGAATGATGCTCACACTAAGCCGGGTTCTGCTGGAGGTACAGTATCTACCTGTTAAAAAAGAGTCTTTCATCTCCACTGTAACTGCAAACATGCTGGGTTTGAGGAATTGCTGCTAAGTTAACAAAACAGTGCAAACAAACTACTGTTGCTACAAGTTCATCCAGAAGGAGCAAATCATTTATTTAATACAAGCATCTTGGTTGCTTTGGACAAAACATTTTATTCAACATGTCTGTATAATTTGAAGGAATTGTCTCAGTTAAGTGCCTTGAGAGGACGTGTGTTGTGAATTAAAATGAATATGATTTTTATTTGATTTCCCAACCTATTCTTTTAGATTTAAAACAACATTTCATCTTGTTAAATTTAAAAGCATTTGTGTGACTCAGTCAAATAGGTATTTTCCTTTTGGTTATTCCACTAAAAGTGGCTTTACGTGGTCTGAAAAGAAACACACAAACAACCTAAGTTATAAAACAAATTGCAATACATCTAAATAAAGTGAAGGTGCTCACAAATACTTTTGAAAGCTTGAGAGCTTTTGGTGGGTGTCTAGGGAGGAATATAAGATAAAAATGAAAAACAACAAAAAAGAACAACAAACAAAAACAGGGTCCTTATTTAATGTGATTGTCGTTATTGTCAAACTGGTTGCTTTTATTTATCAATCTAAATATATTTAGAAATAACATAGGTACTCTCAAATGTCACAATAAGGCAGAACTCCCCATTTTGGTTTGGTTATATTTCGCTTTGCTAAAAGTATAGAACTAAAAAAATTATTCAGTAATTTCTGCCACTGTGGCAATATAGAGGAACTTCATTCAGTTCCACTGTATGAACCAGTGACGTGCGGTCAGGGGAGGCAGGTGAGGCAGTGCCTCACCAGCCATCATGGAAAGAAAGAAAATATATAATCATAAAGTAATTTAAATTGTTATATTCATCCGGTGGTTTGTACTAAAAAATATTAATTTTTCATGTAGCTTCACCAATTTCGATTTTTATTTGTTCAAAATCGCTGAATTTTCTTATTTTCCCATTCAAATGCTTGGAAGCGATGCCGGTGAGGCAGCAGCGAGCTCTGCCTCACCTTGGATTGCGCAACCCCTGGCTCTGCGCTGGCTGCAAAGCGGAGAGAGCATGTTGCTGTACGGCGTCAATAAAATGGTTTAAACAAATGTAATATGTGAACTTATTTCTAATAATTTGGCTTATGTATATAATGTACAGAGCTTTTTGTCACCAACTGTGTTTGTGTAACGTGTTTCGTGTAATGAGCGATTATAAACGGCAGAGAACAAGTTCGAGGTGAGGCAGGCAGTTCTCTTGCCTCATGGCAGGGGGTGCTCAAGAGACTGAAAACATAAGGCAGGAACAGGACGGATCAAGGAAGGCTTTCTTCCCTGGCAGTGATCTCCATTGAGACAGAGAGACTTTTAAAACTGAAGGAAGATAAGGAGGACTTCTATTCATTTATAAGTAAAGGTAAGACAGTAATAACATTTATTTTGTTTTGTTTTTTAAGGAAATGTGTGTTTTGTGAGCTACAGTTTGTATGTGTAAGGATGCAGAAGTGAAACATAACCTGTAAACTGCTGTCAATCTATGCATCTATTTGCAAATCTGATTCTGATGACGTCAGTGCCTCACCAGCTATGAACCTCACCGCACGTCACTGGTATGAACTGCATATAAAAATCTTACATATGAATTTATTCAAGTCAAGATAGGCTTTTATACAACTGTTCTTTACTATCTAAATGTGGCCATGCCATAACCTGAAGTTGTTACTTCCTCAACATCCAGAAACCTTAGTTGTACAATTTCACAATGATTTATGAGCTAAATGTGTTTTTTTTTTCTTTAAAATTCAACACAAAAGATGAATGCTGAAAAATTTCAGGATGGACCTTATGTTTCCACAAAAGGAAAATAGATCCCCTGGAACTGAAACTACACGTATCTCTTCACAAAAAAAATTATCATTTGGCCAGATTTTCTACCTAATTTTGAAAATGTGACGTAACTGGGTTTATAAATAAAAGCAATACATCCATAAAAACATCTTGAACTTTCTGTTGGGATCTGGAGTAGTTCCACCTTTCTCCAGCAGAGTCCGCCATGGATCCTCCTGAGCTGAGCCTTCGACACACCTGAGGCGCATCTCATCATCAGAGGACCGACAGTATATAACCTGCCTTCAGACCTTGCCTCAACGCCGCAGTGTTAAATCCAGTTTGGTTAGCACCTGAGCCTAGCATCTTCTGAGAACCTTTGTTGCTCTTGAGTCCTGATAGGATTCTAATCCCTTTTGTCTCTGCTTTCAGGAATCCAGTTTTTCCCTTGTGAGCTCTGGATGGGCTTAAACTGCCGAGCCTGCCCTCTGAGCCGAACCTGAAGACTCTTCCCTGGATTCCCATGCAGCTCTGGACTAAGAGCTGGAAACCCAAAGTCAAGGTCTGCCCTCACGTTAGAAGTAAGACGCTGAAGCGGTTATTGGACTCTGCTGAACTAAACAGTCTCTGGACCCAACAGTTCCTCTCTCAAAGCCAAACCCGGACTTCTCAAGGTATAAACCTGAAACTCTCAAACTCAAACTCATCTGCTTCCAAGCTAACTGAACTGTCATCTTCACAGACTCCAGTGAACCAGTCCCCAGGCCTGAACCAGTTCCTGTGTTTATTCCATGTGCTTGTGATCAATAAAACTTGTTAAACTTTTCATCCGTTTCCGTGGTGTTCTGCATACTGGGCTTTTCTGAAACCCATCATGACACTTTCCTACTGACTGCCTCGTCATGAATACTTTGTCTATCTGTTCCATTCATTTACAGCATTTACAACACAACATTGGATGCTATCAGCCTAAGTATGCAAAAGATGTTGTTACACAGTAAAATCTGAGGTAGGGGAAACACACTGTATAGATGCTGAAAAAAAGTTACCAACAAATGGAGCCGTGAGGAACAAGATGTTAGATTTTTGTTTGGCAGGTGTGTAAATCAGTCAACATACTATAATAAGCATGAAGGTTAACACACTGTTTTTATTTTATAAATCAAAACAGAACAATTTTCCAGATGAACTAACTTTTCCTAGTAATTTGGATATTGTGATCCATTGTTAAAATATCCAGCTTTGGGGTCTTCAAAAGAGGTTTGGCTTTGTTTCGGACAATTTAAAATTAAAGCTTTACAAACAACAGAAAAGTGGTATGATGAAGTGATGAATTTTTCTCTTTCTTAGCCCTCAGCATCAACAGTCTCCCAGATTCGTACTATTGAGTTTATTATACTCCAAAAGTCTTTTAAGAAAGCAAATATATTAATTCATGTACATATAAACATACATATACACGTTCACATTAACCTACAGTATACACATTCTCCTTCATAAAAGTATTACACATAACCCACATGACATTAACCATTGACAAAATATCTATATAGTTTTCTACATTAGTTATGACCTATACTGATGTTCATCTTCATTCATCTCATATCTTTTTAGAAAACCAGTCTAAAGATTTTCCTAAACAGTCTCGTGCTTGGATATTGCTTTAATCAAGACAGAGTTTGTTCCATTGTTTTTTTCAAACCTTTTACTGAAATGCTAATTTTTCCATCTTTGTTAAAGCACATACAACTTTGAAATTTAGATTATCTTCCTGTAATTATATCCTCTCTCTTTCAAAACAAACTTTTGTTTGTATGCTATCTGGTAGCTGTTTATTTATATCTTTATAAATTCAACATGAGGCTTGAAACTTTACAAGATCACTAACAGTGGTGACAGGCTACAATATTTCAGGTGCATGCGGCTGAGGATACTTCGTAAAAGACTTGAATATAAATCAAACAGTTTCTGTAAGAGATAAATAGACATATTACCATCAATTTACCAGAGCATTAAATATATGTGTATTAAATCAGTTGAAGTTATGCATTAAGCTAAGAAAAACATTGTATATAGTAATTAAACATTCCTCACCACATTTGTAAATATTAACGCTTACAAATTTCCTCTAAAAAACTAAAATAAGAAAATAGATGGCTTATAAAGCAAAAGCAAGTTCATGTCTCATTGCACCAGGCAAATATTTTCTTTCCTTCAAAGGCCATCCACTAGACACTGAGGTGAGAAACATCAAATCAAAGGTCAGGTTTGAGGCAGTAGCTTTAGGGCAGTCTGAGGATGAGAAAGAGAAGGGAAGGGTGTAGAGGCCAGCATGGTTTCCAATTTAAATTCAGATGGCCTCGCTACCCTGATGTTTACTTAAGAGTTATTCGTTTTCCTCAAGTAAATGTTTAGGGAAGGATGCTACTCTTTTGAGACGACATCAGTGCATGGGGTGATTTTGAGCAATAAAATGAAACACGGCTTTATGTGTGCTTTAAAGGCAGACCTTGGAGCTACTTTAGAAACCTTCTTTTCGGTTAAAATTATTTATTTTTTTTATATCTATATAGAGCCACAAAACTATTCTTTCATACATTCACTATCATTGTAACTGAATTGATTTATTTTCAACGGCTTAAAGGGAGAAAGCTGAAATGGTCGTTCTCGTGTACGTATAGACATTCAGCATTATGAGTATTCCATCAATCAGGACCATAACTTTATACTGTACAATCGTAAATAAATAAAACCCTGTTTAACTGATGTTCATTTTTGTTATCTTAAAATAACAGATTATGCGGCATAAAGGTCTAAATGGATTATCTTGAACACGGAAATTATTCCTGATTCTGGTCTAATGTGTCACAAAAAGGATTTTTGCAGACGACAACAACATGAGGCCAACATACCAGGACAGAGGATGTTGTTAACAAAGTATTTTTATAATTAAGGTCACTGTCTAACAGAAACCACCCCTCCCCTCTTCATATAATTTGAATAATATGTGTCAATGAAGCCAACTACATTGGGAAATCATAATGTGGTTCATCCCCAGTGTGGCCTGTTTTAATTTACAATGATTTACTGTTGGGTCGATTAACCCTTTGAGCAATAATTAGACAGTGGGATTGCTGATTTTATGTTACCAACTATTCAAGATTATGGTGATTTTCACAAAGATCTAAAGAAATTAATGGATTTTTATTTATACATAACAGATAAAAAGACACCCATTTAGTGTTTACATGATGAAACCCCACGTTTTCTTTTTTCTGCTTATCGCCAGCCACTGCACTGCCCTACTAGACTAATGACACAGAGGACACTTGGGCTCTGAATGTGCAGGGACAACTTCTTTAAAAAAAATCGACTCTCTGTTTGAAATGTTGGAGAAACGGTGTGGCAGCACGCTCCTTCATGCTTCAGTATCCCTTTTGTTATTTAACGACCGTTTAAAACTTCTGAGGCACATCGTTTAGAGCTGCAATACTGAGAGATGATGAAGTTCTCTTATTTAACTGACCTCATTCTCAGAAACCATTGTTCATTTCATTGCCCAAAAGAGTCTATCTATCTATCTATCTATCTATCTATCTATCTATCTATCTATCTATCTATCTATCTATCTATCTATCTATCTATCTATCTATCTATCTATCTATCTATCTATCTATCTATCTATCTATCTATCTATCTATCTCTATCTATCTATCTATCTATCTATCTATCTATCTATCTATCTATCTATCTATCTATCTATCTATCTATCTATCTATCTATCTATCTATCTATCTATCTATCTATCTATCTATCTATCTATCTATCTATCTATCTATCTATCTATCTATCTATCTATCTATCCATCCAATTGGGTAAGATGTGGTTCAACTGTAGCTATAAAGACACATTCCAGAAATTTGAACAAGCTTTGAAATGACATTTTTTTTCTTTAGAAATAAAGTTTTGTTTTGTTTATTTGATAATCTCTATCTTACAGAAATCCAAGATAGCCCTTAACAGTGATCTTATAGGTTGCTTGATCATGACCTATGGAGCAAAACTGGTTTTGTAAAGCCCTCTATAAAACTTTAGCGAAGGCTTTTAAAATTGATATTATAATAATATAAAATGAAAAATAAAATATTGGATTTTTACTTATTTGTCAACTCTTCTATTGTTTTTCTTCTTAAGGTTTACTTGGTGCATTGATGAGGTAGATTATTGAACAGATACCTACTGTACAATAATGGCACTGTTAATAACAAGAAATACAGTTTCTGATAAAACAAAAAACTATATGCACACCCAATATCAAATGCCACCTAAAATTGCAAAAAAACAACAACAAACAAAATATATAAAAAAAATAAAAAGGAAACATAGGTATATCACATAAAGTATATAGTATAAGGATGTTTGCCTTATTAAGGCCTTAGATAAAGTTTGGTGCACCTCTGACTGTTGAAATGAGTAAACATCTTTTTTAGTTTATGAACCAAACTTTTAAGCCTGCTTGAAATGTCACTGTCAAAAATAAAGTAAATGTGAAAAACTATTAGGTCATCCAGATAAAAGCGCTGCTCCAAAATATTGGACTCCATGCTCGTCTCATATTCCTGTTTGGAATTTGACTACATCTGTATTCTTCAACTTGTATTGATTCTTCTAATGTCTCTGTTGAAAAAATGATCCCACAGTTAGGTCAGTAATTTTGAAATGGGCCTCACAAAGTACTGATCTCTCTTATCTGGCCCTGGTATCTTAATGAAAATTTATTGGCGGAGTCAGGTAGAACTTAATTTAGTGAAACCAGGTCTGCCAGGAGGGGTGGGACAATATTCCAAGAAATAATTGTGATGGGTTGGTTAAAGTTGCTTTAAAATACTAGGGAAAGGCATGTAAACCTCTAAGAAATTTCAAATTCATTCTAAATTAAAAAAATCTCTTCCCCGTCCCCCTGGCATCTAGAAAAATAAAAAAGTTCTGAAATTCTAGTTTATCTGAAAAAGTAAATGATTAGGTCTATTTGAAAATATCTAATATCAACAATACCTATTTAAGCATATGTTAACAGGTTCAACAATTGGTAAATTAGAGAAAGACCATATATTATATGCCCATATTTTTTAAACTATTTCTCAGTTTTTTTCTTATCATGCAGTTCTCTGGGGTGGGGTGGGATAAGGAGAGATCAAATGCCATAACTTATTGACCTCCACATTAAAGGTAATTAAATAAACTTTGAATTCAAACAGCATGAGATGAACTTAAGCCGCAGTCTGCTGTGGGACGGTGCAATGAGTCCATGTGTATCATCTAAAAGAACTGAAAGAAAAATTTTATCACAAAAATGAAATGAATACAGAGTTTATGTTTATTCAAAAACCCGGTCTCTAATTCTGGCTCCACAGAGCAACTATTCAGCATTGCAGACAACATAAGACAATATGATGGTGTTGTATTATCATAACAATGCCAATTAACATACAAATAGGGATGCGTTAAAGCCCAGCCAACAATTTACAGGCCACTAACTATCTAATTAAACCATCTAATTAATGCTTATCCTTATGTTTCCATAAGGCTTCCTTAAAGCCTTAATGAAATAAATACATAACTTACATAAATCTGCCACTTAAAAAAAAAAAAAAATGTTTGCATCACTTTAATCAAAACCGTGAGATTTGCTGGAGGGGCTCTGGGAAAGTTTGAAAGCTCTGGTGTAATCTGGAGTCAGACATTCACTGCTTCGACAGCAGTCAATGAAATCTATAGAACAGAGCAGTGGAATAAATAAACCAGCAGAGAGGATCACCACAGCTGAAAATATAATGCTGCTATATGTAATAAATGAACCTAATTTTCAGTATTGTGTCACTTGGAAAAATAGAACATTCTGTATAATGGCTCTTGCTGAATATTGCTTTTACCTCAATCTCTTGAAGGTTGCAGTCTTCTTTGTTTGTTTTGGACAAAAAAAAAAAGCTTGAAAACCCCTTCCTTTCAAAACTATTCAAAAAAAGAATCTCTAAGCCATATGCTTATCTCTCTTGCTGCATTAATTGAAATAAAAAAAAGAAGAAAACAAAACTTATTTACATGTGTGAAAGCAGAGTGTTAAAAAACTAATTTGTACATCCAATAGGATTACAAACGACTTTTGTCTGCTGTGTGAAGGTTAAGATATTCTGCAGAATATTGTGACGTCTAGCGTATGCACAGTAGGCTTATTTTGTGATTTGAACTACAGCACATTCTTAAAGAAAAAGAGGTCCTTAATACTATTTATAACCAATGCCTTACAGACACTGCCACACCTCTTGAATTTATTCACATTTTGTCACGTAAACAACCACAAACTTGATTTCATTTTTGAACTATTTTCAACCACAGGTCTACACCATGTATTGCATTTTAGAAGTCAAAACCTTTTTTCTATTTTTAACTATGAATCAATTTTTTTGCAGAAAGACTTCGTATTGTAATCACATCTGTGATGTCTCCGAAAGCAAACTTACTTAGATGGGATGATTAATGTATATCCATGTACAACTGAAGCTCAGGAAATTAGAATTATACTAAAAAGGTTCAATGTTTTGTTTTCAGGGAAATGTATTTATTATCTAGATTTGTAATACATTGAATACAATATTTAAAGCCTTTTTTTCTTATTTTGATTGTAATGTATAATTCAGTGTATCTAGTAAATTTTAATATTGTAAAAAGTTTGTTGAATATTCAATAAAAGTTAAGTAGAAGAAAAAAGGGTGGGAGAAAAAAGTTTACCAAGAAGAGAGGATGTATTCACACCCACCACATTTTGTCTACTTTACATAGACCAGGCCTAATTTCCCTTCTTGGACCTTTCATACAGGTGTGAGTAAAGACCAGCAAACTCCGGTTGTCTTGACTCACTTCTAAACCAACTGTGGTGCAGTTTGCTTCAAGTATGAATACAAATTAGTAAGTAATGACTCAGTCAGACCCAAACTCAGAAAGTATACTTGTCTTTAGAATTAGCAAGCCGCTGTAAATTATACCCCTGTTGCTAGCGAGTGGTAGATCTCCCCCTGAAGGATGAAGTTTCCAACAGGTCTCAAAATTAAGTCTCAAAATCTACTTTTAGAATTGCTTCTAACACTCTCAATGGTTTTGGAGCTGTAATAACAAATATGCAAAACAGAGGTGCTGCATGCAGTTCTACCATACAAGCTCTCCTCCATTTCTGGTTGATGTACAGTACAGTCCACTACAAACTGACCAAACAAAAAAAAAAAGAATTTTTTTTGTTTGTTTTTTTCATTACACAGTTTTTTCACATTCTTCAATAAAGGTTTGATTTTTGAATTGCATTTGTAATAGTTGTGACAGATTGCCTGGTTAAGATTAGAGGGACATCCATTAATTGGCAGGTTTTAGGTTGTGCAATATTCATCATGTTAGGAATCCAGTTTGTGTGGGTTGTGTTTTTGTTTGTCTTCCCTCCTCCACCAGGCGGCGCCTGGTTCTGGTTGGCCTCCTCACACACCTGTGGATGGTTACCTCATTAACAGAGGACTCTTAAGCTGCTGACTGCCACTACCTTTACGCCAGAGTGTTTGCCAGTTTTGGGTACTCTAGCCAAGCTGAGTTTTGCTGAGTCAAACTGAGTTTTTGTCTACCTTAGTTTTTAACCTTGCTGTTTTTGTCTTTGCCTCTCGGCAGGAAGTAATCCTGCAAACTGGATGTTTTGGACCTTCTCCCCCCTGGAAGGATTCTCTGAGCACCAAACTAAGCTGAGGATTCAAGTTTGTGGTTTGGATCAACTTTAACCCTCAAGGACTGTTTTGGGCTTCTCACTGAGCAGGGGATTCATCTCCACTATAATCTGGGTAAACCCTGTCCGCTCTCCAACGAACAAGACATTCACTGGAACAACCGACACCGACTGGATTCAATAAGAGACACCTTTTTCTGTAAACATGAGTCTGCAACCTATTCCTCTTCTTCAAGTCAAAGACACTAATTTCCCACTGAGCCTGAACTAACTGCAGAATCTTCCCCTACACTTTCCAGTTCCGGTTCGACAGTGTTCAGAGCAGCACTGGACTCATCTCATTCACTCTAAATAAAATCACATCAGATGATGGATTGAACAGCACCCTATGAGTGTTCTTACATCCTCATGATGGGGTTTATTTACTCATATATATATATATATATATATATATATATATATATATATATATATATATATATATATATATATATATATATATATATATATATATATATATATATATATATATATATATAAACATTTATATATAATTACAACAGGAAGACTTGTTTTATTAAATGTGTAGCTTTTGGAAACAACTGGTTGCACTGAATTTCTGGAGTATCAGATTAAAGAGATTTTTATTCTTTTTATCATTTAAAACTGCTCTTCACAGCAATGTAAAAGTAACTGTTGATGTATCAGATAAAACAGCAATAAACTATTTATAAAGCACTGCAATGTTAAATCGTGTATAGTCAATTTTGTTTCATTAACCACACTGTTCAGCAAGAAAGGTCACAAACAGGCTTATTGGAAATCCTTAAAATATTGTTTAGAGATTAAGTCTACGATAAAAGATTCTCCCACAAATAAATTTGCTAATTCTCATAGGATTCAATTAAAAGGAGGCTTTAATGTAATAACTGCTCCCGAATGTGATGCTAAAAGCAGCCCAATGTCTACGGAAATACATACAGATTTATAACATTTCCATGTATTAGCTTAGCAGCAAGCTTTGATGGTTAAACATGCTTTGATACAGCCTCTATACATCTTTATTAATATACTGTTATAACTGGTATTATGTCATCAGTTTGACGTTGACTTTAATGAGGAAAATTATAGGCATGGTATTCTTCATTAACAACGGGTGGCCATGGCCGCCTGGCACCTAGCAGAAATAGAGACAGACAGTGTGATGCTAATGATCCTGAATTTGCATTATGGTATTCAATCTACTATATGTGGGTATGTTGAGCCAAGTGTTTCCAGCTGTGCTGAAAATTCTACTAAACTGTATAGACAGCGACTACACAGCATAAAACTTGCCCTGCTTTAGACCTTTTCACCAGTTTTATAATCATCTGAAGCACAGTTTGTGGTTTAATGTCTCTTCATATAATCGTGTAAATGATCAGGTTAACATAATTTCCCCTGCAAGATCAACAGACACCACTTTAATTTGATTAAGAACTGATGCTGTTTCATGACATAATTACTGAAGTCCATAATAAACTTTAATAATGTGACTCAGTGGATTTATAGTAATAAAAGATCAAATAATATTCAAAATCTTACATGAATAATGTGCTATATATGTTTTATGTATTGCTTCTCACATAGATTCAGCAACAAGATGAAGTATCCTGTTGGAACATTTTATGAGGTTAATCAATCTAAAAATGCATTTGATATGCATGGGTCCAAACTTGAAGAACAGCAAGTCCTGACATTTTTTATTTGACCCCAGTAGAATTTCAGCAGGTTAGTAGTGTGATGGGAGTGTGGAGAAATTGTATTGTTTGACTGAACAATAGGGTTACTGTCTTTCTTGTATTTGTAAATGATCTAATCTGTCATTAAAAAAATACTCTAAAACCTATATACCGGTAATATACAGTCATTTTTTGAAGGAGCTAGTAGGAAGTCCAGACTTATACCTCATAGAAAATCTAAGGTGGAGGGTACATTTTTGGGCTAATAAGACCTTCCACATTTAAAAGGGTATAAATTGTCCAAATAATCATGGAGACATGCCATAAAGGGTTCAGCAATTATAAGAAGGCCTTTACTGTTTTATTACCATTAAAAGCTTTAAAGAACTTTGAGAAATGCTACAATATTTTTATGTCAATTTTTTGAAAATAATAATAATAATTAGGTTCTAAAATGTATACTTCTTTTATAGTGCTTTATTCGTTTTTTGAGGCATGCCTGTCTTGATTCCTTAAAAAAAAATCTAATTCTGGGCATATAAAAACTAATTACAAATCTGCCAGGGGTACTGCATGGATATCAATGGACTTGAAGTGACATTGTGTACGTCTTTACTGAAAAAAAAATCTGTAAAATAGCCTTTTTATTTTAAGCTTTACAACTAGTTGTTTGATGGGCAGACTGACATCTCAGTAGTTAAGTGCTGATGCCTTTATAAGCCTGTAGCCTATTTTTTACTTAATTTACTTTGGGTCTGATGTTACTGCAGTGTTTGACAGATCTGATGTCAAGCTTTTCCATGTTAAATCTGTCCGAACTAGCAAACAATCCAACCATTTTATTCAAGAAGGACTTTGTGGACACTCTGAAGCCACCGTCATCCAGCTCAACTCAGACACCAATGGCAACTCCAGGTAATGTGAAAAAAAAAGTAAAAATAAATAAATAACAAAAATGTGTTAAGTACAAGCAGGAGTTATGAGAACAAGCATAAGAGGGCTTTCTGTGTTTTGGCCCCAGGTGGCATTAGGTAGGTGATATTCTCCTTACATTCTCATCAGTCTGAAACAGTTGCTTAAGAAACCAGTCATTTTTTCCACATACTCCCGACATTAGCACCCAAGTACTCTGTTCCCTAGAGAACATGAACCCTTTTGATCAGAACCCTAAAGTAATGGTTCTTAACTTGTGATAGGAGTAGCACTACATGTGCTTTGATGCCTTAAGTTGTATTTAGGAAATAAAGATAGCAAAGATATTCTGTAAACAATACGTACAAAGCAAATCAGCAGTAAATGAGCTTTTCAAGAACAATAACTTTTACTTTGAAACAGAAACTGTTTGACAGACAGTTGCAATAAATATGTTTGTTAAGAACTCTCATAGTATCCCAAAGAGGACTGAAGGGAACCATAAAGGTACAGATGATTACCTAGTTACTGTAGTATTGGGGCCTAAGGAACACAACTTATCCTACAGAAAAAACTACAAATTAGTTCATTCAGATACAAGCTTGCACTATCAGAAATAAAATACTACCAGTTTAGTTATTATTTTGATATTATGCATTTAGGTATTTAAACAAAATAAAAATGTTTGCAACCTAAATGAATAAATATCCAAATACACCATTGATTAGAGCAGTTCTGACTTTGCTTTAAATTCAGTGGAGGATTTTGAAGCCTCATTCTGACAGAAGCTGCAAACATGCACTCTTGCTGTTTGAAGTTAAATCCTCCCATTATCACAAATAGATCTTAGAAATATTGAATTCTATACAAAAAGGAACTCAATGAATATTTATTCAACAAAACCTACTGTATACTTACATAATGAACTTTCTTTGTATCCATTTGTTAGATATCCTGAGTTCCCACTCAGCAACATAACATAAATGCCTCCTGCGCATGATTTTATAGGTAGAGTTCAGGAAAACCAGCTCAGCTGGGCTTGGTATCCAACAACCTATAGAGACTGTAAAACATATGCCTTTAGCTGACAGAGCAACCCACTTTGAGCAGTAATTATACCAAAATTGTAAGAAAATATAAAACATTTTGGATTTAAGATTTTAAAAATGTTTTCATCTGTCAGTAGGTTCTATCCAGAACTCCTCAAGTGGAAACATTTTAGTTTTACCTGGTTTCATTTTGTAAAAAATGCTCTTTAAGGAACCTTTGGCTATCCGATTATTTAATCGAAAAAATAATCAACAGATTAATTGATTTACTAAATAATCGTTATTTGCAGCCCCAATTGTTACCAATCTGCCTTAGAAAATAGCTCTAGTGATGTTGGTCTCAACATGCAGCCTGGTCAGCAAGAGCATTTTTTCTTCATTTTTCTTCACCATCTAAGTAGATATATCAGCAAAACCTGCATTATACAGTAAAAATATCAAAACATGACAGCAATCCAATTTTGTTTTGCATGATTGATCCATATAAATAATCCACTGCATCTTTAATAATAAATTTGGATCTCAGTGATCAGCCAATGTTTCTTTAAATAATTAATATATTCCTATATGAAATGAAGTTTATATTGACCAACTTGAAATTGTTTACAAAAATAACTGTCTGCCAGTGACAAATTAGTAAATTGGTCTCTAAAATGAGAAGGTGCCTTTTTTAGTCAGGCAGTATGTTAGTATCTTGAATTTGAATAGAAAATATTCTGAGTTTTGCAATAAATTTGTTGGACCACCTGGGTTAATACATCATTTCAAGCCTCAAGAGGAACTGAAGTGACCGAAAGAAACACAGAGCACAAGGCCCCGCAGTCCCTCTGAGTTCAGACTGATACAAATGGTAGAACTGAAACAATATTTCTCTTTTGCACATACAAGACGGGGAATTCGAGCTAAAGCCTCTCGAGCCAACTTGACACACACTGTTCCTTGACAAATTTCTTACCATTAAGCATCCGCAAGGTTCCATGCGACTCGTGATTTATTATAATCACCTGCTGTGTGTCTGCAGATGCAAAATTGCCTGTGCATGGACTGGCTGATAAAAGGTGTAGACTATGTGTACCAATTAGGTATTTGCTAATGTTTATGTTGAGGAGAATAAAAGAGATAATTCCTGTTGGTAATATTTTTTTCACGATTTAATGCACAATTTTTAAAAAGCAAAAAACATAAACACCAAAAAAAGAAGAGCACTAGTGCAAGTGGGTTTGTTTTCTAAGCAATAAGTATTCTAGAGGCTTAAAATTAATGACTAATCATTAACTTTAATGCATCCAAGGATTAAGGATTACTCCTCTAACAGCATGGAGCAGTATTTTACAAGTGCTTCCCACATGTATGTAAATGTGACAAAACAAGACAGAAAACCAGCTGAGCGTACATGTTTTCCCCCCTCAGAGGCATGAAGAATTGATGGCCTGTGGTGGCATATTTGGACTATCATTTCCTGTAGTAATTTACTGCAGAAGGGAAATAAAAAGAGACTGGAATTCAAGCAGAAATGCTGTCCCCCATAAATGCTGTTGCGATGATGCAAATTGTAGTGTAGCTGGAACAAAACAAAAAACATATTTCTGAATGTGATGTTACAATCTGTTTTATAATGTTGATGTACAGTGTAAAACAATCCATACCTGTTTCATATTTTGTCACATTTCAATCATGTACCTCAGTTTTTTTTTATTTAAATTGTACGTATTAGACCAAAATAAAGTCGTGATTTTTTTTATAAATGCCTTTGAAAATACATACAAATAAAACCTGAAAAGTGATGCACGTGGTATTTATTTATTTATTGCATTAAAATAAAATCAAGCTCAACTAATTGTCCCCAGATGTCTACCATCGTTGCCTTGAAGATTAAGATGCCTTTCTTCCATGTTTATTGACTATGACCAGCTTCCCCAAAGCATCTCTACAGCATGACGCTGCCATTGCCAAATTCACTGTAGTATTCAGTATTTCTGAAGTAACCGCAGGTTTCGGGTGTTTGTTTTAGCCAAATAATAACAAAATCATTACTTTTTTGAAACACTTTTTGTATATGTTACTGTAGTGGTATAGAAATATACATATTTCTACTCGAATAGCTTCCAGGTGAGAAGTTCCGGTTAGGTAAAGTGGGCATTGTATATAAGAAGAAGCTGCGTCCAGCTGGACACGTCTTCCTCATGCTCCCAATGTGCGGCTGGTGTCTTGAATATTCTGGCAGTAAAGGCAGGGGTGGATTTACCATGCCCCAAGTTCCCAGGGGGCCCATAAAACTCTGTTTACATGTTTTGATTAATAAAACTATTACCTATTTGTGCACATTAATTATGTTTTTGATAAAAATTATTTCGCTAAAATGCCATCAAAACGCTTATAATATTAAGTGTGTTTTAGCCCCCCCCAGCAGAAAACCATTTGAAAACAAACAATGTGAAAAGCAGTGTTGCGAACTTAGCATTTTTGTCACCATATTTAGCAACTTTTCAGACCCCACTAGCACTTTTATTAAAAAAAAAAAAAAAAAGCGCCTACTGCCAAATCTAGCACCTTCTTTCTGCTACTGAAGACTTTGGCAACAATATATTAAAGGACCGAACTCTGATCTCCAGAGCAAGTAGATATATAACCCCGCCTCCTGCTCTCCTCTATCTTGTCTGCTGTCATGATTCATGCAGCTATTATTTAATACAAAAGGAAAATTGAGAACAGATAAGCAAATCATGGCTTGTTTACAGTGAAAAGGACTGTGTCATTTACTTTTGCTGTCACGTTTTTGGAAATACAGGAAGGAGCAATCAACTAAGTGAGCTTAGACCTAGGAAAAAATCTTTCATTCCTTTTCAGGCAGCATGAAAAGTCAGCTCAGTACAAAAGATAGAGAGGAAAAAGACAAGAAAAGGGACAAGAAGAGAAAGAATTAAGGAAGAAAACAATAATGTCTGTATACTCTAGAAAAATTTCTGCATCTGTATAATGGGTCTGTTTTATGTGTTGTCTTCTCGATTCAGAGGGCCCCATGCCCGTCTTTGCCTAGGGCCCCAAATTTCCTAAATCCGCCCCTGAGTAAAGGAGCAACAAATTGATAAGTGTGGTGCATGCTGCTCTTATTTCCTAGTGCTAGGTGTCATCTATCCCTGCCTGACTTTTTGTCAGCAAATCTGATTTCAAGATATTGTGTGTGCGCGTTTGTGAGTATTGGCAGGAATTCATTATTTATTTTGTTCCAGCCCTTTTGATTCTTTATATAACTGTTAATTTATTTGGATATTGTTTTTCTTTTGTATAAGGTTTAAGGTTGTTACATTTATTAATTGTTTTCTGCTTACAGTTGCTGAGGTCCGGTGTAGGTGCTGGTGGGTTGTCTCACTGGGTTTGGTGATTTAAAGGGTTTTTGTTAGCTGTGTTTGGTGGATGCCGTCCCTATAGTTGCCCCTTCTGCTGGTAACCTCAGTGACTGTAGTTTCTTCTGTTTTTCTTAATTTTTTTTTGGTTATTATAAAGGACTATTTTTTAAAGAGTATTTTAAAAAGAATTTAATAAATAGCTTTCTGTAAATAGCTTTCTGTTTGAAACTGTCTCAGATGTCTCAATCCATGCATAACTGAACCTGTGTGCCTTAAAAAGAGGATAATATTCCCTGGGTGAAATTTCCAGGGTGGCGTTGTTGAGCAATTTATTTGGGTCTAGAAATTTAAAATGCACAATATTCCACAATGTTTCATCTAGTGTTACCACATTACAGCTACACATACAGTAGTAGCCATTCAAAATTTCCCCACTTTCCTTGATGGGTTCTTTGCTGGTTCCCTACAATTCCTTTTTAAACATCAATCTTTGTACTAAAATAATCTTTTAGGATTTGCGGACAATATGATCTAAAGAGAAGCTCCATGTCATGGTTGGATCCTTTTCTTCAGTGAAAGGGTGGAATCAGAGTTAAAAAAAATATGCACGCCCAGGAGAAGCAGGGGGCCATTTTGAATGGCTGCTACTGTATTGTGAGGGATTTCTCTATAAGCTTTTCCCAGTTATAGAGAATGACATATTTGCCTATTGTTCTTTAGTGTCTGAGTGCATCAATTTTCAACTATTAATGATTTTACTTATTTGGATTTATGTCAAAGCTTTATTAGGGTTTAAAAACACAGATTAGCTCTAGCTTTATGCCTAAGGTCGGCATTCTGCTGGTAGATTATTTTGCTCCCCATGCTCAGCTCTTTTGCAGCCTCTTACTGGTTTATTTTAGGATCGCTCAGCATATAGTTCAATGCATCTTACCATTAACTCACCCAGCCTTCCTGTCTTTTCCAAAATAAAGCGTAGCACTACTATGTTTCATGGTAGCAATGATAGATGTCTGTTGGCGGTTAGGTGCACTAGATTTCCTTGCGGCATATCAGTGTACTAGGGGGTAAAAATGCATGCCATACCTTTCAGATTTTCTTTTGTGAAAATATTAAATATATTTCCCCTCTTTTGACTTAGTTTGCTGTAGTTTGGTTTTATTATGAAAAAATTCCCCATTTTAAGGATATTTTTGTAACACATTATAGTGTGCATTTTGTATTTGGTATGTAGAAGTAAATTCCATGTTTTGGTCAGAACATGGGGACAAAAACGTATATTTCATTCCAATTTGCCTTGTTCTGTATCAGCCACTGTGGGTCACTTACCAAGGTCTGATTCAATTATTCTTCCTTTCATAACAGGAGGAAAACATTTTCATGGTGAACGGTTTTCCTAAATAGATTACTATCTGAAATAATTCAATTTCCGTTAATTTGATTGATTTCATACCAAGGGGGAAAAGAAATCTTAATTTAAAAGCATTGCATTTCTAATCAAACATTAACGGAGGAGCAGCGGCAGGCGAAAATCTTTTATTACCAGTTTCTCCACTAATTTAAATAAAAAATGCTCACGGCTGCCCCTATTAAATATCACCATCACAATTCAGTGCATGCCCTCATATGCGAGATCTCCTAAAAATAAGCTCCTTAACTCTTTGCATCCTTTTCCATGTGTCCTGCACGCATAATCAACAAACAGAGAATCTAACGGTGGCCATTACAGCAGAGGATCCAGAAAAAGGAGTTCACTCATCTGATCCATTCCCATTTATTATTCATTCCAGACACACTAGGCTTCACTTTTAGGGCAGACCTACAAAACCAATCTATCCTTGTGAGCAAAAAGGAAACGCCACGTAGTAGTATGACTCACCGAGACACCAGAGAGACTGAAACAGATAGAAAGACAACGGGGTACAAACAGTGATCCACAGGTGAAGTGAATCATCAAGGAAACGCCAAATCAAATTATCACAAACCTGAAAACGAGAGAGAAATAAAAAAAGAAGGAAGGAAAGTTCCACACACAAAAAGAGAGGTGACATTTTTGACTTATTGAGCACTTCTTCAACAGGTGCACTCTGCAGACGGGTGCCCACTGGTGCTATGCTGTCAGAAAATACAGCATTCTGGCCACTGCTGCGAGGAGAAAACACCTTGCAGAGACATTGTGTGAGTGGCAGGCAGAACTGGCAGGCTGCCACAGATAATAACATCTGAAATAAATTTGATGTGTGGAATTCAATCTGTAGTGATAGGGACGGCTGCAGCATTAGAGTGAAGTTCTAAATGCTATCTACTCATCCATGGAATGAGGACTGACACGCAGCCTCAGAGAATAGATTGTGCAATTAGCAGCCTTTGTGCTGTTTTGACACAATGAAAAGGGGAAATGAGATTCAACGTTGTCATGCATGGCTTTCTGTGGCTCTGCGATTCTCATATGATAGTCTTCCTGTACTCCAGGTGAGAATAAGTTGAGATATTTGGAGATGTAATATAGCACAGAGAGAATGCACAAGGGAGACTTATTAATAATCTGAAATATTTTATTCAGACTGTGTGATTTTTGGAGTGTTTCATTCTGATGTGATATTATTCCCATTCTGATGGTCATCAATGTGAGGTGCAGTATGCAGTTCAAGGACAAGGGGGCGCTCTTTGAGTAGACATTGAGCAAAAATGTTTGGAGAACCAGAAGGAGAATGAAAGATAAAGCAAGATAGAAAGGTTTGGTGATGAATGAGAATTAAACTCCATTTAATTATTTTGCAGAAACAAAAAACAATCTTTGCTGTTTTCAACATGTTGGTCTTTGAGGTGAATGAATAACAGCAGCCACAATAATCTTGTTAGAGGTAGTCTAGTAGGAGAATTAAATGCTTTCCTCAAGCAAAAATGCTCTATAGGAGGATTTCATTAAACAGGAATATCAGCAGAAAGGTAATTAGTATTAGCATTTAATTTAAAAGAAAATAAATGATAGATTATATTGATGTGTAATTGTCAAGCTCTGCCCTTGTTATGGCCCACATCATTATGGCGTAGACAGCTGACCAGTTCGCTAGTCTTCATCACTGATATGCTCTTCAATGAGGGAAAGCTATGAAATGTTCTGGCTACAGAAGCTGTCTGTTCAATGGAAAGTTGAGTGGAAGGAAATGTGTGTTGGAGAAAAGTGTGCATGTAACAGAGTTAAACACAGCACTGAGAGCATTGTGAAGAAAAGCCCATTCAGTAGTTGAACTGTATGTGGATTCAGTTCCATAAAGGCAATCACACTCAGACATATCCAGAACAATTTGCTACACTTGGTTAAATCCTTGTGTTTATCAAAAAGTGACCTGAAGACACTTTCTAAATATAAGCAGACTCTTACTTAGTGTTTCAATCTGAAAATTAAAGATTTTTCTTTAAATTTCCTTTAGTAATCAAGGTCTAATAGTGTGAATTGAAATGAAAGAAACACAGAATCCAAGTTTAATGTAATCCAATGTAAAGTTTTTATATGAAGTAATGTTTGGGGAACAATTTACTCTTCTAGTTTTGGTCCGCTTAGTTAGTCCAAAGTCCAAAGTCAAAATCCATCATGGTGCTTTGATACAGCTCTGTGTAAACAGCTCCTTTATCAACTCGTACGGTTAACAACTGTTTAACCCCATTGGCTTGTATATAGTTCTGTATTCTGTAATACAATTTCCTGAGGAAATGAACTGTGTTTAAAGTAGGTGTTTAAATTTTCCTTTGAATAAAAATTAATACATGATTGACGGTTAATCACTCAATGTGCAAAGAGTCTGGATCATGACAAACATAGACCAGAGTGTTCTTTACCCAGTCCACATAATCTAAATCACCCCAAATTGTTTAACATGTAATGTGTGTACAATTGTAACAGCTATAGAAAAGGTCTTCTTGTATTTAGGTATTTCAGGAAAATATATATAACCCATTGTATATTAATTTATTGACATGCAAAAAATGAATACTGAACACAAATTTAATTTTTATCAGACCATTACATTCTACTGCTATAAAAAAAAGCCCAGCCAACAGAGCATAACTTGGTTTCCCACATCCGAATAAACAGCGTAAAACCCATAAAAGAAAATTACTATAATACAACCATAAAGTGTCTGTGGTCCTCTGTGGAGAATTTACCTCACAGCACTGCCTGGTATTTCATGCTTCCAATGGAATCACATTTATATTCCCTCAATTCGACCTCTGGGAATTACAGGAAGTCTAAGCAGGCAATCGGAGTAGGCAATAACATAGCCTTAAACATTTTTTAAAAGTCTCATGAGGAAGCGTTGGATTATTTCTATAGCAGCCTAGGTGTCATTGCAACGTAATGCAGCTCCCATGCAATAGTGAGCAGCCCCCCTATCCTCTCTTTCTCTCTCTCCGCCCCTCATGTGTCTACATTTCCATCCCATGGCCGTCTCTAGGTGATTTAGCGCCGCCAGTCTCAAGCAGGTATCCAACATGGCGATCACGGGGAGCGGATCTCTCGCTATTTCTTTCTATGTTTTAGTGATTTCAGCGGCGTTTCTTCACAAAGGTGAGTTAGTTTATTCTTCCCCTGAACGATCTAGTGACGGATCTCCTCCTTCACAACACTCAATAAGCCCAACAATTAAAAAAAAGGGTGAAGAAGAGTATAGCGCTCGCGAAGTGAAGTTGGTGCGTTTGCGCGCACGATGCGCACCAGCTTCTCCTCGAATCTCAGCATCCCTCTCGGTTTGTTGTTTTAATAAGAGTGTCCACTATCCACCCAGATACGCTCCGTTTTTATAGAAGATCTAGATCTGGTTTAAACTGTGTTCTCCACTGGATGTTGCAGGAGTTGCTTTAAAAAGTAAGAAGCAGAGATAAAGTATGAGCTGTCGAACGGGATCTATCCAAACGGGGAAGGCAGTGGCTTTTCTGGAGAATGAAATGAGCAGCAGGCTCTAATTCTAGTCTACAGTATATTCATAGATAAAACTCATCCCCTCAAGTCTTTCCTAGGCTCTGCGCTTCAGGTGCGCTTCAGAGGGGGGAAAAAACACGCATTGCAGCTTGTGTATCCTGTGGCCGCTCAGCAGCTGCAGACCCGGATCCATGCGACTATTCATGTGTCCGCAGTCCGCACTTTATTCAGCCCAAGAGGCTGCAAGTGAACATCTGCCATGCCACCTCATTAAAGGTGCAACAATCCTAGATGTTTCTTTTCTTTCTTTTCTCTGGATGTGCACGCTCATAGCATTGCATCAGAGTTGTGTCAGATTTTTAGGAGAGGTTACAATGGCCCCACTTTTGGAAACACTTTTGCAGGTAAGGATTGCCATCTGTATCCCGAGCAAATGAAGCAACTGTTTGAATGACACAGAGTTACACTTAGTGGCTTGATTCTGGCTCATGATGAAACCAGCGGTGCATAGAGCAATGTTATCTGCAGCACACATCAACAGGTCTGCAGAAACGTATGTGTGGGCATGTATTGGTTAACTTGTGGGGACAGTGTAAGGTGGATTTTCAGGAATATGCTGCTTTGTCGTTTAGGTGTAAGCAGAGTTTAGGTAGGGGTTTGGGTTGGGTATATATTTGTAATGACCAGGGTTAGACCACACAAATGGAGGTGAAATGGATGGAAGGTAATGTAAAGACCTCTTCAGGACAGCAGGACATGCCATTTGTATATGTGTGAATGTGTGTGTGTGTGTGGTGCTTCCAAAATGAGGGTACTTGTTAAAGAAATGTTTTGACAGAATGTTATTTTTTTGCAGTTCAGTGGTTACAAGGCTTTCATTTCAGAGCTGCTGAATTTATTATGCTCTGTGCTGAATTGCAGCTAAATGACATTTACAGCATTGTCTAATGTCTCCTTGTCACATTAATTTAATTAACCTCTCAGCAGAATAAAATAATGCATCCTGAATGTGGAATAACCTCCAGGCACAATGCAGTGAGAGCTGTAAGGCTTATGGAATAAAAGCAAGCTGTTCTTTGCTGCTCACTTGTTTTTAACCTGACCTTAAGTTTTAGGCCTTATGATGGACAAATAATCCTTTTTAGAAGCATTTTGCCGTACAAGCAGCAAAAGGTTTTCTACTAGATTTGTGGATTTAGAGACTGACAGTTTTCCGCTTTCTTCTTTGCAAGATAGCGTTTATGTTAGACTGAATGAAAAGCACCTGCAGATTGCAAATTCCACTAGGTTCTATGGACTTTGAGTAGGCTCTATTTACACACAATTCTCACACTGCATCTCTTCTCTTGGTTGACCCAGCAGCACGGCTGGACCATTTTGGAATCCAAACTCACTTTGGATCCATATTATCAAATAATTTGCCGAAGAATAACTAGATTTTATTTAAGGACTCCCTATAATAATAGACAAATCTGTAAATGTACGTATATCTGTCTATTAACCATCGTCAACATTAGATACATTTCTGTTAACTAAAAAAGGTAGTCAAAGCACTAAAGATGAAATGCACTATTATTCCAATAATACAACTGCTTTATAACTGGACACAGACATACTATATAAAAAGGGAACGTTTTATAACTCTTTTTACTTTGAATGAATTATTTTGGTCTGACATTTGCATTTATCACTGCCTTCTTTTGTGTGTTTTGATCATTTTACTCGGAGCTCATCTCAGCTTCAAAGAGGGGGGTATTTGAGCGCTTCCATCGTAAATCAGAGCTAAAGTAATTCTGTGCTGGAGTGGAACACAAGCAGTGTAAATCTGCAGGCAACACAGAACACACAAATATTATGATATAACCTAAAACCTTTCTTAGTATCTCAGATTAGAGCTGGACAGTAAAGCAACATCAATATATTTATATATCCCAGTAAGCATTTATTTAATAATTACAATATAAAATTTCAGGTACTTCAGTATTAAGTACAGTCCATTACCACTGCATTTGTCACCGACTCTCTTTTATTTAGTTTTATGTTTTTTTTTTTAAAGCAAATATTTTAAAATGTAATATTGGATGACTGCTCTATACATGGCAAAATAATTGTCTTAGATTCTTACAGGATTCAATTGGTAGCATTTTTGAAAGTCTGTTTTTTTTCAGTAATATCAATATTAAATTGATAAAGAAATTAATAAATATATTGTGATATAAGTTTGGGCCATATTTTTGAACCCCAGTTCTGATTATATGTAGTGTTTCTATCTGGCTGAAGGTGATTATCTAAACCTTGCTCAGGTCTGCTGGAGCTTCTAACTAGATTTTAACAAAGCATTCCACCAGCATTATGTTGGCACAACTATATCGTACCAACAGGTTGATGCATTGAGGGTGCAGTGTTGGTTTAGGTTATTCTGATGTAACATGAATAGATTGCTGAAAGAAAGGGCTCTTAAGAAGATCCCACGCAGCGTGCAAAAGGGTTCAAGGTTTTCTTTTAACAATTTGAAGTTGTTGAGGAAAGTAAAATAGAGAATTTGTAATTGTATGCTTTTTTCTAACTTTTACATATAACGGAAGAAAGGTTAAACTTCTTCAAATAGTTGAGTATGTGTGTTTTTTGAGTCACAAATCAATATCTTGCACTCTCAGTTTTGTTCGAGTTAATCTAAAACAAGCGGTGCAAAACAAATGCAAACCCTTGTATTCATTCCTTAAATTTTTAAAAAAAATTTTCGTTATATTGTATTCTTTTTCCCCTTACACAACTAGAAATGAGGGAATACCAAGGCTCAAAACAAAACTAAAATTGCAAGACATTTTGCATGACTCACAAAGCAAAGGTTGTGTACTTGTACACCAGAATTTGAAGAGATGATGTTTTTAAATAAAATTGTTAAAGAAAAATCTGTAATTATAAAATCTCCCAAGTTACAATGCAAAAATACAGCCATCGAGAGACTTGGAATACTTGGACAAAAACTAAGAATGTAAGGATCAATTTGTGTACTCAACAATCTGAATAGGTGTAATTTTTTTTTTAATGTTCAAATACTGAGCTTTCAAAATGATCTTCATATTAACTAGCTGAACTCTGGTTACTACATGTTGGCCTCTCTTAAAATGAACCTAAATTTGTCTGTTTAAAAATATTTTAGGTCACAAAGGAACACAGATTATTCCGGGTTCTGACTAGTGTATTTCAATGTAGAAGGACCCCACACTGTCACCACGACCCTGTGACTGCCCCCCCCCTCCCGTAACTGATATCTGCCCCTCCCGCGCACTAGGGTGGTGTCCAGCGCATTTCACACAACCACTTGTTATAGTGAAAGTTGTCAAAATTACACCGAAATCAGACCGATGCACTCAATTTTATGGAAATAATGGCTGTGGAAAGTTTTTTTTTAAACACATTGACATGCTTGTTTGCAGCCATGCATCGGATAAGCGCTATGAAAATGTGAACCCTAAAAATTTTAGACTCTGCGTTCAACTCAGACATGTAAGTGTTCTTGCAGGCAGGTGAACACATGGGCTCCCGTCCCACCAGCAGACAGAGAGCAACCTTCGAGGGTAGCGGTGGAGCATCCAGGTTCTTGATCTGTCAAGCTGAACCATATGATAGTCATGCTTTTATTTATTTATTCTTTTTTTTGACACTCTACCCAATAAAACGCAGCATTATTGCTGTGTTGGTGTGAAGCGTTGGTGTGAAGCCGTGGCTTGAAGTAGATGGCAATAACCCCTCACTGGGTTTCTCTGATGTTTCCATATAAAAGAGAGATATGAACCTTGCCTTTCAGTATGGAAGAAGATTGCAAGAAATAGGGGTAGGCTCAATTAGTAAAGAGGCAATCAAAAAAGGAAGACAATATAGTTGTAGAGCATAGAATAAAGAAAAAAAAAATCACACAGCCCTACCCCAACTCTAATAAAAAATCCTGGTGAGAACCCTACCGGTCCTGCTATTGAAACTCTTACTCAAGTAAACGATCTAAAACTACTGCTGGAAAGCCATGAGGGGGAACCTAACTTAGCCTAACAAATAGTTCAACAAGTTTTGCATTGCATTCTTTGATAAATGCATTCTTTGATAAATGCACTTAAAACTTCTGTATTTTTCTGTATTTTTTACTTTGGTCTATGAATGAAGCTGAACATAATTGTATTCCTTAGGTTATATATAGGTATATATAGGTATTATTTCAGCAGCAGTAGGAATCCTTTTTTTTTTTTTTTAGATTGAAGCGGTCATGTCATTTTTACAATTTAGCTTAAAATGTGTGTGTAAATTCAGCAATACCATGACATTTTACTCAAGTACTACCAAATGAAGCCAACACCAATCCATTTTTTGTCCTGGTTATCAAAAGACAACACTGCTCCTTCTCTGAACAGTGGCGGTCGTAAAACTACAGAGCTGCGTTGCCTAAGCATCCCCGTTATGAAAAGATGAGACTTTGCATTACAACAGAGGAATCTGTTTAGCGGTGTGTCTCTCCCCCGGGTCTCCTGGGGCCCTGCCTGTTGTAGCGCATCAGATGGTTGAATTTCAGAGGGTTCAATGATCCCACTTATTGCCGGTTTAAAGCCATTCGTCAGGACTGAGTGATGGTGAAGTGGATCAATACGAGCTGTCATGAAGCCTAGAGGCGCCGCTGAAGGACAGGATCTCAGAGAAACAAAAGGAAACATACAGCTGTTACAGAGCTCTTGGATGCCAGTTGGCGTCTGACCCTGTGAGTGATTGACAATGTTCGGCTCAGGCTGCCTACGGTGGGCTTTAGCTTTGAAACAGATACCGCTGAAATCTGCTCACAGCGTGCTGCTCTGCCCTCAATTTGTGTTTGTATATTTGTATTCTGGTGGGTGGTTGTTTTTTTTCTTCTTCCTCT
Source organism: Cyprinodon tularosa (assembly GCF_016077235.1). Taxonomy (NCBI): domain Eukaryota; kingdom Metazoa; phylum Chordata; class Actinopteri; order Cyprinodontiformes; family Cyprinodontidae; genus Cyprinodon; species Cyprinodon tularosa. The sequence goes on along the minus strand of NW_024039241.1, from coordinate 1,333,152 downwards.
GTTATTATGCAAGTTTCCCCTGTGTTTTATGATTGTCCTGTGGCCATGGAGGATGTTAGCGCCTAAGGGACAGGGATTCATCCTTTTTATGCATGAATAGGTTGTACATAGCAGATAAGGTCATTAGCTTAGCAGAAACGAAATCTAAGGAGTAAAATAAATTATAATAAAGTCTTAAACATTTAAATATTATTTACTAGAAGCTGCTCAGGACTTTTGCTTTTAGCTTTGCATTTCAGCAAGCAGCATAGTTTAATGAACTCTAGGGGCCCGATCTTCAGAAGGTTTGCGTCTCTTAAACCAGGTGCAAATGTGTTGTACACACAGAGCAGATCTTTATAGACGATGCAGAGTGATTTGTGTTTACAATAACGCAGTCGCAGACATAGTTTGCAAACCTTTTCTTTGCTTGTTTGGCTTATTCAGTACAGAGATACATTTCTAATGACCGAACTGCAGAAATTCATGGGTAGAGGATATGAAAATGTAAGCATTTCCAACGTGCAAAGCAATTTCCGAATCTGAAAATCCAATATGGCCAGAGTTTTTGTGTTTTGTGTGTTTGTAAGTAATTTTGAAAGTGAGGTTCAAACAAAAATATCTGACTTTTACAGCCCTTGTCAAACTGCCTGTAGAACACGCAATCCACCTATTTTATTTTGCGGATCCAAACCAGTTTGCATGTCGTAACAGTTGTGCAGCAATCTTTAATAAGAAATATTACATATATGTACATACATATTAGCGCTGCAACAATTAATCAGATTAATCGTGTTTAATCGATTATTGAAATAATAGTTGACTAATTTAGTAATCATTTAATTCTTCAATGGAGTATAGAGACTGTAAAACGTCTCTATATTTTGGTAATTATAACAGAATTGTAAAATAAATATGTAAACATTGTGCATTTAAGATAAAAAAAAGCTTTTACTTCTATCAATATGCTCTATCCAGCACTCCACAAGTAAAAAATTTTATGTGGTTTAATTTCACAAAAAGTCTTCTTTAAAAAAACCTTTTGCTATACGATTATTAATCAGTTAATTGGAAAAAAATAATCGACAGATACATTGATTTGTAAAATAATTGTTAGTTGCAGCCCTAATAAATATATATATATATATATTATATTTTATATATAAACACACACACACACAGTTTAGATATATAAAGTATAAATATGTGTGCATGAAACGTATAGTAAGGGCTATCCAAACTTCCAAAACAACACACAAGATAAAAGGGGATCTTATTGGACAAAAAGTCTTGTTCTGTAGTTTGTCTGAGCTTCAAAGGGTTTCTTGGACTTTGAATGCTTTTTACTTACTCTTTTTATACCCAGTCATGGTTCTCAGCCATTGATGTATATTGTGCAGTACATGCTTACTTATTAGACGAAGGGGCGAAATAAGAAGTGACTGGCCTAAAAAAACAGCTATCCCCAGCAGATGAAAGAAGGAAGAAATATGGCTGTGAGTTCTTTCGGCTGCTTCTTTTATGGGGACCAATATGAAGCCATTTCAACCTGTACATAGACTTGGCAGAATTTCTATGAGAATGGCCTTCCTGCCTTATGATAATTAGGGCTTCTGAGTCTTTCATTTGTTTTAGTCAAAATTAAAATCACATCTCATAGAAAAAAAATTGAAATATATTTTTATATATGTTTTGGCCATATTGTCTAACCCTAAGTTTGATACAATACTAATATTTCAAATGTTTTTTTAAGGGTGTAAAAAGAAAGTAGTTTGAGCAGACTTGGCGGGACAAAGGTATGAATTAGGCAGGTTGACCTAGACTCTATGCAAGTGTATTTAAGTCCAAAGTACAGCTCATGGCTAAGCTCTGTGGCCATTTCAATCATGTTGTGTGCTTCCTGAGCAAAGCTCAAGAATGATACAAATTTGTTCCTCCAGGAAATTGATCTAATGCAGATATACACTTTATATTTGTTCTTGGTGATATTTTCACTAATAGATTTTCATATTCTTGAAAGAAGAATATGTTTACAACAAAGTGTATGTCCTTTATTAACCATACTTTTTGTTTTTATTTTGACATTTTATCTGGGGCTAAAAACTTTAGTTCACTGTATTATTCAACCTGGCTAAATACATCTGAGTGAGATAAGTCCAATAAAAAAAAAAATAAATATATTTATTTCCATGGATGATTATTCGGTTCAGCATCAAAAGCCAAAATAATATCCAGCAGCATTACAAAAAGCTATGCAGCAAAATGTAAACGCATTATTGTAACTTAGATGCCTCATAGCATAAACTTTAAAGGTACATTGCATGAGTTTAAAGGTTAAATATCACTTTAGTTTTTCTTTTTGTCTATTTTCACATACATGTCCTTGCAAGTGCACATATAAAATGAGTTTTCCTGTATTTATTAGAGTTTCCTCTATAGGCGCTAGTAGTCATTGCATAAAGGAGTGACTCGGCTGGATTTTCTGGGCCTGTGTTGGAGTGTGACGTGCTGCTTGATTCCGTTCACCTGGCTACTTTGTTGAGCTTTCACTGCCATAGATGGATTTGCAAGGAAACATGGGCGACTCTTTCTGAATGTTGCTAGTCTTTTTTATTATGAAAAAATTAAACAAGTGCATTTCAAGCTCAACATTAAAATAAGGACATGCAACTTTTTTCTAGTGTCAAAAAGAGCCAAACTGGACTCTGCTTAATGGAGGAATCAGACGAGTAAATCATTGGGACAGCATTCAACAAATGAAGAGAGATCAGATCAGCCCGGGGAAGGAAAAGGGACCCACGGTTTGCCCTTTTTTTGCTACAAAGATAAGATTCTCTCCTCAAAATAACTTCAGTTTTTATAACTTGTTTGCCTTTGAAGAAACTAGGCCTCTCAACAAAAGACTTGTTCTGTCACTGTGATACTTTACTTTTCTACTATGCACGTGCACAACACTGATGTTTGTTTTTACTTATCTCCAGAGAGGACAGACATCTGGAAAATCTCTGGTGTTTGAGCTATGGTCCTTTAATAGTTTTTAACATTTTAATAAGAGATTTTCTTTTTCTTTAACCGATAACTTGGAATTTAAGTAACCTCAGCCACATCTTCCAGGCTCTATGGGACAGTGTCGCTTCTCCTTTAAACCATCCCAGGCCCCTTTGCTAATAGCATGGATTTTCGTTCCAAACAGGTATAAAAGAATAACGATTATAGTTATAGTTATAGTTATAGTGTGAATCTGATTACTACTGTCTGCACCTACTCCACATCAGATAATTAGTCCCCCCATTGTTTCTGTCTCCCATATATACACCACCTGTTCAGTTACTCTTTGCTGGTTTCTTCTTGTTACTTGGCTCCCTATGTGTGCTTTCTTCTGATGTCTCCTGGCTTTTTGGTTTGATCGAGTGAGTGATTGATTGACGTTATTGATCTCACAGTGGAGAAATGTACTTGTTATATCACCTCAAATAGTCAAAAAGAAGAAGAAAGTACCAAAGGAAGAAAAGGCGCATGGGGCTATATTCATATAGATATATATATATATATAGTGTTGCGCTGATGCCATTTTTTGGCCCGGCTATGCAGTATCAGCCGATACAGATACCACACCAATACCATCTGTTTGAAAGGGATATGTGTGTGTGTGTTTATTTATGAAGAACTGCATACTACTTGGATTTAAAATAATTGCCATCATGGCTTTGTCAAGCTGCTGCCTACCTTTGTGAAGCAGACTAATACAAAGAGAATCCACTTTTATTGGTCCCCAAAAAAGAAGCAGCCAAAAGGGAGAATCCACTATTGCCTACCTGGAATCAGTGACAATAGTTGAATAAACTTCTGGCTCTCAAAATGGTATCGGTGCCCTATTTATTGGTACTCGCCGATACTGATACCACCTTTTTAGTGCTGTATCAGAACCCTGCCGGATACTGGTATCGGTACAACAATAATATATATATAGATGGGTATTTATATTTATTTATATATATAGTTATTGCACTGGGTTTCAAATATAAAGAAAGAGGTTATGGCACAGGGTATTAAATATTAATTGCACATTATACATTGCACAAGTTATTGCCGTTGTAGTGTCTCATTGTAGAGTCTGGTGGCAGCAGGGATGAATGTCCTGCATCAGCGCTCCTTTTTACAAACAGGGTGTAAAGGTCTTTCATTAAAGGAGCTGCTCAGCTCCTCTACACTCTGGTGCAGGGGTCAGAGGTGTCGTGCATGATGGATTTAAGCTTGGACAGCACCCTCCTCTCAACCACATTCTCCACTGAGTCCTGAGTGCAGCATAGGACAGAAATGGCCTTTCTCACCAGTTTGTGAAGTCTCTTTTGTGCTGCTCTGCGCTGCCAGGGGCCCAGCAGATGACAGCGTAGAGGAGGGCTGATTCCACCACAGAATCATAGAAGGTTTTAAGCAGGGGCCTGCTCATTCCAAAGGATCTCAGCCTCCACAGGAGTTGAAGGTAGCTTTGGCCCTTCTTGTACAGGGCATTGGCGTTATGAGTCCAGTCGAGTTTATTATTGATGTGAACACCCAGGTATTTGAAACTCTCCACAGTTTTTATGTCTTGCACCTGGATGGGAGTGAGGTGGGGGTCTTCTCCTGAAATCGATCACCATCTCCTTGGTCTTACTGGTGTTAAGACACTGGTGGTTCTTCTCACACCAGTCCACAAAGTTCATGTTGACCGATCGATACTCCAGCTTGTTTCCCTCAAAAACACAGCTTATAACGGCAAAGTCATCGAATAACTTCTGGAGATGGCAGCTAGTGAAGTCTGAGGTGTTGAGGGTGAAAAGGAACAGAGATAGAACAGTGCCCTGGGGGTCCAGTACTGCCACCTCTGACTGACTGCCGTGCAGCCGCATATACTGAGGGTGTTCAGTGAGGTAGTTGACGGTCCCATGCAGCAAGATGTCTGTCCAGTCCAACATCCTCCAGCTTCCCCCTCAGCAGCTCTTGTCTGATGGTTTTAAAAGCGCTGGAAAAGTCATTCTTTGATTCTTGGATTCGGTTTCTGTTTTCTTTTTTATTTCATTAAACCTGCAAGAACTCATCTCTGCCTCCCTCATCTCTACCTACGGGTCATAAACCAACCTCCACCCAACCTGACACAAGCAAAGATTACTTGGGTTCTGAGTTAATACCATTTTCTGGTCAAAACCCTGTAGCGGATTGATGAGAGTCAATACAATAAAGATGATTGAATTGCGCTAGCCTTGTAAACTAGCCCAACCCGCCATCTGGTTTGGAAGAGAACCGAATGTTTCAGAGGTGGAGAATTATGTCCCAGAGGAAACAACAAAAAACGTGTTAGGAGTGGCCAATAATTTGACAAGGGTTTTTATGCCCCCCCCCCCACCCCCCCACCCCACTCCCCCTAGATCCACCCCTGTTGCAGACGATTGTAAAACGTCTCTTAATCTCAAAAGATCTTTAACGCAGAAACGACTTCATTTAGATATGTACATCATTTTAAAGTTGACAAGCCCTAGAAACTGCAGTTGAGAAATCAGTCAAATTGCTACTGTAGAATGGCCACATGTTGTCAACAGATGTTCTAGACCAAGGGTGTCAAACTCAAGTCCTTAAGAGCCCTGCAAGTTTTAAATATTTCCCTGGTCTAACACACCTGAATCCAATGATTGCATTATCTTATCAGCATGCAACCAAATTCTGAAGAGTCCCGCTAATGACCTGGTTATTTGGTTCAGGTGTGTTATCTAAAAGGTTCAGGAAACCAGCACCTTTTATATTAAGGAAAAAATGTGAAACCCTTTTCATACCTACAGTAATGTTTATATTGCTCTTTACTATCCATTTCATTAGAATATTGCAGGTTTGATTTCATGCTGAACAAGAAAAAAGGAGAGACCCCACAATTCATATATTCTACCTTTTTAAATTAAAAAAGGAAAAACTATTATGCCCGAGTACCTTCAGCCCCAATCAAGTGAAAACCACCAAAACGGTGAGCTCTGAACATCATTTATTTATTTAAATGCGTGTTTAAGTTTCTATTAATCTTTTAATAATCAATTCAGAACTTTAAATTTCAGCGGCATACTTTACAGCTTTTTCTGAAATGGTTTTTCTTCTATCGTCTGCATGAAAAAGCACTTATAGAACAGTACATGGTAGATTTAATAGTGCACTTAATGGCCCATTGATATGTGAAGTATTTCATTGCCTGTACTATGAGATCACCATTTTACATCATTTGTAACAATAATATACTCTTCTATTTAAAGAAATTGGATTCATTGCTCATTAAATATACATTAAGCTGTGCCTAATAAGCCTCCGTCTAATTGTTGGGTAATGCATGGCACTATTTTATGTGGTGGCAGCTAATCTAAGCTGCGGAAAGTAAGTGGCTGGCAAAGAATTGGCAGCAGGAATTTTGCCACTTTTAGCAGATTTAACAAAGAAAGCTGTGAAAGCTATGTACCTCTGAGGTGTGCAACATCAACTCTAGTGGCACAGACTTCTGCAAACTTAAATTCATTTTCTCAGCTGTAAAACACCTCTTCTTGCTCATGTGTTTTTTAAACGTTACACTTCTTTTCAGTTTCTAAACGTGCCTCAGTGTAACTTTACTCTATATGGTGTTTCTGAGAGGTCTTTTTGATTTTGACACTAATATGAGTAAAATTAATACAGAATATCTGATACTAGCTATAAAGTAAATTTTACACTCAATTAGAGTGGAAAAAAAATAAATAAAACAATCTCTGGTTCTGCTTTCTCTCCCATTTGTCATCCTGTTCACTTTATCATCTATTTTAAGATTTCATAGCTTGCTTTTAAAGTTTCGAAAGGTTTGGGCCAAAAATATCTAAATTATGTTAACATCCAAACTAAGGCATGGCGCTATAGTCAACTAACCAGTGTCTCCAGATGATCCTAGATCAAAAGGAAAAGCCAGAGGTGATTGAGCGTTGGTATTTTCCACAAGCCATAGAACAGTTTACCTTGTAACAGTTTTAGACTATTGATATACCGTTAAATCTGTCCTTAAAACCACTTTTTCCCTTTAAAATGTTATTCTAGTAGGATCCATCCATCCATCCATCCATTGGTATACTGTATACATATATACAGTATTCCCAAATTTTTGTCACCATGTTGATGAGTTGTGTTGTTTGAGTCATGAATTTAGGCCTTGCAGTCTTGAGAAGGTTCGCTATTTAATGTTTTTTTGCCATTTATTGAGTAGGACTTTCACTATGATTCAAAGGAGTTACAAAGCACCAGGTCTTGCTGTTTAACCCTTTCTAGACTAATAGATTTTCTTTAGTTTAATCAAGGGATGAAGTGTTCATTTTAGATATATATTTTAGCCTATTTCATAATAGACATATTCTTTTTAGGGATTTTCACAGGTCTAACCTTTGTGTGTTTTGTAAAATTGGAATAAAAATGGCTATCAAGCATAAATCTTAAATGGGGTCACAAATAACAGGATACTAGATCAGATTATTTTAGTTTTACTCTTCTAGTGAAGGAAATCATCATTTAAAAACAGCTTTTTATATAGTCGGTCAACTTTGCGTGATATAGATGTGTATAGTTTTTATGATGATCAAAGATAATACAATGGAGGCAGGTTAAAGCTAACCCTTTTGCATTTGGCCCTGTGGAGTAAGATCTTTTCCTTCATTTGAAGCAAAATCTGACACGAAGAAAATAAATGCCTTTAAAGGTTTGAGTTGGAAAAAAAAAGGAAATCTCTGTTTATCCTTGATTTTACCTTCCTTCCAATTTCTGAAATACTCCAATGTCGTATAAAAAATATAAAACCTTAGCCTGGATCCTGGGCATGAGGGGTTTTGTCTGCATACTTTATAGTGGGACCCCTGAGTCAATACCGTGGCATGTTGTTTTGTCAAGGTCGCAGAGTGCAGCGGCAAACACGCTATTACTGCAAGTCTTATACTTAATACTAAAAAAAAAAAAACCTCTCAGAGGACATTTCCATTTGTGCCGCAGTGCCACACAGAAGGACAAAACTGAGGATGATCAAAAATCGGTCTGTCTGTGTCGAAATGTAGTAAACAGTCAATTAGGGGAAAGAGACAGATGACAGGTTCTTTTATGGTCGTGGGGACAGAAGCTTCCATTCACAGTGATGTGGTAATGAGGAGGAGAGCTGATGTCTCTGCTTATGAATATGACATTGTTCTCTCTGTTCTGTGGATCTGAGAGACCTCACTCTATTTGCTGCGATGTTTAGACACTGACAATCAGGCCCGCATGGAAAAAGGAAAAAAAAAAAAAAAAGTAAATGCAATGGTTTTGTTTTGAAAAAAGGACAGAGAGTGCGCATTAGTATGGGTGATGGAGCAATTACAAGCCATCATTAAGGCTTACAGCGCAGCACTTTTCTAAATGAAAAACTCCAATGGGCAGATATCCTCCCCAACCAGCACCATGCAAATAACTTTCACTTTTATCAAGTTGCTAAAAAATATGGACGAGACATCATCCATTCTATGCTCTGACTGCACGGCTGTTTTGTTAGTTATTACGGCCCATCATCGATCTAGTTTTCACACACAACATTCAGATGCCAATAACTGTGTTTTTACAAGCTGAGGATGAGGTTCAGGTTTTGACACTTTTAAACTCTCCATCGTATTAATATGATGCAAGACCTCTACTCATATTATTGGAAGTAATACTTTGAAATTCATCAAATATACCCATATACATAAGCAGATAATAAAGAAAATAAGCTGCATCCAATATAAGTGTGATTCTGTAAATACAAATGGAGTTCAATGCAGCATTGAAAGAGGCTTTTTATTTTATTTTATAGAATGACCAAGATTCACATGAAATGCTTCTTTAAATGTAAGTGGACGTAATTTTTGTAGAGCTTTTCTGGATAAGACCGACCTCTCAAAATGCTTCACAGTACAGTTACATTCACGAATGCATATATGCATATGGCCATAAATCAGTAATAGAGTATCAGCTACTTTAATAGTCATTTTTTTTGGTAAAAGACCACATATTCTCCTAAACATGCCCTATAATAAAGTACAAATTAATGTCTTTTTTTTTTTTTTTTTTTTTTTTATGAAAGACCCTTTGTTAACGGAAAGTCCTGTTATATTAAAAATGTAAAGTTCTGAAAGTACTTTAAATGTGAAATTATAAGATACTGTTAAATAAATTATACGTGTTTTAATTGAGAGTAATGTAATTTGAATGTGCTTTACTGACATCCATGTTTGTCAAAGAACGCTACTGCAACCTACCGGTTTGTGACGTCATGGTGCGGTATCGGATATTGATCAAGTCCCAGTGCTGTATCCAAGGGCGTAGGTTTGATTTGAACTTTGGTAGGGACACTATTGGTCTGGTGTCATTGGTGCTATGCAATATGCCCTTTTTTATGCTCGATGTGAGCATCCGCACTGATAAGAGGAATTCATTGTTAAAAGAGAAAAGCAACATTTTGCTCCATTAATAAAAATGTTATAAGCTCTACACTCATTAGATGCTGTTTATCAATGTTTGAAGTATCACCGGCTCTGATGAATGTGGAATTCGGTCTGTTTTCCACTTTGAAAACGGTTTCATTTGAACGACTAAGAGAGAAGGTAAATACAGGATTTTCTTTTGAAGATATAGAATAGATCAGAGTTAAACCCCACTGTTATATTTTTACCTACTATTCTCTCTCTGTATCAAGCAAAATAATACATTCATTAAAATATTAACTTCACTAAAAAAGTTGAACATCTGGGCTGTAGTTAGTCTGTGTAGCCAATTTCATGTATTTCATCTGGGGCTGCAAAAAATGAATCATATTAATTGATTATTTCAATAATCGTCAACTAATTTAGTAAGTGATTCATCATTAACTGGAGAATAGAGACTTTAAAACATACAGTAATATAAATGTAAAATGTGCCTTTCCCCACAGAGCAACCTACTTAGATCAGTTATTATATCAAAATTGTAAAAATAAAAACAAAAAAATGAAAACAGTAATATCAACTAAATATCGGTAAAAAGGAAACCCTCACATTTTCTTTTTTAGTTGGCTGTGGCTAAGAATCAGAAATGTTGATGCTTACAGCCTTTATTTGCCCATTTTTCCAGCAGTCTTCAGAACTCCTGGCTGACCCAGAATATTTCGTTTTATAAAAGAAAAAAAAAAGGTTTTTGTTTTTTAGTGTACATGATATTCATTTTTTTATTGGGACTAGTTTTGTAGCCTAATATTAATTGTAGTAACCGCTGCATTCTAGTGTGAATACATTTTCAATGTTGTGCTCCAAGCACACGTGGACTAGAAAACAGCCAACCGGAGAGAGAGAAGGCGGAACTTAAGGCAGAACAACCAATGAGAGTAGAGTTAAACAGAGCAGCACAGTTCCATGCGCTGCTACATGAAAGGGACACGAGAGACCAGGCAGAGGAGCTGCGAGAGGAAAAGAAGCCACTGCTGCAACAACTACTGCTGTAAATTATAAACATGTTGTTCACATCCAATTATTGGTAGGGACAATTAGGTCGGTTCGAAATTTTGGTAGGGACATGTCCCTATGGTCCCTATGCAAACCTACGCCCATGGCTGTATCTGATGTTTTTCAAAATGCACTATTATCAAAGTCATCTTGAAAACCTTCTCTTTCGAAATGTTGGCTACATATTAAGTGTTTTTTCTCTGGCCAGAAGTTTGATGGCAAATCCTCCCTCTTCAAGTTGGCAATCTAGCAACAAACCCGTGGTGGATCATGAATCAGGAAGGTGAAACAACATCCTACTGCCATGCACGTGGGCATTGTCAGTTTAACCATAGCTCTCGTGAATTTCAATGGTGAAGTCCTCTCAAAATCTTAAATAATTGTTGTTGATTGCATGTGTCTAGCAGTTCTTAATTATTTTGCTTGTAAAGCGGGGAGACTATCGCTCAGCTTACCGTGATGTCACTGCCGGGAGATGTCAGGAGTGAGGTCTTACTATATTTGGGCAAAAATGGCTGGTCCCGGACTAAGTGATCGTGACGAAATTTATTGTTTCCATTTTGTTTTGTTTTGCTGATTAATGCTAAATTCTTTAAATCACCATAAACGTCTTAGTTTCCATGCTGACTGGACTTTTCATTTAATTTTTAAACAGTTTGGTAAAATTGCTCTAATTTGTAGGTTTTTATCCAGCAAACAGGTTTTCCTTATTTCACATTATATTATAGACATCTCCAAACAAGAAGCAGTAGTAAAGAAGATTCTCACTTAATCTAAAAAACAAAACAAACAAAAAAAACCCAACCAGAATCACTTTTTTAAATCACTGTTCAACAGACTGCAGAAATAATATTTCTACTTTTCAGAATATTTAGTCACAAAGTAAGTTTTTTTTAGTTTTCATTTGTTACCTCTGTGTTAAAATTTAAAGTGGCGGTGTTTTATGTGCAGTAGCAAAAGAAAATAATAAAACAAATCCTTTTTCAGCTGAATGGTTGAACCCTTCAGCCACTGGTTGCTACTCACACTCAGCAGTTTCCAAGCAACATCATTATCCATTGGGAGAGATGTTTCTATTATTCTGATGATTCCAAGTCAAACATTTACTCTCCATTAGCATTTTCTTTTTGTTTCTACCTAGCTACTAACTCCAGAGTGAAATGCATTCCACTCATCTAAACACTGTACTGTATTTGTTGTTAAGCAGATAATGTGTCTGAGATTTCTTTAGAGCTTGTTTGCAGTAGCAGCGAATGTGTTCAAGAAAAAGGGGACAAAAACATTCATGACAAACTTAACATTTCCTAGATTGATTAAGATTACATCAAGGCTTATGCCGATTTCAAGTTTTTTATATATTTGATCGTTTTTTTTACTATAACACATAACAGAAAGAAAAATAGCACTGCAAGTTCATTGACTATGACGGAGTATTAGGGCCAAACTTGGAGAAAAAAAAAGTCGTAAGATTACTAGTTTCTTCTCATGATCACATAAAAATCATATCACGTGATTAAATGAATAGTATTGCTAGTTTATTCTCATAATATTCTGAGAACAAAGTTCTAATTTTTCAAGAATACGGTAATGATAAAATAAACTTGCAAATCATCAGCATATTCAGAAAAAAAATATACGAACAATATCTGACCAGCACAGCCAACCTACCAAACAACAATCTCCATTTGTAAACATAATAATAACTCGGTTATTATTATGGTTTAATATTTCCTTATTTTTAAAACTGATACAGAAGTAGGACTTTATATTCATTATTCTACTACTTTATTCTCATAACATTACAGCCTGTCAAAAATAAATGTCTCTTTTGTTTAGCCCCAATACTGTTATAGCAAGTATTTTAGAGTGTAACAAAAAATGTTGGAGTTTCAGAATCCTTACCAGTTATTGATGCAAGTATACTGTATGTCTCAAGCTTGTATCTGTTCCTTTTGAATTAAAAAAACAACAATAAGTAATCTCTATCAAAATGTATGCTGGAAACATGCATTATATACTGGAAATTCCTGGAGGCATTTGGGGAAAAAAAATGACTTGCAGTGTCTGACCCCATCAGAGCCTATCAAACAATATTGAATTATTTTCATTTCATTATTTTAAGTGCTATATCTCTGCCTTTACTAATATCATATTTTGACTTTTTAGACCTTTTGCCTATCTTGTCTTTAGTATTGGCATCCATATGTTAACAATTATGGACTGGATCTATAAATTACCTAAAAAGAAACTTATTTTTCTTCCTTTATTTGTTTTACTGCCCTCCTTGGCTAAGATACGACATGCAATGTTTATTCTTTTGTGGAATTTGTAATAAGTTAAGGATGCATTTCCTCTTTGTCAAAATTATTTGAGCTTATTGTCCCATTGGATCACCTCATAAAATGTGCTCATTCATCCATATGTCATCTGTGCTACCTGAGATTTGATTAAAAAAATAAATAAAAATAGATTATGGGATTCATCAAAGCATCAAAGCAGTTAAAATTGAGCAACACCAAAGGGGAATTATTAAATACTCAGATACCAGACAAAATGAATCTCAGGAACTGCTTACACATCTTCAATTTTTCTGGATTTTCTCACATTTAGGGCTGCAATTGACGATAATTTTGCAAATCGATTAATCTATCGATAATTTCTTCGATTAATCGATTTATAATTTGATAGCCACAGGTTTATTAAAGTACATTTTTTATGAAATTAAACCAGGGGAAACTAAAACTTTCCCACTTGAGGATTTCTGGACTGAACATATTGACAGACGAAAATGCTTAAAAACAAAATAATAAATGCAAAATGTTTATGTATATTTTTTTAAATTTAGATATAGTTATGGTTCTAAGTGCGTCTCTCTGTCAGATAAAAGCATATTTTACAGTCTCTATACTCCAGTTAATGATTAATCGATTACTGAATTAGTTCATGATTATTTCAATAATCGATTAATTGTGATTACCGTATTTTCACGACCATAAGGCGCACCGTACTAAAAGGCGCACTCTCAGTTATTTGTCCCATTTCTGTATTTAACACACACATAAGGCGCACCGGACTATAGGGCGTGTTTTTTATATACAGGTACATGTCCTCTACTACCTTTAAATACCTCTACTGCGTATTTAAAAATACAGCAGGGGCAAAACTGAGTATGATTGTGCTTTATTCATGTATTTATTACAAAGTATTAATGAAACCTGGGAGCTGGCCGTGAGACAGAAACATCGCAGATGACACAGCGCTGTGATCACTCCTAAATTAACTTAAAATCCTGAAACCTGCCGACGGAATATGTTCGCTTTTATTACCGGTATCCTGGTGCCTGCAGTTTAAATTATTTAGATGAAAAACACCTGCCAGCCACCGCGTGAACCCGGAGCCTAGAGGCTGCTGTTGAAGAGATTTCTACTGTCGGTGCACCGCTGGTATGTGGGGGTCTGAGCGGCTCCGACAGAAATAGATAATCTGGATGAACTGACTGCAATTATTAAGTTTTCAGGTGGCCTTTCTCACTTAAAAACATATTAAAAACATATTAAAACTACTTTCCAGCAGCAAAACTTCAATTTTTCCATCTGAGCAGCAGCAGCGCGTTGGCAGATGCTTAAACGCTCCCGACGCGCTGCGCCTGCTGCTCAAAACGCGCTGCGGGACCTTTTGCTGCACCTATACGCGCGTCAACCATTGACTTTGCATGTAAACTCGCTGCTTCTGCTGCACCTGCTGGGTCCGGTTCACACCGATGTCGAGCGGTTGAACAGCGAGCACAGCGTTAATTTGTTTCCCCATGTTTTTCACATCAGCTGTGAGATGGGCACGCATGGAGTTACATATTAACAGCGATGGTGATGAGTGGAAAAAAAACACCTGGTCTCCTTACATTCAGCCACTCTTTCATCATCTCCTCAATGAGGTGGTCTCAAAAGTCGCAGTTACAATACACATAGGGTGCACCGCACCAAAGGGCGCACCGCACATTTTGAGGGAAAAAAAAGACGTTTAAGTGCGCCTTATAGTCGTGAAAATACGGTAATCTGATTGTTTCAGCCCTAGTCACATTTAAGACTTATTCGACCAAAGATTTATTTTTTCTTCTTAAAGATTTAAGTAAACTGGGCTTATGCTGTATGGGACAAAGATACATTTTCATAAAATGTCTGCAAATAATTAATCAGAAAGACCGGGTTAATACTGCATTTAATAAGATTAATATTTTTGTTGAAAAGCTTTTGGCATCAATCTTCTCTAAATCTTTGTACATCCGTTTAAGAAGAGTTTTCTACATCCCTTCTTTGTAGATTCTTTCAAGCCTATTCAGGTTGGATGGGTACTGTTGGTAGACAGCTGTTTGTCTCTGGCTGCGACAATCAAATGCGCTCACTGGTGCTAATTCAATTCCTTTGTAGTTTTGGCTGTGTGATTGAAGTCTTAGTATAATAGGACCACTGGGTTCTTGTTCACTTCTCTGACTCATGACCTATTTTCCTGATCGATCAGTTTGGTAGCCCAGGCAGATCTAGGGTGTCAGTTTTCTTCTATTTCCAAATATAACGGATTGTGAATCTTTTTCTTTTTTTTATGCTGCCGACAATCTATTCTCTCCTCAGATTTTTGTTTTGACACAACTGAATTACTGAGGTCTGCAAAGCATCTTTGGGCTACACAGATTAGTTTCTGCACTGATGTGCTCTGTCAATTGTAAGACTTTATATAGAGGAATCATGTCCAATTAACTGAATTTAAAACTCCCTTTTGTCTCTGAAGGATCTTGTTTATTGTCGCTGTAAAGGTCCCAGTAGTGTTCAGACAATATTAGCACTTTTTATGTATGTCAAATAGGAAACTTCTCTTCATTATATGAACTATTTGTGTAAACTTTTAAAAGAATCATGCTCACATGAATTTTGGATTAGAACAGAGAAGAAGGACCAAAATGTAAATGTATATTTGATGACATATTCTGCCTCTCAGGTTGACTGTAGCAAAATAGATGTCCAACAAAAGACAGACCCTTGACCGCGGTTGACAAGAACTTGCCACATTAAGGCTAAATAAAAGGTGATCAATAGAGAGAAGAAAGGACTCTGTGAGAACGAAGAGGGAATCTTTACTTATTGAGCCACTGCTAATCCACTGCTTCAATCAGAATGAAAAGGGTTCTGGTTCCCAATCGACAGCTGCAGTGTTTGGCTTTTAAAAAGAAAAGTTTAGTCTATTCTGCTTAAAAAAAAAAAAAATAATGCGGCTGCTCCTTCTCTTCTTTGGATAGCTGTTATCTGGTATGTCCAGTGTGGTTTGATAGTAGGTTGAACACTTCAGAAGCCTCAACCAGAGCCTTTCTCTGTGCAACAGATCTTTCAGCCAACAAGGAGAGCAGCAGCAGCTTATTTGTGTTTTCCTGGGCTTGCTCAAGCACACATCAGCCTGATAAATACCTACAGTGCACAGTGGAACACATTGCAAATAATTCAGTGCTGTACGGAATTAAAGTATCGACAGAATGAAAACAGTGCAGTAATCAATAAATCGTAGGCTGCTAATAGTAAAGCAATCTGCTGCAGCTGGCACATTTTAGCCTGTGATAAGAGGGAAAATGTGAAAAATCTTGTTTATATACAGTCAGACGTCAGAGGAAAGGCCTGTTCTTACTTTACACCCTCCTGAACAATCAGTCGCTCTCGTTCTCACCGGAGTGCTGTTTGCAAATGCATTTATGCAGGCATGAATGAAATATTATTCCCTTACACAGCAGGATACAGCCAGTTTCAGGGACAACATTACAATAGCCGGGTCCCTCCAAATGCTGTGTTGCTTTTTCAGCATTGCCCCCAAAGCCCCCCTAATGTTTCTGTGATTTTATTTAACAACACACCAAGGGATGCCAGCTGGAAAGAACTCACAAATCTTAAGAAAACAACAATACACACGGAAGTATGGCAAAGGGCTCGGAAAATAGAAAGTCTGAGTTTATATAAGCAATATCTCTGAAATGAATTCTAGGTCTTTTAAAAATGTATTTATGCAATGCAATTTTCTTTGTGGTTAAAATAGGCCTGTTTACATATCCACCGAACGCAACAAGCAGTTTTTTCATCTCCTTGTGACTGTAAATTAATATCGGTGTTGGGATATTGCTTTTTATATAAAAATATAACTGAGGTTGAAGTTAGAGCTAAGGAATCCTCCTTTTTTGTTTGATTATTCAATTTACTAGCTTCTATCTTTCTCTGGTAATTGTTATGCATCATAGAAGAAACTAAGATACAAGATACTCTTTTGTGTTTAAGCTTAGAAAACATATTTGCAGATGGTTACTTTGCACAATAAAGAGCAGAACTGCAAAATGTGTAGAGGGGCAAAATGGCTGATACCTCTTCCCAATAGAAATGTTTGAGAGGGGGTAATATGGGCTCTGAGATATAAATTGAATTTATATGTAGATCTGTGAAAATCATACAATGGTGACATTTTCAGTAAATAATGAGATTGGATTTTAGTCAACATAAATCCACATTTTGTTCACTCCTGTCGATATCATATGTGCATTCATATAATGTGTCCACAGTCCTGAGCACAGTCGGTTGTGACTCAACCCCTCTTATTAGTATGTAAATTATTTCCTTTCACTCTTTTAGAAGTAAACAATGTTTGCCTTTCAACCATTTCTGTGAAATATGAATATTGTAAAATATACTGTGCTATATTATTCACAAAAATATTTTGGAGACCACAAAATAAACCATGTCATTTAAAAATAAATAATAAATAATGTCATTTAAGCAACCTAGATCATTATTTTTACACTTCCCCCTTTTCTTGAATTCTATATCTATGTGATAAAAAGATTTTTTCTTATGTATTTATTTTTTTCTTCCCATTATCATCTTTGAATTACTTATTTATTTTTAAATTTGTAAAATGCTGTTATACTTTCTACAATAACAATGTGACTGTGCAGCCTGCAATGCTACTATACTGTCTTTTGTCTTTGCTTTTGTGGAGGCAGTGTTTGTAAAAACTGAATAAATTCCCCTGATGAGAATTTACCCATTTTGGATGGCCAAAAAAAAGGAAGAATCAATAGGTGAAGGTCAAAAACTACACTTTTGAGGCTGTTGATTTGCCAGAGTTCTTGCCAAATAACTGTGTGGGAGAAAAGGCTTAAATTCACAGTTCTTTCTTTAGTGTTGATGAAGATGATAATGACTTTTGAGATTTAAAAAAGAATAATCTATCAAAGGACTGGTTTTCCCTTATGACTAATGTGGTCATGTGCTATGAAGGCCTGAGTTAGACAAGACAACTGTTCACATTTCTGTCATTAGCAAAGGGCTTAACTGGAAACTGTTGTTTTGGCTTTTCATTCTGACAGATAACCTTTTTTTTCCAGATCATAGATCCAGATAATTTTAACATGGAAGAAGATTGTAGGAGATTTAAATTTTTTTTTTCATTTTTTCAGTCCCTGCAATCAGTAATTTTTAATTTTTCTTCAAGCATTCTTGGTTTCATTTTCAGGTGGAGGTTATGCTTGGACATCTAGAAAATGAGGTTTTTGCCCATTTTTGCTTAATTGATTAAATTTGGTAACATTAAATGTAGAGGAAATCTTCAAGTACTGCTACAGATTGTTATTTAGATTGTGGTTTTGACTTTGCTATTGCAAAGGCTTGGATCTGAATACTCCCCCCCCCAATTTTCATGTCTATTTCAGCTGCTATTGTTGTCCAGCTTTGACCGTTATTCAGCTTCACTTATATCTCAGTAACTCTTATCTGCTTCCCTGTACCCCCAGCATGATGCTGCCTCTATCATGTTTTCACATAAGGGTGGAGTGTTTAGGGTTTGTAGTTAGTATTAGTGTTTCTCCTCACATAGCAGTGCAGTAGAAACAGTTCAGTTCATCTGAACAACACAGACTTTTTCCAATGTTGTTTCTTAAATGACATGCAGCAAGCTGCGGTAATCACTTTCTTTTAGTAAATCTGTCGACTTTTACATAAAAGGTTGGACAAATTCTCCAACCTGAGCCATTCGTCTTTGTACTCAATGCATATGTTCAACTTTATGTTGTTTTATGATATAAAATATATACACAATACAATTCAGAATATTACTTTAACATGGCTCTATCCAAAGGTGTGAAATACTGGAATATTTTATTGATGGTCTCTAAAAATCTAGTCTTATTTACTAGTCTCTAGTCTTTATTAACTCATAGTACACTCAGCCTGCCTGTTATGTCTCTTTGCAAGTCTTGCTTTTGTAAAATGATTTTTAGAGAAGAGAAAGCCACAGAACTGATCGTGGTTGTAGAATCTTTCAAGGTGAATCAGAAGGCATTTTGATGCTGTATACCCAGAGGTGAGCTTCTAAACGACATGTTGGTGCTGCCTGCCTCAGGGGGCATGGTGGTCTTCAGTTATCAGAGCAAAGATAGACCCATCTTAATTACTCTCACATGCAGTGCTATAATCTGTCATTGTCAGCCTGATCAAGACTGTGCAAACCAAGCACTAAGGCTCATTCACCCAAACCGGAGGCCTATTGATTACTTCTCATACTTGAGTCATTGCAGTGCAGAGAGACATGCGAGGCAATAGAGCTAATGGAAGGGGGGAACTCAAAGTCACATTGTTTACATCTAAGATGACAGGTGAATGTATTTGAAAGGAAATATGAGCGTGATGTATTGGCTTCCAAATAACTGTCTGCTGGTAACAAGCTGCAGAGTATTTGGCTGCTCTGTCATGTTGGTGAATGTAAAACAGTTATTTCCCCTTTTAGTATTCAAAGTTTTATGCAAAAAACTAAAATGAATACAGGTCACAGTAGGAGGATTTTGTTTTATCTTTGCAGGTTCTCAAATCATCTCAGATCATCAGTTATATCCAGGTGCCTAATCATTTTCACTAGCTTTTTTCTTAATGTAATTACTCTACCATTGTATTAATGCATTAAGATTAAATGTCTTACTCTTTGAATGAATTATTATTTCCCTTTCTTTTTTTTTTACCTTTTCATTACACTGGATCATTTTAGTTGTAAAAAGAAATTACACTACATTTCTTATGTTTAAAGGTGTTGTGGAGGATTTTTTTCAATCTTTAAAAAAAATGCCTGTGCAAGAGCATGCACAAGCCCATTTATCCTAGTGCATGCTCTGTTTAAATGTTGCTGATCTCATAACTCATACAAGCTTACTGTGTCTGAATGTCCGCCCTAACCCCTAAAACCCTTACCGATCACTATATAGAGCGGGGACTTGTGGATTTTATATTGAACTTAGTTAACTGACCGTTCGGACAGATGATCACTGCTTTTTGCTCCCCGTTGGTCACGTAACTCCTCCTCCACTACGCAATGCCTGCGCCATGTTTGTTATTAGTCGCCGCTGTCGGGTAGCAACAGCCTATGGTGACAGAGGGCCGTTGTGACGAAATTGTGATTAAGCAGGTATCTTTGCACCTCTCCAGCAGCAAATTCAGGAACACATCAATGGCTAAAGATGCTGCACTTGCAAAGGAGTTGAGCAATTTCTTCTCTTTCTTTAAAAGGCAAAGGCCTGAAACAGTCATACCTTTAAAGCTGGGATGCAGCATATTCACCATTATAGTGTAGGAGCAACAGGGGAGGCTATGGGAAAATTATCCTGCCATAATGCAAGAGCACATAATTTCAGTTTGAGAAAAGAATTTCATCTTCTTGCACTCAAAACTTATAATGCTCACACTCAAAACATGCGCTCTCTCTCAAATATTTTCTCTTCTCTCTCAAATCTTTGTTTCTTCTCTCAGATTTAATGCTTCTTGCACAGATATTTTCTCCTCTCGCTTGCTTCCTTCTCTTTGCGCACAAACCGCACTCTGCTTGAGTCTCAGTTACGCTCCCAAACCCGTAGGCTCTGCTTGCGGATTTTTTTTGCTCTCTCTCAGATTGGATCGGATCGTCGCCTAGCAACCTTTCCAGCCAATACAACGAAAGCCTCGGAAAGGGTGCGCTTGTCTAACTCTACTGAGTGTGCCTGTGATAAACCTTACCGACAATAAAATGGCTTTTTAATTTAAAAGCTGTTAAAATAAGAAGCTGAAAAACAACAACAATAAGGAAAATAAAAAAAGGAAATAATAAAGCGATTCAAGAATCACCAATAAAAAGTTACTTAATTTCTGCTGGAGGCAGAATTAGCATCTGCCCTGACTAGCAAACATTTTTTTTTTTTCTGACGAGCAACTCTGAGGCGGGAGTTTTCTGTTCACATCACGTCACGTCTGAAAATGGATAGCTTTTAATTCTTTGGAATGGAAAAAGAGGGAAATTCCCACAGACTCTGTAATGATGCAAACTATCCTGTTTCTGAACACAGTGTTACATTACTCACAAGGGAAGAGATAGAAGACTGAATGTCACTAATATACACTATTGATTGATTGATTAATATTATTTATCCTAGGAAATAGGAGAGGCACATTCCTGGATTTCACAGTTGATTTTTGTTTAAATGGATGGAAAGAATGGATGAAAATATCACTGTCCCCGTCTCCTATTTTAATTTTTGTAAAATGTATTTATTTTTATCTATGAGCTGGAAATGTCCCCACATTAGATTGCAGAAATCACCTTACTGTGGGCAAAAATAATCACTTGAAAACAAATTGACCTTAAATAAATAAAAAAAAAAGACTATCAAAATCCCTCTTGCGTAACCAATGGTAGCAAAGGAGCACTCTGAAACTAGCAGTATTAGCCAATAGGAAGAAGAAGGGGGCCGGTCTTAGGAAAGCATGTACCTCCTCCTCTCGTTTCTTGCTCAAGTTGCCAGATAGATTTTGGTACAGTGCTGAAGATCTACACGGAAAGTCACCCTGCGCCGTTTATGGCTCCATTCAACGGAGAGACGTGTAAAAAGTCAAAAAATAAATAAATGAAACTTTCTGTTTGGAGAGAAGGATGATAGAGAGAACGGAATTGCAGGGAGTGGGAAAAATGCAGTTCATGAACCCCGGGAAGATGTCACGACCATAGATAAAGGTCTCAAAAATAAATAGCACTGGGCATGTCTGGAGGAGACAGGGCGGAACAAAGACTTTCTTTCTGACTTGTCTCATAGAGTCAGAGGGGCCCCAATGTTTCACAGCCCATGGCTGTAACGTTGTGCAGCTCCCCCAAGGTTTGCGTCCTTACCCATGTACACCTACTGTATGACTGTGTTGGCAATCACCCTGACAATGGCATCTTCAGATTTCATAATTATACCACTGAGCATGGGCTTGTCTCTCATGGTTATCAGTAATCATAAAAGGACAAGATCAACTGATTGGTGGGATTGTGCACCAATAACAACTTGTGCATTAATAGTTCTAAGACCATGGGTGTGATTTGTACTTTAGGAGAAGGAAGTTTGCCTTGTGTGTAGCCCTGGTCAATGTTTGGAGAGTGCAGCTAATTTTATAGTTCCTGCGTGTGCAGCTTGACACAGACCACCAATGGAACCTTCACACAGTAGTGCTTTAAAAAGAAGCTGTAGCATCACTTTTACTGTCTTAGGATTTTCATGAGGCTCAATCTGCTACAGGGGGTGCTGATATCCGCTCACCACTGCTCCATCCATAAGAGTGAGCTGATATACTGCATCTCTGTATGGTTCCATGTGCACCATGGCACAAAACAATGAACTACAGAGGATCATCAACATGATCCTGAAGATCATTGGCCAAATATTTCCCTCAGTAAGGGACCTTTTCAGAACTTGTTCAAAGAGGGCCTGCAGACTTCGGAGAAAGTCTTCATGTTAGACACTGTGGTGTGCTGGACAACCTGAAAACAACCCCATGATACTGGTAATTCTGCTGTGCATTGCTGTCTTTTATTAAAATTAACATTAAAAATAGTTTAAGAAAAACACATTGATCTTAGAATAAACACCTAATAGCCAACCATCAAACAAAGCAGTGGAGGTTTGGTGTTTTGGGCCTGTTTTTCTGCAGCAGGTCTTTCTTGTAGTCAATTATAGACACCTTTGTATGCCAACGCATCCAAAAGGTAAACTTTTTAGCCAAATTAACTCATGAGGCAATCAAAAGTAGTAATATATTTAAAAGACGAGTGGGCAGAATTATTCCATTGTGATAGGAAAGCCTGCTAAAGAGTTACAGACAACATCTAATGGGCTATTGCTGTTGAAGGTGTGTTTACAACTATTAAATCACAGTGTTCTTATTATTCACGAGACTTTTCTATTTCTGTTTAATTTGGTTCAGGGAATAATGGCATTTTAAGCACTTGAGGTAAGTTTTGAATTTTCGACTCTGGTTAAGATTGAATCATTTTTACGACAACCTGAGAAAAGAAACACCAGAAAGGAAAGAGAGTTTACTGTCTTTTAGATTTGTTTTTTATTTTTTAAATTCTTTGTGGATACTGATTTCCCACTGTCTTAGAGCATTCACGTGGACTATTTATAAAACCTTCTCTGCATGTGTCTGAAAAAAATAATAAAAAACTACAGACTCAATTTATTCTCTAAATAGGGGCTTGGGGTCAGAAATTGCACAATTAGGACCCAAAGTGCTCCATAAACTGTTTATTTCTTTTTGTTGTGTCTCTTTTCTGGCAGTTTTATAAAAGATGAATGGCAGATAGACTTCAGCTTGAAAATAATGAATAAATAAAACTGTTTTTTTTTGTATTACAGTTTGGTTTACGATAAGCAAACTAATTATGATACAAAACCCTTTAAGACATTTAATTGCAAGGTTTCAATCCCCTTTTCATATAATGGGTTTGTATTAGTTTCATGTATTTTTTTTTTCTATGTTTCCATCTCGATGCATTTTCCTACTTTCAATTTTTCCCACAGGGGTCGAAAAGAGGTGTTGAGTGTTTCTTGAGGACCAATGGGCTTTAATTGAGTTGGCAGTTCTTATTCCTGTTTATCACAATGCAGTGTTGTTTGTTTTGATGTCACGCTAGAGATAGATCCACACTGGCAAGATCCATTGCTATGTTTCTGTTTGGTAAGACAAGTTTAATTATTTCCTTATTATAATATATAATTATTTCCCAGTTATAATGTGAAGGAAACAAACAACAACAAAAAACAGGCCAAAAGTGATTGCAGCAATTTTATCATTTCATTTTTGTAAACTTTAAATTTCGTTACCATGACTAAGCCTATTGTAACTTAAATATATCGTAGTCCTTCATTAGTAACTCACAAAACAACCACTCAGTTGTTTATTTTATATCTAACATTTAGCTTACTGTTGATGCCTTGCAGCTGACATCACAGACATTCAAATCTAGCCTTGCCTATACTGAGCACCTGTTCTGGTCCGCCGCATGTCAAAGCGCAACTTTGTGAGCGGCTATTGACTCCTGCTTAATGATTGGCCTCAATGTTGTGGTTTCCCAGTACAAATATATTTAGACTGTGGCCCAAAAGTTTGGTTCCAAGATAAATTTCTCAGGTAATGCATTTCATCTTAGGCTTTGCTTTGCCTTAAATATTTTCCTCTAGTTGACAACGATTTGACATACTGTACATATGATATGCAAATATGTTTACTGTTGTATTTACGTTGTCAACCTTGCAAGTCTTATAAACTCTGAAACTAAGGGAGTTGGAGCTATTTTATGATTGTCTTAGTGAATAATTAATTCATATTTGGTGCATTAATGGGCTGAATATCTAATTTTCATGTTATAGATATTCTATGTAATCTATGAATATGTGTATTGAACGGCTGCAACCTACGATTATTTTGCAAATCCATTAATCTGTCGATTATTTTTTAGATTAATCTATTAATAATCGGATAGCCATAGATTCCTTAAAGTACACTTTTTTTAAACAAATTCAGTCAGGTGAAACTGACATTTTTCTACTTGTGACTATCTGGTGTCTGCCCACTGCAAATGTAAAGCAGGGTAAGAGGATTTGATTTGATATTTATATAAATCTATGTGATAATATTAGATACAAGCCGTATATTTTCAGTATTTCAATTATTTATAGAAATGTGTTTCTGTTACATAAGCCTTCAGTCCAAATGGGTAGACTTAAAAATGTTTTAAAATCATGTATAATTTTAAGATTTAGTATGTTAGCTGGGTAAATTTACTGCTAAAAACAGTATGTGGCGCTAGTCTTTTGCCCTCCAGCAGCAAAATGTGGGGCAGGGTCTTGCACAGGTGACATCACATTTCAACGTGCCTATAATTGCTGCTCTAAGTTGGTCGCTCTGTCTGCCACAGGCATGTTTAAGAATCTCTATACTTCACTTAACAATTAATTGATTACTAAATTAGATGACAATAATCACGATAAATCTGATTTTTTTGTTTCAGCCCTATTGTAAAGTATAAAGCTTTATCCCGGAACAAGACAGCAGCAGATTTCTTCACATTTGACCATTTTTTGATTAGAAACGCCAACATGTTGTTATAATAGAATCATAATATAACAGTGTGATTGTAACTTTGTCTGAACAAATACATTATCTTCTCCTAGGAACATTCAGTTCCCAATGTTCTTATCTCGAATTTGGCCTTGTTTAGTTTTGATTGCGTTTCAATGTTTGTGGTCATTGTAGAATCTGTAAATTGTTATGTTTCATATTCTGAAGTAGATGTGACATGTAAACACTCATTAGTGTGAAGCTACTGTTTACAAAAACATTGTTCAATAATTATATTTCAACTCATTTTCAGTGGACATAGAGGCTGATGTACACTAATGATGGGGCTTTAGTTAGCATGTTTAATTCAAACAAAGTTTTCTCAACTCTGAACCTTTTCGACTAGAAACTGAACTTTGCCTTCCAATTGAGCAGGAACCAAATATGGATTTCTTTTCTTACAAGTCTGGGGCCACTCTCGTCAGAGCTGTCAGTCTAATAGCTGGAGGTAGAAAAGCAGTAGAACCCTTATAGAGCAGCTATTTTCTGTTTGTGAACTATTTAATGGGCCTCACAACCCAAAAGTTTGCAGCCTTATTTTCTTGAGGCACTATGGCTCATAAACACGATGATTATTTGTTTGTCATAAACATGATCATTACTGGAATTGTCAGTTTATGCAGCAATAAACACAATTTCATTCCAAGTTTGGCAACAGCCACTTTATGGCCTGTTAAGTAAACCAAAACTAATTGAATACTTAATAGTGATTTAGGTGGAATATGGAAGAATGCTCGGCAAAAATGTTATAGATTTTTTATTTATTAAAATGTTTTGTGTGGAATATTACTTTTAAGTACAGGTATTATGTGTGTGTGTCTGTGTGTGTTTATGTGTGTACTTGTTTATGATATCTACCTAAGACAGGTTTTGTTATATTTACTAACCCTCTGAGGACCAACAGCCCTTATGGGGACCAAAGGCTGTTTATAATGTGGCAGACCCCCATTTGTAACCTTAGAGAGTCAGTTTAGAGGTTTGTTGTGAATTTACTTTAGGTTAGGGTTAAGACTGATAATGGTTAGGGTTCGGGTAAATATCAGGGTTTAACATAAATGTAATTACTAGAATTAATGTAAGTCAGTGTTAAGTCTTAATGTGGATACAAAAATAAACTTGTGTGTAGCTTAGTTTGCTGAGACGAAGACAATATTTTTTCACACTTTAAGAAACTTCGGGTACAAAAACAAACATTTTATGCTTTTGGCATTTTTTTTTAGCTCATTAATTTTACTACAAGGCAGGAAAAAACTGCTTCTTCTATTTGACTGCATATTAACTTTCTTTAGAAACCTGAGTCTGTCTGTCTCGGATAATAAAAAATGACTTGTATGATTATTCTACTAAAAGAAACAGAAAATAAAACACAGGACAAAGAGACAATCTATACTGTAGGTAGACATTAGACAGACAGAAAAAAAATTACCAACACCAGTGAAATTGAACATATAATAATCTTCAGCAACAGGTGGAGGAGGGGTACAGAGATTTTGTTTGCTGTTTTTTTACTGGAATCAGTAGCAGTAATAATTATTGCTCTATTGTTTTAAATTTAAAGCAGTTTGGTTCTAATATTTCTGTAAAATGCATTAAAATTGTAGTGTGTTTCTTTTAAGGTTGCAGAGGGAATCCGTTCCAGTATATGCTCTTTCTACAACAGAGGAAAGTTGTTCATATCTGTTTGCAATGTATGGATTTGTGTTTAAAAGAAATATGAATGCAGGAATTATTCCTGGTCTATGCAATTACATTTTTTATATTACTTTTAGCTTAATTTGTTACTGTTAGCATAATTTGTTTATTTGGATGATTAAACTCCTATTGTTTTTTTTTTTTTATAAGGCAGTTACTTCAAAGTGAAATGAGTGGCAATTTATGAAGTTTACTGAGATAAGCTGTTTAGATGTTCAGCATCTTATATCCTATCTTGAAACGACATTGTTCGCCTTTTTGTATTAAGGGTTCATTGCAAAATCCTAGCAATGCCACATACTGTCCAAAGATAATGATAAATTTAATGAAAAGACCACAGTCTCTGTAAAACTGCACAACATTTATAGTGCCTCATTGGTATGTTAGCAGCTTACAACTTATTTTTTAAGGCATGTTTGGCATCACCATGTTTGTCTGGCTTATTTGGAGGTAAAATTGACAGCTCTTTTGTTCTGACCTCCAGAACTATTCTTATAAAGGACCAACTATCAAATACATGTTTTATAAATGTAGTATTATCCATCTATCTAAAAATTCAGGCGACATATACCTAAATTACATACTTCTTTTCACTAAATAATCTAATTAACCATCAAATTCCTTGCTTACATTAAAGCCTGTTAGGAAAAAATCTGACCTTAGAATGGTATGATTTCAAAGTGTATCTGGTCACTGCTTGACATTTGCTCTTTGAAATGTGCAGCTTTGGCTTTAGGCAGTTTATCTTGCTTGCCATATGCTTGTCACTTGCAACTCTTTTGGAGCCCGCGATAGATTTCCTCCTGGGAGAGAAACTTCTCCAAACTCTCCTCACGTTGCCAAATGGTACTTTGCAGTAGGGAGGGCAATGCTTTTAAGAGATGAGAGGGCCTTGTGTGATTAACCTTGATTGTAACCAGCTCCAAACACTCTCTTTGGTAATATATGATGATAGCTTTGGTCTATTTCCAGCCTTTTTTCATGTTGTGGATGTAGGGGTAGAGGGGAGGCCTGTCCACTTCAGAAAGAAGCAGACAGACATCTCAATATTGAAGCTCCTCTTCATATTTTAATTGCAGATGCTGTAATCATGTAGGACGTTGTGGTTCGTGACAAGAAATTGATTTCATGGTCCTTAAACCTGTGGAATAAATACAGACATAGAAATGTGTTTAGCTTAAGATGTGGTTAAGTGTATTTACATTTTGATTTACAGGGATATTTACCTACAACTAAGTATTTGTATGTCAAACAGTGTTTTAAGATTTACACAAATCTCTTTGAGACACAAGTTGTTGATTTTTTTTTTTACCTTAAAACTCAGTTTTACTTTTATGAATTAAAAAAAATAAATAAAAAAATCCCAAAATTTCAGCAGCAGCATGATGAAATACATATTTTGTAGCCTCACTGTGGTCTAAGCTGTCCAAATAAAAAAGTTTAGTTTCTACTATATGAGTCCATGTCAACTGAGATGAGAATCACAGAAGCCCAAAAACAGATATCAATAAATGTAAACAGCACTGGCCTGGAGATGCCATTAAAAAGAATAGAATGACTAGACCTCATGGAACCCTAAACATATTGTTATTTTGAACCAGAAGGAGTTATTGGCTGTGAGCGCTAAGATGACATCCATAAATTTAGGGTTTTATTGGAAAATGTAGATAGGCTGCATAGGAGATGTAAATGATTTACTTAGCATAAAGTTTTGCTTGAACAGCCAGGGAGATAGGGTAGTTAAGGAGGGAGTGTGTGTGTGCGACAAGAAAAAAACTAAAAGGCGGCACTGAATCCAAAGCTGATTTCCTAAGCCTAGAATCACGATCTGTGCATGAATAAATAGGCCGGACCTGGGTAACTTGGATTATTCTGGTTCAAATATCAGTAGACTTAAGGCTTGTCAAATGGCATACATGTGTAATAAGATTGTTGTACATGATTTCATTTCACCACTTGGTCCTCAAATGTCACATCTTCTAAGGTTTATGCTGATTGTTTCTCACTCTGTGTGCGAATTACTGCTTTATTCCCTCTGCCTATTTTATATTATGTGTTCAGGGCAATTTAGCAGAAACCTAGTCACATTTAAAATTCCCTTTATTAAATTTATAATGATGTGATTTCTAAACAAAATACTTTGCAGTAAGGACAGCTTGTACGATGAATAGCAGAGCTCAGATAAATCACCATTAGCTTTATTGTTGCCTGTCAGTGGAATGCAACGTGGGACAGGACAACAACACTGAATCAATTAAACTGAACCAGATAATCATGTTTTGGCCCGTCTGAATACAAAGCTCAGATTGTTGAAAAGCTGCGGCTTCAAAGTACAGAGTATTTGCATTCAGTTGTGTATCACTCTGACATGTTGGCCTCATCTTTGGGTAAATCTCAAATCTGCATTTATTCAAATGTGTCGAACGCGTTGAAGGTTGACACTGCATAATCCATCAAAATGTTCCATTTGAAGAAAGACGTGAGAATGATCTGAATCATCAGAAAGTTTTTTTTTTTTTTCACTTCTGGTTAAAACACAGATATTAGGGGGGCCAAATTTTTAACCCATGAGAAAAGAAATTAAATGGAAAAAATCTTTGATGCATAAACATTCTCTTCTGACTCTTGAGTTAGACAGCAGCCTTTTCCTCTAACTGATGTTCCCTATCTTTTCTATGTTAACAGCATCAGAATGTTGTGAATAATGTATTATGTGCCAGATGCAAAAGTGAAATAAAAGGTTTAAGTCATTATTAGGAGCAAGGAAATTGCTTCTTGAATAACAAAATGTTTTTCCAGTAAGCAAATCTTCACTGCAGTTAAAGCTTGTTAAAGCCCACAGGACCTTTGCAAGATGCAAAACATACACATCAAAGCTATTGTGCACAACTTCCAACAACATTGCCTTTCCTGATATGGAAAAAAGTAAATATCTTAATAAGGAGATTGCAAAAACAGATGGTAGCCATTTGCAGTATTTAATTTTTTACTTCATTTGTTTCTGTTTTCATATTATATTATTATGCTTATGTTAGCTTTTAAATTTAGAGACTGTTTGTTAATATTTCAAATTAAGTGCTTGACGTGACCCTTGTACCAAAATCTTGAGAGGCCATTTTCTCCCCTTTGTCTGCTATATGAACCATTGAGGGGACATCTTCAAAGTGTTGAAGTGTGGTAATGTGAAAAAGGATAAAATAGTTTTTATCAGTTACAATTACACCTGAAGTAGAATCTGCTATATTACTATATTTTCTTTTTGTCATACTCCAATTTTATATATTATAAAAAAGTACATAACAGGTCTATTAAGGCAGCAATTAGAGATAATAAAATTAATGATTAAGATGAGATGATTCTATTAAGAAAATGCGTTTTTTTATCTTGATCTTGATAATAAAAAAACTTAAGGTGTCAGTTGTTTTACAGTTTTCTGGGAGTTTATTCCAGATCTGTGGCGCATAACAACCAAACTCTGCTTCTACAGGTTTAATTCTGATTCAGAGTCAGCAGTATAGATTGAGCCAGAAGACCGGAGAGGTCTGGAAGATTGATACACTGACAGGAAGTCTGTGATATAATTGGGGCCAAACTATTAAGTGATTTACTACTTACTGTTACTATTAAAAGTATTTTAAAATCACAAACCAGTGGCAAAAATATTTGTTTTTACTTTGTTTTTCATGCTCTACGGTATTTTAAAACTATTGCTTCTACAGATGTAGTACAGAAATGGCTAAATACAACACAGCTAACCTTGAATATAAAACATTTCTGCATCACAGAGATGTTAAGTCCTTACTTTTGGTACAGCCTCATCTTAATAGCTTACTTAGCATAACGTTTTGCTTGAAAAAGCAAGTGGATGTTGTAGTGGGCAAGGACAGGGAATTATGTGTGTGACAAAGGAAGTATTCGAAGCGAGAGGTTATTCCTGATCTGTACATGAATTAAAAAGCTGGACCTACGTACCATGAATTATTCTGGTTCACGTGTCAGCAGACTTAAAGGTTGTCAAGTAGTATAAATGACGTATATCGGTAAAGATATGTATCCTTTAAAGTGTTTTATCTTATCTTTTTCATGCTTGATAAAGTCCTTTGACATCTTTTATTTGTGTTTTACGATCAGTAAAAGGACTTATTATAAATTCAGTTCCTGTTGTGAAGGGAAGAAAAATTAGATTTGAGTCCACTCCTCATTTGTCAAAGTAAAAATTTGTGTGGGGAGGAGAACAAAGATGTGTTTCAGAAGTAATCTTTTCAGGGACTGCAGTCAAGGTTGTGGTTCGGGCCAGTGTATTAAGAGATGCTTACATTCATTCAGGGCTTGTGATTATTGTGTGTGGGAGAGCAGGAAGCTGTATTTTTCATCCCTGTATCCATTCTCAAGGTTGGAATGTGCAGTGGGTTGACGCATGTGTAAAAAATGAATTAAGCCACATTTTGCTGTGCTTCAGTTAAGGTCAAAACTGCACCCTTAATCTCAGTCACACTTTATCATCGGGTTTTTGGGATCAAAATGGAATTTAGTTACAACTTAACATGGTTGATAGGGAGGTAATTATCTTTTTGCTTTATTTTTTTGTGCAAAAAACAAAACAAAAGAAAGTCTTTATTTAGCTCGTTCCAAGGTTCAGAACCTGCTCTGCACCTGTTAAGCTTACGTATACTGTGTATTGTGCATGCAATCATTTTAGATCACTTGCAGCATGTCCACTATTTGCATGAACAATTGCTTTTTGTAGTATCAATTTTTATTTGTAATTGCTGAGGTCAGACTCAATGTCTCAAAGCAGTTTCAATTGTGTTTGTATGCTCAGAGCAGATTTTGCAAAGAATGTGCAAAATTATTTGGGTTCGCAATTCAGCTGACAAACAATTTTTTTTGCGTGCATGCCTTCTTTAATATGTAAATCATATTTTAATGACCTAACTGTGACATTTTATAGGTGGGGTAAAATGCGAAGGTAAACAATTACCACATGCAGAGAATTTTCCAAATCTAAACGTTAGCTGCCATTGTGCCACAAAAGAGTCATTGGTGCAAAGTCAGAGGATGGAAAGATTCTGTGCACATGAAAACATATTTGGACAATCAAAAATAACAATCCTAGAAAGAAGAAAACATCCTGCAGATATAGAATATACAATTGAACCAAATCTAAAAAGACTGAACTTTGAATATCGTGGCATGTTTATAAAAAATACCATAAAACCATCTCTGTGATTTTAAAACTCATCTTCCTTTTACAGACACTCTCAAACTGCCTGTATAACACCCAATCTGCTTATTGTAATGGGAGGCATCATATCGGTTTGCACATCTTACGCAGTCTTTGTAGAATACCTACAGCACTATTATTTATTGCACATACTGCAAAGCCTAATATCCCTCAAAGCAGGGTGTAAACGAAAAAAGTTGCAAATACTGAATAAAGAGAAATTGAACACTTACTAGATTTTTCTTGTTTATGACTGAACACATAAACAGAGGTTTTAAAATAATACAGTCACACCTCTCTGTCAACAACAGAAGGGAAGTCTGCTGTGTTTATTTTTAACTATCCATTTAGGTACTTTATAAATAAACATAACTCCTCTAGAATATAAAGATGCATTTGTTGTCTCTGGGTGGATGATTTCCAGTAGTGCTTGGTTAAAAACATGTACAGGGAGCCTTTATATTTACCTTGTTTGACACATGGAGCCCTCGGCTGATGAACTGACTGACATATGGTTGGCATTCAGGAGGGCTCCTGTCTGTCAAACATATTGTAAACATGACACTGTTGGGGAAATTTGTCACCCTTCACTAATGTAACATTGCATGTTACATTGGTGAAGGAAGTTTCATGCAAACAAGAGTTTAAACTTGTGTTCACCCTGCTTATTCTGATTATTTTATATAGTTATATTTAAGATTTGATCACAATGCTAATATCGGTGAAAACAATCTCACCTCTGCTTGTCTTTTCTCCAGCCATCATTTGTTGTGATTGTTTTTTTTATATTTATCTCAACATTTGACGCACAATTTCCTACAGATTTTACTCTTCTGCATCATTTTGCCTACCCCTGAAAGCTTTAGCTATCAAGCATCCGGAATAGCATAATTGTGGAGTATTAGACCATCAAAATGACATATCAGTCAGAGACGATATGCAAAATGTCTCCAAGGCCTGCTTGGTTTACGCTTAGTTCTTGTCAAAATGGGTTGAAAAATTGAGGCTTGTTTTGCGCCCAGATCATAATTTCAATTGGTGTTTATGAGAGCCATCAAGCGTTTGCATTTGAAGGTGACTCTGGAAAGCATCACATCAGAGTGTGGACATGCTGAAACAATCCTTTCAGACAAGCTGTCTCCTCTCTCCAGGCCTTTTAAATCATCATCACTTTAAGCTGGCTGTATGATTGTTCACATGATATATCAGCTGTTAGAGCTGTGGCATACACGCTGCCAGCACAGTGACAATGATTCTGGCAGCAAGCCCTTGCTTGTTTCAGCACTAGCACTTGTTTGATGATTCTGTTTCCTGTTATTAAGCTATCACCTCCATGCTGTTGAGTCAAGCAACCCCCTCCCCGGTTCACTTTTAGTTCATGTTTCCCGGTGTTGACCAGCTGGTTGTTTCAATGAATGTTTTATGTTTTCACTCATTTTGAAGCAGCTTGTTAAAACGCAAGTTTTTGACAGCAGCTTGAAGCTTCTGTCTCTCCAAACACTCAGCTGTCTTTGCATCAACAGAATCTGTGTAAATTTCCTATCGATCACAGTTAGGCCAAAAGTAAGGGACTTTTGTGTAAATTAGCCTCCCAAGCCGTGGATGAGAACACAGTCATATCAGATTCTGAAGCCTAATTGCTGACATTATGGCACTGTAAGACAGGCAGAAATTTTGAGCACATTAATTAATTTGGGAAATGAGTTGCTGTTATGTTCTTTGTTTTGATTGCTGACACATTGGAGAAAGCATTTGGTGACAATTTGGTGAGAAATTCATGAGCTTGTGGAATCTCAAGACATATCTCTAAAATATTATAAAATAAGATCCCTATAAACTGTAAAGACTTCAAGACCAAACAGAAAGATATTTGAATGCTGGGCAGTTTTGTGCCCAAATTCTTAAACTGAATCTTCCTTCTAGGTTTACTGTAACTTCAGGGGTCTGATGAGACAATTACTGTAAAAAAAAAAAAAAGAATAAACGAATTACCTGCTTTACTACATGGTTATAGTGTACTAGTGCATTCAAACAGAATGATGCATTCACACGGCACAATGTGACCAAACCCTATATAAAAATACAAAATCTCAGTTAATGCAGTATAATTTTGATACCCATATTAATGAACAAAAAAATCCTGTTACAGAATCCTTTACAAATTTATCACAATTACTTTATTACTTTGCCATTTTTATAAATTCCCCCAGTATAACACTTTAGAAATATTTTCTTTAAAAACAAAACACACATAGGTCAACTACATAAAACCTGGAACTTCAGTTAGTGAAGAATACTCTAACCATTAGACTGTAATGTGTTGAAATAGCAGAAATGTGATATCACCCCTATTGAATTAAATCCATTTGTTCTATAAATAAATTTTGAATAATTGTCAAACCCTACGTGAAACAAGGGAGTGATTTACATGAACCCTCAGGAATGCAGCGATGCAAAGGACACATTTGTAGCTTTTTAAACCTGTTGTGAAGTCGATGTCTTAAAATCTGAATTCAAGAATTTGTAATTTTCTGTTGCTTTAACCAATCAGGGAGCGGATGTGGGTGTAAGCTTGGGCGAAGATTAGCAATCTAAAGCTTTTTTTCAATCAACAAAAAATATAGAAAAAGTCATGAAGTAATGAATGCTCTATGTATAGAGGTTTGTTGTTGGCTTTTAAAAAAAGCTGTTTGGCCTCTTGCTGCTCCAGTACCAGATCCCTCCTTGCCTTATCTCTGTTGTCTGGGCGATCCTCACCTGAAGCAGGGTAACAGTCTTGGATCCAGGACAAACAGAGATAACGCGGGAGGAGACGATGATTCAGCCGTAGCTCCTGGAACGGGAGCATCTCTGGATCTTGTGAAGCCAGGAACACTTTGATTTTCCACATTAAATTCAACACCAGAACTCACTCTATAAAATACAGATCCATGTTAGTGAAATGGAAAACAGGACAGCAGGTAGAAGCTCCTCCTTTATGATGAGCTGGTGAAGTGAGCTTCTCCCGTTGTCCATGTGAATTGTTGGCAAAAAGTCAAGCGAACAACAGCATGTGATAAATTCACTGCATGGAACACAGTGTGAATGCACATAAACACTTTTCTCCACGTAACCTGGTATAAGTCTTTGCAACTTGTTTTAAATCTTAGAAGATAACATCCATGACAAAGAGATGGTGCCTCATCTACATCATGTTAGTACAGGTTCTATTCTAAGCTGTGTGCAATTTGATCTAGTAGTGCTTGAAGCAGCTTGAGAGGACATCAATACATTCTCAAACAAAAGTTGCATATGCTCTCTACTTATACAAAAAAGAAATACTGCATGGACACTCATCTTAGAGTATGTGATTATTCTCAGCACTCAGTGGCAGACATGAGTCTGAAGACTATGCATGAATGTAAAATACATTATTATGTAGACATGTAAGCTAAAGGTCTCCTTTGAGTTTCTGCACAAGAGATTTTACATATTTTAACAGTTAGTGATTTTTGAAACATATATAGTGAATAATGATCATGTATGCGATTCTAAATTTCGTTTTAGTCAAAGTGAAATTTTGATTTAGCAGCTCTCAGCTTTTTTTTAATCTGCACACGTTTTTTTTTTTTTTTCTTCGGAACAAGTGTTAAACCATACGTTTTCTGCCAGACAATATCACTAATAAACATTTTAAGACCTCCCCTCATTATGTTGAAAATCTGTCTTTTGTTCTGCTTTCAGTCTCATAATATTTTAGCACCAGCAAATGTAAATTAATGCAGTGTTTGGGGAATAATGGCCCTTAACAAATTTGTTTCTGCTAGAATAATGTTTATTGGAATTACCCAATGTTTTTGCTAAATTCTGGCACATTAGATTTGTATTTGAGAACCTTCTTTAATAGATAGGGGACCATATTATCAAGTGGTGGCCAGTAACCAAAAGGAAAAACTGAAAAGAAATACTGTTCTTTTTAAAATATTAAATACATAATATTAAGAAAATAAATATGGAGCTTTGAGATTTTTTTTTTTAATCTTTGCTAAATTACAGCAACAAACTTTCAGGTATTTTATTGGATATTTAGGTGATAGGTGAGGCAGCAGGAACAGGAGGTAGAAGCTACAACTCGAAATATTCGGTTAGCAGCCTAACTGTGCAAAGTTGACTGAGATATTTGGTAAATACTTGCAGCTGTCCCGTAATCGTAGCAAGCAGTTGTTCTAAAACACATTGACTCAGGGATCTGAATACATATGCATATGTGTTTATGATTGACATCATATTCATACATTTCCTATATGTTGAAATTTTCAGGGTGACAAAATCTAAAAAAGACGTTTTATTTTAAAGCATTGAGCAATGAGATGATATCTGGAAATTTTGACGTTGCAATAAATCCGAGTGAATCCAAATGAAAAGTTGTGTATGACTGTTTTTTTTTTGCCATCTTTTAAATCAGAGCAATGCCTTTAGAAGTACTAAAGAGTTGTGTAAAACTACATTTTGAAAAGCCTCTACTAGAGATCAGCTGATTTTTTTCAAGTCTGATGCTGATATATATTTTGACACCAGTCAAACCAATCCCTGATATGTGCCACCTAGTTTTGGGGGCTGATTCTTCAGGCCGATATTGCTTTCTCTTCCCCCATTTCCATGACAAATCAAACAATTATGTCAGATGTTTTGTAGATCTCAATTTAAACATAAAGAAACATGTGAAAGAAAACAACAACAATGGATAGCATGTGTGAATAGGTTTGTATTAGGGATGTCCAAATCCAATACGAATATCGATCAGATACTAGATATTATCGGATTTTATCGGCCGGCATCTTAAATCCCAGATATTGTCATGCTGATAGAAACACTGTTTCTGTTAAAAAATTGTGGTTAATTTTACATGGGTCAGTTGTTGTAGACTTTTGTTCCATTTTTTAATGTAATATTACTTGATCAAGTTTTTATTTCATATATTGTATAACATAAGTAATAAAAGGAGGTATGACTCATGCTAACATTGTAATGGGTCAGTATTGGTATTGGCCAAATACTCCATGTTGCGATATCAGTATCGTATTAGAAATGAAAAAGTTATTTTGTATTTCTCTATGTACATAAACTAATCCATATGCTCACTTAATGCACTTGTGGAGTAAAATAGACTGATAAGTAGTAATCTGGAAGATTACTGATGTTATTGACTATAGGAAGTTATGATTAAAAAACTTTCACTTCTTCATACCCCTTTTCAAACATTGGTACTAAATTATATGTCATTTTTTATACATAATGTAATTTTGATTTTAATTGTTGGAAATAAAGTTAATTCATTCATTTATAGCTAATGGAGGCAGTGACAATATATGAGCCTTAATTGTTCTCAAGGCATGGCTGCTGAATGCACTAATTAATGAGCAAAGGTTGTGCTTGCCTTGGCCGATGCCGGTACAGGAAAAATACACTTATATAAGGCCAAAAATATCTACTGGCCAAAGTATTGGTATTTATCTGGTCTTTTTGTCTCAGTGAAAATCTAAAATGTATTTGATAAACATCAGCAGAACAGGATTCTCAGCTTTTTCAATGGTATCTTTATTTAAGAGCTTCCTTTTCTTTCCTCTTTATTTTCTTTTGTCCTTATCCCTCTTCCTTTTTATCTGCTGAAGCCCCTTTTTCTGTCAGGGGCCAGGTGTGCCCGATCTCAGCTGGGCATTATCCTGGCCAAGATTGTCCTTGGACCCCTATGTTGGTCTTATGACCTCCGCTCCGGCAGCCACCATACATCACCAACTGTTCTTAAAGCCATCCTCGCTGCTGATTAATCCACTATGGTATCATTCAGAGCTGATCAAAGGCGAAGCAGCAAAGTATTTTATGGAAATAATCTCTCAGTCATTAGCCATATGTTTGACAAGTATCCTCTCCTGGAACTGGCACTGCTCTATAAATCACAAACACAGATCTGACAAGAGGTGATGATGAAAGGGAGCAATGCATATCCTGACTGGGAATCAACGAGAATTTTATTATTAATGGATTACAGACCAGGCTGCCATAAAGTAGCCCAGTCTTTACTTGATGTATGTCTGCCAAGAATATATTTTGGGTCATCTTTGCTGCCACTATATTTCTTCAGAGACCATGTTGTGGCCATTACTATTATAACCATGGCCTGCTGCAGGGATCATCCCCCCAAATTTGAACACCCAGATGTCAACATGCGCATCTTGTTGTAACAGAAACAATGAAAACAAATGATGTCACAGATCACCTAAGCATGTTTTCTTCCTCATAATATGAATTTGATACCCTGCCAACCCCCTTCTGTGTCCTCCTTATAGTCCAAAGCCGCCCACTCTCCGTCTCCTGTCTTCCTCGGCCATCTCCCCCGGCTAGAGGGACAAGACAGGACAGGAAAGGATAAATTACAGTCACAGAGCCTGGGCTCTCTCTCATGCTTTCATTTGCACCGGCAATTAATCAGCCATCACTGGAGAGCTCTTGCATGTCAGGCTGAGGATTTTATTAGGAATGTCCTTTATGGGCCTTAATGAGACTTATGTCTTCCTTGAGTATTTCATTTGCTGCACATAGCTTGGCTGCTTGTAACCTTGAGGTGAGGATTTTTTTTTTCTTTGCCTAAAACAGTAAAGCTTAGCAGAGCTTTACTACTCACCTCTTAGTGATCTTGACTTGATTTGTGCTTTCATCCTCTGCCTCTCTCATCATTACAAATCCTTGTGTCTTGCAGTCATCTAATTTTAGATACAATTAGGCCTAATTTGTTTTGTTTATTCTGCAATCCTTTTTCTACGCTCCAGTTTTGAAATGTAGCACTAAGTGCACTATTAAAAATGCAGCAGATTGCCCTCCTTTGTTTTTTTGGTTTTTGTTTTGCTGTAAGGCACTGTTGAAACATATGGCTCTTTCAATGTCTGTTTTAACAAAAAATATTAAAAGGTATACAAGATCAAACCACTGACCATTAGTAGTGGGATTACCACAAATAACCAAACTTCAAACTTTAAAACAATTTAATTTTTTTGGAGGTTACAATTTTCGAGAAATATTTTGGATGCAACAAAAGGTGTAATGAATTACAATTAGAATAAAAAAGCCTTCAAAGTTTTTTTTTTTATTTCAATGGTTTTATAATTACACAGTCAAGTGTTTGGATTTAACAGTGGAAGGTTTTCAAGATAAAAAGAAAAAAGGACTCTGGAAAATAACTTTCTGTGCAAATTTTCCAACTTGTGCTTTGGAGTTTGTTCATATGGGCCATAAGGGCCGTTAACCAGGATAAGAAAGTTGGTCTACATTAGTATTTGAAGCTAAATATTAGTTATGTTGTTGTTCTTATGTTATGTTGTTCTTAAAGGGATTTTTATCTCTCCATTCCCTGGACTACAGTCCCCTGCTTCCCATTCCATATTGAATAAAGCTGTCCCTTTGTATGTTGGTGCCTACCCCAAATCTAATGAGGTTTTCATTCCATTGATCCAATCTAAATAAACCATTTCTATGCTTTTATCTTTGGTTCCTATATGGTTTGTGTATATTGTTATTAGGACTTGTATGGGTTTCTTTTTTCCACTAACAGAAGAGGCCAGACATGTCATTTTCAATGAATAATTGTTGATTCAATAGATTTCCCCACTTGAACCTCCACAGTTCCTCAAAATTTACAAGGTTCATCTTGACCTCTCCAGACTTCGGCACTTAATGCTTTTCTTCCAAACTCTGTGAATTTAGGTAGGCAACTTAATCTTGATTTGTTTGCAGTGTTTGTCTATATTCTTTGGTAAATAACTGGAAAGTGCTCTCCTAAACTCTCAAGCTTGGGATATTGCTTTGAAAACTAACTGCGTGTAGAACTCCTCCACATCTTCATCTCTGACCTTTCTTGTCCGTTTGTTGATCTTAATGGTGCGGTTTGTTAGTTTCTTTTTGTACCAAACCTCAAAGGCCTTTACACAATAGCTGTAGTTATTCTAATTACATATAAAGGGACTCCATTAAGGTGGTGACCTTTGAAGCCAGTGGGTTGCAGTGGATTTTGTCCCAGAGGAAAGGGGGTTTAATAAAAAAAAAAACATTTCACTGACAATAGATTTATAGAAAAATATTATCTTCTGCATTGAGTTGACCAGTTACATAAAATTCTAAAAATAAACAAAAAAAATACATACTGGCTGTAATAAGAGCTGTCTATATTAATTTGTTATCAGCATAAATCTGACACTAATGTAACCATGTAGTTAACACAGTTAATGATAACATTGATTTACTTTATTTTATCTGTAATTAAGAATTTGGAAAAAGATCAAGGGAATGATAAAGACTAACTACTGAAATGTTGCTTGGAGGATTTTGGTGAATTTAAAATGTTCATTTTTGTTTGCTTGTAGGGTTTCTTTGATGTTGTAAATTGGCAGCCTAAAATTTCGTACAGCATAAGCTCAAAAATTATTATTTGCCAAACCTCTAAGCATTCACATCAAAAAAGGCTCAATTTACTGAACAATAAAAGAGACTTCTGTTATTAGTTTGCACACCTCAAATTCAAACATAAATTGGACTGAAAATGGGAACGATTTTTACAGGGTGGATCAACATTAAATAGTTTTTTTATCAGACCACTATTTCCCCAAGTGCTTAATATTTCATGCACAATATCTCTGTTTTTTTCCCTGTATCTTTTAATAAGGGTCAGAATATTTATTTTTATAGATGTGGCATATTCTAATCTTGAGAGTTCATTTCTAAATAAAAGGACACTTGTCATTTCTGATGGAGATACCGAAGGAAACGTCTTAGATTCTGATTATAAATTAGGCATTTGAATTTAAATCTTCGTATATCTATAGTTTTAAATCCAAATCTTTATTTCTTCAAAGCTTTGGGTCCGGCCATGGTATCAGTAAATACAAATATGATATATTCTTAAGTACAGAATCATGTAGGTAGGTTACAGATATCCTAAAATATTAAGCAGACATCATCTTTTTCTGTTACCTATTAGAAAAATCAATCAAACACATCTTTCCACGTGTCATTTGGCAAGTGGGACTGCCATATGATTTTAATTGTCTGTCGGTTTTTACCTCAGTTTTATTTCTTGGGTTAAGACATTTTGTTTAATTGTATTGTTTTTGTCAAAATGTATCTTTTGTGGAATCTGTCTTTCTGTTTTAGTGGCAAATAGACCTTTTTGACAATGTTAATTATTGCAAGGAAAATAGGCTTTTTTAGGCTGTCTGGGTGACAAATCTCCCCACCCCTTCCTTCCAACATTACCACACAACCCACATTACACATTTTGATGTGCAGCTTGGCTGAGCTTCAGAGGTTGGAAATGTTAATTTTGGATTAGCAGAAGATTTGAAGCCCCTTCTATCATTGTATCAAGACATGGACATGGCAGCAACTTCAATCAGTGTACATATTAGAGTGAAAGTAGAAAAAAGAAAAATCTTCAATTGAAATTAAAATTACTAATATAGAATTAAAAAACATACAAATAATTATTTCTTAGCTGAGGTCAAAAATGTCGAAATGTATTTCAAATGAATTTGATGGATTTAAGATGCCTTTGCTACCTGAGCACGTCTTTAGGAAACAAAGGTTTTTCCCTTTTCTTTGTCTTGCAGTCGTACTGCTTAGTGTGGATCCAAAAGGAGAAAATGCTTGGAGTGGGCGTGATCAAGTTAACCCGTAACCACAGAGTCAGGCAGTAAGAGGATATGGAGGCCATCTGGTAGCATTTTTACAGTATGGTATGGCACTTTGCCCATGTGTGCTACAGAAAGGGTCGTACGTTGGTCATGAAAGAGATACTCCCTGGTATTCTCTGCAAGGACACACGCATGAATATTCTCTGCCCAATTTTCCAGGTCAGACATCAGCACGGGCAAAGTACACGACCTGCTCACATCTGTTGCCAGGTTTCTCAATCTGGATGATC
Source organism: Cyprinodon tularosa (assembly GCF_016077235.1). Taxonomy (NCBI): domain Eukaryota; kingdom Metazoa; phylum Chordata; class Actinopteri; order Cyprinodontiformes; family Cyprinodontidae; genus Cyprinodon; species Cyprinodon tularosa. The sequence continues at coordinate 1,291,326 of NW_024039241.1, read as the reverse complement.
AAACGCTGTGACCTTTAAAAAACTTTAACGGTATCTTAGTGGTTCTTTGAGCTGCTTTTTGCTCCACATGATGAAAGTGTATGATTGGGAAAGGCCCTTTGGATTCATAATGTCCCTGCCCTCATTTTTAGTTGTCTAAGAAGTTGATAAATAGGACATCTTTTTGTACTGCCATGAAGTTTAAAAATTAGGTAATGCGTAGAATACATGTGTTTTATTAAATCAATAAAACAAATGATGTATCTCATAATAAAATACATTGCTAACCAAAATAATATGAGCAAATGTTTTCTAAAAAAAAATAAAAAAAACATAAAACTACTTGGTGTCACTTGAGAAACAAGAACCACATTTTAAAGAGAAAATCAAAGCCCTGTTATGAAGCATAGCTTCTTATTGTTTTACATTATATCAATACACAGAAGAGATATGTGGGCTGAATACAATTCAAAGCAGTTTCCCTCTGATAGAAAGGACGTAGTTTAGACTATAAAATGAGATAATTCAAACGCCTACATAGAAATGTATCGGCTGTCTCTAACATCCTTTCACATTCAAATAGGGAACAATGCAGAAACATGACTAATAAAATCCTTTTTATACGTTCATTGTAGATCACTTTGCAATTGACATGCAAAATTTGTAGGAGTTTTTAATTGTTTTCTACTTAGCCATCAAGAAACACACATGCATACAGATGCTTACAAAATCACACTTCTTAGTGAGTGCAGAGGCACCAGCTGTGCTCTCTGCTTGACAACCAGGTGGTTCAGTCATAGAGCGGTAGAGCTTCAGTTAATTAAGGTTACCTATTTCAGTTTTTTCAATCCCTTATCTTTCAGGGGAGTAAAACCCTTAGGTTTTTTTTCTATTTATGTATTATATTATTTTATTATTTAACAGTCAAAACATTGTTTTCCACTTCCCTAATGGCTAAGACCTAACCAATGAAACTTGGCTGGAGAGTGAATGATACCCCGTTTAGTTTATTTTGAGAACTGTGGTAGCTGAAAATCAATATTGAACTTCAAGAAGCTATTTACTTTACCTTGAAAATGTTTAACAGGGGCTTATCGAGCGGTCTGTGTGAAGTTGTGTGATGAAATCATGAGCCAAACTGTTTCTCTTGCTCACTGTTGGACCGTAATGTGATTATTGGTCAAGTTAAATAGGAATGAAAATATTCTGTGTCATTGCTTCGGACTTTCAGAAATATTTCGTTAACTTGTAAAGCATGATAAACTACACTATTTTACAGTTTTTAATGCCTTTTGAAATTGTTCCTTTATAAGACGTGTGCAAATCTATGTTGACAAGTTAGGGAATAACTAAAAGAAAATATTTAGTTGTTTGCACCTACCAATTTAGACCATGAAGTCAATATATAGTTATAAGCAACTAAACCACTAGAAGGATTTAAAATAAGGGAAAATATTATCTGTCACAGTTAAAGAATTACAAGAAAAAGAAAAATAGAACAGGGATAAAACTGAGTATATACATAGGAATAAAAGAGAGTATATCCATGGGAATAACATTTTTTTTCTTGAAATATAAAGAATAATGCCTTATTAACTTATTTTACCACATGCCTGATTAATCCGATTCAAACAGTAAAAAATATAATTTATTCCTATAGAATTGATGTTTTTTCTACACTCATATCTATTTGCAGAAGTTACCTCAGTTTGTCTTTATCATTCAGAGTAAATAAACAATATTTAAATAGATTATTTGGTTAGGATTAGAAACAAGAGTTGTAACTCAAGTGATCATCTAAAGTAGGAATATGTGTGCTTTTTTCTAGGTGCAAAATTGGGCTTAGGTGCAAACTTTTTTTTTTAATCCAAAGCCAATTAATTTGTAGTTTGAGGTGTGACAGTGGTAAGAAGCACAAATAGAAGAGCAGAATCATCAGACCAGATTTAATAACCAACATCGTGCTAATTTCACCTTTGATTGCATGCAGTGCTTAATGCCTAAAGAAACATTGAACTATTAATTTTATGGCCAGTGTGCCTTCCTCTGCTGTACACAATATGATCACACAAGGATATATTTGGCATAAAAATGTATGTTTTTCTGCCAGCCCTGGGAATTGTATTTAATGTTTAATAATTCACTGTTTGAGTGTAATGAATTAAGAGTTAGCTTCTAGCACTAAAAGGCCTCAAAATCTCTCTTTTGAAAATCATTTGAGGCCTATCCATTTGTCGTTTCCAAGAGGCTTCATCTGGAGCAGGACGTTTGCTCCAGTTTAGTTTTTATAAAGGCTTTGGAAGGCTTTTTACTGTGCCAGGGCTTGGTTTCTAGAGTAGATCACAGTGGTGTGAACAAATCCAGAACCCTGAGTCAAACTAGAGAACCATAGCACGGCACAGCCACGACTACCAGCACAGTTTATCTGAACCCTGCAGCTATTTGCTTACCATTTGAATGACTGAGTTTCAAAGTAGAAAGAGAGGATCTGATGTAAGAACAGCGTAACTGGATAGAAAAAGAGGAAAAACAAAGTAACAGTGCACATTTTATGAGAAAAGAATTGGAAAATGTCTTGTGGATCTAAATGGAATAGTGAACACAGCACAGCAACAGAAACCCAGCTCTGTAGAAATGCTGGCTCGATTTGAATACCCTAAATTGTAGCTCCTACATTCTATCCTTTCACCTTTTGCTGGTCCAGCAGTAAATACACTTTCCAGGTAGGAAAGGAACTCCAGAGTCTGTACAGAATTCAGACAGCCCTTTCCTTATGGACATCAATACTGCTCTCCATTGTAAAAAAAACCCTAAACATATGAAGGCATATATACAGTTGGAATCTCAGTAAGTCCCTATGCTAACTGAACCGGCGATAGGAAGCATTCTGCCTACTATTCCTAGATCCTTCCTTACTGCCAGCTGCATTTAGATGGCTTTTATTGTGGCGATTATTGATCATTTTCTACAATAGCTTAAGTGTCATTACTAATGAGATGGATTCTATTGTGTTTTTTTTTTTTTTCATAACTGCATGACATTGTTTGGTACGGTCCAAAAATATCTTGCTTAAAAGTATAATAGGGCAAATGAAGGTGTTAATTGTCTTTGTTTGTGGACCTATCATTTGGCCTGAAAAACAAAAGTAAAAAAAAAAAACGAAATTCATGAACGTCAGATTTACCAAATTTAAGTACATTTATTTCTGTTTTATTTTTCCCAACCCTTTCATTACTTCTCTGTTTTTTTACTTATTATATTTAAACATTTTATATTCCTTTTCAAATTATTTAAGAAACCTTTTTAGTTTTATTCTCTGATATATTTTGTGATAAAATATATTCTCTCGCAAAACAGATTTACCTTAGACCATTCATTTCCACCTCTTTTATTCCTGCTCTTGCTTTTCCCATTTGCAATCCCCATGTGCAGACATGTAAAAACAGAAAAGGCGGTCATTGGAACAGTGTCACCACCGCCACTTCTCTCCATTTATCCGAGGTCAATAGCTGCTGTTGGTTGTTTAAATAAAAAATAAGCATATAAGTGCAGAGACAAATTACAACATTTCAAAATAAAATAAAAACATATATATGTTTTTATCCAAGCAACTGATCTATATATAAATTTCCTCTTTCTATCACTACGTTGCATAAATTGTAATTTTAACCTTTTGCCAAGGTATTATGTTAATAATTATATATTTTTTATATATATACATATATTCTTAAAGATGGGAAAATTGGTCCTTCATTAAAGGTGCCAATCTATTTAACCAATTGAAATGAAACAGAAATACCAGTAGGGCTGTATTTATTGCTTGTACCTTCAAATAAAAGATAAAGATCTGTGAAGTGCTGCAGTTAACCATCATGAAATCTCCAACATAGTTTTTGGCAAAGCAGTAAAAAAACAAACATTATTCAACAAGAAGGACAGACATGTTGAAAATTCATAACATTTTATATGCCAGTCACTCAAGATGCTACCCTTCTTTCAAAGTTCATCGAGCAGCAGCTACAGAGCAGGAAACATGTAGCTTGAACTGAGCCACGGCAACAAATATGCACAGCAGGGTCATTTGCACAATAAAGATTTTTTTTTTTTGCATCTGTAGCCGAGTAACATTTTGAGCCATCAGTCAGCTTGCGAGGGGCTTTTACATCTTAACCAGCAGAAGCATTTGCATCCAGCTGAACTTTATGGTGCCTCACAAGATTCAGGGGGCAAAAAAGAAGGAGACAGACTGAGTGACTTTTTGCGCACAACCACCCACCAGCTGCCGGAACATAAATAGCAGCGTATGATTATGGTTGAGCGAGAGGGAAAACACCCTGTGTTTTAGTGCTTTGTGGAGGTCATGTGGCAGTCGGTGGGTGTGTTCTTGCAGTTCCTGCTTAGAAAAACAAGCTAAATTAGACCTTTATGGATGCAGCCACGTAAATCCTCAGAATCTCACATTGGCAGTTCTGGTAATCCCCCCCTCCCATATTTGTTTGCAGCTTTAGTATAAACACATCTTTCAGTGCTGCTGATTGTGCCGTCGCTGGAAGCTGATGAATGTGACCCTGAAATAAATTAGACTTTTCTACATCTCCTTTATGCCTCTTTTTGTTTGTTTATATGATGGAGAATAGAAAGATGTGTGAATTGTTTTATTGCTCATACTCTGCTGCAGGTTTGTCAAAGATGAGCTCAGTTTCAGATGACTTGGTGGTGTGCCCTCGACATGATGCAATGCACCGCAAGTCCACTCTCCTTTGAACTTGGGCTTTCAAGCTAGACCGCCAATTTTTTCTAATTTATTTATTTTTTTTATTATTATTTTTGCTGCTTTTCTTTTGTACTGGAATACAAATGATGTGTGAAAGTTGAAAACACATTATTTCTTTCAAATTACTGCGGCGTCACTGACTTGGGAATTTAATAGATTAGATATTCAATGAAATTTAAAGCCAGCATTTCTGCTTAAGTGCAGACAGTATAATAGAGCGAGGCAGTATGATAACTAGAAAGTTATTGCTGGAGTTTCTATGTAGTTTGGATGAATATGAAAAAGGAAAGTCCTTTTTTTTTTTTTTTTTTTTTTTTTTTTTTCTTTCCCAGGTTGGGGTCTCAACCGCACCCTCTCCCAAATACATCTCAAGTCTCCGCTAAGTGCGGAGCCCATTCCCCCCGTCCTGCTCTCCCTCCGCTGGCTGGCGTCGGGGCTCACCGGTGCACTGTTGGAGCTGGGGGTGGATGCCCGGGGGACTGCTGGCTCATTCCTGGCGGCCTCTCCACTGGCCCCGGCCGGCCGGGGCTTTGCTGGGGCTCCTGTCTGGGGGTGGGGTGCCCTTGGGGCCTCGGATCCCTGGGGCCTGGGACTGGATCCGCTTCGGGGTGGGGCTGGGTGTTGTTCGGGGATTTTCGGGGTCGGTGCCGGTGCCTTCGCTACGATGCCGGTTCCTGGGCGGTGTTTCTTTCCTATGCCGGTTCTGTGGTATCGGTTCGGGGAGGGGGGGAGCTGCGCGGCATGGTGGGGTGCGGGTCTTGGGTCCTGTTTTGGGCTCCGGTTTTTCCGCTCGCACTTCTCCTCTTGCCTATTTATTTTAATTGTAATTATTAATTAATTTATTTATTTACCTATTTATTTGTTATTTTTTTTTTTTTTTTTTTTTTTTTTTTTTTTTTCTCTTCCTCGGTGGGGGGGAGCGGTTGCGGGCGGGTCGGTGTCTGGTGTCCGCTGTCGCATTGTGGGGGCCCCTTTTTTTTCTTTTTTTTTTCTTCTCTTTTTTTCTTTGGGGGGTTTGGCATGTCTGTTTTCTCGGGGGGCAGGCGGGCCTGCTGGGTGGGGGTCCTGCTGGCGGCGCGCCGCTGGTGTGTGGGGGTCCGGGCGGCTCCGGCGGGGGTAGTGTTGGGGGGCCGGTCTGGGCGGGCTGGCTGCGCTGGCTGGGTATTCGGGTGGGTTTTCCCTCCTTGAGGCATGGCGGGGCTGCTCTGTTCCCACTGATCGCGGCGGGTGGGGCTGCGGGGCGGGTGTGGGCCTGGGGTGGCTATGACCGGCGCGTGGTGGGGGGCCGGGGCGGCGGAGCTGCTCTGGCCGCGTGTCGGGGCCTGGTGCGGGCTGCGGGGGGGGGGTGGCGGACGTGGCTGGGCTGCTTTGGCATCGTCCGGTGGGGGGGGCGGCGCGGTTCGCTCCGCTCTGGCTTTGTGCTGCCCCTCGGGCTGCTGGGGGGGGTGGTTGCGCCGGCTGCGGTCTGCTCCTCTTGCGGTTTTGCGCCGGGCGGCTTTTCTGCTCTCGGGCTGATTCTGTGCGCGGTGTGTTTCGTTGCGCGCTGTTGGCATCGGTCTTGGTGGGGTGGGGCTGCGCTTTTGGCCGGGGGGGCGTTTTGGGGGGGGTCCCGCGGCGCTCGTGGCCGGTTCGCGGCGGATGCGCATGGGCCCCGGCCGGGGGCGGGGCCGTCTTAGTGTTTTCCTGGGTGGTGCGGTCGCGGTGGGTGTTGCGGCCGGTCGCCGGGGCTTGGTGCGGGGGGGCGGGGCGTGTTTCGGTGCTCTGTGGGGCTGGGGCGTTTCGGTCGGCGCCGTGGGGGGGCTGGTGTTCGGCGCCCGGCCCTACTTCGGGGTGGCCGGCTGCCGGCGGGGCCCGCGGTGGCTGGGGGGCTTCCTCGTGGCTGTCTCTCCTCCTGCCTTGGTGGGGTCTGATTTCCGGGGCTGGCCCCGCCTTGGTGCCTTCGCTTCTGGGGTCCCCTTGGGCGCCTGGGGCTTTGGGTCTCCCGGCGCTGGACTCAGTGCTCTGGGGGGTGTGCCTCTCCGGCTCTCCACAACCACTATTGAGCATTTTTTTCTATGGTTAAAACTTTACATGCACAAGTTCACCCTCACAAACAACTACAGGTGCTAGGCTTCAGGTACTTAGAGATTCACTTCCAAACAGAAACCCCACATTCATATCTTCAGGTAACACAGAGTACATGTCAGACTTAATAATATTACTTTAGTGATAGTTTCAAGGTGTTTGCTTTATTGTATATCTCGTACCATGTTTTTTGGTTGTGCTGTTCTTTTTTCTTTTTTTTTTTTTTTTTCTCCATCTCATTACAGGTGTTGAAGCAGACTGAAAATGTTTTGTCATTGTCTCCTTCCTATCTCCTCTTTCTTTCATCTTTTGTCCTGTTTTTTTCTTTTTCCTTCTTCTTCTTCTGTTTTTCTGCTCTACTTACATTGCAGTGTCCATATGAACTGTAAAACTCCCTGCATAATTATAATAAAGCAATTTATATACATGAAACAAGTGGAGCGGTATGGCAATTGCGATACCGCTACACTTGTGAAAGTAAAATCTGTTGGGCTCCTTTTGGCATCAAGACAATTATTCTTATTGCCACCTTGCCAGACAGGACACTGTAGAAAAAAAAAAAAAAAAGAAAAAAAAAAAAAAAGAAAAAGGAAAGTCCTAGAGTCTTTCTAAATCAATCTGTCTGTCCGTCCATCCATCCATTGTTGTCTTTGGAGTAGTTTGGATTAATGGTTCGAAATTTGTCCAGAAACTTAAAAGAATCCTAAAAATGTCAGTCTGGGCAAATTTTAAACTTCTAAATGAAAAAATGTTTTAGAAGCCTGTTTAATATTTCTATCTTAGCAGCAAAGCAGAAAGTACTCATGTCATTTTGTATCAGTTCTTGTCAGAACGTTGCTGCTTTTCCCTTTATAGCAACTGTATTTGCAGTCTGTCTCCATTATATCTGAGTGACTTCTTGAAACGTAGTGCCCTGATTAGTTAATCGTAAGTCATGTGCCCTTTTTTTGTAACCTATGCTCATTTATTTCCAGTGTGTTACTGACACAGAAATATTTGGCTGTCATGTTTCTGACAGCTGAAGAATTCATGGAGCAAGTTTCATGAAGTGGCCGTGCTTCTCCCAAGTGAAAGTGACTGTTAAATATGCATGGCAGAAAAATAAATGAGGCAGCCTTCTAAGGAAATGTTGATGTTCAAGAGGAACTTCTGTGCCTCTGATTTACAAGTCTGTTTTATTTGCTACTTTGATGCTGCACTTGTTGAGATCCAGTGCTGCCTCCAGGTGCACCCACTTTTTTTTAATACAAAATGAAGGCTGCTGCTTACCAATGCGGCCACTTATTTCTGTCTCAGTCTGCTTTGCTCATGTGAACATTTTGTCTTTAATGAGACTGTTTTGGGTGGTCAAAAAAGACATGTTTTTGTGATTCTTTGGTGGGGAGCAACTGTCTTTTTACCACTATGATATATATTTTTTTAAGTAGGTAGAATTTAATGACTTGTTGTCTCAGTTAGAGTTTTTCTTCTTATTTTTGTTTTCATTCTGACCTATTTTAACTGTAAATGTGTCTTTTGCCTGATGCCGCAATGAGCTGTCATTTTGAAAAGTGAAAAAAAGCAGGCGGCAGGATCTGGATGAGCTGAAAATAAAAGTTTATAAAGAAAGATAACTGTGGCTAAATACTTGAAGAGATCCAGGTTTATTTCCTGCCAGCAGCCTCATTTGCTTTGTGGTGCGATCCAAGTAACGCTTTTGTCAGTGTTAGTGGGTGGGAGGATTTTGAGGGACCGAAATTTGAAAGGTTTACCTTCTTAGATTTGACGTACATTAATTAATTTTTAAAAATCAATTGTTTCTTCTTAAACCCAAAGGAACTGAAAGGGAGATAAAAAAAAAGGGAAAAGAAGATAATTAGAAAATATTAAAGGCGAATAAGGACTAATACTGAGCCAACAACATTGACAAAATAACACTGTGGTTAAAAGCAAAGCAAAGCAGTTTTTGTTTCCTTAATAAAAAAAAAAAAAACTTAAGTCTGTATTTTTGCTTCTATGCTTCATATGTTCCCCACTTCTCCCCACCCATATCATTACTGTAATAAAGGCCTCTAAGACTAAAAAAAAAATTAATTGATAAATAATTTAAAAAATGGCAGTTATGCATTATGTTAAAATAAAACATAATAACCTTGAAAACCATGACTTTGCATTTTCTTTTTAATTGTATTATTAAAATTGTTGGACATTAAAATCAAACAAAAAGCACTTAAAAACTTATCATGCAACAGTGAATACAATTTACAAAATAATGTATTCATTTTATTCTTTCTATTATCATTATTATTATAACTATTATTATTTTTATTATTATTATTTAATTACATTTATAACATAACAACATTTTTATTTTTTTTATGTAGCTTTATCTTATGGTCCTGCGCTAGTTGAATCTGCCATTACCAGCATTTAATATGGGCTGAATAAAGTTGGGACTTTTGACTTTTCATTTTTCATTAAAACAATTAGTAAAATTTGATTTAATTTATTCATTATATACAGAAAATGACTGAATAATTTGCCTCTGGATCTATTAGAGGCATAATTCTTGTAAACTATTTGAAGCAAAAAATGTTTTCTCTTTGGAAACGTAAATTGAATTTGTGTAAGTATGAAAAAAGGGTTATGCGTTAAAAATTCAACAATTAAATGTTTAACCTAAGAAACATAAATAAATTACAACTAGTGAGTCATTTGCAGTGCAACATTGTCTGCCGCCTGCAGCTCTAGAGACATTTATGGTTCTTTAAACCTTTTCAGGGCCTCTCTTAATTACTTTAGACAACAGGGATTTAAAACGGAGCAGTCTTTGAATATAGATGTAAATAATGTTCTTCTATTTGTAGGAGTTCTTCATTGACTTCTCAGGGAAAAAAATATATGGATTTTATCAAATGTCCAATTTTTTCTCCATCATTATATCATAAACTACAGGCTGCTTAGATTTCCATATACTGTAGGTTCCCTTCAATAGAAAATATGCAATCTTTATATCTTACTTTGTTACAGAGCATGAACATAAAAATAAAACTGTGGTGAATTTATGATTAGCAAAAACTGGCATTACGATTTTTATAGAAATGTAGGATATCTAATGCACTAACCTGTAGAGGTTTTTTTTTTTAGATTTTTTTGGACAAAGATTCTGCCTTTGTGTTTTACTGGTTGGAGCTTCAGTTTAATTCTCATCTGACTTCACATTGAAACTTTTTACTTTTTACTGAATGTTTGCCACAACCTAAGGGTCTCTTCTCATCCCAGCTGTTGCAGAATGAGTTTTGGTTTGGTGTGAAAGCCAAGAGATTTAGTCCACATATTGATAACTGATTAATAATATAATAGAGCGGAGTCAAAAATACAGCAGTTTTACACCTATTTAAAACAAGCTTGAAAGTTTTATTCACAGTGAGTTGTGTCTGTGTAATCTGGAAAAAAATGCAGACATTAATTGTTTTTGAATAGATTTCTGAGCCTTTTGTCACTTATTGATTGTTTATGTAACATAAAATTTAATTCCTGCTGTGGAATAAAAAAATGCAATAATAATAATAATCAAAAAGTAATAAAGGTGGGTGCTCTTTGTCCAGCTCTGATCAACATTCATCAAGCTTACTTGAACAGGGTTCTTTGTCTTCTCTCTTATTTTGTGTAGTATGTAATACTAATTGGCTACTTATATCCAGGCCATTTACCCCCTGTCAGAATTTCACAGGCAGGGAACCAAAGCTCTGGAGTACATTGACAGAAATGGAACTGCCATACAGCAGCTGTACTCATGACCATAGTGATTAGGCAATGCAGGTGGAACATATTGCCCCAAAAAACATCAAAAGGGTTAGGGTTAGCTGGGACCCTGGGCTTGCTAAACAAAATCCTGCATCCTAAGGCACTGTCGGCCCTAGGACGTGGCTTAGAAAAGTTACTGCATCTCGTGATAATTGCAACATATAAAAAAAGGGGGCACTCCATAATTCTCATTCTCAATCAAGTTAGCTGCAAATAATAAGAAAAAAGGTTGTATATAAAGGTTGTAGTCCTTTTAGAGAGGCCTGTTGAAGAAAATACCCCATAGGCTGCAGGGTAAAAGTTTAAGACCTGCAGTAAATGTTTTTTTACAGCGCAGTAATGAACATTTAGTCTGATGAAAAGCTGAGGCAATGCTTTGCTATATGCCTAAATGTTGCTCTCAATGACAGTTAAATTATGTTTATGAAGAGAGAGCAGACGTCCTCTTAATGAAGCATATGCTCATACTTCTGGGCCATTCCCATCCAGACATAAATCAGATCTGCTCTTATTTCATTCATAAAGTGGTACAAATGTTTTAAAATAGAAAAACATCTCCAACAAAAATAAATAAAAAGAAAATTAACTGGGTCCTTTATTGGAAACCTAGGAGAGGCTTTAAGTGGAGTGTTTGAAATGAAAGTTGATGCACAGCATGGTGCTCAGCATGAGGCTCAGCGTGACGGGTGAGCTCTGACGTGGGAATAAATTGATCTTTGGTCTCTCTTAAAATTTGATATCTCAAATCTGATCTCTGTCTAAATGTCTGACAGCTGAGGTGGATGAAAAAGAATTGTATTAAACACTTTTCTCTTCACTAAAAAAGTGAATACGTTCTTATTATTTACAGATAGACATTATATCAGAAAAATACCAAATGGAGAAACAGAGTAGGAAACAATGCATTCTACGTTTGTAGGCTCACTGGTAAAGATTTATAACAAACTTTCTAATAGCTACGTTTTTATTGTTGTACCAGTATCTCACTGTGCCGTTTTAATTCCACCCTTTAATGAGAGCACATTTACTCTATGTGTGTTTTTGTGTACTGATTTCCCTTCATCACAGTCCTCTTTAAACTTTTGTGCCTGTAATGGAATAAAGTAAAACTTTTAAAGTTTATGTTAAACAAAAACATTGAAATGTTGACAAAATAGAAAAATCTCTGCTTGGAAAAAAAGGAAAAAACTTAAACCATGATGTGAAAATGTCTTCATCCTTAAAAAAAATAGACGATACAAAATATCCTAAACACTTGCTGTGCTTTATAAAGCTGCCATTCCTTATTTAAAAGCTGCAGACTGAAAATCTGAAATCCTTATTTAGTGTTCACACTAGCATGTATAGCCATAGATGACAGGACTCAGCAGGGGAGAATGTCAAATATGCATTTGATGAAATATTTAGCTTTTCATGGGATTTATTTGAAAGCATTCAATGAAACTGCATGACTCATTTGTGTTTACATATTAAATGTACTAAAATAGTTTTTTTTTTATGATATTTTAAACATAGTAGAACAGATAAAAAAAAAACTATCATTAAAAAGAAAAATAAATTAAGAAAATTCATCAAACTTATGCTGTTTTGTATTGAGGCTAGCACTGTTAGAAAACAGTTTAAGACCCTTACTGATTTATGAACAGGCAGAACTAAGCTAAATTACGACATCTTGTTATACAGTATGGAAAAAAGAAGTGAGCTACTGTTCAGGATATGTCCACCTTCTTTGGATCTCTTCTTTTTATTTATTTGTTTTACTAAATTCACTGTGTATATTTCAGAGCTTATTAAAAATACAAATATGAAACAGGACAAAACCATCACTTGAATTGAAGTAAAATGACACCTCCATCGGCTATTTTATGGCAGCCATTTTGACAGGTCACAGTAGGGAAAGTCCATATGAATAACTGCCGTTTTCCACTTGGAGGGGGTTGTGCTTTGGGGCATGCTGGTTCACTGTCGTTGCTCACTAGGACGGATGGAACTGAACCATCATTTACTCCACATGTGCTCTGCTGCTGTGACGAGCCCAAATGACCGGCGTGACAAAGGCCCATTGTAAAGATAGATGCCAGAACTGTATCAATTGGATTTTCTGCCTATTTTTACAGTATACAGATGCAGATTGAATAATAATGTAGGTGTATTCTTGAAAAGATCTTATGATGCAAATGTGGTTCAGTAATAGAGATTGGGTATGGTACAGATTATTTAGATTTACCGTAAAGTGGGATGATGTGCTCTTGATTAACTCAATGTCACATCAGTTTACTGGAATGTGGTAATTGAATCTTTTTTCTTTGTGGGTCTAAATGCTTTTGTCCACAGTAAACAGTTAGTAAATGAGAACTAAGAGAATAGGGGAAGATCTGTGAGGAAGGTTTTAATGTCAGTAATCAAACCCTGGACAGATATATTTCTGCTATGCCATGGGGAACACCTAAAACTTCCATTGTTGTAACAAAGCTAATTATTGTGGAGTGATGGCTAATATTATTCATTTTAGAATATATTCATTTTAGAAATGTACTTATTAAGTTAGCTTTTATGGAAGGCTTATTACAAACTACATATTAAAACTGTGCATATGTTCGAGATTTCCTTAGGTGCAAATGTTACCTAATGATGATAAAAAATAATGCAATTATCAAAACAGAAATTATGCACATATATATCCTGCAGTGGACTGGCGACCTGTCCAGGGAATACTCCGCCTCTCACCCGTAGACAGCTGGAGATAGGCATCAGCAACCCTCATGACCACGCTTGGGATAAACATGACAGTAAATGGATGGAGATAAATATATATATATATTAATGAAGCATTCATTTCAAATTCTAGAAAGCTGAAAAGGGAAGATATATTAAGAGTTTGTTGGAAAATAGACCATAACAGTTTAGAATTTTCTCTTTATTGGATTGCAGTATATCATCAGAACCCTGTATCAACCACATATGAATTCCTCATATTTTAGATGCAGACATTTAGATAAAATGTTTGGCATGCTTCTCAAAGTTTTTTTTTTTTGGGAGACCAACATTTCTGTAGAAATGTGGGAAAACGTGCCCAAATCAGGCCTCTCTATGAAGTAAATAATAAGCTCAGTAGTAGACTTGTTTTTTTTTTTTTTTTTTCCAGGAACTAGTTCATGATTTTTTGCCTGTTCTTGCTATCTGATTTGATAAGTTTATCCGAAGTAAAATTTACATCTGTGACAGAATTCACAGCTATTTAAGAATGTAGTTTTGATGTACAGTAGATCTTTGGATTGGATATGATTTTTTAAGAAAGTAATTATTTATGGAAACATTTTGGGAATAGAACTTTGCAATTATAGTGATACATTTAACCAATTAATATTCATATTTTATTTATATTTATTAAATTACATAATATTAGTTTAATACAACTAGCGATGCATTAGTTGCAGAATGGACAAAATTATTTATAAATGATTTATATACAACTATTTATTTTTAATCATCTTGTAAAGATGCTTAGTTCACTCTATAGAAATGAAATGAAGTAATGGTTTATAAAGGAATAAAATAATTAATTACCAATAATTCATATTTTTATTCATATTTTTAAAGTCTACAATATTATAACAAGGAGATATGAGTAAATACAAAAGGCAGTTTTAAAATAGAAGTTTGATTTCCTGATCTGCAAAAGAAATCCCTCCATAACTCTCAAAACTTTTTGTAACACACTTGGCAAACCTCGCATCAACTGCAGTCATAATCGGCATTGAGTTTTTTTTACATCACAGAGGAAAAATTTCTACTTTGCAGAACTAATTAAATTTAGTGCCACTAAATATTTTGACCAGGGGTGACAAGTTGAAGCAGGTCAAAGCCTTCATTGGTCACGAAGCAAAATTTATAATTTTGGGCCTTGTGTTTTGCTGCACTTAACAGTCAGCTGATCAGATCATTCACATCTCTACTATAAACTCATCACACCTCCTACAGTGCTGCTTACATTCTTCTATATGTATATAATATAGCATGCAATTTATTATACGAGTGTAATGTGGGTTATCATTTTTTTTATTTCAAATAACGGCACCAGCAATGTGCAAAAATTATCTACAATATAATCACAAAATAAATAAATTAATAAAATATTGCTAATTAAGAATCCTAAATTCAATCATACAAAAACAAACACATTTAAATATTAGAATCAAAGTAGCAAGTAATTCTTGAATAATATCCCTTCCTTTTTGTGCTTCATTCTGGCCAACAAGATCAGTTTATTTTTCTTTATTTTTGGTGACAGAAATGTGGTTAATCAAAATTTATCCATGAATTAAGAAGGTAGAATTGACTTGTCCTCAAAAATATCTATAACCCATTTAATTAAATACACAAATAGTTCACTAATTGTTCTCCACAGGTTCTTGTGTGAGGAAAAGTTTGTATCTTCTCAAAAGACAGTCGCCTTGAAAAATTTAAAGTTTGGTTTTGCATTACCTTTTAAAAAAAATGTTTGTTTTTTTGTTATTGTTTAAAATTTTATTTTTATATTAAGCCAGGTTTTTTTTTTTTATGAAAAAAGATGTTTAAAGAGTTTAATCATACACGTGTGAAAAAAAGAGGAAAAGAAACTGTCGAAATCTGTGAAGACTTTTTATTTTAGCATGTAACGGGACAAAACCTCACATATAAATAATATGCGAGCTAACTGCAGGGGTGCTTATGTGTTACCAGAGTAGCTTCTTTCACATGAAAAATATATATACGTATACACAGTACTCTGTCAAGTGCTAAGGAACTCACACAGAGACATATTTTTGCAAAATGTGTGATGATTCATTTACACATGAATGGTGTGAAACACGGTGTCTCCATAATAGTTTCCGTCTTTCCCCCCCACATCAAATGATAATATCAGAAATGGATTTAGATAGCAGAACATTACTGTCCAGGTCTACATTCAACTCTTTAATTCTCGTTTCATCATTTTAATTAGTGAATACTCTTTTTTATTTATTTATGGAATTGCATCTTCTCAGCGCCTCTGTGCCTTTAAGTTTGTTTTACCCTGAATCCTCTTATCTTACATTCTCCCCATTACTGTCCACTGGATTATGAATGAAATAATCATTGTTTTCCAGTTGAAAGTTCTACAACTCGTCTTCTTGCTGATGATTATCTTGTTTAAAGCATATGTGCTGAAAAATATAATGTGTAATTTGAATGCCAATGATTCCAACAAATGTATCCTGGAGAAAGACGTCGCTCTAAGCTTTTATATCCTTTGTGCATTTGCAGCTTCTTTTCAGGAGCTCGAGACTGTATGAAAAGAGCAATTAAACTGTCCTTACACCTGTGAAAAAAATCTTGATCTTTATAGTGTGAGAATGGACTTTACACAAGAGATCATTGTTTCTTAATAAACAAATGTTGAGTGTTATGTGTTCCTATGTAATATGTGTGTGGAAGAATGGTTAGCATTGCAGTACAAATTCCAGTCAGTTTTTTTCTTTGAAAGGGTTTAATTAACATGGCCAAGTGAGGGTCAGTCTCTGGGTCCACAGAAGCTTTTGCCTTCCATTACGTCTTCTGAGGGTTTTGTTTTAAACACACAATTTTCTCTGTATGTGTGTGTTTTTTAGGGAAAGCGGCTTGGTTGAGGTGGATAGTCAGGTCAGTGGATGTGTGAATTGAATGACTGTCAGGTTTCAGAGTCAAGCCTCTCTTGCGAATGCTAAACCATTTGACTGTGATGCACGACTGAGATGCTGAACTCTTTCCAAACTGTTTTGCATCAAACTTTGCATAAGATAAAAAGCAAAACATTTCACTGAAGAGTCAATGCATATTTTTACTCTGTCTCTAACTTCCAGGAATATAAATAATGTTTTCTAACATCCCTCTTCTAAGCCAGGATTAAAAGAGGCAATGTTACATTTCAGCCCATTTATTTTTTTCTTTAATGAAACAATAACTTAATGCGTTTTGACCAATATATATTTTCAAAACGGTCATCAATCAAATGTACTCCAAATTACCAATGCTGTAAATATATATATATATATATATATGTATATATATATATATATATATATATATATATATATATATATATATATATATATATATAATGAAGACCCTCTTGTGGTTATGAGAGGGTCTATATCTATATATATATATATATATATATATAATGAAGACCCTCTTGTGGTTATGAGAGGGTCTATATCTATATATATATATATATATAGATATATATAGATAGATATATAGATATATCTATATATATATATAGATATATATATAATGAAGACCCTCTTGAGGTTATAAGATATATTATTGAAAATATATAATAATTTGGAAGAAATGGGTTTTTCACTTGCCTTTAAAAATGTGAGAAAATGTGTTTTTTTTCAAGGTGTTGGTTAATGAAAGAAAAATGAATCAGTCAAATAAACAAAAAGCATTTTTTTGATATTTTGCGTGAGGTGTTTGTGAATGAGAAAAAAACAAAAATAAGCATTTTCACTAAAAATATCTATGTAAACTAGACTGGAAACCAGCAGTATTATGAAGATGGCTGTTTTAACAGTTTAATTGAATGTGAAAGTCTGATGAGAGGGTTTCACCAGAGTCAGCGACTGGCATTTGTTTTTGGCGTTTGGAGACAAACTTTGAGAGTTTCTGAAAATGCCAGTTGGCCTGTGACATCACTGGTGAACCCCAGAGGATTTTTAAATCCCACCAGATTGATTTGGAAGAATCTTTCTTTGACACTTAATCTTTGGTCCAGGGGTCAGATCCGGGAGAGTAGAGAGAGACAGAATGATCAAGGGGACAACCCAGAGTTTGGAATCTGAGAGCCAGGCCAAATTCAAAGCCAGGTGATCTGAGATTCAGATACAATCCAGGGGAGAATACAAAAGTGAGGTCAGGGCACAAAAAACAGGTCAGAGATCCAAAAACACACCATGACAGCTCCGATAGGGTTCAGGCAGGCTCAGAGAATCAGGAGGGAGAATCGGGTAAGAATCAGGCAGACAGACAGGTCCAGGGGCGCCGTATTGGGGGGGGAAAGGTTGGATGATTCCGAGGGCCCTTGACTGGAGGCCCTTAGAATTGTTTTTATATTTTCAAATATAAAAAAAAAAAAATCCGTGAAATAGATCGGTAAATAAATAATCTTCATGTTCTCATGTTTTCAGCAGTAAACAACCCCCCCCACCCCTCCCGTGAAATTGCAATAAATTGTTTGGTGCTCAGATCCTGCATTGCTTCAGGTCTCCCCGTCTGTCACCCGCAGTTCGCTCATACAGGGGCATAAATGCCACGTGCACGTCATTTTACGCAGTGTGAACGAAAGAAACAAATTAACAAGAAAATGTGAAAATAAGCAGCAGTGTGGTAAAAAATGTCAGCAACTGAAAAATGCAGCTCCCCAAAGTCTGTATTTCAAAAAGGAACAAAAAGGAAGGGGAAAGAGGAGAGAGGGAGAAGGCGTCCGATACCATGACCCAGTTTTCCTCCCCTCTTGTTTTTTTTCAGAAAAATTTGTTAACTGAATAGCTCAAATTAACGTAAAATAAAATAGCCATCTGCTGGGTACAACTACATAGTTATTCTTCCTCAATGTTGGAGGGGAATCACATAATTAAAGATGCCGCCCAGCTGGGTGAAGTCTGAAACTGAGCAGGATTGCAAGTTCTTTATCATTTTGTTGTGTTTTTTTTTTTTATTTAAAAAAAAACCAAACAAAAACAAAAAACAAAACCAGGATTAATCTAGCGTATATTGAGCCTATTGTTTGTCTGTAAATAACACAGAGTTGAGAATTGACCTTTACAAACCAGGCCAGGCAACAGCAAAACACCATTGTCCTCAGAGGGTTAACATGAGCTAAACGCTAGTAGATCTTTAGCAGTATATTTACATTAAATTACTGTTTTTGTCCACCTTCACCATGTAAACAGATGATCCACCAGCAGCCCCCTACCCTGTCCCAGTGACAGGTGAGCAACATGTTCAGGGACAGGCCAGTTTGCATCAGTACAGTCTTTAGGAATTTCCCTCTTTTTACTGTTATATACATGTATATTTATACACATATTGAAAAACTACTTTTGTTTAAATAAAAACTATAAAATAAAGTGCATTGGGTAGCCTCCAGCAGCCTGTGTTAAAATCTGTGTCAATATAACAGTTTATTCAGATTTTTATATTCAGATTAAATTACAACCATTAAAAGGCATCTGTAAATCTCGATTGAAGCAGCCAGATAAAAAATACATGTTTTGTCATTACACGTACAGGTTAATGAAAAACAAGATCTCGGGGCCAGCATAAAAATAATTTGTCCTTTAATAAAGTTATAGTGAAACCTAATAGGAATATATTTTCACAATCGTAAACCTATTTTCTATGCATGTGGATTGCATGCATAGGATTTAAATATAAAGTTTAAAGTTAATGTATACTTAACTTTTTCATTTTCTGATAATTTTGCTTTTTAGAAATTTTACAATAAAATTACATTGACATTGTAAATTATCCTCCTCAGTGCAGCTTGATAGGAGTTTTAAAGCTTTCATGGGGCCCCCAAATTCCTGGCGCCCCCCCTGGACAGGTATACAGGAATCCTGAATAAAACTCACCAATGGCTTGTAATAATCTGGCCCTAGTGAGTGCTGCTTATATAGTCAGCTTAGTAGGTTAATCAGATGGAGGCTGATTGGAAACAGGGCGGAGCTGACAGGTGTGTTGAATCCTGAATCAAACCAGCGCTAGTGTCAGGAATAATGACAAAAACACACTACAAGCTGATCCAACTTTAATGTATCCATGCATCCATCCATCCATTTTATGGATGCATGAGCCGGATCGCAGAGGCAGCAGGCTAAGCAGAGATGCCCGGACTTCCCGATCAACAAACAACAAACAACTTCTACAAATATATATGTATATGTATAAATATATATAATATATGTAATGTCCTTAAAACAGGTCAAAATGAGGCTTAGTATTACTTGTGGCCACTTGCCTGTATAATGTCCCTACAACGCCTGGCCACGCCCCTAAAGAGGGAGAGGATGGTCTTCTGAGGGATATCAGGTTCTCAGTGTGAGCCTGCGTTCAGTGGCGAATTTGCTAATCCTATTGTTCTCTAGCAAGTACCAATTGTTGTGCACAACCCCAATATCTGTTGATGTCGTGTCCTTATACCATTCACTCATGGAGTTGCTCATAAGAACATTTGTTGCCTTCAGGAGGTCATTTTGCAGGACTCTGGCAGTCCATTTCCTCCTTGCACAAAGGTGGAGGTAGTGCTCCTGCTGCTTGGTTGTTGCCCTGCTACAGACTCCTCCCTGTCTCCTGGTGTACTGGCATGTCTCATGATAGCACCTCCAGCCTCTGGACACTAAGAAAGAAACAGCAGACTGTCTTACCACAGCGGATTTTTGATGTTCCATTCTGGATGAGCTGCTCTACCTGAGCCAGTTGTGTGGGTTGTAGAGTCCGTCTCACGCTACCACCAGTGTGAAAGCACCACCAACATTCAAAATTACCAAAACACAGCCAGAAAGGTGGTGCAGTGGTCCCCACCTGCAGAACTAATCCTTTATTAAGTGTGTCTTGCTAATTGCCAATAATTTCCACCTGTTTTCTATATGATTTGCACAACAGCATGTGAAATTGGCTGTTAATCGGTGCTGCTTCTTTAGTGGACATCTTGATTTCACAGAAGTTTAATTTAACTGAAGTTATATTGTTATGTTTACACGTTCCCTTTATTTGTTTAAGCCGTGTATTTTGGTGCTAAATAATTGTGTGATTTATCGACTAAAATATTTAAAAATCTATTCTCTGAGATATGGGGAAACATTTTGAGGACTCTGGAACAGGGGTGATGTGCTCCACTTTCTTAGTTTTAGTCGGGGTATGAGCAGCTGTATTCTAAATCAACTGCATCTGTCGGATTGTCTTTTGTAGCAGCACTTGAATGCAGTAATTATGATTATTGATTAGCTTGGAAAAAAGTGCTAGGGAGTGGTTACTGCTTTGAAAGCAAGTTGGAGCTTTTTCAGAGTTTTCATTATTTTGTGTCTAACTTTGTCTGATCTCTTGCAGAGAAGGTCCATAGATTGACGTTGAACTAAAAAAATAATACATGGTTCTCTACATGAGCCATGCTCTTTAAATCCTCACTGTACCACCACTGTATTTAATTAATTTTATTTTTGTTTGTTTGTTTTGTTTATTTTTATTTACTTTTTAGTATAAACAGAAGTACTGGCACAGATCCACAATTTTTTCCTGCTTCACTGTATTTTCATTTTAAACTAATTTTCTTTGACCTCTCAATGGATGCATTTTAACATCAAAAGTTGACATTTACCAATTACAAAGTAAGCTAAACAAAAACAAAACTTTAGTGGTTAATTTATACAGTATTTGGCTGTTATAAACTCTTATCATTTTACCCTTTTGCTGCTCTGATTGCTTGTTTTGCTTATTTATTTACCAAGGAACAATGCACATTAATTGAGAAGAATGTTGTTAGAATGAGAGTCCTTTGTGTCAGTTTGGTCCAATGAGTTCATTGTCACTTGGTGACAATGTGATATCTAGCTGTTGGTCAGCTGCATAGTTATGATAACTTATTTTGTTAATTATAACTTGAGTAGGGGGGACCATGTAGATATTGAAAGGAGGCGCCGTGATATTGATAATTGGCGAACGCCACGTGTACCTATTGTGGTATATAATGTAGAGTTGCCTTCTAACACATAAACTGCCCTGTGATTCAGGGAGGAAACTGGTGCTGTATTAGAAAGATGTTCTAATACAGGAAAGCTATCAACAGTATGGAACGCTACTCTAAGGTTCAATAATACCAGCTTCCAAACCCTGCCTTCATTCAGATGTCATTGAGTACCTTGACGAGGGCAGTCTCAGTGCGGTGGTAAACACTAGCCTGACTGAAAGATGCTTTTTCAGTAATCTTACTGATGAATAGGAGGTTTGGGTTGTTGAAGTTACTTTTTTTTTTTTTAACAGCTGCTTTATAATTGCTTTATTTTGCTTTTTTTCCAGATCTGGCTGAAAACACCTCAGTAAAGGGACATTAATTTTTGTTAGTTCTAAATCAGATGGGCAAAGCTTTCATAAGGAGAGATGTGGGTAAAACACTGAAACAGCAGAAGAAATAGCTTAGTTGGTGTATGATTTCTTCTAGGTTTTTACTACCGTTTCTTGTAAAATTGAGGAATTTTGTCAAACTCAGTTGTAGTTGGAAACAATTTTGCTACTAGAATTAATTGGGATTTACTGACTGCCTCTCCTATTTTTGGGGTCGGAGGGATTTGTGAAAAAGTTAGTTGACTGGAGTTGAGATGCTACTGTCACAGGATGGTTTGTTAAGCCACGTTTACTGTGGCAACAAGAGAGCAAAAGCACTATTCCTGTTTTTGCTTATTCTAAAAGTGATGTACAAAAAAAAAAAATAATTGCAATGAATAAAACATCTTAAGGGAATTAAAGTACAACCAATGAAATTTCCAGATAAGTGTCAGAACTCAGATTGGTAACACTAGAGAGGAACAGAGATGGGGAAGAAAAAAAATAAACGTTTCTCATCACACAGCAACAGGGGAAGCATGGTTGAGGAAACATTCTACATTCAGTACACAAGTGGTCCATTGTTTGATAGGTTAAAAAATCCAGCAGACAGAAAGGAGTCATAAGTCAGGTGGGGGTCAAAAACCATTAAATGAGACTACATCAAAATAACCAGGCAGGAGCAGAAAAAGAGCAGGGGTTCAGATGGCAGAAAAAGGGTCATGATCTCAAGGACTTGGCTTGGCCTGAAAAAGCCAAAATTCATGAAGATCTATCACTTGTGAGTGGAATGGGCTTTTTTCCAGGATAGCACATATGGTGATACTTAGAAAGACATGGGTGATCTTGGTTTGGTGATGGGTGCAGTCATGGGTAAGTAGTGCAGTGGCATATGGAAAACCAATCATAGAAACAGCCTATATACATGAATCATAACACTCTGTTTACCGTTCTGTGATCTGATTGGCAGCTCCACAACCTTTGATTTATCTTCTCAGAATTGAAATACAATTGCTGTCTTAATCAAATTCTTGTTCATTTATAAGTAACTTAACACCTCTCAATTTTAATTGAATTACCTCAACCGCTAAATATGGTTCAGGAGCAACCAGATCATCTTCCATAAAATAGAGGATCATTACATAACGTTAATACCCAGCCATGATAAGCTTGGCTTGCCAGTGCTGAAATAATTTAATTTGCAAACTGGTGTGTTTACTTTAAGAGCGCAAATGAGTAATCTGTCCCTGGTTGTGCTGGCCTGGATCCCCGTTGTGAGTTAGACAGATGGTTATTGCTGGGATTTCAAAGTGATGGAGTAAAACTAACGTCGCTTGCCTTTGCCAGCCTCAACTCTTTCATCCCAGTGAGTTGCACTTAAGGAAAACAGCCCCTTGTTGCCTAAATGAAAGTGCACAACAAAGCAAATCTGCTGACTGTCACTACTCAGCACATCAGTTTCCCGAGTGCCAGACTGAGGGGAGCAAAGCAGAAGCAGCTTTCTGCACTCGACCGCTCCTTCTTCCAGGCCGGTGCAACTCCGCGTCCTGAGAGGTAAATGGATGAATGGGGGGCTTTATGGTAATGAGGAAGTGTAATGGTACTCACCTCTCAGTCCCAGTGGCTGGAACAGTAGCTCTCTGTGTCTTTTATCAGGGACATGAAAGGAGTACAATGAGTCTCTATGCTATCAACAATACGGTGTCATTTGAAGCAGATTATCCCGCTGTTCAAGAAGAGGAAAATAAAGGCCCAGGAGACAATGGATGGAGCTATGAGCCAAGGTTTCTCCTCCCATAAGGGGATCCTTCATCCTGCTTTGTCTTATTTCTAAAATCTAATCTGCCAGCCATCCCACTCGTTATCATCTAAGGAAACATTTCACAGATATATCTCAGATACAAATGCAAAAGCGTAGGTTTTCAAAGGGGCACAAGTACATCAAGCTTTCTATTGTACCCTGAGTCAAAACCAACAACGGATAAATAGATAATCTTTTGATAACAACAGAGGTGGATAGAATACCACAAAAAATTACCCAAGCATAAAAAGATATGCTTTAACATTTTATTATTCAAGTACAAGTAAAAAGTTGTCATCTAAGAAATAACCCTCTAAGAATAAACAAGTGCTATACTTGTCCAAATTGCTACTTAAGTAGCAAATGTTTGCAATTTTAGGTATAAACGAAAAATTACATGATTACAAAACATCCATTTGGGCAGAAAAATCAGTTTTCCAAATCATTTTTTTTTTTTCAGTACAAACTTATAAACCAATTTTCACAGTAGCTAACACATATTTCAGGAAGGATAAAGGGATGAAGAGCTTCCATTGAAAATAATTAACGTTTACTGCATATTCACCTAATCTTGGAATACATTTGGTGGGTATAGAACCAAAAAGTCAAGTAAGAGTAGTGATAGAATATTACTTAAGTTAAATGGTATGTTAGAGTACAGCTATTCCTAAAACTATTGTTTTAAAGTAACTTAAGTAAATGAGTAAATGAAACTAGTTTCTACTCATCTCTGGATATCAATGTGTGCTAACCTCTCCATTTATTTTCATTATTGCCGGTTATCAACCTTTTTATATGGTTGCCCAGAGTTTTTTCAGGTCAAAACCAAAAGCAACAACTCAAAAAAGAAAAGTTGCCACACAAAAACAAACCTGGAATGCAATAACCCTAATTTAACCTTAGGATGACATCAAAAAGGGGTGTTTTAGACACAAAGGCTGGATTTTAATAAACAGTAATTTGTCAAAGTACTGTCTTGGACAGAGGCAGCACTACTGTATAAGACATCTGTTTATACAGTTTTTTAGCTAAAAAAAAAAGTTGATTTAGGTGTAAGCAGTCCTTTAAGCAGTTGTAAAGTTGCACAAAATACCAAACAGACTGATTGATAATCCTCCAAGTTTCACCCTTTGCCAATGATGTGGTTTTTACAACAGATACTGTAGCTCCCAAAGAGCTTTGATTTGGAAATCTTGGAGTGCAACTGGGATTAGATGTACAGTACAGATAGAGCCAACTAAGGCAGGCTTAGCCCACATAATATATGCTGCAAGCCTCTCAAGATATATAATGCAGTAATTCTGATTACTGATTAGCTCTGAAAAAAGTTTTAGGGAGTGGTTACTGCTTTGAAAGCAAGTTGGAGCTTTTTCAGAGAGTTTTAATTATTTTGTGCCTAACTTTGTCTGGTCTCTTGCAGAGCAGGTCCACAGATTGAATGTTGAACTAAAAAAAAAATGCATGGTTCTCTACTTGGGCCATGCTCTTTACATCCTCACTGTACCACCGCTGTGTTTATTAATTTTATTTTTGTTTGTTTGTTTTGTTTAGTTTATCATTATTTACTTTTTAGTATAAGCAGAAGTACTGGCACAGGTCCACAATTTTTTCTATGTGTTAAAAAAAAAACTTGCGTCACTGTATTTTCATTTAAAACTGATTTTCTTTGACCTCTCAATGGATGCATTTTAACATCAAAAGTTGACATTTACCAATTACAAAGTAAGCTTAAATACAAACAAAACTTCAGTGGTTAATTTATACAGTATTTGGTTGTTATAAACTCTTATCATTTTACCCTTTTGCTGCTCTGATTGCTTGTTTTGCTTATTTATTTACCAAGGAACAATGCACATTAATTGAGAAGCCTGTTGTTAGAGTGAGAGTCTTATTCTTTGTGTCAGTTTGGTCCAATCAGCCTAAGTGGAGGCCGTAGATAAACAACACATTGCAAAATTACAATACTGGCAAGAAGAAAATCCTTGGATACCAGTGTGGTGTGAGGAGGAGCTTAGGATGATTTTATCTTTAGTTCAGACTTTAGGTTTTGCGACTGACATTTTCAACAGAAACGTAAAATGTAAGAGGAAAAAAAGCACATCATGTCCTCTTTAATATTTATGCTCTGACCTTATCCATAGTCAACATGTAGAAAATTAAAGACCATCCTTCTATGTGACACATCTTTCCTCTGTGTATGCACTCCACCAAGGTGTTGCTCCAGTTTGTAGATCTATTACAATCTATTATCTAGATTTTATCTATAATAATGCTAATAATGATGTTCAAAGGAGACTAGCTTCCCTACAGCCAACAAAGATTTTAGTATTGGTTTTACAATGTGTTTGTATTAATAACATCTCATGATGCACTAATGTCTGTAAGTAATCTGGAAACACAGCACTCTGCCTACAAACCAAAATCCAATGAATAATAAAAATAATGAAATGTACAAACTGATATGAATTTATTTCTTTGGAGTTATGACTAATCTAAGTAAAACAATCAGAAATTTTTTATAACTACTCTATATGACCAGATGAAATTGTAAATGTCAAAATAAATGTTTTATTAACCTATCATTAGTTCATTAATTATATATATATAAATATATATATATATATATATATATATATATATATATATATATATATATATATATATATATATATATATATATATATATATATATATATATATGAATATACAAATTAATTAAATCAATTGCACAGCTTTTAAACAAGACATCTACATTTAACTTATATTGCTGATTGGTATTGTTAACTTTGCAGCAGTTCCTTAAAATGAGCAAGTATATGGTGGCAGTGGAAAGGAACAATACCTTCTTTTTTACCTCCTTTGGTAAGTACTACATTACTACGAGGCTGTGTTTAGGATGAGGTAGGTGCTGTTTTTCAAGAGCTGAAAAAAATTTGACAAAAGGTTGTCTTTCACTAAGGAAGCCCTCCCTATTATTTTGCAGTTTGTCAAATGATGAAGCACTTCATATTTAAAATGTGATGATTATACGTCGTTAAAGGTACAAGTTGTGTTGTGAAGAATGTGTTTTTCGTCAGAGAGTTTATGTTACCTAGTTTGTTTCCTTTTTTATTTGAAAAAAGAAGAAGCAAGAAACAGTTTAAAATAAAAACAGGAAATCAATATAATCAAACTCTTCCATTAGAAACTCCCAACACTTCACACACTAGTCTCTCCCTTCCTTCTTTTCCTTTATTTTTATTTATATAGTTTGAGAATAACTTAATTAAAGTCAAGGCAGGGATTCATGCTGTGAGAGATGATGGGAGGCCTGAGATGATTTGTGATGGATTACTGCATTTTATCTTCCCTTTATTTACTCGATAAAAATGCTGTGAGGCTTGATATAATACAAAACGAATGTGTGATAAAAAAGTGTTTTTATGTTTGCTGAAAAACATTCAAAAAACAACTCTTTCTCAAAACAAACAAGACTTTTTTCCGCCTTAGTTTATATATATATTTATATATATATATAATCCTTGTTTTTGTTTTGAACTGGTGTCCTGCTGTCTGCACAGATAAAAGTGGTGGCAGCAGCAGTAGGTACCTGTAAAAAGCTACTCTGCAGAGCTGCAGTGATAAACACGGCTTTTAATTGGATATCATGGGGGGAGTAGAACACACCATCTTCACTTCAACTGATTAATTAGCAAAGTTTGCTTCTCTGTTTATTTTCTCTTTCCCAAACATCACCCGACACTGTACAAGGTTATTCTATACAAGGTTAGCATCAAAGTTGAGAAAAGTTGAGCAAAGATCTAATGCTGTGGTTATAAGGGTCACATCATGGCCCTCTTACATGTTTTCTTAGACTTTAGCGCATGGTCCATGAAATATTAGAGGCAACTACAACAGGATCACAGTAATACTGCACTCATATCCAACCTGTCTTCAGAGCAGCTTTTATTGCACTTTAATTAGGAGGGAAATGAGAAGGTTCACCTCTGTGCTCTTCTCTTTTCTGCAGCACATGTATCTCTGAAGATTGTTGTTCAAAATCAAATATAAATCAAACCCCTTTTAAAGATATTATACAATATTTAACAAGGCTTTTCCCCTGAGGAACATCCCCTACTAATTAAAGAATACTCCTAATTGACAATGGCTTTACTTTTACAAGCCACTTACACAAACTCAAAGAAATAACTATAACCTTGTTGTTAAAATACCTGCCACAATATTGTACATTCCCCCCCCCCATTGACCTTAGACTTCTCTGTCCAGTCCAATGTTTTATGATCATTTTCTGACTT
Source organism: Cyprinodon tularosa (assembly GCF_016077235.1). Classification (NCBI taxonomy): domain Eukaryota; kingdom Metazoa; phylum Chordata; class Actinopteri; order Cyprinodontiformes; family Cyprinodontidae; genus Cyprinodon; species Cyprinodon tularosa. The sequence goes on along the minus strand of NW_024039241.1, from coordinate 1,263,524 downwards.
TCAAGTGAGTCAAATTTCACCAACCCACAGAAGACCTTTATTATAGATGCATGCTTTTTAAAAATAGTATTCCAGTAAGATTATTAGTACCGTATGCTAAATGCAGTGCGGGCTAACTTTATTTATAGAATAAGGGAGGATTTTGTAACAATAAAGAGAGAAAGCAATGGACGAAAGAAGAAAAGGATAACAACACTAATTACGTTATTTGTTATTGGAGTTATTGAAAAAGGCTCAGATTTAGTTATTTTGAATTCCAGAAAGGACAGAAAGTCTAAAAAGCTCATAGTAGGAACATTGTATTTCAGATTGAAAGAGAATCACACTTTTAACAAAGTAAAGCAAACATGCTTTGCTGTATGATTTTGAGGTTTTACTCCATCGTGTATCATACTGGATGTATAGTTATTTTGGAAATCTTACCATGAAAAGGAAGATCTATTTTTAAATGTATACCCTTATTAACTTTTTATAGCCATGTGAGTACCTTTTGTGGAAATATCTAATATAATGACAAGCCTGCAAATATGTTCTGTTTCGAAATGTGAGTTAAACCCTGTGCTACAGATAGTGTATCAAATGACACCTCATATTTTCCTAATAATTTAAATAATTGATGGCATTCATGAATATGATATAAACCACCAGCCTGTTCAGCGTACCACCAGCCTGTTTAGCCTTCTACCAGACTGTTCTACTGTTCAGTCTTTTACAGTTGTGGTCAAAAGTGTACATACACTTGTAAAAAATCATAATGTTATGGCTGTCTTGAGTCTTCAATAAGTTCTACAACTCTTATTTTTCTGTGATAGAGTGATCGGAACACATACATGTTTGTCACAAAAAACAGTCATAAAATTTGGTTCTTTCATAAATTTATTATGGGTCTGCTGAAAATGTCACCAAATCTGCTGGGTCAAAAATATACATACAGCAACATTAGTATTTGGTTACATGTCCCTTGGCCATTTTCACGGCAACTAGGCGCTTTTGGTAGCCATCCACAAGGTCCTGGCAAGCTTCAGGTCGAATGTTTGACCACTCTTCTTGACAGAATTGGTGCAGTTCAGCTAAATGTGATGGTTTTCTTGCATGAACCTGTTTCTTTAGCACTGTCCACATGTTCTCAATGAGGTTTAAGTCAGGACTTTGGGAAGGCCATTCTAAAACCTTAATTCTAGCCTGGTTTAGCCATTCCTTTACCACTTTTGATGTGTGTTTTGGGTCATTGTCTTGTTGGAACACCCAACTGCGCCCAAGACCCAACCTTCAGGCTGATGGTTTTAAGTTTTCCTGCAGAATTTGGAGGTAATCCTCCTTCTTCATTATCCCATTTACTTTCTGCAAAGAACCAGTTCCACTGGCAGCAAAACATCCCCAGAGCATAATACTACCACCACCATGCTTGACAGTAGGCATGGTGTTCCTGGGATTAAAGGCCTCACCTTTTCTCCTCCAAACATATTGCTGGGTGTTGTGGCCAAACAGCTCAATTTTTGTTTCGTCTGACCAGAGAACTTTCCTCCAGAAGGTTTTATCTTTGTCCATGTGATCAGCAGCAAACTTCAGCCGAGTCTTAAGGTGCCTTTTCTGGAGCAAGGGCTTCTTTCTTGCACGGCAGCCTCTCAGTCCATGCCGATGTAAAACACGCTTTACTGTGGAGACTGACACCTGTGTTCCATCAGCTTCCAAATCCTTGCAGACCTGCTTCTTGGTGATTCTTGGTTGACTCTTGACCATCCTGACCAATCTCCTCTCGGCAGCATGTGATAGCTTGTGTTTTCTTCCTGATCGTGGCAGTGACACAACTGTTCCATGCACTTTATACGTGCGTATAATTGTCTGCACAGTTGCTCTTGGGACCTGTAGCTGCTTTGAAATGGCTCCAAGTGACTTCCCTGACTTGTTCAAGTCAATAATTTGCTTTTTCAGATCCACACTGAGTTCCTTTGACTTTCCCATTGTAGCTTTTGTAGCTGAGTCTAATCACTGGGTCAAATGAGCCCTATTTAAATGGGCTCATGAGAAGTCAACAGCTGTAGTCAATCAGAATCACTTAGAAGAAGTGAAGAGGCCATGACATGAAGCTAATTTGATTGACACAACTCGCTACATCACCAAAGTTGACAAATTTTGTTGCTGTATGTATATTTTTGACCCAGCAGATTTGGTGACATTTTCAGCAGACCCATAATAAATTTATGAAAGAACCAAATTTTATGACTGTTTTTTGTGACAAACATGTATGTGTTCCGATCACTCTATCACAGAAAAATAAGAGTTGTAGAACTTATTGAAGACTCAAGACAGCCATAACATTATGATTTTTTACAAGTGTAGGTACACTTTTGACCACAACTGTATATCCACATCGTTCTATAAGCTGAAGTGCTAGGCCGTGTCCAGCTCAAATATCAGATCTCTGGATTCTGATGCCAAATCTTACTCTACTATCGTTTGTGCAATTAGAACTATGAAAATATTCCACTTTGTCACAGAGGTTTATAATCTGTAGTATTTCCAGGGGATGCCCTGATCCACATTTGTTTCACTTCTGCTCTGATCTCTGGATTTTGATATCTGCAGACCCTGATACTTTTCCCAATACCAGAGCTCTGTTTGCTTTATCGTTATTACTATGGATATTTTCAAGAGGCTACGTTAAAACTAATCTTTGCAAGCAAATACAGTATGTTTGGGAATGTTGACAAAGTTGAAAGACCTAGCGACCTTTCACTCACACCAGTGATCAGCCTTTTCTGCTGTCTGTATCTTCCTAGAGGTTCCCATTATGCACGTAGATTGGAATGGAAGCAACATCACCATCACTGCCATGTTAACCTACAATTAGGGATGGGACGATTTATGAAAACCATCCAAACCGTTCGGTTCGACTGTCTCGGTTCGATTCGCGTGTGTTTCGTTCGGTTCATGCGCTGCTCCATTTTCTCATAGGCGAAGCGTTTACACTCCAGAGCAGAAGGTGGCGGTACTGCGACCAAAGCCAACCACCAGTAGTAAACAAGAAGAAGAAGAAGCGAAGCAGCTTAGCCGGGTGGGAAAGAACAGGAGTTGGAAGACGCGCCAGCAGCACTTTAAAGGTCTGCTGTATGGGACCGCTTTGCATTTAGAGTGACCTACGATGGCGGCGGAAAGAAAGTTGTGGATAAAAGTGCAACAGTGTGCAAGCATTGTGCAACATGTTTTGTTTATGCTAACAGCAACATGACCAACATGTCATTCTAACCCCGAAATCCCTCATACTCCATCAGCAACCCCCACTCCGCTCCGCTGCGCTCCAGACCGGCTGCTCAAAGCAAAGCCTACAGCCTTTACTGTTGCTCCCGTCCGCTCCACTCTGAGTCCCTTGGAGATGGTAGAGAGCATGCGCGACATGATTAAATTCAAAGCAGCAAAACATACGGAAATGATCCAGGGTTTCCGCGGATCATTTAAAATAATTACAATCCATTATTTTTTGGGGGATTTTTTCATTAATTTCATACATTTTTATGGGATTTCGGTGTAACAATCAACATATACCGAACCAAACCGAAAACCGTGACCAGAAACCGTGAATCGAGACCGAACCGTGGATTTTGTGAACCGTTCCACCCCTACCTACAATATAGACAACTTGCCAGATAGCAATGCATTTATTAAATCTTCCTCCATTACTGATTTGTAATAATTCCTAGATTGTTGCCTCTACTTACTATTAATTACAGCCATGCGTGATGACGTAATCTGGACAACAAGGCATTACGTCTTTACTCTTTGAGGTACTTAAGCTGGGCGTAGACTGTGCGATTTTCAGGGCAATTTTTCCAGTCTTGCGAGAATCTTTTGATCGGCCCGACTTTTAGCCTGATCGTGCGTCATGAGTTGTGTAGTGTAGAGGGGGTAACGAGGGGTGATCAGCCTCAGGAATCGTGAAGTCGGGAGATTTTCTCCGGTCGTGGGCATATTGCTCAATGCGCATGCGCAAACAAGGATTTTTCTGCCTTGATGCATGGCAGGGATGCAATGAGTGAAATGCAGTTCTGTCTGTAAAATTGACAACCATAGTAGCCAGGTTTGCTCAGCCATGTCTTTTTTCCAAATAAGTCGTTGCCTTTTCTTTTTAGGGCTTTCAGCACACAATTGCACAAACTGCCAAGGCAGCAAGTTTCACTATAGTGTTCTTAATATTCCCCTTCTATTTGTTTGGCTTCCGGATAGGCGAGTCAAAGCAGCTCCATCTCACTGCGGAGGTGCTAGCTTTAAGAGGTGGTTTTTAGTCATACAGTGTGAGCAGTAGCTGCGTGCAATGATTGAAAAAAATTGCACAGTGTATGCCCGGCTTTAGTTAATTTGCTTGAAATCACCTCAAATTTGAATTTTTCTATTTCGAACCTTAAAAAATTCTAATTTCAATTGATTCATAAACTCAGCTATTGGATCGATGCATTTCTGTTTTCCCATCTCCAGAGCCCTAGTGGGTCTAAAGTTTGGAGAATCAAGCTAGGCTATATTTATGCATTTGATCATCAGTTTGCTTCCATTGTCAAAGCTACAAAGTAAGAGACCTTCCACTTTCAGGTACACTGAAAGCAGCTTTGATGTTAAAAGTTGGATGTTGTTGCTATGAATTTGCAGTTTAACATCATAATACATCTGAAAGGCTCATTGAATGAACCAGACATTTAAAAACAGTGGTCTCAAAGTGCAAAGCTTCTTTTTTTATTATTATTTTAAGCTGATAGAGACTTCACACACATCAGTGTATCCTCTGAAGCACAAAGAAAAAAATGTGATTTTGTCAACTTTGTAGCAGACACAGAGATACCATACATCTTAAACCTTAAGGTTTGGTCCTTCAGGCAGATTTTCTGCTTTTTAACACCTACACATCGGTTTGAAACCCGAAACACAGAGCTTGTTTCAGTCAGTATTCATGAAACAGTTAAGCTTCAACTGATATCAAACTGTGTCTGAGCTGTCACCCAATGTCAATCAGAAGACTGTATCAAAAGCTTAGTCAGTCAGAGCTGAGAGGTTTGTTTTGCTATTTCAGGGATACACGTGAGAACACATCGTGGATTTTTATTTATGGCTTACACCACTTTTGAATGAAGCTTTTAAATAGGGTGGATGCTTTCAAGCCACCACCAGTTGCTCCTAATTCTCTCTGAAAGCAATCCTCCCTACTCTGGGGTGAGGCTGCAGTCAGAGAGACTTTCTGCCTGGTTAGGGTTCACTAACCTGAAACTATGAGGGGTCCAAAGCAGTTAACTGGGGCGGACATTTGTACCAAAACAGTGTTTCTTTTTATTTTCTTGCAGTGCAGCAAACAGAGCTGCAGTTACTACCTCTGAATTTTCCTTAAGACAGTGTGGCTGGGCCTTGGCTTTGTGTATTCTCTTCCTTCTAATGGACTGTCTTCAGCCAGAGGTGCTATCCATCACATGCACTACCTGAAGTCTGGAGCCTCTATAAAGATTAGGACTGTTAAGAGAAGATGGATGGCCCCTGTCGCTGCCAAGCATCATTCCCAAATGCCTAAATTAAATCTAGAAATTCTCATGGGGAGCCCAGATTAGCCTGGTAATAGCTGGCATGAGCCAGGAGTTGCCTCTGTCCCCCGTCATCATTACAGAGGTATATCTTTAAATATTTATGAAAATTGTGAACATTAGCTTTAAGAGTTATTTAAGGTTAGTTGAAGAGCACTTTAGAGGTTGAAGAAAATCTCACCTCAGTTGAATTCCCAGTGATCAAGGTGGCATATTCTAAAGAGGCAGCAGTTAGCTGAGGGTATCTTTTCATATTTCCTTCACCTCTCCTCTCTCCTCTGCTTCCCTTTTTGCCTCTGGGAATTAGTCAAAGACCGAAACAATCGTTAAGGAAGTCCATATTAGATTGACCTTTGTATCTCAGCTTACACCTCTTCTGGTCTTTTAAAAGGTTTTTTGGTCCTGTGGCCTTATAAAGCCAGTAGTTATGGATTTGTTTCCACTCACAGATGGTTTTGTGGAACATAAAAAAAAAAAAACATTTAGAGGAATATTTTATTATCTCTCAAATGGTAGTACTATTTTAAAGAGGAAGAAAAAAAAAAAGGTAGTTTTAAATTGAATAAAAATTTACTTTTATTTCTATGTTATCCTTTAGTTTTTTCTTCAAGTAATGTTAATGTTTGCGTTTCTTGATTCTTCTTTTATAAAATGGATGAATTAGTAAGAGGTCTGATGTAGTAACAGGGTACTCTAAGGTCCGCTCTGTAAATGTACTTATTGCTAGTCCCAGTCGTTTCATCTTGTTACAGGACCATCAGAAGTTGACTCTTGAATAATAATTGGAGAGGACATTTTAATGAAGGATATTATTTATTATTATGGTTCCATTAAATTTAAAAAATTAAAAATCCCGAAAGGAACTTGAATAATGCAACGTTTTGCAGATCATATTGTTACTAAACTTCTGACAGTGACTTTTTTGCAAACCTTCAGCAAAGCAGTCTGTGCTCCCGGCTGCTTTATTTCATACATGGTTGTTAATGGAAGTCATGGGATCACCTAGATTCACTGTGATTCAATATTTTGGTTGAGAAAGCAAAGGTTGTGGTGTAAATGCATTTGTTTTTGAATCAAATCTTGCTGACTTTGTTTAAAACATTACATGTTTTTGACTAAATACGGCAAAAACTTGTGTGCAGCATGGAAGCATCATGAAATAGTAATGATTAATTGTTAAATTGACTTAACCAATCCTTTGCTTTAAGTTAAAGATACATTGTGAATATTTTGGTTTAACATTGAAAAAAAAAAAACATTTTAAACGCAAAAGTAAAGAAAAAAAAAAAGTATTAAATCAAAATAAAAACACCCCAAAAAGAAAAAATAAATCTTGTTTTGAGAAGATGAATTCGAAATTGAAATTTTTTTTTTTTTTTATGAACAAGCATGCTCATAAAACATGAGGAAATGATAAATAATTTGTCCTGTTTAGGAGCTTATTTCATATAGCCTACAGGGCTGACTCTCTCTGCTCTGGAGGTTAATGGAAACTATGTTAGAAATGAGAAATCAAAATACACGCACCGCACAACCCAAGCTGTTGGAGTTTATGATGGCTTCCCGTGGATGTAATGCCCTCCCCAGTCTGGTCATTTCCTTTGCATTTAGAGAGTTATTTAATAATGAATCAGTAGTGAGCACTGGAGGTGTTATGAGCAACTGATATCACTATGCCTTCTAGAAAGGCTTTTCTTTGTGGTACTTTTTCTCTATGTCAATCATTTCCTATTTGAAGAATAGTAAACTGCTTCCAATCTTTTTTCACAGTTTCAACTCCAAAGATTTAAATCTAGTTTCAAGAACATCAACCTGCTGCTGCAATGCCTTCCTCGGCCTCTCTTCTCATGTCAATGCATCATTAAAGATTTCTACAATCTTTTCTCTCTTGCTTGGAGGGTAAAGTCCCTTGTGTATCATAGCTAAGTCTGGCAATAGTGGAGATGAGGGGATTTTCTCATTTCCTCTGTTTTGGAACAGAATCACATTAGCACAGTGACAGGGGTTGTATGACTAGACCATATAACATCCCATTTTGCCTTGGTCCAAATGAGAGATGTGTTCTGCTCGACACTGCAGGTGCTTTGCAGCAGGTGAATGATGCAATAGGAATACAGGTGCTGGTCATAAAATTAGAATATCATGAAAAAGTAGATTGATTTCAGTAATTCCATTTAAAAAGTGAAACTTGTATATTATATTCATACATTACATACAAACTCATATATTTCAGATGTTTATTTTGTTTAATTTTGATGATTACAAATGACAACAAATGAAAATCTCAAATTCATCATATCAGAAAATTAGAATATTACTGAAGACCAATAAAAACAAAGGATTTATAGAAATGTTGGCCAACTGAAAAGTATGAACATGAAAAGTATGAGCATGTACAGCACTCAGTATTTAGTTGGGCCTCCTTTGGCCTGTATTACTGCAGCAATGCGGCGTGGCATGGAGTCGATCAGTCTGTGGCACTGCTCAGGTGTTATGATAGCCCAGGTTGCTCTAATAGTGGCTTTTAGCTCTTCTGAATTGTTGGGTCTGGTGTATTGCATCTTCTTCTTCACAATACCCCATAGATTTTCTATGGGGTTAAGGTCAGGAGAGTTTGCTGGCCAATTAAGAACAGGGATACCATGGTCCTTCAACCAGGTACTGGTAGCTTTGGCACTGTGTGCAGGTGCCAAGTCCTGTTGGAAAATGAAATCTGCATCTCCAAAAAGTTGGTCAGCTGCAGGAAGCATGAAGTGCTCTAAAACTTCCTGGTATGTGGCTGCGTTGACCCTGGACCTCAGAAAACACAATGGACCAACACCAGCAGATGACATGGCACCCCAAACCATCACTGACTGTGGAAACTTTACACTGGACTTCAAGCAACGTGGATGAAGTGCCTCTCTTCTTTTCCTCCAGACTCTGGGAGGAAAACCCATGTCTTTCATACGTCTGTGTGTGGTGGTTCTTGAAGCACTCACTCCAGCTGCAGTCCACTCTTTGTGAATCTCCCCCACATTTTTGAATGGGTTTTGTTTCACAATCCTCTCCAGGGTGCGGTTATCTCTCTTGCTTGTACACTTTTTTCGACCACATCTTTTCCTTCCCTTCGCCTCTCTATTAATGTGCTTGGACACTGAGCTCTGTGAACAGCCAGCCTCTTTAGCGATGACCTTTTGTGTCTTGCCCTCCTTGTGCAAGGTGTCGATGGTCGTCTTTTGGACAACTGTCAAGTCAGCAGTCTTCCCCATGATTGTGTAGCCTATAGAACTAGACTGAAAGACCATTTAAAGGCTTTTGCAGATGGTTTGAGTTAATTAGCTGATTAGAGTGTGGCACCAGGGGCCATCAATTTTGAACCTTTTCACAATATTCTAATTTTCTGATATGATGAATTTGAGATTTTCATTTGTTGTCATTTGTAATCATCAAAATTAAACAAAATAAACATCTGAAATATATGAGTTTGTATGTAATGTATGAATATAATATACAAGTTTCACTTTTTAAATGGAATTACTGAAATCAATCTACTTTTTCATGATATTCTAATTTTATGACCAGCACCTGTATTGGAAATTACTCTCTGTGGCATTTCCACTTATGTTAGCTAGCTTCACCCCTGCTTCTAGGGTTGCCACAAATTCCTTAAAATACACAATCATTCAGTAGATGATAACATTTTGCATCCCATTTGAAATCAATTAGGAAAATTGTTTGCCTTGTGCTTTCCAGTTATCTTTAATGTAGCATTATATATAAAGATAATAGCAGCCTTAAGGATGTACACCAGTGTACTACACCAAAGCAAATTTCCATGAGTGGATCAAACTCTGTCTAAACATATCAACCATCACAGCATCACTAACTTGCTTTTGATATTTTCATGCTTTTTCTTGTTTGTTTTTTCAGTAGTACACAATTTTATTAGAGATAAGCAAAAAAGAGAAAAAACAAATTTGACGATAAAACACACAAATAGTTTTATCATAAAATCACATCACTCAGTTTGCATTATTTATTTGACAGCATATATGATAAAATGCTAATATTCTTTTTTTGATTTTCTTATAAATATTTAATTTCCCATCCAGACTCTATAAAGCTTTTCTAAACCTAAGAGATCACATAGTATGACAGTGATCAAAAGGGAGTTTTTTTGTTTATTTGGTGGATTGTGAACCCAACACACTTACCGCTGTTTTGCAAAGTCCAACTTTTGGTACAGTAGGAGAAGCTATTGAGCTATTTTTACTCATTTGTGTCATGTTTTTATTTTATATTTTTACTGCACTAGGGGCTTGTTTCTCGACAGTAGGTTGACAGGAAAGGGGGTATGAGAGAGAGACATGCGGGAAAGGACCACAGGCCGGATTCGAACCCGGGTCGCCCCAACGAGGACTAAGGCCTCCATACGTGGGTCGTGCGCGCTAACCACTGCCCCACCTGCACACCCGTGTCATGTTTTTTTTTGTTTTTTTTTCACCCACATAAAGAACATAAATATAACATATACATAATTTAAATAACTTCAAAGTAAAGACACAGCTTTACTTTTACAAAAATGCACTCATTTTTTTAATTTTAAATACGAGGGTTGTAAATTTTGAGCAATGAATGAAGCATCAAGTAATGAACCTTTAGGCAAAGCACTGGGTTCGAAGGCTTAATTGCTTTGTGAAGCTTAATTTAGCCATTACTAGCTCTGGGCTGCCAGCTGGGAAGAGGACCAAAGGCTTCACCTTGAGCTTCATAGATGTCTGAAGAACTCAGATTTCTCAGAGGAGCAGAAACATTAGTCCTAAGAGAAGCATGGGAGAGAACTAGCTAATAATGTTTCTAGGTAAGAAAGTTCAGGACCTCAAGAGGGTAAGGAGTTAACACAGAGTTCAACACTCTAGCACTGGAGAGCTGGCAGCAGACTCCTTAAGTAGTCCACTGCTTGATGGGGAACAGGTGAAACCAATCAACCCGCCACTCAGGGAGAAAGTGTTTGAGGAGGACCTCTGAAGGAGAAGCTCAAAACTGGTTGAATGGGAGGAAAACTTCAAGACCCAAACAATTTGTTAGGATAACTGAATTTTTTTAAGTTTCCACTGTATGTCAGCATTTGACGATCTACTAAATTTAGTTTCTTAGAGGCCTCAGTCTATTAACGAGGCACTAAATACCTACACTAATGACACTGGGTCAGAGTTTGGACTATCAATGATTTGTAATTATTTGGAAGTGATGCCTTTATGAGATTTTTTTTTTTTTTTTGCAGTGCTATAAAACTAAATAAATGCACTTCACAGAATAAATTGCATCATGAGAGACAAAAAAAAGTGTAAAAACTGAGATAATTCAAAATTGATCCATTCTGAGCCTAAGCTCCAACCAAATTAGTTAAGAAATCAATAAAAAAATATCAAAGCCAACAATGATGAAATCATCAAATATTTCTCATCTTTAAGTTCCAAAGATATTTCTGATTTGATCTTAACTGTTATATGTAAACATGGAACCCTTTAAACCTGACTCAGGTATAGCAGTTTTCTTATGAGCAATGGGCCAAAGTTGCATCAGGCTGTTGTTAGTGGGTTCTGAAACATTTAATACATTTTTATTCAAGAAACCATAATTTCAGTCATCTTAACTGAACTACAGCAAGAAAGTAATTGTTTCATCTTGACAGGCAGTAAAGAAGTTGTTTTATCTTGTTAACAGTTTATCTAAAAATCAGAACTGAAAAACATTACAGCTGACTTAAATTGAAAAAGCCACAATTTAAAACCCTGTGTGAAGTGTTGAAAACTCTTAGCCTTTTCATTATTATTATAAGAGTCCAATTATCAGAATCATAAATACTTTAATAATCCCAGAGAGAAATGACTTTTGTTACATACTCCAGATACAGTTTTATATATATATATATGATAGTATATATATCAGAGTATTATTTAAAATACTGGCTAGGTTTGGTATGTGATTAAGACACTGACTTTGTTTACAGTGTTTACACACTCACATTTTGTCAACATTAGTTAAATATGTGGAAAACATCACAGGAAATAAGTGTAAGCAGCACTTATGACATTAATTCATGTTGCTGTTATCATTTTTATTAAACTTCATATGTCAGTAATCTGATGAGCTCTAATCATCTAAATATCACATGACAACTTAATTCTCCACTGATAAGTTTGAGGGTAAAAACTTTTTTTTCACTTAGACCCCGTTCATTATTGCTCAGATTTCTTTCGCTTTACCTTAAAATGTGGTAAAGCCATCAGTGGATAATTATTTTGTTGTCCCACAAGATATGGGATTCAAAGCCGCCATTACTGGTTGAAGTGCTAGCTGTTTTATGGTGGCAGTGTTGAGCACCAGCTAACTGTATTAGCAGACCTGGCCACCTCCAGTGTTGTGTGTAACCAGCCAAGATGTGTCAGGGGAGCAGAGTGCTATTATCTGAAATGAAAATCCATGCTATCCTGACTGCTAAAATTAGTGTCAGCTGGGGTATTGAGTCTTTAAAAAGGAATCCTGGCCTTTTGGCTCTCAGCCTGTCTGGCTATAGATGTCTCTAATGAGTCATTAGCTGCATGGCCTCTCCTCTCATGAGTCCACCCCATAATGGCACACCTTTCATCTATTTTACAGAGAGGCTGTCGTTGGTCATTAGTACGGCTCTGAAGTCCTATTACCTTTACGTCAATGATGAATGAATAGAACGCTGCTGCCAAGAACAATATCTCTCCGTATCCTCCGGTCAACCATGACTCTGTTTTAATTCAATTTCTCCTTTGCCATTAAATGTAATTGATAATTGATGTGGTCGGACTTCATTGTGAGAAGATGTTCAATGTTTGAGCTAGAACCGCAGGGCGCCCTGTCATTTCTGCCTGTTTGCTGAAGGTTTGTTTTGCTGTTTTCAGCAGCAGCAGCAGTTTTGCTGTCACAGATGATGACTTGACACTGATGTGATCCTTGGGGAGAGCTGTGCCTCTTGGAAAGAGAAACCTTCAAAAATAATGAAGCTGCTTCACTGGTCTAAAATGCTGCACAAATGCCCACAAGTGCCATCTGGGCTGTGCTGCTTGCTCCCTTCTCTCTCTCTCTGTAAAATTATGCAGCTTTGTATTGTTTTTTTGTTTTTTATTCTTTGTGTATTTGTTTATGAGACAAGAGCAAATTGTAAGTATGTGCTTTAGATTGACAATTTTGGGCAAGCTCGAAGTCTTCGGTTCAAAACAGAGGGCACTATCGACGGGGTTCAGTGGCTTGTTTTGCATAAAACAGCCTGAGGAAACATTCAAACAAGCACCTTTTTTTTTACTTCACCAGCTCCTCTGTTTGTCCAAAATGCGGATTCACTGCTGTGTTTCCTCTCACCTTGACATATTGTATTGATTAAATTCTAAATATGTAACTTTGATAAGGGAAGGATCATTACACAGTCAGAGGTGTTGCCCACAGTGATTAGGTAATTACTTTAGATTTGAGGTTAATCAATTAGCCAGTTGATTTATTTCTAATCAATGGGCTTAGCTGACAAAGCCTTGCTCTTTAATTGAATGGTCATGTTGTGCTTTGCATGAATTATCTAACAATGAATCTATCACCCCTCTGAAACAGCACTGATTGCATTATTGTTTACCAAATATTCAGGTTCTTGGAATTTCTGTCTCAAGAACTGTAGATATAAAAATACCTACCATATAGCAAAAATCTTAAAGATTAAAAATTTGAAGACTATTTTCCAGACTATTATGTGAATATTTTAACTATTAATTATTTATATTAACACAGTACTTTGGGAGTTTGTATTCAAAGTGTGTCTAGCCATTAGCTAAACACAGAGGAATCAACATTACCCCCACCGAGCCACAATTTTAAAAACCAAACTAGGGACATAGAGGCTTGATTTGCTCAACCAATGTACTGTAATAATAGTATGCAATGATAGTATTTTAAGTGTTTCAGAGTTCATTTTTTATCAATATCAATAATATTGACTTAAAAGTATAATGGAGGATTTTCGCAAATTTTTTTTTATTCTCCACTTAAAAACCCCAAAAAAATGCATGTACAAGAGCATGCATGAGCCCATATGTCCAGATGCATGCTCTATTTAAAAGTTGTTGTTCTCATAGAAGCTTATTGTGCTTGATGTCCGCCCTAACACCTAAATCCCTCATTCACCATATAGAGCAGGGACTATATAGTGGACTTTTTAAAAGAAAACTCAGTTAATACATTTGGACAAATGATCACTGCTTTTTGCTCCGTTGGTCTCGTAACTCCTCCACTGTACGGTGCCTGCGCTATCTTTTTTATTAGTTAAGGCTGTCGGGCTGCTGTGACAGCAAATCGCGTAATGCTTTGCAAGGAGAGTTCTCCACGCAAAGCATTCTGCTATATATCTGCCTCTTCTTAGGCCTTTCTTTTCTTCCCATACACTTCGTAGAAACTTTATATCTTACCACCCTTTACACGCCATTTTCAAAGAACCGCGGTGAGAAAGGTGAGCTTCAGTGACTGTCTGAAACCGTAGCTCACCACACATATATGCCTGAAAGTGTGCATTCGAGGAAGAAGATAGCTAATGGAACAAGCACGTAGGACGGCCTTACGTAAACATAAAAGCAGAAGGATTGACAATTACAGTAGCAGCCATTCAAAATGGCCCTTCCCAGTCAAAAGCCAGCCGAATGGCAGCAAAATCCCCTCCAACTTCCAGCCACATAGATATTTTTTCACTCTAACTCTGCCCTTTCACTTAATTACAGGGTCTGACCAGGAGACAATGCTTCTCTTTAAATCTTAATGTCTACAAATCATGACAGAAAGAAAAGTTTAGCTGCTTAAAAAGGAACTGTAGGGGACTAGCCAAGGACCAGCAAAGGGCCCCTCAAGGAAAGTGGGGAAATTTTGATTGGCTACTACTTTAGGAGGACCACCGTGTGCTTTGACAAACATGTCAGATTCAACAAACCATCAGAAAAGCGTACACCTTTGCGTAAGTCTGCGCGTGTTCCAGAGAAATCTAAATCTGCATAATTATTGCCCAATAATGCCATATAAGGGACCCATATAAGGCTATGAGGACGAAGAGGAAAAACTTCAAAGGTTTGTGGACTGAGGCCCTCCTGACTTAGGATCAGTAAAAAGCCATGCAGTGGGATGTAAATGCTGTGGTTGCACTGTTTCAGAAGTACAAAATAAAATAAAAAAGATTTAAAAAAATACTATTAATGGAAAAAGCGTTTAATCCAAAAACACTGAATAAAAACTTTTGATGGAGGCAAGAGGTGTAACTTATGATGTAAAGTTTATGAGATTGCCATCTATTAACACAACAACATTCTGCTAAGTCTCTTTTCTCCTGTTCATTACATAAGAAATGACAAACATAAGAGTTTCAACAACGTGGAATCTAAAAAGGAATATAATTTTTGTTTTGTGTAATGAAATCCAATAAAGGTTAGGAAATAGTAATATCTTTAGCCGAATAAAGTGAGATATCAATCTAATATTTAATAACTAATATTTGAAAGGACTAAATCTGTAAAAGAACCCCTTTGCCTAATTCTCTCTTTTTTATTAGTTCGGTTCAATTCAAATTTCAGCTAGAATGTTAAGATGTGAAGGAAAACTATAAATCAATATTTTGCAATACAAATTCTGATTGACATAGTTCTAGAATTACCTTATCTGCTGCCAACCCCCCTTAACTCTCTGCAATCTGCTTTCCTGGTTAGTGTAAAAAAAGTAATCGTACTGCGCATACTTTTTTTTCTTTTGCAAACAGATCTATTTCTATTTCTTCACTTTTAGGTTTCATTTTCCAGGCTCTTTTTTTTCCTCTGAGGCACATATTTTCTGTAGAACTCATTTAAATCCTAAATTCTACAATTGGCCCTCAATGCTTTCTTATTATTTTAGTATTTTTTATTGCAGTAGAATTTAGTGGCTTGACCTTAGTATTAGCCTTTATGTAACTTTGTTCAAGTGGTGTCCTTGCTCAGAAAATCAGTTCCTGCTTGCAAATATGTAAGGCTAGAAATATTTCTCGCTTCTCAATGCTTCTCAAGGCTGAAAACAAATTGCAATATGTATCCTTTTGTTGGGTGTATCATGAAGGCTTCAGAGGGAAAGCAGATGTGTTCATCACGGAGAGTTTTACTACACTGTTTTACTACAGTAGTGTTGTAGACGCTGGATGTTTGTCACTTTATTCAAAATTGAAAAACGAGTGCATCAGGCGATAATCCACCTTTACTGAGCTCAGAGACAGCTCATGTTTATTCTGTTGAGCTGTTATCTAGCAGCTGCCACAAACTGAGAACTGCTTAAGAGGAAACCCTTGAACTCCTCCCAATAATTGACCCTCAACTGCATTATGAATGATTATTAGTAGCAGTCTAGACGGTGTGGTTTTTGGTGTCCCAGTCTTTGTGTGGGCTTCACCGTCTGTATGGGATGCTCTTTATGCTGCTCTATAGCCAGCTCTGTGCCAATAGGGACAAAAAAACATCTTAGGAGCACCTGTGGGTTTCAGTCTAATAAAAAAGTGTAGGTGTTAGATAAATAAGCCAGTGGTTAACTTAATACTCTGCACCAAATTCAAAGCAGTGCTTTAATCCGGATTTCTGCAGTTTTATATTAGAATGCAAGTTTTTAAATGTTGTCCATTTGGACAAGGATAAGTATAATTCATTTAAAATTTTGGTCCATGTCATAAAATCTTTCCAAAATATTTTTTAAGCAAAAAAAAAACAAACAAAAAAACATAAGATTTTCTATACAAGATATAAAATTACAGATCCAAATTAATGATAAAATATTAGGTTAACTAATTTTTTGCTGCATAATAACTACTTTTTATCTGTCTGTAAAGTTACTTTTCAATAATTTTCTAATTCAGTGAGTGGCACCTTTGGAAAACAGTCTACAAAAAAACCTTCCCTTAATTAGATTCTCATTTGAGACCTAAGCATAGAATGATAGGAATATGGAAAGGAAGCTTTGCTGGATGTTTCAAAAACCCGAACGACAGAAGCACAACCATTAGGAGACAAGAACCCGACAAAGGGTGTTTAAAGCCTCTGGAACTGCTAACGATGCAGGAGCTAAAGACTATACAGCAGGTGTGCTAATTGGTAATTGAGAACAGGTGTGAAGGAAGCTAAGAACAATACAGACTTTGAAAAGCAAGCACAAATACAAAAAGAGCAAAGAGGCATAAAATAAGGATTCATGTAGAGTAAGCCAAGTAAATGCAATATTTACACAGACATGCTGTGAAAGGCCTTGCACAAAACTCCTCTAATAAAAATAGTCATGCACTAATCTGACCTGCCAATGTGAGCCAGATCTGATTTTACTGCATTTTTCTTTTTACTGTGTTTACAGTATTTTTCCACTTTCTGGTAAATTGAAAATTTACCCTTCTTTAGTCAAATATCTACCCTAAATGTAACATTGCAGTTTCTCCAGAGATTACAGGGCTGTCCTTCTCTGCATCAAAGGAAACCTATCCGTACATTTAAATTATCCAAACTCAAAAAATGTATCTGCACCCATAAAAAATAACACTTCAGATTTTAATTCATTTGAGTTTATGTTTAAAGCACCAATTCACAACAAACGTCATATCAGGGTGCTTTACAGAAACAACCAGATTATTCATTTAGATTGGTTCAAAGATTTCTGTTTAAGAAAAACCAGCTGATTGCATCAGTTCAACGTAAAATGTTGGACAAAAGCTCAAGTCTATACATAGATGTGTTGAATTAATCATTCATTCATTTATTGGAGCAGTAATTGAGCTTAAAGGAGCCTTTCAGTGGTGAATGTTTATCAATTATTCATACTAGTAGCAGATGTGACGTCACATGTTTGTGTGTAGGAGAGATCAGTTTCTGGTTTTTGGTCTCTAAAAAAGGATTAACCTTTATTTTAGAGAAGTGCATGGTTATTAGGGTAATGATTTCAATGTCAATCAGCCAGGTAATCATTTTACAAAGACAGCTGTTTGTATGTTGTTTTCCATAGTCTATCTAGACATTACCTGATGAAAGATTTTCTGGTACAGCGCTCCATTTGTTTGAATCCTACTTGAAGGACAGAGCCTTCTGTTGCAGATGGTAACTTTACATCAGAGACCACAAAAAGCATGTGTGACGGTCCACAAAATCCATCTTAGGGCTCATGTTATTAAATAGCTAGATGCTCCCCTTAACTTAGATTATAATAGAAAAAAACTTTAGTTACCATAACTGTGCTGACGATGCAAGCCTCTCTATTAAAATCTTACATGGTTACTATAAACCCATTCAAGCTCTGCGTTTAAAAAACGGAAATAATATTGTTTCGACCATGGGAAGAATATTTAAAAGTTAGAGCTGTGTTTTGGTTAATACTGCTAGAAACCACAAAGTGGGTTTCAAGTCTGAGGGTAGTGATGGACCTAGAGCTGAACCACCAGAGGCACATAAAGACAGTGCCAAGATTGGCGTTTTCTTTAGACAAATGAAAATCTCCAGGATTAAAGGACTGATGTCTCAGTCTTTACTTTACTGCAACATTGTCTGCACAGGTCTGCCTAAAAATGTATCAGACAGCTGCAATCACTCCATTTCTAAACTCCTTGCACTGGTTCTCCATATCTCAAAGAATAGATTTTGTGTCTTTTTTTTCATGCTCAGAACTCGATAGGTCTTGCTACAGAATTTCGCTACTAAAAAAGACAAGTATTATCTGTCCAAGCTATGCTGCATTCACTGACCAGAGAAAATAAGCTTTTAATATTTCTTCTTAGATAGTAAAAATATTAAATTTCCCCAACAATGGAGATATTTTAAGGTTAAACAAATTTTGCAGTTGGCTTGATTTATTTGTTTTTGATTTGATGAAAATTACATAAATGGAATAGAATAATCACAATAATAGGCATCAGAAACTATTTATAATTCATCTTTTTCAGTGAGATACACATTTTGTAAGGTTTAGAAGGCCTCCTAACAATCACTCTTATCTTTAGCTTTCCCCACAGATTATCTATTAGTTCAAAGCAAGATGATGGCTTAGCCACTACAAACAATGATTTTACTTTAAATCAAAATATTCATGCCAGTCAAACTGAGTGACTAATCATAACTGCCTGACCTAATTTTAAGAGTTTATTTGAAGTATATGTGAACATAAAAAATAAAAATAGCTGGAGTTTAAAATTTCTAAATTGGTTTTAAACAGGTGGGTATTTATTTAGTCAGGCTATCTGCTCAGGCAGCAAGGCCAGGTGGGCTGGCTAACAGCATTGTCATGTCTAGCTTGGAAACTAGTTTCCAAACAACGTTAATGTAATGAAAATTATAGGTATCAACTGTTAAGCTTATTTCCAATAAACTGATGTCCTTCTTTTTAGGATGAGAAAAATATAGTTTATTTTAATAAAAGAATTTTACTGTGCTGCACAATATGGTGAAAATCTAAATATTTTATGATTTCAAAACTTAACTGGGCAAAGCTAATGGTAGACTCAAATTTTTCTTTCTGTCTGAAACATGCGCACAGATGACTTATAGCTGCACAAGCTCGTTATAATTCATTACTGGGAATCACAAAGTCGTTCACAGAGAGGCGGATCTCTATTCCTTTTTCTCTTGCCCGTTGAGCAGGATTCCTCTCCTTTATTGTCCTTCAGCCTCTTCTGTGTGCCTGCCTGGCACTGCGGTGATGACGCAGTCCCAGGACTTCAATGGGTACAAATAAGCAGAGAATCGGTGGAGAGAGTGTGTTGAATCAAGCTGTGTGATGTAACATCCGGTGCTGGAAGACAACCTTGTCTTTTGATCGGGCCGAGTTGAAAACACTTCACACAGCACTGCGAGCTGAATGCGGGGCTCAGTTCTTCCCTGTTCTAGAGCACAAAACTCTTCACAACCTGCTGGTTTTTGTTCTTTAAGTCCTTGCTAAGGCTGTCACCCTGTGAATATTAAGACACATGGGACAGCTGAGTTACATGAAGGAGTGAAACAAGCGCCGGCTGTGGTTCAAGCCTGCATTTTGAATCTTCAAGAAAACGCTGAGCAGCAAAATAAATGGGATAATCTTCCTCTTCTTCATTTCAATTGAAGCTGGAGAGAGGTTTAAAACTCTGTGGCAGTACACCGTGCAGAGGAGAGATTGGCTAATCTGTGAAAGCGAGCCTAGCGCTCACTAGAATAATATGCTCCCTGATTTAATGTCCTTTCTGTCTTTTTCTCCTAGGTAAGCACTTTCCTGCTGCTGTGGGGATCGGGTCGCCAGCCGTGGTGGCTGCCTATGTGAGGGCTAGGATAACTGATTGAGGTGATGTACTGCGGTGTATCCGCTGACAACAGAAGAGCCTGTGGCATTTATTTATCAACACATTAAGGGGAAAAGACTGGCGGAAGAAAGCTTACACTCGCAGGATGTGGGTTTAGTTTGGTCTCTTAAAGCACTTGCTCATCAGCTGATCATACTGGAAAGAGAAAATTATACAATTTATTCAAGATATAACCTACAGTTAATTTATTACTCAAACCAAAAATCTAAATTATAACAAGAGGTACTAAAACCACAGAATTATAAACAGCACCACAAAATATTAATTTCTATCTTTTTTTTATTTATTTTTTTTTTTTACTTATCATTACTGTTATGCCCCCACTGTGTAAGTCTTTTCTTTCTCTTTTTTTCATGCACAGAGCTTGAATTTTCTTGCTACAATATTTTGCTATATAGATCAATTAACTAGCCTTCCCCTGCCTTACCTAATATATATATATATATATTCTCATGCTGCATTCATAACTAGAGAAAAGTTGTTTTTAATATTTCTGCTCACTTGTTGCGTTCACTTTGTTTGTGTGATATTAACATTTGCTTGATCTGACATGAACAACAAAGAAAAAAAAAACACAAATCTGTAAAGGAGGAAATACTTCTTTTTTAATAATTGTAAACATATAGATACAAGTTCAATAAGATACAATAGCTACACCTGCTAACGTTTTTCATACTGCAGCCTGCCGTATATCTGGGGAAACCTTGAGGTTGCTATAATCAATATTATGTCTTTGTAGTTCACTCTGAGGCTCCACGCAACCTTTTCAAGTCTTTCAATTTGCTGTCTCGTTTTTATGGATGCAGCTTTCCTGTTTTGGCTATTACAGTTGTTTTCTGCAGCTGCTGTTTTCAGGTAAAAGCTCTGCTAAATGCACTCTGCACCATCTGCCCAGCAGCTGATGGCAGAGGGACAATGTTAGCAACTTGCTGGGTGGACAAAGAGGAGCTTTTATCTCCTAAACACTGGGATGCTCTTTTTTTCTACTTTTCTGCTGGAAGGGAATATTGAGAATGTATATCAGACTTGCATGCATCAGGTGGTTGCTAATGTTCAGATCTGGGAAACACAGATGTTTGCAAACTTATTCATTCTTTAATATGCACTAATTATAAACTTTCATGAACATACTTCATCATTTTTATTTGTCCTACTAAAGATTGACACTCTTGTGTCACATAGGATGTGTCATGCTGCATAGTGATGTTTTTACCCTCATACTGTTTTAAAGGAAAAGTCTGGTCAGCAAGGAATAGCCAATAGATCATTATTTATACCTAAAACTAATATGTTTGCAGTGATTTAATGAATTTAGCATTAATCAGTATAAAAATCACTGAGTCCAGAAACTGCCAGTTTTGCCCAAATAAAGTAACACCTCACTCCTGACATCTTCATTCTTCACGCTTTACAAGCAAAATCAACTACTAGACACCCCTGCAATCAACAGCAGTTATTTAAGATTTCGAGAGGACTTCACCATTGAAATTCAAGAGAGTTATAGTTAAACTGACAATGCCAACATGCATGGCAGTTGGATTTTGTAATACATCTGGTAAAAGTGGAAAAGAAAAAGGTTATTTCACCTTTCAAATTCATGTTCCACCACGGGTTCGCCGTTGGATTGTCAACTTGAAGAGGGAGGATTTGCCATCGCACTTCTGGCCAGAGAAAAAACTTTAATCCGTTACTCTCTGCTTGACGTCGCCATCATAGAAATACTGCGTTGTGACAAACAATAGATAAAGCATTGGAACTGGCGCAACAGCCGATACCGCACCAGTAGGGCTCTTAGACAAACATGGATTTCTCTGGTAAAGCACATTCAAATGAAATTACTATTAATTAGAAACACTTATAATTTATTGAAAAGTATGTAATAATTTCTTACTTAAAGTACTTTCAGAACTTTGAATTCTGACTGTGACCGGACTTTTTTCTTTAAAAAAAAGAACTGGTCTTTTTTGTCTTTTAGAAGCAGCAGAACCACATTTGTTGTATCGATAAAAGTTATATTTCTACACATAACAGTATATGTAATAGGTTCTATTTAGCAAAGATTGTAGATGTCAATTGCTTTTTCATAGTTATGAGGTCTTATTTATTACAATTAAAAAAGCAAAGTAATACCAATTTCAGTGTTTACAACAGGATAAAACATTACAACAATCAGCTGCCATATTGTTAATAGCACCTAATCAGTAGAAGCTTTATGAAGACTGGAGTTTCTGGAGGTAGATTACTATCAACACAAATTAAAGCCTCTGTTTGACCTCAAAATGATAATCACACTGTAGAGTGTTGCAATGTGCTTCTGAAAAGAAATGTCCTTGATGGAAAAGCCTTCCTTTTGCATTATAAAATTTCAGATACGATGCTGTCAAATGAATATCCCAATATGCTTGGAAGGTTTTGAAAAAAATAAAATAAAGCAGTGATTCACTTGAAAATACCTTCAGTGATACACAAACAGAACTTTGACCAATTCCTGGTCTTTTGTTTTTACACAGATCTGGTGAAGCCACATTCTTTTTAATGACTCTTATGTTTAGAGACAGAAGAACAATATTAGGACCATTTGTTAGACATATATTTGTAACCAAAGGCGATCTAGCCTAATATGTTTAAAAAGCTTTACTAAAACATTTTTTTTACTGGTTTAAAACACAAAAAGACACTGTACTGAGCTGTAGTTCTAAAGTTATCTAAAACACAGCTACAGGTAGTCGTACACAAAAGTAGACTACATGTGTACTCTTCAGTGTTTTCAACCCTGGTTCTCCATGCAAACTGCCCTGCATGTTTGACATGTTTTGCTGCTTCAACACTCTGGATTAAAGTGACTGCAGTATATCGAAAGCTTGTTAATCAGCGACATTCTCAAGCAGCAAAACATCTGCAATATGTTTAGCAGTGTTTCTTAAGGGCCCGGGTTTAAAAACACTGCCCCAGAGAATGTTGATTCTTACCTTAACTGAAATCTTAAAAAGCCTGTCAATACTTTCAAATCCAGCATGTTTCAATATATCCTAGGGAAGTTTTGAGTTATGGATGATCAGAGTAATCCATTGTTTTAGCTGCACAAATGATTACATTTGATTTAAAGGTCCTATATCATACTTATTTTAAAGTCACCTACAGTATAGGCAATTAAATTATTCCCTTAGAGATACGTGGATACCTCCAAAGAAAAACACTTGCCTTTCAAGTGAAGCTGCCTTGTCTGCAGGGTTTTTGCCCATTTATGAAATTGCTATATAAAACCATAAAAACTGATTTTCACAACACTGGCTATAAAAGAAGGTTGCTGGGTTGTGCCAGTTAACTGCTAAAAGAGCAATTTTGTCCAAACTTTGAACCAAAATTATATTTGAAAACTACAATCATGTCCCTCGTTTTGTTCAGGTTTAGAATCAGATGATTGTTTCCACAACATGCCAGAAATTGGTTCATAAGTTCCCTGCACTCAGCTTCTTGCCCGTTGCTCATGCACCCAATGGCTACAGTGACCCAAGTATTTCTGCAGATGACATGACTCTCTCTTGTTCTAAGGCGGGTTGAGGTGTGACGCAACGAGAAGCACGACAGTTCAGTCTAAAGAACATGGCGGCTTCAGCCGATGAAACTAGCGTTAGCGTGGCTATTGAGCAAGTTTTATCGGAATTACACTGTATTTCTTCACTGAAAGAAGAGTAAAACACTGCTCTGGAGGCTTTTCTCAGAGCAAAAGATGTTTTTGCTCTTCTCCCGACTGGTTTCGGCAAGAGTTTGATCTATCAGTTGGCTCTGTTAGTACGTCATATGCTTCGTTGATCTGATTAGTTTATTTGGCCCGTCTATCACCAACATAGGCCAATTAGCTAACCAGTATTTTCGCCCGTTCCCAGAATTACTTCAACGGAAGGTTTCCAGATGGATATGTGGAGCAAATCCATCTGGCGGAGTCAGGTTAAATGCTTTGTACATTAACTTGTCAATTTAAGGAAAATAATTAAGACAGAGTAAAACAAAACAAAAACAAATATCGTTTCACATTATTGTGGGATTTAGCAAATATAAATAATTTTGGCCAAACAGAAAACACATCCTAAAACTAACAAAAGTTAGTCACATTTAATATCAGACAATAAGAAGAGGTTGTCTGCCATTTCACTGTGTACAGTAAATATCTGGTTTAAAACCACACACCCTAATGTCGTTGAATTATATTGTAATCAAATGACAAACTGCACACTTGAGATAAAAAAGAAACAATCATCATAACAGCTAAAAACACACTAAGACGTAGACTTTACACAGTAGTTAAAATTCCAGTAAGTCTCCAGTCCTGGCAGAGATGAGCCACTTTTATATCAGTTCAGCAGTGTAGCTGTATGCTGTGGTCTTTGAGGCTCCATTATACATGAGGGTTGATCGGCCTTTACCAGCTGTCACTGAGCTGACCCCTGAATCCCATCTAGACCCTGAGGGACATTGCTGTTGTCCATCAGGGAGGCTGTAAGACGAGCCCACTGGTAAGAAAACACCCACCTTGAATCCCATCTACCACAGTCCCAGCCTGTCTCCCGGTCAATATTCCCTCAACCTCCCCTAACCCTCTCTTTCTCACCCCCTTCTCTCTTAGCTTAAGTTTTACTCATTCATGGGTTCAAAGGTTGGACCGCTGTTCTGATCTAATAGCTTGAAATCAGTTTTTTTTTTCTGTCAGAGTTCTGATGCTTCCAACTTCAGCTGGTCTGTGGAAGAAGCATCAAACATCCTCTGGATTGGAGTGTTAAACAACGATTTCAAAGAAAATCAACAGAAACCAACTTTGATTTGAATGATAGAAACTTTTAAAAAATGTTCTTTGGTTTTAGGAAATTCTAGTACTGCCTAGTGAAGTTATTGCACAATGTTCAGACGTAGCCCATATAACACAAGAGCTGAGTGCAGGGATTTTAAAAGGGCTGTCATGTTTTTTTTTTTTTTTCTCTGTGTAGCTGCAATTAGTAGAAGCTGAAATATGTTACATAGTTTTGGAGAGGATAATCCACTTAAAGTAGCATTGCAGAACAGAAAATAGAAAGGGAATGCAGAGATCGATTCATTTACATCAGAAAGAGAAGGATATTGCACTTTTCCAGTGTTTCTCCAGGAGAAAAATGCTGTCTCACTAAAAGGGTCTGAGAGAACCAGATTAGACAGTGTGTTTTCATGACCTCTTCAGAAACCTGCAATATTAATAGTTGTTTAGGTCATAAGAGACTGCTTAAGTATGGAAATGCAGGCAGATAGCTGATATAGTCTTTCCTTTGAACTATATTAAATTATTTGAAACAGGACCAAAGTGTGGTTTGACTAATAGCAGAAAGAGATTGCTGTTTTTTTTCATTTTGTACAATATGCCAAAAAAATAGATAAATGTCGAATTATTAATTTTTTATTTTAATAAATTATGATTTTCCCTAATGTAATAGTGACATAACTTTTTTTCATATACTTTGTCTTTGATTTAGTTTCCTTATGTTATTATCCCTTGATGTCATTAAAGAGTAAATAACTTAGCAAGGCTTTTTTAGTGTTGCACAAAACTAATAACAGTGAAACTAGAAAGCCCTTGAGCAGACATCCACCAAGCAGCTCATTTGCTTATCTCACCATAGCCCCTTAGCCGCCAGAAGTCCCAGAATTTCAATACTAGGGGTGCAACAGATCACAAAACTCAGAGTTTTTATTTTTTATTAGGGTTTTGAGTCACGGATTGATCCTTTTTCGGATAACCAAAAAAAAAAAAAGACAAAAACTATAACTTTGCTCTCAATTTATTTTGTTAAACAAGAAAACCTTTTTGTTTGTTTAAAAAAAATAAATAAATAAAAAACTCAGGAGGTAGATTCAGGTCTCATATGAAATTATATTATTAATGATGTGAAAACAAAGCAATAAAATGCATGAAACCTCCTTCAAATCCCTTTAAACAGGTAATTTTATATGTAGCTTTCCGTTGCTCAGGAGGTCGACCCGTCTGTGGTGAATGCAGCAGAAATTGCCTGTGACAAGTTTTGTTTACTTCTGCTCGCACAGATAAGACACAATTTCTTTCACTAAAGTGGATGAGCCACAGAATTAAATATTTAAATACTGTGGCATAAGCACATTTAGCATGTTTAAAGATCTTGTTTTGTGCAACGGAGTATGGTCTTATTTCTGCAGCTATAGAAACTCAGATAGCACTTGTTAGAGCTTTAACCTGGCCTGATTCTACCGCCAAAGGATGTTTAAATGGCGCACCGAGAAATGGTTGTGAAGCAGCACTTGTCTTGGATCGCATATACACCCAGATAATGGGCTAGACATATTTCCACTCTTGTAAGATTTTTTCGTGCCTCAATGCCTACATATTGTCATTGCT
Organism: Cyprinodon tularosa; assembly: GCF_016077235.1. NCBI lineage: Eukaryota > Metazoa > Chordata > Actinopteri > Cyprinodontiformes > Cyprinodontidae > Cyprinodon > Cyprinodon tularosa. The sequence goes on along the minus strand of NW_024039241.1, from coordinate 1,237,216 downwards.
TTATCCACCACCCTTCCACCAACATGTATTTGAAAGGGAAGCCAAAATGCTCTCATACATTTGGATTAAAGGATGTAGGGGTTTTTTCAAGCTCCTCTCCTTCTCTGCTAGCCATGATTACTTCTCTGTTTCACTTGATTGGAATGAACAGGCACTCTCATGTAATGATCTCAGAATGTTGGACCCAATATTCAAGGCGAGACAGGCAGTGGGAAAGTTCAAAGCGTTTATTTAGACAAACAGGGACACAGAGCTGCTTGTCAGCTGCGGCTCACTGGATTCTCTGGCAGAGATAGAAACTCAGGTTAGTGACCTTAAATCTAAGATGGTCCATGACTATGAGCATAAGCCACTAACTTGGTTCTGAGTTCAGTCCAATCTAGGAGGAAGGAATAGACTCCAAACGGGTGGTTTCTCCACAAATTGTGGGGGAGCCTCTCCCCAGAGTTCCTAGTAAAAGAGCAGAGCAGACTAAAGAGCAGGCGCCAGCCGACGGCGAGCAGCAACAGTGTAATTGAGAGGAAATCCAAAGCCTGAGTCGGAAGACAGGTCCAAGTTCAATAAGCCGGCAGAATCCAGGAATCAGTCCAGAGCAGATCAAACTAACAGAGCAAAACAGGACATTGGAAAAAGTCTGAAATCCCAAAAAACAGAAACAGTTTAGGATGAGAGAATCAGAATAATATTCAAAACGCTAGAGTTAATCTGACAAACAGCTCGAATAAGCTGGTGCTGATGGTAGGCAAGCAACCAACATAAATAGCTTACATTAGCATACAACATAAATATTTTTTTTTATATTCAGTGGAGAAAATTTTGGCACATCTACATATTGATCTGTTCTAAGCATCTAGCCAATGCTTTGATGGGTTCCCAGTCACCTGGTGACATTGTGATGTAAAGCTGTATGTCCTCTGCATAGTTATGGTAGCTGATCTTGTTGTTTTCTATAATGTGAGCTAAGGTTTTTTTTTTTATATAAAAGACTAAATAATATTTATTTTACCAGCAAATTTTGAAAAAAATAAAATAAAAAACAAATTATATATATATATATATATATATATATATATATATATATATATATATATATATATATATATATATATATATATATATATATATATATATATATATAGCATAGGTTTAGAGAATCAAGTAATGTATTGTTGATGTATAAGTACTGTACCTTGAAATACATCTAGCACTCAAAATGGTCAAAGTATAAAACCTAAAACAATCTTCTCTTCAAACAAAGCTTAGTCCTATCTATATGATCATTTTGCTGGTAGCTCATGTATTTTACTTTACGCATCAATTTAAGTGTGCAACTTCAATGAAATTTATAAAAATTTGCAAGTAATTATTGACTTAAAAGGTGTCTGGAGTTAATTGCTGAGCACACAGTGATCTGATTTTAAATCAGGATATAATTTGAAATGCTTTGATGTTTTGAAGAAGTAACAATAGCTCTTTCAAAGTTAAACGTTTTTCCATCACAATACTAACTGTGGTTGCCACTAATTTGCTTATTTGCCATCTGATGTTTTTTTTTTTTTTTTTTTTTTTTTTTACATATAATGTGGGCTCTTCTTGTATTTCATATACTTTCTTTGTTCTTTAAGCCAAGGTCATTTTCTGAATAATTCCCTCTTAATGCCTCATTTGATAAGTGACTCTTCTAAAAGCATTTATTTAATGGTTTAAAAACAACATTTAAAGTAATTTAATTAATTATGCCCCAGTAACAGCCAGTCATCTCTAACAGACTAAGTTATCATTTGCTCCTGTCTGTATTGATGATGTAATTGCTCCATTAATCACCACCTGTGTTCACAAGTGTGGTATTGTCTATTCAGCATGTCTAAAAGTGTCCTTTTGGAGCAGATGGTGCTGTAGGCAGGAGACCAGCCCTTCTCTAACCTCAATCTGGAAGTCAGTGCTCATCACTGCTCCCAGCCTGGATGGGATGGAAAATAGTTTGCTTTAGGCAAAACAACAGACAGGAACCTTGTGAGCCCAGCAGCTGTGCTTTATGTGTGGAAATGTACAGCTGAGGAGATTATCTCTTTACATAACTGTCAGTTGTGGGTCCAAGGTGGTTGTTATAGTAAAGTGCTCCCCTCTGATTTCTTTCTGCCAGAGAGCCATATGTTTAAATAAGACACCCGACTCCAATGCCCTCAGGAAGTCTATAGATTACTGTTAATAAGTATGTAGCATAGTGCAAATACACATCACACACAGTGTGTCGTCATTGAAACGTTTTATAAATAATTTTTATCATCCAGCCTTTGTGTCTCAACATCTGATTAAACAAAATTGCAGCTTTGCAGCTGTGCAGGCAAATTGGAAATGTGTCCAGCTCCTCCAATACTCCAATAGAGGAGTGGCTGCTCCTCTTCTGACAACTAGGAAGAGGTAGAAAATCCAAGTCCATAAACTAAAAACCCTGCCTAGTTTTTCCTCATCATTTTCACTTAACCAGGTGATTAGCACCTCAGTATGTGCTGTGGCAATGGAAATACAATTGGTTGGAAATAATCTCTTTCTGGACCTGGATTATCCAACTCTACAACCAGGTTGACAGGGGGCTTCAATAAAGGAGCAATAGCTGGTTCACCTTGTGTAAAATCTAATGATTTATTGCGTTAAAAGGAGAATTCAAACTGAAAATTCTGCTTCCCTCTAAAGAATTAACAACAGCTTCAACTGATTTGACCGAAAATATTTGCTTTTACATCATTTATAAATACACACATCACTGGACATTAATTTTACTATTTTAGTCTTAAAATCAGAAAAAAACTCAAAGCAAAACAAATAATCTTGAGGTTATAGTTACTCTGTTTTGTGCTATTTAGCTGACGGAGGACTTTAAACCATTTTGAGGCGTGACGCCCAACCCCACCACCAAACACACCCTCACAAACACACTTATGACAGATGTCTATATTTTTTTAAAAGGCTGATCTAGTTGATTCCTAACAATTTTTTAGGAGTTCTGCTCCAAGCTCTTTAAGGTAAAAGATGTAGAAAAATGTAGAAAATACCTAAAAATAAGATGGAAAGCTTTGAGGAGAGTATCTATTAAGCAACTGACTGCAATAAGGCTAACTCGGAAAAATAGTAGGCGAAATTAAGTAGCTTATACGCTACCTACAAATATATACAATCCTAAATATTGTTCTAAAATTTGTCTATTGTAGAATATTCCATTATAATTCTAGTTTTCTTTATTTGTTGAAAAAAGTTTATAGTACACAGTATTCAATTATAAGTCTTGTTCATCCATGAAAATAAAGTACCTACTCTCAGCACTTTTGATTTTTGTCTCAATAACGGCTAACTTTGTTTTTCTTTTATATCAAATTTAATATATTTGAAATACACTCGCCAAAGTATGATGAATGACTTGATTTTTTGCTGATCTGTGCAACAGAGCCAATTTCCCAAACAATTTCCTAAACAAACATTGCTTGACCTTTTCTCTGTGTCCGTTTCACTTATCTTAGTCACTGTTGCCATTGCTTTTAACTAATTAGTTTTAAAGTAATTTATGGCCTAACACTCCAATTGATGTTTCACTCAAACACAATTACATCACATAAACAAAGCACAACTCATAACTAATTTATTGTGGTTTAGTGAGGGGCGTTTAGGCTTTCTCTTGTATAATCACCTAACTTTTGCACCATAAATAAATACTTAATAAGAAAATGAATGAACAAATGTGTATGTAACTTGTAGATTAAATACCAGTTTTTGTTTTATGATGAGCTCTAAGTTGCACCCAGCCGACCGCACCTCCATTTACAGCCGACTGAAGCTTGTGAGCGTTTTAATCTATAATCACGGAGGCGTAAAACTAAATAATGTCAGAAAATATTTGTGGTTATGAGTCATGCTGCTTGATATAAACCCAGATTTTATCTGAAGGGGCTGTTTTCTGGCTATGACCAGAAACTTATGTTCATTAAATTTGCACACAGAACAATTAATGAGCAAATAAAATTTGATGCACTGCTAAACCCAGGCAGAAAGATTCTCTACTCCCAGGTTACTCATAGATATTATTACAAATCTGTGTTATGAAGGTGACCAAGATACTATATATATATATATATATATATATATATATATATATATATATATATATATATATATATATATATATATATATATATATATTAATTTTTATTATTTTTTTGATATTATATTTTCATACAAAAACCGAGAAAAACACACAAGGATTTGCTGAAAAGTGTCAAAGTGTGAAATTCACACATTCATCTTGACGGAATAAAAGGTTATTTTTTCAGGACTCAATAAAAAAAAACAAAAAACAAAAAAACAAACACAATGAAAATGGTAGGTTTTTTTTTTACACACAAAGATATATATTTCAGCATTTATCTCATGTCAAAATCCTAGAATGTTTTATTGATAATGAAAATACAGCAGTTTAAATTAAAACAGCCTCATAAATTATTAGTATATGAGACCTATTAAAAACTCAAGTGAATTGTTTTCTAGTCCAAAGTCATCCAACAGGCTATCAGGAACACTTGCTAGAACACTTGTTTTCCATGGACATTTCTAGACTTGGCACCCATCTAAACTGCCAAGGGTATCAGTACCCGTTTTAATCACCATGATGTTCCTTGCCTTGACTTACTGGCCGAGTAGCCTGACCATAACATTAGGGAGGATGTTGTCAAGAAAAAGAGGAGCTACACCAAAGCCAACAGTATAGACAAGCAGTCTTAAGTTGATGTACCTTAATTTTCTGCTGTACTGATGCAGTGATTCATGGGAAGGGAGCCCCAGCGAAGAATTGAGTGCATATATTGCAATAGAATACTTGATTGATTTCTTAGGTAGTAAAATAAAATAGGGCTGGGATCTGTGTGAGGAACCAACTGAAAAATTAAACAAGCTTTTATCAACCATAAAGTAAATTTTTATTATATGTTTGAGTTCACCTTTAGCTCTGACACACATCAAACCAAGCAGAGGAATAGAGTGGATGTAGAGAACAGCCTGGGATCAGCTGTTTTTCACACTGAGCTATCGGAGCTCAGCATCTCAGGTGTCTTGATGAAAACAAAGTAAAAAAGTATAGTCAGTCTGACTGTAATTTTCTTTCTGTATTTTTTTTTTCAATTCTTCAAGCTTAAATGTGATTATATGATAGTTCCTCAGAGGAGCTCCAGTTTTATAAATACAGGTTTATTTTTTTTTTTTATTCATTTCGATTCTTTACTAACTTCCAGGCCACATATGTATGCCATGTTTTTAATTTGAGATAGAAAACATACATTTATAAGAATTAAATGCTCAAATTAAAAAATGGTTATTGTGCTTAATATTCGACTTTTGCACAATCATCAATACTTTTGACTGAGAGGGGGAGTCATAGTGCTTTATAAATCCGTTGTTTTCTGCATTTGGTGGCGTCCTCCTCCTCCAGCGCCTTTATTTTTTTCTCTCTCTCCCTCTCTGTGCCACCTTCCCTCTTCCTTTCACCACATTCATAGACAGAGTCCATTGCTTCTTGTCCTCACTTGCACCGCTCGCTAGCTACACACACCGAAGCAGCAGCAGGCACCAGACACACGTCACACACACCTTCCTCCACACTCTGCTGTCTGTGTCCCTCCTAAAATGCTACTGGCCTGGTCTGTCCCTCTCACTGACAGAGGTGCAGTCGCTGCACCGGCACAATTAAAAGAAAAAAAAAGGAGATAGAGACGCAGGCCAATCCCAGGCCAGCGCTTCAGGAATACTCCCAATTCTCCCAATGGCCAGTCCAGTTATTCCTTTATATCATTATTATTTTAAAATCCAACTTTCCTGCAAAACTCTACCTAAGGTTTTCCTCCGCTACTATCTATAATCATCCAAGTTAAAAGAATGTTACATTTAAAATTACTTTAAGAAATTATTTTTGGCTTATTTATAATAAGGTACCTCTCCTTTTCGTAAGTGTTAACTTTCCTTCATATTAAACGTTTGAAGATTTAAACCATGCATTTGTTTTCTTTCCGGAAATAAGTCAGGTTTTTTTTTTCGCCAAATGCTTACTTTTCTTATTTGAAGACTTAACCTAAGTCTGCCTGGTAAACACATAGTGAAAGGGTTTAGATTTTCCCCTCCACCGGAATTTGTGGGAAGAAGTAACCTTATAGTATCCAGCACACTCAGCAATATTTACTCTGTATTCCTATTAATGAAGTGAGATGTCTGTGGAAGAACTCTTATCATAACTCATCTCCATTTGTCTTCTTTTGTTAAGCCGGCTTCCTTTCCGTATTTCAGTGAAAGGCTAACTTCAATTAACCTACCCCGCTCACAGTTTGGAGACTGTAGGTCTGCTTCATGGATATAAAGGATATGCTTTATGTCTCCCAGCTATTGAATTTGAATCTCATTCATAATTTTGTTTCTAATATTAAAGGTCACATTAGCATTTGTGTTGATAAGCAGTTAGTATGCAGGGCCTACAGCTTTGCATTTCTACTGCTGTTACCCACAATGCTGGTTGGTCTTTTAAAGTTTCAGGAGAAAATGCATATCACAATATAACTCCAAAGAAAATAGGCCTATATTAGGTAAAATATTATTATAGCATTATGTGAAATGAATTTAAATTCATGAGCTGAATTTCAGCATAACAACTTTGTATGTTTCATTTTAGCTTCACATCACATCAAATGCTTAGACTTTTTTTTAAATTAAGACAGACTGTATTGTCATTTTGTACACACAGAATGTCTACAAAAAGAAATTAAATTCAGTACAGCTCTCAAGACATTTTAATTTTTAAAGTGCAGCAGTGATAAAAAAAAGTAAGCAGCAGTCGTAAATGTAAACATATGACATTCAGGTTTTTTTTTTTTTTTATAAACCCCATTTCATACAACATTCAGCAGTCTAATGGCAGTGAGGAAGAAACTGTTCTGGAATCTGTTGGACCTGCATTGGATGCTTCAGAGCTTCCAATGCAGGGAGAACAGTCCATGGTGGGGGTGTGAGGGGGCATTTATAATGTTACAGGCTCAAGCCACGCAGCGCTGGGATGAAATGTCTCTTATGGAGGGAAGAGGAGCCCCGATGATCTTCTCTGCAGTTCTTACCACTCTTCTCACCTTCTTCCAGTCTGAGGCGCTGCAGCCTCCACACCACACAGTGAGAAAGCTGGTCAGAACACTCTCTATGGTGCTTCTGTAGAAGGTGGTGAGGATGGGTGAGGGCAGGTGAGCTCTCCTCATCCTCCGCAGGAAGTACAAGCGCTTTTGTGCTCTTTACAAGTGCTTGTAATGTGTGGCTGTGATCAGCAAACATAAGTTCAGCTATATTGTTTAAGACCATTACAGTTCAAATTCCTAAATATATTATTTTTTCTGAGTAACTGAGGCTAAATTCTGTTTGACATCATATATTATATTGCACAGCTAATGTAAAAATCAGAGTATTTAAATGTTCAAATACATTTTATATATCCCATGTCCCTAAATGCTTTTTGCTAACTTCTTCTTGGTATTGCAAGAATTCTTTTAAAGCTTTCTATTTTTTAAGAGAAACGATTGATAGCCCTTGGCTTTGTTTGCATCCCATGGGTGGGTGAGAAGAAAATGTAAAAGGATAGAAATGTTTAGTATCATCTAGTTTTACTTAAATGTTCTTTAAATGAAGCCTAGCAGTATATCTGTGTCAGATAACATCTCTTGGGCAAGTTTTGATAAGAATAAATGCATTTTTTTATGTGTCTTGCACTGTAAAACCCCAAACACCACATGCTTGATTTTCATTTAATGGAGAAGTTTTTCCATCTTTGGTCACTAATGGAAAATGGCCTGTATTTGTATAGTCCTTTTAAAGTCAGGGGACTTCAGTGCCCTTTACACTATTTTTAGTCGCTCACCCATGTTCGCACAGATTCTCACAATAATGTTCGCTGTCCTATATAGTTGCCATTGAGCCCTCCAAGTATAATCAGTAGGCATTGCAGGTGGAGTGTAACGTCCAACAACAACTGAGACTGAATGTTTAAATCTTTTAATGATACATACCTTAATGTGAAATGTCAGACTAAGTTTTCAGATCAGTTTTAAAGTCCTTAGTATTAACCTTATTCCCCCTGTTACAAATACAGACATTATTTAAAACAGGCAGCCTCCATATCAGAACAGAAAAAACATATCTAAAAAAAAAATATCAATATAAAATTACCTTTTAAATGGGTATTTCTTTTGTAAAGGGAAAAGGTTGTCCCAATCAACCTTACTATATGAGAAAATGTAATTGGTTTCCCTTGTAAATCATGAATTAACTGTGATTATTACTTTTTTGTTCAATTCCACGACCTGTGCAAGATGTAATTACTACTAGACCTTTTGGTAATTTAGTTTTTTCTATTATATTTAAATAAATCTCTATTATAGTTTTTTGTAAATTAAATTTACTCATTACTCATTTTCAGAGAACACTTATGTTCTCTTTTGTATGTATAGAAAATGCTCCATAAATATTATTTGACTGATTTATTGATTGACTTTTTTGGTCTCACAGTGGAGTAATTTACTCATCACATCAGCTCAATAGTCAAAAAGAAGAAGGTGCAAAAAGGATAAAAAGGTGATATGAGGTGAGTCTGACATAGTGAAAAAATTGCAAATCTTCTTTTGGAAAGTTCGATCTGAGAAACTCACATGGAAAGAAAAAGACAATTAGAAGAATTTTATTGATACAATACTTTAAGTCTTTGGCACTCAGCCCTCGGCAGGAAACATTCAGCTGTTTTGGTGAGATCCAGTAGACTGCGTGAGCTGATACTAGTGCTTCCCTCAGGAACCTTGGAAGGTGGAAGTCCAGCTTGGATTAACATAGATTGCATGAACCTGTCCATGATGAGCAAGCATGAAGAGCCAGTGGAGAGGAAAAACTCCCCTTTTGGAAGAAACCTCTGGCAGAACCAGGCTCAACATGGCGCTTGTCTGCTGGACCTGTTGAGATGAGACAGGGAATGCACTAAGAGTCCAAGAGGAATGACATGCTGATAGGGATGAAGTAGAAAAAGCGCTATGGAAAAGTCAGATGAAGCTTAAGCTACGATGGTGGAGAAGGGAACAAAGATGGGTTGAATCCAGGTCATCTGAATCAAGTCAGACACAGCCCAACCACTGCCTGTGCTTCCGCTGGGTAGCACACTGAATTGTGGATTTGGAGACCTTTTAAGTTGAAATCTGGATGCTGGGCTTCATTAAGCTTGTATGAGCGATGCAAACAGCAACTTTTAAACAGAGCGTGCATAAGGAGAAATGGGATTGTGCATGTTCTTTCACACATTTAATAGGCGTTCCCTTTTGGGAGCGGGTACAGGGTTGTGCATGGATATTTTTTTGTTGAGAGGGCAGGTATTTTCAAAAAGTTGCAAAAATCCTCCACTATACCTTTAAGTGGAGACATGTAAGGATGTAACTTCTTAAACACATACAGTAGAAGGTTTTGGAGTAGCCTAGTCAAAGTCCAGACTTCAGTCCAGTTATGATGTTGTTACGTGTCACTCCAAACCCTCTAAATTGCCTGAATTAAAACAATTCTGCAAAGAATGGTGTGCCTCAATTCCCCCACAGTGGTATAAAAAAAACTCAATGTAAATTATTGTAAACCTTGATTACAGTCTTGCTACTAAGCGTGGCAATTTTTATTATAACATTTCGACCAGAAAGACTTTTCCTGCATGGAGCCAGGATAATTTCAATAGTTATTTTCTCCTTAATTCTGGAAGTACTTTGGTTATTTATTTATTTTTGTCTCATTTTATTTTTCAAAATTAGTTAGATTTTTTTTCAAACATTAGAAAAACAAAATATGTTATATAAACCTGCAATTTGGCAAAGCGAACAACAGTAGATAGCAAAACAAGTTTAAGTTCCAAAAGGTGTACTGTATGGGAGACATCCATTTTCTTTCACGCTTCATCCCCACTGGGGTCGTGAGAGGTGTTGGTGCCTATCTTCAGCTGTCTACGGTCTACACCCTGGACAGGTCACAAGTCCATCGCAGGGTACCACAGAAACAACCATTCACGCACACTAAGGAGAAGCCAATAGGCTCTATGCACAGCTCCACTACTTCCTGAATTTAAGGCAGCTCCTTTGTTTCCTGTCTTTCATGATTGGATGCACTGATTAATCCAGGTGTGCATGACCTAAGTAACTGGCCAGACACACCTGGATTAATCAGTTCGTCCAGTAATGAAAGACAGGAAACAAAGGAGCTGCCTTAAATTCAGGAAGTAGTGGAGCTGTGCATAGAGCCCATTGACCCAACTTTGGACAGAAGCCAGAGTACCCACACATGCTCAGGGAGAACATGCAAACTCCATGCAGAAAGACCTTGGACCAGGAATTGAACTGGAATTGACTGGAATTGAACAGGAATTGAACCAGGAATTCTTGCTGCAAGGTAACAGTGCTACCAACTGCGCCACTGAGCAGCCCTATGGAAGACAAATTATACCAAAAGACATCCATTGGCAGCCGAGAGCTTCAAGGTCCCATAACCTTGCAAGTGATTGGAAAGCTGCGCTGAGACAGCAATAACTGCCACACAGAAAGAAATAACAAATACATTAACTTACAGAAAAACACACAGATTGACAGCTTAAAGTGTTCTTGCACATTCTTCCAGCTACCCTGTGTTTTTATATTCGCAGTAAGCTTTTTATTAGAGTATCTGTGCTTTGCAGATCTGCCTGTTACTACAATAAAGTCTTCATGGGTTTTATTGAATCTGTTTGTTTTCCCTTAAGAATTATGGGTTCTCACCATATTGAGTCAGTGTGTATGTGTATGCATTTCTGTGGATGTAAGCGCATACCCTGTTTTGTGCCAGAGCATAGAGACATAGAGTATATGTTTTATTTTTTTTATAAATCAATTTTCACTGGTTGTCAGCACTAAGGCTACTGGCAGCTGCAGTTGATGGAGCTCCACCCTGCTGTAAGACTCTCTGATCTATCAGCTGTGACGTAATGCTCTCCTCAATCACCAGCTCTGGGAACAGTAAATCAGAGTGCTGCTGCTCTGCGTGGTGCTAATGCCAGTTTCCTGCTCCCAGCTCAACCACTGAGCTCATCCACTGTCTAAACAGCACGAGAACAGCAGGATAAACGCTGGACATTTTAATTGCTCCTAATGGCCTCACATATCAACGTTTCAATAATGCCAAGAAGAGCCAAAAACAGTGGGAATAATCTACATCGGTTGGACTGTGCTAGTGAAATTTCTAACTTGTGTGCACTGTACTGAAAAGTTCACTTTATCAATGCAAACCTTGCATAGTTTTGGGGGGTGAGACACAAAACCATACATGCATATTCTCATACCTAGGACACTTTGCAGAGTCAAATGAACACAAAAATCAAATCTGACTGTGAAAGATAACTGGAGAACCCAGACACACATGCACACAAGCACTGGGAGAACATCCAAACTCCATGCAGAAGGACCTCCGCCCATGTTGGGATTTGACCAACAGCGCTACCAACTGCACCACAATGCAACTGACTTTGCTTTAGTTGTCATTTAATCTCTTTAAATATCTCCACTTTAAAAAAAAAAAAAAGCATATGCACAACCCTGTATCTCCTTCCGAGAGGGAACGTCTATTGAACTCGTGCAAGAGCATGCAGGAGCCCATTTCTCCTTGTGCATGCTCTGTTTAAAAGTTGGTGTTTGGGGTGTGCAGGTGGCGCAGTGGTTAGCGCTCACAATCCATGTACAGAGGCCATAGTCCTTGACGCGGGCGACCTGGGTTTGAATCCGGCCTGTGGTCCTTTCCTGCATGTTTCTCCCCCTTTCTCATACCCCCTTTCCTTTCAGCCTACTGTCGAAAAAATTAGCCACTAGTCCCGTAAACACATAGCTAGAATGATTGACAATTACTGTAGGAGGACAAATTATTTTGATGATCCACCAGCAAAAGGAACATACTCCTCTATACCGTTAACAACAACTTAATTGGATTATAATAAACTGACAAGTCCTTTTCTTTTAGTATTGTTTGCCAGGTTAAGTCAAAATCTTTTGAAATACTGTTTTTAATGCCAAACTTAGCGATGTTTAAGATAGACCAATCTGGTGAGTTGCAAGACTCAATAAAATTGGATCTTTATCCAATAAGTAAATGTACCAGACTAAGAGCTGCCGGGCCCCCTTTCAACAACACTCCTTAATATAAGTAACTTTTAGCACTAGCGAGGTGTATAAAAAACAATGTTACATAACAGTGACACACTTATTTATCATATTTTGTGAGCAACAATTGCTTTTCTTTATGAAAAAAAAAATATATAATTTCTATCACCCATTTTAGTGCCATCTTCCTTTCCTTTTTGCCCCCAAACTGCAAAATCATTATAGAGCTTCTGGTTGATCCTGCTCTGAATTAAATCCATAACTAGACTCTAACTTCAGGGTCTATCTATTTTAACTTTATAAATCAGATAGTCCTACCAGCTTATTATTTTATGTTTACCACTTAGAGGCACACACTTAGTTAATGAGGTAAACAACCTGGACTGTGTGAGTCATTTGCAGAAATAAAGTATTATTTTAGACATAGAAAAGGTTACACTTTCATTAGCAGGGTGTTTTGTCTCACTTTTTGTGTCTCCCACTACATTTTCACTTCTTCCTACACCCTCCTTTGCAGTTATACTAACGTGAACATTTGATGTTGATTTTAATTAGCAATTTATTGGAACGTCAGTGACAACTTTCTTTCCTAAGCAGTTGTCACTGCTGTTTTGTAGACAATAGGGAGGTACAACATATATTGGTATAATTGTTCCACCTTGGCTTTTGCGAAGTTGGATTCATCATGGAGGATACTGAATTTAAAAATAATGGCATGACTTAAAGTTTAAATCTTCCAAAGTACAGACATGGTGACTGTTTTTATAATGTTGGTTAAGCTGTATCAACATAAAAAACAAAACAGCCAATTTAAACCCTTCGACTAATGGTTTTCTCTTTGTTTTTAACTCAGTTTTACAACAACTGCTGTCGCACAGTGTGATGTCTGTTCTGCTCCATATATAAATAATAAGTGACTGCTAGTTGCAAGAGGGAAATACACAAATATTTACTAGTGGTATTCATAAATCTACTTAAAATAGAGTCTTAATGGGAATCCCGAATTAGCTAAAATCTATTTCGTTATTTCAAAGCTTTACACAAAAATGAAGATTTGCAATTGACCACAGAGCTAATTATATCTAATTTTAACTGAAGCAAGAGAAATACACTGTTTCCTTCTAAGAGGCCTTTTTTAAAAGGAACCTAAAGATCCACTTTCCTTTTTCCATTTGTTTTCTACTAGTAGATTTGACCCTGGTTAAGCCTGATAAAAAAGCCTGATAAAAAACTAATCTAATGCGATGTACAGTAATGTAACGTAATGTAATGCAGTTTGTTGCTAAACAGTACTCCTCTTTAAGCGAAATTTAATTAAAAAAAAAATAACAAATACAATGTCTATTGATATGTAGATGAGCTTGAACATTTTATGGGGTTAAATAAATTGTATACAGTCCAGACTTTCAATAGGTTTGTTTCAGCCATATTTGGATAAGACACATGACCTGAAAAGTTGATTCCCATCTTATTTCTTTTGTTAGAGAAAGATACACACAGGGTGACATGAATTAGCAATACAAGTGGTTTAAAAGGCAATACATTGATGTTTGTCTATAGAACATTCACTTGGTTTCCCAATAAAATCTACTAGTACAAAATAAAAATTGTCCTAGGTATAAATGGTGGCTTGAAACTTGAGAATTAGTCATTAAGAAGTAATTTTCCTGAGAAACTTGCTTCTCCATTGTTCTTTAAACACCTCAGGTTTTGGCCTGTACCGATTTTGTGAAATTAGACAACATCATCTTGGAACAGATTCCTATAATGGTGGCTCCAAAGAAGGCAACTCTGCCTTTTCCCTCTGATGTTCAGAAAATCACTACCATCTGGGTGGGGTTTGAAAAAGATCATAGTGAGCATTTTATTATGTTTGGCAGCAATTGTGCACCATGGACAATGGACGCACAACAGACGTGTAGGTGCTCTTATCCTATTATTCACACGAAATCCAATTCTCCTTCTTTCCAACTGAAGAGGTTTTTGTGGAGTTTCACAAGGTGAGCATAATGTAATGGGGGTACCTATGGTATTTCCTACTTCCACACACTGCTAGAGCAGAAAGCAAAGGCTCTAATTTAAGGACCAAAAATATTAAGGTTAAAGAACCACTCAAGTTGTTAGGAATTGTAATAATACAGATTTAAGGTAAAAACAGTTGTCTAAACATATTTGCTGTTCATTTTTGTCTCCAATATTAATAAATACCTGCTAGCAGATAGAAATATGATAAGAAATGCTATTAAAATCACCCAAAATCATAAAGGAGTTTTAAATATATTTGGATAAACCTTACATCTGCAAATAATTACTATTACAATTAAAACAGTGCTGATATTAAAACAGTGAAATTGCAATGTAATGTAATATGTAATGTTAAAACCAAAATTATAGCTGCTCTTTTTCTTGTTTTCTGTAATAACTTATGATAATCTATTAATTGTTTGCTGCCTCTTTTACAGCATAGGGATGGTAAAACAATATTAATTAACAATATCAATTAATTTGATATTCAATTTATGTTTGACATGGAGACATTATATTCTATCCAGAACTCTTTTAAACTTCTGGATTTTCTATTTTTCTGTGATTCTAGAAGCTTTCATAACAAACACTGTATTTCATCCATGCATGTATCAACAGTGCTCCGCAAAAGCATTTAATAACTTTGTTTTATTAAAGGGGATCAGATAAAAACCCTTCTTATTAATAAAAAGATGTTCAACACAAAGCCTATTCCTTCTAATTTACAATTACTACTTTTCTCTTATCTATGACATTAAATGTCAATTTTATTTGTTAAAGATGTTGGTTGTAGCATGGAAAATTCATAAAATGTTAAAATGAAATGTATACTTTTGTAAGCCTTTATGTGTCTTGTTTACTGTTTGAAATGACCGGGATGCTCTCCAGTAATAAGAAGCCTACCCTAACTTGAAGCATCTGTCCTACGGCAAAGGTCGGCATTAAAAGAGGAATTGGCTTTCATTTTTCTTCAGAATTACAGAACATATCAAAGGCTGCATTAAATAAAGCATTATAAAAAAGGGCTTTAGTTTGAAATAATGTTAAAATTGGGGGGTGATTTTCTAGTCATAGAAAAGCCAACCAGGTCTTAAAAGACTTTAAGTAAGGCACATGTTTTTAGTTACCAGAAAAACATTATAAGAGAGCAGCATTATATTAATAAAAAAGTGCCCTGACCCTGGCAGATTTTCCTGGGCAGCTTAAGAAAGGCAACATTAGCTGTCTACACACAGCCGGGCTGAAATTCAGCAATTGAATCTGGCCTATGCTGTTAAAGTTGCCCTGTTCTACCTCCCCAAGCAACTCTCTGACTTTATGATTGCTTCCATCTTTGCTTCCAATGGGCAAGAATCACTTTGTCACTTTAAACAGACGTTGCTTTTGGCAATATGACTAATGCTCTCATTTTCCTTCCAAGGTGTATAAGCACGGCAACCCCCAAGACGTAAGGGGGTGAGTTATTATAGGTGGCAGGGTGTTGTATAAATCCAAAAGCTGTATGACAGCAAAGTTATGAATGGGATCATGAATAAAGAGGGCAAAACCCAGAGAACTACTCCGGTACTACTGTGGCATGATGACCTCCCTCTGCTTTAAGGAGGAGACAGAGTTTGATAAGAAAGGTCAAAACCTGGGATTTATTTGTTTACCCATGAGTTTGAGGATTTTCTCTGAAAAATACCTTGCTGACTTGGAGAGATAATGATTGCCAGAGTTATAGCTGTTTTGCTATCAGGAGGACACAATAAGGGTAACAAACCCTACAGAGACGAGTGAATGCTGGCAGAGTTCAACAGATGGAGCCTGGAAGGGCAGATGGAACAAGCTGCACCAGTCCTCTCGCAAAGGGATACTGTACTGTCAGCGTCAGCACAAGAAAGTCAAAGTGGTAAAAAAAAAAAGAAGGGGAAAGGACAGGCGTGAGGTTTTGAAGAGGATCCTCTCTGAAGGATTTAAGGTTTAGAGCAGGAGTTTGAAGGATTATTGGCATGGTCAGGAATTTTAACTGAATAACATGATCTTCTAGTGCTACCAGAGTCACAGCTTAGAAGCACAGAGGCTGATGTTATGTTGCTCAATACAAAAAAGAAGGGAAAAAAACAGACTTCTACACAGACATGTATTGAAATGAAGAAAGAAACTAAATTAATGACAAAAAACTAGCATAGGATTAAAGTTAGTTGTCACATTCCTTTGTCTTGTAAACTCTTGTTTTATTTAACATTTTTTCTCTTTTCAAAAATCTCAGGAGGTAGGGTTTGATATTGATAGCTTAGGGTGCCTTTTCTAAAAAGGCATTATAGAAAAAGAGATAAAATAAGATAAAAACAAAATCTTAATTCCAAAAGACGGATTTTATAAAAACATGATATAACTGAACAACAGTCTTTTGTTTGAAGGTACGCATCTTTTATGTTGTTGTTTATTACACAAGTGGGACATTTCTAAAGGCAGATTTATATACTGTAGGGGTAACAGTGCCTTTGGATGCAGGAGTTTATGGATGTCTTTTTGAACCCTAGCTATTTGGGTCTCTGTTGTGTTTTTGGGCAAAACTGTTGACCTGCTTTGGCTATTGATGGTTGTCAGAGGGCCCGATGGTGTATGTCTAAGAAAGTATCACTTCTGTCAGTGAACCCCAGGGCAGCTGATTTGACTGTGTTGATGAGTGAAGACCGACTGTAGTGTAAAGCAATTTTAGGTCAGAGCACCCTTATTTTCTTGCATATAAAAAACATTCTTCTGGCTTTTTAAAATCTTTGCAGTTGAATCCTTCTATATTCATTTGTCATATGCTGACAGCTCTGCATATGAGCTCATGAATTGCATATAGGGTCTGTCTCCCAGAAAACTCCTGGATTACCTTTTGTAATTCTGCATCAAACTTCAAAAGTTTAGATTTCTGAATTGCAATATTGAATCTTGGTGCCCCAATGCTTAAAGTCTCCAACGCCTGGACTCCAGGACGCACCAATCCCAATGATCGGACACAATGCAGGATCTCTTGTTGCTGCTTGACGTTGTCCAGCGTAGACTTTATATGTAAATCAGATACTCCAGAACACTTTCGGTGTGAAAGCATCATCAGAACCTGGCACAGGTCCTGAAGCTTCTGGGTACTCAGAAGCTTCGGAACCAACACTCTTTTGTGTTTTTCTGTTTTAATTCTTCACACAAGAAAAATAAGTACAGCACTTCTGATGCAGGTATTTCACCACATGTACATGTCTGCACATGTGTGCTTTTATTTTGAATGAAACATGATGCAACTAAATCAGGTCATTATCAGATTGTTTAATTTTGAGCACATACAGTATAAGCTGGGCATGTAGATTATTTCAGATTGAACACCTTTACAACCCATCAAGAAAGTTTGCAGGTGGAAACATAGCTTTAAATTTTCTTCTATTGAGTTCTGACACAGATTTCCTCTAGGTCTATGCCCCTGATAAAACATCTGGATAGCTTTGGCTATTTACATTTACCTTTTTTAAAAACTAGCTTATCAACTATTTAAAGAGTGTCAGAATCGTGATCTACAGCCAAAACACCTCATATCTTTATTCGACAGGAGTGTATAGTGGTTGTACTTGGGCTTTAAAATTGATATTTTCCTTGCGGCATTGATCCTTAAGTCAAATTACTGCAGCTCTGACACCCAGCGTGCAGTGAGTTACTGTTTGATGATGACCCCTGTTTCAGTAGAGGGTAAATGCAAAGAGGTCTCTAAACACCTGAGGATATGTTGGTTTGAGCTGCAGACTTTTACCTTTTGTTACACTTATATTTCATCATGCTGCAGTGATGCAATGCCGTGATGATGAGTAACAACTGCACCTTATTTTTTATTTTTTGTTATGGCATAAAGGTGATGTCGAGTTAAAATCTGTAATTGTTAGATCACTTGTTTTTTCCTCATCTTATATTTCAAGATATATTTGGCAAAGCTATTATAGGGGTTTCATTCTTACAGTATAGTTTGTAATATTTAACAGACAGGGATCATTATTAGTACAGAACCTTGTGCAAAACTATGTGAAAATCTGCCTTGTACGTAAAGGCGTGTTTACATTTCACAGCTTTCTATATGAAGAATTGGATCCTCTTAATCTTAGCTTTACTTCAACAAATTATAAACTCTTGAAATTTTAATAGCAGGAAATTGGCACTCGTCTTGTCCTAAATGTACACAGCACCATCCAGATTTATTGGCACCAGTGTTGAACAGGTATGTTAAGGTGAAATAAAAAACGCATTCATCTTTTATGATAGCAGACGGCACCCTGAAACGTTTGCCCCAGTTCTGTAATGATTAACTGTAGAGAGCTCTCTTTTATACTCCAATGCTTTCCTCCTTGCTGTCAGATGTCTTAATATAAACCTGGGTGCTTGTCCAGCATTGTTTTTTGCACCTACAGCTGTTTTAACATTTTCATTAATGAGATGTGTAGCTATATTCATAACATTTCTCCAACTTTTTTAAAATCGACACATACTGTATCAGCCATAGATAAATGGCTTTTCCTTTTGTTTGGTTGTTTTTTCTTCACTTTGTACAGTAAGAAAGGTTTTTTTTTAAATCAGAATCAGAAATACTTTAATAATCCCAGAGGGAAATTACTTTTGTTACAAGCTCCAGTTACAGTTTTATATATATATATACACACACATCCAACTACACAAGATAATAAAGATAAAAATAAAAATACAAAAGAGATCAAATATATACACATTTATATAGCATCTATTTTAGGAGTGAATGTAAAAAAATTCTATACATGACTGAACTTCCGACCACTTCTTTTGAAACCAAAACACTGGCTTTTAAAAGTAAAAGAGGCTGCTGGTAAATGCTTTGTTTGTATTTAAATTAGATTAACTCCATACTTGGGTCCAAATTTGGCTTATGCATAAAAGTACAGTGCTTCTCTAATATTGTGATAAATCTGTACTTTCTCAGGTGTGAAAAACACAGCCTTATTAGGATTGCATGTTCGACTTTAAAAAGTGATGAATAGAAATGAACTTCAATTTATCATCTTATCTGTACTCTGGGGGGAAAAGGATTTCATGGAATAGTGATTAAAATGTTTTTAGACACTCTTGTTAATTAAAAAAGTTAAGTAAGGCAACCTGAAATTATCCAGTCAGATTTACTTTAGAAGAATTGTTGCCACCAAACCTGGTACCAGTCATTTTCTTAAAAGCAATTATTGCCAGATTTTGGATTTATTTTGAACTAAATATGAAATACAGTTAGATAAAAAAGTTAGATTTTTATTTTTAAAAATCAAGGTATTTTGACATATCCTTATCAGGGGAGTAAATGTATGTGGTTAGAACTGTAAATGGGTTTGTAAGAGTTGGTTGAGCAACTCAGCCATAAAAAAGTTATTAAAACTTAAGAAGAGCTAAGACTAAAGATGTGACCCAGGGAGACTTAATCTAAAGGTGTTGCTGTCCTTTCAGGACAACTACTTTTCACATCACTGAACAGCGTCTGAAAAGCCCAAGGTCCTGAAAGATCTATTTAGGTCTTATATACACCAGATAATATATGTGCACACACAATATTGTCTTGTAAAAGGGGATCAATAACAATAATTTTTCAGGACCTCTGGGCTTTCCTGGCAGTTTTGTTGGAGGGCAAGTCAACTTTATCATTGTTATTGGGACTAATGTGTGCATCCCAGCACAGCTGTAGAAGACTGCAGCCACTGCGCACCTGAAAACCTAGCTTTGGGCATGCATGACCTTTAACAGTGGACAGATAATAACTTTCAGTAAAATGTTTATTATTTTCCTAATGATAATGTAGGCTGCAACTGCTTAAAAAGATATTTAAAAAAAACAACCGGGAATTTCTCTTTGTGATTCTTTGCAATAGTCTACCTAAAGCTGTGCATAATAAAAAAAAAGCAAAACAAACAAAAAAAAAATTGACATTTTGTCTTTGCAAATTCTAAGTCAGAAACTGGCTTTGATTTGGGAAAACAAAGTTTCGCTGAGGTTACCTGAATAAAAGTTTTAAACATTTTAAAGGCAGAACACCTGAACCAAAGCTAAGAGGCTTTGTGTATGTGGTACAGTGCAGTGATGGCTTAGACTTCAAACCACAAAGCAGGATTACTGGATTAACAAGACAACTTCAATGTTAACCCTGACTTTCTATAACCACTAAACTGCATTAATTCTTAGCGAGGCCAGTCTCCATGGTAACGTACTCTGAACGGCAAACCTGCTATGGGGCATGCTAGTTTTCAGGATTGATCTGAATCCTTGAAGACGCCCCACCATCTAGGCAATCACCTCTTCGTTAAACAATGACATGCCCTTTCATTAAAGACCTGATGTAATTCAGAGCAAAAAAAGAACTTCAACAAAACAACATCACAATAAAGCAACTCTAAAGTCGTAGGGAAGTCACATTTGAATGTCAAATTATTCTGGCTTAAATATGTATATAAATGTTTTCTTTATCAGACTATATTGTCACAAAATTTAGAAAATTTCTATAAAAAAAAAAAAATCCTTTAAATCTGTAGTTTTTTTCCGTTATTTTATGCAGGCCAATTAGTTATATGTCAGCTTTTACACCTTAATTCGGCCAATCATATATAAACGATCATGTGTCAAGCAGGTTTTTTCGGTCATAGGTCATTTTGGTTTATATGTCGCAGCTAATATATGCAACGGTTGTAATAAGAATAATTTACTTTACCATTGAGTTACTTCCCAGTGTTCATGGGGATGAACATCTGTGTCTTCGGCAGGCGTAGAGCTAACAGAACTTGCAGTGTTGCGAGGCAAGGGCTCAAACATTTACGGCTGTAAGCCTTCTACACCAAATTAATCTTCTGCCGACCTGGCGTCCTCTTCAACATCTTCGTCCCTACTTTTCTTCTCTATATAAAAAATGACAGAGGAGACTCATCCACGACCTCCGACACAAAACTCTCCTCCTCTTGCATGTTTCCGCTGTCCATAGCGTTCCTTGACAGTGTCGTTTTTTTAAGTGCTACTTGATCCCAATGTAATTTCCCATTGGGAACCTACTAATAGAGCAGACAGGGACAAAGCAAAAACTCGGGATCTACAAGACAGAAACAGGTCACACTCAGATAACAAGAACAATAATCAAAACGCTAGAGTTACTCTTACCAAACAGCTTGAATAATCTGGCACTGGTAGCTGGAAAACAAACAGTATATATAGGAGCTG
Organism: Cyprinodon tularosa; assembly: GCF_016077235.1. Classification (NCBI taxonomy): domain Eukaryota; kingdom Metazoa; phylum Chordata; class Actinopteri; order Cyprinodontiformes; family Cyprinodontidae; genus Cyprinodon; species Cyprinodon tularosa. Next base: position 1,215,761 of record NW_024039241.1, on the reverse strand, counting down.
GAAGCAGGTGGATCAAATAAGCAATGATGAGTAAACGGGCCGAGTTAAACAGGTGGATGGAATGAGCAATCAAGCCAGCCACCAGTGCCAGGGCCATGACACCTATGTTGAAACTCTTTCAAAGAAATTACAATTGCAGTATCAGCATGATTAAACACAAAACCCATAAAAAAGATCAAACACTAACAACCCAGGAAGAAAAATGGGTGGGTCATTGATTTGCATCTGACTTGAAATATGTAGGATGATTAGCTTCCAGGCACCTAGAACATCAGTGCTCCAACTACAGGTTGCTTCAGTACGAGCCACCAGCATTGAAATCTACATTAAAACTGAGGGAAATTCAGGTTGCCTTTAATTTAAACTTGTTTAAATAATTTCTAAATGAATTGTATTGAGTGGATTTAAATTTAGTCCCCCGAAATCACCCATCCTAAATACAGTCCAGTACAAGCTCCTGCCTTCAAATATTATTCATTCATTAAAATTGTTCTACCTATTTAGTAAATATGGTTTAGAATTTATGAATCCTCGATTTTAAAACAAAAAGGCATGTTACTTGGAGGTAAAACCAAAACACACTGGTATGATGTAGGTTCTTTAACATCTATATACATATTACATCATACTGCTTATGATCACAGCACAGAAATATCCGATTTCAAGCCACCATGTGTGCCTCCATCTCATCCCTCCCAGGAGTCAGTGGTCTGCACATGTTAACTGAGATGTGAAACACAAAAGCACCAGCGTAAAGTTAATGCTATGATCCATGATTTGGAGGTAAAACACTTTATCAACATTTCCTCAGGGCAGCAAGGTCAGATGCATCGTCACAATGTGAAAGATAAATGGTCCAGATTTCCACTGCTTCCCATGTGCTTCAGGGCCTAGTCTTCCTTAAGCCACATAAACACAGGCTTTCCACCTTAAATACAGGCTGCTCGGACTATTAAGGCCTGTGAGCTATTCGACGTTGTCAATTGTGCCCGAGAGGACATTACAGAAGATTTTTGTGGACTAAACTGCTAATTTTCTATGTACCTTCTCTTGAATAAATGTAATGAAACATAAATCTTACGTATAGAGATTGTGATATACTCCCTCTTTGTTCCAACACACAGTGTTTGCAGTTACATTGTGACTGCTCAAATTTACACATGAAAGGGACATTTTTTTATGTACAACCATATATGAGAAAGCTTAATTTCCCTGCCTTCGATCTGAAAGATATTGACAGGAAAATGCAGTTCATGGGTCTATATCCAGCTGACTTGCTGTTGTAACAGGTGCTACCCAAAGATAAAAATTTAGAGAGAGAAATAGGATTTTCAGTTGAAGGATAGATGTTTCTTATCTCCGATAACCACTTTACTCCTGTCATAACCTGTCTCTGTCACTTAGTTCAAGTCTTCTCATTATGTGTGAGAGCAGAAGGTTCTGTTACATTGTTTGACACATAGGTTGGGATGGGCCCTATAATTGCTGTTCTTGTCTAAAAGGAAAGGTAAAGCAAGTTTATGTAGAACATAACGTCATTAAAAGTTTTATAGAGGAAAATAAAGCGACAATGGGAAAAAAAAAATCAATTTAAAGAAAATATGTCAAATGAATAATAATAAGGTCTTAATCAGTAAATGCAGCGTTAATCTAGATTTAAAAGAGTGGGAAAACAGAGGTGAATCATTTCCATTCTGATGGGGAAATTAAAAGCATAATTATAGAGCAGCCTTTTGAAATATTGATATGAAGTTTCCATGGCAGGTGTTGACTAAAAAAATTATAGTTAATTACACATTCCTCTCCCCAGTGTCATTTTTAGCTCATTTTGGAGGACCTAAATCTAAATCTAAGACGGCAAGCATTTTTATAGCGTTTACAACTAACATCTCAGAACGCGTGAAAATAACAATAGTAAAATTTTCACCATGTTAGACATGGTTGGAAAGCTTAGATTCTCCACAATTCAACCACCAAGTTCATTTTATGGACACAGCAAGCACCAAATCACAATTAACACAGATGTAGCAGCATGGTAAACTATAAATATGACAAAGTAGCCACAACAACATACATTTGAAGGTGTCCAGAAGCCATTTAAAAAATTCAATCTTCAAGTGTTTGTACTCCATTCATCCATAAGGGTCCTCAGATTAAAAGTAATCCAGCATATTGATAATAAAAATATTCCATGATGAAAAAATTGCCACATAAAATCCATTATTTGAAGACAGAAAAGTTAGCTGGTCATAGCTAATGCTTAGCATCTTGTTAATAAGGTGCGCTTCCTGAAGTATTAGCCAGTGATGTTTTGTGTTTTATTTTTTTTTCTTTACATTGTCCTTCTACCTAAAAAAAAAAAAGGTTCCACATCTTTGTATGACTTAATTTGAGTCAAGGACAGCCAATGAAGTCTCACAAGCGCTCCTTGCCTGTCAGCCAATGATGCAAGTAGAGCAATATTATGCCTCATAGTGTCCTGCTGTTATTGGTTAAGACCACATGGGCTGTTTGGCTTTGTAGCCAATGAAATAAGGTTTCAAACAAGGCTAGACATGGCTGGGTTGCATAAAGCAGAGCGGTGTTATTGGCTTGCGTAAGAGTGAAATACACTGCTGAGACTGGATCAGTGCGCGCAGTTAAAAGCTCTATACTAACAATACCCAGAAGTTTGGACACTGATTTTGTTTTATTACAATGCCTAAGGACGAAAAAACAAAATACAGCTCAGAAAAGGCACTGGAGCTATTTTAGCTTGAAAAGCAGCAGCTTCACTATTTTCTTTATAGATTTTAATGTTATTGTAGCTTTATAGATGTTATTTTGTTATATACACTGATTATGAAAAAAAGTAGAAAATACTTGCTTCATAAACGTCTTATGGCCATCAAAATGCTTCAGTATTATTATATGGGTCAAATAGTTGAGTAAAAGCATTTGGCACAATCTGGCACATTTGGAGAGGTTTGGACACCAGTTGGAGAAGTTTGGACACCAAAAGTTCAAAGCCCCACAACTTTGGAACTATTGTAGCTAGAGGGCTGACATTTTCTGCATTTGTGGTTGACGTGATGTAGAACAAATGTAATACAATGAGACATGCCTTTTCTCAGGCATGTCTTTATTAAAAAAGACCTATTATTTTTTAGAAGAAAACAACAACTTTGAGTCGTGTTTGAACTGAGGCAGCTTAGGCTGCGTTTTAGTCATACTATTTTCATTTATATTTTCTGAAACTAGAAGGTGATAGCTTTCAAATGATGTATCACACATGCTTACAGTTCCTTGGTTATTTGCTTTTCTGTTTGGGTATGCAAAATAGGCGAGGATTACTTCAAAATTACGTGGGTGTTATAAACAATAAGCTTTCCATCCAACGCATTCAAAGTTTGCCTTGGAATCTCTTTCAGTTTGATCTGTCCAGTAAACTTCAACAGAGAGGTGAGAGATTATTCCTTTTTTAGGTGTCTAGGGCAGCTCAACCAACTGCTTTCAGCATGAACGTGCAGCAACTCTACCAGCTCCTCCCAGATGACAAGATCATAGCCCTACCACTGAGAGTGAGCACAGCCCTCTATAGGGGAAGTTCATTTCATCTGTTTGTATCACGGATTTTGTCTTTAGGTTATAATACATATTTTATTACAATAGGTGAGAGATGAAAGGTTGACATACTGGTAAATGGAGACCTATGCCTGCTGATTTACAATAGAGCAGCATCTATATTAGGGCATATCTGCCTCTCCCTTTACCACTTCATCCTACCATACCACATTCATCCTACCATACCACAAACCATTAATAGCACAAACAACGTTGGGGACAAGGGGTAGCTGTAGCAGGCTCTTGCCAAGGCAAAGCTTGATTTTGTGGCAGGTTTTGGGGTGAAGCAACTACTTTTCTCACAAAAAACACAAATATTCCAAACTACCACAGCAAGTCAAGCAACATACATTGAGGGACATATGGCCCTTTTTCATCTAATATTCCTATTTTGCATTGCTCTACTTCACTCTGTCTTATTCTCCACACAGATTTTCTTGTGTTTCTAAGTGCTGGACCTTTGACTTAAGGAGCCCCAGCTGTCTACTATGAACAACATTTCTATACTGGTAGCTGCGTGCGTCTCTAGTAGAATACCAAGGCTTTCCGATAAAAATATGGTTCCCTGTTTGCTTTTTCTATTTTTTTTGAGTGTTTTTCACATTTTTGCTTTATGTGCAGGCAAAATTAAATATTGCCAGCTTTTATGTAGCATAACAAGATCATGTAACCGGATGTATGATACTGCTCATATGGACTCATAAGAGTAAAAAGGGAAGAGCCATACAAATGTATATTTTCTATATTAAAGAAGCAAAAAAAAAAAAAAGTCCAACATCAAGGACAAAAAAGTAGTAAGTGAGTAAAAACTAATGGCACCAAGCAGGTCAGCATTTGTCATTGGAATACAATACGAATGTTGGTGTTTACTGAGGCATTGGCTAAACCCTTGGAAGCAGGCAAGGTGATAGATCCATAAATACAGGCAGCAGAGCGCAACAGCTTACAACAATGTTTATGTCTGCTGAGTATGCCTAGTGCAAAAACTCAGTTTAGGCTACAAAAAGACCACAGAAACAATATTGTGATGAAAGCAATGTTTTTTATTTTAACATAAGCATATGTTTTATTAAAGTTTTTTTTAGAGGTGCAGAAGCTGACTAGACCTCCTTAAAGTCTCACCTCAATAAATATAAACAAATTACAAAAAAACTACTATTTTAAAAATGAAAAATAATTATATTTGTATTATTGTAAGCAGAAAGATCTTGCATGAAACAAGATATTTTTGCATACCATAAAACAGGGATAGTATAAGTGCAAGTATATTTTGTTGTCATTGCTACCTTCATTGTGGTTATTTAACTGAATTAATTTAGCAGTATAGCCCTGCTTCCAGGCAAATTTAAGAAAAGAGAATTCCACTAAAGTGGGCTCTGCTAAGGGAAACTGAGGAGTACAGCCAAAAGTGTGACTTTTTCGATAGTAGGAACAGGCACTTTTTATTTTAAAGGATAGAGCCAAAATTCAGGTTTACAAGTCCACAAGTGTCTCCCCAGTCCTCAATGCAAGATCAAAAAAAGACTGTCATTTATCACAGCTCCATATGTCCATTGCTTCCAGTATCTTAAAGTGAATCTTGCTCACTCCTACCATACGGCTGCCAGGGAGCTTTTCAAATAGCTTTGCAACCTCTGAGGTGGATATGAACTTGCTTTTTCTCAGAATCCAAAGAGAATATGGTGACCTGATTAAAGAGTAGTGTTCCGAAAAAACATCTTAAGCTTAGATTCACAGGTTCACAACAAAGCAGCTTGTGATGATGCCTAGTTTGCCTTTTCTTAGTGTTGAGTTGTTGAATGGTTTTCCAGAATCCTGTTGACCCCAGCCTAAAATAATTTAAAGTTATTCGTCAGACTTCTCTTTGTAAAGCAAATATTGAAACAATTTTTTTTTGTTTTATTCCTACTTAACAATGATGCACAGCTTTGTGTTTCTGTATCATATACAGGTGCTGGTCATAAAATTAGAATATCATGAAAAAGTAGATTGATTTCAGTAATTCCATTTAAAAAGTGAAACTTGTATATTATATTCATACATTACATACAAACTCATATATTTCAGATGTTTATTTTGTTTAATTTTGATGATTACAAATGACAACAAATGAAAATCTCAAATTCATCATATCAGAAAATTAGAATATTACTGAAGACCAATAAAAACAAAGGATTTATAGAAATGTTGGCCAACTGAAAAGTATGAACATGAAAAGTATGAGCATGTACAGCACTCAGTATTTAGTTGGGCCTCCTTTGGCCTGTATTACTGCAGCAATGCGGCGTGGCATGGAGTCGATCAGTCTGTGGCACTGCTCAGGTGTTATGATAGCCCAGGTTGCTCTAATAGTGGCTTTTAGCTCTTCTGAATTGTTGGGTCTGGTGTATTGCATCTTCTTCTTCAAAATACCCCATAGATTTTCTATGGGGTTAAGGTCAGGAGAGTTTGCTGGCCAATTAAGAACAGGGATACCATGGTCCTTCAACCAGGTACTGGTAGCTTTGGCACTGTGTGCAGGTGCCAAGTCCTGTTGGAAAATGAAATCTGCATCTCCAAAAAGTTGGTCAGCTGCAGGAAGCATGAAGTGCTCTAAAACTTCCTGGTATGTGGCTGCGTTGACCCTGGACCTCAGAAAACACAATGGACCAACACCAGCAGATGACATGGCACCCCAAACCATCACTGACTGTGGAAACTTTACACTGGACTTCAAGCAACGTGGATGAAGTGCCTCTCTTCTTTTCCTCCAGACTCTGGGACCTTGATTTCCAAAGGAAATGCAAAATTTACTTTCATCAGAGAACATGACTTTGGACCACTCACCAGCAGTCCAGTCCTGTTTCTCTTTAGACGCTTCTGACGCTGTCTGTGGTTCAAGAGTGGCTTGACACAAGGAATGCGACAGCAGAAACCCATGTCTTTCATACATCTGTGTGTGGTGGTTCTTGAAGCACTCACTCCAGCTGCAGTCCACTCTTTGTGAATCTCCCCCACATTTTTGAAGGGGTTTTGTTTCACAATCCTCTCCAGGGTGCGGTTATCTCTCTTGCTTGTACACTTTTTTCGACCACATCTTTTCCTTCCCTTCGCCTCTCTATTAATGTGCTTGGACACTGAGCTCTGTGAACAGCCAGCCTCTTTAGCGATGACCTTTTGTGTCTTGCCCTCCTTGTGCAAGGTGTCGATGGTCGTCTTTTGGACAACTGTCAAGTCAGCAGTCTTCCCCATGATTGTGTAGCCTATAGAACTAGACTGAAAGACCATTTAAAGGCTTTTGCAGGTGGTTTGAGTTAATTAGCTGATTAGAGTGTGGCACCAGGGGCCATCAATTTTGAACCTTTTCACAATATTCTAATTTTCTGATATGATGAATTTGAGATTTTCATTTGTTGTCATTTGTAATCATCAAAATTAAACAAAATAAACATCTGAAATATATGAGTTTGTATGTAATGTATGAATATAATATACAAGTTTCACTTTTTAAATGGAATTACTGAAATCAATCTACTTTTTCATGATATTCTAATTTTATGACCAGCACCTGTACAATACTTTGAAATTTGTGGTTTTATTGTGAAAAGTTGTAAAAAGCAGATAAAAATATACAACATGAAGTAACCAAAGCAAGTAACTAAATCTTAATTTACTGCTCACTATAGTAAACTACTGACTGTCCATTATGTATGGACTGCAGAAGTTCTTTCATGCATGGCATTTCAACACCTGCTGAGCTTTTGACAGCTTCCCTACAATCAGTGCCTTGCTCATTATAGGAAGAAAGATACCTAAGGCCAGCTTTCTCCCTTTCAGTCATGTCTTTTGAGTCTATTTCAAACATCAGTTCACCAGACAGCCACAGCAATCGGTGGCTCTATAACCTCAGGCCTCCCAGTGTGACTCTGCCTAATAAATTATAGCATCGTACTTCAAAGCACCATACAAAGGGCGCTCAAATTTCAGATCATGTTTTGAATGTAACAATTCCTGAAAAAAGCATTTGCAAAAACTCATACAATAAGGAGTATATTTGCTATATTTTCATAATTTCATTTTCAAATGTAACTCTATTCTTTATTATAACATACTTACCTTCGTTTTATGCATGGAAAGTATGTTTTTCATTTATTTATTTTTAAAAATCCTAAGAAACTTCTTTGCCGCTGAATCCTGGAAATGATTCTTACCCCAATCTTAAAATCAAACAAATAGCAAACCAAAACATGAAGATGAAGCAACCCCCCACAGAAAGAAATTAGATAGCCATGTGCCAACATGCTGGTTTGTGGGTGTTTTCTCTGGAAATATTGGAAAAAGCTCCTCTCTTTTTATGAACCAGCAGGTCCAGAGCATGGGGTGAAGACTGTGGAGATCTCAGATATTTGGCAAAGTCACCAGTGGTAACAGGAGGATACTTCATCATAGTCACAGTCACTGTCAGGTAGCTGAGACCTTGCCAGCCTTTTCAATTTCTTCTGGCCTCATAGCAATTTGACCAGTCATGAAATAGCAGTTGCATTGCAATCTGTGTGTAATTGTATTTGTATAACGCAGTGCAGGGAGTGACCTAAATGGGGCTGAAGGACACCTGCATTGAGATAGCAAATAATACAGGCAGAGGTGCCATATTACATAACTGCCACTGGAGAAATGTCTTTTTAGTTGCTCTGGGGACGTCAGCAGATGGCTTCAAAGTCACAAACCCTCATTTCTCACATTCCAATAGTCTATTAAATGAGTACTGACTCTATATTATGGTTGGAAAGTGTCAGGGAAGGGTTTGGCTGCTTTAGAAATGGTATTGGGGAGGGGAGATTTGAAACCCCAAATTAAGACTCATAGGTTCGAGATAATATGAAAAAAAAGCAGCCTCTAATTTAACTTAATGGCACCTAAAACACAAAATAGAAAAGAATTCAAAGTCCAAAGTCAAAAGTTAATGAAGTGATGAAAGTAATAAAGCCAAACACCCACCAAATAGGATTAAACTAGAAACCACTAACAAATAATTACCTGGCAAAGATGCTTAAATACTTTTGGGATAATGAGGTGGCTGAATTCAAGCGACTGTTTAGCAACAAGCAATGATTGAGGGGATGATTATTTAATTACCAGAGTGGGCATCTTTTAGCCTGAAAGGACAATGACGGAAAAAATGGAAAAAACAAAAAAATATTATGATAAAAAGTTTATTTTTTTGACAAAACAACAAGTTGGTGATTACATGGATTAGTAAAGTAGTTTAATTACAGTAAAAAGTGCAGATGTCCAAGAAGTTTTTTAAACTCACCAAGTCATATACTACTGTATGACCTTACAAATTTTAAATTCAATTTAACTTCAGTTCATTGAAATAAATCAATTTTAAACTAAGAAGAATTCAGATTGATTAAAAGTTTTCTATCTTAAGGAAAAGCAGTTGATTGCATCGGCTCATTGACTCAAAAGCAATCCCTCTCACCAAGCATGCCTGTAGCGACAATGGAGAGGAAAACTCCCTTTTAACAGAAAGAAACCTCCAGAAGAACCAGGCTAAGTGTGAGCTGCAGAGGCCAACTGTAGTAAGTAGTAAGTGATAAAAGCAGACATAGAAAAAGAAGCAGAGATACAAAAGGCAACTGTCAACCAGCTCCACAGGCGACTTCATCCAGGAAACACACAGCCAGGCAGATGAGGTCCAAGCCAGCTCCCATGTTAGAGGATGAAAGACAGCACAAACAGTTAGTCTTAGTCAGAGAAACAGAACTACACTGAAAAACAGGCCAAGCTCCAACACTCCAAGATGTTGGAGCTAAGCCATCAGATAACTCTGATTAAAATGTAATATTTTATATTTGTATTTTACTCTTTACTCTTTGCTTTAATTGATCGTATAGAAACTGCTTTGTGAATTTACATCAAAAAGACTATGTGAGTAGAGATAATATATCATGCATGCATGCAGTGAGTAAACAGGGAAGAGCTACAGACATATATCTAGTCTATAATAGAAGCAATGACAGATTAGCAACTCTGTGGTGCCAAAAAATACTGTGCAAATGAAAAAAGAGATCACAGATCAAGTGAGAAAAGGTGCAAAAATATACATTGTGTGCCAAGAGGGATAAGATGAGTAGTACTCAGGATACAGTAAGAACATTGGTTTTCACTGAACCGGTAGCTAAGATAGGAGAAACATTCTGACATCCCTGCCAAGTTGATGAATGCATACGTATACAGTCATATGCATATTAGTGACAACAATTTTTTTTTAATTTAAATTCGCTCAAAATAAATGTTAATTAATTGATTCATTCATTTGTTCATTCATTCAGGTATTCATGCTGTGCTATTGTTAGGTTTTATATTGATTGAAAAGTTGAAATATTGTATTTAATGCATACAGTATTTGCTTTTTCTAAAGTTTACCTTTCCAAATGTAACTTTTTGCAAAGGCATTCCAGCTCTATGTTCACAGATGAAAAAACGCATATTAGGAAAAGATCTCGGTCTCTGCAGTGAAACATGGAGGAGGCTCCATCATGTTCTGAAGCTGTTTTTCGTCATCCAACACAGGATGTTTTGAATCTCAGCAGGTTACAATAATATCTCAAGACTATTAAACGATTCTAGAGAGAAATGTGCTGCCCACTGTCAGAAAGCTTGGCCTTAAGTTGATCCAGTCAAAATACACAGCTAAAAATACCCAGTAAGTGCTAAGAGGAAAATATTGGACTATTCTGACGTGTTCTTCTATGAGCCCTGACCTAAATCCTATTGATCATATGGAAGGAGCTGAAACATGCTTTCTGGAAAAGACACCCTTCGAAGCAGTTTGTTCATGAGGTGTGGTCTAAAATACCTGCTGAGAGGAGCAAAAGTCTCACTGAAAGTTACAAGACTGGTTGGATTGAGGTGATGGCTTTAAAATGAAGTACAATAAAATATAAATTTAAGGTTATTATTTCTGTCCTTGTCTGCTCCATTAGCTTTTTTCAAATAATTTGAAAGATGGTTAAAATAAGTGTCTGACCTTCATTTGGATATCTTTCTATGAACATACTTTTTTTTTTTACATTAAATGATGGGTACCAACAACTTTGTCGTGTATCTGTGATGAAAGATCAGGATAAGAAAATGTTATTAGCTTTTTTCAGCATGTGCCAACACATTTTCTAAGGAATAATTATTACTGCATGTAAACATAAATATTACTAGGGTTTTTGTACATAAAAAACGTATATACCAAAAAAAAGGTGTGTATATAATATATAAAAACAGGTATATATATATATATATATATATATATATATATATATATATATATATATATATATATATATATATATATATATATATATTTGCATTTTAACCTGAGGAAAATATGTGAAGGTTTTTCTTTTCAATGAAGCAGGGTGTACCCTTATTATTCCTTATTGTATCCTTCAGTTTACTATCGGATCAAATCTGGGCAACTAAAAGTTTCTACTTCAGAAGATACCTGCAAAAACTTGTAAAAAAAAATGTTTATTTTCGCTTTTAATGGCCCACTGGTGTGATTCTGGTATTTATCCCATCCTGGTACCTCAGTTCACTTGGTAATCCAGTCATGGCACTGTGTCAGGATAGGTGCTGTTCACTCGGAGCATGTCAAACAGCGGAACTAGGCTAATGGATTTCCTGTGTGTCCCTCTGGGTTGCTTCACTATCGACAGAAGAGTGACTCAAGTACTGCCATTCACAACCCTGGAGCTGATAACACAGGAAGGCAAAGCAGACAGTGCGGCAGTTCACCTGTCAGTCCTGCTTCTGTTCCAAATGGCTACTGTTGATTTAACTGATTGGAGGCAGGCCCACTTAAACCAAACAGAGCGTCTGTGTCCCACTGAGAGTGTTACCGAGACAAAACATGCTGGTATAATCGGCCTCTTGTTTACTCTAACATGGCAGACGTGACCTTTGGTGGGAGTTGAAAAAAAAACTACAGGGACCCAGCAAAGACTGAGTTGGGCTTAGGAGAGGAAGCTCCTGCATGTGTTGACATTACAGGCCATCTGCTTTAACTGGCCAACTGGGATGTAAGCGAGAAAAAGGTACTTTTAGCTCTGTAAGCCACTCTGGAGCTCTGAGTGGAAGTGATGTGGGCTTCATTAAAAAGAGGAGTTTAAGGCATTTGTAGAACATTAGAAAAGAGGTGTATGGAACACACCCAAAAAATACAATATGACTTTTAAAAAACTAATGTGAATGGCATGATACATGTAGTACAATACTTAAAAGTAAGTTGCCTAGCACATACCTTTTGCACTGAAATATATAGAGAATCTTGCTTCTTTTGCATAACAGTTTAGAGGCTTGAAAACTATCATATATTGTGATACTGATATTATAAATCTTAAGAACACAAATAAAAACAATAGGTATGACAAGCTCTTTAAAGTTTTAAAAACCGGTATACAGTTTTAAAACAGGTCTCAAACTTAAATCCTCAATGGTTGGTGTTTTGCAACTATGTCCTTTATCCTTCACACCTAATTAGAAGGGCTTATAAATCTCACCAGCATTGACCCCAGCCACAGAGAGCTCTGTTAATGACCTCAAATTGGAGTCAGGTGTTTTTAGGCAGAGAAGCATCTAAGGCTATGTTCAGACAACAGCCTGAAGTGACCAAAATCCATTTTTTTTTTACCCATGTGTGATGTATCTGATCTTTTCAGGACAGTCTGAACTACACATTTGATTTTTTGCAATGTGACCCAGGCCACTTGGCTATGTGGTCCTGAATCCGATACGTGTCTGATCTTTTCAAATGTGACCTCTATCTGAACGGCCAGGTCGCATTCATCCAACCTGAATGTAGAAAATTTTTAACAAAGGTCCCTATTCTGTGTTTTGCTATGCAGAAGCGGGAAGAAAAGCAACAACCATGGCGGATGATAAAGTGGGGAGCAGTCTTTATTTTCAACCTTCTTGAAAAGATTACGCTGTTAATGCACTGGCTGAGGTTGGGAAAGAAATTAAAGATGGCAAGATGCACTCTAGCAATACCATCCATGTTAACTTAGATAAACACAGAGCACATTTGCTCATGACGTCATTGCATGCTCTACTGCGCATGTCGGACACTTAAGTACTTCTATTAAATCATCAATAGTTACGTTACCACCATTGTTTCATGGTTCACTTGGTCCTATTTTCTCTCTGTTCGTATCAGTGCGCGCCGTCATTCAGACAGCTAGGGCCTACTAACCTGACAACAGCCAGATGCATGTCTCCCTCCGCCCAGCTAGGAGCTAGGCGGAGGGAGACATGCGTCTGGCTGTTGTTGAGCTCGCTGTCTGAATGACGGCGCGCACTGATACGAACAGAGAGAAAATAGGACCAAGTGATAACGACGTGTGACTTTTTCCACTACAACGTTTTTGGGATGCAAAAATATCGCTCTTTTGAACACATAATGTTTTGGGAAGAGAAACGTTTTATTTCGCTGGCTCTACCAAACCTGCCGGACTACTTTCGGCTTGACCAAAACTGGACGAGAACTATGCTCACAGGATGCTGCCAGGGGTAAGTCAGTGTGATTGCAGGACACTGGTGATGGGGATGCCATACAGATTCATGTCAAAAATACCGAACTATCCCTTTAAGCATATTTCCAAGCAATATTGTTTCATGTGCTTAGAGAATAAATGTGTAGATACTACATAATACGAATAATATGCATATTAGCTTGCTCAATTCATCTCAAAATTCCATAGATTTAATGGATCAACTTTTTTTTCCCGTTTTCTGGTGATAGCGGGTCTCCCGACATTAGGAATGTGAGTGATGAGTGTGAAAAAACAAAAATACATTAAAACCTTGCTATCAAATATATTTTTTGTGTATTGACAGATTTGACTTCCTGTTCAAGAACTAGTCAAAATGGACAGATTTAAGAAACTCAGTTCCATAAATGAACCTGTTCCCATGCTGCTCTGCAGGCACTACCTCATACAGGTTTTGTGTTTATTGCATGCAGCGCATTATCCTCAGCAGTCTGCTATGCACCAAACTTAACCATACAATATGTAAACCCAAAGAAGCTAGGTAAGGGAAAAATTATATTTAGGAGGAACTAATATTCACGTTCACACAACACTGGAGTTTACCCTAAACTCTAGATTTCAGTGTATAGGACTATAGAAGCCTGTGGGAGGGTATCAAGCATAAAGCTCTCATGGTAAGGAGATAACCCCAGTAACCTGCAGGTCACAACCTTGAATAATTACTTTTTGGGGGTGTAAAAACAACAAGGGTCATGGCAATTGTTATTATTTTATCAATCATATGTATACAGTAAATGAGGAAATCAAAAGAAAGAGAAAAATGTATAGTATCCAGTTCTTTAGATGTGACATCAGCTATTTTATGAAGTGCCAAAAAAGTCATACTATCTGGAGAAAATTAAGTTAGTCAACAATTGTTTATTAAAGTAAATAATATGAAAGGAGATAAAGAAAGAGGCGAAATATCTTCTCTGAGCTGAAGGGTTGCAACATTCCACCAATAGGAATCCCAGATGCCTATATCTTGCACAGAATTCGCAAAATAAAGATCCATATCTGTTTTTGGTTAAATTTCTGAGTTATATTCCTTGACATTAAATAATTTTTAGGAATGTCTTTATCATGGAAGCTGATTTCCTTTAACATATAACATATAAACATGGAAATCAGATTGCTGTCTTAATTTTGATTAATAATACATTTTCTTTTCTCAAAGTGCTTCTGTATTATTGTGGCCCTGGTCAAAGATGTAATTTGACCATAGACTATGAACTGACATTAGAATGAATGACTGCATATCCCATTCCCCCCTCTGCTGGGTTTGCATTTTGTCCTCACTGGTAGAGCTTAACTGAGGCTGTTTTTAGACAAAAGAAAAAAAACTGACAAGATTGTCTTAGCAGCATAGGAAAACAGTGTGACATTTTTTTCATTCCACACCCTGCTGATTTTTGTCTGTGCTCCTCCCCAAACGACAATGAGCGCTTGTGAATAAGTAGTTATTGCCTGTCGCATAGCTTGCAGCAGAAATAATGAGCTGTAATGACATGTTAAGATTTGGAGTGAGAGAGTTTGGTCCAATACAGCAGAGTAGCCTCAGTCCAGCTAAGTGATGGTCCCAACCCAGCTCCATCTGCCCATTGTGTTTGCCCTTGGCAAACCAACATAGTTGCTGGTGATGGTGAGTTAATGAGGACTGTGGAAAGGTTAAGTAAACAGGAGTGGCCAGTCTAAGAGGAAAATTACTACTGCCATCATCATAGAGGGTAACTCAGCAGAGCTGGGGCAGCTCTTATCATTATGTCATTTATCAGCTGGGATTTTAATGATGCATGGGGACCATTGAACTGTATAATGCAAGTAGCATGCCAGTGGCACATACTGTAACCTCTGGCTGCTAAGATATTTAAAACCTTATTAGATTGGAGATTGCAGCATTTAGGTAATAAACCTTTTTCTCTCTTTAGAGGGCACCAGGATTAATGTATATACATGTACATGTATGTAATTTCCTTTTGCCCTGTGGAGTTAAGATATGTGCCACACAAACCCTTCCCCATCTGTTCCTACACATACTCTACTTGGAGTTGGTAAGTCATTGTATGGAAATTTCCTTTTTTTAACGGACAGTTTGGATTTCTTGAACTACTATGAACTTTTAATCTGTGAAAGTATTCTGCGTTCCCACGGGTCCTTTAAAAGTATTAAAGGGCATTGAATTCTTCAAAATAAATGTAAGGCCTTTATTGGTATTAAGATTCTTGAATCAGTCTTTCATATGTCTTACAATTGTTACCACATCATACTCTATATAGGATTTTATGTTTGTAATCCATATAAAAAATTAAGATAACTGACAATAATTTTTACCAAACTTACTATTATCGGTGCCATCCTGATAGCAGAACCAATAAAAACGATGTTGTGGTCAGACCTTGGGGTGATGTACTACTAACATTTCAACAACAGTGCCAGTAGCACCAAATCTCTGTATAATGTTTGGCGGTACACCTACAATGACAGCTGAGGTATTCTGGACTTGGGGTAGGGAACAAAACAAAGTCTGTGAATTCAGTTCAGTAGTTGTTGAAAATATATTTGATATTTCTGTGTTTTTAGCTGTCTTCCTATTTGGAAAGTTTTTTTTTATTTTTTATTTTAAATATTTATAGTAATAGTTTACTTTAAAATAAACATTTGAGCAAATTTCTCACAACCAGGTTTTTTCTTGTGTTTGTTGTGAAGTTGGTTTTAACATTTTATTTCAAATGGCATTACAAATTCGTTTTGCGTTATGCTGTAGGAACCCTGTGTATTACTTCGATGTCATGTCCGTAAGGTTTTAGTGTGTATACATCTACAAGATGGTGGGAGGTTAAGGTCTTGGATGGATCAGATGGATTGCCGGAATTACCTTTTTTCCACTTTAAAAGGACTGACAAAAAAAACCAAACAAGTAGAGACTCCTTTGGCATCCTGACTCTGTTAATACACTTCAGCTTCAATGAAGAAGTCAGAACCCCGACTCCCAAACTGCCTCTTCTCTCCCTACTGGCTCGAGTAAAATGCAGAATAAGGTTTAAAGCATAAGCAATGTGATGTAGATGCTTCAGTGTCCCTCAAACCTAAGGAGAATTTAGAAAAGCCAAGAAAAGCAAATTAACCTAACAATCATGTTTTGTATAGAACAATTGCGATGTATAGCTGGTTTTATCAATATATTCAGCTGCTGAAATATCGACCAAGCCCGTGACATCACCACTTGGAGTACTTCAACATGGTGGCGCCCTTGCAGAAAAATTATAAAACAAAGCTTCATATTTTTACTTTTATGTTTATAATTTTCATATTTGTAATATAATTATTGATAATAGTAATACACAATCTCGAGAATTAAGTTAGCTTGGTTAACTGTTTCATTACCACTTTAAAGAGGCACTGCAGAGTTTCCAAATGGTGCTGCCACCTGTGGCCAAAACACAGAACTGCAGCACTCTTCTGCTCATCGCACTCGTATTTGACAATATTATTTTTTCTTCATTACTTTTTCAACATTACGTGGAGTTGCCATTGGTGTCTGAGGTGAGTGATGTTTTAGTCTGAAAGTGTCAAATAAAAATGTAAATATTTTTCACAATAAACTTACAAAATATCTCTTTAAATGAACATACAACAATCAGAAAATGTGATTTATTCGTTTTCTGTTTAAATAGACTGTTCCATATATTAGTTTTGAACGTGGATATTTCTACTGAAACTTTAGCTTGTTACCGTATATTGTAAAAGTCTAACGTGCATCATTTAAACTTTTTACTGCTGTCCTGCACAGTTTTGTCAGTGGAGTGGCAAGGTTTATGTGTACTTTTGCTCATTGTTCTGAACTTTTTCTCAGAGCTTCTCCTTGTGATTAACAAAGTTTGTCGCCTCCCTACATACCATGATGGATGGCAGGAATGTTATTCAGCATTCCTGGGCTCTGCTCTGTTGCCAAGTGGCTGTCTCCTCCGATGGCCATTGTTCTCCAGTCGGCTGAAAGAGTCACCTTTATCCGATTGAAATAAATGAGATATACTCAAATTCAGACATTAATTACAAAGTTTATCTCCTGACTAAAGTACACTAATAAAGGTCTCTAATAAAGCATCCATCATACTGAGACTCTAGATGTGGCAAAGGGCACTGGCCAGAGGTCAGTTAATTTGATGAATGACAGTCAGTAAGATCCAGCAAAAGGTTTTATAGATCTTTTTGTTACACAGAGATTCTCACAGTGCTAAAAATATAATAAACTTAACTTTATATATTCCTTCCATAACATTGGGTGTGTTCACATACAATGTGCTTACTTGTCAAATGAGAAACCAGCACAACCGTAACTACTATTTTTGTGGGCTCGCCTGCAGACAATTATGACAAATGTGCATCGAGCTCTGCAGGCTCTCATCGCTGACTGCCACAGGCCAGCTCAGAAATTGTCCCTGCTGGCTTAAAAGATAAACTTATAGAAACAACCAACAGGACAGTAAGCGTTACTCAGAATTTATATAGGCTTTCTGTGGACCTAACCCGTGGGCAGGGGAGATTTTCAACCATAAAATTATATCACAAAAGCTATTTTTTTTCCACATGATCCATTACTGTCAATAATTGACTTTGAGGTATGTTTTTCTTCAGACACCTGCGATCAAGCGTGATAGTACAACGACCTGTCGCTTGTTTTGTTTTGTGTCCCTGAAGGGAAGGGGATCAACGGAAAAACAATAGAGTACAGGAGAACATGATCTCTGCTTTATAATGTGTTAAAAAAACTGACTTATCAGCAAGATATACGAAATACATATCTGTCTGTCTGTCTATAGATAGATAGATATTAAACTATTCATCAAATTGCTGCTTGAACATTCGCTGAAGGCTGCAGCTCCTCTTTTTTGTACAGAATAACAAAGCGGTTGTGACCATGATCCATAATCAGGATAAACTCCAGTGATGTTTACTGGCTCAGTAAACATCAGTTTCTTTTTAAATTAGATGTTATGGCTGAGGTGTGTGGCTCTTCAAACACATGGATTACAGGTGAAGTTCAAGGTGATTATACATTATCACTTTTCTGAGACTTGAGATTCCAAAAAAAACATTAGAAGAAAGCAAGCAAGGCATAACTTGAAAATAAAACTTTCAGGAGAAATGCATGCTATTCTAAAACAAGCTTTTTTGTTTTGTTTTTACTGGTTTAAATGATTACAAGAAGTCAAAGCACAGAGCTATGAAAAGAACCTATTATGCTCATCCAAGTCTTCGGTAGACTTTTTGTTTCACAGAAAAGTAAATCATCCATGCAATGCAATTTCACTGACCATATTGTGGCTTTTGGCAGGGACTCAGAATGACTGTCTGACATCCCCACTTGTTTCTCTGCTAAGATTGCACCAGCTGTCCCCCGTTAGCTTTATAATGTGCTCTTTGTTAACGTTTTATCGGGTGTCTTGATAATGGCAAAACTTGAGGGCAGGATTCATCCAACACTTGGCTGGAATAACATGGAGTCTTCTTAGAAAAGAGCTACTGTTTCCCTGTGTGAAAGAGAAAGCAGCACAGCGACAAGACAATGCAAAATCTGCTGTTAATTGGCGCTAAATGTGGTGCCAATGAAGAACAGCAAGTCAGACCACTTACAGTAAGAGACATTGGCTGGTTACCAGTATCAAATTGGTTAAGAGTACCGTAGTTGCAAAAACCCTTCAAATTAGATGCCAGAGGAAGTGTGAATGATTCAAGTTTACCCTTATCTCACTCCCCCACATGTTGCTGGACAGTTCTAGTCTACTGTCTTTACAAATTTGCCCTGCTTACTAGGGAAACACATTTCACTGCTTGAAGATATTTAATTTATGAAAAATTTGTATAGTCATACATTGTACAGTTAAGCCGAGTACAGTAGCAGCCATTTAAAATAGCCCTTCCCAGTCAAACGCCAGCCGAATGGTAGCCCACTTCCCTGCAACTCTCAGCAGAATCCCCTCCAACTTCCAGCCACTGGAGTGACATCCTCCCTCTCCTGGGCGTGCATATTTTTCTTCCACTAAATTACAGGGTCTGACCAGTAGATAGCACTTCTTTTTAGATCTTAATATCCACAAATCATGACAGAAATAATATTTTAGTACAAATATTGATGTTTAAAAAGGAATTGTAGGGGACCAGCCAAGTTAATGTACTCTGTAATAAGTACTTAAAAATGTTGACCAAATTGAACTACATTAATCATTTTTCTTTGGTTAAAGAGTGTATATGTATTAGAGGTGTGATTTTGTGATATATGGTTATTTTCGGCTGCCCAATAAAATATTGGCATTCAGATCCTAATAACGATTTAAAAAACAAAACATTTAAGCTAAAACAATGAAGGAAAGCGGGCTACCTCTGCACAGCCACTCTCGTAGATGGCGCCATGGAGCCCTTACGCTGTGCAGTGTGGCTCCATTTCTGTAGTTGAGGCAGTCAGTAGAAGACTTGGACTGACTCAAACCCATAACAGCATTGATTTTGATTAACATTTTTTACCCATTGTGCCTTTTCACTTGTCTCCCTGCTTTCATCCCACAATTTTATTTATCTATATATCTGAAATCTATTATGAGAGGAAATAAGTAATGTCACTCTGAGGTTTATAATATAAATTATACAAGGATGTGAAAAGCCAAACAACATTAAGCTAATGTTGTACAATGGTGGATGAATGTGGAGTAAAACATATGTATATAACCTCGAAGGAACTGCTGTTAAAAGCTCTCTTTGCTTAGAGAAAAAAGAGGTTGTAGCTCAGAACTATTATTGTTGGAGAAAATGCAGGAGGAACATTTGGACATAATAGTTTTTTGTTGTTTTTTTAACTTAATGCAGCCTTTTTTTTTTTTTTTACCCCAGAGGCCCTTGGGGTGAGATGAGCTTTGAGTTGGCCCTAAATATATAAACTAATTTGATTTGATTTGATTTGATTTGAGAGGACACAAAAAGAAAAAAAACTGGCCTAAAAAAAAAAAAAAGAAAATAATTTAATTCTCTTACCTGATACATCTGCTCACAGTTGCCGACTCTCTGGTGCGAATGTTGGTTTCCTGCTTGTTATCAGACATACCTTTTACAACATCTGTTGTTCCCTTGTTTGTTTTGGATCCTACTTATGATTAAATTCAAAATTCTAGCTAGTTTTCAATCCAACAGGACCACTCTTTTCCAAACATAAGCAATCTAGAAGCACTTATGCAAGAAGTGTTGGTACAAAAAACATTGTTCTTAAATTGTGTGATTTAGGAATAATTTTCCAGGATTTTCCTCCTATTTCTAATTTTCTCTCAGGTACATTTACATTTTACTAGTGCTGCAGAATTTACATAGAAGTGTTATGCAATAGCTGTTATCCAGACCTAGTTTTTCACTAAATTACTACATTCGTTGTTACTCAGAGGAAACTGTCCATTTAAAAACCCAGTATAAATCAGGTTACATCATTATATATTATGAAGTCTACAGGTGCACTTGCAGCTATAGATATCAAGAGGACACTGGTTTAATCGGTTGTCATTTTGTCAAAGGAAAGAACAATCAGTGAGGTCTATGCAGGATCAAGATACTATTGAAAGTTCCCTCCACTGCAGTTCCTTGGCTTTGTTATTACACTTAGGGCCGGATCTATCAAAGGTTTGCGTGTATAAAAACGTGAGCTATTTCACTGCGCACGCTAAAAAATGTACAAACTGATCTATCAACAGCGTGCTAAAAGGATTTGGTCTTTAAAACGTGCTAAATAGCGCCTCTTATCCATTTAGTACTTTTTCTGCAATGAATATGCAATATGGGGCGTTTACACGCAAAAGTGCGTCTTGTAGGAGGAGAACATGTAAATATATTAATTTAGCACTCGCAAAGTGATTTATCAAACCTGAAAGCAATTTTGCTAACGGTATCTGACTCTATATTTAACACGTTTCAAAAGAAGGTGCAAATGGTCTGTATGCGTAATTGTGCATACATGGCAGCGGTTATTGCAACACAGTCTCACTCCCAACTCGCAAGAAGGAGACATCGAAATGAAGCAAGGAGACGCAGAGAACGCATTTTTTCACTCCGACTGAATATTTTTGGAATGAATGAGGAAACGATCATCAAAACATATCGTTTATCCAGCATTGCCATTTTGGAGCTGTTGGGGGAACTCCGAATGGTTTTGGAGCCAGCCACAAGGAGGACCCACGCAATACCAGATATCACAAAACATTGGATCTCCCAATCTAGTTTTTCAGAAGTGCTGTCTGTCGTTCTAAATGCCATGCCATATATATATATATATATATATATATATATATATATATATATATATATATATATATATTTATATTGGAGGGGGTGGGGGTGTCACTGTAAGATTTACATTTCTTAATGCACTAGTTTGTACAAACTACAAACTACTTTGCCGCAAACCACAAAACGCGCAAAACCATAATTTAAATAGGGCGTCTCCAACAGTTTTGCACCTGCCACCAGTTACGCAATCACTCTTGTTAAATCACCCGCAAACCATGGTTCAGCCCCTTGCGCAAAATTCCAGTTTGCGAGCGCAAATTACTGCACGCAAAATTGGATCTTGATAAATCCGGCCCTTAATGTGTAATGTTTCGGTCTGAGTCTGCCTGAATTCATCACTTTAGAGTTTGACCGTTTTTATTTAGATGGGTTGTAGGAGAGAGACAGAGAGTACAGCACAGGTGTGAGTGCATGTTTGCTTGAACTGTTTTTGGCACCATTTCCAAATCAAATTATTTTTGTTTTTATTATTTACTTATTTATTTTTACTTTTGTAACAGTACAGATAATTTACTACTGTTGTGATTTATTCTTCACTGATTGACTCTTACCCCCAGATTCCACATACTCCGTCAGCGCCCCGCTCCGCCCTGTCTGATTTTTTTTCCATGTCACTTTGACTGCAGTGTGTATTGAGAGGCTCCTGCTACGTAGGGAGTTCAGATCCCTATCTGTGAAGATATGTTTCACTGTTTCTGTTCCCCATGAATTTAAAGACTGTCTACCATTTGAATGGGTCAGATTGAAGAAAATAAAAGAAACAAAGAAATGAAAAAAGTAGTCACTATTACTATCACTTGTAAAGGAGAGAATGATAAGTTGCACTTTCCTGCACTGTCCCTTGTTGTCTTTTTTTTTTTTTTGCAAGGCACAGAGAGGTTCACTATTTAACTTTATCTGTTTTCTGCCCTACTGAACTCCTATTACAGGTTAGATATTCTGTTTATCAAAATGTTTAATTATTTTTTTATGCCTGAGGGTGCCCCGCCTGCTATATACAGTGCATGTTGTGCAACTCTAAATCTGTCGCTGCGATTGAGAGATTTTAAACGTCGCCAAGGACATACTATTCCCATATCTGTCTTTCTAAAATCTCTAAATGGTTATACAGTGTGTGGTAAACTACTGAAGGGTTTGGGGCCTGGACTACCATTAGAAAACATAAGGTATTCTTTTTTAATACAGATTCAAAATATTTGCTATTAAAAATGCCTCTTAATCATTAAACAGGTGTCCTCATGCATGTCATACAAAATACAAACATAAAAGCCCATTCATGAGTGAAAACAAAATGACCAGCATACTTAAGTGTACCCCTTGCAATATGCAAAGTAGCTGCTCCCCCTCATATGCAAAACAGCCCCTTTTCTTCTGGAGATCTATTATTTCCTTTCTTGCTTGCATATCCAATTACTAAATGAGTTCTGCCTCATTCCAGCAACTCAAAAAAAAAATTATGTGGTAGCAATTAGTAACACCAGAGGGTAGCCTGGCTTGTCTTGTTGTTGCACATATAATGTCTCCCTTTGGTGTCATTAACCACTGAATCTGTGGTCTGTTTACTGTACTGATCATCCTGTTAATTGTAAACCTGTATCAGTGCTAGATAAGATCAGTCTTCATACTGTTGTATCTATTTGTATAGCTACCCACATAATGCATGGAAAAATGTCTACAAATGAATTTTCATTATAGACCTAAAAATTGTCTTGCTGAGAAATAGACAATAGACCCCTTCCGTGTATTGCATTGATCTCCAACTGTTAAGTTACTCGTAATACATGCCATTGTTGGAGGTTGTCTTGAAAGGATTGTGCCATGATGATATAAAATAATTTTACACTCCCTTTCCTGTTGCTGTAACAGAAGTTCAACCCTGCAGGCTGACCAAAGCTCTGTGGTTTGCCTAGGGCAAGCTGCCTTGCTTCTGCCTCTGCAGCTCATCTGTCACTGGCCTGACTTAAAGCTGCTGGGTCCTTGCCTGAAGACTTTTAAAACTCTATGGCAAGAGGTCATACATTGAATCAGAAAGCCAGGGGTAGAATCTTGGTGCTGGAGCGATAAGCAAGTATTAAATGTGCACATCTATGACTGCAGTGTCTTAAATGCTGCTATCCTAATAAATTTGGGTTAAGCCTATCATAGGGGATGCCTATCCCCTGCATAAACAATATATATATATATATATAGGACACACTAATGTATCTTAAAATATTATGATTATAGTAAACCTTGGGCTGGGCAATATGTCTTCACTTAAGGTAAGTAGTGTTAGTCAAAGTCTTCCTGTCACTACTTCCTGTTGCCTTAACCAATATCATTGTTCATGATTGAGGAAAAACATACTGATGAGTCTCCAAGCCTTTTGGAAATATTTTCTGTGGACTGATAATAGAAAATTTGAACTTTTTAGAGATGGACTTCTCATTCCATCTAATAATAGTACTTTAGAAACATACAGTAACATGTCATTAGGTGAAATATGGTGGTGGTTGTGGATAGTTCAAGTGCACCTTGCTGCTTTTGGAAAGACTTGCCGTACTTCACAGTCATAATTTACAATTTTGGAGAACAATGTCCAGGCTTGACCTACTGAGCAAAACATTGACCTAAACCTAACCAAAATTCCTCCAAAGCCATGTAAAATATCCATCACCAGTCATACATTTTTTGAAAAATGTTTCATTTCCGACTTTTTCCCAAATTAGTATGAAGAATTGAAACATTTAATCAAACACATAAAGCAAAGTCAAAAGAAATCTGTAGGAGGACAAACACCGTTTCACAGTGCTGAGGGAAATCCTCTATGATAAAGCATACCAGGTACAAGGTGTTCCTTTTAAAATGTTTTCCACCAGCATAAATAGTCTGAAAAGCTACTGATGTACCAATGATGCTGCTAAATGAAATACAAAAAAGCCACGAGTGGGTGAAATGAGGGAAAGCACTCTCTCTTCCCCAAAACGTCTCCTCTTCACTTTAGCCGTTGAAGTGTTTGTCATTCAGCTCAATACGGAAAACCTCAGCAAAATATTCTGCATGGAAATGGCCGGAGCCCTAAAAGACTTGATATTATGCTTTGTCTGACTGCAGAAAATAGATTTCTCTGGAGCTTTGTGGTAACCTTACTGCAGCTTTTTACTTGAATGATAATTGGTGAGAAGACAAAGCCTTCTGAACTATTGGTATAGCATAGAAATTATCCCTAAATGGTAAAAGTTTCTGCCAAGTATGGACCTGCTTGAGAATTTTTAAGGATTATAACTCTTATTGCAATTATTATGTGTTTTGTGTGCAGTATTTACAGAAAAGAAAGAAAAAAAAAACTGTAAAAAACATAAAAATACCATTTAAAACAAGTAACAATTTAATTTAATAACTTTTCTTTGCCACATTGCCTTCATTAGTGCAGAACAGCTTAAAAGTGTTAACCCATTTTTTTTTAGTTCAAGTGTTTATCTTTTTGTAACCTCTAGCAGTTCAGCATTTACTTGTAGACCAAACCCCTTTGACCTTTACAGTTTGATTGATAGGTTAATTGATTGATTGTTAATAAGAGCAGACCACACTTCAAAATTGGGCATAAATTAAAACTCTCTGCGTCATACCTGCGACAAGCTCACTGCGACACACGGCTGCTGCCTCTGCAACAGCACGAGCCGCAGCATGCTTGGCCTGCCGGTACCTCACAGCTGACTCTGGAGTCCTACTAGCTAACAAGCGCAGGTAGGCCTCCTTCTTCAGCTTGACTGCATCCCTTTCTTCTGGGCACCCCCAGTAGCTTCGGGGACTGCCGTAACAACATGCACCTGAATTATATATATATGAATATATATAAATGCAAGTTTATTGAAAGTTGTGTATAAATGAAGCATGGTCTTTGTAGTAAATCTATTTGAATTAGATGCTGAAAGCCAATAGAAAAGGAAATCAGTCTATTTTCCATAAGCAGAGAGATAATTATTTTACAATTTTCTTAACTTTAAAGGAAAATTCCGGTTTTTAACACTTTTAGCCCATTTTCTGTAGTGTCCAGGATGAAATCGAATGATCGACACCAAAATTTTGACGATTGGTCCTGTCTCTGCTATTTGGCTCATGCAGAATCCCCCCCTGGCTGCTTCAGAATGGCTTCCATAGTGCATGTCCGATAATGTCCTTAAAACAACCTTAAACGTTCTTTTTTTAAAATATGCTACTCACCGGGTCGTCAGCTCTGTTCAATGACGTTCCAAAAAAAGTTTCGTGAAGAAAAACCGTTCCTGTCTTGTTTTATTTAGCATTTTGTAAATCCCAGAACTATTTTTTCCGATACATCACAACCGCTTATAAACTTCCGCTTCCCGTTCGAATCTGAAGCGTTGCACACTCCAGACCACTAGTTGGTGACAATGTCTCTATACTTTGGGAAACTCAAAGTCCAATATGTCCTCCTCAAGAATCCACCTTTCGTATTCCATTTTCAGAGTTTTTTAAAGTGTTTAACAGAGACGTTAGCACCTCGACATCGGAGTACACAGAGTGAAGCAGAAACACTTGGGCCTTGCGAAAAGACTACAACTAAGCGTAAACAGGCCCCATTTCCGTTTCCGGTGGCGGAGGGATATTGACTATTCCAACAGAACTCAATGGGATTTACAAAATGCTAAATAAAACACTACAGGAACGTTTTTTCTTTACGAAACTTTTTTTGGAACGTCATTGAACAGCGCTGACGACCCGGTGAGTAGCATATTTTAAAAAAAGAACGTTTAAGGTTGTTTTAAGGACATTATCGGACATGCACTATGGAAGCCATTCTGAAGCAGCCAGGGGGGGATTCTGCATGAGCCAAATAGCAGAGACAGGACCAATTGTCAAAATTTTGGTGTAGATCATTCGATTTCATCTTGGACACTACAGAAAATGGGCTAAAAGTGTTAAAAACCGGTATTTTCCTTTAACTTCAGATTTCATTGAACATGTACTCTCTTTTGATGTCCCTAGGGATATATAAGGAGTGGATGTACAAGACAAATATCTAAAAAAAAAAGGACATAACTAAATGATGACCAACAATAGCCCTTTGTCAGATTTTAGATAACCATTTTGCTTAAACTCTCCGACTGATCCTGCCTGCAGTTTGATTCCCTCCTGGCAGCCCCCCTCTCATTTCATGAGGAATTTTCATAAGATGGGAACTTTTTGACATGAAAAATGACACGAGGTGAAACACAAATCGGATCACAATCAGGAGGAAGTAGTTTATTCTGGAGATGTTGACAAGACAAATGTTTGTTCATTGGGTTGTAATAATCTGTAATCAGAGCACAGCAAATGCGTTTTCCATCAGACAGTTTTGTAGTGCAGATAGATTTGAAAAATTGCCTCAGGACCGTGATCAAACACTGGAATCACATCATCTCCAGCAGCCAGTATTAGAACATTTTGTAAACAGTTCTTATCTGTAATCGCTGTCTTTTCTTCTGACGTAGTAGAAAGAAAAATGCATCACCTAACCCTTTTTTTCTTGAGTGGAGGTAACAATTTGAGTTAAAAGGTGGATCTGCTTTAGTTATATCATAAAAAAAAAAAAAAAAACTAAGTAAAACACAGGTATTACATAGAATCAATCCTCTTTTGTGGTATTTCAGAGTGGAATATGTAAATCTGACAAAAAAAAATATTTAAAAAAATTAACAAAAATCACCTATAATTGGGGAAAAATAGATTTTTTTTATTTGTTATATTACAGAATATGCACCATGAATAAGTTTCCTGATTTTATAGTTGTCCAACAGACTCTAACTCATGCCCTACTCACAGATATCAAGCCACAAAGCATAGAAGCTGGCTAGAAACATTGTTGTTTAAAAGTATAGTAAAAGAAAGTTGAGTGGAAAGAAAACTGAATAAAAGGATAGACAACCACAAAAAGAGACACCAAAGACCTAGCTACCAAAATCATCTCTTTTTGCAAGCTACTTACTTTCAGTGAGTTTAGTTTAGAGTTTATAGTTTCAGTGTCTTTATAGACTAATCACAAAAAGTATCGCACTGTTGTTAGCTTATTTAGCCATGGTCTTTACCCTTTATATTACATGGTGGCAGTGTATGTTTAGATCTTAACTTTGGCATAATTCATAATGCATGTGAATATATATATATATATATATATATATATATATATATATATATATATATATATATATATATATATATATATATATATATATATATATATCACTTTGATGTTTAAAGTCATTAGCAGTAAGTAGGAAACATCAAAATTAGCAGAATACATCTCTAATAAATAGTGTTTCAAATTAATCTATATGCATTTTATGGTTTGAATTAATTGCAAAGATCCAGAGTAGGTTGATTCCTTTTTTTCAGTGCATAAACAAAATGCATCGCCAAAACAGTGCTTTTAAGGTGTGAAAATCAACACATTTGCTTACTGTTTTTTTGTTTTCCTGCATATACTAACACTTCAAGTCCAGAGGTGTTTGTACCAGACAAAATATGTGTGGAGGTGGTCCAGGTGGATGGAGTGTGATAAAGGACATTAAGGACTGTAGAAGTTTGATTGTATGTTTTAGTAGGATATCAACAAATTCATCTACATGTAATATTTTTACTTGAAGGCAATTTAGTTTTACATCTCCTAGGTTGCAGTTTAATGATTTTTTTTCTCCACATTTACTGGCATCTATTGTTTTCCACTCTTTTCTGCACAGTATAAAAATCAATAGGAGGACTCCTGAAGCTTCAGTTGAGTCATTTATCAGACAACACATGAGCATAAAGTTTGCTTTTGTCAAGTACCTACAGTGTATTATTACACATAATTTTCACCTCAGAAGTATCAATCCTGCTGTGGATATAAAATAAGTCCTTGTTCAAATGTGTCACTAGGCTGCTCACTCGAACTGTGTGATTGAATAGTAAGGGGAATGGTATTATAGTGCTTTATAAATAATGAAGGAGTAGTAACTGGTCTAACTCCATCATTTACCAAAAAGCTTCTCAATTATGATGATGTTGATAAAAACTAAACAAGGACCCTGGTTCATTATTGAGGTGGTGTTTGGGGTGGAGTAACTGACTATTTTTCCTTGATTTTAGCCCCAATTAGTTCAACCATTTTAGTAATACTTTTACTGTAAATAATACTGTAAATACTGTCCATAAACTGTTAAAGAAGTGAAAAGTTGCTTTAGCATGCCTTCACTCCCCATAAAAATTCTGTTGTGAATACCAGAAAGCAGATAGTGGATGGTGGTAACATTATAACAGTGAAATGAATTCTTTCTAGAGCCTGTGCAATATTTTCAATCATTGCTCGCAGACCCAACTTAATTTGTGAAAACCAGTTGCAAAGTTCAAAAGTTCAAGGAATGCGATGTAAGTCCTCACACTGTATGGCCCGACATTTGGATGTGATCTTGACACTGTAGATACTCAAAAAAAGGTCAGGGTTTTGAACAATTCCGCAATGCTACGCATTACATAGAGGTACTGTAGCTAGTAATATAAGAAGAAGAATGTTTTGCAAATGAATAATGTTCAAATCTCTGAGAAAACAGTTCTCAGTCAGGTTGTGTCACTGCTTTAACGTGCAATTCACTTATGAGCCACAACCAAGCGAAGCGCCACTCATGACCCCCTTGTACAATGCACGACCCACGATTTGACCAGGAGTCGGCCCGAGCCTCAGGCTTATGAGAATAAAGGTGTTACATTACAAGAATAAAGTCATAAAATTACGAGAATAACGTCATAAAATTATCAGAATAAAGTGGTAAAATTATGAGAACAAAGTCGAAAAAATAGGAGAATAAAGTCGTAACAATACGAAAAGCACTATCTTCCCTAAAATGAAGAATGTCAGGCATCATGTAAACTTATATTATGGCATCAGTTTGACAAATAAGGAAATCTTCTAGCAGAACAGCATCAAATTGGCAGTATATCAAAGTCGACTCAGGTTGCTGTTTGATGGAGCTGGTCAGCCGTCATATGCTGGTCAGAGCTCAAAGCTTTCTTTTTGAAACGGGTTGTGTTATGATGACTTCCAACTTGTTACTTTTCAACTTTATACAAATAACATTACGACTTAATTCTTGTTATGTTACGACTGTATTCTTGTAATGTTGCAAATTTATTCTTGTTATATTACGTATGACTTAATTCATGAAATTTAACGACTTTATTCTTGTAATTATGAATTTATTCTGGTTATTTTATGACTTTATTCTTATAATGTTAAGACTTAATTCTTGTAATATTATAACCTTATTCTTGTAATGTTACGAATTTATTCTCATAATTTATGACTTTATTCTCAAAAAAAATAAAAAAGATCTCTAGCTTGGGC
Source organism: Cyprinodon tularosa (assembly GCF_016077235.1). Classification (NCBI taxonomy): domain Eukaryota; kingdom Metazoa; phylum Chordata; class Actinopteri; order Cyprinodontiformes; family Cyprinodontidae; genus Cyprinodon; species Cyprinodon tularosa. Next base: position 1,185,908 of record NW_024039241.1, on the reverse strand, counting down.
CTAATACAGTACTCCTTCATAGTTTACAATTGTTCCATGTTTCCTCCATTTAAAGGTATTGGCTCTTTCTATGATTGATATTGAGTTTTGATTCTATATAGCCATAGCAATAATTTTAACATCTTTTCCAGGGTAATTAATGACAGTATTTTCATCTTAACAGGTGGGTTGTTTTTAATTCCTTGTTGGTTCTACAGGTCAAGCAGTTATGGTGCCTTGGTGTATTATCATGTAGTTGTTTTTGATAACATTACCCAAAATAATTGAAGACTAATTTGGGGATTTTATGAGGTTCACTCAGTTGAAAATTTAAACTTAAACCTTGTTGACATTATGACATGAAGTTTTGTTTTGTTGAAGTTATACATCATTTTTTTTTTGCCAAAATTAGGCCAAAAGACAGCACATTTAAACCACAACAACATAACTAAACACTTGGAATGAATCTCTCGAATCCCGTTCAACACTCTGCATTTGTAATAAGTAACAAAGAGTTTAAATAAAGTATTTAATACTTACAAGCTGCCTAGGATGTACCCTGCATATTGCCAATGACTGCTTGAGGTAGACATGCATGGATGTACGGTATTTATTTAATACAAACTAATATACCCAACATACCAATATTTAACTTACTTGAAAGTTGCACAAATGTCACCAGAAACTTTATTAAAATGACTTATTTTCATTTTGTGAGCTATTCTGGGCATGGATGCAGAGAACTGATGCTAACTGTGCCTAGCAGTAGTACTTAAAGTTAAATTTAGCTTCTCCCCATCCTTAAAAATAGATGCTTAATGAAACCCAGTGGCTTGGCAAAAAGCAAACGATTTGAACTTTACCTCTCGTCATTTATTTATGCAGCAACGGAGGCCTCTTTGCAGTACTGCCATTTGTAGAAAGAAAGGGAGTACATTAGATTAATCTGACTAATGAGCTATCACATTGGATAAATAAATGTAGAAGAACAATAATGTATTTTAATAAGAAATGCTAAAGGGTGCTCCCGTGAAGAATTACATTTCAAAATCCCCAGCCTATAGAATAAATCTGACTTCCCATTTTTGTTGACACATAGGGGCCACGTGAAGTTGATTTTAATAATTGATCACCACAAAGTGCTGCAAGAGAGCTTTGCTGATAAGCAAAAGAATAGGTTTTTGTGTTTGAATCACAACATCCTATCGATCCCCTTTGAAGAATGCTTAGTGGAAGAGTAGCAGACTTAGGGATTATTTATGGATCCCTCCTGACCTTAGCAATTCCCTTCGAGATCGTGTTTAAGGCTATGAAATTGACTGCCAAATTTGCACACATGCAACAACTAAATCTAAAGTGACAGCAATAATCAGAGTGGAGAGATTAGCAGCTCTCAGCTTTATTTTTCCTTATTCTACAAAGACATACATCATCATCAGCAGCAACTAAGGTGGAGCACCTTCACCTGGAGAGTGGCTGTGCTTGGCTCCCACGTTTTTGGAAAACTGTTCTCACTTGTCACCTTTGATCCATCTACTCTTATCGGCTTAAAATTGAGGCAGCACAGGAATATTTTGAGGATGTAAATTCACAGGAGCAAGCTAATGCAAAATCAGAGTATATAAGAGATTTGTATAAAGTATTTTTTTTGTACCCTGATTGCCTGCACTTTGAAACATTAAGCATACAAATTTCCATCCCAGAAACCTAGTAAATCCTGTTGTGAAATTTGGTTTCAATTATTTAAACTGCACTTTGCAGAAATGTTTATGCTATTCAAAATTTTTTACATCTTAATTAAAAATGCAATACTGTGTTATTAAAATTATACATGAAAGACCAACCCAAGTATGAGTGCGATTGGGAAGTGGATGGAAAAAAAGCACACAGCATTCTTTAGAGATCAAATGATTCAGGTTTCCAACAGCTAATGCTGATTATTTTGATATGAGTCTAAATGATTTCTGTTATATGCTGCTGATTTGTTTTGGGTTGATGCTTAAAGCCAATGTTGGTTTCACTTCCTCAATTTACATGGAATGACACAAAAGATGTACTATTTATAAACAACTCTAACAAAAAATCAACAAGGAATAACAGATAATGAATCAATGCTCATACACGGATCAGCTGATACTCTTACAAGAAAAAAAATGCTAATATTGGCCAAAAATATGACCAACATATTTGTGTATCACTAATCGGCAATTGTGTTGAACCACCTGAGTGAAAATTTTCTAGAACCACCTTTGCTGCAGTTGCAGTTGTCAACTCTGCATCTCCAAAGACATAATTACCTTTTCTTATATTGCAAAAGCTCAAGACATAAGACATCGGTAAACATGATTTTTCAAGGTGTCACTGAATTAGTTTAGAGTTCATTATAGTTTAGAGTTAGATATAATTTAGAGAAATACCTATTAAGAGTTTAAATAGGTATTTCTTACTGACTCTACATTCAGGGCTGTTGCCCTCTTAAAAGGTGAACCTCTGGCCCAGTCTGGAAGTCTTTTACAGCCTATAAAAGGGTTTATAAAAGGTTTTCCTCTGGGAATGCCCTGCTGTGTTTAACTCTATTAAGGTTAATGTCCAGCCTTAGATTTTCACTACACAATGTTTTGCATTTAAACCAAAAAGTTCAATGTTGGTTGAATCTTGCAAAAGCACCTTCCCCTATTTGTTTGCTGTGTTCCCAAAGTTTAAACAATGCTTTTTCTATTTTTCATTCCACAATGGACTTATCTTTTCCACTCCTCCATAAATGCTAAATCTATACAAGTGCATGACTAACAGTTGTCTGTAAACAGATTCTTCGGCCTGAGAGTTACCAAATGAGTCTTAACTGCTCCTCTGTTTACATGCACTCCTGTCATTTTAGGTGGGTGGTCATGGCTCGGTAGCTTGGCAACCATATCTTACAGATTCCCATTTGGGTTTGAGGGATTGAACAGTGCTCTGTATCCTATGTTTAAGAACATGCTTTATAACTTATACCTAAACTTCTGCATATCTTTACACCTGACCTGTTTACCGTTCCTTTAGCCATATGTTGCTGATTTTCCCTTATGTTATCAACAAAGCTTTACAGAACAGGTGGATTTCTAATTGGGATATAGTGACATACAGATACTTTTTACTAATTGGTTGTATTCTTAAGGCTGAATTGCATTTTATTCTGTACCCTTAGAGAGTAAATGTTAGGTTTTTTTTTTGTCGTATCATATAAAACCCTAATAAAAACATTAAAGTTTGTGGTTCTCCCGTGATAAATTTTGGAAAAAGTTTAAAGAATATCAATACGTTTGCAGGGCACTGCACATTTAGTTCATATTATTTTGCCTCTATCTACTGCGACTTCACAGAATCTCAGCTTGGCAACATTTCTTCATTTCTGAGTCACTTGTCTTTTCACGCAATCTGCTGAGTTTCAGTTCAATGTGAAGATTGCCAAGAAGCAAATAGTTGTTTTTTTTATAGAGTGGACTATATCTCCTCATTGTGATAAACTAATATGAAGCACTTTGAGAGAGCAATGAACGGAGAATTTGAGCGGCTTTAATATGAAGCTCATATATTTTCTTTTTAAACCTTCTGAGCATTTCTGCCAAATTGTGTGATTTTCTCTTTGTTGCGATGGCACTGAGGGTGCACTGGCTGATGTTCACAGCCTCCCTCTGTTGTTCTCGGTTTACACTTTCACTCTGCCTGATGTCGGGGATTGTTTTTCCGAGGCGGATGGTGTTTATGTGTCTTTGTTGTTAATTTATTAAGTACAACGATGAACAACAAAAGATACCACTGAGTACATAATGAAAATACATATTTATTATTTTTATTATAGTTTATGTGAAATGTTTGGAGGTAATTTTTGTTTAGTTTGCAATAGACTATTTCTGTAGTAATATCTGAAAACTGGAGCTTGATCGAATTTTACTTCAGGTTTCTCTATACTGTTGTTCAGTGATTCATCTTGAAAGGTTCAGTTTAGGTAACTAGACATGACCATACCATACCATACCATACCATACCATACCATACCATACCATACCATACCATACCATACCATGCCATATCATGCCAACCTAATTTATGAAGCACTTTATACACCGGACAGGACCAAAGTGCTGTACACAATCATAAAATACGATGCAATTATAAAATAGAAAGAATAGTTAGTAAAATACATATTAGTATATAAACAAAATAAAACAAAGTGAAAGCTATCAAATTGTGCCAAAAGCCAAGGACAAAAGATAAGTCTTAAGAAAGGACTTAAAAATAGCAAGAGAAGAGGCCTGTCTTATCCTCAAAAGACTATGACCATGACAAGGATGACTGGGAATCTTCACAGATCTGTTCATCAATTTAAACAACCAGCTGAAGCCAAATCAATTGTTTTACATCTGCTCACCTGCTTTGCAAATTTAAAACACTGTTAATTTTAATGTGTTGATTTTTTTTTTTTTTGTGTGTGTGCCTTGCTTGTTCAGAGCTCATATTCTCTGTTTAATTTTTATTTTTATTTTCTAGCACTGCTGTAAATTATGCTGTTTTTATTTTTTAATTCTCCACTTTCAACTTTAAAGCAAGCCTTTCTTTGTGTATAGTGTTTAAGGTTAATTGCTTTTTTAAATTTTGGTTGTGTGTTTGTTTTATTCTTTGTTCTGTTTTTCTCCTTTTTTAGAACTTTTTAGCTTCAGTGTCTTCATTTGCTCAAGATTAAATGAGATCTTCCATGATTAAAGGAACACAAAATGTCAGGTTTCTTTTCTTGCTGTTGTTTTTTTCATTTAATGTTCTGTGTAACTCACGTCAGTAACACGAGTTGTATTATTTTTAGTGTACAATGTAATAATGAAAATGTGGAAAAGTGAAGAAATACTTAACACCATTAAAGGCTACATTTTTGCTGATTTGACCAGATGGATAAATGCTATAACTGTGAAAATTGATATTCTAAACTTTCAAAAATAGGGAAAACATCAGTCCCTTCAAATTATGCCATCATGCGTTGTTCACGCATGATGGCGGCGCGTGAACAACGCGAGGCTCGGCGTCTCTCCAGAATCCGCTATTTAGTAGTTTTCTACCTGGCTTTCACCGGACTTTTTATCCAAAACTGCACTGCGTTGCTGTCCTACAGCAGGCATGAGCTTCTGGACCTTTGGAACCACAATTCGGGCAACTTTATCACCGATCTCCGACTTGTCCCTGAGATCTCCAGAACACCGGAGACTGCCCACACCTCCCGGCCGGGCGGAAGTGCACGCAGACGGCGACGAGAACGTAAACAAAGGCGGGGTAAGCGCGGAGGACTACGAGCTAGGCTAAAGCTAACACCACACCGGCTCCCCTTACCCAGCATTTTCCTCGCCAATGTTCGTTCTCTGGCCAACAAAATGGACGAATTAAGACTATCCATCACAAATGACAAAAGGATTATGAACTCTAATGTCATGTTTCTTACCGAAACATGGCTAAACGATAGCTGCCCGGACAATGCTATCCAGCTAACCGGACGCCACACACACCGAGCCGACAGGGCAGCAGTTGACTCCGGCAAGACCAGAGGCGGAGGTTTGTGCATTTATATCAACAAAGCTTGGTGCACAGACTCTGCTACCACCGAGAGACACTGCTCACAGAACGTGGAGTTCTTAATGGTCAAATGCAGACCTTATTATCTCCCACGGGAATTTACTTCCATCATCCTCACTGCTGTGTATACACCCCCGGATGCTAATGCCAGGCTAGCCATGAAAGAACTTTATGCGGCCATTAGCAAACATCAAGCCAAACACCCTGAGGCTGCTTTTATTGTTGCGGGTGACTTCAACCACTCCAACTTGAAGACAGTCCTCCCCAGATTCCACCAACACGTGTCCTGCCACACCAGAGGAGACAAGACCCTGGACCATGTTTATTCCAACCTGGCTGGAGCTTACAAAGCAACACCCCTCCCCCACATCGGACAATCAGACCATCTCTCCCTGTTCCTCACACCTCGGTACTCACCACTCATCCAACGTGTGAAACCTGTTGTGAGGACGGTGAAGGTGTGGCCGGAGGGCTCAGACGCTGTACTTCAGGACCGGTTCAGGAACACAGACTGGAACACTTTTCACCACACAGACTTGGACCAGTACGCCTCATCTGTACTGGACCACATCACCACCACCATAGACTGTGTCACCACCCACAAACGCATCACCATGTACCCCAACCAGAAGCCCTGGATGAACCGGGATGTCCGCCTCCTGCTGAAGGCCCGCAACATCGCCTTCAGGTCAGGAGATGCGCAGGCCTATAGTGCAGCCAGGGCTGAGCTGAAGAAGGGAATCAAGAAGGCCAAACACCACTACAAGAGGAAAGTGGAGGATCACTTCTCCAACTCTGACCCTCGACGTATGTGGCAAGGCCTTCAGATTCTCACCGACTACAAGACTTCCAACACTTCCCCTGCCTCCTCTGACGTCTCCTTCCTCAACGAGCTTAACAACTTTTACGCTCGCTTTGAGAGGGAGAATACTACAGCTGCATCCAAGGCAGCCATTCCCCCAGACCACCAGCCACTGACTCTCCTCTCCACCGACGTAGGAGCGGTTCTGAGCGGGATTAAAGCCAACAAGGCTGCGGGCCCTGATGGCATCCCCGGACGTGTCCTCAGAGCATGCTCTGGGGAACTGGCGGGGGTGCTGACAGACATCTTCAACCTGTCCCTGGCCCGCGCTGTGGTGCCGACCTGCTTCAAGACCACCTCCATCATCCCCATCCCCAAGAACTCCAATCCATCCAGACTCAACGACTACCGCCCGGTAGCCCTCACCCCCATCATCACCAAGTGCTTTGAGCGGCTGGTTCTAGCACACCTCAGATCCTGCCTCCCCCCCACACTGGACCCCCACCAATTTGCTTACAGGCAGAATAGGAGCACAGAGGATGCAGTCTCCATAGCGCTGCACTCTGTCCTCGCACACCTGGATAGCAACCACACTTATGCCAGAATGCTGTTCTTGGACTTCAGCTCAGCATTTAACACGGTCATCCCATCACAGCTCACCGCCAAACTCTCAGACCTGGGCATCAGCTCACTCATGTGCAACTGGCTGCTCGACTTCCTGACCAGCCGCCCCCAGCATGTCCGGCTGGACAATCACGTATCATCCACCATCACCATAAACACCGGAGTGCCACAAGGCTGCGTGATGAGTCCCTTCCTCTACTCCCTCCTCACCCACGACTGCAGACCTGTCCATGGCTCAAACGCCATCATCAAGTTTGCAGACGACACCACGGTGATCGGCCTCATCAGAGACAACGATGAGGCCGCCTACAGGGAGGAGGTGGACCGTCTGGCTGAGTGGTGCGACTCAAACAACCTGCAGCTGAACACAGAGAAGACCAAGGAGCTCATCGTGGACTTCAGGAAGAACGCCGACCCACACCCCCCCATCCACATCAAGGGGACGGCGGTGGAGCGTGTGGACAGCTTCAAGTTCCTGGGTGTCCACATCTCTGAGGACCTGACCTGGACGACCAGCTGCTCCAAACTCATCAAGAAGGCCCACCAGCGCCTCTTCTTCATGAGGACCCTGCGGAAGAACCATCTGTCCACAGAGATCCTCACGAACTTCTACCGCTGCACCATCGAGAGCATCCTCACCAACTGTATCACAGTTTGGTATGGGAACTGCTCTGCCTCGGACCGGAAGGCGCTGCAGAGGGTGGTGAAAACCGCCCAGCGCATCGCCGGGGCACCGCTTCCTGCCATCCAGGACATCTACAGGAAGCGGTGTCTGAAAAGGGCCGGGAAAATCAGCAAGGACCCCACTCACCCTGCACACAGACTATTCTCTCTCCTGCCCTCTGGGAGGCGTTACAGAAGCATACGGACTAAAACCACCAGGCACCGGAACAGCTTCTTCCCCACAGCTGTCACGCTTCTGAACGCCTCATGACACGAACTATAAGGACTGTACTCCCATCCCCCTACACAACAATAACCATGGACGCTCCTCACACATACCACAAACTGCTTCCTCACACGCATTCACAATCCGTGTATATAATATGTCAACTTGTACCATACATTATAACCCCACTAATATATATATTTATATGATCCAGGTAACATCTCTGTATAGTTGTATACATGTATATAGTGTCTATATTCATTTACAGCCTCAATCACTGTTAATGCTGTTATACTGTTTATACATACATTTTATAGTCTATTTATACATACCCTCTGTACACTTGTAATGCATATTTATATCCTGTATAGCACTTCTGGATAGATGCTAACTGCATTTCGTTGCTTGTACTTGTGACAGTGCAATGACAATAAAGTTGAATTCTATTCTATTCTAATTCTATTCTATTAAACATGAGGATTTCTTCAGGACTAACATAGTTTTGATTTTCAATTAATCTTTGGCATAGCATTAACACTATTGAATGAAACTTGTTCATGGTATTAAACTTAATACTAAGCTAATGTTAAGATCTGGGAACTCAGAACTAGCCCAATGTTTGTAAAGGTTTATTTCAGAGCTAGAAAGCTAAGAAATGATCTGTAGAGCAGCAAAATATATGAGACCCGGATAAAATTTAAAGGCCTATAAAAGCATTTGAACTATATCCCAGTACTTTGCTACTCCTAAATAATTTACTGTAAAAAATTATTTGCAAGGGTGACCAAACATAATTTTATTTAAAGGCATAGTTTGAAAAATATATAATGTCGCAGGAAAATACTTCACAACCTTTGACCTTTCCACATTTTCAAGTAGCACAGAACACTTCGGTACAAGAAATATAACTATTCTATTTACAAATTTTTAATTTTGTCTACCTAACTACCCAAGCTGAATTACACAGACTGTAATTCATTCTAGTCATTGACTTCAGCCAAATCTGGCTGGCCCAATCACAGCGTGAGAGGCGGGGCTTTACGATGCCTCCCTCTCAGCACGTTTCTGCTTTTATACTAGCATAACAGCAAAATTATGAATACAACGGAGCAATGCTTTTATGATGCTCTTTCTGATGATGAGAATGAGGTAACCTTAAAATCCTAACAACGGACACCATTAGCATTCTTTCTTAAAAAAACAAAACACATTTGCTTTTTCCAGCTTGATATGTGTTACAGACCAAAAAATTGCAAAAAGTCATTTCATTTTTGCATCACATCTGTTGTTATCTGATTGGTTCCAACCTGATGACGCCAACCCTGTTAGTCTCGTCTATAAAATCCACATTTACTCGCCCTTTACAAGGTTAATACACCATTTGGTGTAATATTCTGGTAAATATAGCTGGGTAGGCTAATCTTATGCTCCTTATGAGAAGTGCAACCTTTATACTTGTAGTGTGGGGGTCTCCAACATTGGGGGCCACTGCCAGCTTTGCCCTGGACCACGTTAGACCAAAATGAGCTTGTTCTAAAAAATTGCATAGCCCACCCATGGAATGCACCTATAGTTTATTTTATTTTATTCCGTATCTGTTTGTTTTTCATTTCACTTTTATTTATAGACACTTAAAAAGGTCAGTAATTAAAAGAAAAACTTATAGAAATAAATTTACTATAAATTAGTTTTAAGGGAACGCTCTTTGAGTTCAAATTTCAGTACAGGTTTACCTCACCTCATCAAGTAGCTCTCAGTTCTAAAAAGTTAGTGACTGTGTGTATTGTGTCTACGTAAAATTGTTGCTTAATATATCTGTATACATTATTATTCAATAGAAAATGGGTGGACTGTCATAATAAAAACTGTTTACCTTTGTTTCTGTACTTTTATCTCAACTGCTATTGGTAAATGCTTCTCAAACCTACATAAATAACTTTGCGGTTCTTTCTTAAATTGTCTAGAAGCATTTGTTCTTCGACTAAAAAGTCCCTTTGAAGGTACATTAGTTTCCTGTTTCGTTTAAAAGAAAGGTTGTTTTTCTCTTTAAAGCTCTTCCTTTTTATCGCTGAACTTGCAACGACTTTAGGAGGTGAAGTCAAAAGGGTGAAGTGATGAAAGAAAGAGACACCAAGAAAAAGAGCAATGAAGGAAAGGGGGGTAGATGTCGGCTAACGGCCTAGCTGTCATTGTAGTTCAGTTGCTGATCTGTGATGGCACTGATTATTCACAGGGTAATCCTCGTACGTGTGTAGATCGCTGTTACATGCTGAATCAATACAAACAAAGTGACTGCAAAACATCACTGAGGGAAATTCTTACGTCTCTGCTCTAGTGTTTGGAAATTAAGTACCTGTGTATGTGAATACACCAAACCAGTGCTTGTTAATATGCAGTTTCAGGGACCAGGTATTAGCAGTGGATTACAGGTGACTAGCAGGCTTTTGAATCTCTTTCCTGTGATACCCTTTGAATGTGTTCATTCCCTTTGAAGTGGTGTCAGTTTTAAAATATCTCAACCCTTTTATGTATAACCATAGGTTTTTGCGTTCAAGATTCCCCCCCCCCCCCTCTTCTTTTTAAGAGGGAGGAGATGAAAGCATCACAACAGTCAGAATCCTTCAAAGAGTTTGGAAAAAGTCTTGGAAAATTCTTGCAAAGAAGGAAGTATAACTTGTTAAAACATTGCGCTGAGGCTGTTGTTGTGTCTGGACCATTGGTGTGCCACAGCAGGTTAGATCATCTGAATGCAGCCAGATCCTACAGAGCTTGCTCATTGCTCTCGTGACTAAATTAGATTGCCTGATTGTGTGTTTTGCAGCTGGAATGAGCTTTACAGTATGTTTGTAATGTCTCAAGACCTGATTCGTATGCTGGATGTGCATTGTAATTGTTCACAGTGCACATTCCCCTCTCGGCCCCACAGCTCCTCCTGATTTGGATTCATTTAGCCTTTATTTCGCCTCATTATAAAGCCCTTTGTTATTGCCAGGTTGTCTGTGAGGTGTTTGGTATCGCTGTAACTAACTCCAGTAATTTAATTTGAAGAATCAGCAGGACAGCTATGTACCTCTCAGCATAACTACAAAGGGAAGTGGGAAGGTGCTAATTTAAACTAAATGGTGAATCACATTGGCATTTTCTATCACATAAACCTAAAAAATGACACATCCTGAATTTATGTGTTTGCTTCAACTACAATGCAGAGAAAGCAAAGTATCACCCTAAGCCTACCAGTGATCCATTTCTCCAATTTTAGCACAGTGTGGACTCGCAGCTTACTGCAGGGAGCCGTCTTTAGAGCTACATTCAAATCTAATTCTTACATCTCCAAAGGCTGAATATTTAAATGTAGCATGTTATATAATACAAGCCGTGTTTCCAACCAAATGAAATGCAAAAGTTAACAAGACTTTCAAAATTTCGAAAATAAGGCAATGCAAAAATAAACGATTCATAGTGTAATGTCATATGTCATTGTCCAGATTATGTCCGCACACATGGCTGTAATAAACAGGAAGAAGAGGTTTCAATCTAGCCTGGACTATAGATCAGTAATGGAAGAACGTTTTAAGAAATGTATTGCTATTTGGCAAATTGTTCTTAGGCTAACATGTAATGATGATGTTGCTTCCAGCGTCGTTTACACTCATAATAGCAACATCCGAGAAGAAACCGACAGCTGAAACAGCTGATGCCTCATCTGAGGTCAAAGCTAGCTACACCAGAGCCGATTGGAAAAAAGTGTTTCATATCCCATTTTCCAGATTAACCTTTTTGCACAAAATACAAAAATCACTTCAAGGCAGCGTATATTTTTTGTCAAATTGAGGGAGCTTTCAGTGTTTCTGCTGTGACACTTCAAAATGTGCATTAGAAAAAGCTGATGGTAAGGCACCCAGGCATAGGCTATGAGATCTAAAGCTAAAAACAGAGCAACTGTGAAGTATTTCATTTAGCCTTCTTATTATCTGCCAATATTTTGCTCTCTCTCTTTAGTGCAGAGCTATAGTAAAAAAGAAATGCTGTTTACCTTTAGGTATTGTTTTGTATCTGTTGCTTTCTCTCATTAAATGAAATTGAGATTTATAATAGGTGGTGCTGCAAAGTTTTAACTCAAGGGGGTAGAATCATTGTTCATACCCCATTTTTCCATTTTCTATTTGTTAAAAATGTAAACGTCCAATAAATTTCGCTCCCCTTCATGATTGTGTCTTACATGTTGTTGATTCTTCACAAAAATGAAAACGGTTGAAGACTGAAATGTGGCAAAAGGTCTAAAAGTTCAAGAGTAGATTTTTCCGTTTTCCTTCTGTGAGTCATCAGTCATGATTGTTTAAGCTGAAAAACAGCTTACTCTCATCACCAACCAATTTCTAGGTGCATCTCTGTTTATTTTGAAAGTAAAGATGGTTCTAAAAAGAGTGGTAATGGAATGATAACCCTGCAGAGCTGCAGTACAGGTTTGCAATCCAAAGGATAAAATAAAGGTTTTCTGTTGTTGATCCTTTTTTTTTTTCTGATCCTCAACAACAGCGCAGAAAACAGACAAACCAGGTATTTACCCTTACACTCCAGAGGCTTTCTCTTGTCTGCTCAAGACAAACAATACCCTGTGCATATCCTTCCTGTACATTCCCCCCCTGTCTGTCTTCAGTTTAGTAACTCAGTTTAGACATTTGTAAATTTCACACATTTCTAGCCATTAACTTGTCTAAGGGTATCAGCTACTGATTTAACGCTGCAGTCAAGCCTCTGGTTTAAAAGTTGGCATTTACATTTGAAAGAAAGGAAACTCTTTAACAGTTCTTCATGAGAACGTTTCTCTGCTGTGACGGCTCTGCAAGCCTACAGAAACTTTTTCCCCCTTTCTCTCTAAAGACTTCCCTGAATTTTCCTCGTCAATCATCTCTTTTGATTCATCTTTATCTCACTTGGTGTAGTTGTGTGATTGAAGGTGCATGCAAGTGTGTTTGCATGTGTTCCTCCTCTCTGCAGCTTGGCGTCTACCATTGTGTGGGTAGCGCAGCCCTGAGGGCAGTACCCCACAAAGCAAGTAATGGGGCTGAGCATGCAGAGAAAAAACTGATTTAGCATGAGAGGCATCTCTAATCTTCTGAGGTGTCAGTGTTGTGTCATGGATTAGTGGACTATTTATGCTGTGACCCTTTTCTCTTTGTTGCATCCCCCCGGAAAAGATCACTCTGTAACATTACATTTAAATATTATTAATACTAGCTATAGCAGAGGTAATAGCTGCTGTTATCTTAACTGACATGATAGGCTGCTAAATTTGCATGTGTGAAATAGACATTCCCTTTTCTGATACAAAAATAATTTATATATAATTTTAAAGCTAAGGAACTAAGAATTGAATGAGATGAATGAGAAGTGGACCTGATTTGAACTAATAGCTCAAACAGAAATAGAAATGTGGCAGTGAAAATGAGGACTAAAGTAACTGTATGCCAAGAAAGGCAACAACCAAAGGTAATGTGATGATTGATTTAAAAAAAAAAAAAGGTGTTTAAAAAGGCAGAATAAGTAAGCCATGGAGCACAAGCAATGTTAAAACCCTGCAGAAAACCTGCAGACCATGACAGCAGGTCCATTCGTTACCAATCAGCTGTAAATGACCCATCTAGAGGTCAGGTTGATTATGGGAGTTTTACTCTTAAATGAGGTGCAAAAACATTTGCACCTTGAAATATGATAAATCTGCCAGTACAAGCTAAGTTTAAGCTCTGATAACATCAAAAATTCTAAACTGAAGTGTAAAGAGTCCTACATAATGATAGTTAATACGTGAGATAAAACACATCATGTTTATCTTTAAAAAACAAGACAACCCCCTCCGTGGAGATGTTCAAAATAAATACATAAATAAATTCAAGTTTCACCTAATTGTCATATTCTTACACACAAAAATAAATATCAAATCTTCATTTTGAAACATCTTCTGAGTGGAAAAAAAATCAAATTGGAACAATTAATTGTGTTTAGGACGCTATTTTTGGCTGAACCATACTCTTACTACTTTTTATAAACTTGTTCAATCTTTGTTTTCTTTCTTCCTTCATTTAATTTACTCTGTTGTTTTAATCGTGCATTTTTTAACTGTTTTTCAAAGGTCTCACTCTTTCTGTGAAGCAGTGTGATTATCTACTTAAGTTACTTTTTAAATTGGTAATAACCTTAGTTTGCTAACTTTCCTCCAACCCCCTTGTTGCCACTAGCACTGTATTGACTTCTCTCCTGTATTAGAAGACCTGATTCCAGAGAGGGATTCTATAAGATTTAGGTCTAGGTGTGTATTTTGTATACGCTGTATTATTTCTGTGTTAATCTGAGCACGTTTTTGGTCTGTTTATATTGTTAAAACCCTTTTTAAAGATTTGTTTTATCTGTCTCCAAGATTTTTCTTACACAAAACCACCTGTTAAAAAAGGTTTCAGATGCAAGTTACTTTTAATAATTATAATAATTAATAATTTAAGTTAATTGATCTCACAATGGAAAAATTAACCTCTGCATTTAACCCATCCACTTGGGGAGCAGTGGGCTGCCATTGTGTGGCGCAGAGAAACAGTGCCCAACAAGTTTTGCTCAGAAACCCAGAGTGGCAGTCTGTGGGAGTGGGGCTTCAAACTCAGAACCTGAGGATTTCAAACTCTTTATGCCTTAACCACTAGGCCACCACTTAAAACCCTGATATCTTAATTTCAATTAAAAAATACTTTATTAATCCCAAAGGGTAATTAAATGTTGTAGTAACTCACAGTTTTTTGTGTGTTTTTTCTTATCGATTTGTTGCAGGTGTTGATAGCTGTAGGCAGGAAGGATCTTCTGTAGTTGTCTGTTTTGCATTAAATCTGGAGGAGCCTCTTACGGAGATATTTTATTGTTATTTAAACATTTTCTGAAGAGGATGCTTATTGTTTTCTAAGATCTTCTTCACTATGAAGAATTCTTCCTGGTGAAATAACTTCAAGTGTTTCTAGAGGAGTTCCTACTTTTTTAAGTCATTAGCTCTGATGCTGTTTCTCCAGCAGAGGATGGAGGAAGAGATCCAACTCTACACGTCAGACTTGTAGAAGATATGTAGCATCTAGCTGCAAACACTAAAGGACCTAAGATTCCTTAGGAAGTACAGTCTGCTCTGTCCCTTGTAGACGGCTTCACAGTCGCATCTCTAGTTTAATATGTTTTCCAGGTGAACACCGAGGTATTTATACTCCTTCAGCACCTCGATTTCTTCTCTCATGATGTTCACGGAATTCAATATGTTCCTGTTTCTTCTGAAATCTACAATCATCTCCTTTGTTTTGCTGAAATTTGGGATCACATTATTTTTTTTCCACATCATGCCAAAAAGCTGTTTGCCAGCTCCCTGCAGAGACATACAAATATTTCTGCAGATGACAGGACTCTGTCTGGAACTGGAAGTCAGAGTTGTACAGAATAAAAAATAATGAAGAGTGTACCATTCCCTGTGGTGCTCTTTTGCTGCGCACTACTTGATTAGAAAGCAGTCACTTTAGTCTAACAGATGTGGTCTGTTTGACAGGCCTGATTCAGGCAGTAGTCGATGCCCCTGCCTAAATCTTCTGGAGTTTCTCACAAATTTAGACAGGCTGAATCATGTTAAATGCACAATGGACATGATCCTCACACTGCTGTCTAAATGACAGTGGGTTTGTTGAAGTAGGTGCATGATGGTATTTTCAACTCCAACTCCACAGTGATAAGCAAACTCTAGAGGGTCCTGCCCACTGAACAAAAATAGTTTGAAAAAACATTGAAAAGACAACATGATTTACGTGCAAACAAAATCTTCATTTGGTTGTAAAGTGAAAGGTGAAAATCTGTCATTTTCAGATTGTTGAAAAGACGATGCAAACCTGTCTTTTTCAACATCTTTTATTGGGCTAAAGTGGGACAAACTGAGACACACCAAATATAGCCCAATTTTCAACAAGTTTTTTTGGACTAAATCAAGACTATGATGGACCGAGCAAATGTAGCCTAAGAACCAACATCTAAATGGCGTTTGGTGTTTGGAGGATAATAACTGCTTGTTTGTTTGCTGAGGTGAACCAACAGAAGTCTCTCTAGGACCTTCAGCAGGTGGGATGTCAGAACAACAGGTTTATACTCACTGAGGACTATTGGCTGAGTCTTTTTTGGTACTGGAACAGGACAGGAGGTCCTCCCCATCACTGGAACTTTCTCCTAGGTCTGCTTAAGGTTGAAGAGGTGCTGTAAAATCCCACAGAGCTGCTCTGCAAAGGCCTTCAGGACTTCTGAGGTGTCACCATCAGGACCTTATCATAATTCAGTCTCTCCAGTTGCCCCTTTACTCCACTTCTGGAGAAAGACAGGTGAAAGGTGGAGGGAGCAGCACCATCTTCTGGTTTGGCTGAGAACAAACTGATAAAAAACAGGAGAGTCAATGGCAGAGAAGGGCAGGATATCCATATGAAAGTGGTGATCTAATGCATGTGCATTACTATGTGATTTAATTCCACTGAGGAATTAAGTTGGTGAATTTTGCCAAATAATCGTTGACCTTTGTTTCAAAACATACAGAAAAACTTCTAAGCCTGGTGGACATGCCTCTTTTTTAGGAGACCAGCATTCTGTACACTGAAGCTGCACAGATGCAACAAGATCCTGTGTGAGTCTGTCAGTCTGTTGGCCTCTGGTTTGTTTATTTGATGAGGAGTCTTTGATGTTGCGCTGTAAGATCTGTTCCTCTGATGACACAGATGACATTATGTAGGAATACTGCAGTGCTCCTGCTGGAATCCATACAATATCATTTCTAAATGGTTGCTTTCTACCACATGTCCTTCTCTCAGCCTATGTTCAGAACCATTGGATTTATTCCAATTAGGATAACATCAAACATTATGTTTAAATTGACACTATAGTGCCTTCTATTGCTATTGGGGGTGAGCTTGCACATTGTATTCCTAATAGTAGTTACAGAGATGTCTTAGCTGTTTTTCAGATAGAAGAGGAAAAGCTATTACAGTCTAAAGTGCATAAATTGCTGCAACCAAATGTGACCACAGTAAAGAATGCAATAGAAACACCAAAAATGGGGTCAGCCTCTCCAAGGGGGAAGAAAAACAGACATTTAAATCAGTTTAAGCTTCCCATCCTATAACTCTCATTTGTTTACACTGGATGCAGGTAGGGGAAACATCGATTAAGACCTTGCTTTTACCCTACAGATGCTGAAAACAGCAGTGACACACTATTTAGAGTGTAAGAGCCAGAGGTACCATCGGGGAAATGTGACACAAGGCAGTGGAGAACATGAGGGTGAAGAAAACAGTTGGATTGATCATGAAGGTGCTGATATTCCTCTAACAACTTCGCAAACTGTGTCTCGGAAGATTCTCTTTTGAAAACATTGGCTGACCGTGGGGAACCAGTGGATACACAGCAGTAAAAAAAAAACACTGACAGCATTTGTAAACAGTCTGTAAAATGCATGGCATACTTTGGAATACTTGGAACTTGGAAACAAGTTCAAATGACAACAGATTTTGACTGAAATTGTAATCTCACTCAGTCAAGAGAATTTGTTTAGGGTTTCTCCAGTATGCCAAATCATCACGTCATTACATCATACATGTTTGTAAATAAGAAGACATCCATGGCTCCAGCCTTATTAAAATATTACACAGTGTCCCAGATAAAAACAAACCGAACTCGCTGTTAAGAAAGATCCACTCTGTCTGTGTTTCAATTTCCTTCCCAAATCTCTGTTATGTGCATAATGAACATGACAACTTTATATCATGACAGAAGAACTGTCATAATCAGATAAACTACTTGGTAAAACATTAATTCTGACACGTAACAGGCAGGTATTATTATTAATTGTCATGATTCTGCACTTTTTGCATTTGTTTAAGTTTTCTTCTTGGTTTTTCAGTTTCAGTTTGATTCATATTTTTCTTTTTTGTTCTAATTTTATTGGTTTCATTCCCATTCGGTGTTTTTTTCTGGTTGTATTTGAGTTCTTATGTATTTCTTGTTTGCCCTCTGTTGCCCTCTTGTGTGAGTCTCTTTCCCTAGCTCCCTTCTAGATTCTTCTGCCCACACCTGTTCCTCATCTGTTAATTAGTCCTCCCAGTGTTTCTGTCTCTCATATATACACCTCCTGTTCAGTCACTCTTTGCTGTTGCTTTGTTATCTCTGTGCTTCTCATGTGTTTTCCCTGATGGCTTGTGGATTTGAGTTATTTTTGCTTCTGTTGACACCCTTTTGTATATTTAACTTGCAAGAAGCCACGTCAGCTTCCATCTTGGCATTTGGGTCCTTAAAGCCTCCACCCAACCGGACAATTACTGTAGGGACTCGCACACCACCAGCAAGAATATTCCTAATACAGTAGATAATCACTTGATTTTGTTCTGGGCCATGACTGTGCCAGTCTGAAACATTATGCTTTGATTTCTACATTTTCATCTTAAACAGTGACCCTAAACTCATTGTTTAGGGTCACTGGACTGTTGGAGGGTGAACCTCAGTCCCAGTCTTTAAACTTGTGCAGCCTTTTTGTATCATATATGCCTCTTATTTCACTTTTTTTATGTTAAAGCATATTATTTCCATAAAGAATCCCATTACAAAAAATACACTTTTTGGTTGGATCTAAATTCTTGTAAAAACTGTAGCAACAACAGCAACAAACACAGCCCTCTCTTCTGATCAGAGCACCTTTTCTAAACCTTTTACTGGTATAGTTCCAGCTGGAAGTATTTTGGCTTTGTTATAGCAATTCAGAAATGTTTGCCTCTCCTTGTGGATTTTACAATTGGTCTTTCTATCAACCAATTTCCCCACCTGAACTGTGTATTATGAAACTCTTTTTGAAATACTACAATTCTCTACTCAAATGCATGCCATATTTTTTAGATATTTGCAAAAAAATGATTACCTTGTATGATATTTCTCCTACGTCTTAAGAGTTTGGAAATGATGAATAAGGACATAAACTCTGTAAAATTACATCATATGAAAACTCAATACCTCACAGTATTATCTGCTGCACTTTTTTAGTCTGAAAAATAAGTTTTATCTCTTCTAAATTAATGCTGATAACACTTTATCAGTGTTGTGACTAAGTGCTTTGTTTTTCACCGCTGCTCTTTCAGGCAGTAAGGTCTCCTTGCAGTACTCTCAGCTCTCCAACAACAACCGTGGAAGGGATTGTTTCAACATCTCATTAAATTTTTTAAGCTTTTTGATTTCTGCTGTCAGACTCTGCACACATGTTCCTATTTTTTTTTACATTCACTTTAACTTCAACAACAAAGTGTGCAATGTCATATATCTTCACTCCTCTTTTTATCTCTCTGTCTTCATCTCTCAGTCGCTTCACAGCATTTAACTGAATAGAAAAACATGCGGCATACACATAAATACTTCATTGTCACTATTTAAGAACTAAACCTCTGCAGTGCCACTTGTCATATGTCACCTAACTGATTCACAGTGTGCTAAGCAGGTTTGGCTTATGGTGTGTCATGTGTCAAAATGGAAATGTTAATTATGTAACCCTAAATTAGGTTGTCTTGGTTGGCTTGCAACACTGGAAGTATATGCATTAAGTCCACTGATTTGTAGCCTTCCATGCGGTCCACAGTGTCCATATATTTAAAGAAAATGTCAGCAAGGATCTTAAACTATGAGAAGCACAGGTTTAGAAACACACAAGTTTTACTTTATGTAGTGTAGTAAAAATTTATTTCATGAACAGGTTTTTGTGTAAGTTTTAATATTTGAGCAAGATTTGTGATTATGAGATTCTAAAGTAAGATTAAAGTCTATAACAATTATTGACTAATAAACATCTTATGGTAATTATTTTTGCCCCCTAAGCATAAAAAGCACTCTTTTATTTTAAAGATTTTTAAGATTTATTTCAACTTTTAATTCATTTCAAATTAAATGCTTTTACAAACTGAAACTACAGTGAAAAAACAAACTTAGTTACATACATCTTACAGAGGATCATAACACATAATTTTAAGAAAAAAAGTATTTCCTGCAGTGATTGAGCTGCATGCAACCCAGGTTAATATGGATGTTTGTTTGTTTTTTTCGTTTTTTTTTTTTGATATTTCATTTTTTTTTTCAGAATCTCTTGTTTAAAAAGAAAAAAAATCGAAACCTAGAAGCATATATAATGCATAATTATTTAAAAAAATAAAAAATAAAAATGTATTGTGCACTCATGTTAAATTTGTTAATCAAGTTCTGTTAGCTGGTTCCACTAAACTTAGTTAAGTAAATACAAAGAATGTCACATATTTAGTTGTGTCATAAAATAAAGTAAATGCAAGCTAATTAAGATCACTAAATCCAGCATTGTAGAATAAGAGGCATTACAGTCTTCAAATGATACTGCCACCTGTTGCCAAAAAACAAAATTGCTGCAGTCTTCAGCTTGTTCTTGTATCTTGCGCTTGTACATGGAGGTGACATTGGTGTCCGAGTTGAGCGTGATGGCTGTCACTTGTGAGTTTCCAGATCATCCATCTTGAAAATAATGCTTTGATTGTTTGCTAGGTTAGACCCTTTTAACAAGGACACGCTTGACATTACAACCAAAGAAACAGCATGGGAACTTCCAGCCGAAAGTACATTCAAGAAAGTACATTCAAGAAAGTAGGCTTCAGGCTTATAGATGATCGGTACCAAACTACTGAGGTGTCTTAAAACGGATTTAAATATTCTTAAATAAAATCTTAAATAATGTCTCTTTAACTTAAAAAAAAAAAAAACATTTGATTTAATAAAAAAAAATGCATAGCTTTGTGCTTTCTTACTGTGCTCATGCAGCTACAAAGTCCTTTATAAACCTCCCATCTTTGCACCAGGAAATGCTTGCTTAGCTTGTGAACTGTTTTTTTTTTTTTTTTTTATACTGGTTCAAAACTCAAATCATTACATCGTTGTTTGAGTGTTTTTTATTGAAAGTTTGGACAGTAGTTAAAGCGATCGATTTGATTGCCTAAAAGTGTTGTAGCCGTAGGCTTCTCTGTATTCATGAGTAGCTGCTGCATGAACTCAGATAAATGTACCCTCACAAGAAACAGACAGACAGACAAGACCTGTACAAAATCCCTTGCTTTGCTTTGCTTTAAGAAAAAGACTGTTTGCAATTTTCTAATAGTTTTCTCTTGCTTTTTTTAATCATTGTCTGATAAATACCCTTTCAAATGTGTTTTAATTAAACCTCTTACAGCTCTTTAAAATAGAATTATAGACCATAAAATGTTTTTTTTATACCTTAAGGATTTGAAAATATCAAAGTAATGTACTCTGTGGTGTAAGACAGTGGCACAGAAGCGTTTGTAAATGGCATCTATAGAAACAAAGTAAGATGAATGTGTTTACTGACTGCGATAGGCCTGCGTGAGTAAGTGTTGGTGTTTACTCAGGGTTCACGCAGTCTATATGTTTCTGTCATGTCTTTCTACTAGTCTGTCATTATTCACAGCAGGTTAGGAGATTTCTTCTGGAGAGAGCGAATAAATGAAGTTGGACAAGTTTGTTTCCAGATATGATCCCCCTTTTTGCGCATTTCCACATTGTGCAAACAAGCAATCATAGGGATTGGGGTATAAATTGCATGTTGAATGTGAATGTGGACACAAGCAGGCCTCACAGTCAGTGAGGCTAATTGGTATCCAAATATAGAATAATAAACCGGCTTTTTTCAGCCTTTTACTGGTCGTCATGGTTATACCTCCTTAGGGACGATCTTAAAGCCAACACAAGTCAGATTCATAGCAGTGGCACTTTTTTTGTTTTTCTTTTTTCCGTCCCTTCTTGATGTGTTGAAGTTTGCATGTGTGTTTCTGGCCTGTCAGAACGGCACATCATCAGTCGTAACAGGCAGTCCCTGTGGAGGGCAGACTGACAGGTAGGTAATGATCAAAGAGGCTGTTTCCTGTGTTTCATGTTGGGCTCACAGACAGAAAGAGAGGGAGAGAGATGCATCTGTATTGCCAGTTTCTCAGACTTTAACAGACTCAGGTTGTAGAAAACTGATCTGATGTCTAGCATACACATCTGACCATAAGCTTCAGTCATTCTGTGACTTTTCACATTAACATCCACTAACACATTTCTCAGATGAAGCTCTACTTCTCCACTGCCAAGCTCCCTGTCATTTAACAAACGGATGAACTCTTACCGCCTCCTCGTTGCCTCTCAGTCATCTCAAACCGTCATCTGAGCTATATCACACATCCATGAAATATTATCCTGAAGGGGAAACTCAGGCAAAGCCACCAAACCGGTCTCCGATGTGTTCCTCCATAACCTTCTCCCCCTCAAGTAAGCAGGACTATCTCAAGGTGTCAGGTGCTAGGCCACTCACACATATCGTTCCCTCCATCTTGCGTCCACAGTTGCCGGCGGCTGTGAGGACTGGTTCACGCTCTGCTCCGTTCAGCCTGCCAAGTTTTTTATTTAACCAGTTGAAGCAATTCAGGTTGTATTCGAAATAGAAAGTAAATCTCATCTCAGCAAGGAAGTTCCCTGAAACATGAAGTGCATCCTCAAGGATAGATGTAAAATAAAAAACAACTACTTAACTTAATCTGAGAGATGAAAATGTAATTTTTACGGTAATCTATTTTGATGAAATTGTCAGGTAATCTGAGTATCTGGGAGGAGAGGGTTTGTATTTAACACCACCTCTGATCGAAGCCTGAAATTTACACACTCTGAATGAAAAGACTCAGGGCCGGATCTATCAAAGGTTTGCGTGTATTAAAACGTGAGCTATTTCACTGCGCACGCTAAAAAATGTACAAACTGATCTATCAACAGCGTGCTAAAAGGATTTGGTCTTTAAAACGTGCTAAATAGCGCCTCTTATCCATTTAGTACTTTTTCTGCAATCAATATTCAATATGGGGCGTTTACACGCAAAAGTGCGTCTTGTGGGAGGAGAACATGTAAATATATTAATTTAGCACTCGCAAAGTGATTTATTAAACCTGAAAGCAATTTTGCTAACGGTATCTGACTCTATATTTAACACGTTTCAAAAGAAGGTGCAAATGGTCTGTATGCGTAATTGCGCACACATGGCAGCGGTTATTGTCGCAAGAAGGAGACATCGAAATGAAGCAAGGAGACGCAGAGAACGCATTTTTTTGACACATTTTTCTTCTTGTGAGCCATTTGGTATGTGCATTTTTCTACAGCCCAATATAAAACACCTGTTTTTTTGTTTGTTTTTTTTTTGTTTTTTTACTGCAGTGAAGTAGAAATTCAGCCACATACCACCTTAGGGAATAAAGGTTGCCAAAGTTTATATATATATATATATATATATATATATATATATATATATATATATATATATATATATATATATATATATATATATATATATCCATCCATATATATATTTTTTTTTCTGGAGGGGGTGGGGGTGTCACTGTAAGATAAAAATGTCTTAATGCACTAGTTTGCACAAACTACAAACTACTTTGCCGCAAACCACCAAACGCGCAAAACCATCATTTAAATAGGCCGTCTCCAACAGTTTTGCACCTGCCACCAGTTACGCAATCGCTCTTGTTAAATCACCCGCAAACCATGGCTCAGCCCCTCGCGCAAAATTCCAGTTTGCGAGCGCAAATTACTGCACGCAAAATTGGATCTTGATAAATCCGGCCCTCAGTCTTTTTTCACCTCACATTATACTCATCTTTGTGTGATAATAGTCAGATTTGTTTTTGTCCCATTTTCTATCCTTGATTTAAAATATTTACATACAAAAAAAATACTATTTATTTAAGTTTGTCATAAGGTGATGTCAGAGTTTTGTTTGCTGTTGATAGATAGATTCACAACACCAGTAAATTGTAAGTATTGCTGAACCTTAAACACATTGCACAAACACTACAGTATTGTGCCCATAGCCAAAAAAAATGGTCAACATATCAGGAAGAGAACGATTGACCTCCACAGGTCTGGTTCATCCTCTGGTACAATTTCCAAAAGGTTGAAGGTGCCATGTTTGTTCAAACCATTTATTGAAAATATTAGCAGTATGAACAGTAAACTCCATTCATCCTACCATTTAGACAGGGATCTGGCTCTGTGTTCCCTATGTGAGAGAGTGTCATTATCTACAGTAAAAAATATTTTGTACCTACAGCAACATTAAAAGCCAGACTAAATGTATTTAATTAATTTAGATAACATATATAGAATGTATTGTTTTCTTTTTCAGGATTAATTTAAACTTTAACTCAAACCAAGTTTTCAAAGGGAATATCAAAATGTCTGATGAAAAGCTGATGAAGATTCTTGTATTGATTCTATGTACCGGTAAATTATGTGAATTCAAAATACTGCTAAAAAGTGAATCAAAAATACAAGTTAAAGGGGCTTTTAAGACAATAAATTATCACGTTATCTTCATCTTCATACATAGTCTTTGGTATTCTCCACTGGTGAAAAGCCATAATAGACTTTTGTTAAAAAAGAAAAAAAAAAGCTAGTTCTTTACAAATTGGTGCATTTAAGCATAGTGATGGAAAGTAGGTGAGAGGATAAAGTGATGGGAATACAGAATGTGTGGAACATGTTGTCAGATGTTTCCCTTCTTCTTAACTTTTGCTAAACAAAGGGCTTATATAATAGATTTTTTTTTTTTGCCTACGCTCCATATTAAAAATCTTTTAGTGACTTCTGGACTTTTATAAGGTCAGCAGTCTTCATGATTATGTAGGTATAACTTTACCATGAAAAGAAAGAAGGGAAATGATTTAAAGGTATTTTTGCCATTATTAACATTTCCAAATGTCTTTTAAAATATATTTTTTTCATTGGCTGTGAGTCCGGGTCTTTAGAATGAAATTCCTGAAAAACATCACTTTGTGTTAATGACTTCATATTTTCTATGAATTTTTTTATTTTTTGATTAATGGCTGACACAAATTAACTTAAGGTAATCTTGTAATTTACAGAGATACACATCTGCGGCTGAATCTCTTCATGATTTTATTTTCATTTTTTTTCGAGTGGCTGATTGGCAGGGTAGAGGGTTGTGTGATTGCTATGTGAGCTAAATTAACCAGCAATTAACCAATGTAAGGATAATTGCTTATCCAATCAAATATAACTCAGAGCAGGTAAGGCAAGCTGATTTAATCACCTATAAAAACTGCTCCTTAAAGCACTCTGAGGTTGAGCTTAGTGCTCTTAAGTTTGCCCATTTACTTTATTTCTTTTTGAAGTATTCACATCTTTTTCTGCTCTACCTGCAGTCTTGGCAGTGATGTTCCAGGATTAATTACTTTTTAGATACTGAGAAACTATTAGATTAGATATTCCAGTTATTGATTCTGTCAAACATTTGCATGGAATCTTTTACTCTGGAACCAAAAACAAGAATGCAGGTTTTCTTATTTTTATCTTGATAAGACAGAAGTTAGCAGCTGTAGAAAACAGACTTATTCACAACCCTAAGGTTTAAAATAGGTCACATAATCGCTGAATCATACTTGACTTGATTCTGATTAAACATTTAATCAGGCACTTGTATAATTAAACTTCACATTCTGACAAGAGAGCGCAGTTGACAGTGCAGATAGAAAGCAAAAAGGTAAGAGGAAAATGCAATGTTCATCCTAAATAGTCACTATCTTTGTGTTGTAGTAAAATGAAAGAGACATCCAGCCAGCTTCAAGGTGGAAATAGATATCTCAATATGAACTGTTATTTTTAGATAGATGTTGAGAAATTGTGCATTTTGACTGTTGTAAATGTTATGTTTATGATCTTTTTATGTGACATGTTTTATCTTCAGTCTCATTTCAGATTCAGTATGGCATCTGCCAAAACTAAGAAAGTTTTAAACACTGGTTCTCCTTAAGCAGACAAACTAAATTCTATCAAAAACTGGAAGTTATATTGTTTGGTTCCCATTGTGGGACTTTCCTGTAGAAAAAGGTATTTGCCTATTGAACAATTTAATTAGTTTCCTCTGTTGGGTCAAACAAGTTGCTATCGCTGAAAGTGCTTTAGATAAAGTGCTTTAGATGTGGTCCTGTGTTCCTTTAAGACCTCATGACTGAGTCATTAGGGATGTTTCTAATAACCATGAAATGTTTATGAAAATTAATTTTCTAAATGTACACTACAATTTTGAAAAATGTTTTTGCCCTTCAATTACGATGTTTTTAGTTGTATGAAAAAATGGTTTTAACTCCCAAAACTGCAATGGAAATAGTTTTTTGGCATCACGTGTTCTGAAAAAGAACCTTACTGCCTTTTAAAAAAAAAAAAAAAAAAAGGAAGACCAGAAGTAGCAAGAGGATGATGCCACCCACCAGACCTGTGGCTGAAATGTTGATGTAGATGCATGTGCAATTATTATTGTATAGGTTTTTTTTTTTTTTTTTTTTTTTTATGGAAATACCGCAATTGTGAAACTTTAGTATAATATCGACAAATGCAAACAAAGTTATTGATGGACTCAGGGTGATTTGCAAGGCTGGCTATTGCTGGGTTCATCACTTTTCCAATTTTTGGTCTCAAAAGGCCTCAGAAAAGTACCTTTAACTTTTAGCAGAATGATGATAATATCTTTCTCATACCTTTTTTGTTTTCTTCACACTAGGACTGGATGCATTCTGTAGTTAGACAGGGTCTTTTTCAGTGATTTTTTTCAACAATCATATATGAGTGCAACTTGGGAAATTAAATCAAGTGTCTTAGTTCAGCTTGTGATTTATATACAGAAGAAGTAGTAGGCCCATATTTGCTTGGATAGCTTTCAACATTAATGAATAAAATAATAAAAAATCTCTGATATTGATGATCAACAATCACAATTATTGGTAACAAGAGGAAAAACTGTTAAAAAGTGTTTTTACATTGCATTATGTCTTAGTTGTTCTATGATTTGATAAGGGAATATGTGGAGATATGTATTGATTACTTTTTTCAACAATATTGTATGGAAAATCAAATCAGTAGCTTTTAATATTTTTTTTTCAAAGCTGTTGATATTGCTTCGCTTCATAACTCAGCTTTAAATTTCTTCCAGGTTTTATCTCTGACCTGTTTGTTCCATTCCTTGGTCTTAATGAAGCAGTTTGTTTACTTATATAAATACTTATGCGTTGTGTTTTTTGTTTAGGCTGCCATGTTATAGTAGAATAAATCTTTATTTTCATTATTATGAGAACAAAAAAAAACTGTATACAATATTCAGTTTAAAGTCAACTGACATAAATTTAAAAAGTAATCTGTTGTCGGCTATGTTAACGACCTGAGCTTGTCGTTTAAAAAAAGTCAGGCATTTTCATACAAAATTTTCAAATGTTATAGGGGCAAACATGCTGAAGCAATCTAAGTTTATATTTCTTAAGGTTGGAAAAACCTGTGAATAAAACCAATCTCTCAAGATGCACAAAAGTCTGTGCAAGATTAATTACCTCTAGTTCTATGCTTGACCTTAGTGCTCCTCTCTTGCCTCAAAATGGTCTATTATCACAGCTGATATTGCTATTGCCTTCTGCAGACAATGACAACTATTATATCTCACAGGCTGTGAAATGTATCCTGCTCAAGTCCTCTTCACAATATGTGTCAGACTGAATGATCAGCTGTGTGCTGCTACATGAGCCAATCAATGCATACAGGGTGCTTAAATATAATGGGAATATGAAGCTCAAACATACTAATTGAGAAGCAACAAAAGACACATTTTACGGTCATTTAATAGGAAATATTTTTTTTATTTGTTTTAGAAGTGCATGGCTCTGTCTCTGTTAATACTTTCTATTTTTTCGCCTGAAGTTGGAGTCAGACAAATGCTGCCTGCCTCTCTCAGGGACGCCACAAACGGTGAACTCAAAGTTGACCCTTTTAGTTTAACTCCCGAGGCCGGCAGCTGGAAAAGCAACTGAATCTCTGAAAAAGGGGTTCAGAGATCCATCGCTGGCGAGCAAAGAAGGCTTGAAATGATTGATAGCCATTTGTTTTGCCTGCTTAATACAACATAAACTCTCCAGCAATTCATCACTAGAGTGAGAGTTTTTCATGGTGCCTCTGCAAAGCCCACTAAAAATAATTCATTTTCTGTGAGCGACGAGTCAGGCTCTAATGTTAAATATTCATGCTGGTCCCAGTCTAAATGATGTGGCCATTGGCACACAGTTAGAGCACACTCTGCGGAAGGAAGGAAATGTCAAGCTGTGAATAAATGAAATTGGTGAAGCCGTATATTACCCTGCCATTGTAAATTTACTATAGTTGCCATTTTGTCTGGTCACTTCAAATGATCTCCTTTTTTTCAATCAACATGCTCTGAAAAAGATCAAACATATTGCCTAGTTGGATAAAACCTCGACTTCCTATATAAGATGATCCTTGATGCGTTGTTTGTGTTTTTCTATTTCATGAGTAAAGATCTAACGCTGGTTAAAGAGGCAATGTGCTGGTTAGAAAAGAAAAGTTAAAGCCTTAGTGCCTAAGGACATTTTTAATACCTGTCATGATTTTATCTAAAGCTGTGATCCACATGCAGAAGACCAAACAGAGAGACCAGGGAAAAGTTTAACAGGTTTTATTAAGAGTTGGTTGAGGGGAGTCCAGTGCTGCTCTGAACACTGTCAAACCGGGACTGAAAAGAGAAGGGGAAGATTCTGTGGTTAGTTCAGTCTCAGTGGGAAATTTTGTGTCTTCGATTTGAAGAAGGGAATTAAGGACTCACGTTTCCAGAAAAAGGTGTCTCTTGTTGAATCCAGTCGGTGTGGGTTGTTCCAGTGAATGACTTGCTCGTTGGAGGGCGGACAGGGTTTACCCAGGCTGCGTTTTTTCCTTGAGGAATGGAGGAGCTGACTGCCACTTAGTTTTCCTGCTGTACTGCGGTTTCTTGTGGAGAAATAACCCCTGCTCTGAGAGACGCCCAAACAATCCTTGGGGAAAAGTAGATCCAAACCACTAGCTTGAATCCTCAGCTCAGCTTGATGCTCAGAGAATCCTTCCAGGGGGGAGAAGGTCCAAAACCTCCAGTTTGCAGGATGACTTCCTGCTGAGAGGCAAAGACAAAAACAGCAAGATTAAAACTCAGGTAGACAAAAACACAGTTTGACTCAGCAAAACTCAGCTTGGCTAGAGTACCCAAAACTGGCACACATGCGTCGAGGTAATGGCAGTCAGCAGCTTAAGAGACCTCCGGTAATGAGGTAACCTGGTGGTGGAGGGAAAACAAACAAAACACAATCCACACAAACTGGATTCCTAACAATACCATTGTCATCACATTGTGATCCATTAATTGATTTCTCTTTGAAATTTAAACACCCACATTAAGTTTAATAAGTATTGGCTCGTATGGTCATAATTGTTGAAAGGCTGTTACTCCTCTACTGATCGATGCAACATGATCTTGTCCCATCATTCACATGTTGTGTTCACACCATCAAAGTGACTCAGTGACTGTCTTCATGAATGTCCATGCATTTCGAGCTCCCCTTTGTCAACATAATTCAATTCAGTTTATTTATAGAGTGCCAATTCACAGGCACTTTGAAGGCATCCCCCATGCCAAGCATACTTGTAGCGACCGTGTGAAGAAAAAACTCCCTTTTAACAGGAAGAAACCTCCAGCAGAACCAGGCTCATTATTAGCGGCCATCTGCCGAGGCCAACTGGGCTCCAAGGAGACAGAAGCAAACATACCGAAACAAGCAGAGATACAAAAGGTACAATAGTAGCCATTCAAAATTTCCCCACCTTCCTTGATGGGCCACTAGCTGGTCCTTGGCTAGTCCCCTACAATTCATTTTTAAACATCTTAAATATTCTTTCTGTCATGATTTATGGACATTAAGATCTAAAGAGAAGTGCTATCTCCTGGTCAGACCCTGTAATTCAGTGAAAGGCTGCCATTCGGCTGGCTTTTGACTGAGAAGGGCCATTTTGGCTGCTACTGTAACTGTTAACAAGCTCCACAGGCGGCCCCATCCAGGAAACACGCAACCAGGCAGATGAGCTCTGAGCCAGCTCCCATGTCAGAGGATGAAGAGAGCACACACAGTTAGTCACATTGAGACAAACAGGACTACACTGAACATAATCAATATAGTATGTGTCTATGCAGCTGTCTGGGATTGATTCGAATCGAGTTCCGCCTCTGTTCCCATGTGTTAATTTTTTCAATTCAATCTCCTTGCTGACACAGAGAAGGAGTCATCGTGGCTGCTCAGAAATTGCTTGGAAACATTTACGTGTGACATCAACGAGAAGAGAGGAGGGAAAAAGAGCAAAATATATAATAGAACTTACTTGCCTCTGAGTTTCCATTTAGAAGAATTCAAATAGAGAGCGTAATGTCCGCTGTGCATCATTTGGATGGAATAGGAAATACTAAATGGCCTCATATTGACACAAGCACTCTTCCAGAATTCATTTTTATCACACACACACTCTACACACATGGCTGTGTTTCTCACACACACCCAGATTTCCTCCTGCAGTCTCTGACTAATGAGGCCTGGGGCTGGAGATGGTTCCATCAAGGAACTTCCCCCCTCTCTCTCAAACATGCACCTGATTGATAGCAGTGATTTGACTGAGAAAAGGGAAATGGGAAATTGAAAAATGGCGAAGGAAGATTGGAAACAACGTGCTGATTATAAACTCTGCACAAGAAACAAAAGGCCTTTTTCCCTGTGCCTCCTCTCTCGGCTTCTGAGGTAGCAGGTGTAAGTCTGACAGGTGCCTGATTGAGGCGCGCAGAAGACATTACAACTGCAAACAAATAGATGTGCTTAGTGTCCCAGGATGCAGTTAACGTTTTGGGCTGATAGAAGTGATTATGAACATATGAGCAGAGGCAGTCGAAGAATGGGCACAGGTGTTTGGGAGAGTTGGGTCTGGAAAGAAGCCGTGTTGTTGTTGCAAAGATAATAATCCGTCCATACAATTAATGGCCTGTCATTACCAAGGTCATCAGGCTTGGGGGATGTACTTAATATGTCTCATATTGTGATAATAGAGTTTCTCTCTGCTGGAGACAAACACACAGGAGGTGTATGATAACACATATTTATCATCATGAAGAACAAAAAAAGTGTAAAATCAGAGTGGCAGTCATTGAGTTGCAAATCCACTAAATAACAAAATAACCCCAATTACCTCAGCGCCATCACTTTTTTTTTCTCTCATTACTTGCAGTCTCTGTTTATGATCTCAAATTTCAGGTTAGGGAAAAAAAAAAAACAGGACTTTATAATACTGGAATAAATTAGCCACCACGCCTCTCTGGAGAGGTTTTGTGTGTTCCATAAACCTGGGAGGGAGGGAAAGAGGGAGTTGGCCGATGCTACTGTGGTTTAATATTCTCTGAGAGCTTCCAGACAGTGAGCGGTGGTGCAGCAGCTGTCTCTTGACCCTTCTGGACCCCCACTTACCCCTTTTGACCACCTCCTCTCCACTGGGCAGGCTGCAAGGATGACGAGCCTGTCATAGGCTTCTCCTAATGTCCTAATTACCCCACACAACCACAAATGCACACACCCAAACACTCACAATGAAAATGAGTTTGTGTGTATTGGTGGGTATCTGCTCATGCAGATCTATACCCAGTGACTAAGCAGATATTGTGCATTTCAGAACTGCTCTTGCCCCTTGGACCATTTCTCGTCTTATGATGTTATAACCACAGACTGCATTGTCAATCAGGATGTTTTTCTTTGATTGATAGCTTTGCATAATTGGGGTTGTTTTAAACCACCAAAGTCAATATTGTACAATGAAATTTTGCTGCAATTCCTGCTGAAAGGCTTTTATGATTTGTCTCTTCCTGCTTTGAACATCTAGAGAGTGAATTTTTCCTATTTTTTCTTTGAACAAAAGGTTGCCAAATATTTTCTGTAAAACTTAGATCTAGACTTTGAATAGGAGATTCTAAAAGATAATATGTTTTGATCCAAGCCATTGCGTTGTAGCTTTAGTTATATGTTAAGGGACATTGTTCTACTGGAAGACAAACCTCTGCCTCAGTCCAAGACCTTTGCGTCCCTATCAGTTCTTCTATTCCCCCATTATTGATTGTATTTAGCTCCATAGATCTTAACATCAGCTATAATCATCAACTTTCCTGCCTCTGCTGAAAGAAAGCTTCTCCACATCTCCAAGCATCTTGATGAGCATACTTCATTGGTATAAAGTAATGTTAAGCATTTTCATCTTGTTCTACAAAGCAGTTTTGCAAATCAATTAGATATTTTAGATATGTTCTTACCCAACCAGAGCATCTTATCCCATATGTTTCCTCTGTACCTTTTTTTGGTTCTAGAAAACTACCTCCCTAGTTGGTCAGTTAAGGTGGACTGGTATGTCTTAGTAGCTTTCCAGTTGTGTCATACCATTTCCAGGGGATGATGGTGTGAACTGACTTTCAAAGTTTAGGATTTTTTGTTTTACAACCTAATCTTTCTTAAACCGTCTCTACATCTTTATATCCGATATATATACACTGTATTCCTCTGTCATTTGTCATTCCTTCATCCACCTCCAAGGTTTCTCAGAACTCTCTACCAAGATTAAATCACACATTAGTTGAATCTTCGCTAAATGAAATAGGTTGTATTCTATTTTATTAAAGGCTATCAGTGTATGATGACTAGATAAAATGTCTCCCATTTGTAAAAAAAAAAAAAAAATTATTTTCCTTCCACTTGAAAATGATGCAGTACTTTCCACCATAAAATCCGAATGAAAAGCGCTTGCTTCTGTTGTAGCACTGTAGCAATGTAGTTCATTGTGCAGAAGTATGAATACTTCTGCACAATGGACTGTGAGCAGATATGCTTTCAGAGATTAGTGAGAGCAAAATCACACTTTCTCCCCCTGAGTGTTGTGAAATTCTCACGCAGGATACCACACTATAGGTGAAGCATCACAGTTTTACCAGAATAGCAGAGATTCTTCCCTCTAGACTTACTTGGGGTCTTTGATGCAAAACACTGTGTGATCACTTTGATCCCAGCTGAATCAGAGCATTAGTTTCTCTCCTGTTGTAGCGAAAGGCAGCTCTCCCTTTAAAACTTTCTTGCCTCTGCAACTAAGGCCGAGTTAGGAAAGAAATACACACAAAAACAAAACAACACATGAATAAGTAGGATTTTGAATGGGTTTTCCTTTGGCTTTTGCCTCTGAAGAGAGAAACATGAAAATTTGCAGCGTCACCCGAAATAGATCGTCTGAATGAGATGTGATGTTTCACTTCGCCAGACGTTTGACGGGAATCTCTTTGCTGCTGCTGTTGCACTTAAAGTCCATGTTCAGCCAGCTTGTGTTGTTAACATAATCGAGTGGATTATTGAATCTGCAACAGAGAAAAAAAGATGTTTACTTCTATCAAAAAGAGGAAAAAAATTGCTTTTTGATTTATAGACCTTTAAGTTTCTGCATTCCTCTCAATGAACATGACTTAAATATGTGTCCCTTTAATGCTCTTCCTAACTCATTTAATGTAAAATGTAGACAGTATGCCTGCGTTTTACAGCAGTGTTGTTTCATCACTGTACCTTGCGATAAATGTGCCAAATTGAATCCCGAGGAGTGACAGACTTTGTCTTTTACTTTGAGTATCAGGTGGAACTTGGCACCTATCAGGTGAGAGCATGCACAGCAACTTCTTGGCATCTGAGCTGCTGGAAATGAGCTAAATCTTTCCCTTTTTCTTCATGCAGCTGTAAAAGATGAATGTGAACCTAACCTGTGGGAGAGATGCCATTAAAGCTTTCTGTTATCTGTGTTTTTTTTTTTATCAATTGTAGACATTTTCACGTGCTGCAAGTGACAGAGCACACTGATCGGTCTTTTGTTTTCAAAAGGACTCTGGAAACTGATCTGTGTCGACTTTAGCCTTTAATTTGTTCCAGTCTTTATTTGTTTGCAACACCAAAAGCCTCTAGCACTACACTGAAAGGAAACTGGATAGCAAAAAAATTCAATATATCCACCTTTTCTAACTCCTGGCATTTTCAAAGGATTTCCCCTTAATCTCCCAATATGGAGGCTCTCTTCAGCAGCACATGTCCCTCTGGCTTTTACACTCATTCAAGCCAGACATCGGACAAAGCGCATCACATTAACAGAAAGCAATTACCCACCTCTGAGGGGATGTGTGTAAAATCTCCTTTTTGTTCCAGTTTATCAAGCAGAAACATGCTTTGCGTCTCCTGTAAGCCCACCTGATTATTATGTCCTGATTGACTCTGGGGAGAGTTAATCTGAGTATTCCCAATTGTGCTTACAGGTGAACGTGTGTTGGGATATCTTGTTGCCTGTTTCGCTTTTGACTTTATGCCACCTGAATGCTGATAATAATGGTTAACTGATCTTGTTTATGTTTCTGTACTAAATCCAGGATTTTAGAAGTGAAAATCTATTACAAAGATTGTAATCAGTTCTTGTTCTAGGTTCTGCTCTTGCCATCTTTTTTAGTAAAAGTCCATAAAGTATGAGTTGGTTTAGAAAGTTGAACCTAGCCGGAGATGAACTAAAGACAAAGGACCTTCTAGGGCCTTAAAACCCCTCCATACTCAGTAACACCATTGGCCATTACCAATTTTACTTTATAAACCTCTAAAGTGTCAGCTGCATTGGAAAGGTAACCTGGAATTGGTGGTAAAGAACCCTTACCACAATTTTCTTAGGTATGCCTTACTCGTACTATGTTTATCTCATTTTGAGAACTTCCCTAATGCTTTATAGTATAGATCCAGAAAAATATTGAATATAGTCCTCAGAGGTTTTGATCCCCCCAGTGGTGTGGTTGCTTTTTCTTGTTGCAAACCCGCCATTGTATAACAATATAAAGGTGTTCTATTAGATCTCATTCTGGTGGTTGTGGATGCCATTATAGGAGAGCTAACTATAAACATGCTTAAAGAAATCAGCATGAAAAATTTGTTATTGGTGACCTTATACATTATCTTTCAAAAATTTGCCATCAGAGGGTAGTAAAATTGTTTTTAAAAATCGGTGAATACTTTTGGAACAGTAGCCAATTTGGCGATTGAATTAAATCACCCTGGGTGGAGTCTAACGCATGCCAAGTAAATATCCCCCAGACCATTAAAACACCATGATTAATGCCAACTGATTGATGATTGTGTGCTAAATTTAAACTTTCCTATCTTTGCAACTTCAAGCTAAACTTCTTAGAACAAAGAACCAGATATTGCAGCCACAGTTTCCGGTTCTTAGGAGAGAGAAGTGGCCCGTGATTTTTCTGCTGAGTTTTCTGCTGCTGTAGCACATCTTCGTCAAGGTTTCATGTTTTTTGTTGTTGTTTTTTTGGCATTAAGAGTGGGTATTACTATAATGCTTTAGTAACAAGTGCTTATTAAAAAACTGTTACCAACCACCTTAATAATAATAATAATAATACATTTTATTTGAAAGCGCCTTATCACAACACCCAAGGACACTGTACAGGCAGATAAAAACATTAAAAACAGGGAGCTAAAAAGTACAAGCATAAGATGCCACAGAAAACAAAACAGCAGGAAGTAAGATAAAACCAAAGGAAGAAAAGGAAGAGAACAATATTGAAGTGATGCGTAGGAACTAGATGGGATAGGACTGTCTGAACAGGAAAGTTTAAACCATTATACATTGAATTCTAAGCTATGAGATCAGCAAGGCATTTTTTGACAACGAAAATGCTGCTCACTTCATATTGTCTCTGTTTTAGCACTATTCTCTCTAAACCCAAGATACAGTATACTCTGTAAATCATAGTATACCAGTAGGCAACAACTGCAAACGTACATTAAATGACAAAACCAGCTGTAAAACATGTTTGATGCTAACTCTACAAACAGATGAAAACACACAGTTTTGCAGCTTGCTTCTACATTTACTGTGTGTTTGCACCTGTCACCCACCTTAATAAAGCTTTGACTTTGGTTTTATACACCATAAGAAGTTAAAAAGCATGAGGTTCATTACCTTCTTATATCAGCAGTAAATGTTTCCAAAATAATGTCAGAATGTCTAGTCACTTGAAGGGGACCCTCGTGTACTTCCACTTTTTAGTTATGCTGAAATCATTGGCACTGCAAATCACCCTGGTAACTTATAGATAGATAAATCCTGATTGCTTGTTAATAAGAACATTCTATGGTCTCCAGTATGAATCAGAACAGCCTAAAATCAGTAAAGGTCAGACTACAAACATAAAATTCATGAAAGCCTGAGAATCCAAGCATATGCTGGTAATAATCTCATAGTATGTACTAATGCAGAATCATATATTCCATCTTCCTGGAAGCACAATGTTTATGATTACACTCTTTGAATAACTCTAATAAGGGCTTGAAGAAAGTTATGCACGGGAAAAAAATTATATTTGCTGCGTGCACTTCAGATATTAGGATGGCTTGTTTCCATTTTTCCTGTGAGGTCATGCTTTAATCGATGAGAGCATCAAGAGGCACATTTAGATAAACTCTGAAACTGAGCAGATATATAAGTAACCTCTTAACTTCATTATGTAAATATGCCAAATGTTTCAAAGTTGATTCTACCTTCTATAAAGGACTGAAATTAATATCACAACTATTTAAAGATCATTCTTGATGTTTCCTCTTTTTTTGCATTGGGACACAAAACACAGTTTAAGACCTTAAGAACAGGAAATTAACAGAGCTTCTGTTTTTACAGAGGTAATACTCAGCTTATCAATTGGCTGTGATTAGCTTAACTTGGCTACTGCTTATTAAGTTTTGTTGTTTCTTTTTGGTTCACCAGAAGTTGCATTTACTAGACAGTTTTCTAAAACCAGGTAACTTTCCATATGACTTTGATAAATGTTCTTTCATCAGATGATACAGTACTATCTAATTTGCCTAAAACACTCATTTACTGTAGCATAGGAAATCATGTTTTGTTTTGTTTTTTTAATGGTGGGTTATGGTGACCCTTTGCTCATACAGTATTATTGCATATTTAAGTGTACTTGTCGATTGAAGGCAATGATCATTAAGATGTTTTAGTTTATGATCTAATTTTTCTTATACATGTTTTACTATAGCAAGTTTGCAGTAAGTTTTCAGCAACAATAATTTTACCTTATTGTAGGGATAGGGTTAGTTCATAGGTTCCTAATTCTGGGTATAATTAAATAGGGAAATCAAACATGTTTGTATGCTTTTTGGGAGTGTTTTATTTTTTATTTTTATGGATATATTGACCTTTGTCAATATCTTGAAAAGTGTAAAAAGATATATATTTTTTTTATCTAAAATTACATAAAAACTTCTATACTAATGAATTGTACCTCCTCAGGAAAAACATTAACAATCAAAATTCTCTAATATAATCACTACCCTGCAATGTATCACATTTTCAAATGTAACTTTTTAGAATTTTATTTATTATTATTTTTTTTTTCATTAAGGGGTTATTATCATGAATCTAAAAATGTATTTGGTTAAAAGTAAAGCAGTTAAATTGGAAGTAACAGCTTAAAGACATAAGGTCTAACACTGTCTTGGTCATTTCAAGGGAAGGGGTTTAGACTGTAAGTGTAAGGGAAATTTTTGTTTCAATGTACATTTTAAAATGATAAAAACTGAAACTGACTTGATATATTGGAGACTGTTTATTTCTTTTTGCAACTAGGGCTGATACTCTTTGATCGGTTTCCTTTGTGAAACTAAGCTGACCTCTGAAGTAGCCCGTGTTTATTAGGTCTGCTCTGCAGGAGCTCACATCTCTGTCCGATTGAAGAGAAAAAGTTTAAAGCCCACCTCTGATCCCTTCTAATTAAATGAAAACACAGTGGGATACCCACAGTAAGACTGTGTTCTTCCAACCACATGCACAAACACAGTTTTGAAGGTAACCAATGTGGGTGTTCTCAACAGGGGAACAACAGCTGGAACAACACAGAGTTCCAGCATCCAGCTCTGCAGCATTCTCTTATGCAGCGCAATCACACACCAGGCTGACATTCAACACACTGCAATTCATGAGCATAAATATGCGATGGAATGTTTTACCTGAAAGAGGGAACTTTAATTCAAAGGCATCACTCTAGTACTCAGAAGAAATGTTGCCTCATTAGTGTTACCCCACTGCTTTTACTGAACAGCAGTCATGAAGAGAGAGAGGCATCGTGCCACTCTTACCACACAGACATCTCCTCTCCAGAGATCTTCGTATGCCTCAGCAGATGAAAAATACTGCACATTGTTATGGATCCATTGGCATGGCTACAGGTTTAACGGAGACGCTTGAATGCCAAAAATCTAGCCTTTCAAATGCTCACAACGAGCCAGCCACCAGCAGGTAAATGTGACACAACTGCTGCCGGAGTGCTGCTCTGTTTCTGAACATAAAGCTCGCTCAGTGTGCAGAACGAGAGGACGATAAGCACTGGGGTGATATTTAGACTGAAAGAAAAGGTGAGGAGACAAGGAAAGTCATCATTTGGAGGAGGGCTGGCCTGTTGCCTTCATCTGGCATGATTGGCAGAATGGTGCATTGGGTGCACTTGCTCGAACGCTATTACAAGCATTTCTGTACATGTCTGTCTATCAGTACTGTAAAAGCAGAGCGACAGCCATGACATCTAATCACAGGCGAGCTGGTGCCTCATAACTTTAGCCTAATGTGCTGAAGGTACAGAGTAGCAAAGGAAGAAGGGGGCCAACACAACCGCTTCTATCACTGCTACTATTAATAGCCCCTTCACAGGCCACTGACAGGAAGTGGATCATACCGAGGGGTTAGAGATTGTGTCCCCCACTCTATCTCGAGCTCCTGTATTTAGACATAGGTCTCAGTTGACAAGATTAAACAATGAGGTATCCTGGTATCTGTGTGATTCATTTTTCTGGGTTATACTTCTGACAGAGTAACATAAAAAGAGGGCAGATAGTCTACATGTACAAGATGATAATGAGTCATTTACATAATGTTGCTACAACATTATAATTACCTGGCAATTAAAGCAGCTCAAAAGCCTCATTATGGACTGTCCTGAGGGCCACTAAGACTGGGACAAGTTAGATTGTCATCAACTCTGTTTTCTAAATCAACCATTGGCATCATTATGTTGACTTGCACTGCTGAAAAACTAGAATGCATTGTAACAGGATTTTGTGTTGATGGACCAAAACAAAATACTTGACACAAATGAAGGAAAATGATAAATAAGTTGAACCTTTTTTAATCAAATAATAATCTTATTATTCTTGTTGTTTTTTTTTAAAGCTATTAAACTCATTACCTCTAAACAAAAGGTTGAACCAAAAACACAAACAGCTATTCTGTAGTAGAATTAAAATGAGTATCAATTTAGCTCTTCTGTGCAGGAGTGGTTGGTTTGTTAGAGACCATTAGAAAACAAGCAGCATCACAAAGACCAAGAAATATAACAGATTGCTCAGAGACATAGAGCTATGGGAATACAAATGAAGACCATATCTTTC
The DNA here is from genome assembly GCF_016077235.1 of Cyprinodon tularosa. Lineage (NCBI taxonomy): Eukaryota > Metazoa > Chordata > Actinopteri > Cyprinodontiformes > Cyprinodontidae > Cyprinodon > Cyprinodon tularosa. The sequence continues at coordinate 1,146,493 of NW_024039241.1, read as the reverse complement.
CAGTTTTCTTTAATAATCTTAAGAACCATTTTTCCTTTTACCCCATGCTTATATTCTACTCTGTATTTGTCTACAAATAAATTGATTGAAAATAACATTAAGACATGAAAAGATTACAGTTTGAAGTTTCAACTGATAACCATATTAAAAAAGGCCTAGCATATTAATGCTTTTGACATTTTTTACCTAACTTTTTTTTTTATCCACACATAAAACATAAGAAAACTAAGGCATATTGCAGCAGACACAAGGACAATATTAAATATTTCTTTTTTATCGCGTAGCATTTGTCAGTTCCACTTCCCAGTCCACGAGGACTGAGTTGACATACTGAAAAATCCACAAAAGAACATAACAGAGACATGTGTCATACTTTACACCCTTATTATACCTGCAATGACAAGTGAGACGAGCAGCAGTTTCAATATTTTACCACTCAGCTTCCCATTGCTCACAGTCTAAGTCAAGAATCTCTTACATTTTTGGGGAAATGTCAATATAATAAAATGTTGTGTGTGAAATATAAAGATTTGGACTTCTGGGGGTGGTTTGAAGGGAGGGGAGGGGTGGGGCAGGAAGATTTCTCCTGAATAGCAGACAATGAATGATGGAGCCTCTCCCAAGGGTGCAGGCCCCTGAGCTATGCTGCAGGGACTCAGGAACACAGCAGTCTTCCATGCCCTGCGAGATGCCAGTTTTTGGTGGGCACCGTTCCGAATGGGTGCTCTTCTCTCCAGGATACGCTGCTGGGGCCCCCAGGGGAGAGTCTACAGGCTGTGGCGATTCCATAGTAGGGTTGGCTGGAATCTCAATCAGGGACATGAGTGGGGAAAAAACTAAGTCTTTACATTTATTCTGTTTCCTTGGATCACTGCAAGAAAGCAGAAACAAGTCCTTAATTTACTGAGATCACACACAGTCTCTGGCTGACTGCAACCTTTTGTATATTTCCTAATTGGTGAAAAATTACAATAACAAGGCTTGAATTTAATTTAATCTCCCACAATTATGGCAATGTTTAAATATGCTTGTAGACTGTCTGCTCACAACCTTTCTTTTTTCTTTCTTCTGCTCTCGTCCCCGGCTTCGCTGCAACAACACAGGAGCTGCTGAAACCGTGACAGGTACTTCTTCTTCTCGCTACCTGCTGTTCATTTGGAAGTGCTTGCTTCTGTGCATCTGTTGATTGGCTGTCCATCCCAGTCTGCTCATCTGTCTTTGTGAACATGGCTGCTTATGTTTGCATTATTGTATTGTAGATTTCTTTTAGGGCATGAATTTCTTTTCCGTTAAATTACCCTTTCATCATATAGTGTAACTGATAGTTTTGAATTCCTCTAATATTTCTTAATTGCCTTTTTTACACAATATCTAACAGCAATACTCATCTATTACTGCTGTTTAGCCTCTCCAAAAATATTTGTCTGCACTGTTTCCATTCTTAGTCACATAGTTGATCATTACCATTTTTCATTGATGATCATTTTTTTCACTATATTTTATTTAAAAAAATGTAATTCATTACATAATATATCAGCACTTAATGGAAACTGAACTTGAATGACTCTATTTACAATGGTAAGTAATGCTGATGGACTCTCTGTTTTAAATTAGATTTGGAGACATTTGCTTTCCAGCAGCTACTACTTCTCCAAGATTGCATTACGTTTGCCAAAACTCTTTGGTTAACTTAATCCTTAAAGTTTTACTGATTAAAACAAAAGCAAAGCACTTGAAAGTACGAACAGCTGACATTAAAACAACTGAAGCCAAAGGAAAGTGCAATACATGACTTTTAAATTTCTACCCTGTTAAGTTCAATCATCTAAAATATTGAAATAAAACTGAACTCCTATTAAATACTGAGCATCAGTCTGAGCATTTTATCATCAACTTAAAGTAATTTAAATGTAGAAATATTACATATATTTGTTGCGTTTTTTTTTTATTAATATATTTTTATTAGCTAAAAATGGGCAACTGTTTTTTGCTGTAGGTTATTGAGCAGCCAAGATCATATACATATTTACTTAATTACATAAAACCCCACTTGTTCATATAGCATACTATAAACAGCAGGTACGTAGGTAATTCATATTCTCACAAGGATGACACATACTTAATGAGGCAAAGGTGCAGCACTCATACATTATATTGCAAAAAGTATTCACTCAAATTGCTTCACCCGCATATGAGCATAAGTGACATTCCTTTCCTAATCCATAGACGTTGGTCCATCTTTTGCAGCTAGAGCATCCTTAGTTCTTCTGGGATGACTGTCCAAAGGTTGAGGATTGTGTTTATACTGTAAGAATTTTTGATCGTTCAACCTGAAGCACATTTGTGTGGTCACACACTGATGCTGGGTGAGAAGACCTGGCTCTCAGTCTCCACTCTTATTCATCCTAAAGGTGTTCTATCAGGTTGAGGTCAGAACCCTGTGCAAGCCTAGCAAGTTAATCCACACCAGACTGCCATTCATGCCATTATGGACCTTGCTTTGTGTACTGGTGCACAGTCATTTTGGTATGGGAAGGGGCCAGCTCCAAACTCTATCCACAAAGTTGGGAGCAGAGTTTTTCCAAAATGTCTTAGATTGCTAAAGCATTCAAGATTCCCTTTTCCTGGAACTTTTCCTGCCAAGCCCAGCTCCTGAAAAACAAACCCAACAACATAATCCTCCTTCCACCAAACTTTACACTTGGCACTATGCATTTGGTCAAGTAGATCGCCCATTAGATTTACAAACGGAGAAGCAAAAGTCGTCATTTGAGAGAGTGCATCTCCATTGTTCTGGAGTCCAGCTTTACATGACTACATCAGATGCTTTACATTACATATGGCGATGTATGGCTTGGATGCAGCTGCTCGAACATGGAAACCCATTCCATGAAGTCCTCAGTTGTAGAACTAATGTAAAGGCCACATGAAGTTTGGAGTAGTTTAGTGATTGACTCTACAGAAAGTTGGTGACCTCTTCGCACTGTGTGTTTCAGAAGCCACTGACTTCGCTCCTGTATTTTACATGGCCTACCACTTCATGGCTGAGCTGCTATAATTCCCAAACACATTTTCTTATGATTCAGCTAAAAGCTTTAAGAGTGAGAAAATACCATGACTGGATTTGAGGTATAGGTAGCATCCTTTCACAGGTTCAGATCCTCTTGGAAATCCACTGAGCTCCTGAGAGTGCCCCCTTCTTCCACAAATCTTTGCACCAACAGTCTGCATACTTAGGTGCCTTATTTTATACTTGTGGCCATGAAAGTGATTGGAACACATGATTCCAGTATTTGGAAGTAAAGGCAAATACTTTTGACAATATTGTTTTTACATTATGTACAAAAGCACAGTTTTCATGTCTTACATATAAAGATGCATATTTCAGCACATTTCAGCATCTGCATATAATGTATATGCTACGTTTAGGCTGGAGGAAAGGTACAACAATGCAACAATGCATTAATATGTTTAAAGAACTTTACCAATATAGAAAAACTGTTTTGTGCTTGATGGATTCTTGACTGCAGTTCATCCGAAGTTCATAAGAACTTAAGTTGTACTGTCCTTTGATTACCTGTAACCCTCTTCAAAAGAGGTGGAACACAGTGAGAAAAATAAGGGAGGGGTTTTAGATTTCCCAAAGGTCCCTTCTGTGATATTGAACTAAAATATAGATATGAATAGGTTGATTGTTTTCGCTTTTTTGATGCACTGATGCTTTACCTGCTCTCCGAGGGTTAAGTCTAAACTTAAATTACAGTATGTCTCAGTTGAGTTGTAGATTATTCTCGATTGAGGTTTTATTTCCCACACAGCTTCTTTGCAACTCTCCAAAAAAGATTTTACCTAAAAACTTATATAATGTGTTTTTTACAACATAAAAGTACATTTATACTTTTCATGTATAAACCCCCACTTGCTCAATGAATTCAGAGGAGAAATGTCATCAGTCTGACCTATACCTCCTATTTCACTAAGTGAAATCAATGGCTTAAACTGTGGCAGGGCGTTTGTACTGCAGTGTTGGAAAACAATAATCTGAAAATCCGTTGGCATGTAGGATGTAAGGTTTGTTTTACTAAAAGCTATTGACATTAACATTCTAATGCACAGCTAACAAAAAGTAAACAAAAAAAGAAAAGTGTTGCTGCGCCAACAAATTTCTTTTATTCTAGATTTTTTTAGTCGACGGATGATGATCTAATAACTGTAATATTAGACAGATATAACAGCATAACATTCAGAGTTATGTTTCCCAATGGTTATTTTGTTTATTAAGTAAAAGAACTGTCATAACAAACCTGATTTTGAATAAAAAAGAATTGCCCAGTAAACCTTATCACTGGGTTTACCTCCCTCGGAGGCACCAGCTGCCCCTAAGCATTTTCAATAAGGGGCAATGACTCTTATACGTTTTGTTTCTCAGTTATTTGGAATTACAATTAAATTATTGTTGTTTGAATGTTTTTAAGGCTGTCTGACAGTAAGCAGAATTTATCGTGCCACCGAAGAGGTGTGCTTTGATTAGAGCGCGCAATCCATGTATGAAGGCCTTAGTCCTTGACGCGGCTGACCCGGGTTCAAATCTATCCTGTGGTCCTTTTATTCTTTGTGGGGAGTGGCAGCCTAGTAGTTAGGGCATTGCGCTTGGAATTCAGAGGTTCTGAGTTCAAGCCCACTTCCCCACAGACTGCCACTCTGGATCCCTCAGCAAAGACCCTTAACCCCACACTGCTCCCAGGGTGCCACACAATGGCAGCCCACTGCTCCCCACGGGGATGGGTTAAATGCAGAGGTGAATTCCGTTGCTCTGTACTTGTGACAATGTACTGACAATCGAAAGCTGGGGGGAAAAAAATATATATATATATTATCTAAGTCATGAATAGGCAAACATTAAACCATTAAACTAAATATGTGTTGCTATGTTGCTTTTTATGAAGTGTTAGTTTTGAGCCTGAGTATAAGGAATATAAAAAAAACTGGTCATTTTTAGAATTGGCTTTGCTCAAAAGAAAGGTTCCTCAAAAACGATGATTATTTTTGCCCAGTAGTGCTTTAGCTTGGACCTCTCCAAATTGATGCTGTTATTGCCTTATTTTTCTCCTATTGTCCAACAATGATCACTGACTTTAGCTAAGAAATTTTGAGACTGCCACATTTTAATGGACTCTGGTTCATTTAGTTCTTTCCTGGATGTGTAGTCGGTGCTTTCTTTAATCATTTTTGATCAGGTGGACACTACTAGGAATGGCTTATCACAGTTCCATGTACTGTAAGCTCCATTTGTGAATAAAGAATCCATTATGGTTTATTGGACCTCCAAAAACTTTAGAGATGCTTTCTTTTTCCTCTTTAAGCAAGATGTTAATAAATTTCTTTAGCATTATGTGTTGCTATTTATGGCTATTTCTTTTTTCTTTACTTTATTCTTTTATGGTCCGGGAGTAGTCATGCCTGGGTGTGGTTAGTATAACTGATCTTAGCTTTCCAAAAATATGTGTTTAACTGATTAATTTATCATTGCTAGTTTCAGATATGGATAGGTGAAGAATATTTTCCCTATTTTAAAATAGTCCATGTATTTGCTCAGACTAACTTACAAAAATTTAAAAAGGGGTTTGATGACCTGAACCACTAAAGTGTAACTCCATAAAACTCCATAAAAGCCATAGCAAATCAAAAAATACCTGAAAAAGTTTTTATTTACTGACATGATAAAACAGTAACGTCTCAATCATACAGTTTCAGGTCAAAGCTCAATTTTTTTTATAGACATAATCATGTATGTCTAAAGAAAGTTGCCATTTAAACATTCTCCCCTTCAAATTCAAAACTGCTTTATTAATCTTAAAGGAAAATTAAATATAAATTAACATTAAAAATATTCAAGCCTTTCATTTTCTTTTTGATATGTTTAGACATTGGAACTCAAATTAAAGTTGCTCTCTTTATTAAAGTTGCATAGGACCTATGGATTGTTCAAACCTTTGACTGTTTCAATTAAGAGATTAAAAGATTGTATTTCTTTTAATACAAAAAAAAATTGTGATATATTCATACTTAAACATTTGCTTTTTATTTTTCAACAGGAGCAAATTTGTTAAAACATAATGATGTGAATATTTGGTCATGAAAAAGTATTTTTAGGTGTGAACACACCTCAACATCAAAGGGTTTTAAAATCTTTTTTAATTTTGTTTGATTAAAGGGTTACAAAACATTGAAGCCTGGATTTAAGGGACCCACAAGCACTCTATACTATAACAAAGACTTTTTTATCACTTAATGTTTTGACTTTTACTGCAAAAAAATAACATTTTTCAAGCTCATTTCTCCTCTTTTTGTCATTTTTAGCTTGTGAACTTTCATAAGAATGTTTTGTTAAATTAGAGGCTACCAAATTTAAAAAATCTGCCCATTGAAATAGTGCTTGAGAAATTGTACAATGCTAATTATACACTTCTTACTTGTGAACATGTTCAAACAGCATTTCATCATGAGGATTGGGATTTAATCACTAAGAAAAGGCAGTTTTGGAGAAGAGGAGGGAGAAACTTTTTATTGTTAATGACGGTCTGGTTGTTCCTTGAGAGAACATGACTGCTGCTGCAGACAGCGGTGACTCACGGGAGAGAAAAAGAAGGGCTGGCTGTCCTGCATTTTGCTGCCCCTTTCATGTCTTTTGATGTGAAAACAAGAGAGAAAAGTTCAAAGAAAGAGCCAACACGATTCAAAAGGTGCCGGTGTCTGAATTTCTGATGGAGGAGTCGGTTTGCTAAAAATTTCCTGATTTCGTCAACTTTTTCTTTGAGGATGGGCTCTGTTTGGGTGGGGTGGGGGGGTCTGGTGCCGTTTTGCATTCTGAGTATGGCTGATGAGTCGCGCCTCGGTGCCAGACTTTTCCTGCCAGATTGTACATCCCCTCGGAGAGTGCACAGACTTTTTGAAGGTCTGTATTTTCCTCAGACTGTTTCATTCAGTATGTTATGATGCGGGAACAGGAGGGTAGCCATGTGTAGAGATACAGGCACTTTACTCTCCCAGACAGCTGCTGGAATGAGTGTGAATCTATCAGCCAGTCATCTGTGCTATGCCTCTGCCCACTCCCCCCCCCCACCCCCACCCCCCACCCCCCCCCCCACACACACACACACACACCCCATCACCACCATCATCCCCACCCACCACGGAGAATTAATGACTGCCTCTCCTCATTTGCACCCAATCATGACCAGGATGCCGAGGCAATTGAAAATGTTTACTTCAATTGCGAAAACCCTCCATGTTCCACAAAGTGGCCTGTTTTCACTTTGATGGGATTGCTAATCACAGCAACGTTATTTATGTGTGTTTTGAATTGGAGATGAGCCTAGGCTGGGATGTTGGAGGGGGACCAACCTTGCTTGGGGGCTGCTAAACCTTATGGAGAATTTATCTTTTCCGTTCCTTTTCTCTCAGTCCAGCAGATTGGGAGCAGACTAACCTTGCTTTGAGGCTGCTCTGTGTTGCTGTTTTGACTGCCAAATATATTGCTCTTAGTGTGATGAAATGAAATAGACATCAAAACTTTTTTTTTTATATTGCTTTCCGCCTCATCTTTTGCAGTATTTATTGCAAATGCTGAGGAATGTGAACTGAGAATGACTGCCTGCTTTTCCAAATATTTTGTTTGAGAAGCAATGAAATGATGCAGCCTATGTGTAGCGCTCACATTCACTTATAGAGGCCGTTTGGGGTTACTAAAAAAAAAGTACTAGGGACAAGAAAAGTTCTGACTTTCCCTCAGAATTTTTACTCTAATGCAGAAAAACACCTGGAAGCAACTGGGAGCAACAAAGTTTGATGACAGAGATGTGAGATGTTTAGCAGGACAGCAAATTTTCTGGAGGAATATTTTGGATGGATTTGAGAGACTTTTTATGAGGCCAAATGGGGTCCCTGAAGAGAAGTAAATGGTTTCAGCCAGAAATCAGAGATTACAGTCAGATTTAGGATTGGTTTTGTTGACTAAAACTTAGAGCTGACTCAGACAGGTTTTAAAAATTTCTGGGTGATTTTTAAAACTCAAGAGGGGCCACAGATGATGATAATAAAATCAGGAATAAAACTCTGGTTGTACATTGTGTTGTTTTCAGGCACATGACATCAAACAAGCACACATGAGATGATCATTTAGAACATTTAGTTTTCACATGGAAAATTTCACCATGCCTCCAAGCGGTAAATGTATACTGCAAAAATAATTAAATCTAAATAAGTCGTTATTTTCCTTGATGGGTCCTTGACCGGTCCTTGGCTGGTCCCCTACAATTCCTTTTTAAAAATCAATATTTGTACTAAAATATTGTTTCTGTCATGATTTGTAGACATTAAGGTCCAAAGAGAAACTGGAAAGGGACATGTTGAATGGCTGTTACTGTAATTTAAGAAATGTTTACTCATTTCTAGATTGTTTTTGCTGTGTTAAAATGTATATGATTTCAATTACTGTTCGAGGAACTGATGGATCTATATTAAGATTAGAGTCCTGCAGCTGGTCTGGTATTGCAGGTACCCACAGTAAACTTTCAGCTACTGGTAGGAAATTAAAGTATTATTTCATGGTGACGAGTATAAATAAAGAAAAAGGGGGGTAGCTCAAATTGAGTTTCAATATAAACAAAAGTCATTATTTAAATTTAGCTATTTATTAACTCTAAATCTTAATGAGTTCATTAAAATATGACCAGATAATGTCAATTTTCATTAAGCATGAAAAGCAGAGGGCCTACACTAAAGTGAAGACACCCAAGGGGAATACTGTATTTAGGATGTTTTGTTGTGGTGGAAAGATCAGGCAAAAATGTTCCTGACCCTAACACTGCTAACTCACAATGTGCTTACTATCCTGACATTAAATTCAGCTTGTGAAAGAGACTTTTCATATGCTGGGTTTGTGATTAAGGAAAGGGAAAGCATATTAATGTAGCTGCAGTGATTGTGGATAATATTCTTTTTCTATTAAGCAAATTTAAAATTTGAAAAAGCAAGGCCTGAATATCAGTGAGTAAACGCATAAATAAGATAAATAAATTCATTTGAGTAAAAGCTTGTGAAATACAATGTTGGATAAGTAAGTAATAAATTTAATCCTTATTCAGATTTTTATTTGTTTAATTCAATATAAAATGGAACACTTATTTCAAAAGAGGCTTATTTTGATTATGTATGCCAGTTTCAGTGTGTACCTGCTGACACCGATCTGACACAGCACACTAATATTCAAGAAAGACACTTAGGAACGTTAAAAGGTAACATTTTGAAATCATATACACAAATGTATATATCTATAGCTGTTTGGCAAAATTCTGATTGAAAGTGAGTAAAGCACCCATCATGTGATTAGAGACAACACACTGTATCACTGGGCATGAAATGGTTTTATTCTATCATTGTTATTGTAAGTGTTATATTATCTATTTCATGTTAAATGAACCATTTCTCAAGCAAAACTCTGTGTTTCTATTTTATGTGAGTCAAATTTGAACCTGTACAATTCTGTATTACAAATACTGACCAAAGCTGGGTCACATGTGTGTATCTAGTGACTGTTGTATTGTACCTGTGATCCAGATTTGTTCTAGACCCACGATCCTATTTGTTTTGGGCAGTTGTACAAAAAGATCCCGTCCCAAGGTCAGTTTAAGCTGTTCATGCATGATGGATCCTCTGTATTTGGTCCGAGATGGCCTGACCCTCTGTTACTTTTGCCTATCAGGGTATACATGCATACATGCTGAGTAATAATTGGTTAAACATCCTTGAGTGCATGGCAGACTTCTTAAAATGATTCTGGTGTAATTCTGACTCAATATTCGACTGCTCCTTATATTCTTCCTAACAGTTACACTGGTAGAAGGATGGACAGCGCTGGTTTGCTTCATATTCTGGCTGTGTTTATTTGAACAGTATGTGAATTCAGTTTATTTTGTTTGTGCTCATGTGCTTAATTTCTTATAAAATCTAATTTATTAATAAACATTACTGAAAAGTGTGAGAAGCCTATGATCCCTAAGAAACAATTACATTTAGTTTGCTTGTAAACCAAAAGCAGATTATTTAAATAGATTTGCTTATTATTATTATTATTTGCTCAACATTCCAAAATTGCATCATCAAATTAAAACACATTAAAAACAAATGTCATTAATATAAATGAATTAAAGTCTATTATGGGGTTACAGTAAACTTTTAATTACCTACGTTGTGTTTTCTGACTGTTTTTTTTTTTTTGTGTAGTTTTTTTTAACCTATTTTCCTTCTTTTGTGTGCTGGCAGAGAAACTGAATAAAATGGGTAGTTCATTGCATCAGACAGGTCTGAGGAGCTTTTCTCCACAGGAGGTTAATTTCTTATTGCTCGGCGCGTTTGCAGAGTTCATTTTGGATCATGTTAGTTTGACTGTCTATTCCCATTATCACTATCGGAAAATGCAGGCATTTCTTCCCCCTCCTCCACTTTGTAAATGTCAGAATGCAATAGAGGTGTCTGACAACTCAGGCATGCAAATGTGCTTTTGATGTTTTTCTTTTTTTGTTGGGGGGGGCACTAGGAGTGTTGTTTCTTTGCTGGTGGGAATCTAAGGCATTAAATACACGTCCTCTACCTTTTTTTCCTTCTCTTCTGCCAAATAAATATAGGACAAGGTGACTTTTGACTCCCTTCCTCTTTCTTACTGAAGACAGGGGAAACAAAGCCAGGCTTTTTGTGTTGGGGCTTAGCGTGGTGTAAGTTATGATGACAAGGTCCAAAGTCTGTCAGAGGCAACAATGCCAGTGTGCACACAGTGACTCAGATGCTTGTATAGCTGGAGATAGGGAACAGAATCACTGAGTACACTGAGCACACACTGGTCACACCGAGCCTCAGATGGAGAGCTCTGATAAAGCTTAACCAGAAACAGCACTCTCCTCTGCTCCGGGTTTAACTCTCCCCATCTTTCTCACCTCCACCACCCCGCCCATATCTGCCAGTTTCCACTTTCTTACACTTGTTCTTTGTCCTTTTTTATTTTTTTCTTCATCTCCTCTCTCTGCATCTTTGTGGGCAGCAGAGCTTACAGCCCATCTGGCATTCACTCGAAGGGCCTACTCTGAGCTGCGGGGGGAGATCAATAGTGACAAACACTGCACATGGCTCTTATATTAAAAGGATTAGACATGGCTGCAAACTGACTATCTACATAGTCTCTTTGCATATCTTTGCTCTGTCCGTTGACATGAGGAAAAAACAAAATCTGAAGTATTTAATAGACTCTTAATATCCAGTCAAGAATGTTTGTTTTATGTTGGAAGTATCATCAACTTTTTTTTTTTTTTTTTTTTGCTTTTTAGTTGACAGCCAGAACCTGGCAACGGATAACGTGACCGTGATTGAGGGGGAAACTGCCACCATCAGCTGCCGTGTGAGGGACAACGACGACTCCGTCATCCAGCTGCTGAACCCAAACAGACAGACCATCTACTTCAGAGATGTTAGACGTAAGTGCTCCTGCCTGAGATACAAAGCTATTCACCATTCCCGGAGTTTTAAAATGCACAGTCATGCCCCCTTTTACAGTAACTGAGGGAAATATTGTTTGCCACAACAAAAGGGATAGAGTAAGTGGAAATCCAATTTTCTTCAATTCTGGCTGCCTACACAGGTTTGATTTCTGCCTCAAACCAGGAATATTTCTTTCAGAACTTTAAGAAAAAAGTTGTTTTATGTTTCTTCCTCAAATAGTTTCTTTTATTCTCAGCTTTTCTGACAGCTGTGAGGAATCTTTGTTCCTTTTTAGAGTTAACTTTAAGAACTAACTTTAGGAAGTCAGAGAAAAAGGAAAGAAAAAGTCTGCAGGCAGCAGCGTTGGGACCATTACAAGCCTAACACATTGCCACACTGTTATGCACTCCTTTCCTGCATTTGAGTTTATTAACCAGGATTTAAGTATGTGTATCAGACTCTTTACAACTTTTTCTTTTTCAAATGTCTTCAGTTTTTTAGCTCACTGTACTTTTATATCAATATCCTAATTGAAGAGATATCTAAAAAAAATATATTCTGCAAAGCATGCAGCTAAATCGACCATAGTGATGGTATTACACAAACACCAAATTAGAGCAAATGTCAAAACCAAAGGCCACCCAAGTTGGAAATAGTGCAAAGTCTTTAGATCCAACGCATGTTCAAATGGGAAAGAATTATATAGTAATTTATTTTGTAAGAGTGGGAACTCGATACAAATGTGGTCTGAGAGCAGAAGTTTGGAAATCTAACAGAACAACATCGTACCCATGGATTAAAAAATAAAACATGAGTCTGGCATGCCTGTTATTTACCAGATGGACAAACTGGAGCTTTCTTCTTTTGTTCTGAAACAGGGTTTTATAATAAGTGTTTCCAATATTGACCTAATTTAAAATATTTTTATTTTCATAGACTGGCATTTTCTTATAAGCCATGATCAATAAAATTACAAGAAATAAAGGCTTGATATATTTTACTCTATAAAAGCACTTCCCTTATTGGAAACATATAAACTTTTCATAATATTAAAATTTTTGAGATGTACCTGTATGTCACTAAAATACATCTAGGTATTACTAGGCCAAGTCCCCAGTGCTAAAACACATAATAAAAGAATGGATGCAGCCAAAAAGTTTCACTTTCCTTCTCATAATCAGTCTGTGTCCTATTTCACAGGGTTTAACTCAACTACACTGATGTTCATTAACAATATTGCATTTTTCATCTGTCATCTTAGTCCAGCTCTGTAAATGTATCTACAGTTAACAGCATGCAGTGAAAAATGTCTTCAAACAGATTTTATACTCAAGCCTTGGCTATACATTCATTTTTCCTTTCTATTAGGAAGGGAGCCACTGATAGTGAGCAACTGTCTTGCAATTTTTTGATCTTTCCCTTTTATCCCTATTAACATATTTTTTGTGACAAATAATCATCAGTAAAAACTATAGAACCAAAATTTAAAAAGAATAGGCTCACTCAGACAAATGGTGCAATTAGAAAAAATTTATTCAGTGTAATTATTTGCAAGTTACACGGTCGGATTGGTTAAGATTTACTATTTAAGGAAAACCAGCTGATTGCATTGACTCATTGCCTCTTCTGCAATCCCTCACACAGAGCATGCTTGTGGCAACAGTGGAGAGGAAAACTCCCTTTTAAAAGGAAGAAACCTCCAGCAAATCCAGGCTCAGAGTGAGCGGCCATCGGCCAACTGGGGTTCAAGGAGACAAAAGCAGATATTGACATAATGAGAAGCAAGCTTTGCAAGCTTCTTTTTGACTGAACCTGATCATTGTGATTAAAAATATGCAATGACAGTGCAATGACAGTGCAAGTAGACACAACTTCCCCCAGCCCCCATGCCATCTCTAAAATGAATCCACCACACCAGACCAACTGCTTTGACATTACTACCTGCGATTGGGCCCTGGAATGATCCATAAAGATACAACAGAATACAGTAGTTCAGAGGCTTTTTCCACCCAAATAAAATTGCACAACAGATGACATGGCTCTGATATTTACATTTTTGATTGTACAAAAATTTTGACATGTGTATTTAGCTTGATTTTATTATTAGTATATGTTCTTCTTTTTTCATTCAGGCAAACACATTACATTTTTGCACCTGCTGTTATGTTCATTTTATTGTTAAAAATATATCTATGTTTTGTCAAGAAAATCTTCGCCTTCTCTGTTTAGATTTGAGAACACCACTCTGCTCTTTCTAACTGTATGCTGCAGCCAATCATACAAATATATGTATATTACGGAAAAAAATTTCAGTTATTTTCCTATTTGAAATATCGTTGTGAAGGTTAGTTGTTATTTTTTTCGTATTTCATATTTCCAAGATTTTTGTATTTTAGGTTTCTGACTATTATTCTGAAGAAAAAAACTACAAAACATTCTATTCCTTAAACATTACAACATAAATATAAATATTGCTGATTAGAACAGACAAATTATCAAACATCCCAAAAAATTTATATTATGATAAGAAAGTCTGTAGCTTAATTATAATTTTTTTCATATGTAATTCATATATATACAATTTTCATATACATTTTATTTATTTTAACTACTGTCCATCCATTCATCCATCTTCTGCTACTTATCTGTTATGGGAGTATCTGCATTCTGTCACCACTAGTAGTTTATGGACGAAAGGTGCACCCTTAATAGTGTGCTAGAACATGGCAGCTTTGGTTACCGTATTTTCACGACCATAAGGCGCACCGTATTAAAAGGCGCAGTCTCAGTTATGTGTCCCATTTCTGTATTTAACACACACATAAGGCGCACCGGACTATAGGGCGCACCGGACTATAGGGCGCGTTTTTTATATACAGGTGCATGTCCTCTACTACCTTTAAATACCTCTACTGCGTATTTAAAAATACAGCGGGGGCAAAACTGAGTATGACTGTGCTTTATTCATGTATTTATTACAAAGTATTAATCAAGCCTGGCAGCTGGCCGTGAGACAGACACATCGCAGATGACACAGCGCTGTGGTCACTCCTAAATTAACTTAAAATCCTGAAACCTGCCGACGGAATATGTTCGCTTTTATGGGTGCCTGCAGTTTAAATTATTTAGATGAAAAACACCTGCCATCCACCGCATGAACCCGGAGGCTGCCCAGCCTAGAGGCTGCTGATGAAGGGATTTCTGCTGTCGGTGCACCGCTGGTATGTGGGGGTCTGAGCGCCTCCGACAGAAATAGATAATCTGGATGAACTGACTGCAATTATTACGTTTTCAGGTGGACTTTCTCACTTAAAAACATATTAAAACTACTTTATTCCCACTGATCACAGCAAATATAGCTGCAAGATTTAGATTGTTTAGATGAAAAAACACCTGCCAGCCACCGTGGTGAAGAGGAGGAGACCCGCCCAGAGGCTGCTGTTGAATTAAGTTTTCAGGTAGAAAAATAGAGCGGGAGCAAAACTGAGTATGATTGTGCTTTATTCATGTATTTATTACAAAGTATTAATCAAACCCATCAAAGTCATCATCCTCTGTTTCTGAATAAAACAGCTGCACTAAATCAGACATGCCAGTTTCCCCTTCTTCGCTGTCAGTCACTTTCCGTGCAGCGCAGCTCCTCAGAAATAATGCCGGCTTTTGCAAAAGCTTGAACAACAGAGCCAGCAGACACGTTAGTCCAAGCATCTACAATCCATCCGCAAACGGTGCCGTAACTTGCCTGGCGCTGCCTTCCACTTATCGCAGCCTTACTTTGAACGGCCGCTTCACACTGATGTCGAGCAGTTGAAGCTCCTTTGTCAGACCCCCCGGGATAACGGTGAGCACAGTATCCATTTGATTCACCTTTTTTTTCACATCGGCTGTGAGATGGGCACGCAGCGATGGTGATGCGTGGAAAAAACCACCTGGTCTCCTCACATAGGCTACACCTCCCTCAGCTACGCTTTCATCATCTCCTCATCCATCCAGCCTTTTCCATTTGCGTTATGTCATCAGAGCGCTGTGTCTGTCTCGCTGTCAGCTCCCAGATCAGCTTCTCTGATTGGTTGATGCGGCGCGTCCAGCAGCAAAACTTCAATTTTTCCATCTCGAGCAGCAGCAGCGCGTTGGCAGATGCTTAAACGCTCCTGCTGCTCAAAACGCGCTGCAGGACCTTTTGCTGCACCTATACGCACGTCAACCATTTACTTTGCATGTAAACTCGCTGCTTGTGCTGCACTTGCTGGGTCCGGTTCACACCGATGTCGAGCGGTTAAACAGCGAGCACAGGGTTAATTTGTTTCCCCATGTTTTTCACATCAGCTGTGAGATTGGCACGCATGGAGTTACATATTAACAGCGATGGTGATGAGAGGAAAAAAAAAACACCTGGTCTCCTTACATTCAGCCACTCTTTCATCATCTCCTCAATGAGGTGGTCTCAAAAGTCACAGTTACAACACACATAGGGCGCACTGCACATTTTGAGGGGAAAAAAAGACGTTTAAGTGCGCCTTATAGTCGTGAAAATACGGTACTTGAAATGAAGCCTAGGCGGAAGTTCAACTGAAGAAACTCATTGCTCTCTTACATCCACCTGCGACACAGCCAATCAGCTTTGAACCACACCTCCACTAAAGCCAATCGGCATCCAAAGATCATCTTAAAATGCCTCCGATACGAACTTGTCTGCTCCTGTACACAGGCGGCGGATGCGCTGTGACTTCATTCAGATGACACAGTTTCAACCCACCTCCAGTCCCTCCTCCACCATCGTAGCTAAAGCTTCATCAGAGTATCACTCCTCCTGGACTCTTACTGCATTCCCTGTCTCATCTCAACCGGTCTGGCAGAAGACCGCCATGTTGAGCCTGGTTCTGCCAGAGGTTTCTTCCCATTGGGGAGTTTTTCCTTTCCACTGTCGCTTCATACTTGCTCATCATGGACAGGTTCTCTCAACCTGTGATATCCAACTGGACTTCCATCTTCCAGGTCCCTGAGTGAAGCTCTAGAATCAGCCCACGCAATCCACTGGATCTCCCCATAAAGCTCAGCAGACCGTCTCGCTAACCAGCAGTCTACAGACTGACCAACTTCATCTATCTCCACTCCACCACCAGTTTCAGGCCTGGGGGGAAAGAGCCCTATTCTTTGCTCCTGTTCATGCATGTCTATCAAACATAAGCGCAAAAAATTAAACCTAACCCTGCCGAGGTCTGAGCACCAAAGACAAAGTAATTGTATCAATGCATTTCTCCTAATTGTCTTTTCTCTTTGTGTGAGTTATTCAGATTGAACAGCAGTTATCTAAGCAGTAGCACTAACTACCACAGAACTTTTGTTGAACAATGTGATGCAACAGTATATTGTCTAACCCTTAAATTAACATGTATCTCCTATAATTAAATATGCCCAAGCTGATTTCTCTAATGCATTAGGTGACATACAGAAAATGAATCAGCTGCTGTTATTTTCCTGAATGTGGCAACAGAAAATGTCATGAGTATTTCAGTGTCTTATTTTTCATAATATAAGCAATTAATTATTGTTAAAAAACGCATATAGCACTCTCCACAATTATGTGACCTATGTAAAAACCTTGAACTATGTTCTGATATAGAGATAGCATAACCGTTAGCCTTTATTCAGCCTTGTCACAGTTCACTTTACTTTAAAAGGTTAATATGTGTTCCTTTCATGTATCTTTTTCCTGAGTTATAAATATTAACAAATATTCCCTTGAACTGCATGTGCTGCTGCCTTTTATTATTTTATTTTTTTTATTTAATTATTTAAAAACAGTCTTGTGTGTATGGAACAGTAAGAGAACAGGAAGACAGATTACTAAATAGGTACACTAAACTATATTTTTCCCTAACATTTGTTAAAATGTATCAATTATCTATAAATGGTTGGTTAAGCAGTAGTTGTGTAATAGAGCCACGCTGGAGAAATAGTTAAAACTGCAATTCACTAGTGCTGTGATTAGGAAAGCCAATAGGAGTGTCAATCAGTTCCTACTGATTTTATAAAGGAACATTTCTAATTAACTTAACTTTGGCTCATTAACTGTACCCATAGGGATCATAAGGGTTTTTTTTTTCTTCAAACTTTTTCAGGTGATGTTGTTCTGTTAAAAGTATACAGAGATGGGAAGTAACGAAGTACAAATACTTCGTTACTGTACTTAAGTAGATTTTTCTGATATTTTTACTTTACTTTACTACTTATTTTTATGGCGACTTTTTACTTCTACTCCTTACATTTTTACACAAATATCTGTACTTTCTACTCCTTACATTTTAAAAAATTGTCTCGTTACTTTAGTTTTGAATCATTTCAATGGAGTTACCGTTATTATTTTTCACGTCATCAATACCAAATTCAGTCTAATTGGATGGGAATCTACGTTGCATTTGACGCACCACTACAAGATGAATCGACAGATTCGGCGGTATTCATTGGCGGCAAATCATTGCAGCTTGGTGGCGGTGGCGTTAGCATAGTAGCATGGACGACGAGATGATTGAAAATCAACACAACGGAGATCTAGTCCTATTGGCAGACATCCATTTAAAATGTAGGCAACGGCATGAAAAAAGTGGTTTCTACTTTTACTTTTATACTTTAAGTAAATTTACAAGCCTGTACTTTGTTACTTTTACTTGAGTAAAAAAGTTTAATCAGTACTTCCACTTTTACCAGAGTATTTTTTAACACAAGTATCTGTACTTTTACTCAAGTACGGAAAGTGAGTACTTTTGCCATCTCTGAAAGTATAGGTAAATTTTAATCTGATTAGAAATGCTGGAACAGCATTTTACAAGAAGTATGTATATAAAGTGTGGAGGAGGATTTTTCAGAACTCTAATTTATTGTCAAAACATTTATCAAATCATTCTTGGAAAAAAAAAACTTGTTTAGGTTAAATAATTTTACATATGAAGATAAAAAAAAAACTGATATCCCATCCTAATTTAATTATATTGGCTCCTTATAGTACTTTCTATTATGATTTACACAAAAGGAACATTACTGTACAACCATCAGAGCATCATGGTATCAAAGGAATTGTTCTGGTTTTATTATAGTAAAGGTGTCAGACATGACTCCAACTTCAGCTGCAGTTTTCATTTGGATTGTGTGCTAACCCGATTCCATCTGTCCTTGACATGCTGGCTCTTTTACACATGTCATTAAGCTTAGAAGGCAGAAAGATTAATAACAGATAATTCACCATGCTTATGTAATGGGGATAGTTTTGTGTCCTTGTCATTTTTTTTTTTTTTTTTTTTTTACAATAATCTCCTAGATTAAGGATATTGAGTGTTATGATTATGCATGAGCATATGGGCTACTTCTGCTTTAAGATGAGATTTTTTTTTTGTCTTGTCTAGAATTTTTTCACGTTTACATCTTGGATATGAGCCAGGATTCAAGGTGAATGAATACCACCCTTCATTTCAATCTATATTGCATCGCAGCTGTTATTTCACAGGTCCAGGTAGCCAGACGTGCATTCCATTCTCTCACCTGCAAAAATCGCCGGGGGAGTCTGAGCACACATCTTCATCATATTTGTGCAAAATACCCAGAGCAGCCTCAGAAATGTGGCAGAGGAGGGTAAAGCGTTATGAAAGTATAGATCACGGTGTGCTTCTATTTACTCAGACAGAAAGAAATAAAAGACACAATGATCAGAAGGCTCATCGTACTGCTAATCAATGATGAGTCTGTACAGTAACAGAAGTCTTGCCAGGAGGTTAGGACAACCTTTTCCTCTTTGTTTTATATTGAGCTGCGCCATGTGAGCCTGCAAACATGTCATTTTCTCTGCCAAAGTCAATACAGCTCCTTCGTCACTAACAAAAAACAAACTGCGTTGTTTATCCACCATTGGATGTGAATATATGTCAGACTTTGCGACGGGGGGATTAAGTGTTATTGGGTTTCTGCTGCGTATTTGTACTTCTTGGAATGGGGTCTGGTGAACCCCCTTGACAGCACTATTCTAGGCCCCCATTCCTAAAGGGCCTGATGTTCTGACCAGACCCCCCTCAGCCAGTGGCATTGTTACCTGTCATAAGGGGCAGCCCCAACACAGTGGCAGATCTTTGTACACAAGGAGGCAAACAGCAGTGACATAAAGAAACACCAGGAGCTGTGAAAACAGCAGCGACAAGCCAAGTATCCAACTCAGAATAAGACACAAACAACAGCAGAATAATACCAGGTTTACAGTTGAGAGGAGGCTTTGAAGCACATTTCTGCTGCAGCAAATAAAAGTGAATTATGCCACAGGTCTGAGCCTAGCAAGTCTTGTTAGGATGAGACATTTATTCCTCCAGATGTATGCAAAATGGCATGTAATTTGGCAGCGTTATGATTTGAAATGGGGAAAAAGTGTCTTTATCAATGAAGGTGGACATCTTCAAACAACGATGCAATGCTTGACCATGATTTATTTGCTACTGTATATAGTCTCCCTTTAGGAGGTTCCTGAGTTTGTTTTATAAAAGCCTTATATTTAAAGTGGTGCTGCACATATATAACTGATTTTTAGCATATAACCTTGCAGTTTTAAAGCCTCGTTCTTAAAATGTATTGATATTAACTTTGCGATAGCAGAAATATGCATCAGTTGAAAGAGTCAAACTTGTGGAAAGTAAGAGAAGAATAGTGATGCTTCTGTTGGGCCACAGACAGGATATAAATTTTAAACATTGTTGGAGCAGAATGAAGGTTTTGTTTTTCAGACTCTCCCTTTTCAGAGTCCCATCTGCAAGACAGTCTTAAATGGACTGAGATTTGAAGGACATCCTCAGACCTCTTGTCGACCTTGCTATAAAAGCTCCTATGTCAGCCACATTAGGAAAGGATCATCTAAATAGGGCTATCCCCGTAGGCCAGGGGACCACATTCAATCTTTCAAAGTTTCCAAAAAGCCTCTTTCTGGTGTCTGCTGTGGTTATTTTGTCTGCATGGAAAAAACAGTACTTAACATTGAAGGACAGTTTAAAGAGGTACAGGTGTCTCTGCTTTGTTGTCCTGACTGCCACGAGATGAAGAGGATTTTGTCTTGAAAACAACTTTTAAAAGAATGACTCAAAGATGGTAATAGAAGGCTCCTCTCTTGGATTCTTGTTAAGTCCATGTTATAGTCCATTCTATGTTCATATTCATTTCTGTAAGGAACGACATAATGTTTATGTAAAATTTCTAAATTCTGTAAGGTGTCAGCATTAGCAGTTACATACTGTAGTAACCAATTTTGTTTCACTTGGATGAGGTGGTTAAAAAAATTCTGTTATTTCAGTAGCTAAGTTCACGTAGTGATTATTTCTGCTAATTATGTTGCTCTTCTCCTTCCAGCTAATAACACACTTTTAATATTGTAGCAGCTTGAGGTATTTTTTCAAACTAATGAAAAATATATTAATTCAGAAATGTTTGCTTAATTAAAATATATCATGTTCAAATGTAGTAAATTTAACTGTTAGTCACTAGTACATCTTGTTTTTGAGTGAAACCCTGAGATAGCTACAGTTTGTGTTTGGTTTCTTTCTTCTACTCACTTTGTTTTTCAATGTAGTCTTGAAAACAGTGGAAGGATGTTGAATTTTCTTCATGTCACATAAATATCTTAAAAAGAATTGAGAGGATAGTAGAGTGTTGGATTTTCCAGACCTTCTTTGACTCTTGAATGAACAAAAAAAATTAAAAAACCCAAAGCCTGATTTTAGCAATCTCCTCCCTGATATATAAGTTTTTGGGGAGCTAACAGAATGTGCCTTTATTAAACAATCAAAAAGGGGGAACCTCCAAACCTTGCAGAGACAGATGGTTCCTAATATGATTTAGGTCCAGAAAGTGAAAAGCCAGTACAGAGATTAGTTCCAACCATGTGCATTCCCAGCTTCTCATCACAGACTGGGGGCTAATCACCTTGTTAAGTTAACAGGATGAAGAAAAATTAGGCAGGGGTTTTACTTTCTGGACCTGGATTACACACCTCTGGTTATATTTCTAAACAAAACACTAGAGGAATTTTCAAAAAGTAAAAATTTAGATACCAAACTGTGCTTTAAATAAACTGCAACTATTATTAATATTTATTTATTTTTTTACAGCGTTTTATTGTCATGATACTATCACAAATACAAAGCAATGAAAATAACTCAGCATTTAACCCATCCCCTTGGGGAGCAGTGGGCTGCCATTGTGCTGCGCTTGGGGAGCAGTTTGGGGGGGTTGAGGGTCTTGTTCAGGGACCCAGAGATGTGGGGGCTTGATCTCAGAACCTCAGGATTCCAAGCGCAGTGCCCTAACCACTAGGCCGCCACTTCCCAAAGCAGGCATTAGCGCAAAGGGTCTTGCCTAAGGAACTACACTGGCAGTTCATTCCCCACCACTTGAGCTAAGCAGCCACTGTTAGAGGAAAAGAGAGAGGGATATAAGACAAAAGCACATAAACATTATGAATTACATGGTCATTATACTATGAACCATCCAATAACGATACCTTAGAAATACACTCCTCAAAAAAATTTAAGGAACACCTTATAATTAGAGTATAGCATCAAGTTAATTAAACTTCTGGGATATTGATTTAGTCAGGTAAGTAGCAGAGGGGGTTCTTTATCAGTTTCAGCTGCTTTGGTATTAATGAAATTAACAACAGGTGCACTAGAGGGGCAACAACTAGACGGCCATTAAAACAGGAATGGTTTAACAGGTGAAGGCCACTGACATTTTTCCCCTCCTCATCTTTTCTGACTCTTTTTCACCAGTTTTGTATTTGGCTATGGTCACTGTCACTAATGTTATCATAAGGCGCTACCTGGACCCTACAGAGGTTGCACAGGCAGTCCAACTCCTACAGGATGGCACATCAATACGTGCCATTGCCACAAGGTTTGCTGTGTCTCCCAGCACAATCTCAAGAGCGTGGAGGAGATTCCAGGAGACAGGCAGTTACTCCAGGAGAGCTGGACAGGGCCGTAGAGGGTTTACAACTCATCAGCAGGAGCGGTATCTGCTCCTTTGTGCAAGGAGGAGCCGGAGGAGCACTGCCAGAGCCCTACAAAATAACCTCCAGCAGGCCACTACTGGGAATGTCTCTAAACCAAACAATCAGAAACAGACTTCACGAGGGTGGCCTGAGTGCCCGACGTTCTCTAGTGGACCCTGTGCTCACTTCCCGGCACCGTGGAGTTTGATTGGCCTTTGCCACAGAACACCAGAATTGGCAAGTCCGCCACTGGAGCCCTGTGCTTTTCACAGATGAGACCAGGTTTACCCTGAGCACATGTGACAGACGTGAAAGGGTCTGGAGAAGCCATGGAGAACGTTATGCTGCATGTAACATTGTCCAGTTTGGACATCGACAGGTTTGGTGGTGGGTCAGTGGTGGTCTGGGGAGGCATATCCATGGAGGGACGCACAGACCTATACAGGCTAGACAACGGCACACTGTATCGGGATGTGTAGCATTCAGATTTAGTTCTACATATGAATAATCTAGGAATACTTGCATCAAAGCGACACCTCCTGTATGCCGACCAAAGGTTGGTTTTAGTCAATCAAGGTAACAAGAAACCATGAAAACCACAACTTTTGGGCTTTTATGCTATCCTGTTTCCTGTTCAAAGGCAAAATTCTGGATTCTGACAAAGCAGAGGTGATAGCAGCAGCTACATGCATGTCCTCGTGCACTGACATTTTTTATTTTTTTTTTAGTTTGGCTGTAGACTCAGCAGCTCTTTTTATCATAGCTATATGTCCCACCATAAGCCATAACACTGCAACATGACTAGCCAATCCATATTCGGTCTGCATGTGATTGGTTTTCATGTGTTTGTTGATGCACAACGACAGCATTAATCAGCTTGCAGGCCAAGTTACTATATATGTTACCTCAATGTTTATCTATCCAATCAAAATCAACAGGAATTTAACAAAGAAACATCAACACATTCCAAGTAATTTTTCTTGTTGGTTAAATGTTGCATATTTTAAATTAAATGTTATTCGAATTATAGGGGAATGGAACTGAAATAAACCCAATTTGAAATTAGGGAATATATTCTATTTGCTCATTCTGTGTTTGTTGCTTCAAACTGTAGCCCTCTTTTAAGTTTTCACTAGAGTTTCATGCATTACGTCATCTTTAGTTGGTCTGAAGAATCCAGCAGTCTGTGATCTCTCAGTAGGTGCAGCTGTTAATTGTGATCCCCAGTGTCTTAGTCAAACAATAACCAACCTGTTATTGTAAACATATTTTATGTGGTGTAGTTTTCTAAAAGAAATGTATTGTCTTATAGGATCACTTTTAACATTCTAGCTTTGTCTTTCAGAGCCTTACGTGGTCAGGCTGCTTCTTACATCAGTGATCTGATCCACCCTTACACCCTTGCGCGGGTTCTTAGGTCTGTGGATCAGAATCTGCTGAAGGTTCCACACACCTGTTTTCATACTAGAGGTGAACGTTCCTTTCAGGCTGTTGCTCCCAGGCTTTGGAATTATTGTCCACCTTTATTGTTCTCAGTTGACTCTGTTGTTACCTTGAAGAGCTTACTTAAGATCCATGTATTTGTACAATTTCAATTAACTACCTTCTATGATGACGGCTATGATTTCCTATTGTTTTGGCCTTTTATATTTTCTGATGTTTTTAAACTGTGTTGTGAAGCACTTTGCAGCTTTGGTCTGTGAAAGGTGTTATATAACACTTACTTATTTACTTACTTACTTACTGGTAATGGTTTTTTTTGCATAATGAGTGCATGCAAATTTTTAAACAAATTATGGTAATCCTATCCAAGGAATTAGCCGTTTATTTTGTTGAGTCATATTTCTATGCTCATCATTTAAGCCATGTACTGTTCCGTATGAAGCAGGTCCTTTGCCTCCCAAAGTGTATTATTGTTTTCTCCTTTAAGGAGAGACTTCGAAAGAGCCCTGAGATAATATTGGGAAGATAAGGTTTCATATTAAGGCCGCCCTGAGACCCCAAGTAATGATCATAATGCAAAGTGTGAAGTCAGATGGGGATAATAAACTCCCTTAGCTTAAAATGGAGAGCTTGTTAACTCGACAGATGCAGAGAGGACTTGATAAAAAAGGCAGGTCAAGGCATCAAAAGGCCTCCCCAATCAAATCAGCCAAGGCTGTTTATGCAAAAGAGTGCTCAGGGAAGAGCGCTGACCCAAATGAAAAGTGGTGAGTTAAAAAGTCAGAGCGAACAGCTAACCCAGTTTGACTACATTAAAAGAAAGTCCAGCCAATCTTGGCTACTTTTGATTTAGAGTTTTGAGCATCCAAGCATCTTCCTCTCTGATTTAATTCATTATGTATTTTTGAATGCCTCTCTCCTTTCAGAGGAATATTTGAGCTCCACGCAGCCATCCATAACCAGCCTCGGCCCATTTTAAGTTTCCTAGCTTGTTAGGACTCTTCATGAACACTCTTCACACTTTCCTTTCTTTGCAAGTGCTCTGTGGACTGTAAAGGTACTTTATAAATCAACTCATAGGAAGCATTTTGAAACTCTCTTTTCCTTTACTCAATTAAGGAGAAATCCAGCATTAAGGCCAGCTCCTGCCCTCCAATCTCCCCCTTTTCCCACCTCCTGTCTTATTTCCAGTTAAAGTCTCCTTCGTCATCCTCTGCCTCCCTTTCTCTCCACTTTTCCTTTTTTTCTTCTCACCCCGTGCGTCTCATCCTTGTGTCCCTGCACTCTGTATCCCCACAGCTCTCAAGGACAGCCGGTTCCAGCTGGTGAATTTCTCTGACAACGAACTCCGGGTGTCTCTGTCCAACGTGTCGCTCTCCGACGAGGGACGCTATGTGTGCCAGCTCTACACAGATCCTCCTCAGGAAGCCTACGCAGACATCACTGTCCTGGGTAAGGTGTGAGGAAACACGTGCGAAGAAAAACACACACTCTCATTGTAAGCCGCTTCATTGTGAGGGGTGAATATGAAATAATATCTCTGATCTTGTTATCTTAAGCAACTGAAACAAAATGTCAGCCAATTAGGCTCTTGCGGTGCTCAACAGCATAACGAAAAGGAGCAGATGCTGAAACTGATGGCTCAGACCGTGTTGGTTTGGCAGCTGTGTTGACTCTGTGAATCCCGGTGAATGTTGACTTGGCTGCTCCAAACGATTTCCCATTGAGAGTCAGCTGTGCCACACTTTGATGCTTTGGAGAGAAATTACTTTAGTTAAGCTTTATTATACATGCAGACATCCTGGGGGATTGAAAGGAATTAAAAGCACTTTAAAGTAATTACTCTAGTTGTACGATTGAAACCTAGCTGCAGTTTTTTTATCTGAATCAAGGGTTGTATTGAAGAGTTCTTGAAATAAGTCCCTACAGTGACGTCTTGCTTTCAAGTATCTGAAGTCCATAAAGTTAGCGAGGATGACTAATACAGTACAGGGAAGGATAGAAAAATAGGCCTAATTCTGATTGTAAATCAAAGTGAACATAGATAGGTTGCAATTTCGTAGATTTGTTTGCCTTAAAATGTTTTGGTTAAGCAGAAAATGATACTTAATAAGTGAAGGCACATGATTAATACTGAATATACTTTGATTTATTCCTGCATCGTATTCCTTTGGATTATATATATGGGAAATGTTGGAGTATGACAGCTTTATAATAAACTGATGTTTAGTCAATAAGGTGGATCTTTGTCCAAAGTTAGATCACAGAATCTCCAGATGAAACTGGTTTTAAAAACATGAGTTATAGATAGAAATGTGTTCATTTTTGCACAACCTAAAGTAAACTGTAATTGCCATATTCCTATTTGTTATAACAGCTGAACTCCTTTTTTGCTGAAGCTACACTCTTCTAGATCAGTGAAAATGCTCTGACCTTATCTCCAGTCAAGTATGCAAAAGCAAGTTGGCTGATCCTCTTAGCCCCATGCTTAGAGTTCTGACTCCACTGAGGGTCAAGAAGCACCAGATGGAGCATCTTGAATCACACTCATGGGAAAAAATTAGGACATATAATTAAATAGACTCATTAAACAAGCTATAGATTTAAAGTAACAGTGGTTAAATAGGTACATGTACTGACATGTTAACATTTGCTTACTTTAAAAAATGTTGTATGATGGAACTCCTCTTCATTTCCACACAGCATAAAAATAAAACATATTTCTATTTAATTCTATTAATATAAAATTAATGTCATCCAGAACCTTGAAAATCTACACACATTCATGTCAAATAAAACACATAAAATTCATGGACTTTCTGAGAAAGAACTATTGGAAATTATATTTTATTTATTTATTGTATTAGAATATACATTGAAATTATAGTTAATCCCTCTACATATCAAGTTATTGTTTAAAAAATCACTTATGGTGTGACTACAATTCAATTCAATTTAGTGAATTCAGTTATTCAATCATGTTAATAACCGGGCCATTGTAGCAGTTTTACATTCTTTCCCTAAAGTTGCCTGGGTTGTTTTGAGGACTATTGCTATACTTGACAAAACCATATGACGGACCACAGCTTGTTCGTCCCACGAAAAAAAAAAAAAACATTTTAGAAATTCTGTATTTTAGATGTGCAAAGGGGTGATGGTTTTGAAGCTACACCTTACCATATCAGAGCTTAGCAGCTGAGCAACTTCGCCTGCAGCTGCAGAGCACAGGCTCCCTGCATGGTAAACGTCATTGCTGATGTAGTCACTGTGCTGCAGCTCTTTCTGTCCAGCTTGAAACGTCATTGGCCGTAATGTCAGTCAGTGAAAACGTCTGTAACCACAGATTGAAGCCTATATCTAAACAAATGGATAAAATGATATTGCAACATAAAAAAATATTGAATTATTATCCAGCCATTCTGTATATAGGGTATAGTTTTGTCACTAGACGTATAAGAAATATTTAAGCTAAGAATAACATTGATATGTTAGTGCTTTGTTGACCTGTTGTACCTGTTTATTGGACAGAATGATTTTTGTTTTATTAGAAACGCTTCTACACTGAAGTCTGTGGTAGTTGGATTTACAGCTAGAAGACTTGGTGCAGTAGCATTTATCCAGGAAAGCAAAGATGTTTCATGGGAGATAAAAGTAATAGCACCTTACATCTCAAGTAGACACAATAGGATTTCTAAGTTTAGTTAATTTACTACTTTAAGGAATAAATTTCATTGTTGGTAATTGAAAAGATTTCCTTTTAAAGATGTAAAGACTACTCTACAGCATGTTAAACTGTGATATATGTAATAAATTAAAATGGTAAGACGCATATTGGAACAAAGAATTCTGACTTGATTGTTAACATTTAACTTTGATAAAAATCTTTGCAGTAATGCTGTTTTACAATAGTTTTTCCTTATGTTTTGAAAATTTTTTCCCTTTTTTTTAAATTAATGATATTAACTTCTTCAAAGCTGTCAAAGAGCCAAGCAAATACATATATACATACATATATCAATCTAACTTCAAGTTTAAAATACATTGTTGGTTTTAGTTTTCTTTCTGTGAGTTTATTCAAATTATATATTTACATTTAAAAATAAAAATATTTTTATTCATTTTTCTGGTTTTCAGTAAATGTCCATGGGATAAAAATGGTCCAGCAATGATTGTTGAGATATTATTTGCAAAAATGAACAATATGCTGTATAAAAAAAAGATCCTTTATTTATAGAGTTATTTGCTGCGTGAAAAAAAACTGAAAGAGAGTCAGTTTTATCCCAGAAACTGTCCCAAGCCTTTCTAATTTCTGTACCAATTGATCTTTATCACATTAATTACAACAGATGTTATCCTCCAGTTTTTCACAGAAGGAACATTTTGTAACTCTCGACAGGCTCAGTGACCCGCATCTGCAGGTCAGCATCCTGTTTACCGTCTTGCTTTGGCACCAAACATAACTATTGGCTGTGTAAACCGCAGACAATATTATTATATCCTTATTTTAACAACTGCAACTATACACTCTTTTTTACTTTCACTCTTTTACAGTATGATTCTGACTTGACCACTTATTGTATTAGGATGCTAAAACTTCAAATAATTTGATTTATCATACAGTATTAAACCACAGCGCTCTGTGTTTTTACTGCACCTTTGGTAGATGTGTCCCAAAAAAAAATATATATATATAATAAATAAATAAAATGAATAAAAAACAGGCTGCTATGAAGACTCAGTTCCAACAAGAACCAGCAAAAAAAAAAAAAAATCTGACCCCACTCATTCATCCTACTGTCAGAGAAACACAAGGTCATTCACCTCCTTTGCAAAAAAGTCTTTTTTTTTTCTTAATATTCCTCACACTGTAGCTTTGGGCAAGTTGATTTTATGTGATTTTCTTAACCTGTTTCTATTCTTATAAGGACCGACACATATTGTATCTATCTCACTGTATAGACATGTTCTATTGTCTTTCTGATTTTAAGGAGTAATTTAAATAAAGAGATTTCTAAAAAAAAAAAAGATGAAACACAGTATATTTATAATCCAGTAAAGCAGGACATCATATATTTCTGACACATTTTGGACACCTTGAACAACTCATGCAATTAGTTTCCCAAACAAAATGCATCCTTTTCATTCATTTTGTGGGAATTGTTAGAGGCACCAATAAATGTATTAATTTTATGTAAATTTTCCCAGTGTCAATTTAAGTTTGTGCTACAACAAAGGTACATTTTTGTAGGATGATTTAACTCCTTTACCAGGGGTGCCAGTACTTGTAGATGCCACTCCAATCAGTGTTTCTTAACAGTCTGAAAAAGCCTAAAAATCACTGAATTATTTTTTTTTCCCAGATCAAAATAATTCATAAAAATCTTTGTGATCTATTAATACTTTTCTGAAGGCCACTATCTAAAAGTGTGATCTTTCTAGTGATTGACAGTACTCACTTAATTATCCATGCATCTTTGTTGAAATATCTGCCAAAGGTTATTTGCAAACTTTAAAATTTACATTTAAGAAATGTACGTAAAAACCCAGGAAATTTCAGTTTTAGTATTGAAGCCTATATCTTAATACAATATAAGAATACTTTTATATTATGAAGCAGTGGTTCCAAAAATGAAACATTATAGGCTTTGATAAGATAGAGTACTAGCACCAGCTGGAAAAGAAAAAAGAAAAAAAATAAATACTTGCCTTTACAATGGGAAGGTCATAGGACCGGCAAGTGCTATCATTGCCAAAAACATAAACTATTTATTGATGTAGCATACCTCATGCTCACAATTATTGACACATGTGTACCTGTGGTTTTATAATTACCTTTAAAGAATCTATGTATAAGAACCAGGTTTGTGGGTTTCTATCTAAGTGTTTCTGTTACTTGATGTCAGTCCCACCAGGCAGCCCAATCATTGAAAGCCGTGAGGATAAGGTCAGCGAGGGGAATGAGACGGAGCTCACCTGCATATCCATGGGCAGCAAGCCAGCCGCTTCCATCAGATGGATGAAGGGGGAGGATGAACTGACAGGTTAGTAGAATAACACCCTCCCTCAGTCAGCTTCACATGCTCTCTGCCTGTCTGCTTCCGTACAGGTTAGTCTCTCTGGAGGTTCTTCCATTGTGAACAAAAAACGAGTTCTATAAACATGATGTGTACAGATTATGTTGACTGGCATATGTACATGAGAAGATCATCTTGCCTGTCATATACAGTTGGAGACGCATAGTGTTAAAGTCACTGCTGCTTACCCATGTTTTGCACTCCTTGCTCTAATTTTCTCCTAAATATAGATTTTCCTTGAAGTAACTTCCGTGGTGTAGATTTAATTTCAGGGATCAATGTTTGGATTTAAGAAAATGCATACGTATTTGCTAGAAAAATCTAGCTACACCTCGACTGCTGATGGAATATGTTTTAGAAAGTATTTTACTCTAAGACTTTCTTTTTGTTTCCAATCCAGGCGCTCGTGGTAAACATGGTTTATTTGCAAATTTGATCTTCATTTCACCGCCTTCTGTTGCCTGCAGAAAGGTATATAATCTGAAGCAATGAAAAATCATACTACCTCTCAGTTATAATTAGGTGTTTTCTATTATTCATTACACATTTACAGCAATGACTAGTTTTATATTATTTACATTGTTATGATACAGAGTGAATGTCTTTGAGCTTGTTATAAAAATATATATTTATTGAATAAAAGGATACATTTGGCAGTTGAGAGATTAAATATTTAGACAAGAGCAAATCTGAAGCTAAATGCCATCTGTGCCTCCAGTGTTCCCTACAGGAGTCAAAGTCAATTTCTGTTTATGAGTTGTAGAGTGTTGTGTTGGGAAGGGAGAGACAACAGGATGGTTAGATCAGCAAAATGCCACTGACATGCTGAGCAGGGCTAATCCACAGTGGCAGATAGAAAGTCACGTCCTCTTGTACCCCAGGAAACACAAATCAGTTAGTGTTATGGATGTGCTAAACTATTCATTAGTCCCTGCTCATACTCAGATTCCAAGGCAGACATCAGGGCCTCTCTCATTGCAGCTGTCTTAAACAAGGCAGTTATAATGAATATTAGATATGGTGCCCACATTTTACTCAAATCAGTTGATATTTTCTATCTGTGCAGTTGTAACCTATGTTGTAATATAATCCACATTCAAATTGTATTACTGATTCTGTTAAAATTATGATACTATATGCATTCCTTAGTACATGACTGAGGCTTATTTTGAAAAAAAATATATTCTAGAGTTGGATAAAATGCACCTCTGATCCGAAGCCATTTCGGTGCACTATCTACACAAGTAGGGCAGCGAACATCAGGAGCAGATTGAAGGTTTTCTGAATTTTTTTTTTTTTTTTGGGAGCATTCTTGATGACTAACAATATTGTTACTCAGGAATTGTCAGAGTGACATATATTCAGTTAATATATAAAAACAAATGAATGACACATGCAATATGTTCATAAAGATGCATTAAATTTATTGCAAGTACAAAAGGGAAGAATTGCAAATTCTTCCATTGCTATTTAACTACTACCAACAAAATACTATTAACAAAATATTCTTTCCTAGATGGAATTTCGATTTCAGGAGGCATCTCATTGTGTTACTTGGGTGTAGAAAGAACTTCACATTAACAATCTGATGTTGCAACTTAATTGCTTTGGAATAAGATTCGACAACATAACAGAAACCAGTAGGTATGATACACATTTAATGAAGCACATAAAGTTGATCTATTTTCTAAATTTAAGATACTTTTATGTGAACTTGCTAGACGCGAAGTTGGAAGGCTACAGTTGGAACTTTTTTTTTAGATTCACCTTCAGTATTTTATTCTTATTTTTACTGCTGTGTTTTTTTTTGTCTTAGTCTTAAACAGCTTTAAGCTTTGATTGCTAACCGGCACTGCTGCAAAATATTCAATATTTATTCATCTAAATGCAATTAAATATTAAATATTGAATAATTGTTGATAAATGTCATTTCTATTCTGCACTCATATTTTTAAAATTCTCCATTTATTGTGTTTTTTTCACTGTTGGCTTGGTTTATAAAAAGTTCATAAACTCCGGCAAGACGCCTTCTATCTAACACTTATAGACTTAGACTTATAGACATATAGCTGATAATTGAAAAAGTAAAGTGTGGCTGACAGAAGTTAACCTTTTAAAAGTTGTCTAAACTAAAAAGTAACCTGCTCTATTGCAACAAATCATTATGACAAAACTTTTAATTATGTCTCATATTTAGAAGGCTCATGTCCCTATATATTATTGGTAAAGGTATATTCCAAAAATGTCCTGGTCAGCAAAAAAGCTTTCTCTTTTCCACCTAAAAGGGTCTTCTGTCACTGCAAGAGTCATTATGTTTTTACTTTACTGTAATTCTGAGGCCCCACTGCAGCAGCTAACTGTACAACTTCATTTTCAGACTCCAGATCAACTAATAGGACTCATATTTTCTCTTTTTTATAGCAGTTAGCTGTATATATATTTATACACATTGTGTCTATTTTCAGCAGATTTACTTATGCTAGAGCTTTACTTGTCTGAGCCTTTTTGAAACAGCTTGATCACAGACTGCCCAGGAGTGCATCGGCAGCAGGAGGACTCGGGTTAGAATCTCAGTGAAAGAAAATGTCACCCTGAGAAGAGGCCATGCTTGATTGCTCTGGGATTGATCACTACTTGATGCTCACAAGAGCATTTGATTTGGCATCTCTGGTGCAACTCTAAAAATCTCCTCTGCATTCAGATTTGAGTCCTTCTCTGACCTGATCCACAGTGGTTTCCTCTCGTTTGGGTGGTTAATTGACAAGAAGTAAATGGTTTGAGTTTTGATATATGTGTTTCAGAGCCTTCTTAAATTATCTTCTGTAGAATTTAAAATCCTCCTTCTCACATATAAAGCCTTAAATGGCCAAGCTCCATCTTATATCAGAGATCTGATTGTTCCTTATGTTCCTAACAGAGCACTTCGCTCTCAATCTGCAGGTTTACTAGTGGTTCCTAGAATTTCTAAAAGTAGATTGGGAGGCAGATCTTTTAGTTATCAGGCTCCTCTCCTGTGGAACCAACTACCAGTTTTAGTCCATGAGGCAGACACCCTGTCTACTTTTAAGGCTAGGCTTAAAACTTTCCTTTTTGATAAAGCTTATAGTTAGGGTGGCTCAGGTTATCCTGAGCTATCTCTATAGTTATGCTGCTATAGGCTTAGACTTTTGGAGGACATAGGGACCCCCATTTCATCATTCTGCTTCATTCTCTCTCTGTTCTCCTATTCTGCAGAATCTGTTAGTTCAATCTCTAACCTTCTGCTCTCTCTGCTTTTCCTCAGAGTAGCTTTGCCTCGTCTGTTCCTGTTTGGCTGTGACGTCATCCTGGAAAAAAACATCAGCTGTGCTGCTTCTATCAACACCCTTGTTAATAGATGTTGGAGATCGGCCTGTTTTCCAGTGTGGTCCTGTTTCTCTGACCGTGACTGAGTGGATGTGCTCTCTTCGTCCTCTGGCATGGGAGCTGCCTTGGAGCTCGTCTGCCTGGCTGTGTGTTTCCTGGACGCCTTTTACAGCTGCTTTTTGTATCTCTGCTTCTGTCTCCTTGAACCCCAGTCGGCCTCGGCAGATGGCCGCTCACACTGAGCCTGGTTCTGCTGGAGGTTTCTTCCTGTTAAAAGGGAGTTTTTCCTCTCCACTGTCGCTACAAGCATGCTTAGTGTGGGGGATTGTATTTGAGTCAATGAGTCAATGCAATCAACTGGTTTTCCTTAGATAGAAAACTTTGTATCAATTTGACTGTATGATCTGGTTGAACTGTAAAGTGCCTTGAGATGACATGTGTTGTGAATTTGGCGCTATATAAATAAACTGAATTGAATTGAATTCTGTTCTAACCCTTTTCTCTTATTTCAAAGTAAGTTTTTGATTTTATTTGTATTGAATGTTATATTTTTACTTTAAGTTAAAATCCTGATGGATATTACTATTTGCACCATGTTCAGGGGTACCACAGCATATCATTATGATCTGCTAACAGACTTTTTACATCGGATGCTCCTCCTGGCGCAATATTATTCTTAATTATAAATTTTACTGAAAAGACAAATAGTATATAAATAATTGCTTTATGAATTTTGATGGGTCTAAAATTTATACATTTAACACCTACTCTAAAGGATTTTCACCAAAACAAGTCGTAGGTTAAATGAGGAGGAGTTACGATGTTACCAGAGCCTACTACCTCTGAGAAATGGCCTCGCCGCATTTCTTTTGTTGTCATTAAAGGTGTGGTGGAGGATTTTCAAAAAATTTTTAAAAGACCTCTCCACTTTAAAAAAAAATGCATATGGACAACCCTGTACTGCTACCGAGAGGGAACACCTATTAAACGCATGCGAGAGCATGCACAAGCCCCTTTCTCCTTGTTTTACTAGCAGTGATGTGAAATGCATTTCTCCAAATAAACTTTACCTGTCGAGTAGAAATGTTGCAACCTGACACATTTTCTCTTACGACCTTCTGCCATTTTCAAAGAACCGCGGTGAGAAAGACGAGCTTCAATGACTGTCTGACTGTATCTCACCACAAAAATACGCCTCAAATTGCGCATATGCACAAAAAGATAGATAACTGGGGAAGCACATAGGACGGCCTACGTAAACAAATAAACAGAATGATTGACAATTAGAAGGACCACTTATTCTGATGATCCACCTGGAAAAAGAAAATCCTCCACTACACCTTTAAGGTTTCCACTTTTCTTCTGGGCTGGTAGGTTAAATGTTTACTCATGCTGGCAACTGGCTAGCAGACAGTATATTTGAGGTTAAGAACAAGAGCAGACGTGAGTGCACCACTTACTGGCGAGGAGGAGTTTAGCTTGTAGCAATCTCCTTTAAACCACTTCACCATAGTGACTTTATCTTACAGAGTATTATTGTCACGGTTTTGGTTATATTGTGCTTTACTTTGCTCTACAGTATGTTCACTAGTTTTATTGGTTTAATTCCTTTTTTGTTGTAATTTCTAGATTTGTTAGTTCTCATGTTTTTCTGTTGTCCTCTGTAGCCCTCTTGTGTGTGTGTGTGTGTGTGTGTGTGTGTGCGTGTGCGCGTGTGTGTGTGTGTGTGTGTGTGTTCCTTTCCCCTTGGCTCCCTTGTTGTCTCCTCTCACACCTGCTCCTTGTCAGCTCGTTAGCCCTCCCTTTGTCTCTGTCAGCTATATATGCTCTCCCTCTGCTCTCACTCTTTGTTGGTTCCTTCTTGTTGCTGGTCCTGTCTTCGCTGTAGTCGTCTCCCCTCGTCTCTCCCTGACTCCTTGGACGTGTTTTCCCTTGATGTCTCCATGGTTCTGGTCTGTTACATTTTTAGTTGGATTTTTGGACTGCCTTTGTTTACCATTTTCATTAAAACTAGAAGTATTCACCTCAGACTCTCTGCCTCTGCATTTGGGTCCTCCAAACCTCAACCAAGATGTGACA
Source organism: Cyprinodon tularosa (assembly GCF_016077235.1). Taxonomy (NCBI): domain Eukaryota; kingdom Metazoa; phylum Chordata; class Actinopteri; order Cyprinodontiformes; family Cyprinodontidae; genus Cyprinodon; species Cyprinodon tularosa. The sequence continues at coordinate 1,111,009 of NW_024039241.1, read as the reverse complement.
ATTATAACCCTGCAAAAAAGCTATTTGGTTTGTCCCAAATTGCTCATTACATTTCTTATGACTTTTTTTAAGAGTCACTTTCTACTTGTTTTTTTTTCTGTAAACGGAAGATTTAAGGAATGAATCATTTGTTGTTGTATTTACTAGAGTAATCACATTTAAAAGCAACTCATCAAACCTGATTTTATCAAATTTGTTGTGTTAAACTATCCTACTGGTATCTGAATCTGAATCTTAAAACAAAACGATTGAAAATTTAAAAGGGCTTAATTGAAATGTATGCTTCCCTTTTCTTAATTGAATTTTGAAAAAATAAATAAATGAAGCAACCTCATAATTACTACTTTAATTACTTTCTGTTAATGTCTCACATCCAATCATCAAAAGAAAAACTTTAGCTTAACAAAATTTGGAAAAAAAGTTAAAAGGTGGGGAAGTGTTTTTTTAAGTTTCTGTAGTCCCTTTAAAATAGCATTATTACAGAAGTGTTGTAACTCACTGTTATTAGCTGTTCTAACAAAGTTGTTTCTTTAGTGATATTCAGGTTCTGCCTGCTACAGTTAACAACCAGAAAAGCAAGTCATCAAATAACATGAATATTTTATTGCTTCGGTATGTGCACTACGTTCTTTAATGTCTTTCTTCAATTCGACAAGAAAAAAAGTGAAAGGCTCCCAGTTTTAGGAATGAAAAGAGATTTGTTTACTGTTATTACTTCACCAAGTGTGCTTTTCAAACACCATGATCTCTCTCTGCAGTTGGTAGAGTCATCAAATTTAATGCCTACAAGAGCAGTGGCCACTCACTGATCCCGGTGCTTTAAATTTTATGTTAGTAGGCCTTTCATGGGTGGGTGTATTGAGGGTTAATATCCATCAAGGGGTCATATACGTGTGTGTTGGTGATCATCAGCTGTGGAACAACGCATTCTTGCCCTCCGTAGGTCTAGGCCAGTCTCCCCTGTGAAAAGACTGAAATGGAAGTGTGCCGCAGGTCAACGTTAGGCTGTAATTATTTCCTCACTTCATTAAGTGCGAGTAAACCATCACACTCAGCACTGCGGCTAATGCGATGCCCCTCTGGCATTGTAATGCTCTCTAAATGAATGCCCCTTTGACAGCCTCGGGCCTAGTGGGCAGCAGATTACTGCAGGGTGAGCCCCAACAATGCTCCAGCCTCGAGCTGCTCAAGCAATCATTATTGGGCTTGATATGACCCAGCCGCTCTGTGCTGCTCTCGTCAGAATCGAAGGCCTCAGGCTCGTCTGAATCCTCTGAAGTCTCGTTCGGGTACCACATCACCGAATCATAAATTAAATGTAAATGCCATCTTAAAGTACTTCACTTTGACAGGTAATATGCTCTTAATAGCTATGACTATTTGCCCATTACAGCCACTGCTGCAGCAGCAGCAGCTTCTGCTGCTGCAGAGGGATTGGAGATTTGATTTTGAAGTTTTCAGCCAGTGACTTTTATTTCCTCTCCTGCCTGTGCTGGTTTTTCCAGGTGAAACAACAGTTGAGGAGAACTATGACAGGATGTTTACCATCACCAGCCGGGTGAGGTTTTCTGTCACCAAGGAGGATGATGGAGTGCCAGTGGACTGTATCGTTGACCATCCAGCTGTAAAGGACCTACTGGCTCAAAGACACTTGGAAGTGCTCTGTAAGTGACCCAAAAATGCATGTTTTTAAAGAGTGTGAACCACACTGCCAAAAACAGCATAATGCTTGTCCCAAAGTAAAGGTCAGGACAGTCCAGTTTTTTTTTTTTTTTAAAGCATCATCTTGTGACCCCTGAGGAGTATGGAGAACAAAATTACATGAATAATTATAAAATGAATAAAGGTGAATGTTGTACTAAATGGATGAATGTATCATTAAATCTCCCATTAGATGACGTACCATTTATCTAACTAATACAGTACAAATGATATACTATTACATTTAGTAATTCACACTTAGATTAAAAGTAAATGTTCTATTATAAAGTTAGATATATATTCTTTACCATATAATTAAATTGTCCAAATTATATTAAAGAAATAATTTATTTCACTCTATAGTTTATAGTGAAATATTTATATGTATTTTTAAGGGGTTGCAAGGTTGCCAAGTAGGGAGTCATCCATTTCTGCCAGGGTTATTTTAGTGGTCAAAGGCTAAATGATTGGAAACTGATGTTTGGGAGATGAGAAACTTCTTGGTATTAATGTGTTTAAAAGGCTTAAAGAGTTCGGCTATAAACTCTAAAAATAATCTCTTGCCATTGTAATCAATGGAAACATTTGTGCTGTCTTCATAAGCTGGTGGTGTGCTACAGCCATCCGTCAATATTTGACATGATCCTATTTTTGCTTTACACAAGAGTCAGCTGGGAACAATGCAGCAACAGGAAACTGAACAACCGCAACATCCATATTGTCCAAATGACTTATTAAACACTAAAGATTTTCTTTAGGGTCTATCTGCAGCAGGTAAATCAATCAATGCACATACATATATATCTCTGCTGTCTAAGTTAATGATTCATGCTTAACCCAATACCAAGTAAATACACAGCAAGTAGTGTCAATACTGATACTGATACCAATGCTTTTCACATTTCGGTTTGTTAGATCATTACACTTCTGATATTTAAATGTTACTGTGTTTTATCCTTTGGACAATGTTTATAGGAGGCTACTGCGATTTTATAAGTTAGTATTAATATGATAAACCGAAGAAATAGAAACACTAAACAAAACTGTGTGTTTCTTAAATACACAAAATGTGAAACATAATTTGATACCATATCATAAATAAATCTTTCTCATATAGAGAGCCAATAAACTAAGAAAGAAAAATAACAAGTTCACCCAATCAATTAAAGTTTTTTCTTTATTATTTTTAAATAAAAAAGTGGTAGAAAATTAGCAAATTACAATAACTGAAAATCAAAGAAAACTTTCCAGAAGCCTTAGAGTGGGGCTTTCCTGCTGTACAGGAAAAATGAAAGCAGGCAGAGTTAGTTTGGGCTTATAAATTCTGCTGATATTTCTGAGGCTACAAATATTATGATTTAAGTGGATCATTGCCGGCTGCTCAGAAACTGAGTTGCACTACATTCTACGTACAGAAGATGTTTTTACTTTTTCAAGAACAACTTATGTCCCTCACAGGGTTAGGATTAGGACAGAAAATAATTATTCAAATATATTGTTATATATTATATTATTATATATGTTATATTATATATATTATATTATATATGTATATCAGTAATTCCAGTGGAATCCACATAATCTAGTTCTAAGATGGGTGTGCTTTGGTTGTGTGGTTAGCGGGCATGGCCTATTTATGGATGCCTTACTCCTTGACGTGGCTAACTTGAGTTTAAATGAAACCTGTGGTCCTTTGCCACACGTCTCTCCCCCTCATACCCCTTTCCTGTCGGCCTGCTGTTGAAAAAAAACAAGCCACTACTGCAGTAAAAACTGAGAAAAAAAAATCTTTCTCTAAGATGATTTGTCCATTTAAGCTCTAATTTATTGTAATGCCTAAATACTTAAATCCTCTCACTTGTGTGTCTGAAAGTCCAGATTTGTTTTTTTTGTTTTTTTTGTATCTGAAATGTGCATTTGAGAGCTTGGAAAATACTTTTACCATTTAATCATGGCTTTAATTTCAATAATTTAAATTTTTTGTTGATTTAAGTGTAAATTCAGTATAATAGTTGTATATTTCTGTAAATACAATACAATAATGATTATACATAAAATAAAATAGCTTCATGATGTTTCAGATCTTTTTGATTGATTTGTTTTTGAGATTTTTGCCAAATCAAATGCTCTTGTGAGCATTTTTTGAGATTTTTGATTGATTTTTTTTTTTTTATTGATTGATTAAAGAGGTAATATTTGCCTTCTGCCACTGTTAGGCATCAAAGAAAGGTTAAGATAGTCTTTTGTAATCTGTCGAATATTTTTTTTTTAAGGTAGATAACTGTTTTGTCTGACCTTTTAAGGAAAAAGAGAAAGGTTGACTGTAACCGCTTGACATTTTGGTAATCTTTTGCGTCCACAGATAAGAGAGTCAAAAAAAAAATCACACTTTGCTTTGAGGTGGAGCAAACTGAGTGTATGTGTAATGAGAACATCGAATAATCCTTTATTACTTACAGCTGTTTTTTTATCTTTAGGTTTTCTTTATTGTTTAATTTTTCTGCAAGTTTCACTCTGTAGAAATAAATCTGTAACTCACTGTTACTTACACTATTTAGCTTCCATTTGCCATTTGTCTATTTTTAGATAAACCCGAGGTGAAGATTGTTGTAACTTATCCTGATGGATTAACAAGAGAGGGCGACAATCTTGATTTGACATGTATCGCTGAGGGGAAACCGCAGTGAGTTTTCACACATGGATTAACTTAAGCACTGGATTTTTATTTATGTTTAGTTGTTGTATCCTGTCCAGCAATCCACTTAATGTTTTTTTTTTTTATTCACTGTACCATTAAAGCAGTTGTTCAAATGCTGTACCACATTAGTGATCTCACCCTCCTCTGTCGATCTTAGATCTGACCTTTATTTCAGATTTCTAGCATGGATAGACAGCGTCTGAGTGATGCGTGTGGCATTTGTGCTCTCTAGGCCCAATCAGATCAACTGGCTTAGAGTGGACGAAGATGTGCCTCCTCATGCTGTGGTCACCGGCTCTGATCTTTACATTGAGAACCTGAATAAGTCGTATAACGGCACCTATCGCTGTGTGGCATCTAATGCTGTCGGAGAGGCTTATGATGACTACACCCTCTATGTGTACGGTATGTATTAGTCATGATAAAGCTTGGTATTAGCTTCCTTATCTCTTGAGGTCTGTGACACTGTTTTTACAGTATTAATATAAAGCTTGAGAGGCTTTGGTATTTTGGAAATTATGCTAAAATAATAGAATCTTTTGACAGTTTTCCTTTATCAGATTTTCATTTAACAATCTCAGACATTTTGGAAAAATGAAAGCTCAAACTTTTAAAAATGGGTTTGGTCAACTTAGCATAGTGCACTGCAATAGTATTCACATTTAAAGGGCAATTTCACATCATGTCCAAGGACAACTTATCACTGTGTGGGCTTAAGCCAAAATGAATGAAAATCAACATATTAGTTTTTGTAGCAAAAAAGGAATCTGAAAGATTTGACAACAAACTTTGAATGCTATTATATCTCTAAGTTATTTATCTCTCACTTTCTTCCTTCCTTTAGTTTTCAAACTGTAAGGTGAATCACTTAGTTGTTTTACCACGATGTTGCAACAGAAACAGTAAGATAAATTGAATTTTTGCCTGCGTTAGTTAAAAAAAAAGTTGAAAACTTAAATCTTAAAAAAAAAAAAAAAAGAAACTTTCAACACAAGAAAAACTAAAGTATTGAATGTGAGATTTATTTTTTTATATCAACAGAAGGGCAGCATATAAACCAAGTGGAACTGCTGCACAAAAACAGCATGTTTTGCCATATGCTCTGCAGTTAGCAGGCCCAGAGGGAGTCTGAGATGTGGACAGGTCATATTTATACAAAAATATGGAAAATGCTGTTCACAAGCTTTCAAGCACCACTGCAGTCTTAAACCTTTCTGCCCTACCAAACACCGCCCTGCGCGACTTGAGGCAATTAATCAGAGTTCACATGGTTCCCTCTGGAGCTGCCTAATAATTAATATGACTGTGTACCTGTAATGGTCTGTTTGTTAGCATTTGAATTGTTATGGGTTTTTTTTTCTCTTTCAGTTTCCTTTGAGGCACTTTGGTCATTACTTTTTCAATAATGTCTCAAATGTGCACAGAAATGTACAAGTCTTTGCTGTACCCAGTATGTTGCTTTTAATTATTAAGTATTTTACCGCTGAGAGCAGCTTTGCTCTCATGCATAGTTTACTTTTTGTGAACTTCTAATAAGTTTACTCAGATGACTGTCATTAACTTGCCTATACAGGTGCGTAACAGTAAATTGGAGTATAATTGACAGAAGAATGTTGTATGACACCAATTAGAAATTAATCTTTCAAGCAAAGGACAGACTACCTAAATGTTAGTTCATATGTTGCACATTAAATACGCTCAAAATCTGGTAAGGGTTGCATGAATTTCTGCATTAGTTTAATATGCCACTAAGGTAAATAGCCTTAGACCAGGTTACCTTAATAATGGCCTTCAGCTTGTCTGATTTGTTTGGTCCTGTGTCTCTCTTTTCTAGTCATTCTTCGTAAATCCTTTAGGGTGTTTAGGCCAAGTCTGTTTCCTTTTCTGTCAATTAAAGTTTGAAAAAAGAAAACTTTATCCTTGCACTGGATCTCAAACAGCTTGCATTCTGTGCTCAAGATCCTCCATTTTCAAATTAAAATGCCCTTTCTCTCTTTTTCCCTTTTTAATAGAGGACTTTAGATCATGGAGTAATAGTTCTGGTTGTTTTTAGTCCTTAGCTCAGATAAAAAAGTTCAGATAAAACTGTGACATAACTGGCCCTAAGGGGCAGTGCAGTATTTGCCGTCTATGTCTTAGATACATCTTTGAAGCAGTCCTCCAGCTACCTTTTAAATGGATTTTACATTCATGTCAAGTGATGTTATCCTTATAGCAGTGCCCCTTTTTTCTATCAAACTTTTCCCTTTACCAAACTTTGATAAATAAAATATACGTTGCTTCTTTAGTCTCTTTGAGACTAACACTTACACCAGTCTGCCCTTTGATTGTATAACACAGTGTATAGCATAACGTTTCATTTGTATAATATTAATAATAATTATAATATTGGTTACCAACATTGTTATTATTACTATTCGTATTGTATATAGTAAATCTGTTTATAGTTCATTCTTTGTTTTTTGTTCTGTTTAGAAACAAAATTGCCATAACATGATAATTCTGCTTTTCCATAAAACTTGAATGTTATATTGAGCTTGAAACTAAAAAAAATGGAGGAAAAAAAAAAAACAGATGCAGAGATATGTTGCTTATATTTTCTAAAAAAACAGAGTTTAGGTCTTAGATTCTAACCACAATCATCCAAATTAACAGTAATAAATACATAAATAAATACAAAAATGTGCCCTGAATGCAATAGGTTACTAAAAGCAAAAATAGCTATCTTTTAAAATGCAGTTCTAAATGATATATTTAAAGTTTAATCTGTTGTCTGAGCTTTTTTTTGTTCACAAACAACTTTTAAAGGGCAACATAGAGACCATCTCTCCTGAGGCATGAATTTCAATGAGCTGTCAATTGGCTAACCTCTCTTCATTTAGGCCTCATTTTCTTCAAATCATAACACGACTGCCATTATTTTCACAGCTGTGTTCATGCTATTGTTTTGTTTTTTAACCCATAACTACAAAACAATTTTAAAACACAGCAAATTAATCACTGAAACAATTACTGTGATCTTTGGAGAATTTACTTGATCAATTTATAGAAGCAAATTTGTTTTTTTGCAACTGCAAAAAAGTTTTTGAAAGACACCAATAATGCTCTTGAATTCCCTAAGAGGAGTAAGCAGGAGTTAATTATTTGAAATTTTTAAAGCACAAAACGACCCAGTAATGTAACATCATGGAAGCGCACTCCTCCTCGGACCTTAATTTCCTGTTTTTACTGACTGGCAGGGGTTTATTGAGATCAGAGGAAAAAAATAAATTTCCAGCAGCTGCAGCCGTTGTTGGCATGTTTAGTTTTCTCTCTGTGTATCATCCTGCTGTTTTGCATTTTTCTCCCAACTTGTCAGCTGGTGTGCCAAAACCATTCTCTGCCAGTGACAGTACCGGAAACCTGCGATTGGAAATTTATCTGATGTTGAGGTTCCAAAAAATCTGTAGAAATAAAAATTTTTTGATCTACAATAATATCAATATTTAGTTTCATTTTTTCTTTTACTTCCCTAATTTTTTTTAGAAGCCATTGTGAAAAAAATGCAAATAAATGCAAAATGCACATTAAAAACAGCTGCCTGCTAATATTTAGCAGAAGGATGTTAAGGTCTGTATTATGTAAAATTAATAATTTAAGTTTTTAACTATATGATAATTTATGCCTTCATCAAAATTGTCTCAGACTTTGTTAGCTGTTCTAAAGTAGAGCCTATTTAACAGAAATTGAGTTATACCATGCTGCAGCAGCTTTAGGCCAACTTGGGGAAAGGTGCCACTGCAACCAAGGCAAGTGACTTTCATAACAAATGAATACTTCACTCTGTAGAAAACAATATTTCATCATACATATTTGTATAGTTGACTTTGTAAGTCTTAAAAGAAGTCATAGCCTGGTAGTTTACATGTACCATTCTACACAGGCAGCAGTGCTTGCCCACTGCCTGCAGGCGAGTCCATGATTGTTGGAATCACCCCTTTTGGTGGAATAGATTTAGGCATGAAGACAACAGATTGGACTGTAGTTAGCGCCTTATAGTACAGGTGCTGGTCATAAAATTAGAATATCATGAAAAAGTAGATTGATTTCAGTAATTCCATTTAAAAAGTGAAACTTGTATATTATATTCATACATTACATACAAACTCATATATTTCAGATGTTTATTTTGTTTAATTTTGATGATTACAAATGACGACAAATGAAAATCTCAAATTCATCATATCAGAAAATTAGAATATTGTGAAAAGGTTCAAAATTGATGGCCCCTGGTGCCACACTCTAATCAGCTAATTAACTCAAACCACCTGCAAAAGCCTTTAAATGGTCTTTCAGTCTAGTTCTATAGGCTACACAATCATGGGGAAGACTGCTGACTTGACAGTTGTCCAAAAGACGACCATCGACACCTTGCACAAGGAGGGCAAGACACAAAAGGTCATCGCTAAAGAGGCTGGCTGTTCACAGAGCTCAGTGTCCAAGCACATTAATAGAGAGGCGAAGGGAAGGAAAAGATGTGGTCGAAAAAAGTGTACAAGCAAGAGAGATAACCGCACCCTGGAGAGGATTGTGAAACAAAACCCATTCAAAAATGTGGGGGAGATTCACAAAGAGTGGACTGCAGCTGGAGTGAGTGCTTTAAGAACCACCACACACAGACGTATGAAAGACATGGGTTTCTGCTGTCGCATTCCTTGTGTCAAGCCACTCTTGAACCACAGACAGCGTCAGAAGCGTCTTGCCTGGGCTAAAGAGAAACAGGACTGGACTGCTGGTGAGTGGTCCAAAGTCATGTTCTCTGATGAAAGTAAATTTTGCATTTCCTTTGGAAATCAAGGTCCCAGAGTCTGGAGGAAAAGAAGAGAGGCACTTCATCCACGTTGCTTGAAGTCCAGTGTAAAGTTTCCACAGTCAGTGATGGTTTGGGGTGCCATGTCATCTGCTGGTGTTGGTCCATTGTGTTTTCTGAGGTCCAGGGTCAACGCAGCCACATACCAGGAAGTTTTAGAGCACTTCATGCTTCCTGCAGCTGACCAACTTTTTGGAGATGCAGATTTCATTTTCCAACAGGACTTGGCACCTGCACACAGTGCCAAAGCTACCAGTACCTGGTTGAAGGACCATGGTATTCCTGTTCTTAATTGGCCAGCAAACTCTCCTGACCTTAACCCCATGGAAAATCTATGGGGTATTGTGAAGAAGATGCAATACACCAGACCCAACAATTCAGAAGAGCTAAAAGCCACTATTAGAGCAACCTGGGCTATCATAACACCTGAGCAGTGCCACAGACTGATCGACTCCATGCCACGCCGCATTGCTGCAGTAATACAGGCCAAAGGAGGCCCAACTAAATACTGAGTGCTGTACATGCTCATACTTTTCATGTTCATACTTTTCAGTTGGCCAACATTTCTATAAATCCTTTGTTTTTATTGGTCTTCAGTAATATTCTAATTTTCTGATATGATGAATTTGAGATTTTCATTTGTTGTCATTTGTAATCATCAAAATTAAACAAAATAAACATCTGAAATATATGAGTTTGTATGTAATGTATGAATATAATATACAAGTTTCACTTTTTAAATGGAATTACTGAAATCAATCTACTTTTTCATGATATTCTAATTTTATGACCAGCACCTGTATTGATGGTAATATTAATACGGTACTCACACTTTGTGAAGAGCACGCTACTGTAGACTTTTCTGGTTTAAATAAGGCACCCCTACACAAAAAAAAAATGCACGTTTACATTCCCGACTTTCCAGCAAGTTTAAACTAAAGCTCAATACCAACACACACGTTTCACATGAAAAAGTGAGATTTGCAGGTGATGCTTCATTTAAAGACAACAAGCAGCTCACAAGACCCTTATGGATATAATTAAACCAAGGATCATGACATTGCCCGGTATGGCGCAGCCAGGGCCCTACCCTAGAGCCAGGCCTGAAGTTGGGGCTTGCATACGAGCACCTGGTGGCCAGGTCTTTGCCCACGGGGCTTGGCCGGGCCCAGCCCGAACAGACAACGTGAGCCCGCCCTCCTGTGGACCCACCACCCGCTTAGGGATCCGTAGGGGTCAGGTGCAGAGAGGACTGGGTGGCGGTCGAATCGGGGTGCCACAATGGCCCAGTCTGTTCACAGCTTCTGGCTGTAGGGACATGGAACGTCACCTCACTGGGGGAAAAGGAGCCTGAGCTTGTGTGTGAGGTTGAGGGGTACCGGCTGGATATATTTGGGCTCACCTCTACGCACAGTTCCGGATCCCATCTCCTGGAGAGAGGCTGGACTCTCCACTTCTCTGGTGTTGCCCACGGCGAGAGGTGGCGAGCTGTGATGGCCTCACTCATTGCTCCCCATCTCAGTTGTCACATGTTGGAGTTCACCCGAGTGAACGACAGGGTCGCGGAAAAGTCTTTCACCGTTTTCTCAGCCTATGAACCCAACATTGGTATAGAGTACCCGGCCCTCTTGGAGTGCTTGGGAGGGATACTAGATAGTGCTCCAACTGGGGACTCTATTGTTCTACTGGGGGGCTTCAATGCCCACATGGTCAGTGACAGTAAGACCAGGACAGGGGTGATCGCTAGGTGCAACCTCGATGATCTGAACCCAGGCGGTGTTCTGTTGTTGGACTTCTGTGCTAATCACAGTTTGTCCATAACGAACACCATGATTGAGCACAAGGGGTTCATAAGTGCATGTGGCACCAGGATGCCCTAGGTCGGAGGTCGATGATCGACTTTGTAGTTGTGTCATTTGATCTCCGGTCGTGTGTCTCGGACACTCGGGTGAAGAGAGGGGCCGAGCTGTCAACTGATCACCACCTTGTGTTAAACTGAATCCACTGGCAGGGGAGACCTGGCAGGCCTAAGCATGTTGTGAGGGTATGTTAGGAACATCTGGGGGATGCCTTTGTTAGCACTGTCTTCAAATCCCACCTCTGGACGAGTTTATTCCAGATCCTGAGGGAGGTAGGAGACATGGAGTCGGAGTGGTCCATGTTCTCCTCATCCATTATTGATGCAGCTGTTTGTTGTTGTGGCCATAAGTTCTCTGGCTCCTGTCGCAGGGCAATCCCCAAACCTGGTAGCGTTGCCTGGAAGTAAGGGATGCCATCAAGCTGAAGAAGGAGGCCTACCTGACCTTGTTTGCTAGTAGGACTCCGGAGTCAACTGAGAGGTACCGATAGGCCAAGCGTGCTGCGGCTCATGCGGTCACAGAGGCAAAAACTTGGGTCTGGGAGGAGTTTGGAGAGGCCATGTAGGAGGACAATCGGTCAGCCTCAAAAGTGTTCTGGCAAACTGTACACTACCTTAGGAGGGGAAGCAGTGCTTCACCAACACTGTTCACAGTGCGAGTGGGGAGCTGCTGACCTTGACTAGGGATGTTGTCGGGCGTTGGAAAGAGTACTTTGAGGATCTCCTCATCACCCATTCTGAGGAGGAGGAAGAGGCTGGGGACTTAGAGGCGGACTCTCTCATCAGCCAGGCTGAAATCACTCAGGTAGTTAGAAAGTTTCTCAGCGGCGGAGCCCTGGGGTGATGAGATTCACCCTAAGTACCTTAAGTCTCTAGATGTTGTAGGACCTTCTTGGCCACTCTGGCTCTTGGCTCTGCAGTTTCCCTTGGCAGCGGCCGGGATGAGGATCAGCACCTCGAAATCCGAAACCATGTTTCTCCACCGGATAAAGGTGGACTCCCCGCTTCAGGTTGGTGGAGAGTCCTTGTCTCAAGTGAAGGAGTTCAAGTATCTTGCGATCTTGTTCACGAGTGAGGGACGGATGGAGGGTGAGATTGATAGATGTATCGGTGCAGTGCTTGCGGTGATGCCGTCGCTGTATCAGACTGCCGTGGTGAAGAGGGAGCTGAGTCGGAGGCAAAGCTCTCGCTTTACCAATCAATCTACATTTCCACCCTCACCTATGGTCATGAGATCTGGGTAATGACTGAAAGGACAAGATTGCAAATACTAGTGGCTGAAATGAGTTCTCTTCGCATGGTGGCTGTGTGCACCCTTCGAGATTGGGTCAGGAGCTCAGTTTCCCCTGGAGGAGGTTGGAGTAGAGCCCCCCCACATCGCAAGGAGCCAGCTTAGACTTAGACTTCTTTATTTGTCATTTTGTAAGCACAGGGTGCATACAGAACGAAATTGCGTTACATACAGCTTATGAACGTTGCATTGATATTTCAAATGGCACAAGTTATAGAAAAATACAAAAAGTGCAGCAGTGGTCAAAGTGTGAACAGTGCAGAGGATAAGAGACAGTGTGCAAGTTGCAGTGGATTCAGTGCAAATAGGCATTTGTGCAAAAAATGCGTTATTGAAAATAGAATGAGATGAACAATTAAAGGGCTAAAAGTTAAAAGTTCAGCAGCATTTGATGCCCGATAATGTGCAATAGGTGCAGAGTTCGGTTTGTGGATCAAAGGTTCAACAGTCTGATGGCAGTGGGGAAGAAGCTGTTGCACAACCTGGTGGATCTGCAGCGGATGCTGCGGAACCTCTTTCCAGAGGGCAGCAGGGAGAACAGTCCATGGTGGGGGTGTGAGGGGTCTTTGAGGATATTACGGGCTCGGGACACACAGCGCTGTGATGAAATGTCCTTAATGGAGGGAAGAGGAGCCCCAATGATTCCTTCTGCTGTCCTCACCACCCTCCTCACATTCTTCCAGTCAGAGGCTCTGCAGCCTCCACACCACAGAGAGAGACAGCTGGTCAGAATGCTCTCTATGGTGCTTCTGTAGAAGGTTGTGAGGATGGGCGGGGGCAGGCGGGCTCTCCTCATCCTCCGCAGAAAGTACAAGCGCTTCTGTGCCCTCTTCACTAGAGATGAAGTGTTTACAGTCCAGGTGAGGTTGTCCGTGATGTGCACCCCCAGGAACTTTGTGCTGCTGACCACCTCCACAGCTGAGCTGTTGATGAGCAGTGGAGCATGGTGGGGGCGGTTTTTCCTGAAGTAAGATGTCAGAGCTGAGGTTGCTCTGACATCTTTTTCAGATGCCTCCTCGTCACCTCCCTCGAGAGGTGTTCCAGGCATGTCCCACTGGGAAGAGGCCTTGTGGAAGGCCCAGGACATGCTAGAGGGCATATGTCTCTGAGCTGGCCTGGTGTCGCCTCGGGGTCCCCCCAGAGCAGCTGGAGGAAGTGTGTGTGTATCAGGAAGTCTGGGCATCTCTGCTTAGAATGCTGCCTCTGTGACCCAGCCCTGAAAAGCTGAAGAAAACGGACGGACGGACGGTGTTGCCCTGCAATGGACTGGCGACCTGGGGTGTAGGCACCAGAACCCCTCACGACTCCAGCGGGGATAAAGCGTGACGGAAAATGGATTGATGAAATCAACCAATGTATTAAAGTACTAAAGTATTAAAGAGACATTAAAGTATTAATAAAGCTTCTGGCAATAATAATCTGAACTAGGGAAATATAGGGAAATCCCTTGTCTACAGTCAGTCAGAATAATGAAACTTAAAAACAACATAAACAGGTGCAAACCAGGCTGGACATCAACTAAGATGATTGTGAAGAAGGGAGTGAAAGGGGAAATATGACGGATTAGATAATGTTCTGATCAAAACACAAGTTTATAAGAAAATTTAAATTGTTACACTTGATGTTTTAGTCCAAACTTTTAGAAAAGCACAAATAACAAAACCTCAAATAAGTAAACAATGCATTATGGTATGTAAAATAAATGAAGCTAGAACAATTGGGTTATTAAAGGGCAAAATCAAAAGTTGCAATACAGTCCAAATGTCACAGAAATGCAGCAAGGAGTCTCCATATGGGCTGTTACCAAGTCTACATAACTACAATAAGACTGTCAGGATCCGGGACTTTGCCCACCAGAGGGCTCCGTGGATCCAAGCCTGGGGAGCTTGGACTCAGCTTGATCAGCTGTTTCCTATCTGCTGATTAAGGAAGCTCCCTATTTAAGCTGTGTGTGAATTTCTCTCTGTGCTGGATCGTGTGTCTTACCTGTGCCACAATGCCTGTCTGAGCCTTGAACCTGTAAGATTCTTCTGAGTTCCAATAAATATTGGACTTTTAATCCTCCCTCTGTGTCTGTGAGTCTGCATATGGGCTAGTAAAACCATCGCATCATGACAGAACGATCCAGCCAGCAGACTAGCCCCGCAGACTCCTTCTACGCGCTCCTGGAGAGCCCGCTCTGTGCCGTCTAGGAGACCCCTGAGCCCGCTCTGTGCCGTCTAGGAGACCCCTGAGCCCGCTCTGTGCCGTCTGAGAGACTCCTGAGCCTGCTCTGCGCCTTCCAGAGACTCCATATGTGGAGCCACAATCGGTGGATCCCTCTGTTCCTGAGGTGGAGCCACAATCGGTGGATCCCTCTGTTCCTGAGGTGGAGCCACAGTCGGTGGCTTCCTCTGTTCCTGAGGTGGAGCCACAATCGTTGGATCCCTCTGTTCCTGAGGTGGAGCCGCAGTTGGCGGCTTCCTCTGCTCTGGATGTGGAGCCTTAGTGGGCGGACCTGTTGCAGAGCAGCGGGAGCGGAGACGGCGTCCTTCCCGGGGCTACTTGCTGAAGCGGAGACAGAGTTTCTCCTGGTGCTTCCTGCTGAAGCGGAGGTGACGTCCTCCTCCAGGGCCCCTGCAGCTTCTGAGACTGCAGGCAGCTTCTGCTGCCGGTTTCATGGCCGGCCACCTGAGACTTTTCCTGGCATCCCTGGTTCGCCCTCCATGGGCGAGTTGTTTTTTTTGTTGTTTTCTTTGGGGCGTCTGGAATCCGCCTTTGAGGGGGGGGGGTACTGTCAGCATCCGGGACTTTGCCCACCAGAGGGCGCCGTGGATCCAAGCCTGGGGAGCTTGGACTCAGCTTGATCAGCTGTTTCCTATCTGCTGATTAAGGAAGCTCCCTATTTAAGCTGTGTGTGAATTTCTCTCTGTGCTGGATCGTGTGTCTTAACTGTGCCACCATGCCTGTCTGAGCCTTGAACCTGTAAGATTCTTCTGAGTTCCAATAAATATTGGACTTTTAATCCTCCCTCTGTGTCTGTGAGTCTGCATATGGGCTAGTAAAACCATCATGTTTTGCATCATGACAAAGACACAATCTTCATGCCAACTACTGTTTTAGAAGGCATGGCAGGGGAAGCATTAAGTGTTCCAAGCTTACAAAGGGCCCATCATTTCAGCTTTTATCCAGGGTAAATCAATAATGATGTTTCTCCAAAGGTGTTTCCAAACCCTGCAGTTTGTACCCTATAATAAACTAATTTAAAAGTGGTGGTTTTAAATGGAAGGTGGACCCTCCTTAGATATTCTAGCAGGATAATGATCCAAAGCATATGGCCAAAGAAAAATTGCCTTCTGTACATCTAATTGACAATAACTGAATTATTTTATAAATGTCTCTGTCTTTTTTATATTTCTGAAATGTTCAGCAAACCACATGGATCTTTCCCAGCATGCTTTTTTATCATAATCATTAAGTAAGTTTGAGCAAAAGTATGGTTTGCAGATTTTGAAGCTTTAATGTTTCTCCCATAGGCCTATTTGATATTGCTGGCAATTTGCAATCTCCTTGTCAAAAACAAACAGTATAACATTCAGTATAACATCCAGACTCATATGTTAGTGTTTAGGGAGGTTTCTGAAATTGTCAGTTTAAAAATAAGAAATGCATGTGTAATAGGTTTTATATTAACGAAAAACTGCACCCATTGTGAGGCAAAAAGTGAATAGGAAATTCCTGAAAGGACAAAATCATTGGTAGAGGAATAAAAAAAATCATCAATGTCAAGAAGTTGAGGAGGGCTGTGGGTCTGGGGATAATACTTATTTTAATTATTTGTGTTGGTATAGGGAACCAGTTTCTGAATTGTAAACTTTAAAAAACTTGTAAAATTACTGCTTCCTAAATGGTTTCCAGCATGTTACTTACAGCATGAATTTGCAGCCATATGGGGTCTTGGGAGCTCGCACAGCTAAACAACGGAAGATCTTACTAATCCAAATCCTTGAATAATAAATGGTATGGAACAGTGCTGCTATTCCAGTCTGTCCTTGTTTAAATCACTCCATAAGCCTGAAAATAAAATCTTCCCAAACTTGATTTAAATTACAACAGATGGGATTGCCTCATCTGCACATTTTCAACATATATCAACTAATCTTTTGGTTACCTGTGTTATATCTTTTCAGGGCTGAAAGACAGAAGCTTTATATTTAGAGGGGGGAGCTTTTAGAAAAAAAAACTAAGGGGTTTATTGGAAAGTGCATTGCAAAAGTCAACACACTCCTTTACATTTTCAGAATATAATTAAGTAACAACTAATTAACAGGATTTTAGGTAGCAGACAAACGCAAAATTTTGAGTAATAGATAGATGGAAGACAACAATGCTTGGTTTTCTGATTGTCTTTTGCTGTAAAAATCTCAGGTTTCAAGTTATCTTTTATCTCCTAACTGAAGAATAACTTCCCGCAGCACGTTCTTGCCTTCTTTAATTGAGACAATATTTTCAGGTTTGTTTGGGGTGTTATGAAACGAAACAGGTAAAGCAACTTAGAATTACACCATATTGAAAAGAAATTGTGAAAATTGTGTGTTTCAAACTAAAAGACTTAGAGAAGCACTACTAGAAGCACATCCCTGTAAGCTGCTCCAGAACGTCTCTCCTTCAAAGATCCAGCCTATATAACCAATTAGCACAATAAAACCTGTGCAACACCCACGTATTTCCACTGTATAGCAGGTAAGGGTGCAGAGTCATTCCTGTGCGAAACACAAATATGCAGCTCTTTCCCTTTTATACAGGTATTTTATTACACTGATACCTCTATGTATCAATGGTTATTCATTTATTTGCCCTGCCTAGAGGATGATGACATCTGCTTGTTCCCAGTGGACCCATGATGATCACTTCCGAACAAAAGGACAACATTTGCTGCCAAATAGCTCACTCAGAGCAGATCATCAAACTATTAGGATCACATTTATGTTTGCTGAGCAAAGCTTCCCTTAAAACTGGAGCAGAACAGTATTTTGAAGTAAATCTGAAAATTACAATTATTACACCTCCTCATAGACCCCTTTATTAGGGATGCAGTATTCGTACCATCCAGATAGATTTACTGAATTGGCAGCAGGCACTAAAACTCATGTATAATGTGTCTACTGCTGTTAAATTCATGTATTATTTGACCCCCAAACCCCCCCCCCCCCCAATACCTACATGAATGAATAAAAGCAAAGACAACCAAATGTGCTCTGCTCCTGCTGTAAAATGTAGAGTATCTATGTTATCAGCTTTTGTGCCTTTGGCCATGACCCCTTCAATTAGTAACTTCGTATCCACATATTTGACCAATTTCCATTAAGCACATTTTCTCTGGTGTGTGAGCTTTGGAGGCTCCATGACCTCAGCTCTCTGTAATGAGACACAGGAGATTGGTAAAAGGTGTTCAAAACTGCATATAATTGCAACTCCCACTACTCTTTTCTGGAGGATTTAATGCCTGACAAAATCATGTTGCAGTCCATGTGAGAATTTGTTGTCCCAGACTAATCATGCCTGCTGCAGTAGCTTAATTAGTGTGTGTTCCTGCAACATTGATTGGTCCTAGCACGATAACCTCGTAGTGTTTTTTGATCAGTGCACTGCTTCCTAATCCTGAAACTTTCCATAAATTTTTGTTTTAATATTGTTTTAAATTTGCTTGGTTACAGATTCCTTCTGATTTTTCTTTTTCTAATGATGTTTTAAAGGAAATCATCCTCCTTGTTAAGTTATGACTTAAGTTTAATACATCACATTTATTAGAAAGTTGATTTCATTTAACACATTTGGCCCTATACAATCCAATAGTTAACTATATTATCTCTGTCTGACAACATTAAGAAAATGATAAAGTCTCAAAATACAACAATCTAATGCCCAGAATAAAATAATTCAAGAGTTCCAGAGCAGAATGGTTACAAAATTATTAACATCTATCAGGGTATTCAAAAAAAAGAAAATTAAAAACAAGCCACTGGACTTTGTTTCCAATTTTGAAGACGTTTCGCTTCCCACCCAAGAAGCTTTTTCAATTCAAAATGTCAGGAATAGCGTTGAGTTCAAGCTTTTTTACAGTAGCCTAACAAAGCCTTGTTTTTGTTTTGAAAACATGCAAATTGAAATGGACGAAGGGGTCCAGCCCTTTGGAATGAAGGTCATTTGGCTTCTTTTGTTAGCCTGCAGTGCCCCATACCCCTCTAAGTGTCTGAAATGGGGGTTGTTAAAGGGAATTGTTGGCCTGGCTGAATAGGTGAGGTCCTCCGCTCTCTTGCACAGGGTTTGGGGCTTCAATGCTAGCAGGAAGGGATTAACTCAATTGGTGCATTGTAAGCTTTTAAAAGCTGAAATCTGAGTGCACCCCAAAAACTATATGCACCACCTTTCATCAAATCACGAAACCACGCCCACATTCCAAAGTGACAGCCGGAAGTCCCACCTTAATTAATATAAAATTTATATTAAATTAATATTAAATTGATATAAAATTAATATTAAATTAATATTAAATTAATATAAAATTGATATAAAATTAATATAAAATTAATATAAAAAAAATTTTGAATTAAAAAAATAATTAAATTAAAAAATTTATAAAAATGCATATAAAAATTAACTATGTTATTTTTATAACGGTTATGATGATTAAATGATTATTTTTAATTATTTGTATTAATTTCTTATATAATCACTGTTAGCACTCCGTTTCAACCTCTGCCTGCAGCAGCTTGAGCAGCTACCTACCCTTTTATGCAAATGATGCAGTCTACTATCTTAAGCAGGTGACTTAGTCGCCTACCCTTTCATGCAAATGATGCAGTCATCCACTATCCTAAGCAGGTGACTCAGTCGCCTACCCTTTTATGCAAATGATGCAGTCTACTATCTTAAGCAGGTGACTCATTCGCCTACCCTTTTATGCAAATGATGCAGTCTACTATCTTAAGCAGGTGACTCAGTCGCCTACCCTTTTATGCAAATGATGCAGTCTACTATCTTAAGCAGGTGACCGAGTCGCCTACCCTTTTATGCAAATGATGCAGTCATCTACTATCTTAAGCAGGTTACTCAGTCGCCTACCCTTTCATGCAAATGATGCAGTCATCTACTATCTTAAGCAGGTGACTCAGTCGCCTACCCTTTTATGCAAATGATGCAGTCTACTATCTTAAGCAGGTGACTCAGTCATCTACCCTTTTATGCAAATGATGCAGTCTACTATCTTAAGCAGGTGACCGAGTTACCTACCCTTTTATGCAAATGATGCAGTCATCTACTATCTTAAGCAGGTGACTCAGTCGCCTACCCTTTTATGCAAATTATGCAGTCATCTACTATCTTAAGCAGGTGACTCAGTCGCCTACCCTTTTATGCAAATATTGCAGTCATCCACTATCTTAAGCAGGTGACTCAGTCGCCTACCCTTTTATGCAAATGATGCAGTCATCCACTATCTTCAGCAGGTGACTCAGTCGCCTACCCTTTTATGCAAATGATGCAGTCTACTATCTTAAAGGAAAATTCCGGTTTTTAACACTTTTAGCCCATTTTCTGTAGTGTCCAGGATGAAATCGAATGATCGACACCAAAATTTTGACAATTGGTCCTGTCTCTGCTATTTGGCTCATGCAGAATCCCCCCTTGGCTGCTTCAGAATGGCTTCCATAGTGCATGTCCGATAATGTCCTTAAAACAACCTTAAACGTTCTTTTTTTAAAATATGCTACTCACCGGGTCATCAGCGCTGTTCAATGACGTTCCAAAAAAAGTTACGTGAAGAAAAACCGTTCCTGTAGTGTTTTATTTAGCATTTTGTAAATCCCATTGAGTTCTGTTGGAATAGTCAATATCCCTCCGCCACCGGAAACGGAAAGGGGGCCCGTTTACGCTTAGTTGTAGTCTTTTCGCAAGGCCCAAGTGTTTCTGCTTCACTCTGTGTACTCCGACGTCGAGGTGCTAACGTCTCTGTTAAACACTCTGAAAATGGAATACGAAAGGTGGATTCTTGAGGAGGACATATTGGACTTTGAGTTTGACGGTAGAGGATACCGTCACCAACTAGTGGTCTGGAGTGTGCAACGCTTCAGATTCGAACGGGAAGCGGAAGTTTATAAGCGGTTGTGATGTATCGGAAAAAATAGTTCTGGGATTTACAAAATGCTAAATAAAACAAGACAGGAACGGTTTTTCTTCACGAAACTTTTTTTGGAACGTCATTGAACAGCGCTGACGACCCGGTGAGTAGCATATTTTAAAAAAAGAACGTTTAAGGTTGTTTTAAGGACATTATCGGACATGCACTATGGAAGCCATTCTGAAGCAGCCAGGGGGGGATTCTGCATGAGCCAAATAGCAGAGACAGGACCAATCGTCAAAATTTTGGTGTCGATCATTCGATTTCATCCTGGACACTACAGAAAAGTTATTATTTTTTTAATTCAACATTTTTTTTAATATTAATTTTATATCAATTTTATATAAATTTAATATTAATTTAATATTAATTTTATATCAATTTTAATATTAATTTAATATAAATTTTATATTAATTAAGGCGGGACTTACGGCTGTCACTTTGGAATGTGGGCGTGGTTTCATGATTTGATGAAAGGTGGTGCATATAGTTTTTTTCACCCCCTCTGTTTAAGGTTGTTTTTTCTTTCCTAACATAGCTGGCTTCCTTAATGCCCCTCTCAAACCACCTATTTTCTTTTTCCAAAATGTGAACATTCTGTTCCTCAAAAGATTGTTCTTTGTCCTAAAGGTGTAGATGTACCACAGAGTCTTGTCCTGAGGAGGTTGGTCTTCAGTGTTGGGCCATGCGTCTGTGGAGAGGTTGTTTGGTTTCTCCGATATAAAGCTCAAAGCATTCCTAACTGCATTGAACTGCATACACCACAATGCTCATATCCACTGAGGTGAGATGATCCACTGGACTTTTGGGAAAACATTATGTGGCTGATGAGAAAAGTGGAGATTTTTTAAGATAAAATCTAAAAAACATTATACCAAAGTCAAACATGGTAAAAGCGCTGTGATGCTGTGTGCTTCTGAACTTGGACCACTTCTCATGATTTTTGGGATCATGCAACATATTCAAGACCAGGAACATCATAACAAACCTGCAAATTCACCCCTGAATAGCTTAAAATCCCTCCATCCATCTATCCGTCTGTCCATCCCTCCATCCATCCATCTTTATCATGGTCACAGTGGAGCTGGGGCCCATCTCCAGCAGTCTTTGGGCGAAAGGCAGGATGCACGCTGGACATTTCAGCTTAAAATAACAAGAGTACGTTTTTTGGTTGGCTTAGCCAAAGCTTACACTTGAATCTTACTAAGATGCTTTTGAACTAGATTAAAAAGCTAATTTTTGCTTGACAACCCAAGAATGAATGATGGCTGAATTGAAATATTGTGCAAAACAAAATTTCCTCAATCTGATTGCAGTTATTGTTTCGAAGGGTGTCAGTTATTGGGTTCAATAGGTTATACCTTTTCAAACAGGGCTTTGTTGCTTTGAATAGCTTTTTTTCTTCATGAACAAAAACCTCATTACACATGCTGAATTTTGCAGATAGTCCGTTTCGCCCTATCTGATTTAAGATGACTTTGATGATTTTGAATGTGTGACAAAAAGGCTAAAAATAAAAGAGATTTTTAAAGAGGACCTTTTTCAGTGCGCTGTAAAAGTTCCAATTAAAAATATAACACTCATATCCTCCAAAGATTTTTAACTTCTAGCTTCTTATAAATAGTTTAACTTTAATGAGCTCTATTCTTCTGTAAAAATAATATTGATGGAAGTCAGGTTGACGTGCTCATCAATTAAATTTTTGCTCTTCCTGCCTCACTCAACCTGTTGTGGTCCTTCAGGTTGTTCCTGTTTCAAAAAGACTAATGACCTTCTCTGTGTGACAGCCTGGACAGGTGGGAGGCTGATGTAAATCCACATCAAATCAAGTCCTATTGTGCTGCCTGCATTGTGTGTGGTCAGTCGAAAGAGGCAAAGAGAGAGGCTTCTCACGCTGTTTCTCCATGAGAGTCTGTCTAAGACGGCCTTTAAATTGTGCCCCTGTGGCTGTCGTTTGGTTTGTGAGGAAAGTGACCAGAGCGAAAGCCTTTTTCTCTCAGGGGCAGCAGAAGCCTGGTGATATAACTTGTACCGCCGAGCCTTTTACCACCACACTTCAGCTTGCAATTGACTTTTTGACCTATAAATCCCCGATGGACACAGAGTCAAAGACACACAACCTGCTGGAAATTTGGGGTTTGTAAAGGGTTTGACATTACATGAGCGGACAGGACTGCTCTCTCTGGTCTTAGGAAAGACTATTGGAAAAATTGAACTTCACTTTCACTGTCATCACTTTAATGATAAAATGTAAAAAATAGCAAACACTTATCCATCCATCCATTTTCTTTCACGCTTATCCCAAGGGGGGTCTCGAGGGGTGTTGGTGCCTATCTCCAGCTGTCTATGAGCAAGAGGCAGGATACACCCTAGACAGGTCGGCAGTCTATCACAGGACAACACATAGACACACAACCATACATGCGCACACCTAAAGACAATTTAGAGAAACCAATTAACCTAAAAGTCATGTTTTTGGAGTACCCAGAGAGAAGCCATGCATGCTCAGGGAGAACATGCAAACTCCATGCAGAAAGACCCCAGGCCTGGAATCGAACTCGGAACCTTTTTGCTGCAAGCCGGCAGTGCTGCCCATTTCCCACTGGGCATTGGGTAGCAGTGTGAGTAGTGGGTAGCAGTGTTTATCATAAATGTGCAAGTCACAGATCATAAATGTGAAACTCACAGATTTTTTCTTTTTTTTTTCATAATAAATTATTAGTATTAATAAGTAGTACTTGATTGGTGATATACAATTACAACATTGAAGTAGAAGCTTCATTGAAGTAGAAGTAAAAGCTTCACTTGTTTCTCAGCTTGTTCTGGTCTGATCCCCAAAAAGAATAAATGGCACCTACCTGCCTAGAACCAGGGTGCCCGGGTCCAGTCCTTGAGAACTCCTGCATCTGGCATTTTTCTTTTTAGATGCATCTGTTCTCCGGCATGTAAATCTAATGGCCAAAATTGCTCAGCAGAGGTCTGGTAACAAGCAACTCATATTATTTAGGTGTGTTAGTGGCAGAATGGTATCTCTCAAGGGCTCGACTTGGAACACCCATTGCATATAATTATTTAAGTCAGAAATAAAGTTTGGAGCTGCACCGTTTCTCCACCAAGCCACCACCGTACACCAGTCACTGAGCTGCAGAGAAGGGGTTTGATTATATTCATTCTTGCAGCTGCTGCTCTTGGGTATGTTCACTTTGAGTCTGTCTGGAGTATGCAGGACTGTGCGCAGACTCAAGTACATGTCGGAGCCTTTACACAAAACGTAACCCAGAAAAATGAGCCCAACTGTGAGTCATGGTGAGAACTACATCATGCTGTTCGGATACTTTAATTCACCAGAGACAGAAAAGGCTGGTCAGACGTGATAAGAAGGTTGAGAAAGCTAAATACTGGGTAACAAAAGTCTTGAAGGGGAGCAGGGTTTCACCTTCCAGGAGAATGATGGTTATAAAAATACAGAGTAGTTTGCATCAAATCTAAATTCATGTGTTAGAATTGTTGAATCATAGTTTAGATATAATTTCAAATCTGTGGAGATTATTACAGTATGTCCACAGTACAGTATTGAACCGATCTGCTAAGCTTCGCTAGAAGGAGTAGGTTTAAAATGCCAATATCTTGATTTACAAAGCTAGTAACGACATACCCTAAAAGATTTGCTGCTGTATTTTCTGTAATTGTAAAGTTTTTTATTTTTAAAAATGTTATTTTAAATCAAGTGTTTCTTTCAGTTAATGATTTTCCACTACATACTACACGCTGAAAAAAAAAATCTAACAAGTAGTGTCTTTTTTTTGTCATTGGCTTTACTGTATTATAATACTGTCTGGTTTGTACCTGTTTTCTTTCATTCTCTTTTTAGTTTGCAAAGGACAAGCTAGAATTCACCCACCCCCTGGATAAATCATTGTATTTCCAAAAAAACAAAAAGATAGCTGCAATTACTGGTTCAAATGTGAAAAAAGGTCAAGAAAAATTTTTAAATGTGTGTTGTGTAATAGGGTGGCCAGGGTGACCATTACAGAAAGACTGTTAGGCTACAGTAACACAGCATACAAAACCCAAAACCAATCTTTTTTCCTAAATGCAGATTTTTAAATCATTGCCAAGCCCACTAGACATCCACAGAAACAGCAGCGGTATCGCTGATTGCTTTGAAAAAGGCTGTTCCTATTTTACCTACCTTCTTTGTTAATGATGGGGTCATTGTGTCAGTTTAATAACATGGAGACGTAGGTACACAACTGTTAAGTTTTTTGTTTTGTTGTTTTTTTTCAGTATAGGTTTGTTTAACAATTCTAGTGACTGTCAGCCAATCAAATTTTAGCAAGAAATAAAATTTAAGTATAAAGACCTGCAGTGTGACCATAGCCTAAGTCTATTAAAAGAAATACTCCAAACACAGTAGATCTCCACCTGTAATAGATTCCCCATCAACAACACACCACCTCTTAACTACAGGTGCAGTGCTCCAATTAGAGGAGTACCCATTTATCAGGACCAATAAATTATAGGTAGTAATCTGTTTGACTCTGAGGAGGGCTTGCTTCCTGAAACATGTAGGAGATTTAATTGGCTTTGGTAGTTCCTACCAAGAAAGAGAAGGTAGAGGGTGCATTGGAATCCTCAGAAAGTCTAAATATTTCTCTTGGTTTCACCCACCCCTGGATAAATCATTGTATTTCCATTTAAAAACAAAAATAAGTTTGCAGAACCTCTGCTATAAAGCCTTATGCAAAAGAAACTTTTTAGCATAAGGAATAGGGAGACAAAACAAAAACAAGCAAAACATCTTCCCCGCTGTCATGTTGGCAGGCAGATTTAAGCAGGCGTAGATAAACAATTTCTCAAACATTGTTTCACTTTATGGTTAAATTTTCTCATATCAAATTGCTCAGTGATACAAATGCTCCCTGAAAATATGGCATCTCCAAAACACACTCATATTTCAGCCCTCATAAAGCCAAGCCCAGAGTCATCCAGCCTGGAAATTGCCCATGGAGAATTTGTGTTCGCCTGGATATTATACGTGCCACATCCCATCCCAGCCTTTGTGAAGACCCTCATCCCTGAATGGCCAATTTCCCCCCACCCTCTTCCACACTGACATTTTAGCTATCACACAGCCTACGGTCATAGGGAAGAAAATCTAGCCCACCCCTCTCTTCAAACACTGTCAGAGGAGAATCTGCTGCTGATACCCCCCTACCACCATCAGCACCACCTCTGCTATACACTCCATCCCTGGCGGCAACATTATGCTGTCCTTGATGTTTTATCATTAGCTTGGGAGTGTGTGGTCCCCCACTGCTGTCTTTTGATGGAGTGCAGGCAGTAAAGGCATGGAAACAGCCAGCCAATTTCCCTTGCTGCAGTTCTCCCTCAGCAAGGGGTCGGGCTATCTTCCCCCTGCACCAGAGCCTGGCAATATAATTTTCCTTGATGAGGTGGGCTTTCAGCTCTCCTTAATATAGTTGCATACCTGAATTGCCCTCAATTTTGTCTTTCTGATTATTTTTGTGAGAGGTTAGTGATGTGCCTAATAAGGAGAGTAAGGAGCAAGGATGTTGCTTGTGGCTCTACTGTGCTGAAGAATTAGACCAAGCCGGTTAAATTTGTCATCTTGCTTAATTATTATCGAAGTAGTAAAGTCAATGATGTTATGGTTATGGTTATTGCTCACAAAACATTTTCTAAGTACAATTTACAGCTAGCATAATGAAATATGATCCATTCCCAACACAGCATATCATAGTCGCTTATGTTTTAGCCACAAAGCCAGCTTTATTTCTATAATAAAGGTTCTGTCATGAAACATGGTTGAGGTGCTTGGGCTTTACTGGTACAGCTAATAAAGAAATGTTGGCAAACATGACAAACATGTCCATGAACAAACAATGATATACTAGCTCAGTCGATGCCGCTTGGCAGGGAGGAAGTAGGTCTGTAGCTCTGCTTAATTGTTAAAGCAACCTATGTTGCTTTAATAGTTACCTTCTCTTCAACTGCACGGCCTGTCTGCTGTCTCCTATCTTACTCCTGACAATGTTGCTTATATTCTGTGTGGGGTTTAGATCAGATAGGATTATGGGGAACTTCTTTTCCTAGCACTCAACCACTAAACCCTCCATTAATAATGTGAACTACCAGTTTGAGATCAGACTTTAGGTTTGGTAAAACACAGTGGATCAATACACTGTACAGAAATCCCACTGGACTACATACAGTGCACAATCCAACATCCTAAAATGTTTCCTCTTTTTTGAGGACTAAGTTTCCTCTCTTTTTCAGAAATATAAAAAGGCTACTGGTTCAGTTGTGGCTTGTGTGATACTATAAAGTAGTACCACACAAGTAGTCTCTCTCTTCAAAATCTTTGCTATGCTGCTGTTATCCTTGTTGCCTTATTTCCACCAGGAATCTCCCTTCCACTATATGTTGTATAGACCATAACATGGCAAATATATGCAACTCTTTTTAAATATTTCCAATATTATTTTGTAATATTACATTTTTCTTAGCAACTGAAGGAATATTTCATGACATTAATCCATTATCATCACAAATATCTGATAAAAAAAGGTTAATTGTATCCCTATTTGGAAGGAGTTGCACTTAGGTTCTCTGTTTATCACAAAGATTAATTCTGGAGACATCACCCTATTAAGTTCAATCATTTGTGGTTCCACCCAATAAAGTCCCCACATTTTTATGACATCATAAATCCATTTATGTACTTGTTTCTAAACTACAAAAATAATAATAATACCTAATCCATGTCTTGGATGTTCTATTAAGCTTTGTGGTCTAAATTTGGTCAACATGTTAAAAAGAAAACGCAGGGTTCATAGATGAACTGAAATGAAAAAATATTTTAAGCATTTGTTTAGCCCCTTTCAGCCTTTTAAACCAATACAAAAACATTTGGATTTCAAACATGAACTGTCTAAAAATCTGTTCTACTATATAATGATTTGTACAGTATGTTGTAAATAGGCCACAATGTCATCACCAATAACCTGGGCTTTTTTTTTAAGGAGACTTAGAAATGTCATTATTATGCAACGGTGAGGGAACAACCACTGCGAAATTTGAGGAAAAATGTTAAGAGATTTATTTACAAAACAAGTATGAACTCTAAACATAAATATGGGCCCACAAATAAAATTAGGTCAACAAAACCAAACTTGAAGTATTAATTGACCTAACACACTGACACACAAGGGGAACATATATACTGGCTGATCAGGCCATTTTGACACAAGAGGGAACATTTAAATACAGTTACCTAAATAAAACTACAACAGAAGAAGTAAACTAATCTATGCAATTGAAAATCAGTAAATAGACAAAATAATTGAAGTAATTAACAAAATTGAAAAAATTTTACTTTCCCACACCTCTTCTAAAATAAGTGGAAGAGTCCAATCAAGTCTCAGTGCCACTGAGATTATTTGCAGCTGGGACTCCTGCTTCACTTGCCCTGCCTGGTCCACATGACAGCCTCACAGAAACTGGCAACTCAGAAGAAAAGTATTAATTTAAATCAATACCATACAAGCAAAATGTGTCAAAATGAATCAACCAAATGTGTGCACCAAAATATGGTACACAAATATAATGTGCTACATTGGCTGCACATGCTGCCATCACAGCAACATACATGTGATTTACAAGCAAACATGTACATTGTTTTTGCTTTAGACATCACAACATTTTTCTTTAATTTCAAGCATTGATACATGGACTCCACAGGATTTACGCTAGATTCTCAAAACTGTTGCAGAGTAGCATATCATCTCCCCCCAAAACATTTCAGTATCTCAGAAACTCCATTTGAAAGAAATTCCAAAATGCATCAAAACTGTTCTTTAACCCAACCTTAAAAAAATTGTCTTTGCTTAGTTCATTCATTTTCAAATTCCTTGAATAGGAAACCCAACAGATAACAATGTTTATATTTTTACACATTAAGGCTGTTTGTAAGTATGCTCATTTTTGCTTTTGGCACAAACACGGTCATTGCTTTTGGGGGAAAAAAAGGTTTGGATGTTTTTTTAAGCCTTAAGTCCTTTTTGAAAATACATGTTAGATGCACAGGTGAGCATAAAACCTAAAAGTTTTAAAAAGGAATTTGAAATGTATTGTTTAAGTTAACAAATCATGTAGAAATTATTAAATCATTCAGGCAGGAAACTGCTAACAAAACAGTTATTTTATTAACAGTTAGTTAATCTAAGCAGCTGAATGGTATATCAATACAGTGGCAACACAGACTTGTGGGGACTCTTGGAAGTGCTTCTAAATAAAGCCAAACAGTTACCCTTATATTATGCTGAAGTAGTTTTCATAACTTGAAGGATCCTTCCTAAAAGGGAAAGTAGTCAATTGTTATTTTTCATAGTTGTTGGGTCAGATAGATATATATATAAAAAAAAAAACAGTAACGAAAAAACAAGCTTTTTTTCCCCATCATGCTTTGTATCTAATCACTTATAATATTCATAAGGAAAATAATGAAAGCAAATACAAATTAGTTTAATAACTTGAAATATTATGTAAAATAAAATAATATCTATATCTATATCTATATCTATATATATATATATAGAGAAGAGAAGTTTCATATCCTCAGGATTTTGTTTTTTTATCTCTGTGTATTCATTTATTCAGGCTGTGCTGAAAGCATTAGAGTGATACTGCTATTTCCAACTCCCCAAAATGAATATGGGAAAAATACTGATGGGGAGACAACATTTAGTAACTGATAGCACATATAGATTAAATGGGGAAAAAGAGCAAAAACAAATCTTGCCATCTTCAAGCAGCTTCACAGCTACTAACATGTACTCTAACTCTCGCCAAAGCTTAAATATGTGCATGTTACTGTATGATGTTTTATAGTACAGCCTTTCATCTTTAGTGACTTTGTCTCTTTCTTTGCTCTTGTCTATATTTTTCTTATACATGTTCTGTATTTTTCCACTCTTTCCATCTAGATGCTCCCACTACTCTCCCCACACCCACCACCAACCCAGTCAACACGCAAGGTACTGTATTTCCCCACTACACTGTAAAAAAAAAAATCCGTTGTTTTTACGGAAAAAAACTGGCAGCTGTGGTTGCCAGAATAATCCCGTAGAAAATACAACAAAACTGTTAACAACATTACGGAACAACTTGTACATTTTACTGGGATTTAATGTACAATAAATGATGACTAAATGTACATTTTGCAGTTATTCAGTGTACAATAAGCAGTTTTAGGACGTGAAATTTACAAGTTGTTTTGTAATGTCGTTTACATTTGTACTGTATTTTTAACGGGGTTATTCTGGCAACCACAGCTGCCAGTTTTTTTCCGTAAAAACAACATTTCTTTTTAAAGATGTTTACATTTGTACTGTATTTTTAACAAAATCATTCTGGAAAAACAACAGTATATATATTATATATATTTTACAGTCTTACTATCTACATTGCTTCAAATTACTTCTAAATGAAAAGTCAAGCTGTAACAAACCACTCGTCAGACAATATAAAATTCACAATAATGCAAATTTATTGTTGAAAAAATAATGAGAAAGAGATCATTAAAGTGTGTGTGTGTGTGTGTGGTTGCACTTGTGTTTGTGAGAGAGAGGAATTGTGAGTGAATAAATGTGAACCTTGTTAATATAGAGCCACGAAAAAAGGTGATATAGGTGTTCATCGGCTCCATCACTTTGAAGGAACACCTAGGGGAATAGAGAAGAGAAACAAACAATAATCTCCATTAGTTTCATTAGCAAAGTCAACAATAATCAAAGATAACAGTAGCATTAGCACACGTACACTGAACACATGGGAATTATGTACAGTACATCCTGAAAGTATTCACACTCCTCTCAATGTTTCACAATTTGTTGTATTGCAGTCATCTCCTTCAGTCAAATAAGTTAATTTTTTTCTCCTTGATCTAGACTCAGTGATCCATAATGACAGCAAGAGTGTTATAACATAGGATGTGAATACTCATGCCCATGTGGATGTTTCAGTTTTTTAACGATTTGCCAAAACTTCAACAATTCTGTATTTTGCTGTCATTATGGGGCACGGATCCTAGATCAGGGAGAAAAAAATGAACTTATTTGACTGAAGGACATGACTGCAATGCAACAAATGCTGAAACATTGAGAGGGGTGTGAATACTCTCTAGATGCATTGAACATAATTCCCACGTGTTCATTCATAGTTTTGATGCCTTCAACGAGAATCTACAAAGGAAATAGACATGGTAATAAAGGAAACATTGATTGAGAAGGTGTGTCCAAACTTTGGGCCTGTACTGTACCTTTTCAAACAGCTCGCCATTCATGGTTGAAAAGGTCATGAACCAAGTTACAGAAGCTTAGATTAACATGCAACTGCATTGCTTCTAGAAGAACATCTAGAGAAACATATGGGTGTTCACTGTTGCAGTCACTTGAAGGAACATCTAATGGAATAGAGAAGAGAAAGAAATACATAATCTCTATTAGTTTCATTAGTAAAGTCAGTCAATAATCAAGGACAGCAGTAGCATTAGCACACATACCTTTTTAAATAGCTCGCCATTCATGGTCTGAGAGGTCCTGAATCAAAGTAAGGACTCTTGGATTCACATGGAGCCGTTTTGTTTTTGTTTGTTCCACTTTCGTCCCCTTCTCCGGATTAATAGAGAAGAAACATCTAGGTTAACAGAAGAGAGAAGAAACACATACCACTATAAATGATACAACCATCTCAACCAGTCAAATCAGTACAAAGGAAAAGACAAAAAAGGTGAGAATACAGGTTACAGTTTTCCATTACTTAAAGTTTAACTGGTGGGCGGGGAGCTAAGCGGCCAACCGTGAACCCCCTACATAATCCAACTTTTTTTATTTTTTTATTTTTTTTAAAGGTCTCATCATGCTTAACATGAATCAGAATGTTTACATTGAACATTTTGCACTACATGTTTCAGGTAGTCAGTGTATTTTCCAAACATTGCAAATTGCATTGCACCTTCCCCTAGCTCATGGAGAGTCATGTTCCTGTAATGCATTTCCATTGCATTTTCAATGTATGGACATACATTGACTACTTGAAACATGTAGTGCAACCCAAAATGTTCCGTGTTAACATTCTGATTCATGCTCAGTATGGTCAGACTTTTAAAAGAAAGTTGGTTCCTTTGAATTATGGGAGGGTGCACCTTAAGGCCTATAGACATTAGACACTACACTCTGCCTATTGACATATCGATGTCTTTTTTTCTCCTCTTGATGCCAGACACCTTTGGTATAATGTATAGATTCCTAAGTTAAAGGACAACTTCGGTCAATTTCAACAAGAGCTCTATTGCTCAAGCTACTTGAGACTTGCCAGGGCTGAAGACGTGAGAAATTTTGGTCTAAATCCTATAGGTTTCCTTGAACAGAGAATTAGCACTGACAGCTAACCCATGGGGACATAACTTTAAATTGTGAATTTAACGCTCCAAATGTCAACGCCAAAGCTATGCAACACCACCACTTACCAGTACTGGCAAGTCTCGAGTAGCTTGAGCAATAGAGCTCTTGTTGAAATGGACCGAAGTTGTCCTTTGAGCAGAACATGTCATTTTGCCCATGAAATGAAATCGTTTTTGCTAAAAAATACTCAGGCAATTAGTTTAACAAGGTGTCAACATTATTTGATACATGTTATTTGATACATCGTATTTCAGTTAGCAATGCTACAGAGCAGTTATCTTGACTAAGATGGTGGTGGCGATGGGGTAAAGAAACTTGGTTATCATGCCAGTAGCCACAGAAGTCAGGGGTTGAAGCTAGCCCCTAGCAAGGCACTTAACCCCATGTTGCTAAATAGAACAACAGAAATAAATAGAACAAAACAATTGTACAAAATAAAATAACATACCTCTGTAGAAATTCCAGGGTCGATGCAAGCGTGGATGGGTAATGAATGTTAAAGCAGTAATAGCTGCCAAACATCATGCACAAGGCCGAGATGAAAGAAGAGATGTTCTTGTTCACGATGACTTGATCCATACTCAGCATCATCCGTCCGGAGGAATAGCAGGACTGCCCTATTTTTTAAAAAAAAACAACAGCAGCAATTTAGGTAACATTTCAACATGTCAGTAACTCGTAGCTCAAGTGTAAAAATAAGTGTGTATACTATATGTATGCGAATGAAAAAAAAACTCATCTGAAAAAAACTGAAACAATTAAGAGATAGAGGTCAGTGTGTGAATGAGAGAGCATGTGTTCAGTCTTAGGAAGGCAGGTGTGTGTGTAAGAGATAGTGTTCATGTGAACGTGTGAGTGAGTGTGTGAGAGAATGAGTAGGGGTATTTGAAATTAACAGCTGAGACAAAAACAATTACAGATGCTGCATGAACATAATTTAAATTAGAAATTAAGAAATTTGGGATATATTTGTGAGTGAGGTTAACTTACCACATAAAACAATCGTGGGAGTCAAGGGAACTCTGTTCATGTCCACTTCCCCAGCCAGGCAAGTGTCCTCCACATAATGGAACATCACAACCCTACAATGCAACACATAACCCTTTAATGTGTGCAATGTTCTCCTGCAAAAATGACAATGAATCATGGCGTGGGGAGCTTGAAACAGGCAAAATAGCTATTAGCTGCTAGCAGCCAGTAGCAATGTGAAGTTCGCCTATCAGCCAGTGAAATAAAAAAAAAAAAAACGCGCCTTTTTGTTTCACAAAATTGTCTTTTGACTTAACCTGATGCTAGAACCAGAGACATTACTTACTGAATCATGGCGTGGGGAGCTTGAAACAGGCAAAATAGCTATTAGCTGCTAGCAGCCAGTAGCAATGTGAAGTTTGCCTATCAGCCATTGAAATCTATAAAAACGCGCCATTTTGTTTCACGAAATTGTCTTTTGACTTAACCTGATGCTAGAACCAGAGACATTACTTACTCAAACTTGGTGTCTGTTAAGTGCCACTGCCAGAGAGCCGAACACGCACGTGTACCAACCTAGCTAGTAGCCACTCTGTGGGACGTTGACGCTGATAAGCAAATACAGCCTGTGAATGGGCGGAGCTAACATTTGAACCAAAATAATTTGATATTCTCCTGCAAAGAACAAAGTATTTGTAAAATAAACTATCCTATATAGCAGAAATAAACAGATAATAGAATTGTTTACTTACCAATGATTGGTTTCATGAAAAATTCCAATATATGTAGAGCAGAGAATCGATTCAATAAGTCCTCTTCCAGATGGCCATGGTTTGATTCAGCTGTGTTTTCCATTCAAATATCATCATGGATAGGCATCCCGTGTTAACTAGACCTACATAAAGCTTCCCATTCCTAATTTATTCAAAAAAAAAAAAAAAAAAGTATTGTCTTTTAAACACATTAACAGTTTTATTTGGTTTAGAGTTTTACGAAATGGTAAACAAAATTAGGTTAGGGATCAGTCGAAGCGCAGCCCAAAGACCCCTTATGATGAGTACCATTAATGGACTCAGTGCTCCCTGCCTGTGGGATTCCAGAGGCAGCTGATGGGTATCGGCAGTCCAAGCGACAAGCGGCTCGGGCGGTTGCCGAGGCAAAAACTCGTTTTATGAAATGTGCCAAAGAGCCTAGGCTACTGACTTTTTTTTTAACAGGGCAATGATGTAATTTTAACTGTATGACTTTTTTTTTTGCATTACAGTTAATTTGTGTTTAAATTACATTAATTTGCTAATTATACAAAAAAAATTCTGATAGATTCAACATATTCTTACTGTAAAATGAACAGTTTTATTTGGTTAGGAGTTTTACAGTTTTTCATTGTAAATTACACAATGCTTCATTGTTTTTGCATCTACAGTTTTTTTATGTCATGATTTTACAGGAATTCACTGTTAATTCTACGGATATTATTTACAGTGTACTTTCCCTCTCAGCAAACAAATGTGTGTGTGTGTGGGGGGGGGTGTGAGCTTGCATGCATGTGGGATGGGAAGAAATAAAACAAGAGCTTGTACCTACAGTGAAAAGAGACTGTGGCTAGCCAGTTTAAATTAGATAGCACTGTTGATAGGTGACAGTGAGGACGGGCAACGCGGGACTGTCAGAGGCACCTGTCACAGCCTTTTTCCATTCGTTGGTTTGATCAGAAGAAAATTTGCAACACTGCTTTACTGCTGTGTTATCTTATCAGCATCTGCAGCTATATCTCATCCGGGCCCATCCATCACATTATAATGCCCTTTACATCCCCTCTACAAATGCCAGTCACATTTTGTCTTTGCAAGGCTGCAAAACATCAATAGCTAGTTTGTCTCGTACAGATGAAGTGAGTGAAAGGTGGCTCATTTGCTGTGCTTGGGGTGTAGCAACCTTTAGCATGGTTTTATGATTTGATTTGCCTGTTGCAAAAAAAAAAGAGTATTTTAATATAAACCATCATTTTCTTTTTTTTTTTTTTGTTTTTTTTTCTTTTTTTTTTTGAAAGGCTATTATTTCAAAAGCGGTGTTAAGGCTAGACAGATGGTGAGGCAACCTTGGGAGTTGACATTTGGATATGCCAGAATGTGACATTTTAATACAAAAAAAATATCTTTAAAGAATAGATCGGTTTATCAATAGCTGCTTTAAAGATATGGCAATTTTGCTCTTTTGTCATGGGCCCTCTGCAATTCTTATACATTTAAAAAAAAAAATCCAGCGCAACCAATAATAAGTTTAAAACTCTCGAGTGAGACTACATCAAAAGCCACCATATTCTAATGAGGCAGCTCTCCGATAGCATTCATTTACACATTCATTTGATCAAATAACTGACATTTTAGCTCTATTTTTGTGTGCTGGATAAAAATAGGGTCCTATTTGCAGGTTGGTGCTGTAAATCTGTCTTCGTTATGAAACAGCTTTTGTATAAAAACTCATTTTTCTCTAGTTTCTCCTTCAAACTTGCTCTCTTCTGCCTCAAACAACAAATCCAAAGCAGTGCAGATCAGTGACCGTCCTCTACGGTTAAAATCTCAGTCAGCTTACTGACTCTTTCCGGGAGTGGTAGAGTCAAACAGGATACTGCTTTGCACATCTGTTACATTAGTCTGCAGTTTTCCATAAGCTCCTCTCCTTTAAGTCACCGTGATGCTGCTGTCTCTGTTTTGTGCTGAAACATTCCAAGAAGACAGGCCCCAAAGAGGATTTAGTGTGATTTATGTGAAACACGCTGGAAGGATGTAATTGAGCTTTCTTGCAGTTCACTGCTCTCCTAAATACTCTCTGTCACAGGGCAGTTCTAAGCTAGCTTGTGGTAGATTGCTTTCCAGTACCTTAATTAGCATAACCCCACACTTTCCTGCCAATGAATAAATGAAGCTTTTTTGGAATAAACATGCCACCCTGAGGAATTGTTTCCCCTGGAGTGCGATGCAACTGAACTTCTTTAAAGCTACCATCTGTACATTCTTCTGTGCAAAATTATTGTTTCCATATAACATGTTTAGGGAGTCAGCAGAATCTAAAATAGATTTTTATACAAAGAAAAGCTTTCTCTTTTTTTTTACCTCAGATGTCCGATTTTTGTCAGATTTTTTTTTTTTTTTTAAGATTCAATCATAGATTTTTTTACTCATTAAAAAATGTGTGGTGTGTTGTAACACATACAGTAGGCACTAAGCGCTGTATAGTTGAATCATAATAATAAAAAACTTAGCAGATGATGCATTGATGAAGATTTACTCACCTAAGGGTGCCTAATGGTTGTTACTGCTTCCAATGACAAATTCAGACCTGCTTGTTAATTCAGCTAATATTTATTCGGCTACATGGTGGAAATCATAGCTTCTATATTAGGCTGTGAAAGTTTATTTCAAATCAACTAGAGACCTACTGGATTGAGTAAAAATTATTCATGGATGTACAGCAAAAAGAAAGAATCAGAAGCAAATAACACCTTCAGTTTGCCTTTAATATAATTAATATCTTGAAGTAGATACGTATGCTTTAAGATTTGCTTCGCTGACATGAAAGGCAACATAAAAAGGTTAGAGTAACTACCCAAAGCCTTTAATGCCACCCCACCTTCTTATAAAAGTGCATCTGCAATTAGTGCAGTAATTTATTGATATTAAAAACTAGACTGTTCAATAGGTTCAATAGTCTGTGCCCATTTGGAAAAATAAAATATGATAAAAAAAAAAAAAATATATATATATATATATATATATATATATATATATATATATATATATATATATATATATATATATATATATATATATATATATATATATATATATATATATATATATATATATTATAATAACAATATGATTTGAATCCATCATGGTTTTAACCACTTACAAATCTTACTATAACATTTTTTTTAAGTAGAAAGTACAGTTACGATGGTTAAATGCCTGGCTGGCTGGCTGGCTGGCTGGCTGGCTGGCTGGCTGGCTGGCTGGCTGGCTGGCTGGCTGGCTGGCTGGCTGGATGGATGGATGGATGGATGGATGGATGGATGGATGGATGGATGGATGGATGGATGGATGGATGGATGGATGGATGGCGCTTGAAATTTAGTTTAAAAAAAGAAACTGAGAACACGAATTTAAACATTTAATAAGTTAGTAATGGGAGGCTAATGGCCATTATTTCAGATGTTTTTTAGGAAAAAATTTTCTTTTTTTCCATGGATTTGAGTAGATGTGTATTTTTCCACGTGTAGTCAAAATAATTTTCTTGTATTGTTTTTTTTATCTGAATGTTTTTTTTGTTTGTTTTTTTTTTTACCTTTTCTAAGGTTTGTTTTGAAAAATCACTAAATTGGCTTTCTACATTTTTGTTATCTATAGGAGTAATGACATATTATTAATAAATATAATATTAAAAAACTACAATCACAGATCTATATAGAGATCACAGATTTCTATAGGAATCTGTGATCTCTTTAAAATTATATATCAAGTCAGTATTTTTGCATCTTGCATGCAATTTCCTTTTTTAGTTGTCACTTCATAAACATCAGTGACTAATCTTGTACTGTCATGTGCAATGAAAGAGCAAATGTCATAACAGAGCATAGAAAATCACAGCTGTTTGTCTTCAGAGTTTTTTCTTTCGTGTTTAGAAAGTTTTGTAAGAAATTTATCAGGTAGCCTGGTGTCTTGTTAGATGCACTGTGTGTGTGTGTGTGTGGGTGGGTAGACCACTGGGGATAGACAAGTCACTGCTTTTAAAAATAATTTTTTTTAATGTCTTTGAAATTGTACAGGCATCGTTTCTCTACATGTGTTATTGCTGAATATTTAGAGAGAAGTTAAAAAGCTTCTTTCTGACTGCGTCAAATCAAAGATGATTCACGCGTCTTTGACGTGAAACACCAGATCTGAACTGTTTAAGTGACTGTTTTTATGTAAACGAGGAAGCTAATATCTGTAGCCCAGACATAAGATTTGACAACACTGAAATAAATATTATTAGGTAATGACCTGCTTATCTGTGGTTTTATTATTTACTGGGTTGAGATAACCAAAATCTCTCTCTCTAAAGGAATTCAGGAATTTTGCAGTGATAATGCTGGAGCTTCTCAGATGCTCACAGATAATCCAGAGCAGGGACATCATATCCTACGTAAGCCTCCATGAAACCAGAGATGTGGAGGAGATCCAGAGAGGGTAGAGATAAAAGAGAGACGTTAGGAAATAAAGATGTATATTCTTGACTGATTATGAACATTTGTTTCTGCTGATCATGCTCCTCCGAGATCTCAGCTAATGGTGCTCACTTGGTGCTTTTTGGTGCTCAATGCAGTCTGCTCCTCTCAAAAACTCCCCTACACAACTTGAGAGGGCCAAGTCAGTCATTGAATGATTGAGAGCATTGCTTTATAGCAGTCTGATCTCACCTTGCCACGAGAAGAGCTGACTAACCTAGACATTGTTGCAACAAAACGGATATGACATTAACCTGAACAGACTTTTTTTGCTTCTCTGATGCAGGGTTTCATCTAAAGCAGGGGTGTCAAACTGGTTCCAGAAAGGGCGGTGTGGCTGTAGGTTTTCTTTCCAACCAAGCAATTGCACACCAGACTCTAGTCGTCTCATTCAGGGATTCCAATCTGGACATGATGACTTGATGAGATGAATGAAGTCTGGTGTGCTATTGCTTGGCTGTAAAGAAAAACCTGCAGCCACACGGGCCTTTCTGGAATCAGTTTGACACCCCTGATCTAAAGGGATGAATGTGGCCTTGTCTGTATAAGTAACTCCATAACTTCTCAATCTGTTGGTTCAGAGTGGTCTACTATCAGATTCCAAAACACAGAGGAAGACTCTATGTTTGTCATTAAAGTCGTAGGGAAACGGCTGTTCCAACCGTTGCATTTCTAAATTCTCCCGAGTGGTGCACGACTTTACACGAGTGAATAAAGTGAATTTGAATGGTCGTTTATCAAGGGGTCGGGAATGTTCTGGCAGAAGGTTTGTAAGCACGTTTGGTTGTTGCCGGTTTCTCGGAAGCGTCTCGCTAACCAGTTAGCAACTTAGTGCTAGTAGTTTCCCAATGGGAAATTAAATCGGGGACCAAGTTGCGCTAAATTGGTGACTTTGAAACCGTCAAGTAACACTATGGACAGCGGAAACATGCAAGAGGAGGAGAGTTTTATGTCAGAGGTCGGAGAACAATATAGTTTGATAAAGACTACATTTATATACATGTTTAAGCCAGAATGATTTGACATTTAAAGATTTGAAATTTAGGATTAAATGACTAATGTCTCAGCATGACCTGGAAAAACTAATCCATGCGTTTATTTTTAGTCTAATTGATTACTGCAACGGCGTTTTCACAGGTCTGCCTAAAAAATGGATCAGACAGCTGCAGCTGATCCAGAACACTGCTGCCCGTGTCCTCACTAAGACTAAGAAAGTAGAGCACATCACCCCAGTTCTAAAGTCCTTACACTGGCTCCCTGTATCTCAGAGAATAGACTTTAACATACTTCTGTTAGTCTATAAATCCCTGAATGGCTTAGCACCTAAATACATCACATACTTGCTATCAGTGTATCAACCCTCCAGACCACTCAGGTCTTCTGGCTCCAGTCTGCTCTGCATACCTAGAACCAGAACTAAACATGGAGAAGCAGCAATTAGTTCCTATGCTCCACTAATCTGGAACAAACTTCCAGAAACGTGTAAAAGTGTGGAAAGCCTGAGTTCCTTTAAAATAAGACTAAAAACACATTTGTTTAGGATTGCCTTTGACTGTTCTAGTTAAACAGTTCAACTGAAACATCATTAGTTGAACTTTTTTATTTTCTTTAGTCCAACTGTTTTAATATTATTTTTTGTTTCTGCATTTTTTATTTTATTTTGTTTAAATATTTTTCCTACTTACTTTGATTCTGTTTTATTTTCCTATATTTTAATCATGTAAAGCACTTTGCATTGTCTTTGTTCTGAATTGTGCCATACAAATAAATTTGCCTTGGCTTGTCTATTTAAATATGACTTCCCTATAGCATTAAGTTACAGTTTTGCTCTCTTTACCCTCTAAGAAAAAAGGCTGTTTATTGTATTTCTTGAGCCAGGAGTGGACTTGTTGGAGCCATTTGATTCGCATATTTGCATGCTGTGCTTCAGATCTTCTTATAAAGAACATATTTCATATTTCTGTTGATTATGGCAAGAATTTAAGGTCCTTAAGCACTATTTATGGGTATGTTTTTTCTTTTTATGAGGTGTTTTAATGTTATGATTATATTAAAACATATGATTATAAATATATGATTATATTATGATATAGAAGGTATAGAAGGACATACACAGCTTACCAACAGTTCCCCATGACTCTTGTCAGTGCCCAGGATTTTCACTAGTGTGATTGGGTTTGTGTTCCTTTTGCTTAGCAGTAGTTTTCATTTAAAAATGTCCCCATGCAATTTTTGTCCAGTCTCTCTGTTGTTAAATGACCTCAACTAAGGCGAGCAAACCCTCTGGGCTTTAGATGTTACTCTGCGCTCTTTTGTGCCTTTTTAAATGAGTCCTCAATGTACTTTTGGGGTAATATTTGTGGGATTGGCACTCCTGCGGAGGATTACCTAAAAAATGTTTTTGCCATTTGTGGATAATGACTCTCTGATCTGTCTTAAAGCCTTGAAACTGACTTTTGTCACCCTTTCTAAACCAATAGATGTCTACTGTATGAACAACCGATGTGTGTGCTTCTATTCTTTTTGATTTTTGTTTTACTTAATGAGCTTAAATGAATTCTTGGAAGCATGAAGATTCAGGGATTACAAAAAAAAAATCATCAATTTAAGAACAAGCAGTTTTAAAGATTTTTGGCTTCACTTTTTTATCCCTTTTTTCAAATATGGTAACCATGCAACTTTTGTTTTTCTTAGAATACATGTAAAATGCACAGTATTTGCAACAGTATTTAAGTAACAGATTCTATGTTTTGAACATCTATATTTAGAGATTACACAGAGCTGTTGACTGTTGGAGCTTTGTATCAAATAAGCATTATCCTGGCCAGTTCTTTGTATGGCACTAATCTAAACTGTTTGCTGATATATGTACATTTTGCTGCTATTTTGGCCAAGCTGTGATAGACTTATAACCTTCACAGGGGCTGCAAAGGAACACAAAGGAACTCAGGGTCGTTCTCATGTCTCTGTTTTACAAAACATGTTTCTGCTCAAACCCAAACTGTCTTGTGATGGTATTTTGGGAATGCATTGGCAGTTTTTTTTCTAGAATTCAGTAGTAAGATACTATATTTTACCACTGGTTTCCAGGAGAAAATTTTAAAAGGTTTGTCCGGTTGGGAAGCAATCATTGAGTGTAGCTGTATCAATTTTTAAAAATGTATTATCAGAAAAAAGTGACAAAAATCTGGTCTGGAGTCCGCCTTTGATAAATACTCGTTCACACGAGACTGGGATGTTTTCAAATATTATATAGATTTCAAATATATCCCCCTTTTCACACTTCAGGTATTTTTTTGTGTGTTTCAGTCAAGCTTACACTCTTAGCCTTTCGGTATTTGAAAGCAGAATAACACATTTTAATGATCTATTCCAAATGGCTACTGGACAATTTGTTAGAAGTGAAATCTCCCTCAAAAAATTTTTTTTACTTCACCAGTGTGCATCTCAAAGATACTGAGATATTACCAAATAGCTTAGTCTTTTACTTAGCTTTCTCCTCATAAAGGAAACTTAATTCACCCTTCCTGTGTCTAACAAGCATAGAACCTTCATATGTTTTTTTTTCTTTTCTGCTCAGCCATTACTTCTCCTTGGTCTCTACTGGGTTAATAATCTTACACAGAAAGAAGAATAAATAGTAAATAAGCACTACTTGATGTGTAAAGCATGTAACACTCCTACAATGACAGGGCGGTGAGCTGTTCAAGTTCACATCAAGCTGTTTAACTTAGTTTTATTCAGTAACCTTCAAATGAAATGAATAATAAGCCACGGAAGGTCATTTTCACATTTATATATTGTCAAATCATCATTAGACAATCGTCTCTATAAATCTAATTAGTGACAAGGCCACTGAAATTTAGCCAAGGAAGTGTTCAAGTGTCCCTGGAGAGGACGTTTTACAATGCTTTTACTACTGATAAGCTTCACAGTGTGTGAGTGATCGAAAAATTTGTGCATGTATCAAGGTTGATAATGAATGAAGTAGAAGTATGTTGTAAAAGAAGCACTTTGAAGAGCTATGATAGGATTGTACAATTTAAAACCACATACATTTCTATTCTATTATGCAAACTTCAACAGAAATTGACTGCTTTTAGGCTTCAATAAGTAAATGACCTTGCCGAACAAACAAATCTCAATGTTCAGTATTTTAGCTATTAAACAATAAGGTTATTCTCTTTGCAAGTGATACAGAACAATGCTACATGTCCATCTTTATTCTTAAATAGATCCAGTACAGCCAACCTGCTTCAAAATCCAACAAGTCATTGTGCCAGGAGCATCATGAAGACCACAGGCTTTGAGCATCTTATTGAGCATTGTCCAGTCTGTCAAATGAATACGGAAACTGTAGGCTGGTGTTATGGAACATGAATCAGAATAACAGCCAAGATGGTTGACTCT
Organism: Cyprinodon tularosa; assembly: GCF_016077235.1. Taxonomy (NCBI): domain Eukaryota; kingdom Metazoa; phylum Chordata; class Actinopteri; order Cyprinodontiformes; family Cyprinodontidae; genus Cyprinodon; species Cyprinodon tularosa. The sequence continues at coordinate 1,068,323 of NW_024039241.1, read as the reverse complement.
GCTGGAGATGCAGAACTTGTTAGTTAAGGTTGAATACTTTCTTACAGCACAAACAGAAGCAGTTGACTCCTCTGGACTCTATGAAAGATTTGCAAAAGGCAAACATAAGACAAAGTAAATAGTGTTGTAGTCAAGATCACACCAACTGAGAACAAGAGGCCAAGAAGAAGACATTTAGAGACCAAGACCCTATATTGTCTTGGTCTCTGTAGTCGTTGGTCTTGGTTGGTGTGGTATTGACTACAGCAATTACAGTAAACATGTAGAAGAATAAAAAATGTAGAAAATCTCTTACAGGCTGCAAAAGATTTGGTAGAATAGAAGAGGTGTACTGTCCAAGAGAACATACTCATGCACATACTGAGCTCCAGTGAGGTTGTATAGACTGAAGCATAAACATGTATTAAAGTTGCTTAGTTCAGACCCAAACTCTGTGTATAAAAAAAAAACAACTAAAAAATGGATGGTGATAGACACATGCTATCCGATCTAGGTTTGCAGAACCCATTAAGGGACACCCCAGAAGATTTTTTGTGGAATCACAACTCCAAGCCATTCTCCAAAGTATTGACTGACAGGAACTATTCAATGATATCACCCACTTCACATTTATAAAATTGGGTGCCTTGGTCTGCTGCATAAAGTACATGGAAGTTTGTGGTGGTGCTGGTAGCATGAACAAAAGATATGAAGGCTGCATTTTTGAAAAGCACTGTCCGACAGCCATATTCCTTCCTGTGAAAAGCATATTATAGGTGTGCAAAATTAACAGCAAAATTAAAAAAATTGAAAAATTGTAATAATAATACAGCAATGTAATAAACCTGTGAAAAGCCTCACTACTCTGATGTTGTCACTGACAACAGGGATCTAACAGCAAACTCTGTTACTGACCAGAGCAGCAATTAGTCATTCTGGTGTGAAGACGGAAAGGTGCGGCTGTAAAGCATGTGACAGTAGGACTTGAGCAGAGCAGATTTCCAAGCTATGCAGACATGGGCATCAGTTGCAAATCCTCTTTATTCTCCTATAAATCTCCACGACTGCACGCATCCTGTCAGGACGCCGGTGTGGGCATGTCAGCTCACTCTGATCAAGCCACTAGCAGAGAGAGAGAAAAAGGAAGAGCTGCGCTGGCGATATGGACAGCAGCCAGCCACATTACAGACATAATCAAATTCTACTTGATTCAAGTGCGAGACCACAAAGGCTGTCATAATGATACTGTCTCTCATTTGGAGGTTTTCTTCCTCCTCCAAGCACCTTCTGTTAATATCAATGCAAAAAACAGTTCACTGAGCATAGGCAGCTGCAGGGGAACTTAATCCTGGACATGTTAGAGCGCTTAATAACAAGCTGATCCACATTGGAAGAAGGATAAATGACAGTAATGATAATAAAGGACTATGCAAAGATACCAATTTGGTAAAAGCTTGATTTGATTGTGGCTATGATAATATCTGCTGGCTGTGAGCCAAATGACTCTTTTGAGCTTAAATTTGCTTTGTTAAACTCTAGCCTAAAGAAAGAGTTATTTATCAATTGCAACAACATGACAATGTGGGAGAAGAGACATCTAAACAATGGCATCTGTTGATGTCTAAATGTGCCTCACGGATGTGAATGGTCATCCAGTATATGGAAGTGGTGGTCCTTTGCCGACTATCGGCTGTAAATATAAGGCATCATGTAGGTGTATCCATCCATCTTCTGCCGCTTATTCTGTCAGGGTTGCAATGGGGCTGGTGCCTATCTCTAGCAATCTATGGGCAAGAGGCAGGGTACACCCTGGACAGGTCGTCAGTCAGTCGCAGGGAAACACAGTGACATACAACCATGCACACACACCTTACGACAATTAACCTAACATGCAGACTCCATGCAGAAAGACCCTAGACCGGGAGTCGAACTCAGAACCTTTGCTGTAAGAGAGCAGCGCTACAAACAGAGGTTTCTCCAGTGAGCAAGGGGCAAAACCCCTGATTTCTATTTATTCACTGGATTGCTGATTGCCTTAAAAAGGTGAACCCACCGTTTGCCATGCTGGTACTACCCACTCCCACAGAGGCGCGCAGTAAAAATACCAATGTGTGTAGCATTTGGCTGCAAAAACAAGCAGGTTGCCGGCAATGGGAAGTCGTTTCACAGGTAATTTTACTGTCAGTGGATGTGCTTACCAAGAAAATCCATATATACGCCAATGTATTACATAGTATAGTATGTAACATTAGTCTGGCTATCTCAGACTGACTTGAAGATATTGACTGAGTTAGCCATTGTGTCTAACATTAGAAAATAGAAAGTAGAGTAAATAGAAAGTTATTCACTGTAAATTGTCAATGTAGTAACTCTTTATTAAGTGGCTGATGCTAATATTACTGTAGTGTTTGTTTATAACTCTCATTCGAAAAAGTCATGTGCTAAAATATGTTATGCTAATGCTAATATATTTCATGTACATCATCAATTTAGAACTTTTGGCATAATGTTATATTACATGACTTCATTGACTTCATAAAGACTATGCAATGTGATGTGCCTATTTTTTTAATCAAAGTTAAGTAAACTACTTATGCTATGAAACAGCAAGTGTGTGTCAGACTGATGAATTTATCTTTTTTTTTTAAGTCCTAAGTCCCCCTGAAAATGAGAATATCATCGTTGTTTGATGCTGTAGCGCCCCTATTGTGTACATTTCGACCGGTCTAAATAGGGAGTACCAATATGGTGGCCGGTGGCTTCACTTCAACCCCATACTACTATCGGGCAATCCAGCGAAATAATAGAGATCAGTTGGTAAAACCTGTGTTTATGAACCAAACAGCAGCTCAGATTAACCAACGTTCTTAATGGTATCCTGAAAGGGGCCCTCTCTGGAGTGGTTCTTCTGGTGGGTCTCAATACCAATGTGGGACAAAACATCATTACCTAAGGGTGTGTTATTGTGAAGAAAGGCAGCCCAGATCTGAACAAAAGTGGTTCATAACTTTACTTAGTTGGTAATAGATTTTGTAACTGATTCATAAGACCTGAGGTGTTGTCTTGGCCACAGGGGTGAAGACAGTTGCAGAGCTCTCGGCTAATCATCACCTGATGATCACAATCACAACCAATAAACTCAGGTTGTGAAGGTGTGCTAGGGATGCTTGGGGGAGGAACTCATTTCAGTGACCTTTGGTTCACATCTGGAGATTTTCTCACATGTACCCATTGGGTTGGATCTGAATATGGCTGTACTTTAAGCAGATGGACATAGGGACATTTGTGGTTGTGAAGGCAACACTTCTGTATTAAAGAAATTCAGGGAGGTTGGGGAGATGGACTTTCAAATAACCTCAAGTTCTCAACTATACATTTTGAAAACCTCAGAAAATGGAAAAAGTAGCCATTCCAAGCTGTGTCCACTTTGGTGCTTTATATGTTTTAGTCAATTGTAATAAATATCTTTTTGTGTTTTTTAGTTCTTATATCTGTTGATTTGGGTATTTTGATTATCTGTGGCTAACTCATTTTAGAATAATTTTAAAAGATAATTGCTAGATTAACTGGTTACTTAAATAATCATAATCAGCTTCTCTACACCCCTCTATCAATGTTTTCCAGGCACCTCCCACTAGGAAGAGACCCCATGGAGGACCCAGATCTAAGTCAAGAGAATATGTATACCTTTGGCCCAGAAATGCCCCATTAGGACTATACATTGTGATTTCTACATTTTCCATTTTTTTATAATTTTCAACAATCTCAAAAAAAAAAAAAAAAAATCAAATAACACTTGGAATTAGGTTTTTACATAAGAATAAATATAAAAAAGAGTTGCAATGTAAGTACTTCCCAGATGTATTAAACATACATGTATGTAAATGCACAATCAATACAGGGACACATGTATTAATTAATAAACAATCTATTAACAATAGAGCTCGACAGCTGAGATAATCAATTCAAATTTTGACACAAATAAAAAAAAAAATAAAGTAAAATATGTTGTCTGGGTATTAACCACACAGAACATTAAAAAAAAAAGTATTGTCCAAATTAATGATTTAATCTGTTATTGAAATAATGTAGTCAACATGCCCGTTTAATTTTTTTACCCAGGAAAAGATGATACTTGTCACCAAAAGGCTAATAACTTTTTGATTTAGGTAGTAACACATAGCCTTTTTTGACATGCTGATGTCTATGACTCTGCTCTGGATTGCTTTGTAGTTTCTCTTCACATGTGTTAATCAGTTTCTTCAGTGATGCAATGTCACCTCTGGGTATGTTTACCACATGCAAGTGGAAAGGGAATCAGATAAAGCTCACATATAATTTTTTCTGCTCAAATCAATATATCTGAAGTCATCAGCTACACTGTTAAGAAATGGTAAACCCTTCTATTTTTTTTCAGCACCAACACTTGCTCCCAATAAATGTTTCAGAAAAGTTGTGGTGATGTTCATACTCCGCCTTGTTTGGCAATTTCCAGGCGCTGCAGTGCATGCAAAAACAAATGCTTTTAAGGCTGTCACTGGTATGTCACAGTTGTAAATTGGAATTGCTCAGCCATGGAGGCTTAAAAAGATTATTTTGTTTATGAGACATCCTCCAATGGAAAAAAAAATCCCTTATTTACATGTTATCAGTAAAAAAGCTTCAATTTTGTTGGAACACGTCCATCTGAAATTCATTGATGTAAATGGATGGTTTCACAAAGACTAAAGCTGGATTCTGCTAAGTAGTTATCAGCAGTTAGTATCTACCTAGATGTCTCGACAGCCTCATTTTGGATATGGAGTACTTTTTACAAAATAGTCAGTGTAACTGCTTATTAAAGTAAGCCAAACTCTAGATTTTCTTCATGCTTTATTTGATTTTAATTGAAACCAGGTGTTTATATAGATTGCACAAAAAGACAAAAGGCTGTTTTATAGTCTCAGAGTTTAAATCAGACTTCTCTTACTAAGGTCGGTATTGAAAAGTGTATTTTATATGCACAATTGTTATATTGTCTAAAACTTAAATTTTAAGTCCACCTGACCAGAAAACATATTTTCAAAAAATGGTTATATTTCTTTTGCCTGAATGAATTTATAAACTCTAATATGACTCATGTTGCTTTTATGATGAAGTATTTGTTGCATTGTGTCTAGGGCTTTCTTTTCAGCTGCAATCAGGATGTTTAATGTTAGGTTTTTATTCTGTATTTGATAGTTAAACATCTGGGGTTTTTAAATCACCTTATTTATTCTGTAAACCTCAAAATTAAATAATTCCTCACATATTATGCTGACATTTAGAAAATGTAAACACTTTTGGCAACCCTAACTGAAGCAGACACAAATTTCAGTCTGGTTTAGTGCCCCGCAATGATGAAATAGAGGTTTCTCCATTTCCCAATTTGCATAACAAGGTACCATCTAAATTCAGCTGTGTGTACATCTGGTAAGATACTGACTGCCGATTAACAGGTATCTGAATTCCTCTAAAAAGATAGAACCAGCCATTTAAGGTTTTGAGTGATCTGTCTTTTCAAACCCATAACAAGTTGTGGCAAAATACTTAGCCTAGTTCTTCTGGAGGTTTTCATGATAAAATGGGAGTTTTCTCTTCATTGTCAAAGTAACTGACACAACAACATTGCCTGTTTACTTTAGTCACATCCTCTACAGGAGGAGTGAATACAGTAAATCTTTAAATAAAAAACAATCTTCCTGTATGATTTAATTACATAACCATGAAAAGTCCCTTGAGATTTGCACTATATAAGTAAACAAAATTTAATTAAACTAAAAGTTGCATTTTACTGTGAAATTTACCAACATCACTCAAAGTCCATTTATGATTAATTTTACTTTCCCTTCCAAGTTCTATTCAAGTTTTTGGTAATCATGACATATGAATAACCGATGAGGCAATGTCCACCTACGATAAAGAAGTGAAAGAGAAGTCTATTGCTCAAGTTCAAATTTATAAAGTCAAGACATCTACAGTGATAAACCAAGTGAGGAGGGCAAGGTAGGAGGTTTAACAAACCAGTATCTATCAATAGACCTAAAAGTACCCTGAGTTATGCTCAATTTTAAGAACTGCAACCAGTCCTGTGCTGGTAGTACGGTATCACTTTTTTCACTTAACCCGTTCTTACTACAATATTAGGTCAAAATGTTTTGGGGTTTTTTCCTCTCAGCAGATGTACTTTTTGGTAAATGTGCTCACTGTTTTGTTTTCTGTCACCAGTTTACAGCCACACATCTATTTCACATATTCTGATTTATAGATGTTTTCTTTTCATCAGGATAATTTTGAGTTTTAAGATGGTGCTGTGACAATTGCAATATTATTCTCAATGGATGGAAGTAACTTTCTGATGAAATATGATTATATAAATGCACTTGAATTGTAATCTATCATTTAAAACTTCAATATATATATATACATTTCTATTTTAAGATTATTATTATTATAGCACATTTTTCAATACTAGTTTGTTCTGAACTTTATTTTTTTAACTTCACTTGGTAAGAAAATCACATATTTATTATGTGATTACACACATACTATAGCTATGTGTAACTGAATACTTTTGTATAGGAGTGTCCTAGGCTGAGTTGGTGTACTTCGTCAGTAAACACCTTTAAGGTCATCTTACAATGAGCTTGAGCTGCTTGGCATTGCACCGCATGTTTAAAAATCTTACATTAAGTCAGACTTCACAAAATGAACAAAAGTTAGATATTTACTGTGTGTGCTTGCATTGGATTTTAGGTCATGTTTTTTTTACAGCTCACCTCTGTAGTAAATACAGAACTGATGAACAGGAAACCAGTGTTCAGCAGTGTGCCTAATGCAGGCAACATGAAATGCAACCAACCATAGCAGCTGATACTGCTGGTGTTAGGGGATTTTAAGTTATTCTCTGACATTTTTGTGATAGTGTCTTGCTGCTGACTCTGGATTAATTTTTCCTACTTGTTAAATCAAACTCTCCCTTGGTGCACGGAAACAGTCAAGACCTCCGCTTGTTTCCTCCAGAATGTGTCAAACGAAAGACAGGGGTGAGCAAGGTGAGGGCAGGAGGATGGGAGGAAGGCGGGGGGAAAGGGAAGAAAGATGAGACAGGACGGTGCACAGGCCATTTAGCGAGAGCATGTTCATTAGCATGGAGCATGGGCTGTTTCATCTCTTCTGGGAAAGAGTTGTGCTATCCTGACATCCTTGATACAGTAAACAAACTGCGCCTTGTACGGGCTTCAACGCACAACAACTGTGCTCCCCTGTTGAAAATGAATCAATTTTAGCAGGGCGCTCAACTGAATCGAAACGTTCCTATTAATTAGTTTTATTGAAGAAATCGTTTCAACACTAGCTGATGGTAAGCAGACTGAAAGAGATGTTGTGGATTTTTATTTTTTTTAGGTTGAGATGTGACTGTCACGTCTCAGACCCTTCAAGTCAGCTTATTACGCCTTTGCCGTGTTGAGAGAAATTCTGCACTCTCAGCTCGTCTTTTATCAAAATCGTTCAAGTTCAGAGCATGACTGGAGAGATTGATGGAAAATTGAGCTGCTCTCTCATGCAGCAAAGAACAGTGCAGCCATTCCCCTCACCCATCACTCCTCAATCAGCCCAAATGTGCACAGATATAGACTATTGATAAATGCCTCTGAACTATTCTAAGACTGGAAATTTAAAGGGCTTCTGATTTTGCCTTGTACGTCAGTGGTGCACGGATAAATCTGGCTAAGTGCTGGACAGTGATACTCACTGACACCTGAGGCAGTCGTGTATTTCTTCGTGCGAGGACGCCAAATACCAATTTATCTTCAGACGTCTGTCTCTTTCTCATTATTGAGGTCTATAACTTCCAGAAATTGCCTCCTAAATCACATTGTATCTTACAGTGTGTGAATTCTCGCTGAAATAGCAGACAGTGTCCGGTGTTTCATGGTAAAATAACTGGCTTAATTTTTTTCAGTGTTACTCACTCAAGGAGGCTGGGATAACCTTAAAGCATTGCTGAGATTGAAGTAAAAACTGGAGTTTAAAATTATAAAATATTTGAATACAATTTTTTGTGCATTTAAGTTTTGCTTTTTTTTACATATATCCTTTTTTTGTTTTTGACAAAAGAGACTACGAAAAATATCAAGGGTTAAATTTTGTTGTTTATACAAATATCAAATACAATTTATCCAGCATAATGTCATAGGTGTAAAAGTGCAGAGAACAAAAAAGTAGGGACACTGGTCTTCAAGGACTTGAGTCTAGGACGTTAGACTATCCAGAGTCTAAGGTCTATGCTGTTTTCTGTTCTGCAAAGGCCAAAGCTTTTCTATAGTATTGAACTTTTGAGACAGAAGGCAATGGAGGAAGGTTGGTCTCATGTCTGGAAAAGTATTTTGATTTTGTCAAATGTTTTGGATTTGGATCTCCAGGTGCCAGTTATCACTTTGTTCTAATTGTTTACAAAAATCACTTTGCTTCGCTTTGTTAAAGCATCCCCTGGGCACACGGAATTGCATATCTGTCACCAGAGTTAACAGTGGTCATAAGGGAATTTTCCATTGAATTTTGTTCATTTGAACAAATTGCGGAATATCACTTTAAAGTTTTAGTAGGATTTAGCTAAGATTGCAAGTCTACACATGTGATGGTAGGTCAGAAAAGCTTTCTACCTGTCACCATCCTTTTACAACTGGCAGATTATGGTGAATAGATGACCATTGGATGGCATTCTTACTTAAGTTCTTCAACAGTGTAATTTCTGACATTTTTCACGTCCTTCAACATCCTTATGACTGTGTTTTATAATGAAATGGGTTTCACACTTAACTTTTTTAAAGTTCCAATCGTTTTGGTTCTGATTGTGAATATAGACTTATATTGCTGAGTAGCCCCATTCAGATGTTATACGACCGCCCTCCATCTTCCTTATCTAAATGACACTCTAATCTTTTTGCACCTTTACAAAGTGGCTAAGAGAAAGGCTTTGTGCCACTTTATATTTATATCCAAGTTTATATAGAATTCATCAGAGAGTAACTGCTCCCGACACACCTTTCAACTTAAATTAACTTAAGTTGAACCTATAGAAATGATTCATATAACATAGTTTTGTAGGACTTTCCTGGGTTGAAGTTTATTATTGTGGGTGCAGTTTATTACTGTGGCATTTGTAATAAAAAACTAAATTTTAGTTTGCACTGAAAAAGAAATTGTTAAAGTTTTTACTATAGGGTTACACTGCATGCATTTTTCTACACGTATTTACAAAGATTCCTCTTATTTATTTTCTCTCAAGATCTTTTGATTGGCTCACTCGAACATTCATTTTGCACACTCATGGCTGTGGTTTATGTGCATGTGCATTATGCTGCATTTTTACTGCTTTTACTGGCTGGGGAGGTTCATAACAATGTTAATTTTGTTATTTTTTGTTTATTTTTTTCCCTTTTTGTTAAGACTCCAGAGCTGGTGAGGGAGCACCACAGAAAATCGACCATGCAGTCATTGGAGGAGTCGTTGCCGTTGTGATGTTTGCAATCCTCTGTGCACTCATTGTGCTCGGGCGGTACTTTGCCAGACACAAAGGTAAAGCACCAGCACTGCAACCACTCTGGATTGCTAACACATTGTTAAGTGTTTAAGTGCTTTATTTGGAGAAAGCGTGCCGTAGAGTTGAAGAGTATAGGGAGGTGGAGTTGTCTGCCTGCTAATTTGTCTGGCACCTTTTTTTGCAGGAACTTACTTCACACATGAAGCCAAAGGAGCAGACGATGCGGCTGATGCAGACACAGCAATCATCAACGCTGAGGGGGGGCACAACAACACAGATGAGAAGAAGGAGTATTACATCTAAACTAGGCGGGCCTGGAGTGGTGGTTTGGGATGCTGTGGGAGCACTGTGTCCAGCATTGATTGGTAACAAGATGGCTTGGGTTAGGGTAAAAAAAAGAAAGGAGGGTAAAACACGGAGAAAAGCAAGAATGGCATAGACGTGTGGGAAAAAGAGCCGTTACTTGGTCTCCTATCCGACCCTTTCTGGACTGCTGGGTCCTATTATGTACAGGTTAATTATTTTACAGAGAATTTTGTGCCTTGTTCTATTTCTTTTGTTGGTTTATATTCACATGCTTGTTGGATTGAATACTTTCTCCATGTACTCTACTTGATCCTTTGTTGCAATTGGCATTCAGAAGACATAGAAAAGGGTCTGGTGTTTATCAGTGTGTGCTGCAACTAGCTTTTAGCTTGTGTAATCAGATATATGAAAGGCCAGATCAGTCACACTTTTTTCTTAAGTCATTTCCAGAGTTTAGTAAATGAAACCCAATATCACAGTGTTTCTTTCTGTTGGGCCAAAATCCTGTGGTGCCTCCAAGTTTATCATATTTAGATGCAGGTCTAATTGGTTGTCATATATTCTGTCAGATAATACAAGGCCCGCTTCAAATTCAGGCCCACTGTTTATTACTTACTTTAGCAGTTTGAATAATCTTGCATATCTTTGAATGTATTTGCTAAAGAAGTCCAAATGATGAGAAACAGTAACGTGATATGTATCTGTATGGGGTTTAAATCAAGCTGTAAGATGCAGCCACTCCTTCAAAGATTATGTGAAACATACTCTGAACCCATTGTCAATATTGCTTCCTTGTCCCTTTAAAGTGGAAATTAAACAATTAACCCAACTGGCTTCATTTACGAGATTGTAATATAATATTATCAGCTATTATATTACAAATGTGAAAAATATTACTTAAAAGAAAAAATGCAGCATTGATTTTTGAATTGTTGGCAAAGGTGCCATCATGATACAATACTCTATGCAGTGACATTATGGGTTGGTTTCCTCTGTACCTTCTGGTTGAATAAATTGGAAATATCCACTATACCTTACAACCATAAATTAGCTCAGAAATGTGGTATGATGGAAGGGGAAACTGAAAGGACCCTAGAGCATCTAAATCCCTAATACTAATGACCAGCAATTCAAATGAGCAAACCTTGGTAATGTACAATCCACAATCCACACAGTACCTGATGCAGGTCAGCCTCCTGACTGAAGATGGACTTAATCACAGTTGGCATAGGTGAACAACAGCATTGCCACCCTGCTCCATCACAAACACATGTACTGGTGTGAGAAATCTGACCGTAGCGCATCCAGATACTGCAGAGTTATCTATCTGCAACTTGTGTTGTGCTATCAGTCTGCGCATGTGCATCCTCACAAGGTAGGGTGGATCAGTAGCATTGATAGTTCACAGCTGTCTGTTCTCTCCTTACCAGATCTCAAACCAAATGCTCAATGGGCTCTAAAACATAAGCAATGGAATTTAGATGCTTTGTTTTTTTATGGCGGTGAAGTATAGCTGTTATTTACAATGTATTCAGAGCTACAGAGCGAACTAATCCATGTAAGTCACTGCTTCGAGTACTGCAACATGGCCAGGCCCTTGCCAAAAATGCATAAAACAATACTATTTTTTTCTATTACATCTATGTTTTTCACGTTTGTAAAATAATTATGAATAATAATAAGACACAAACTTATGAATTTAGTTTGGTTAACCATTTTATTTCTACTGAAGCGTATTGCATTCACTAAAGAAAAAAAATCAGACAGCTTATCTCATAATTACAAGATCAGTATCTCGCAATTATTAGATCTTGTATTGTAATATGGTATCTTTTCTCATAATTACGAGATAAGATCTTATAATTACGAGATTTTGATCTCTTAATTCTGAGACCCTGGTCTCAATATTATGGGATCATATCTCATTATTATGAGAAAAGATCTCATAATTACGAGATAAGATCTCATAATAACGAGATAATGATCTCGTAATTATGAGATAAGCTGATTTTTTTTTTCCTTTGATGAATGCAATATGCTCCAGTACATATCCACTTTAACTCATTTAGAATGAAATGTTTGCTGATGAGGATTTTCAATCTACTTCTAGCACTTATTTACAGGTAGATTTCATTACTAAGGACCATTAGTGCAAGAAGGTAATGTAAGATAAAATCGTGGCAGGTTTTCGATTAACGCCACAGTGGTGTGTACCCTATAGAAGCTTGAAGTGTTTAAAATGACCAAATATCTTTCTGTTTGTTGCCATTTCACGTGGTTCTGAGTCCCAAATGGCACAATCAATTTTTGTCAATTTCTTTACTGATGTTTTGCATTATTGCATAGATAAACATTGATGTGTTCTTTGACAACTTTAAATCTGTAATGTCTCCACAATATCCACAAAAATTCAAAAATGCATACCACAACAGGAAAGACAACTTATTTTTGAGTAAAGGGATGCATCCAGTGTGCCATGATGAAAAGAGATTACACAAACTCTAAATGTCTACGCTACCTGGTGTTGTAAAGCTCAAAATTGTCATTGCAAATTAAAATAACAATGAAATAATTTTTTTATTCAGCTCAGGTAGTATTATACCAGCTAAGTAACATCTTGAGGGGTGAACATACCATAGCATCTATGACAGAGAGGAGAAACCACAGCAAGTGATAGATTCAGTGTAATTTTTACCTCTTCATTGCTGCTGCTTCATTGCTTTCTCTTTATAGCATTTTCTTTTAAGTGTTGCCTTACTCTGATCACTGCTTCACGTAATATGTGGAATGTGTAGGTTTTTCACAACCACATGAGAAAATGCTCACAGCTATGCTAAGTGCTAATTTTGCGAATTAATTTTCATTATTTTTGCTTAAAAATGATACCTAACTGCAAACCTCTCATTAAGCAGAGTCATCACCTGGTACCTCTCAAAAATTCCACATTAAACCTGAAAAGTAAGGTGGTAACGCGAAATGTTGATTAAAGCCCATAATCAAGATACTTGGGATTAGAAAGGGACATGCTTTGTTTCTTAAAAGATAGTCTTATTTAGTCATAATACATCATGTAAACATTTCCTCTATAGCTTTGGAAGTCATATATTGGTTTTTTTAAATTGTTGTAAAATTGTCAGTTTCATTTAAGAAGTTGGTCTTTATTCACTTCCTATAGCGAAATTAATTTTTTAAGAATCTTTCTGAGGCATTTTTCAACTGTAATCATATCATACTGCAGTCTGGATCTACTCGCAACATGTTATCACATTTAGAAAGCAATTGTACAGTTTCCTTTTTTTTGTTCATCTGTTATGATGAATTAACAAAAGCTAGTAGAGAGTTAAGCCTTCTAAACAAGTTTTTTATGACAGCGTCGTATTTAACTGAATTATTTAGCAATTTAAGAATCAAATACTTTACAGTTTAGCTGTCTAAGCCTAATTAGCTGTCCAAATTTGCTAACTATTTAAATTGCTATTTAAATAGCTTGCCTAAATTTTAATAAGGGAAAAAATTTTTCAGGTAAAAATTCAGGTAAAAAGCAAAATAACTAAAATTCCTAATTAGTCTAAAAAAAAAACTAAAAAAAAAAACCGCAAAATTGCCAGTTCATTGAAATCATCTGTTTGGCTGTTTAATCTTGATTAAATGAATAGTTCAATTAACAATCTAGCTATGTTTAGCTTATTAAACAGTTAAATAGCTAAACAGCCTTTGGTCCGATTTAGTAAAATTAGCTAAAAGCAAATTTGGCATCAAAATAGGTTATTTAGTTAGAAAATATTTAACTAAATAGTCTTAATTATTTAAACAACTAAATTCGCTTTTTAGATAAATTGAATAAACTTTAACACTTACTTTGCTGGCAAAAAAAAGTCACCTCACCTAAAACCTGTCACATCAAAACAGACAGAAATTGGTGATTCAATGGCCTGAATCTCAAAATCACCATCTGTGTTGTCAGTGAAACCTTTTTCAATAATTTAGCTTTACAGTCTTTATCAAATAATTTCATTTTTTACATTGCTGTTCTGATCTGTTTCAAGTCCTGTCAGTCACAGGAATTTTGAGTTCATTAAAATGTTCCTTAAGGTAGCTCCAAGATAATTAAGCAATCAAAATAGCTAATTACACAGTACTTAACTAATTTATCTTATTTATCTGAAAAACTAAATTACCTTTTAAGCTAAATTACCTAAGTTCTAACATTTATTTTGTTTGCCTGAAAAGTCAGACTTCACTTAAAAAATATCACAGTAAAACAGGCAGCAATTAGTGCTTCACTAGGCTGAATGTTTTGGGGTTTTTTATATATATGTTCAATCCATATTTTGTTACATTTCCTCTCACTGAATCCATTAGTTTGTGTAACTGTACCATAAATGTTTTGTGTACACAATGAAGTTGGAAAGTTGTTTTTGCAAAATGTCTCTCATCTGCTGGTGAAAATATCATGATGTTAAACTTTCAATGAGATGAAAATACAGAAAAAAAAATACCCACATAGATTTAGCTTTGAAGTCCTTGCCAAACCATTTTTATATTTTAGGCTTTTATCTTGTTTGTTTCCAAGTTAAAAACCTTTCAGTCACAGTAAGTCTGAGTTCATTAAAATTTATCTGTGCAAATACTTTATCTTTAGGCTCTCTCTGATAACTTCTAAGGTCAAAATGTTTTATGTTAAGAAGCTCTTTTTTTTTTTTGCATGTCATCTTGTAGCCTCAAACCTTCGCAGAGAAATTACATAGTTCTACAATTTCTCTCTCTTTTTCACTAACCCCGATCAAACAGTGTGAACTTTACACATATTTGACACCTCTCCGACTCACAGTTAGAAGAGCAACACTTGTTTGGCAATTAGTGAGAGACATTATTGTATTGCCTGAAGAAATAAAAAAAAAAGACCAGAGAAAAACGAATAACCACTGCCTTAAACAGACCTCTTCATACGTATCATTATAAAGAAAATAAAAAAGTGAAGGACATAATGTAGTGCCTTCTCCTTCTGATTTTGAGGCATTTGGTTAGAATTTCACTCTTGTACATAGATCTGTCCTTTCTAACTTTCAGGCCGATGCTCAGCCAAGTTGTCTCTTCATTCACTACAAAATTCCATCGTAATTTGGATCAAAATTACTAAAAACATAAAACAGTGGGAACATATTAATTTTGAAAACAAATATGTAAACTTTTTATGATTCTTTGAACAGTGGTCCTGTATTTATAACAAAAAAAAGTCATTTATTTAGTCTTAATTATGTTTCACCTTTACGGTACTTGCTATTTTTAAAAATCCTGGGCAAGGACTGAAAAACATTTACAGAGAGGGATACATTGATAAAATAAGCTGAGATATAAACAAATAATTTCTTCTTTTGTTTCTGGATCGTGGAGTTGCGGTGTCATGGAAACAGCTATGTGCATGACAAGTGTTATTCTGGGCTTTGATATTTATCTTAAATGGTAACTGTTGCTTTTGATGGATTAACTTAAAAAGACTGTTGGGAGAAAAAAAAATAATATAATTTTTCATTTATGTTTACTTACATTATATGTAGTATTTTTTCTTCACTCTCTCAGGTTCATGAGTCTTCTAGTTGTGTTTTTTTATTTTTGCATCTCAGGTAGAATGCAAATTTTAAGCCCCGAGTGTATATATCTATGCTGTAGTACCACAGGTATTGGAAAACGTAACAAAAATCACAAGATGTACATGTTTCTCTCAGTTGTACATGTTTCTGTGTTTAATATGGTGCACTGTTAAAGTAAATGTTAAATATTATTTTGCATAGACCTAGTTCACAAAGAAAACTAGATTTGTTAAGCAGCTGAAAACAATGTACAGTTGATGTTAACGAAATCACCACAATGTTCATGACACTTCTTCTTCCACTGTAACACTTTACTCATATGGTATGGGTTAATTAGTAATTACAGGATGTTTTCACAGCCTTCGAACATCTGTTTGCATCATGCATAGCTTTTCCTAATAGAAAATGGTGTATTTACTGTGACATGAAGTTTTATGAATGATCTGTAACCTCTTGGATATTTGAAAGAAACTCATGTTTAAAGCTTAGGGAGGGAGAAAGGGACATTGGGAGAAAATAAATGGGGGGGGATGATTGTTTTATAATCCCCAGATTGGTTGTTTAAGTTGTTGAATCTTGAATTTATTTTTGTTCCCAAGTGACATTGTTTTTCTTTTGTGTAGTGATGAGGGTGTTTTCTCATTTGACCATCATATTTTGTATTGGTTCACACCAACATTTTTACGAAAGAAAAAAAAAATCTAAAGAGTACTTGTCTTAATAAAAAGATATCAATGTTTAAACCCATTTGTTGCTTTATTCTGTTTAAAACATTGATTTCACTGAATTGTATTTTTATCATTGGCAGAGACTAAAGACTGCAATTTAGATTCACATCAAACCTATGTACCGGTATTTGTAAAAAGATTAGCAATATACCACAATGAAAACGAGTGAGAACTAAATGTGAAAAATGGGACATTGGAGTGGCCATCCATCCATCCATCTTCCTCCGCTTATCCGGGGTCGGGTCGCGGGGTCAGCAGCTTAAGAAGGGAGGCCCAGACTTCCCTCTCCCCAGCCACTTCTTCCAGCTCTTCAGGAGGAACCCCAAGGCGTTCCCAGGCCAGCCGAGAAACATAGTCTCTCTAATCTGTTTCCTGACAAAACGTGTAACCTTCTAGAGATTTTGGCTCCGTACACCAGAACTGTGTTTTACAAAAAACAAAAATAAGGGATTAAGTCAGGATTATCCAAATATGCTGTCTTAATTAAGACTTAAATTTGTTTCAAAAACAGGACTTGCTTGCATTGTATCGTAGATTCTACAGAAATCCCTTTCACTGATCATGCATACAGTGACAGTGAAGAGAAAAAAAAAAACCTCCAGCAGAATCAGGCATGATGTGGGCGGCCTTCTGCTAAGGCTTACTAAGCATCAAAGGAGAGAAAAGCAGACCCAAAAAAGGAACATAGAAGCATTGATTTATAAATACTTCAATGTTGGAAAAAGTGTAATAGTAAACTAGCCCCATAGATTAGGTGAGTTTGTCTAGAAAAGCATTACTTGAGAAGATTAACAGTGAGCCAGTTTTTATGTCAAAAAGGATAAAAGGGAGCACATACAATTACACACTGTAAAAGCTGAAATTCTTGGAGAGAAACAGGATTAAGCACTGAAAAAAAAACAGATTCAACTCTATCATCTCTAATGTAAGTTGTTGATGGCAGCAGCCCAGCTTAAGGCTGCTGGTGTGCTGCACACATCAACATAAAAAGCCGTTCTATGACAAAATCACCTTCATGTGCTTTTGTTAACAGAAAAAAACAATCAGGTCAGAGTAAGTCATTACTAGGCCTATTGATACCTACATACAGTGATTTTGTGCATTCAATTACCTGAAATAATTGCTTAACATGATCTTTGATGCTGAATGCATCTTCAGCAACATGGAACGCAAACTGGCAGAAAGGAGCAGCAGGTTTAGGAACCAATTATGTAAAAAACACAGACACTATGAAAGATTTTCTAACAAAGGGTGGCATAACAAATTATTAGGTTTGTAGTACCATAACATTGTTCTAATTTGACTTTAATCAAAATGTCAAAATCTCGTAAAAAGTTTTAACATTTCTTTTAAAAAAGCACTATTAGTTAAACAGGTATACACATGTGAGCATGTTTTAAAGTTTTAAAAAATGTCCCTGCCCTAAACAATCTTTTTTTGAAACTCATATAGCCTACTCTTAAGTGGAAACAACCCCAATAACAAGTCACAACAATATTGATAGCAATATTTTTAGTCTAACATCCTGTTATAGCATTCTTTTTTTGTCAAGATTAAAAGTGTTTAGACATTGATTGAGCTCCATATTCAGACTTTTCCAAAGTTGTATCTTGGTATCAATTCATATTTCAAAAATCAGTTTGATTGAAGCTTAAGTGTAAAACTCAGTCTAGAAGACTCTTATCAGCCTCACCTGGATCCCTTACTAATGTGTTATGTACAAAGCTCCAGCCAATCGATATCAGAAACACCTCCCCTCCACAGCCAATCATTTTTCAGGATCCCCTTCATTCAGCTCCTTGTCCAGCTCTCCTCCTGCATTAGAGCTGATTTTAACTGAATATTCTCCCTGAGATTAGGATATTCTTAATCTCGCCCATCCTCTGGCATAATCTACCACTAGTGTCTGAGTCTCGGCGGAAGACCAATCTAATCTTTTCCTAAGCTATGCATTCAACCGCATGTCAGTTCACAGTATTAAAGTTCTTGCCGGGATCTGAGTGCCAATGAACATATTTCATACATGGCAATAAAATCTCCCTAATTTCAGATTTTCTGTGTGTGAGTCCTTCCAGGTTTTATCAAAGCTGTCAGCTAATTTTTTCATATTATCCTTGTTGGGTTTTTTTATTTTTTTAATAATAAAAAGTAATTTTTTTTAATGATGTAATTTAAAATATTCAGTATTTGTTGGTCACAGCTGCAGTGCAACATGGGTCAGTGTGTGACCCATGTACAGAGGCTTAGTCCTCGTCCATAGGTTTGAGTCCTGAAGTTGTGAAATTTGACTCCTATTATCTGTCTGCCTACTTTCAAAAATAACAAGAAAATCAAGACTTAAAAATATTCTGTTTATGTTAAGTTTGTTTTTATCTAATATTTATTGTATTTTCTTTTACCTTAAAATATTTATCGTTTAATATCTTTTATATCTACTTCTTTAGTTATTGTCCTTTTTGTTTGGGATTTTTATTGGGCGGTGTTTATCATATAGCATCAAAAACATATAGAAAAGACTCTTTATGCCATATGTATATCTTTCATTGATAGATAGTGAGAATACAGAGAAGCTAGAGAATCATACAGAGAAAAGCTGTAAGTAGTGCCAATCCACAACACGTGCCACCCTAAGGCCCTCCACAGAGACAATCCAACCACTTAGCACAGTCAGATTGGTCAAATTTTTTAACTAGAACAGTCGAAGGCAATCCTAAACAAATGTGTTTTTGTTGATTTATCGGAACTCAGGCTTTCCACACTTTTACAGTTTTCTGGAAGTTTGTTCCAGATAAGTGAAGCATAGAAACTAAATGCTGCTTCTCCATGTTTAATTCTGGTTCTAGGTATGCACAGCAGGCTGGAGCCAGAAGACCTGAGTGGTCTGAAGGGTTGATACACTGATAGCAAGTCTGTGATGTATTTAGGTGCTAAGCCATTCAGAGATTTATAGACTAACAGAAGTATTTTAAAGTATATTCTCTGAGATACAGGGAGCCAGTGATAGGAATTTAAAATTGGGGTGATGTGCTATACTTTCTTAGTCTTAGTGAAGACACGGGCAGCAGCGTTCTGGATCAGCTGCAGCTGTCTGATCCACTTTTTAGGCAGACCTGTGAAAACACTGTTGCAGAAATCAATTTGACTAAAAATAATCACATGGGTTAGTTTTTCCAGATCTAACACTCACATAACACTCACATCCAGTAATCCCAGGACCGAGGACCTGGCCACCCCATAGGCTGGTCCCGGGATAGGGTTGGGGCAAGGTTATTTAGGCACTTAAAGACAAAGATGTGAAATTGTGATTTATTATATTAGAAAATTAGGACTTGACACTGTAACAGTTACTTGTTAATTCTATCATTTTCTGAGACAGAAGAAGAAGAATTTTTTGTCATATTAACTTTGCTTGTTTAACAGGATGAATGCATTATGAAGCTTAAGCCTTTTTATTTTATGATGCCCTGCTGGTGCTTCTCAAATTTACAAAAAAAAAGAGCCTTTGACATGCAGGAGAAATATTGTATTGCTGTCGATTGGCTGTTAGTGAATGACAGCAGCAGCAGGAATCTAGGCTCCCATCAGTGACTGACAAGTTCGTTGTGGTGCAGGTAGAGGCAAGAAACATTTTAAACGACGCAGTGACTGACATCGACAGGCTCAGGGGCCCTGTTAAAGTTTCCAGCTGAACACTGGATGCTGGTGATTTTACAAATTGATAGGCATTTTGGGGAACAAGACCTAATTCATAACCATAAGCTATTCTGTCATCATAATTCTGTTAGTACCACCATTTCCCATGACTTTGAGGTGATCCATTCCAGGTAAAGTTCAATAACATTATTCAAACTTTAATGGAGGTAGTCCAACCTTCAAAACCAGTTACTTTTCTCGTTTATTCATACAATAACTGGAATGTAATGCTTCTCTCAAAGAGTATGAAATAGTTCTGCAAAAACTGACTATTGAATCATGATGAGTTAAGATTTTTTTTCTCTTAACAAAGCATAAATTTAAGGTTTTATTCAGCAATTAGCAGCACCTCTAGAAAAAATCACACAGAATGCCAAATAATAAAGGTTTTCTTTCTTTTTTGCACAAATGTAGTTTTCTTTTTTTTAACAAGCAACCAGTTAGATAATTTCAATGTTTCAGCCAATGACAACAATGCACACCACTTGGACGATTATTTAGTTATATTGAAGCCTAGCATGTCTCTACAGGAGATACAAAGAGGCGGAGATTGACCACATTGCAGACCCATACCTGTTAGGAATCCAGTCTGTGTGGGTTGTGTTTTTGTTTGTTTTCCCTCCACCACCATGTGGCGTCTGGTTCTCGTTGGTCCTCTGACACACCTGCGGTTGGTTGCCTCATTACCAGAGGACTCTTAAGCTGCTGACTGCCACTACCTCGAGGCCAGAGTGTTTGCCAGTTTTGGGTAATCTAGACAAGCTGAGTTTTGCTGAGTCAAACTGAGTTTTTATTAACCTGAGTCTTAACCTTGTTGTTTTTGTCTTTGCCTCTTGGCAGGAAGCCATCCTGCAAACTGGATGTTTTGGACCTTCTCCCCCTGGAAGGATCGTCTGAGCTTCAAACTGAGCTGGGGATTCAAACTGGAGGTTTGGATAAACTTTTCCCCAAAGGATTGTTTAAGCTTCACACTGAGCAGGGGATTCATCTCCACAAGAAACCGTTCAAGTACCATAGGAAATCTAAGTGGCAGTCAGCTCCTCCGCTCCTCAAGGAAACACCTCAACCTGGGTAAACCCTGTTCGCCCTCCAATGAGCAAGTCAATTACTGGAACAACCCACACCGACTGGATTCAAAGAAAGACACCTTTTCTGGAAATGTGAGTCCTGTTGCCTTTATTCCCTTTTGCAAATCAAAGCTCAAATTTTCCACTGAGCCTGAACTAACCATAAGAAGTTCCCCTTTACTTTTCAGTCCCGGTTCGCCAGTGTTCAGAGCAGCACTGGACACATCCCTACCAGTTCTCAATAAACCTGTTAAACCTTCCCCTGGTCTCTCTGTTTGGTTTTCTGCATGTGGGTCAGATCTTTGAATAAAATAATGACAATACCATATTTGGACACTTGGCTCTTGTCCTGTGAATGTTTGGATCTTGCATTGTGCATGTGTGGATCTTATCCTGTGTATGTGTGGATCTTGCATTGTGCATGTGTGGATAACATGTGAGATTGTGATTATTGCGACGTCTTGCTCCATAAAGACTAACTTACTTAGATTTCAGTTTTTTGCCGTCTTTAACCTTTTTTAGTTTGCAGTAGATTATTTAGACAAGTCTGACTCAGTCAAAGCTGATACCTTATATCAAAGGTGAACTCTAAAAAAAATAGAAGCACTTGAAATGTATGTGTAGATGTGTATATGGTTAAAAGAAGGATGGCTGGAGATATGTGACAGAATTTATTTTTTTAGAATCTAAAGAAAAAGTCTCAATTTACAAAAAGGATAAAAGCCCAAAAGACATAGCCAAGGAAACCAAAAGCCTAGCAATTTTCTATGAACCAGAATTTCCCTTGAGTGGTAATCCCAATGGATAAATAAAGTTGAGTCTAAGTCTATAATTCTCAATTATAGTTCTGATTAGCTGTTATGATTATCTTTCTTAAAATTTTTGTTGTTTTATTTCTTCGTCTGATTTATGTTTTTCAGTTTTGCTCACATTGTTTGGACATAAATCATGATGTCTTCTAATGTCTTTTCAAAATTTTTTTCCCGGTGGGCCACTACTGTAAAAACTATTTAAAAAGTATAATTTAAGAGCCCAGTTATTCTTGCAGCCTTGGCCATAGGATAGGTAAAAACAATGAATCTTACTTCTCAGAATGGAGCTGCAAAGAAGGTTTTCTTGATGTCATCAATGGAACCTCACAACTATTTACTCTTATTCTCCAAACATCATTGAAATGGTGTCAATAATAGTAATCAGTGGTACAATCTGATAATCTAAATTATTAAGAAGTTGAAGCAGTGTTCAGTTTAAAGCTACAGTGTGTAATAATTACAGGCATATAAAGTCAGAAATTTAATATATTATACATAACTATGTTATTTATCATCACCTATGAGCTCAGCCTTTTAACCATAATATTTGCGTTGCCTTAGAATTCGTTATTTATAATTACATAGGAGCGGGTCTCGCAGCCATGGAGGCTGACATCTTTGCGCTACGGCAAGCGCAGAGGCAACAAACTAGGGATTGCGAGATCTCCCATGACGCTCAAAAATAACTACGGCAAGTTGAGAGAGATTAACTGAGACGGTACTGAACAGTAGATGGCAGTATTATGCCTGAGAAGCGTTTAGTCTGCCTGAAACCAAAGAAGAAGAAGAAGCAGGTATACTGCGCCTCAGTAACAAGAAAGGTGAACAAGGCGGCAGGCGTGAGTGACTTTGCAAACTGTTTGGCACTGTGTGGCCAAACATCAGACGAATGGAGGATCATGCCGACTCTGTATCACAACGAAAAGCGGCGGACACCGAACCCCCGTCATCTAAGAAGCGGAAACACGACGAGAATAAACGCAAGCGTGACAAGAAACGGCAAAAAACACGGATCAACATTGGCACGGCATTTACACGATGGAAGTCACTGATGGAGGAAAAAGGTTTTCAAAGTGACGCTCAAGTTGCCAGTTTTCTCTTGGACAGGTAATTAATCCTACACACACAATTGTCTAATATCACTGCAGTTTTTGGAGTACAGGATGCTCAGACCTGTCTAAAACAATAACATGCTGCGTGATGATGCTGTTACTCTCCAGTATACTTATTCAGCAACGTCCCTGACGTTTCACAGGTAATGATTCAGTAATTTTCTGTAAAATAATTTTCTGGATATATACCTCGGTTACTTCTCTCCGGCTCCTTTGGAGATCTTCAAGCCTTTCCTCCTCTGCTCTCACCCCGCTGGCTCCCCTCTCTCGCCTGGCCCTAGCTGCACGGCCTCCCTGCCTTCGCCCTCGTCCTCTCCCTCTCCCTCGCGTTGTAACCCCCGTGCCACCAAAATGACTTGGACTCTGTAAACGGGGGATATATATTCTTCCAGCGAACACAATCTCGCTGTTAAACTAATGACTACAATTACTTCGTCTGTTTATATCACCATGCAAAGCAGCTCACCAAGACGTCACAACGATGTAGAAAAAATAACGGGTATATTTATTATCTTAAGTCTACATGAAATCTATACCCTACACAGACTAATGAAATACTATCTGTAAAATTATCTATGTAAACAAACCTCATCACTTGAGAGGGTAGGTGATGTGGACGTCGTAGAAGAAATTTTGTCCCGTAACGCTCTCCGTACTGTTGGGGGGGAGAAGCGGTGGGGGGGAGATGTTCATGTTGCTGCGGTCTGTAGTCTGACCGCTAGATGTCGCTGAAAATTACACACTGTAGCTTTAAGGAGGTCTAGACACCACCATGTGTGGCATTTCAGATTATTTATTTCTAATCCTGTTTAAATGTTCAATTTTAATTTAAAATGGCATATTTAAGTGTAATTAGCTCAATTGGGAAATTAGAGTTGAAGAATGTCTGAACATGGTCTGTTTAGCTGATTAATGAATTGATTAAGATTGATGGCATGAACCACTTGATTTTGTTGAGGTGTAATTAAATATGCAAGAATAAGTAATGAGTCAACAAGGGCGAAATGCATTATACTCTGATTTAACTACCAATCCTTTAACATCCTTGCTATTTGCTGCCCATATGTAAACATTGTAGACATTATTGAATTATTTGCAACTTAAATCAGTAAGTAAAAAGAAAACTAATATAAACAGACAGATTTTTTATTTATTCAAAACATCTGAAATGCTTTATTCTCACAAAATTAAAATCATTGATGTATAATATTTCTGTAAAAGAAGCTAGTTGGATTACATTATAACATTATTTTTACAGAAACAGACATATGGAGGATCTCAAACATTTTCACACCCCTGTTAAAATTAGACCATTGTAAAATAATTTGAAACTTTTGGCAAAAATAATTTGAAATGTGTCCTGAAATTTCAACTAAAATCCAAACAAACCTGTTTGGGAAACCAGTTAGAATGTACTGTTAAAGTTATATACTGCTGAATTAGCTTATTTCTTTCTTATTTCCAGCACCATCCTTGATGAGTTTGCACCTGTCATCCCATATAGGGAATCCTTGATATTTGTTAGTTTTTATCCTGCAGCACAACCTAAAGTTTGGAGAGAGGTGACAAAGGATCAAAATGAGCATATAGTACAAATCATATCATGGCGCAGTCAGGGCCGTCGCTAGATAGGCAAGACAAGACAATAGTGACTGAACCGCAATAACAACTATTTTCCAACAACTGGTAAAAAGACCAGACTGGAATGGTCGGACACACGTACTAAGAGGCTAACAACAGCAGTTGAAGATTGCAGTGATTTTTTCAACCACCGGCTGTTTCCTACATGCAACATCACACAACAACAACCTTCTCTATATGCATTCTAGTCCATGTAAGTGACAAAATTAATCTAAAAAAAAGGGCCTGGTTTAAAACCTATTAAAACTTTTTTTTTTCTTGTCTCACTGACCTATTACTCAAAGACCTCTGGATATGGACTCCAGTCCACCTGTTACCACACATATGTTTCAAAACGAATAAACAAATTTTAGGGATAAATCTAAAATCAAAAGGTTTGGCCCAGACCTTCAGGTCTGCTAAAATGATGAGGAAGGATTTCATTTATTAACCAGGCTGAGCCAAAGTATACATCTAAAACAGGAAATGAATTACATCATGAAAGGAAAATTAAAGCTGAAGAGCCTTGCAATTAGTCCAGAGCTAAATCTGACAGATAATTACTCGAGGAGGGCTGTGGATAAAAGATGTCCCCAGATAAAACTGGAGATGTTTCTCAGGTTGGAGTGGCTGAAGTAAGTATAGGGGATGCTATTATTTTTAGACTAATTTCAGAATTTAGCTCAAAACTTACTTCAGCTACATATAAATACAGGTATATAGGCTGATTTATGCACCTTTTATGTTTTTATATCTTCTTTTGATAGATTTACAGTTGAACTACACAAGAAAATAAATCATGTCCAGCGTGTATCCTGGCTGCTTTAGATAAGCCCCAGATCTGCTGGGACCCTGCAAGGATACTTACAAAACCAAATATTTTTACCATGATTATAAACTAACCTATTGTATATTTGGGCACAATAGTGGGGCCCTTAAAATTTCAGTTGTTGACAAAGAAATTGAATTGTACTTTGCGGGTTTCAAACAGATTTACACACTGTTTACATTTGATCCCTGCTGCACTTTATGTTCATCTCACTGCTCAGCTGCTGCTCATTTACTGTCTGAAAGCTGCACAAAACGAAATTTCATTGTCTATGCGCTCTGTGTATACAAAATGACAATAAAAGTTGTCTAAGTCTTAGAAATTAGAAGAGAGCATATCATTATAAATGTACAATCTTGCTGATATAGGACTGGTTCCAAGAAACATCTTTACCAAACACCCGCTATAGGTTTTTATCTCTTTTAGTGCACTACAGTAGATCAAAGGCATTGTGCAGTTCTTCCCAGCTCTGAGAAAGATTTGAGTAGACTGGCCTACCTGATGAATCAAACAGATTCCCAAACCTATCATATATAACCTCCATGTCCTTTCTGTCACAGGTGTGTTGTGCCTTCCAGTAATAGTAACTGGAGTTGTGATTGTGGCTGACATCTGTTTCTCAGGTGGGCAAGACAAATTTGTTGATCCTGGAGAGCAATAGTTACACTTGGCTGAACTGTCTAGGGTCACCTTGATGTATCAGGGGCATTTTTTCAATCTTTCCTTAGCAATCTGTGCTTAGTGGCAGCAAGCTTCATCCCACTTTAAAAAGTCCATTGCCATCTGGGAATCATTTTGAGGTCTATGTGGTTTGCAGGAATCTTCAGGTATGTGGTATATGTCAATCAAAGAAGAACATGGCCTTGGCTTTTTCTGTCTCCGCTGCAACCTACAGCAATCTCTTCTGCATTCACCAAGTCAAACAAGATGGAAAGAGCATGATTTATTTGAGGCCTATTTCTTTTCCGTTTGCCATGGTTCAATTCTGGCTCCTTGTCAGTCTATTGATGGCAAAGGTTGTATTAAGTTAATTTTTTTGATATGATATCAAAATGTATTTTACTTTAAAAATTGAAAATTCAGAAAGCTATCCGTCATGTTGACTGACCACAGCGTACAGTAAAATTATTCACTTTACAACAATGCAAAAAGTTTTCATGGAAATAAATATTAGTGATATCAAAGAAAACATGATATTTAATAAAGTAATAATATTATATATTTGTGCAATTGCTTTCCTTTAAGCAGAAAAATTACAGTACTTCAGCCGGCCAGATTCTCCCCCTCAAAAATGTTTCAACAAAATATATTTAATTTTTTATGACTTTTGTTAATATAAGCTTATAACTTGAGAACCTACATGGCTTAAATGCTTGGAAAATGCCAAGTCATGTTGCAGGAAAACATATGAGCTGGGCGTTTCAAACAATGTTGAAGGACGAGCACCTGAAGCCTGTGATAACCACAACACAATTATCTCCAACTGCTGCTGGATGACCCAGAGAAATCTGCATTAATTAAAGGCACACACAGCCGGTCTGTTAATCCCATACCAATGTGTCGGGGAGAAAAGACTCGTGTTTGGGAGGTGATTAACCTCCCAACCTGAAAGATGCTGTGAACAGCACTATGAGCTCTAATGTCAGCCGTGTTGTTGCTTGATGTTTTATTGCTCTGATTTTTAATCATAGATTGATATTTACCAGAGGGAGGCACTGTGCTGGATGTTGATGTGTAAATTTAAGGTGCGATTAAAGAGAAAAAGCTTTGAGGGGGGGGAGAAAAAAAGCTTCTGTTTTACTGCTCTCTCCCTTCCAAAATTAAATGCTTCAGACAGGAAATGGGTAATTATCTGCTCAGTCTCAGCTTGAAGCACCATCCTCTGATGTCCCCAAACAACCACATCTCAAGGTGACTCTTCTGTACTGCGGCAAAGTTTTTTTTTATTTTTAGCAAATTTATTTTGACGTTCCGCTTCATAGCTACCACCCACATACAATAAGCAAAGCTAACATTTCCCAATCTTCTCCTCTTATCTTTTATTGCGCAGCGACTGCATGTAATCTTTCTATCATATTTAGGACCGTCGAAGCATAATTAATTTCCATTTAAACCAAGCTCCCACTGTTAATCACTTAGTTATTAGTAATTATCTTTTAGCAGATAGCTGTAACAAAAAGTTTATTGTTGCACCACGTTTTTATTTCATCTTCTGAGCTCAGTGTGACTATTTAAAAGTATATATAAATGTATTTGCTGTGCCTAGCAAAAAGTGGTTATCTTGAAGTTTTAACATTTTATGAACAATAGACTTCAAGACTTTTACTAAAACCTCATGTGAAAGTAGGGTTTGAAATAAAGAGTTATTTTCAAAAATGTTGTGTCTCAGACGCACCATGAGACTAAAGCCTACACTTTCATTGTTTTGTTTTTGTATTTGTTGTTTTGTCTTTTTGGCTGTATTTAGGGTCCTGTTAGATGTATTGATTTATTCATCTAATATTCCTTTATTTGTTTATACATCATCATTACAGTTGTACCATTTTCTTTATTTTGAAATCACCTGTGAAGTGCTTAAGTCTTTTTAAGGTTGATTTAAAATTATCAAACCAAAAACTTCTTTAAGTTGTCTAAATTTTACTTCAACAAACATAAGAGGACTCTGTATAAAAATGCACAACACACTTTAAAGATCTATAACTGTAAAAAAAAAAATCAATATTATTACTTTATCAGATAGTGCAGTTATAAATTTTAAAGAATCTGCTTCACTTTCTCTCTGCTCTGTGTCACTGAGCAGTGCTGCAGAGTGCAAAAGCTTAGCTTATTCCCCTTCACAGGTTGATGATTTTGTTGATGGGGTTGCTAGTTCTCTGCGTATTGCCTTAGACAACGCAGCTCCTTTGAAAATTAAAACTGTTAAAAATAGAAAGCTTGCTCCTTGGTTTAATGCAGAGCTGCGTACTTTGAAGCAAAATGCTAGGAAACTGGAGAGAAAATATCGCTCCACAGGCCTGCGAGAGTCCTTCCTAGTCTGGAAAAATGGTTTACTGCTGTATAAGAGGACCCTTTGTAAAGCAAGAGCAGCATACTTCTCCTCATTAATAGAGGAGAATAAGAATAATCCTAGATTTCTTTTTAATACAGTTGCCAAACTCACCCAGAGCCATAGCTCTGTTGAACCGTCCATTCCACCTGCTCTTAGCAGCAATGATTTTATGGGATTCTTTATAAATAAGATTGATCTTATTAAAAATAAGATCATAAGCACTCCTCTATCCGCGATTGTACCTGAGGTAGTCATGGAATCTGAACCGGGTTTAGACTGCTTTGATCCAGTTGAACTCTCTGAATTAGCAAAATTATTGTCTTCATCTAAGCCTTCAACTTGTATGTTAGATCCAGTTCCAACCAGGTTATTTAAGGAGGTATTCCCTTTGATCTCCTCCTCCATTTTAGATGTGATTAATCTATCTCTGTTACAGGGATATGTACCTAAAGCTTTTAAGATTGCTGTAATTAAACCTCTGCTTAAGAAACCGTCTCTTGACCCAGATGACTTGGTCAATTATAGACCTATATCCAATCTTCCTTTCTTATCCAAAATTCTTGAGAAAGTAGTTGCCAAACAAGTTTGCGATCACTTCCACCATAATGAACTTTTTGAAGAGTTTCAGTCTGGCTTTAGAGCTCATCATAGCACTGAAACAGCTCTGGTGAAAGTCACTAATGATATTCTCATGGCCTCAGATAATGGACTTGTATCTGTGCTCGTCCTGTTGGATCTTAGTGCTGCATTTGATACAGTTGACCATAATATTCTTTTAGAAAGACTTGAATATTTTGTTGGAATTAAAGGAACAGCACTAGACTGGTTTAAATCTTATCTATCTGATCGAATTCAGTTTGTTCATGTTAATGATAGATCTTCAACACGCTCAAAGGTTACCTGTGGAGTACCACAGGGATCAGTGCTAGGACCAATTCTCTTTACTTTATACATGCTCCCAATTGGTAGAATTATTAGACAGCATGGGATTAATTTCCACTGTTATGCTGATGATACCCAGCTATATCTGTCTATAAATCCAGATGAAGCTAACCCATTACATAGATTACAGGCATGTCTTGAAGACATAAAAACCTGGATGACTCTTAACTTTCTGCTTCTGAATGCAGACAAAACAGAAGTTATAGTCTTTGGACCAGAGTCTCTGAAAAAGAAACTGATTAGTCAGTCACTTCATTTGGATTAAACTGATTTCAGATAATAAAGTAAAAAATCTTGGTGTTATTTTTGATCAGGACCTGTCATTTAAATCCCATATCAAAGAGGTTTCTAGAATTTCCTTCTTTCATCTGAGGAACATTGCAAAAATTAGAAATATCCTGTCCAGGGGTGATGCTGAGAAACTAGTCCATGCATTTGTTACTTCAAGGCTGGACTATTGTAATTCTTTACTATCAGGAAGTCCACAAACTGTAGTTAAAAGCCTTCAGCTGATCCAAAATGCTGCAGCCAGAGTTCTAATGAAAATGAAAAAGAGAGATCATATCTCTCCTATCCTGGCTTCTCTTCATTGGCTTCCTGTTAAATCAAGAATAGAATTTAAAATCCTCCTTCTCACATATAAAGCCTTAAATGGCCAAGCTCCATCTTATATCAGAGATCTGATTGTTCCTTATGTTCCTAACAGAGCACTTCGCTCTCAATCTGCAGGTTTACTAGTGGTTCCTAGAATTTCTAAAAGTAGAATGGGAGGCAGGTCTTTTAGTTATCAGGCTCCTCTCCTTTGGAACCAACTACCAGTTTTAGTCCGTGAGGCAGACACCCTGTCTACTTTTAAGGCTAGGCTTAAAACTTTCATTTTTGATAAAGCTTATAGTTAGGGTGGCTCAGGTTATCCTGAGCTATCTCTATAGTTATGCTGCTATAGGCTTAGACTTTTGGAGGACATAGGGACCCCCATTTCATCATTCTGCTTCATTCTTTCTCTGTTCTCCTATTCTGCAGAATCTGTTAGTTCAATCTCTAACCTTCTGCTCTCTCTGCTTTTCCTCAGAGTAGCTTTGCCTCGTCTGTTCCTGTTTGGCTGTGACGTCATCCTGGAAAAAAACATCAGCTGTGCTGCTTCTATCAACACCCTTGTTAATAGATGTTGGAGATCGGCCTGTTTTCCAGTGTGGTCCTGTTTCTCTGACCGTGACTGAGTGGATGTGCTCTCTTCGTCCTCTGGCATGGGAGCTGCCTTGGAGCTCGTCTGCCTGGCTGTGTGTTTCCTGGACGGGGCCGCCTTTTACAGCTGCTTTTTGTATCTCTGCTTCTGTCTCCTTGAACCCCAGTCGGCCTCGGCAGATGGCCGCTCACACTGAGCCTGGTTCTGCTGGAGGTTTCTTCCTGTTAAAAGGGAGTTTTTCCTCTCCACTGTCGCTACAAGCATGCTTAGTGTGGGGGATTGTATTTGAGTCAATGAGTCAATGCAATCAACTGGTTTTCCTTAGATAGAAAACTTTGTATCAATTTGACTGTATGATCTGGTTGAACTGTAAAGTGCCTTGAGATGACATGTGTTGTGAATTTGGCGCTATATAAATAAACTGAATTGAATTGAATTGAATTACTGAATATTATATTATTATATATTATTTTTTTGTCATCATTTGGTTACTTTGCCTTTCATTTTCCATCCAGTACTCATATATTTATCAAATAAAATATATGTGTGTGCAGTTTTTTCTTTCTGAAAAAATTTTGAAAAATGTGAGAATGTTTCCTTGGGTGTGAATACTTTTGCAAGGTTCTGCATTTAACTAATTAAACTAATCATTTTAGTGAAAAAGAATTAAAAAAATTTTTTTGATAATTTTTTTGCACCAAGCATTTAAATCAAACACAAGGAGCAGGAGGGAAGTGGGGGATGGTGCTGCAGGAACAATGCCACCTTAATAATTTATTACTCTGAGTCTATTTTCACTTATTGAATTAATTAGTTAGGTAATTAAAAGTTACATGTTTTAATTAAAATTGCCGATGAATCCTAACATTGGTCCTCCACCTGAAAAAGAGGCATCAGGGGATGAAGTTCATCAGCTTGACTGAGCTAAAACTTAAATTCAGTCCCATTTGGGAACCCATGGATAAATGAAAATTATCTGTTTCATGCTCTGTGACCCATTCAACTAATTCTTTTTATGACAAGAATTTGAGATAATATTATATTGTTTTATTAAGACAGAGACGACAAAAATGAACATGAGGGGAAAGAAGGTTTTTAAATTGACAAGAACTGGCATACAGTATAGAACACCCTAATAAATATCTCAATTTTAGGTTCTTACAACTTCAAAAGGTGCACAAAAACCCACCTATAAATGTTGATACGATGTTTGCATATGCCACGGTCTGTCACAATAAAAGGTCCATTCAATTCAATTCGCATGTCTGTGATCAATACGATTTATGATAGCATCTGCTGGTTCACATATTTTTTTACACTGATATCAACACAAAAACAATTAGAATTAGAAAAGTTTCTACTCAGCCACACACCAAGTTCACTCTAGAATTGACTTCTTCCTACTGAATAAAGACACAGACACATGGTGAAGGAATGCTCCATAGGAGCAGCAGACCTATCAGACCACAACATTATCTATCTATCCATTAATTTAGAGTGCACACCAAAGAATACTTTATGGAGACTAAACATTGGAATCTTATATAACAAATCTGCCGTAAAAGAGATTTAAAAACAGATAAAATATTGCATAACTGATAGCCAAAACAGCCAAATAGACCACACCATACTGGGACACTGTAAAAGCAATAATGAGAGAGAAATTAATTTCAAGAACAGCATACTTAAAGAAAAGGAAGAGGGCTGAATATGAAAAGTTAGTTGAAACTTTGAGAAACCTAGAAAAACAACATTTAAACA
The DNA here is from genome assembly GCF_016077235.1 of Cyprinodon tularosa. NCBI lineage: Eukaryota > Metazoa > Chordata > Actinopteri > Cyprinodontiformes > Cyprinodontidae > Cyprinodon > Cyprinodon tularosa. Next base: position 1,036,083 of record NW_024039241.1, on the reverse strand, counting down.
AAAGTTTGTTCTCCTAAGTACGAAGCCAAATGGAAGCAAATAGAACTAAACATACCCTGAATACAACTACGAGTCAGGCTTGGGGAAAAGAAGGAATAAGTACTTTATTTTAGAAGAAACTCTTAAAATATGGTATGAGGTACCTAAAAAATACAAATCAGAAGGGGATATTAAACTATTAATGTGGCCCTCTCAGTCAACGATATTGAAACCAGAAGACTTGGATAGCACATTTATAGAATGGGTGAGAAAGAGGATAACAGCTATCTGCAAAACATTCAATAAAATCAGAAGAGAATTTGAAGTGAATTACAGAGATTTTTTTTCAGATACCAAGACCCTTCACTATACTAATGAGGTTAAGAAAGAATTATCACCGGAAGGAAATGAGTTGATTCATCTATTTTTTTGATGCATACATGAAAACCCCAAGAAAAGTTTTCTCTAAGCTTTATAAAAGCCTACAAAAATGAAATGGAAATAACTCACTATATATAAAGTCCAAATGGGAAGCAGAAGTGTGACAGGCTTTCAATGTGCAAAACACAGCAGTCCTCCACAAGCTCTAGAGGCTGGAGTGAATTTGGCTGGAAAAATTAAACACGCTAATTTATAACACCTCAATTACAAAATAAATTACTCCATACTCAGCAACAATGTTGGAGGCAATGTGGACAGATGAATGGCAGTCACTCTCATATATTTTGGCAATGTACAAAAATACAAACTTCATGGGATTAAGTTGTTCAGGCAATAGAAGAAATAACGTATTGTGTACTTGGGCTTGCTGGATAGTGAAGAGATACACAGAAAAAACATCTATCTCCTCAAAATCTTGATAGTGGTAGCTAAAAAGGCGGTTACCAGAAAATCAATAGTAGAGGAAATCTTCACAATGGAGAAAATGACCTACCACCTAAGGATCAAGTCCAAATACCTAAAACAACATTGGAGTAAGTGTCTTGATTACACGAATCGGAAAGGACTAACCTAAGTAAGACAAATCTATATAAGACCTGTGCAATCCCTAATCATGGGCTCTTTTATACCTTTGTTGTATTTTTGTTGCCCTTGTCTTTTCACTTTTTGATTTTTAAAGTAGATAAGTAATTTCAAAAAGAAAATTGTTGGACTTACTCCTTAAAAAGAAAGCCCAACCAAATAAAGCAGGTAAAATAAATATTGAACACACCACCAGTTTTCTCAGTAAGTATATTTTTAGAGGTGCCATTGACATGACATTTTCACCAGATTTGGTAACAATCCATCCACTACACAAATACAAATAAATCAAACCACAGATGTCCAGAAATTAAGTTATGTGTAATAAAATGAAACGGCACAGGGAAAAAGTATTGAGCACGTGAAGAAAGGGAGGTGCAAAAAGGTATGGCAAGCCAAGACAAAAGCCTAAACCTCTCAGTAAGTAGAAAGCAATCCTGCCCCTTGTCAGTGCAAATTAATATCAGCTGGTTCAGTCCAAATGATGACCTATAAAAACTTGTCTCTGGCATCACACAAGAAACACCTCATGATAGGTAAAAGTAAATAACTTTATCAAGACCTTCACAACCTTATTGTTGCAAATAATGATGCCATTGGTTACAGAAGGATTTCTAAACTTCTGAATGTTCCAGTGAGCACTGTTGGGGCCATAGTCCAGAAGTGGAAAGAACATAAACCAACCATAACCAGATGCTCCTCACAAGAGTCGCCCAAGAGCCAAAGACTATTAGTGAAGAGCTTCTCAAAGACCTGGAATTAGCAGGTACAACTGTTTCAAAGAAAACAATACTCAACAGACATGGCCTGTATGCACGGTCACCATATGACTCCATGGCTGAAGAAAAAGCATGTTGAGGCTTATTGAAAGTTTGCTGCACAACGTTTAGACAAGCCTGTGAAATACTGGGAAAAGATAGTCTGGTCAGTTGAGACCAAAATTTCACTCCCATAATACACAATATGTTTGGAGGTCAAATGCTACTGCACATCACCGCCAAAACACCATACCAACAATGAAGGATTTCGGGTGGGCACTGTGTTATTAGCCTGACGTAGTCCGACTCAATTCTAGTCAGAATATGAGTCTGATACTGCTCCATAGAGCTGTGATTATGGGGCGTGTTTCGAACGAACCAGGAAAAAAATTGCCTCTGCACTCAATTGGATAGACCTACAACCAATAAGAGCAACGGAGTGCGTGACGTATGTTAAGCGAGGCATAGTTGTTGTCCACAAAAATCAAAGCGTGCAGTTCCACGCCTATAATAAGAAGATGAGACTTGATCGCGTTTCTCTGTTCCTCTTTTAAAATTAATTTGCTGTCGATATCTTCTAGAACAGACCTAATAGCAGAATCTACTCACCTAAACTCTCCAGCGGCAGCCATTATTGTTGTCACCCAAGCGCGCATTGGTCACGTGGTTGATTACGTTACTGTTGATCATCTGTCCATCATCGTATAAAGCCCGCCCTGACAATTTGATTGGATCGCCTGACAGTGGGCGATAATACTCGCGCTACTATGGAGCAGAGCCAGACCGAACTTCCCGACCTCAAACTTTGTGGGCGGGACTAAGTTCGGAATGGCACCCAGGCTACTGTGTTATGTCCCAGTATGGCATTCCAGGTATAAAGGTAACAGTTACCAAAATTTTAATTCATTTTTTTCTGTTGACTCCCTTTTTTCCATCTCTTTTTTATGTTTCAGCTTTGAATATAGATACTAATATAACTAAGGGGAGTTAACTTTGAACTGGCATGCTAAGAGATGAAATGAGGGAAAATTATAGCACATGTAGTGAAAACATAGGGCATTATTTGATATTGATGAGTACTTGTACAAAAAAATCTTTTAAGACTCCGGAAAATGTAATCATCTAGCAAACTCAGAAAATAATTTATTTATCTATTTTTTTAACAGTGTCATGTCTGGAAATGTGGCAATAAGAATAATCGTCTTGAAGCCAAAAAAGATCCCAACAGATTATGCTTTTACAAGTGGAGCAGTACGGCTATCGCCATAGCGTTCCGCTTGACTTATGCATATAAATAGCTTTATTATAATTCATGCAGATAGTATTACAGATTATATGGACACTACAATGTAAGTAGAACAGGAAAGGAAAAACAGGAAGAAGGAGAAAAGATGACACAAAGAGGAGATAAAAGGGAGACGATGAATATAATGAAATAAAGCGTCTTTTGTCTGCTTCATCACCTGCAAAGAGGGATTTTAAAAGAACAGCATAACCAAAGGATATAGTATAGGAAACAGAATATTCTGTAACGGTGGTATCTGACCTTGGACATCAAGGCTCTTCACTACTCTTGTGTACATATATGATGTTTTAATTCTGTTTAATCCAAATGAAAGAGCTCTGATCGAGACTCAGTTTAACATACTCTTTGGATTTTGTCTAGATTATTGTTTTTATATATATATTTGCAATGTTGTATTAAAAATTTTGTGGAATATTTTTCTTAATTTTTCTTCAAGGTGAAAAATACGCACCAGTAAAAGAACTGAATTTTTTTGAAAAAAAAAATAAAATAAACAAGATTCACAGTAACCATTGCAACTTGGTTTAGCAATGGAGATTTTAGAAGGTCTGGCTCTAGAGGTTTTCAGTGGAACATTTTTTATTCACTTCCTTTGTTCAGCTGTGCAAAGGATTGAGTCTTTGGCTGGTAAAACATTGCCAAGCGGAACTGTTTATACAGTTTGCTTGTGTGGCCGTCATTGCACGTCCACACTGAATTTATTCTCACATAACCGTTACAATTGCATGTGTGAGATGAAGGAAGCTATCATCTGATGAATAATACTTGTGCCTTTGCTGCATATTCATCTTAAGACATACAAGCCTGAGCATGAGATATTTGAACACCAACTTTTGGAGGCACTCATACCAAGTTGCTGAGAGCAAAAGAGAGCTGGTGAGACATGGAAAAGGTGTACAGGAAAAAAACAAATAGTTAAGGTGATGGAAAAAATGGAATGCACTTTTCTTATTTTGCTTAATTAATGTTTTTAAAAAATTATAGAAGTACCACAATGACATTTTTAGTATTTCATCAACTTACCCCCCGGTAATTAAGGGGATTGTAGGGATGAACCACCCTTTTTAGTTGGGCCAAAAAATGACCACCAAACACGTACAATATTTGTTTCTTTGTAGGAGTATATGGTCGGGACAGCAGAGGTTAGTCAGTCAGGTGAGATAGAGAAAATAAAATGAAGGTGAACCAGCATTGCTGGAGGCGAGTGGTAAGAGCTGACCAGAGACTGCAGCTTAGTCAACACAATGCAAGGCAAGGCAAGTCTATTTGTACAGCACAATTTAAAGTGCTTTACATAAATTGAAAAATAAAATAGAAGGAAAATAAAATTGAATTAAAACAAGTAATGATAAAAAAAAAAACATAAAAACATGAGGTAAAGCTAATGAAACAGTTGGACCACAAACCTAAACTAATAATACATCAGCTAACAGTTTAAACTGAACAATTAAAGCTTGTTCAGTTAACAAATGGGTTTTTAACTTCTTTCAGCACTTTTACAGTCTGTGGACAGAGTAGAGTGGAACTAGAAGACATGACAACAAAATATTTTATGTATTGAGGTGCTGATCCATTCAGTGAGTTAGAACAGAAGGATTTTTAAGTCTGTTCTCTGAGCTACTGGGGGCCAGGGTAACAACTTCCGAACTGGGCTGATATATTCTACTTTCTTAGCCCCAATGAGAACGCTGACAGCAATGTTTTGGATCAGTTGCAGAAAATTATGTCACATCAACATTTTGGACTGTTCTATGCATCCAGCCTAGATGCACAGGCTGGTGACACTGTGATGTAAAGCTGTGTGTCGACTCTTAAGATATGGTAACTGATCTTGCTGTTTGCTATAGTCTGAGCTGAGGAATTTCTCACATAAAAGGGTTTCTCAGGAGGGCAAAGAGCTAGGCACACTGTGCCAGAACAACTAGCATTAAATTAAATTCAATTCAGTTTATTTATATAGCGCCAATTCACAACACTTGTAATCTCAAGGCACTTTACAGTTCACCAGATCATACAGTCAAATTGATTCAAAGTTTTCTATCTAAGGAAAACCAGTTGCTTGCATCGACTCATTGACTTGACTGCAATCCCTCGCACTAAGCATGCTTGTAGCAACACATGAAAATAAATAGTTTTTATTAAATAGTTTTTTGTACATGACTACGTTGAGGTAGTTTAAAGTGTATTTATAGAAGGGACTAGCTGCACCAGCAATCTGCAAAATGCGTCCTGCACAAAACAGACATCCTGCCAAGCAAATCGTTGATGGTATTGATTTGGACATTACATCATCTTGGATACAGCAGCTTGGCGAACCAGAAGGAAGATTAATTGAAGTGAATCAAACGTAAGATGCGTACTACTAGCAAGGTTGTTGTTGGCTCATAAAATTTTTCGTACCATGAGTCCCCCTTTCAGTCAGAAGTATTAATAATTGTCCAAAAGTGGAACTTACACTAACTGAAATAAACACAGTTTCATCGGACTGGAGTGGCGGTGCTGCAAGCGGCTGGCTAATGCTCTGGGTCCATGTTTATGTGACGTGGCATGTTGAGCTCCGACACTCATTTCCGCCTTAGCAGCCCACCTGCCACCGCCAGGCAACCATTCACAGCAGCCCACCCCAGCCAGCTGCCCCGATCAAGGGCAAATTTTCTATTTACACTTTTATTGTCAGAGTATAAAGAACACTACAATCAGTAACCAAACAGACATTAAGAAAAGGGGTAATACTGCAACAGGTAAAGATGGTTAGTTTACCCATTACTGACCTGAAAGACAGATGAAATAAAAGGAAACTCAAGCACAGCAGCTTTCTATGTTTTCTCCCAAATTGCATCTGAAAGCAAGCTAAAGTGTCAGGATATCAACCCTAACCAACCCAGTCTCATGGGAAAATGTACCCCCACTACGTTGGTCCACACTGCAAAACGTAGTGGAGGTACATTAATGGCCATTTTTTTGTGGTACTGTTACGTTTCTTCTGCCTATACGCTTTCTATTGTTTTACGTCCTAGTCACGTGACTTTCAAGATTCCAGCTTGGAGAAGAAAAAAATATATATAGATGGCCGACATTCTCTCATTTTTTTGTGGAAAGATTAATGACTTGAGTTTGTTTTTGCATTAAAATGAGTTTTGATTACATTTCTAGTGAGAAATGTATAGTTTGTTGCCAGAATATTTACTCAGGGAATGTACATATTCACTTGCTTGTTCGTTTCTTGCAAAGATTTTTCAAGATAATGTGAAACTGAAACGTTTTGGTATAAACATGGCTGAGATTTCTCTAACTTTTAGGGGGAAAATCAATAATTTCAATCAGTTTCTGCATTTAAATGGGTTTTGATTACATTTATAGCGAGAAGTGTAGGGTTTATTTACATAATATTTATTTAGTGAACATACATAATCACCCGCTTGCTAGTTTTTGCTACGGTTTTTCGGATCTCGTCAGGATTATGTGAAATTGCAACGTTTTGGCTGCTACCCATCGCCTAGCATTTAGCTGCCGCCCCGATTCAACATTGAATTCTTTGTGATTTAACTCCATCTGACAGATCAAACCCTCGCCACTGCGTGCGTTGCGTCTGAGGTTGATTTTCAGATCAATGAATTTAAAAAATTTAAATACACAACCAGCATATCTGGAATCAGTGACAGAGAGCGACTTGGACCAGAAGTTTATTAATTTCTCCCCATTGATCTCCATTCAAAATGTTTTCGCTCCCACCGAGCTCTAGGGAAGGGGCGTGCATACCGCCACCTACTGTTCATGAGTGTGTAGCAACATTGTTTTACATCTATTAAATTCTATTTTTTAATTTTGTATTCTGAAGATAAATAAATAATGCTTTCCTTAATCTATAAATATATTTTATTTTTCCTTTATTTCCCAATAATCCTTTAAGAGGAAAGAAATTGAAAAATGGCAAAAAAGGTGGAATGAAGATAAAAAAGGAAGAAGGTTATATAAAGTACAAAAGTCAGTATTAAATAGAAATATTAATGAGAGAAACCGAAGGGAAGAAATAATAATGTATTTTTTCATACATATATTGTTTAGATTTACTTATATATTTCTAGCTCTTTTATAGAATAGAAAATCCCTTTATTGTCCCACAATGGGCAGATTTACAGCAGCAGAAAGATTATTGAAAATGGTCACACAAATGTGGACCTTAGAAAAATGTATAAGAATAACATAATAGGGAAGAAAAAATATAAACAATACAATTCTGTAAAAGTGTTTTAATAATATAAAACTGGAGAATAAAATAACCAAAATGAAGCTATGCACGTTTTTACAGTAATGGATATTTGAAAATAGCAGCAACATCAGAGATGTTCAAAATGACAGCAGCATGTTTTTTAACTAACTAATGTTTCTATCATTACATTTGCTTTTATTTGCTCCTGCTCCCGGTGGTTGGAACCTTTATTCCACTCTGGATTCTTGTGAGTGTAGTCTTTGTTCACTTCATGATAAAAAATAAATAAATAAACAAACAGTTTTGAAAACTTAGGTTTTTATTCTTTTCTTGCTTTGTGTGTCAACTTTCACGGTTGCTAAGCAACAGAGCATATGACGGTAAAACCCGCCGAAGGGTAGACCTGTTTGAATTCACAGCCAAAACACTTCCGGTCTTCTTATTTTCAAGGACTTCAAACGATCCAGTCTAGGTAGACCGCGTCGTTGGAGGATGCAGCCCAGGATTTCGAACAGAGCCATTGACTTGACTGCAATCCCTCCCACTAAGCATGCTTGTAGCAACAGTGGAGAGGAATAACTCCCTTTTAACAGGAAGAAAACTCCAGCAGAACCAGGTTCAGTGTGAGCGGCCATCTGCCGAGGCTGACTGGGGTTCAAGGAAATAGAAGCAGAGATTTGGACAAAAAGCAACTGTAAAAGGCGGACCCATCCAGGAAACACACAGCCAGCTCTGAGCCAACTCCCATGTCAGAGGATGAAGAGAGCACATCCAGCCAGTCACAATCAGAAAAACAGGACTACACTGAAAAACAGGCCAATCTCCAACATCTATTTAAAAAAAAGGTGTCAATGGCAGCAGCACAGCTGATATTTCTCTCCAGGATGGTGTTAAAGCCAAACAGGAATAGGTGAGGTACAGCTACTATGAGAAAAAGCACAAACAGCATAACATTAGAGATTGTACTAACAGATTCTGCAGAGTGGGAGAATAGAGATAGAATGAAGTAGAAGTCTGAGCTAACCAACACTGAGGGACTTTCCTCCAGCAGTCTAAGCCTACAGTATAGCAGCATAACTATAGAGATAGCTCAGGATAACCTGAGCCACTCCAACTATAAGCTTTATCAAAAAGGAAAGTTTTAGGCCTACCCTTAAAAGTTGACAGAGTGTCTTATTTTTAATAAGATCAATCTTATTTGTATGAGTGAGTTGATTGCATCGACTCATTGACTCAAAGGCAATCTCCCGCACTAAGCATGCTTGTAGCAACAGTGGAGAGGAAAAACTCTCCAGATAGGTTAACAGTTAAAAATAACAACCCATTTTAAAAACAACTCCTTTAAAAACTAGATAGGCAGACATAAACACAAAAGAGACAGATGGATAGCAACAAGGCATAAAATACTTCCTCTGAGTTTCACATTTACTATGAACAACAGGCAAACTTTATCGATAAAACTGAAAACAAAACGAAAAGGCAAAAGACAGTACACCTATGCTTAAAGCATTGCATTGCAAGACATTGATAAAACAACTGAGTCCAACATCCAAACAGTGGATGTTGGACTCCACCAAATGTACTGTTTATATCTGCTCCATTTTCTAGTTTTATGGACAATATCTCAAGGTTAAAAAATGCTTTATATTCTGCAATATATTTGCAGTTTATAGAGTTAATTTGACAAAATCAAAATAAGTTCAAAGGGATATTATATTTTTAAAATATACTTCAAACTTTGTTCTGGTGTGCTAGATGTCTGAAAATTATGTCCAGAGTAGAAGATGTTGTTCCACTGTACTGCACACTCTTGCTGTTGTGACTTTGTCTTACATGACATGTTATACAACCTATCTGACTCAAGGGTCACTGACCAACCCTTAATCAACGAGCACAGTACTTCGGTGGGCAGTATTTCTACCTGCACAAAACACCACAGCTTCAGTAAGAGAGCAGCTGATTATGAGCTTTTTTTTAGGACCTTCACTTCATGATTTCCACTGAGTACTTGGAAATACAAGTAAGAGGGGCTTAAACAAACATTTTCCTTTCTGTGGTTGACTCATTCATCTCTACAGATGACAACTTGTTGAGTTGTCTCTCTTTTTGTTCCTATTTCTTCATTAGTAATGGTTTATTGTTTTCACTTTGCATAATTCAGACTCCCTTAACTTTGTTCAGTAACAGAGAGCCATGAGCGCCACCTAACAGATGTATCATTTACAAGTAAATGCTCCAAGTGGATTCACATGGCTAAATCCTGCTCAACCGGTTGTTGCTATTTGAACCAACTGTAGCACCTTGCATAATTACATTCTGTTTCCAAGGCTATTGTCATCAGTTAAAGGTCAAGAGGATTATTTGTAACACAAACCAAGCCTTGCATTGTGCTGCCCAATAGCTGGGTCTTTAGTTGCTCAGTCACTTTGATATGCATGTGAATGTCAAATTAAAGAACCAAGCCCTAATAGGCAGCCATTACTGTGAGCGAGGATTCTTTGTGTTAATCTGAGTTCTAATCACTTATTCAATCACTAAGCATTGTGTTGGTGCACCCCCCAACCCACCCTGTCATGGCTGCACATAGGAAAAAAAGAAAGAAATTAACAATTTCTTTATTTTATTTTCCAACACCATGGATACACTAAAATAAAACCCACATTTGTGGCTAGAGGCATTGCCTAATGGGTTATCCAGGGTGCTAACAAGCTTTTCTTGTTTGCTTTAATTAAATTTGAACCCTTTATAATTAGGTGAGAGACACAGTTGACCTCTGTATAATGAGGCCCCGTCCACACGAAGTCAAAACGAACACGAAACGCTGATATTTTCCAAAACGTTTGCCGTAAAGACGGAGACGTAAAATAAATGTGAGCGTCCACACGAATGCATGAAAACGCTGCAAAATGTATGCCAGGCCTGTAAGTGGCGCTGTGGTGCTAAAGCAAAAATAAGCGACGAAATGTTGGGCATGCGCACTAATATACATGGTTGCCCTGCGGGTCCATTTTCGTGGTTAAGTCAAATTCAGGTGCTGAACTATGTCGTCGATATTGCTCTGTTCTTCCTGGAGATATTCCAGAAGAAGAAGATTCTGTTGTAAGCCCGACAGCAGGGTGAGTAGCATTAGCAGCAACGGCGCCATTGTTGTTGTGATACTGGTCGCGCATGCGTGTTTAGAGGCGACGCTATGACGCATGCTTGTAAAAAAAAAAATGCGGTTACAGCGTAAAGATGGAAACGCGAAAACGGCGTTTCGAAATCTTCCCACTCTGAAGGCTGAATAAAAAAAAGATCGTTTACAGACCCCCGAAACGCCGGCTTCGTGTGGATGAGAGGCTGGTTTGGTGAAAAATTTGTGCGTTTAGGCCAGGGTTCGTCTTCGTGTGGACGGGGCCTGAGTCTCATCACTTTCACTACTCTTGTGCTTGTGTATGTTTACATAAAGTCAAAATAAAAAACAACAAAAAAAAATCAGTGATTCTAACTGAGAGGTGCTAGCTCATTTCATCTAAACTGAGATATTTTCAACAGATCTTTCTGAATAGTACGACCTGCCTTTTTTTTTGTTGGTCTTGTGAAGCACACCAATGAAGTGTTACCATGGAGGACAATATGGCAATACGCCAAAGAGTTGAAGGTAATATTGGATTTTTCCATTGCTTGATGAACACAGGAAAGGAGTGTTTATCTTTCAAGTCAATACTTTGTAAATTCTCCATGCAATCCACCTACATCAACAATTTCTTCATCAGCTTTCAACAAATAGAAACAAAAACTTTACCAATTATTGCGATCAAAAGGTCAAAACACATGGAAGTGCGTTTGTATAGTTAGATAATTATACTTTGCTTGCAGGATTCCTCAGGGGCTTATCTTCAGTACTCGGGTCTACTTTATGCATGTGTTGCACCTCGACATAAAGCATATTTAATGACGTAATGTTATCAAAGTCTGCTGTAACCATTTAATTGTTCAAAAGAATAATACTAAACTACTCGCTGAAGATGAACATTGAGAAAGATATAACCTCAAATCCTTTGCTTTGGTAAAGCCAAATTCATTAAGAGTTCTACTATCCATCTCTGTTTCTTGGTTTATCACAGCCATTCTGGGTGCAATGCTTGATAGGTGTACTGAAGTTTTTTTTCCAGCATAGAGCTATTGCTAGAATTAGTTTAGAAAATGCTTTTATTACACCCTAAATTGACTACTGCTTGGTAACTTATCTTTGTCAGGATCAAGTAACTCTTGATTAGACTGTATTGCAAGGTTAAAAGGTTGGGATTTTGATTTTACTACTTTCATTTAGTTGAAACTTTTTCTTCTCTACTTCAATTAATCTGTGTTTTTCAGAGTGTGCTTGATTATTATTATTCATTATTAATATTGTCATACTGCTTTAGATTTCATTAGTTCAAAAGCTAGTTTTATTTTTTCAATGCTTAAGGATATAAATAGGTTAGAGTACTGTATTTGTTGCAATTATGGATGTAATAAAGACTCAACACAAGACACAAAAAATTATTTATATACGTCTCTGAATAAATCTTGTAAGTCCAACCAAAAACATGTTGGCCAGTCATTTTGCAGTATTGTAATGTAATGGAGGAGGTACATCGGTAATGAAAGCTAATGAAGCCACAGCCAAACCAAAATCAACATGGCAAACATGGCATCTATTTTGTTGAAATTCATTAATGCATCTTTGAAAGAGAAACATATGCTGCCAACTTATCTTTTTACTGTGACTGGCTAAAATCAAACTGAGGTAAGGCAGGCTCTTGATGTCACGTAGCCCAATCATTTTGAAAGGGTCTGCTGAATGTCCCTCGTTTGACCGAAGGGATTTGATTGGAGCAGTCCCAGGTTCAACATAATATTAATTTATGTAAAGTAGCACAATATTTTGTAACTTTGAGGGCTCTTTATTTCAGGGGTTTTCACTGTGTGAGATTTCCCCATACTTTGCGACTAAATAACCAAAATGATTGATATAAATAGTCATATTTTTTATTTTATACTTGATTGTCCCTTGAATGATCAGTATATTTTCTTTAAAACATTTTGAACATTCTCTACATAATCACATATAAAATTAAGCCTATTGTAACTGCTTTGCAAGTTGTAAACACTGTAGTGATGCTCGAGTGAAAACTGCATGACATTAAATTTCTTTACATATCAGAATCTATACCTAGGGAGCATTAAATGTATTCTACATATTTAACTTTTTTATATTGCTTAATTTTTCTTAGGAGTTGTTAAACTTCCAACTTAGGTTCTTCCAATTCTATATCAGTGAAAACTTCTTATTTCCCTCTTGTAAAAGCATAACTTATGTATAAAGCCAAATCCTGCACTGTATCAACATTGGATATAAATGTACTCTCACTTTTATGTGCATCACATCTCCCATACAGGCATATTATTGTTCATTTAAAGGTCCGGGTGTGTCACAAAGCTTTCAAAATCTTTCTGTTGGCAGAAATATTAGCCATAGTTGTGTTTCATGGAGAAGAGAGCATATCCTGTAGACACTGCCTTTAAAACTTTTGACTGTATTCTATTCTAAATCTACTTGAACTGGCAGGGTGACATATTACTCTAATCCCTCTTACCAGCTTATTTTCCATTGTTAGTCTGATGTTAAAATTTGGTTGCTTCCTTTTAGGTTTTAAATGCTTTTTTGCTGTCATTTCTAATCACTCTTCTTATAAAACCCAAACATTAGAAATTCTGCAGTAAAAGGCACACCGAGTAACTTTTGGCCACTAGGGGCACTAGACGTGTAACTTTTTTCTTGCCTCAACCATGACCAGTAGTCAAGCAGGAGGAAAATAATAAAGCCTTAGCTCCATGACTATATAAGGGCCTGCGGCCATAAAGGAATAGGTTCTTCCAGGTCACATGACCTGACCAATGACGGTGCATCTAGTCCCAACTTACATTGTGGTATTTCAAGAGGGCAGCCCCGCTTGTAGCATTGATAGTGTCAAGCACTGTATATTGGCCTGAGGAATCATCTTAAAAACCCCTAAGCTTATCTAAAAAAAACTAATTTAAATAAAACTAAGCAACAAAAATGAGAGATTAGTTCATGCTCAAGGAGAATGGATAGAGAGCTTTTGTGAAAATCATTTTCAGATGTTGCCACAGATGCTCGGTGGGATTTAGGTCTGGGTTTTGACTGGTCCATTTAACACAAGTAGGTTTAGTTCAACCCATTATCTATATTCAACATTCCTTTTGCTGGTGTAGACAAGCATGTGCGCAGCATAATGCTGCCACCACTGTGTTTCAAAGTGGAGTTAAAGTAGTGTTTGGAAGTTGACGTTCAGTGTTAGTTTACCCTATATATTGTATTGTGGTATTTGAGGACCCAAATGCAGAGATCAGGCGGCAGAGCTGAATCTTGTAGATTTAACGATAGAACAGAGGCAAAATCCAAAAATACAACAGCCAAGAGATTAGAAAACGTTAGGAAAAACTCACGTGGGAAGACAGAGATGAGGAAGCAACTAAAAACCAACAAGGATCCAGCTCTGAGTGACTGCAGAGGTGGAGTATATAAGTGGGAACAGAACAAAGGATGGGCTAATGAGCTGAATAAGGAGAAGGCGTGAGTGGAACTAACTAGAAGGAAGCCCAGGGGAAAGGAAACAAGCACAAGGGGCAAACAGAGAGTAACTAAATACTGCTTGAATATAATGGAAAATAAACCAAAGATTAACAAAACAGAATAACTAATAACTGAAAACAAAAAACTCAGATCTCATAACACAAAATAATTGTATGTGTGAACCAAAAGGTTGTAACCACCTTGGCTTTGTTGGTTTTCTCTAAGTTTTCAGTTTCACGTTTATCCATGTTTTTCTTTGTTTTCTAGCTGATGTGTTCTCGATTTATTTAAGTTTCTTAAGTTTTTCTTTGCTTGTCCTCTGTTGCCCCCTTGTGTTTTCTTTTCCCCTGGCTTCCCAGTCAGCTCTACTCACACCTGCTCCTTATCAGCTCGTTAGTCCTGCCTTTGTTCATGTTGAGCTGAGAGGTGTGGTGTGGAAGGAAAAATCCAGCAAAGTTGGTTGGAGCAAAAACAAAAGGTCATTTATTAAGGTTCTTCCATCAGAGCATGGTTATACTGAACACAAAATGGCAGCTTTCCCATCAGACTCTTACTACAGCAATCAGTCCACCTATATACTGTTATCCCCGCCTTCTCAATTTACCCACAGCCAATCAAAGTTCAGCCATCATGGCTCCCTCTATAAGAGAGCTGGGTTTGAGGCGGGCCTCCTCCTTAGCAAGGTTCCAAGATGGCTTCTAAAAAGGAAACACCCACAAAGGTAACAAACAATTCAAAAAACAAAAGAATCACATACACACACTCTAGAACCTGAACATTATAGAAAATCTTATTGCTTCTTAACATTTACTCACTTCCTCCCCCCTCTGGTTCACAAAACTCAGGCAAACGAGAAAGGTAGTCAGCAATCAGATTTTTCTTACCTGGACAATGCTGTATGGTGAACTGGTATGGCTGAAGGGCAAGGCACCAACGAAATATCCGTGCATTCTGATGCTGCATGGAGTGCATCCATTTCAGAGGTCTATGATCGGTTTGCAAAGTAAACTCCCTTCCTAGGAGATAATATTTTAAAGAGTCCAGAGCCCACTTTATTGCAAGTCCTTCCTTTTCTACTGTGGAGTACTTTTTCTCTCGGTCAAACAGCTTTTTACTTAAGAAAAGGACAGGTTTTTCTTCACCAGCTTCTCCCTGAGCGAGCACTGCTCCAAGACCAACATTTGAAGCATCCACTTGAACAATAAATGGCTTGGAAAAGTTAGGACTCTGCAAAACAGGAGCTTGACAGATCAGTTTCTTCAAAGATTGGAATGAATGTTCACAGTCATCCTTCCACATGATTTTAGAAGTAGATCTTTTTGTTAACTCAGTCAAAGGGGCTGCTAAAGTTGAGAAGTGGGGTATAAATCTCCTATACCACCCAACTAAGCCCAAAAATGATCTCACTTGCTTCTTTGTTTTGGGTCTGGGGATTGTTTGAATGGCTTTTACTTTTTCAAGTTGTGGCCTTATTTGTCCATGGCCAACAAGGTAACCCAGATATTTAACTTCTTCTTGCGCCCATGCACACTTGTTCACATTCAAAGTGAGACCAGCCTTCTGGATCTTTGCCAACACATCCTCAAGGTGTTGTAGGTGATCCTCCCACGTCTCACTGTATACCACAACATCATCCAGGTAGGCAGCAGCAAACTTTGAACAGTCATTGAGAATAATGTCCATCAACCTTTGAAAGGTAGCTGGTGCCCCATGAAGACCAAAGGGTAAAACAGTATAATGGAATAAACCCATTCCTGGAATCTGAAAAGCTGTGTATTCTTTACAGGATGGATCTAAAGGGACTTGCCAGTAACCTTTACATAAGTCTAAGGTTGTGATGTATTTGGCCTTCCCCAATCTTTCCAGTAGCTCATCAATATGTGGCATGGGGTAAGAATCAAAACAAGAAATGCTGTTCAACTTTCTTAAGTCAGAACAAAAGCGTAGTTGAGATGAGTCCTTCTTGGGAACAAGCACAATGGGATTTGACCACTCACTTCTTGATGGCTCTATCACTCCCATTTCCAGCATTGTCTGGACCTCCTGTTTCAGTGGTTCCATCATCTGTTGGGGAATCCTGTAAGGCTTAAGACGAACAGGTGTTGTGTCTTTCAAGGTTATTTTGTGTGTTATGACATCAGTTCGCCCAGGTACATCTGCAAACAGTGATGGAAAAGATTGTTTAATCTCACCCAGCTGTTGCCACTGGTCTGGAGTCAGATGCTTTGGAGCCTCTTCAGATTTGGCCAATTTTCTGCATGGACTCATTTCAGCTTCTCCATCCATCAACATGGCACTGTCTTCAGGCTGAATGTCTTGTACCATCAGGGTTTGCTTCACATCCATTTCTGGAACATTTCTTTCATGATACTCCTTTAGCAGATTTACATGGAGCAATTGCTTTGACTTTTGTTTTTCTGGACAAGCAATTTCATAAGTTACCGGACCTGCTCTTTTAATCACAGTGTAGGGTCCTTGCCATTTAGCTAGTAGCTTACTTGGTCCACTGGGCAAAAGTACTAAAACTTTCTGGCCAGTTTTCAGCTCTCTTTCACGGGCATGTCTGTCATACCATACCTTCTGCTTGTGTTGTGCTTTCTGCATATGGTCTTTAACTTGTTCTCTGTATTTTTCCAGTTTGTCTCTCATTTGCAGTATGTAGGAGATGACGTTTGTTGTTGGTGAAGACCTTTTACTGGATCCAGATGCCCCTCCAGCCATCCAGTTCTCCTTCAGCATGTCCAAAGGGCCTCTAACGTGTCTCCCATAAAGCAACTCAAAAGGAGAAAAACCAGTTGAGGCTTGTGGTACTTCTCTGTATGCAAACAAAAGAAAAGGCAACCATTTATCCCAGTCTTTCCCAGTTTCATCAATAAACTTTCTCAACATTTGTTTTAATGTACCATTAAATCGTTCTACCAAACCATCGGTTTCTGGATGGTATGGAGTAGTACGAATACCTTTTACTCCCAGTTGATCATAAAGAGTTTTCATCACTTGTGACATGAAATTGGTACCTTGATCAGTTAGAATCTCCTTTGGGATACCAACTCTGGAGAAAAGGTCTACCAAACACCGGACAATGTGTTTGACCTGGAGAGAACGTAATGGAAAAACATCTGGATATCTGGTTGCATAGTCACAGATAACTAATGCATATTTTTGACCATTACTGCTCTTAGGTAAAGGACCTATAATATCCATGGCGATTCTCTCATAAGGAACAGTCATTATTGGTAAAGTCTGCAACTGGGCACGGTCTGAAACTTTAGTGGGGGCTACTAACTGACAATCATGACATGATTTGCAGTACTCAATCACATCTTTATATAATCCTGGCCAATAAAAACGCTGAGCAACATGATTATATGTCTTTGCCTGTCCTAGGTGCCCTGACCATGGTACAGTGTGACCCAAATGCAAAATTACTGAACGGTATTCTTTTGGTACAACAAGTCTGGGTTCATCAATGTCTGCTAGATACAAAAGTTCGTCCTTTATAATAAAAGGCTCTCCTGCTAAACTTTTGAACTCCACAGTAGTCTCTTTTTCACCATCTTTGTTTGCTTTATCAAAGAGAGGTATCAGAGATGGATCATTTTCTTGTCTTTCTTTAAAGTTATTAGGAATTTGCCACTGGAGATCAACACATGGAATTAAAGGTAATGTAGGTTCAGGAAGTTTTGACTTGCTTTTGTTTTTCTCCTGTCTACGTTGTCGTTTTGATTTCCTGATTTTACTTCCTCCTTCATACAAATCATCATCTGCATCTGGCAGAGGTTCTAAGCCCTTTTTCATAGATCGTGTCATGACAGCACAGGAATATGCCACAGAATTTTCTTGAACCAAACTGTCTAGGATTGGTAAATCTTCCCCTAGGATAACATCATATGCTAACTGATTCACAACTCCAACAGTCAACATAAAAGCTTGGCTTTCAACTTCAATAGTGACATCTGCAGTTGGATACTCTTTCTGACATCCATGAACACAAGTAATGTTTACCAGCTTGTTAAAGTTAGGCATTACATTGTTCAAGAAAGAAGATTTCACCAAAGTTTGTGAACTACCCGTATCTGCAAGAGCTTTTACAGCTTTGCCATTTATCATCACATCTACCACATGTTTATGTGGAATCAAACCATCAGAAAGTTCATAATTATGTTCTTTGGAGGGTACCACACATAACTCTACTGACTTAGGTTTTCTTAAAGGACATAAAGAAGCTTTGTGACCAGGCTGCTGACAATAGTAACAAGTGAGGTTATACTTTAGTCTGGATTGTTCCGATTTCTTACCACCCCTCATGTCCAAGTTGTCAGTCTTTATTGCATCTGGAGGTTTTACCTCCACAAACCTTGGTCTCCCCACAGTTACTCTTGACTTTGAAGGTTCTCTGTGAGCAGCCAAGTAACGTTCAGCCAGATCTGCAGCTTCCTCTCCGGTCTTTGGATTGTTCTCCTTCACCCATGTGCGGACGTCTGGATGAAGCACACGTAGATATTGCTCCAAGATGATGGTTTCCCCGATCTCTTCTTTACTCCGACTGTCAGGCCGCATCCATCGCTTGTAGAGTCCCTTTATCCGACTGTAGGTTTCACGCACACTCTCTCCCACAGGTACATTGGTGCTTCGAAACCGGTATCTGTAAGTCTCTTCTGTCACATTAAACTTAGATAGCACAGCAGCTTTAATAGATTCATAAGAGTCTGACTGGTCTTCATCCATACCAGCATAGGCCTCCAGTGCTTTTCCAGTCAATAATGTGACCACTCTAGCAGCCCATTCAGTTGGTTGCCATCCCCATGTTTTAGCTATGCGTTCAAAACGTATGAAGAAACTTTCAGGATCCTCACCTTCCTTGAAGTCAGGTATCCTAGGATCACCTCCACGGGTTGGTTCCACTCTTTGTCCTGGAACATCATGCGCACCACACAGCTGAGGCTGTGCAGGAAGTGGTTGAGATGGATAACGAGGTTCAGCTTGGTAACCAGAGGCTCCTTGGGCTTGCTCTGTTGCTAATAGCTGAGATAGTGTTCTGCTCTCTCGCTTTGGGAAAACTGCTTCTGTAGAAACTTCAGTCTGTACAATCGTCTCATCAAGTTCAGTATATACATCACTTTGCAGCTTTGGCATGTTACTGCGCAACTGTTTAATCTGTTCAAACAAAATTGCTTCGGTTCGTTTAGAATGTCGCATAAATTCTCTTATTTCATCAAAGATGTCAGTTTCACAAAGTTCTTTACTCACAGTACCAACTGTGGTCTGTTTAGGCCGCACCACTGGTTCAAAGACATCTTCACCAGACATGACTCCTTCAGGTGCTGGATCTGGTTCTGCTGTTCCTCCACTATCTCTTTCTTCCATTTCAGAAAGAGGGTTTTTCCTTGTTCCTCGAGTTCTTCCACGTCCTACTCCTCTCATTTAGCCTGATTTCCTCCTTCAAGCAAAAGCGTAAAGATCCCACTTCTGACACCACTGTTGAGCTGAGAGGTGTGGTGTGGAAGGAAAAATCCAGCAAAGTTGGTTGGAGCAAAAACAAAAGGTCATTTATTAAGGTTCTTCCATCAGAGCATGGTTATACTGAACACAAAATGGCAGCTTTCCCATCAGACTCTTACTACAGCAATCAGTCCACCTATATACTGTTATCCCCGCCTTCTCAATTTACCCACAGCCAATCAAAGTTCAGCCATCATGGCTCCCTCTATAAGAGAGCTGGGTTTGAGGCGGGCCTCCTCCTTAGCAAGGTTCCAAGATGGCTTCTAAAAAGGAAACACCCACAAAGGTAACAAACAATTCAAAAAACAAAAGAATCACATACACACACTCTAGAACCTGAACATTATAGAAAATCTTATTGCTTGTTAACAGTTCAGTCAGCCATAAATACACTCCACCTGCAGTCCCTCAGTGCTGGTTCCTGGTCTTACTTTGTCTCACCCTGGCTCCTTGTGATTGTTTTCCCCTGATGTCTCCATGATTCTGGTTTGTGTTTAATTTCTATGTTGGATTTTTGTATACCTATTTTTGTTTAGCACTTTCAAGTTGGATTTTTGCTACCTGTGTTATCTACGGTGGCCCTGAAGTGCAAACTGCAACTACAAGTCAAACGGCGCTGTCGTCCAATCAGCGATGTCTCATGTTTCCCACTGGTACCTACCTTTTCCGGTAAGTTAATGTAATTGTGCTTTCCTTAATGTAGTTGCGCTTTGCTTTATGTAGTTTTGTTTTCCTTATTGTAGTTGCGCTTTGCTTCATGTAGTTTTGTTTTTCTTAATGTAGTTGCGCTTTGCTTTATGTAGTTTTGTTTTTCTTAATGTAGTTGCGCTTTGCTTTATGTAGTTTTGTTTTTCTTAATGTAGTTGCGCTTTGCTTTATGTAGTTGCGATTTCCTTAATGTAGTTGCGCTTTTAGATTTGTAGTTGCAGTTTGCACTTCAGGGCCACCGTAGTTATCCCATAAAATCTTCTAAGAACTCACCCCTGCCTCTCTGGCTCTGCATTTGGGTCCTTACAAAAACCTCCAACCAAATCATGACAAAGGTTCAGTGTCTGTCTCATTCTACCAGAGCAACGTCATCCACATTTTTCAGATTTTAGTTAGTAAAAATGAAAACCATGTCTAGCTTTTATTTGATTTCATAGGTGTAAACTATTTTGGATGCACATAACAAATTAAACTCTTTCATATCATACACTTAAAAAAACATGTATGACCACAAGTGAAAAGCTTTCACATAAATTAGAGAAAATATTTACCTCTTATATAACCTACTGAAGTCCTGTTTGTCTCTGTGTTGCCCTGCGATGGGCTGGCAACCTGTCCAGGGTGTACCCCACCTCTCGCCTGTAGACAGCTGGAGATAGCAGGCAGCAACACCCCTCGCGACCCCACTTGGGATTAAGCGTGTAAGAAAATGGATGAATGGATGGATAACCTACTGAAAACCTTGCACAATTACTAGTGAAAAGCTCTCACATGAAGCAGTGAAAACGTTTACCTCTTATATAACCTACTCAAAAGCTCTCACACAAAGTGAGAACCATTCATATAAAATGGAGCCTAGGCAGTAATTCAACTGAAGAAACTAGTTGCTTTCTTACATCCACCTGCAACACAGCCAATCAGCTTTGTACCACACCTCCAAGAAAGCCAATCAGCATCCAAAGTTCATCTTAAAAGACCTCCGATCCGCAACTTGTCTGCTCCTAGTGCACAGGCGGTGGATGCGCTATGTGACTCATTCAGATGACACAGTTTCAACTCACCTCCAGCCCCTCCTCCACCATCACAGGTAAAGCTTCATCAGGGTTTCATTACTCCCGGACTCTTACTGCATTCTGCGTGTCATTTCAACCAGTCAGGCAGAAGACCGCCATGTTGAGCCTGGTTCTGCCAGAGGTTTCTTCCCAATGGGGAGTTTTTCTTCCTCATCATGGAAAGATTCTCTCAACCTGTGTTATGCAAGCCAGACTTCCATCTTCCAGATCCCAGAGTGAAGCTCTAGTATCAGCTCAAGCAGTCCACTGGATTTCACCATTAAGCTCAGCATACCTCCTCGCCAACCAGCAGTCTACAGACTGACCAACTTCATCTATCACCGCTCCACCACCAGTTTCAGGCCTGGGGGGAAACAGCCCTATTCTTTGCTCCTGTTCAAGCATATCAATATTAAGCGTTATGTTTCCTGCCGAGGTCTGAGCGCCAAAGACAAAATAATTGTATCAATAAATTTCTTCTAATTATCTTTTCTCTTTGTGCGAGTTTGTCAGATTGAACTGGTGAAAGCTTTACCTTTCATATACACTACTGAAAAGCTATTGCAGATTTCAGTTCAAAAGAGGAAGGCATTTCGGTGAAACCGGAAGGAATCTCATTAAACCGGAAGTTTTTTAAACAGAGGCCATTCCAGTTAGCCCCGTAGATTTTTATAAAATAAATTAATTGATTATTGCTCAGCTATCTGCTGAAAACCTCACAGAATCAGGGACATTACTCTTACTTACTCTTACTCTTACTTCTTACTTATTTTGGTTTCAACGGAGGCCCTGTTCTGGTCTTGTGCGACATTCTGTTTCTCTATGAAAATCTGTTCCCCTTGTTTCGGGAATGCGCATTGCAGCCAGAGAGGTGGATCTGATCATTTTCAAAGGGGTTCTGAAACATTTCTCGTATAATCATGTCAAGGCAGGCACATTCAGTTTAATCGGCAGCTGTTTTTTTGTAAAATAAATAAATAAACAAGGTCTTTTGCTGTTTTGTGTTGTCACTTCAACATGTAGTGTGTATTTATAATTTTTCATCGCTGATATAAGAGGATGGAAACTGGCTGATAGCAGGGCACAACAATTTAGACTTCCTGCAAAGATGAGAGTGTAGAAATCCTGTTCTAATATTAAATATTACAGATTATAGAATAACAAAATTTCTAGTATATGACATGCTGTCACACATAAAATTTTTTGAGAATTTGGAAACAGTTGCTCGATATTTCCCAAAGATATGGGAGAAGGAGAGGAGAGAATGGATATTTTAGCTGCCTTAAATAATCTGTTCCCCCTCCATAACATAGGAAGAAATTAATTTACCTGCAAGTATTTAACTGTTTTTATTCCTCTCTTCATTAACAACAAACCCTGTGGATTTGGTGACATTTGATCATTATTTGCCAAAATTAAAGGAGTGGAACCATATAATTTAGTTTACTAAGATAAATACTTTCCTCTCCATAACATGTGAACAAATTAATTTACCCGCAAGTGTGTAACTTTATTTAATCCTATCTCTTTATCAACAACAAATCCTCTGATTTTGGTAGCATTTGCTCCTTGCTTGCAAGAGTTATGAGGGGGGAACCATATAGTTTAGCAAACTAAAATAATCTGTTCCCCTTCCATAAAATGGGAAGAAATTAATTTACCTGCAAATCTTTAACTATGCTCGTTGTATGTATGGATTCCAAAATAAGCTAAACTGAGATTATATATTTAAATAGAGGCTTCTATTGCACCACCTTACTGCATAAATATGCTCCACTTTTCACATGTCAAGATCCATCAAAGGAACAATGAGAGAGTCTACATTCATAAAGTTCCAACAGTGTTTTGTAATGGAACATTACACTGTAATGAGCAACCAAAAATTGTTCTTTATGGAGCTACTAAAGCTCTGTGAACCGGAGAAACACAGCCCACCACCATGTGCTATATTACTGTCAGAGCGTTACACTGACTGAAAGTCACAACCATTAATTTGTAGATCTTTCCTTCTGAAAGTAAGGAGTCGTAGAGCACAGTTTTGTTTAGCACTAGACAGTCATCTCTGCTTCTGTGGAGGGCAACAGATTTCCTGCCCCTCCTTTGACTTTGCCCCTGCTTGTGTTTTGCACTTCATGATTCAAACATGCTATTTTTTGCATCTAGATGAAACCAGATGTGGAATAATTTTAATCAGCGGTAAAAGTTAGGCTCCCCTTTCTCCTGGGACTCTAATCACCTTAGAGTTGTTTGAGTTTTAACACTCACAGATGTGCTCGTATACGTCCAAGTTCGTTTCCTTATCTGAAACCTTCAGTGCAGTGCACAGTAGTAAAAACCCTACAGAAGCTGCACCAGGGAGGCTCGTTTTCTCTGCTCATTTTATTTGCCTCCTGCTGAAAAATAAGACTTTAACCTGATCCTGATAGGTGGCATGTTTTTGAATTCATCACAATGTTTCGAAAAGGCAGAAAGCTTTCTCGCAGGCCAGCAATTCCTTTTTCTTTTCTTTTTTTTAAAAGCTGAATAATACATGCATATTTTGATGTGAACCGGTAAATTCAATAGCTTATGTGGAAAAGGATTGCTCTCAACCATTCTTTGCAGGCAGCCATTTACTTTCTTTAGGTCCAGTCTCCCATAAATAATTTGCCTTCAACCTTCACATGCATAAAAATTGCAACTTGTTGGTTATGAGAGAGAACAGTGAGGATGCACTTTGAATGCCAATGTAGCGATGAATAAACAATGGCTCACTGCTCCAAGAGCAATGCAGAGCTGCCAGAAGACATTGCTTTGAGTCCGTAGGCTCTCTTAATGGGTTTTGCCACAGACCAAGCCTTTCAGTCAGCTGTGAATGGGAGACTGTTTTGATCTATGGGAACACTTTAATCATTTCTAACAAAGCAACGATTCCCTTGGCACTTTGGACAACCTTGGCCGACTCCGTCTGATTATACCTCATCCAATCAACACTCTTTAAACCATAACTTCTGTGAGAGAAAAAGTCATGGCACATGAGAAATAAAAATCAAACTTACTTTCAGAGCCTGTTATTGTCAACAGAGGTACCTTGTATGGTGCTCATAACATCTATCACAACAAACAAATGCGTTAGTTGTGCATTTTAATACCATACCCTATAGATCTTACATTCAAAACCATAAAAATAGTCCAGCTCTTCTGTAGTGCATCTGAAACAATATGAGATGCTTGAAAAGTAAATGAAAGCCTGTGATATTCTTTAAAGGCAGTGGGAGGCTTTATAACCAGCTTTGCAGTGTTACAGTGCCACCTGGTGAGCAGTGTTGGATGATAATGTCTGCCGAACAGGCTCCCTCTGGATTGACTGCTTACTTAGTTATTTAAAGGATAATATTCAAATTATATATATATATATATATATATATATATATATATATATATATATATATATATATATATATATATATATATATATACCCAATTACTTTGGGAATACAAAGTAAAAAGCTTTCATCATGCTTTGAATAGCCTTGGTTTTAACGAACCCTATAGCACAAGGAAATATGAAGCAAGGGACACAGATGGACTTAAGGAAATACGTGTGTTCTTATTACAGTGTCATCTTACATGATATCTAACTTTTATAGAAGCACAAACATTGAACAACAGGCTTTTTGATCAACTCAAACTATATACAACCATCAAAATCACTCAGAGGAAATTATTAACAATGCTATTAAAATTCTGTTTCAGCTTACAGATTGCATTTCATTAACAGTGTCACAGTTTTTTAATTCTTGCACGTTATTGGATATCAAAACTTTCTTTATTATCAATAGATAGTAATGACAGGCCAAGCAAAAGCTTACTGTCATTATTTTTTTCCAGTTGCATATAAACAATTTGTATCTGAGGCAAATAATTTTATTATGGTTGATCTGCTTACATATTAAAGAGACATCCAAATCCTGCATAAATATAGTTTTAAATTAATTCTTACTGCCTTTAACCAATGCTTCTACAGTTACAGTTATTTTCAATGTAATAAAACGTACAACTGTGAGGCTGTATGCATGTGCCTGTCTGTGTTGTCTCTCACCTCTTCTCCTCATCCTGGGTGAACCCAGGCAGGTGGAGCAGCACAGATGAACCTAATCAGAGCTCCTCGCTCAAGTAGGAGTATTTAAGAAGACGATTTCCTCAGACAATACTCTCACTTATTGTGTGGTAACTAGGCCTTATCTTGTGTTCCAGGATTACCTGCCTTGTCTCTCCTTCCGGATCAAATCTCTTTACCTGGTGTCCCAGGTCCACCTACGCTCATCATCTCCCAGCTGCCTCTTAAAAGAAAAAACCTCCCCATTTCTCCTCTGTGGCTCAATAACTCCAGAGGCCCAAACCACCCCATCCAGCCTCACTGATCCTCCAACTCAGTGTCCTTTTGCCATAATCTGATTAAGCAGCTCAAACCTGACTTTCAATCATTTAAAACCCATCATATCATTGTTTCCATAACTCATTGACTTCTCTTTCTATGAAATCCCACAAATCCAGCATTCAGACCCCCTTCCAGCTGAGGGTCTTGTTACATTAAATAAACCTTTTATCAATTCTTTCCCTGTGTTTTAATTTTTGATACTTAAGGGTAAAATATTGGTTCTGATACGTTAAAATATGAGCTGTTGTTTTGTTTTTTTGTTGATAAACACCAAATCGACAAGTCTTCTCCAGCCTTGTTTTCATCACTCTTCTCCAGATGTAGCTCTGCTTCGCCAACAGAGCACTAAAAGGCACTTACTGTACCTTGTTGCTTTTGGGTTTTTCTGCGTCTGACAGGTCAAAATGTTTTCTGAAAAGTAAGTCTACACATGCTCCATGGTGTCAATTGCTGAAATGAAAATGTAAAGATATCAGCATGCATGTTTAAGGGTTAGCAATTGAATCTAAGCCAAACATTTGACTAATTAACATTTCTACATTTTTAGGCTATTTTAAAAATAAAATGTTTACTGCTCTGTTATTTTTGACATTTTGTAGCTTTTTGTGAGTTTAAGATCATCAAAGAATATAAATCAGCAAACAGTTGAATAAGCTTTGTACTACCACTACTGTATAGCATATAATTTTAATGTGTTACATAAGGCTGTTTTTTTGTATGATTTTAAAAATTGGACAAATAAAGTTAAAATACTTGGTGCATGGGTCACATTTATACAAGCAGGTAAATAATACTTTAAACAAGGAATTGAACTATTTAAGTCATGCGCTGACAACACCTAAGTCAATCCTAAGAATCACACAAGAAGTCTACTGTAGAACACTAAAGAAAAGTAAAACAATAAAAAAATGTCAGATGTTTGATAACACTAACTCTTATTTCATAAACTTTTAATACATGGAGGAGTGTGCTAAGGCGTTTTGTTTTTACTGCAACATTTCTCCATCAAATGTTGTACATTTCTCTACTTTATTTTTATAGCAGATTTCAGTAAGATTGCAGTGGCATAAAGGTAATTATGTAATAAAATAGGAATGATTGAAGTGAATTAGAACTGATCATTAAAGTAATAATTTGCTTTTGAAAAATGAAATGATTATTATTAAATGAAAGAAAGTTTGACTACAAATTTAAATTGTTAAAAAGCCCATTCAAAAGACACTAAACTAATTTTTTATCTCGATTTAAAATCCTGGATATTCAGCAATTGTCCAGTTTTCACATTTTATTCTGGACCAGTGGAGTTTAAGAACTTAAAGATAGTTAGCAATGTTCTTCTTCAAGTTCTGGTTCTAGGTAAGCAGATTAGGTTTGGGCCCGAAGACCTCAGAGGTCTGGATGGTTGAAACACTTACAATGTAATGTATTTGGTGCTCAGCCGTTATTTATATACTAACAGAAGTATTTTGAAGTCTGTTATCTGAGATACGGGGAGCCAGCATAAGGACTTATAGATCTGTGGTGCTGTGCTCCCCTTTTTTAGTTTTAGTGAGGACAAAGGCAGCAGCCTTCTGGATCAATTGCAGCTTTCTAATAAACTTTTTTTGCAGACCAGTGAATTCACCATCACAGTAATCACTTCAACTAAAGATAAAAACATTAATAACTGTTTCGAGATTCTGGTGAGAGTGTCATGATTTTTGCGCTGGGGACTGGCTCGATTGTTCATTCCATTCACCTGCCTAGCTTTGCCCAGCTTCTCATCACTGTTCATCTATTCCACCTTCTCTAGTCTATTTTACCTGCCTGCTTCCAGTCATCGGTGCCAGATTATTCAAGACTTTGGTGAGAGTTCTCTAGCATACATGATTGTGTTCTGATTGCATGATCCTGACCCATTCTGCATTTGGACTTCTGAGCCTGCCTGTTCTGCTGTGTTGGCTTGACCTGCCTTAGGACTCCTGCTGGATACTGCCTGTTGACCGAACCTGGATCTGCTTCCTGACACTGACCTGGATTTCCCTTCAGTACCTCTTTGGATCTCTGATCTTCTGGCTTGGACTCCTGTGGACCTCTTTCACAGCAGTTTTGGCTTCTTCCTCTGGATTGCCCTGCCTTCCTTTGTCTGCTTGGATCTGATCTCCTGCCAGTTTTGTAGTCTTCAAGGCTTCAGTCTAGAATACTCTTGGCAGGATTCAGTACGTCTTGTTGGCAGCCGCCTGGCTGGAATCAACCTCATTCTCTGGGGACGGACTGAACTTAAAGACCAGGTTAGTGACTCACACATTCGTAATCATCCTTCTCCAGATTAACATGGTCACTAACCTGTTTTTCCCTCCTGCAAAGGTTACTGTCTTAGACGCCCTAGCTGCCCACTGCCAATCCGTCATTTTTAAATAAACACTTTTGGGAAATCTATGTCTCCCTTGAATACTAGGTTCTCTGTCCTGAGCCTTGACATAAAGATTAGTCCTTTAATTCTGAAGATTTTCTTTAGGTCATAGAATGCCGACCTCATTATTGTATTTATTTACCACTGCTTTTTCAGCACTGAGTCTATCACTGCAAATGTTCAATAGTCTTTTTTTGGTCCAGATATTATTACGTAAGTTTTGTTTAGATTTAGCTGGAGAAGATTTTGGCATATCCATGCATTGATGCCTTTTATGCATTTACCCAGCACTTGAATGGATCCTTAGTCACCTGATGACATCCTAATTCATGGTCTTCATAGTTATAGTAACTTATTACGTTGTCTATTATAAACCGACTTAGGGGAAGAGTGTAGATATTGAATAGAAGGTGCTTTATGATGGACCCTTGTTGAATGTCACATGTTTCTTTCTGGTCTCTGATATAAACTTACTGAATAACGCAATACCTTTTCTGTCTTTTAAGTAGGATGTAAAGCCAATCGAGTACTGCACCAGAAAGGCCAACCTAGTTTTCCAGGTGCTGTTATAAAATACATTTTTATTAGAGTTCCTTTTGACTATGGAGTGTTCAGCAGGCCTGAATGCCACATTATGGTCTGATACATTTACCGCTTCGACAAGAACACTTCTGTACTATGGTTAGAACGTGAGCTAGAATGGAAGACATGTAGACACAGCTTTTTCAATAATCTTATAGATGGACAGAAGGCTTTAGATGGGTTTGCAATTTGGCAGTAGCAGCTTGTCTAAGTTCTTTTTTTCCAACAGCTGTTTGATAACTGCGGGTTTTAATGCATGGGGGAAAACACCTGACAAAAGGGACGCATTTATTATTTGAGTTATATCCAATATAATGACAAGGCAGAGCTTTCTTAAAGAAAGCTGTTAGTAAAATATCAAGGCAGCAGGAAGAAGCATTTAGTTGGTATTAAATTTCTGCTAAGTTTTTGTAGTTTATTTGGTAAAATTTTAAGATATGATCAAAATCAATTCTCATTGGAGATATCTTTAGTATTGGACTTCATAAGAAAAACAGCCTGCCCCTCAAATATTTGTGTTTTTTTTCAGTGAAGAAGTGAATAAATCCATTGCAGACCCTGGCTGAGTAAAGTTCAGATGCTACAGTTACAGTAGGGTTTCCAGTGCAAACAAGGGATAAATATAAATAATGTTTTTGCTGGTGATCTCACAGAAGAGCATTTATCTTACAGTTGTTACAGTTAATTTATACTCATAAAGCCTCTCTTTATAGATGTTATTGTGAACCTGGAGACCAGTCTTCTACTACCGGTACTTGCATTCAACTTTTGAACACTCCCCTGTTTCACCTCTGACTATTGGAGCACTTGATTATCATTAAAGGAAAAAAAAAAGGTACGTGACTAAAACCTTTTTAGGTTTTGGTTGACTAAAACCAACTAAAGCTATCACTTATCGTAATGACAAAAATGAGTTTAAGACTAATAA
Source organism: Cyprinodon tularosa (assembly GCF_016077235.1). Lineage (NCBI taxonomy): Eukaryota > Metazoa > Chordata > Actinopteri > Cyprinodontiformes > Cyprinodontidae > Cyprinodon > Cyprinodon tularosa. The sequence goes on along the minus strand of NW_024039241.1, from coordinate 1,006,601 downwards.
TAGTAGTTTTTGTCCTGAAAATTAAAAAACTAAGACAAAATCTAAGATGGCTGTCAAAAACATTTGTTAAAAATCGTTTAAATAAAACATTTTAAATAAATGTTTAATTTGCAATAAATTTTTCAAAGAAACAAATATGTTAATTTGACAAATACCAATGCAACTATAGGCACTATGTGGCTAAAAACAATTGGTTTTCAAGGTTATTTGATCATACTTTTATACTGTATATATCGTGTATCGTGATATAGCCCAAAGATATCATATAGCATTTTCCTCATATCGTCCAACCTTACAGATATTTTTTCAAACAAACTTAAGCACACATTTAACAAGTTCAATGGACTGTTATAACAGACGACATACAGTATCTTTATATTTCTTATTTGTCACTAAAATAACTTGTAACTTGTCCTAACAGAATGTCTTCATTTAAATGTTGAAATAGCCAATGTTCAAAGTTTATGATAAAATGTGTAAAACACCACATGGTTAAAAGTTTATAAAGAGGAAGTATTTCTTTATTTTATGACAAAACCACAATGCCATATAAAATACACTTTTTATTATCTAAGAGCTTGAGTTGATTTGCCTTAAATCCAGCATATTTAGCCACAGTAGCTTCGACTTTAACAGAAACCATACAGCACTCACGGCTTGGATATCATTTAACAAGAAGAGCTTGTGAGCGACCCCTGAAGAGTTAGAAAGCATGAGGTTATCTTTAGATTTTACCCCCCGAAAAGTGCTATTTAACAATGATTCTGAGCAAGCTGCTTCTTACAGAAAAAATATAAGCTTTATGTCTCCATCTACACCATGTTAAGACAATGTGTTTCATCCACAGTTATCCTCAAAAGTGCTTGTTGAAGTCTGAGCAGACTGTAGAATAGAAAACAAAATATACAGTACATTGGCCACATATTATATGTGTGTTACTCCTATACGGTACTGGCCACATTTATTGGCATCCCTGACAAGTATGGTTAAAAAGCTTTACAATAAAATGTGTAAAGATGCTTCACCTTTTTTTTGACACACATTTATTTCAAGGCTCTTTTTTTTTATTTAAAACCTTCTAAATAGTCTGGAAGGAGATTAATGTGTGCTTTGTGCATCACAGCTGGAATGAGTCATAGTACATCTCTAGATTTTGAAGGCAGGCCGACACTTTGAGGTTCACATGACCATTAAAACAGAAGCAGGACTACAGCCTCACAGATCCTCTATCCTAGTCATCAGGGAAGATTATTTTCTTTCTCATGTGTTCATGCTTTATTTACTTCAGACTCACCTAGCCAGTTTGATGTTAAAGCCAGATCTGAGGCACACCTCACCAAAGGATATATTTTCAGTAATAGTCATGAAAGAATTAGGACATCTCCGCATGGCTGCATTTATGATAGTATGACAAAAAAATTTTTTCCTGGGGTGCCTCTCAAAAACAGTCCAGAATTCATACTTTCTAATGGATGTTATAAAAAACATAAAAATGGTGCCTTTAAGGCAGCACTCTGTGAAGATTTTCTTTAAAGCTGCTCTTGCCCTGTCTCCTAACCAACAGATATGCTGCTTTTTGAAAAATATGTGTTTCGAAATGTTAGTAAATTAAGGGAATTTTGTAGAAATTCAATCCTATGCACAGGTGGCACATGCTTCGTTATTTGATGTCCTTCTCTTCTTCTTCTCTTCTTTTGCTGTGATGTCACTCATTTATGCTTCTGCAATAAAGTCTGAATTCAATTGAAGTTTTTTTCACATCTTTATCATGGGTGCCAGTAAATATATCCCCTTCTGTCAGTATAATACATTTTAAAATAAGTTATTATCTACACTTTCCTAAACTTAAAAATCATATTAAAACACAAATTTACCTTGTTATCCCTTGTTATGCAATTGAAACATAGAAAAGTATTTTTTTTCATACATGCTTCTTACACCTATTTCCACATTTTCAGTGTTAAAACAAAAGGTTTATTCCCTTAAAACGTTTTCCAACAGCAAAGTCCATACTATAAGCCTCATTTCATATTTAGCAGCTCCATAGAGTAAAGCAAAACTTGGTCTGTTGGTCTGGCTGAGGATAAAGTGCAGGTGTCCTTTGGACCCAACAACGAAGTAGATGAATAAGCAGTGGACTGAGATCACTTATAAACCCCCACCCTCTGATCTTAGAGCAGGGTGATAAAAACCTTCATGAACCAGAACATTGGACAGCAGTCTCTGCCCTCGGGGAGACATGCAGCTCTGTCCAGGTAAATATCCTCTGGCAGATTTTCCAGATCTTGTGGATTTAGATCTTGGTGCTGCGTAATACCCCTCCATGTGGTCATATTGTGTGGGCTTGACTTTAGTGCTCTGAGTCCGTCTGTTGAACTGGGCAGGGAAGGGTTCCATCTGTCCAGGATCCAGGGGAGATTTTGATTGGTAATGATAGTAGTGACGATGTTCTCTGGTGCTCTGTGAGCGTATCGGTCTTCTCAGGATGCTGGGATTTTCAGCACCAGCCAGCAATGACTCATCCTGTCCGTAGCCTCTTGCTTGGCACCTGTGAGTGAGTTCAATGTTTTTCAGGTTAGGGCAGCCTCTGTCAGGCAGGGAGGGGACTTTTCGGAGAAGTGGTTGCTGCGAGTAGTCCTCTTTAATATGAATCCGTCTCACTGGGCCAAATTCGGCACCAGACCGGTGGCTACGACGTTGACTGGAGACCTCAGGGAATCCTTGCTGGGAACTCATTCTGGGTGAGGTCGGGGATGTAGTTACAGCCTTTTCACCTTCCATGTTGTGGGCAGAGAGAAGGTTGCCGTTTCCAGGGTCTGACTTACTCCTCGTGTGCATTATGTCCCTTGGTGAGTCTGGAGTCTCACAGGGAGACACAGAGTGGTACGTCCCCTTATGTGTCTCCTGTTGAACTGGTTGATATATTACCCTTTCAAAAACCTCTGCATCTCTAGCTTCATAAACCACAGTGTCTCTGCTTTTTATGTAGAGCTCCCTATTAACAGGGGGGATATGGCGAGGAGAGTAGTTGTAGTATTCTGACGGCTCACCTTCTCTTGTGGAGTGAACACTGAATGTCTGTTGACGATGGATACCACTTTGCCGACGGGGATCAAAGTAATGAGATCTTGGATTTTCCGCGTTTGAACCGGCATGGTATTGGTGTTCTGGCAGTAGGTTCTGAAACTGTGTCCGTACAGGGTTGAGGCCAGCCTGGATTAGTCCTTGATAGGGTAACTCAGGGCTTCTCTTTTGCTCTACGTAAAACATGGCATCAACAGGCAGGATTTCTGTGTTAGCAAGCTCATAATGACTTATCTGTGGGGCATGGAAGGAGTGTGCCCTGCGGATGGCAGGGTTTCTTGCCACTCTGTCCTCTGAGCTCTGCCATTGACCATGTTGCTTCCGCAAATCACCCCGGTAGCGCCTGTACTGGGGTGACAGAGGTTGCCTCAGACCTAAGGAGCTGTAGTGGCTATCAGATGACTGCCTGTACAGGCCTTTATGTCCAGAGAGGTAAGGTGGCAGAGCACTGGGTCGAGGATAGGGTGGTGCAGGTGTTTGACCCAAATGCAATGGCCGGTGATGGTACTGTGGATGATGATGGTGATTACTAAAGGCATCCTCACTAAACCCGGGAGGACTGTCCTCCTCTGGGCTATAGTGATGGGGTGAAGAGGTCTGCAATTGGCGTGGAAAGACCTCTTTGATAGATGCAGGCATCAAAGGCTCTGCCAGGACAGATCTGAAATTAAAAGCATCCACAGAGTCGGTGTTGGCATACACAGGAGAGGCTGTTGGGCTCCTTGCCGAGCAGAAAGGCTGACAGGGTGTGGAAACTCCAACACTCTGGTAAGTGTGCTGTTCTTGTTTGAACTCTGTCTCTCTTTCCTCCCTTTGCTCCTTCCCCTCAGCGCTGCCTTCATCCAAGCTCCCTGACCCGAGGGGGCTGACATTAGGGGTAAAATTGCACACACTTTCCTGGCTTTCGCCTACCTGAAACTGTTCTGAGCAAATGTGTGAAGAGCAGAACTGGACAGGATTAGGAGAGCGATGGGTCTCCCCAGCTGTTTGCCACTGGGACCCTGAGCTCCCACGAGGGCCACGGTACTCCTGAGGATGGGCTTTGAGGTCGAGAACAGAGGGTCGCTGCAGTCTGTGGTTATGTGCATGACTTCTTCTGTGGGATGCGTTGCTTGCCTGATGGGCAGACTCAGCCAGGGCCAAGGCCAACTTGCGTGCAGCACTCATCGAGGGGGGGTGAGGAGGAAGAACAGAGACTGAACTCATAAGTCTATCTGTTCCTGGGGAGGGATAAGACAAACAACGCTACAGTATGACAGGACAAACAAAGCTATGGTAACACATGATGGGACAAGACACAAAAGCTTTCATAAGAAACTACATAGGGCATTAATTGTTACATACTTACTGATTATATATATATACAGATTTTTTTTTTACTTATATATAAAAATGTGTCTTGTATAATTATTGATAGTACTAAAAACATTTCACATTTTGCCCTTACCTAAACAGCAAACATTGTGCAGAATGACAATAATAAACATTTTTAATTATTTTACCTGTAAAAATCTGTGTGGTGCGTATTTGTTTTCTAACCCCATGGTCAATACTTTTACTGCAATTCCCCTACAAGTCTTTTAGGATATGTTTCTACCAAGTTAAAACATGGAACATTCCTGATTGTAAAATAGTTCAAACTCAGTCAAGTTGAATGGACGCATCTGTGAACAGCAATTTTAATACTTATTTAAGATGCTCGGTTGAAATTAAGTATGCATTTTGGATGGGCCATTCTAAATCATTAATATACTTTAATCTAAATCTACTATTTTATTGTAGCTATGGTTGAACTATATTTAGAGTTGTTGTCTTGCTGAAAGATGAACTTCTGTCAGTCATTTGAAACCAAGAGACAAGTTTAAAGTTAACTACAAGGTTTCTGACACACTTATATGGACTTTTTTTGGTTCAACAATTGCTTTTTCCTCTTCCTCACTCACAAAACTCTTCCTCAAGGCTAGGGAAGCTGAGGAGTAGACGTTAACAGCTGCAACCATGCAGTCTCACCTTAAGGTTGGTTTATGCTCAGTAACCAGGTCTTCTGCGTGTGTTTAGCAGTTAACGCAGATATGCCCCCCCACCTTCCGCAGACACTGTGGTGCATCTCCCAAAAATTGTAGATGACCGCAGACAGTGCCACAGACATGAGGCCTCTGATTGGTCAATTCAACATCCGCTCTACACTATCCATATTTCCTGTTTGGTACCTTATTGGCTTGTTTTGTTTGTATGATCGCCATTGTGGAAAATAAGTTGTGATGATGGACCAGCTATAAGAGCGAGGTGCGCGAGAACCCTGGGACCCTTTTTCCACCTGATCCCCGCTCTTTTTTGCCCTCATGTCCCTCCGTTGTCGCACAAACTTGCCCCTTGCGTTTTTCCACTTCCTCACCGCCTCGGCCGTATCTAGACCCACAGCTACTTCGTGATTATCCCTCTTGCGTTGTGGAGTGTAATAACAAAGCGCAGACCATGCTTCAAAATTGAGTATAAATCAAAAATATCTGAGTCATACCTGCGACAAGCTCTCTGCTACACACCGCTGCTGGAGTATAACCAGCCCTTTTTTGTGTGGATACTCGCAGCTTTGTAAGTGTTACTTTTGACCAGCCGTGTGACAGTTTTCCTGAATAATGTTATTCATTAACAGCTTCAACAGATCTGGCATTTGTGCCTCACTCTTTTCAGTTTTGAATAATTGATGAGTACTCTGTATGCTAAAATGTTTAAAGCCTCAAATATCTTAAATCCTAGATCTGCTTTAAACTTCTATAAAACTCATCCTAATATTTTCTAATATCTAAGGCCTGAACAGCACAGCTGGAATTATACTTGCAGGATACTAATGGCTTTTTATTAGCAGTATTGGGGGACAAGGGGCTATAGACAAATACACATCACATTTTTCAGATAAATCAGCTAATGTTTCAGATGTTAAATCTGGTTTTTGTACTTGTAACAGTATAAAATGTGAAAGGTACTATGGAAAGGTACAGTACAGTTCAAGTTTAAAAGGGAACTGACCTGGATCAGGGAGGTTCTGTGCAGTCTGACTGAGGTCAGTTGCAGCTGATGCCTGACTTGCTGTGTTGATAGGGCTGCTGTGCTGAAACGTGGCTCTTGGCTCCTTTCCATCTGCCACTGCAGCCTCCCACTTGCCCTCGTTGGGAGAGGAAGATGGCACGGGAGTCTGAACATCTGCCAACAATTTTAATGATTTCTTCCTCACTTTGGGGGAGAGATGCTTCAAGCTAACTTTTTTCCCACTTTTGCACAATGCTGGGCTGACATCTGGAGAATGCGTGCAGCCAAAGTTGTTCTGAGAAGATGCAGGCTCCGATTCACCGGAACACCCCACACCTTTCCTCCACCTGTTCCCATCTCTGCCGTGTTGCATTGCAGGAGTCTGGCTGCACTGAAAAGACATGGGGTCGAAGTCCAGGGATGAGATGCCTGCAGCCGGTGGGGAGAGGTCAAGATCGTCCTCGGAGTGGTTAGGGGTAACAGCTCTGCGGCTTCTGTCAGAACCGCGTTTGCTCTCGTTTGGCTGGTGAGCTTGGCGGTCCTCTTTTCCTCTTGAGTTGTGCAGGTCATCCCTGCTGGTGGCAGAAATAGCCTCACTGGTTGAACGAGGTCTGAGGGGGCGGTAACTTGGAGGCTCTGGGTTGGAAAATGAAAAATATAAATGTCATTAGGTCTAGAAAAAAATATATGTATATATATATGTAAACCAATAAGAATTTTGCAAAAGCTTTATTAGTTTTAAAGAAAGATCACCTAAATTTTGTAAAGAAGTAAGTGATTCTTCACTCTTAGTCGAGCGCATTGTGCCACTATCACCTCGTCCTCCTACAATCGTTTAAGCAGAAATTGTTCAAAATGAATTTCACAATGTCCATGACACATTCAAAAAGGAAAATAAGCTCCACAGGAAACTGACCTGGCAGTGCTATGCTTTTTATCTCATTAGGTTCACTGGGGTGTCGCTTCAGTTTACGCTTGGACACTGAATGGGACTTGCCAAGGTGGAAAAAGGACAGCCAGTTCCCCACTGGAGACTTCTTTGACTTCACAAGAGACCGCTTCCCACTGAAAAAATGAAGGTTTTAAAAGTGAAAATAGCTCTGTTAAAATGTAAGAAAAAAAAACACTTTTAAACCGTAAGTTAATCACAATTTATACGGTTGTAGTAAATCACAAAACATAGAAACTAAAGTAAAGTTGGTCTTATATAAGGCCATCATTTGTGGAAAGGTTTAAAATCATTTAGTTTTATCAGTTAAATCCTCAATAGAGAGTACAGAAAAGAAAGTCATTACCAAATGTACACAATGTGAAATGTGCTTTTGTTGCACCTTACAAAACCTGAACGTTTCTCCCTAAGTGTCCCACATGTAGGTTTTCAGTTTTATTGTTTACATTAAAATATCCAGGAGTTTTAACCTGGTTGTGTTGATTTTTAAGAGCCAAGTGCATACATATCTAAAAATTATTTTGAATTTTTTTTTTTAACCAAAAGTTCACCTTTTTAAAACAAATTTCCTAAATAATATGACGATATGAAAGGAACTAGTCTTTTTTTGTTTGCCATTTTTTTCAATCAAAAAAAGGTTCTAAATTCATTAATACTTTGGACACTTAAGTGCCCCCTGTCAGTCTTTTTGACAGTGATAGGTTTGGCCCTAAATGTAGTTTCTTTGGGTCAAAATAGTTCATATAATACAACATTGATATATCTACTTCAATTTAAATTTCCAGAATTTGTGAATTCGCAAATCTCCCGACAATTTATTTTGCTTGCACAGTGATGAAAAAAGAGCCTCTGCCCTTAAATAAGGAACAATGGTGAACCTAATTAATACACTGTCCAGAGAGAATGTACAGAATAGATTTCTCCCCTTCTTCATATGTTGAAATATAACAATTATTTGGGCTTCACCTGAGCAGCTATCTGTCCTTCATCCAAAGCTTCCTGTCAACAACTGAACAGAGAGCAGGTCTAATGTCACAGGCAGGAAGCAGCAGCCATTACAACCTGTCCTTGTCTATGAATGTCACTATAAAATGAAAAAGAGCTTAGATTTATAAGGAAACTCAGCCTATAACACTGGTTAGCTTACAAACAAAGATAATGTCAATGTTTTGGATCTGCTTTACTTTTCTTTTCGAGTTTTCATTGGTTTCATTTCCATTCTGAATTATTCTAGTTGTTTTTGGTTGAATTTTTTGAGTTCTTATGTATTTCTTGTTTCTGTTGCCCCCTTATGTCGGTCTCCTTCCCCTAGCTGTCATAGTCTTGGTTCTGTTATGTTTTCTTTTGAGTATTCAGTTTTACTTTGCTCCATGTTTTCTAGCTTTATTGGTTTAATTCTTATTTTGTGTTTTCTGGTTATATCTTAGGTTTTCAGGTTTTTATTTGTTGCCCTCTGGTGTTCTCCTTTTCCTCTAGCTCCTTTCCAGTCTGCTATGTTCACACCTGCTCCCAATCTGCTCATTAGTCTTCTTTTTGTTCAGTCTCCCATAAATACACTCCTTGTGCAGTTCCTCAGTGCTGGTTCCTTGTCAAACTTCCTCCAACTTCGTCTTACCGTGTCTTCCTCGTTGAGATGGTTTTCCCCTGTAGTCTCCATGGTTTCTTATTTGTTTTGTTTTTTTACCTTTTTCATGTTTGATTATTGGATTCCTGCCTCTGTTGTCGTTTAACCTTTCATTAAATCTGCAAGAAACTCATCTCTGCCTCCCTACCTCTGCTTTTGGGACCTCTAACCACAACCAAATCCTGACACTAGCTCTAAATGCTTCCATCTACCGTACAATTGCTCCTTGTGAGCTCATCAGCTCAGTCTTTGTTCTGTCGCCCATATATAGGCTGAATTCGAATTCAGGGGCTGCGTCCTCCGAAGGACGGGTCCGGTGTATCCTACGTAGTCATGGATATCCCGCGATTCATTGTGAGTCTAAGCAAGCCGGCTGCTTTGTGCTCAGAGGGAAAAGGTACTTGGCACCAAACAGTGATGAATATTAGAAGTGAGGTTTAATATAATACAAATATGTGAATAGTTCTGTCTGAAACTAGTAAAAATTGTTTTTTAAATGGTCATTGAGTGACATATGTGTTGGTAATGTTTGATTTATCTAAAGGTTTTTATCTGTTACTGTATTATTGGTTTCGCTGTAATTTAAGGACAGATTCTAATATATCTGCAATGTGGGGACTATAAATCTGATAGGATTTGTATTTTTTTTATTTCTATTTTGCACAATTTGCTTAACTGACTGTTATTGGATACAAGAGATTTTGCAGATATATATTTAATAAATACATTGTTTAGATTTACTTAGATCTTTCTACCCCTTAAATATTATTACATTGGCTTTTATTTGTTCATGCTGCCGGTGGTTGTCACCTTTATTCCACTCTGTATTCTCATGAGTGTAGTTTTTTGCTTACCTCACAATAAAAAAAAAGGAAAAAGAAACAGTTTTGAAAAGTTCGTTATTCATTTTTTTTTTTTTTTTGGAAAGTCTTAATCTCTACCTCTCTGTCGGCAGTTCGATGACAGTGTGAAATTTGCCCAGGAGAGCTTCGGGCCCTTCTCCGACCTCAATGTAGTCACTGGGGTTGAGGGAGGGAGTTGTAGCCGGAGACCCAAGCTGCGTCTGATTCCGAGCCTGTGCCTCCTCTAAAGACAGCAGCTTAGTGGACGGGGAGCAAACCATCAGAGACTTTGGTCTTGATAAAGTGTTGTTACCTAAGATGATTATAAACAAATTAGTAGACGAATAAATATACTCTCAGTCATCTTTTTTAACCACGTTTTACTCCTTCAGAAGGACCTACCAGTGCTTTCTCTTATAATAGCATTAAGTTTGGAGCTGAAAAGGGACTCTGTGTTGTTGAGAATGAACTCCACCACCACCGACTGGATTCGCACTTCCATGAAGGCTGCTGTGCCACTAAAGCAGGCCGACTCAATCTGTCTGGACCTGAAACAGAGCACAGTGAGACCTATTTCAGCTCTTCAGGACCACTGAGATGTGCCCTAGTTGGATGTGACAGAAGAGCTAAAAACAAATGCTAATCTCTGACAGTGCTGTGGCCAAGATAATCACCTGAGGAGGTTCGGTGCCCAGACGATTGCAAGGTTTTTAGTGTGCATGTTGGTGACAGAGCTAAAGGTGGCCAGACGGGACAGGTGCCTCATGAGGTACTCCAGAGTCCTTTGGATATAAATCAATTCTTATGGTTAAGATTGTTCACTATTGTTCTCTATCAAACATTTAAGGCATTGAGAGTTACTTCACTTACAGTAAGTGACATACAAATTGATTCTATTTACAAATTTCGCAACTTCTACATGCAGTTGGTTGCTGCTGTTTGGTGTATCAAATTAAATAACTTTGAATAAACTGTGCTTTCATTTCACAAATAACCACTTTTCATTTTTTGTATCAAATAAAATCCAAATAAAATATGTTGACATTTCTGATTGAGAAAGAAGGAGAAAAAAAAGTACAACAACAGTCAACTTTGACCAAAATGATACAGATTGATACAGTGACTGATAAACATTCACTTTTGTGACAGCAGGGTGCAGCAGAGAGCTATGAATCTGACCTGTAATGAGGAGGAGGCAGCTGCTGAATGACATTGTGGATTTTTACCAGCCTCTCCTCTTCTGTAGCTGCAGACACAGCTTCCTGTGACGACACAGAGGACAAAGCACAAATCACACATGCAAGCCTAATAGTCAGGCAGAGGGGGGTTGCATTAATATCTACTCTATTGCTCCCTTTCATATTCAGGATTTTCTTTTGGTTTCACAAAAAAAATATGAAATGCCTTTGTCTTTTATGTATATCACTGAAAGGTCAGAAAGTCTGACTGAATCCTATATCAGCTTCCATTGAATTTTTATAGTCATATCCGTTGATGCTTACTGAGAATCGTTCGTAGAGCTGGTAGGTGAGCAGGGGGTTGGGCAGTTCTCTAAAGTAGAGCTTGCACAGGGAACCCACTGAGTGGATGTCCTGTCTGAAAACGTCTCTGGTCAGATCTGGGATCTGCTCAGAGTCAAACTCATGCCTAGATATGGGGAAAGCAAAATGAGATGTTAGAAAAAAACAAGTAAATAGACATGGTTTTAACCAATCTCAGTATGAAATACTAGATAGACTTTTTATTGTATGTAATATTTCCTTTTTTTTTTTTTGGAGAAAGTTGAATAAGAAAAGATTTTCTCTGGCTCCACAAAGTAAAGCATTTTTTAAAAGCAGAATGGTGTTTAAAATGATGTTAATGACTTTATCTTAATTGAGTCTAGGAGCTTTGCTGACAAAGCCTTTGCTTATGCAACTAATACCTATCCATCTCAGGTCAATCATTGCGTGTTTATTAATGACCACTTTTTCATTTATTTTGTTCTTATTTAACCATAAATAAAACATTTGGTCTACTAGAGAAAATTCTTCAGCAGCACCACTTACATATGGAGCACTCTTAGATTTATCTTATTCTCATATCATGCTGTTGTTTTAATTTATGTTGTTCAACCACATTTAAATCTCTTTTCTTAATCAAATAAAAACTTACTATACTAAACTGTGCTATTCACACACACATAATGCCTTCCAATCATGCTTTGGCTCTTTCATCTATAAAATGTTCAGCAGGTGAGGAAATCTGCTTATTTAACAATGGACTTGTATTGTTACCACTTTGAATCTGAATGTATATCATGAATTACAGGGAAGGAACAAACCGTAGTTTTTGTATGTTGGAGGAGATCCCTGAGAGTCGGTAGATGCCATCCACGACTCCATTTTTCTCAATAAATTCAGCGCAACTCTTAACAACCTGTGGGACTACAGGAAACAAAAAAACATTAATTTATAATGTTTGTCTGGCTGTATGTTTGTGTAAATATATGTCTATGCACCAGTAATAAATAAAAGTCTGCATGTATAAAATGAGGGTACAACTGGCATTGACAAATTCAATACTTCACAATTTAACATTTATTTTTTGAAGCAGTGGTAATGATACCAAGTCAGAAAGAAGCTAATTAATTTGGCAAATTTTGGACAAAGGCATGCCAAACCAGACAGGAGGAAGCCTTATTAAAATATTTTATGGTTTGAAATAAACTAGGTTTTGTGAACAATCAAGAATCTACTTCAGTTATAAGCTCACAGCAGAGAGACATTATATGAAACCTTAGAGGAATTCAGAATGGAGAAGTATCTTCATATGTGTATGTTTTTGTGTATTTAACAAATACATTTTTTGTCTGTATTAAGGTTTTTCTTTGATTTGAAACATTAAAGTAAGATGAAAATTAAGAAATGCACCATATTTAAGAAGCAAATCCAGTCACCGCACCATTTAAGCAGTGCAGATGCTCAGCACTCTGAGGTTTTTGATCATGGTGGAGCACATTCTCTTTGGTGCTGAGGCCTGGATCACTAAACGAGATGCCCTTCTGACAATCCTAATGCCATCTGATACTACGGCTATTTTCAATTAAAGGAGGGCTGATCTGTTTTGCAAGAAGATATGCTCCTTTTTTGGTATTTAAAAAAAAAAGGACATAAGTTGAATTCCAATAACAACAAAAACAAAGCTTAGACTGTAAATACTAACACCCAAATGTGCCTTAAATTATTAATCACATTTCCCAAAACTTTCATAAAGCTCTGGACTGGTGTTGGTAATTTGAATTAAATTCAAATTATATAAAGACATAAAATTTTTAAGATCTCGGCTTCAACTGCAAAAAGCAAGCTTTATTTGAACAGCCAGAGAGTCCTGATGGAAATGAAACAAAGAGATTGAAGATGAACATGATTCTAATCCAATAACTGCCATTTCATTTCGTTTCAGTATAGCTGGCTATGAGAATCAGATTTCTATGAACAGAATCTTTGGCTTACTTTGTTTTACCTCTAAGCAGATCTTATTTCAGAGTAAATTACAATACATTCACAACACAATAAAAAAAAAAAAAAAAAAAAGAATGAAATCCAATGTTTCACCATCGTGTCCTGAGTTGTGGAGATGCTCTCCCAGGTCGCAGCCAAACACTCGCTCTTTGAGGATTCCACGCTGACGCAGCTTCTGTGGTGGCGGCCGAGACTTCATAAATGACCTCAGGAAGGTTACAAGCTTTCCATGTTTCTTGCACACTGATTCAACACACAAGCACAAAAGCATCTTTAAAAACTATTACATTTGATGTAGTTTAGGTCCTCTATGATAGTTCAACAAGCACGTACGCACACTAAGTAGTACCTGGCTTTGGTACTGAGTTCTGAATACTGGGAGGGATCTTTTCGTTTATCAGCTCCACACAGTCACAGGGGAAGAAACCAACCTGCAAGGACAAAAAGAGACTGAGGAAGCAAATACAGAGCAAGTATTTTAGCAGAACGTTGTGAAGATGCAGAAAAAGTTCAGCAGTCTGACAGCTTCACAGTCTGCTTGACAGAGCCAAACTCTAGAGTTTCTGGTTTCATCTGATGAAACTCTAGAACTTGAGAATAAATGTTGATGTTGTCTTTAGAATAATGAGAACAAACGACTACCAAAGCTCTGACAGGTTGTTTTGAATAAGCTTCTTTAAGCATGAACCCATGAAAAAGGTATTTATTTTCTAAGGTGATCTGTGGGATCATCAATGCCCAACATTATGTTTTCATTAATGCTTTTTCCTTTTCAGAAGATGACTGAGAACTTATATTTATAGAATAACATGAGTTATTTTTGAAGAGGGGGCATTCTTATTATTACTAATAGAATAAATATTTTATTATAAATGCAATATTTTGATTGATAATGTGATCTATCTATGCTATAATCTATCACATTTATAAGTAGTGTTGCGCCAATGCCATTTTTTTGGCCCGATACTGATACCCGATACCTGGCTGTGCAGCGTTGGCCGATACCGATACCATACCGATGCATTCTGTTTGAAACTGATTTGTGTGTGTATATATGAAGAACTGCATAGTACTTGGATGTAAAATGCCTAAAATAGTTGAATAAACTTTTGGCTCTCAAAATGGTATCGGCACCCTATTTGTTGGTACCTTCCGATACCGATACGACCATTTTAGTGCTGGATTGGGGCCCCACCCGATACTGGTATCGGTGCAACACTATTTATAAGTAATGATGATGATGAGTAATAATTAGCTCAATATAATTTATAATCTTATTTATGTCTGCTTTACCTCCATTGGCAAAATTAAGGCTTGAAATTTGGAAAGCATCTTTGAGCTCCACTTTGAAAGATCAACATTATCCATTTGGATTAGGAGATTAAGAAAACATCTTACTTTCCCTTTAAGGTGAGATGTTTTTCAAAATAAAAGCTTTAATTTTATAATTATATTATAAAATTAAAACATTAAAACTTTTATAAAAAAAAAAAATCATACTTTAAAGGGGAAACAAAAGAAACATTCTTCTGACAGGTTCATTTAAATGAGGTATATGGATTTTATTGTATTCTCATTTACAATCATTTGGCAAATTAGACTAAATAATGTATACACCGTTAGTGTACTGTGTATCCAATAAGGCAAATTATATACTCAACAAAAATATAAAGGCAAAACTTTTGGTTTTGCTCCCATTTTTATAAGATTAATTCAAAGATCTAAAACTTTTTCTAAATGCACAATGTTGCGCTCCACAAGTGGAGCATGTGTTGAAAAAAGTGGTAGGTTTTTGAGTTCATCTCATAAAAAATGAGAGGAAATCCAAAAGTTTTGCCTTTGTATTTATTGAGATTACTTAGAATTCAGTATAAAGTGTGTAGAGCAGGTTTACCTGAAAGCCATGCTTCCCCCTCCACCAGCCTGTGTCTTCTTTTGGAGGCATGTCGATGACAGACACAATATCTCCTACCTAAGTCAGACAATGCATTTTTAAGAAGCTCATCTCCACAAAAAGTTGAAAAACCATAGTATAGAAATATGGTTGATATACTGATTGAAGACTAAGTATATCTTCTACTGCAGCATTTACCTCAAAGGTTAGCTCATCTGTGGCCTGAGCAGTGTAGCGTTTGGTGACGTGGGCGGCAGCAATGGCTGGGACATTGATCGAAGCTTCTTCAGAAACCAGCAGATGGTTCCCCTTGTTGTCGATCTAAAAATAAAAACAGCAGATACATGTTGGCTAAAGCTGGGAGTGGGAGTTGGTCACGATTTATTAGGAGACAAAGCATAGGAGAAGCAGAGAACAATAAAATCATAAAACATCCTGTTTTGTTTTTGTAACTAATAACGTTTGAAGGGGTTTCACTGTTAATACGAAGTGACACAGGTTAATCGATTGCACTAATCTATTTGTATCTGTGAAAACAAATTATGAATGATTTTCAAAATTAGATACAACAATAATGATTTTCAACTGTTTGACATAATTTCAGCAAATCAAACTGCAGTTCCAGAATACGTCCTGTGTTAAAGCATTCAGTTAGTATGTAGTTAACTGCAAGGTTTGGAAAACTGAACAAGATGCTACCCATTTATTCTGCTGCACTCCAAATGTTAAAGTTAGATAATTTTCTTTCTGGCACCGACCCAGCGTTTAGTCACCATCAAATATTTTCAATAGGACTTTGTTTTGGGGTTTGGAAAAGCCATTCCAAGAGTTTAACAAAAACTCATTTTTTTAACTCAAAACCAGTTATAAGTGTCTCTGCTAATCTACTATAGAAAAAGACACAACAATTTAGTTTAGTTTTACACAGCTAAAATAAATTCTACACAAAGAAGAGTGATTGGTGTGAGAGAACAGCCCAGAAACCTCTAAAATTATTAATATACAAAGGTAAACTAATTTAAGATCTCTATCTTAAATCAATACTAGTCTCTTGGGGAAAAAAACAACATATTCTGCACTAACAGGTATATCAAATAGCTTCTTAATAACGTTTGGAAAGACAAAGATTAAGCTATTTAACAAAGGAGGAGGTTTTTCCAAGAGGCTTTAAAACCGAAGAAAGTGTCAAGCTTTGGTTTGATTACAGTGGTACTACAGCATTACAAGTGAGTGGGCTAATAAAATAGGACCATATTCAGAATATACTACATTAGCTTATATCAACAGCTTTACAATTAAACTTGGACATAATTTGATGATCCAACAGGAAAATGAGCCAAGTTTGTTTTGGAATGATGGAGCTGGCTATTATAAGGAATTTGCATGAATAAGAGAAAATCCACAATAATTTCAACTTTTTCCGTCAGAAACTCTTTTAAAGTCATGCATTGAATTTGCAACCCACCTAAAAAAGAAAAGAAAAAAAATTTAAAGGCCCCTAATAATGAATGGATGTAAACACCTTAAAACCACTTTATTTCTGTAGCTGCTGCGATGAAGGCAGAGAAAAAGAAATGTCATTCAGCAAAAATATTGTTCAGGCTTCTGGTGGTTTGGAGTATGAAAAACCTGGAGCTATAAAATAAATTTGTACGAAATTAAATATGTAAATACTTAACTAAGACATTTTTCTCCAGATATGCAAGATTAATTAAGCCGTGCATGCTTACAATTCGTGCAAGAGGCATCTCTCATTGTTTAACTGATCATTAGACTTCCACTTCATATTGGATAGGAAAAGCTGCATGCACCTACATTTTTCTGCACCACTACTGTATATCCACTTAAGCCATGGCAAACCCCCTTCCTGGATTACTGATATTACACAAACCCCGCCTTTAACAGGGATGTGAAAACCCACACTTAAGGATTATGCTACCAGCAAGCGATAACAAATTTTATTCTTATCCATTACATTTCAACCATAACCTATTTTTCCATCAGTTCATCTAAAATCTGTAAATTTGCTGGCTACAGTTAAACACCTGTCACTTCAGTATCTCAGTTTAGGGTTTACATTATAAATAAGAATCCCAGCCTTAAATAACTACTACCTCCATCCATGTTAATACTGGTCCACAGTTGATTTTGTTGTCCGCGATGGCAGAAAAGCGGGACAGGTAGTTATTCAGCATTGTGGCGACTAACTGAAGAGAGACAAAAAAGGCAAATCTCAATAAAGTCCAAACATAATACATAATGTCACATAAGCAGCATTTATATTAGACTCTACAAATGTACTTAAATGGTACTTAATTC
Organism: Cyprinodon tularosa; assembly: GCF_016077235.1. Lineage (NCBI taxonomy): Eukaryota > Metazoa > Chordata > Actinopteri > Cyprinodontiformes > Cyprinodontidae > Cyprinodon > Cyprinodon tularosa. The sequence continues at coordinate 989,359 of NW_024039241.1, read as the reverse complement.
TCACCAGTCATTTTACAACCCTAAACTTTGGTGTCTTTCATAGAGCACAATATTGTGATGTGGAGGTTAACTAAAATATAGATATTGGTTACTAACCTGACAACAGCCAGATGCATGTCTCGCTCCGCCTAGCTCCGCTCACATACATCTGGGAACCCGCCATAGGAATTGCCTTTACTGAAGGCTGGGCCTTATCAAAATTCCTTGCATATGATTGGATAAGCCACTTGTCTGTCATCTTTATTGACGTGCTATTTCAACCACTCACACCGAAGCTAACCCGTGACGCTGTGAGAGGAGGAGCCATTTGGTAGATCAAGCTCTTGCCAAATTCGGTCGGAAGAAGAGCGAAAACATAGTTTCCACCAACAAAAGCCTTCAAAGCCGTTCTCTGATGTTCTTTTAATGAAACAATATCAGATAGATTTGACACAGAAGAAATAGCAGCATCAATGCTAACGCTTGCTTCCTCAATGCGAGCCGCCATTGTTGTTGGAATCTCACGGTTGCTTCTCCACTCCAGGACACACCCACCCTGCGTCCTGATTGGACAGACCATAAATTCGGTTGGGGAAATCACTTTCAATGAGCGGGTTCCCAGATGTATGTGAGTGGAGCTGGGCGGAGCGAGACATGCATCTGGCTGTTGTCAGGTTAATTGGTTACACCACACACCACCAAAACGACAAAAAGCAAGGTTATGGTTGTAAGATGACAAAAACGTTTTTGCAAGGCATTTTATATGGAGGTGGTCCAACATTACCATACCTCAACAGTGTCCTTTAAGGTGTCGTATCTTGGCAGTTCGGTGAGATGGGAGTAACGACGGTCATAGATACACAAGTGCAAGTGTTTGTCCAAGACCCGGAAGTCCTCATAAGATCTTTTCACCAGCCAGTTTCGACCCTGATGGACACAATGAAAAGTAAATACTAGATGCTGAAAGATTACTAAAAAAAAGGGCTCTCCGACTGAGATGTTAAAGGAAGATGTAAAGGATGTTAAGCTGAAAATCCATAAATATTGCTTATACTGAGGTGACATTACCTGGCAAGTGATCTGGACCAAAAAAACAAGTTCTTTGCTATCCAGACCAGGTTTTGGTCCTTCGTTTTGCCCCTCTGCCAAGGCCAACTATGTAGAAAAAAAACGAGAGGAAGGAGAAACAGAGGAGCCTGGATTTAGGATGGTGTATAAATAATAGATGAGCATGATGCAAAAAACGCTCTGTTTCAAACCTGGGATACAAAAAGTGTCTAGTCATAAAACAAGATGTATAAACTATAAGATCTATATTATTTTATCCTCTATCCTTTATATGCATGATATATATATTTTTTTCTATGAGCTTGCAGATAATGGGATTTCAACACAACGAGAGATCAAAGATGTTGGTGGAGACTTCAGAGGCCTTCACTCTGAGGAAGTTTTGGTTATTTATAAATGTTTGCAGCTCATCCAGATACACTGTTACACAACATGGGCCGACCTAGTTTCACCAAACTGATGAAGACCACAGACTGAGAAAATTATTTTTAAATGAGCCGTTATGGGGAAAATGCTGTTCACTGCAAGGATATTTGTCTTTAATTATGACTCCGAACTACAAAGCTATTTAAGGTATGGTACAGTCAAAGGGTCAAAGATCCAGTTACCATAGAGAGGATGGCAGATAAAAAGAAGCCTTGATAAATTATCCAAAATTAGGCAAAAAAATGTTGTGGTTTTTTTTTTAATCACAGTGCACACATGCTTTTAAAATAAAATAAAGTATCCCATCAGTTTCCCATAAACAAACCTGCATTATGTTATTTATTCACTAAACAATAAATGCATAGCCAGGGGCCCTATTCATGTTACCTCCCACTAGAGCATCTCAGATATCCATTTGCGGATGAAGTAAGTGGTTCTTCTTTGTGTGCGGGACTACAGCACGCTCCTCAAAAAAAAGGAAGAAAAAAAAATCTTGGCTGAGAGTAAAAGGGTTTAAATGCTGCTCCTGACTCGCCTGTTTACTGTCCCACCGCGCTGCATGCAGACACTTATTTGCAGAGCTTTGGACCCCCATGCACCAGTGAGCTATAGAAAGCAGAAAATATGAGACACGAATGCTTCCCTCTGAGTATCTTAACGCCCCTGCCTCTGCCTCCCTTTTTACCCCTCCTCCCTCTCCTGTACTCCATCCCCCTCCCCCCTCTTAACCGATCTCCTCACTCCAGCGACAAAAGGAGGTTTGCCTATAAATGGGTTCATCTGGGACACACAGATGCATATTCTCATCCATCATACAGCAATATGAGACAGACAGACAACCCTCCAATTCTAACTGATGTCTTATCAAGGCGAGACTGGCGCTAATCTGGAGACAAATGTGGTGGAGGATGTCTGCTGCCCTTGTGCTGTTCTGCAGGCAGGACACATGAGACCTGATCACTGCTTCGTCTTTGCTGTTAAGACTATTGTGAATGCACATGCAGCCTTATGCATGAATAGGGAAAACCAGAAAAAAAAAACATGTTCTTTAGTTAAAGAACCCCCGATTGCGCAGAACATTGAACTTCCTATGCAGTTCTGCCTTTAATATTACTGTCCCCAAAAAATAATGCTTCTGTTTCTGTTCTATTTTAATTCAGTTTAAAAACAGCAGATGCAACAGCAATGGCAGCTGCTGTGGATAATTTTGCCGAAGAGAGTGAAAATGTTTACGATTTAGCCTCCTGCAAGACAGCCCATAAATGCGGCAATGCAAGGATTCAGCTCCTTGAGCATCACATGCACCACTGAGGCTGTGCTAAGCTAGGGTAGCGCCTTACAGTTGTGCAGAGATTAGTGATGCACTCTGCTGGTGATCAAACCAAACTACAAGTTAGTTAATGAAGCCTTTAGTATGAAGGACCAACTCTGCCATATTTAAAAATAAATACAGAAATAAATAAATGCTCAATAAATGTATAAGCATACAATTAATTGCCAACAAAAAAGTGAGACATAAATGTATATAACTCTTAATTAGCTTCTTTATTTATTTGCCTTTGTAATATTTACCTTATTTATTTTTCTGTCCTTTATAATCTTCAACTTCTTATTTATTTTTCTGTCCTTTATAATCTTCAACTTTATTTTTTAATTACTTATATTTTTAAGTATTTATTTATGTGCATGTTATAATATTTTTGTCTGTTTTATTCTTCCTTTGTATTTTTTTACCTTAGTTATTTCTTCGCCGCTGTTTATTTCTCTCTGCCCTTTTTACATTTCTCTCTGCCCTTTTTACATTTCTCTATGCCCTTTTTACATTTCTCTATGCATTTATGCCTCATTATGCAAATGAGGAGGGGGGGGGGCCTAGAGAGTCAACTTCTGCTCATTGGTTGGCTTGGCGGCCCATCTTCTTAACTCACAGAGCTCAGAGTACTAAGTTAAATGTTCTCTTTTCTGTTGCTGTTGTTCAATTAAAGTATGTTTTAAGATGATTTGAGGCGAGAACCTTATACTTTTAAGCATCACCATATGGCCCATTCACAGATTTAATGCGTAATTTAAAAGAAAATGTGATGAACTTGAGAGGACCGTGGCAACCATCGGAGCTCCGAAGCTGATGGCAGCCAGGTCTATAGCCAGGCTATGATGGCGATTTTTTGTTGTATTTGGCAAAGTTTGGCAAAGTCCATACTCAAGTTCTAATGACTTCAGACTCGACATCAGACTCTCCTCCTGTAGATTCGACCGATGTAGTAAAATGCTAACCAACACGCTTCACACACGGCTATGCCGAGAGAGGGCCGCTGCAGACGGGCTGCGGTTAGACCTGGCTGCCGTCAGCTTCGGAGCTCCGCTGGTTGCCACGGTCCTCTCAAGTTCGTCACATTTTCTTTTAAATTACGCATTAAATCTGTGAATGGGCCATATGGTGATGCTTAAAAGTATAAGGTTCTCGCCTCAAATGATCTTAAAACGTACTTTTATTGAACAACAGCAACAGAAAAGAGAACATTTAACTTAGTACTCTGAGCTCTGTGAGTTAAGAAGATGGGCCGCCAAGCCAACCAATGAGCAGAAGTTGACTCTCTAGGACACACCCCCTCCTCATTTGCATAATGAGACAGAAATGCATAGAGAAATGTAAAAATGGCAGAGAGAAATGTAAAAAGGGCAGAGAGAAATGTAAAAAGGGCAGAGAGAAATAAACAGCGGCGAAGAAATAACTAAGGTAAAAAAATACAAAGGAAGAATAAAACAGACAAAAATATTATAACATGCACATAAATAAATACTTAAAAATATAAGTAATTAAAAAATAAAGTAGCTAATTAAGAGTTATATACATTTATGTCTCACTTTTTTGTTGGCAAATAATTGTATGCTTATACATTTATTGAGCATTTATGTATTTCTGTATTTATTTTTAAATATGGCAGAGTTGGTCCTTCATACTTTAGCACATAAGTGAACAAATATAAAGACCTGAAAACTCTCCTTAGCACTACCCCTTCTTAAACATTGTCACATATACTGTGTGCTGTTATTTAAAAAAATCCCTTTGAGAAAGGTTTTAGTATTTATAAAATTGCAAAATTGAAAGGGGTGCCCATAAAAATGCAACAGACAAATGAGAGAACGTGGTAACCAAGAAAGCATGTTGCAAAAGAGGTACAATGTTATCAGTAGAAACACCAAGCTTGGGCATCAGTCCATAAAATATTGTCCCAAGACAAAATCAATCAGAAAAAATCTCCTGATTTGAATTCATATACGTAATGTGTTTTTAGAAACTGATTTATGAAGTTCAAAGGAGGGGAAATGTTGTCAGAGATTCTACGGAGGACTTTCTAAACACTGAGGTAGGATCAGTCTCCCTGTAATTCACTGCAGTGTTGAAAGACCACAAATCTGAACTCAAACATCTTAATTCTACCAGCATGGATGCATAGGCATGCATCAGCGTGTTCCTCCCAAAAACTTGTTCCATTGACATCAGCCATGTGCAAAACTTCCATTTCACCCATACAATCAGTCCATGTTTTCACTCAAGGATTTAACCAAACAGATCTGATGTCCGCTATTAAAGTTATTATGAGGACACAGATAAAATTTGGGCTAATATTAGCAATAAAATGTGCCTCTGGATTAGAGAAAGTGGTCTTTTATTTTTTCACTGCTTGATTTAATAGAATCGGCTGACATCAGCTAATGTTTTGTGTTGCCAGATGGTTATCTGATGCACATAAACAATAACTACTTTTAGCATGGTGGTCTGTATGTTTACTTATGGCCATTGGTGTATTTCGTGCCTCCTCCGTGTTAATTGATCATTGTGGACTTTTGGGTTGCCAAATTGTGTAAAAAGGTGGGGAAAATCCAGGTCATCCGTCTACTGTAGTAATTTTCAGACTTAGAGTTCCAGAACAAGTCAAGCCAAGATGGATGGATGGATGGATGGATGGATGGATGGATGGATGGATGGATGGATGGATGGATGGATGGATGGATGGATGGATGGATTTATCATATTTATCACTTGGCTTGAATAGAATTACCTGCTTTAAAGAACCAACACCTGGTGTTTTATTAAAGTAAGTCATTAAAACATACTTCTAGATCTAAATGGTCAAAAAGCAAATCATGATGTATGCTGAAACCAATGTTTAAAGTGTACTGGGGTTCCTGACAGCAGTCGTTCATTTTTGCTAGTCCACAATAAATGATCATTCTCTGGACCAGAAATAAGATTATGTTGTCTTCTAATCCAGACTCATAAGTTTGAGCAACCCAGTGGTAAAAGTTGACAAAAAAATTTTTTATTAACAATAGCAGAGTCTGTAGATAAGTTATCTAAACAGTTTAGAGATGTTCCAAAATGTGAGCTATGTATCCAGTAACCATCAAGATACAATCCTTCCAGTAAATTCCTGTACACACATCTCTTAGTCACACTAGAAGTAAACAAAGCCTCTTTAACAGTGACATCACCCATTTCACCTAGCTGTACTTTAAAAGTCGTAGGGAAGCGGCCGTTCCAACCGCTGCATTTCCGAATTCTCCCAAGTGGTGCAGAACTTTACACTAGTAAATAAAGTGAATGTGATTGGTCGTTTATCAAGAGGGTGGCGTTGTTGTGGCGGAAGGTTTGCAAACAAGTGTGATTGTGGCTGGTGTCTCAGAAGAATCTTGCTAACCAGTTACCAACTTAGAGCTAGTAGGTTCCCAATGGGAAATTCCATTGGGACCAAGTAGCACTAAATTGGTGACTTAGAAACGACACTGTCACGGAACGCTATGGACAGCGAAACATGCAAGAGGAGAGTTTTGTGTCGGAGGATGTGGATGAGTCTCGTCCGTCATAGATTTTTTATTTAGTGGAGGAAAGTGGGGACGAAGATGTTGTGGAAGTGGTCGGCAGAAGCTTTGTTTGGTGGAGATGGCTTACAGCCGTACATGTTTGAGCCCTTGCCTCACAATGCTGCAAGTTCTGTTAGCTCTATGCCTGTTAAAGGCACAGACCTCCATTTTCGTGAACACTGGGACGTAACTCAATGGTAAAGTAAATTATTCTTATTTCTTATTTCAACCGTTGCGTATATTAGCTGCGACATATGAATCAAGATGACCAAAAAAATTTAATGGACAGATGACCGTTGATATATCATTGGCTGAATTTAGGTGTTCCGGCTGACGTATAGCTAACTGGCCTGCATAAGATAACCAAAAAAAAATTTGGTCCTTTTTGGACAGATTTTAAAATAGGATTTTTTTTTTTATATAGAAATTTACTAAATTTGGGGATAATATTGTCTGATAAAGAGTATATTTATATACATGTTTAAGCCAGAATAATTGGACATTTCAATATGTTTTCCCTACAACTTTAAATCTGTCATCCAGAAATGCCATAGCATAACTACCTGTTTTATGTTTCTTACATGACCTGTGAAGTGTATGAGGGAAATTGCTGTAACGATTGTCCAGAAAACCCAAACAAGGATATTGATTCTCCCTCAGCACAATAAATATTCTCCATATGCAGCGTTCTGGAAGCTAATAACTCTCTGCCAAGTATTTTTAGAGCTCACCTGAATGTTGCCAAAATCAACAGTCTCATAGTGGAAATGGGCACACTCTGCCAATCTGGGGAAGTGACCTCTTGGGAACGTTAGCCTAGAACACACAGAACAGCAACTCATCAACATTCAAGACACGCTGACACTGTGATGAAGCAAAGCAAAGCAAAGAAAAGGAGGAAGAGAGGTCAGGTTTATGTGTGAGGGTGGCATTTAAGATTCACACTGACCCATCAGTGTGAGAGGCACCTTTCTTTAGAACACAGGCCATCGTTTCACTGGCCTGAATAGAAACGCTATATTCAGGCCAGTGAAATACTCCCTAATAGTAGCAACTGAGAGCACCTACTTCTTCATGTTCTTGACCTTCATACTTGCTGTGCTGACGCAGGAGCACAGGAGGGGCTCGGCAGGGTGTTCTGTGATGTCATCACTCTTCATCTGTCAAAAACAGAAGCCATTAACAGGGTCAGAGATAAAGAAATTGCTTATCACATGTCTTTGGAACATAAAGAAAGCACACTCATACATCTAATGGTTTTTAAAATAAAAATTATAGCCTTGTTCTTCATTAGATGACAGTCAAGTTGAATAGGTTGGATATGTCTTACATTTATCGATGAATCAGGATTTTTCAATTTAAACAAAAACATTTACGTTATCTACAAAACTGTTTTCAGGTAAACAGTCAGAATTCCTGATAACATCACTTCCTCTTTCAGTTTGTTTTAGACACTTAGCTTCAGACATTCCACCAAATTAACAGGAACTTTATGGATAATAGTTTAACCTATAGAAACTCACATGTAAAATATCGAAAATGTAGCAGCTTCTTGTCTTTTTTAGCTTTTACTTGGTTTGGACATTTATAATTGTAGTTACAATTATGGACAGGCATTCCATAGTTTTCCTTATGTAATTACAGCCAACATAAACACATTGTTATAAACTATTAACAGAAAACATTTTGTAAATGTTACTATCCAGTAAAATGGGTCTCTAGCTAACATACCAGCCTGCTTTAACTCCTGATTCCATGAGATCAAGATTGCTAATAAGATTAATTTCTCAGATCATGAATCTAAATGAAGTCTTTAGTTTTTAGGTTCTGAATCCAACTCCTGTTTAAAATCTAAACCCCCCTTTTTTTTAATAAGAGCCTCTTTTAATTTAAGTTTCTGATGAAGAAGACAAAGATGGCTTCTTTTTTTACACTTGTCAAATGGCTCCTTGAAAGAAGTTTGAACTCTTTGGCGAAACATACAGCAAGCATGCAGCTTTTTCAAGTTAAAAACCATTCTGAAGGTCTCTTTAACAGCTGATACTGATCTATTAGTATATGACATGATAAAAAAGGATAATTCTTTTCAAATTCTCCAACTCCATGTTGAATAAATAACTAAGTAGGGCAATAAGTTTAATATTTTGCCCATTTCCCACTTTGATACTGTTATTCCACTGGGAAAATAATTTGCTACACAAACTAGAACCAGTATGTAGAAAATCCAAGGTTAACTTTAAGCTACTGGAATAGTTCTGACCTCAACCAAAATAATATTCATGGTCTATAATTGAAAGCCAGATGATTTAAAAAAACCTGGGATAGAAAAATACTTCAAATATCCAAAATGACCATAAAAGGTTGTTGATGGTTATAACAACTGTTTAAATTCTCAATGACAAACTACAACAAATAGTGGTAATATGTATGTATGTATGCCTGCTTGTGTGGTTAGACCCTAATTGGAAAATAAATTAGAAATTTTGCTCTGAAATCTTTTAACATGTTGAGGGGACATTAGAAGAACCAGCTGAAAAACCAAAACGGATTCACAGAGGAAGGACAACATGTCTGTTGGGTTTTATGTATTGTATTGCAAGGGATATGAGTCAGCGCCATATGTGTAAAGGAGTGTACCAGGGCAGTGGATGTCTCTTGTGGCTGCTTCTCCCCAGGAGGAATAATGTTGGTAACTTGAGGTAATCCATCATCTTTTTCGAGGTCAGTAGATGGTAACAAATCACTGCAGAAGAAGCAAAAGAAGGGGTTTAAAACTGGCAAGGCTCACAGTTTTTATAATTATTATTTTGATCCACCAGAGGGAGCAAGTGAGGAGGAAATTATCCAAGCAGCTTGTTCTGAAATCATGACGTTGCACCAGCAACATGTCATGCTGAAGATGTTATTTCTGAATCCAAAATGTCAAAAAAAATAAAAATAAACACAAAAATATATGCCAGTCAGCTGGATCTATCTGCAATTACAGAGAAACCCTGTTTTACATCAGTGTGCTCGATTCACTGGCTCTTTTATGTGCACTCAAAGCTCATGTATTCAGTCATCCATGAAGACAATCCACCCACAGGGAGTGTTTCACAAAACCTTCACTTGAAATGTGACTCAATGTGTTCAGGAGTGCAGGGTGAGGTCCATTCAGGGAAAACTTTTATAAGGAACAAAGACTGCAGAGAGTTTGGCTGTCTTACATTGATTCAGCTGGATCAAACCTGGAAATATGGCCTGGAACCCAGACACACACATCAACATTTATGGGATCCAAGAGGACTCAACAAATTCAATGAGTACAACAAAAGGAAGACAGTGGGGTTTGAAGCTGACAGAGCTAAAAAAAAAGAAAAAAAAAGAAGAAGAACAGTTTGTCTCTATCTCACTATGATAACTGGGTCGTTTTTTAATATCACATCTCAAATGCAAATTCCCACGTGCCTGTTAAGCAGCATCCAACAAACCACATTCAACTGAACTACTTTTTATGATCCAGGTAAGCAGACAAAGCCAGGAAAAATAGTAACTCACCCCTCAAGGACGCCACTACTTCCTGGTTCTCTCTGGGGTCCTGAGGCAGCATTCTCAATCACCGCGGCAACCACACATCCAGCCTCCATGATGTTGCCTTGCTGCAACAGCCCGCTATAGAGAAACGTGAGTAGGAGGAGACAGAAGGAGAGAAAGTCACAGTGGGTGGGTAGGAGGGTCCGAAGCTGTGAAGCTGCCAGATGTTAACCCACTCGAGGCTAGGATCCACCCTGACTGTAATCTGGGATGACATCATGCTGAAATGTCATGGTCTGTCTTGATGATAAAAAAACATGTCAGGCTGTAAAATTCACAGGATGGATTTCACAAGAAAATCATCATCTGTTTTCTACTAGAACTGACAGATAGCTGTTGAAAACCAATCATTGCTCTCTTCAAGGAAAGGATAGGATACGTTTCTCACAGCAGTTAATAAAATTAAAATTTACTGATTTCACTGTTACCCTTGTTTTCAATTGCTTTTTTTTTGCTGTGCTATGAAAAGGTAATTCCCAGCTTACAGATTTCTTCTCTTTTTTGAATATAATTGTCACCAAAGACAATAAAAATTAGATAAGAACAAAAAGTTGTTCATACTAATTGGTTTTAACGTACAGTAATGCATTAAGGGACAAAGGGTATTCATAGCAACCTGGGCTTATGTGAAAAAAGAAATGACCTCCTTGAGTAATCAGAATTTAATGCTGATGTTTTGGGTTAAATTTCATTAGCCATGCCTAAGCTAATTACTGTCGGATCTATAATCAAGAGGTCACTTGAGAAAAATCTGACAACACAAAGTAGGCTGAAACATCTCAATAAAGAAACACACCATACCCAAATCTACAGAAATGTATGAATAAATGACAAATAAAATAACAAGATCAGTCTGGAAAGGATAACAAAGCTATTTCTAAACCTTAGGGGCTCCATAAAACCCTGGAGGGCAAGGAAAACCCAAAATAAATAAAACATAAACTATATCGGATCAAAAAGATAAATAAATATTATCAATTTTGGAAAATGTTTCCATATGATTGACTTTGTGGTTAGAAAAATTAAACCCTTTCATGAATGTGAAATGATTTAAAATTCACTGGCAGGCTATCACTGGGTTTACAAATATGAAATACAAATCTTAGAAGTTATTTTGAATGTGATAAAAATGTTTCATCTGTATAGCTTATTTAGTGGTTTGCAAAATCAGGAAATTGTGCAAATGTAAATAAGAAAATAGAACATTTGAAAGTCTTATACATATTTGCCAAAGAAGACGGGACTCCTGTTAGACTCATTCTATGCATTTTTCCTCAAATGCATTAATTTTGTTTTCCTAATTTAAAATCCATTTTTCATAATTGTGCAATATTTCCCTACACCCAAATAGTTTCAGGCTTTAGTCCCTCTAATGGGATTTTTTTTTAACTTAATATTTAAGAAGGATTCTTTTGTTACTAAGCAGGAACTTTAAATTCCCATATCAAGTTCTACTGCTTTCTCTCTGTATGGTGAGTAAACACTGGGAATGTCCTGGTAAAACAAACTTGGCTCTCTCACAATTTTCCCATAACGAGCACCTGAAACTATGAGGGTGTTTGTCGGTAAACAATGCCTTGCAGACGTGGATATGTCCCTCCCACAGCTCTCACCACTGAAATGGAGTTTACTGAGGAACAGGTTACAATCAAGATTGAAGAGTTGTGCTGATCAACCATAACATGTTTGGTCTAACTGGTATGTTAATTAGGCTCAATGCTGCAGTTCCAGCCCCTCCGGCAAAGAATCTGCTCCAGGATACTGGACTTCCAAAAAGTTTCCTAATTTTAGCAGAATGCTAACAAGCAGACACGAAGGCTTGGCAAAGCTTATTCGACCTTATACTCATCTCACGCTGTCTCAATCCAATCCAGAGAATAGGCAATGAAGTTACCAGCCATCCAGAATCTACAGTACATAAACTTAAAGTATATCACAGTCACTAGGACACTGCATGTACTGTATAGCTCCCTTATGAGCAAAGCCTTGGTGTTCTTTGAGCTTCATCTTTTTTATTTTTATTTTTTTTATTTAGAGAAGTTACAAACAAAAACCTTTGGGTTTTGCAGATTTGATGTGATGCTCTGACAAAAATTAGTAAATAACCATTCAATGAAAACAGATCATGTAATCAGCAGCCTTTAAAAGTGTTCAGTTGTATGAAGCCTTTCTTAGCCAAATCCTGCACAAAAACGACTTCAATCAAATTAAGGTTTAAATCCGTCGGATCATTACAAGCATAGACCGTAATAATTTTATTGCGGCCATTTTCATATCTTTTATACTCTCTTACGGCGTTTCATCTATACCTATCCTGTGTTTCCCTACATTTTTTTCCCAATCAATTTCAGTCAGCTTCACCGTTTCTGCAGCAGAAATACACCCCCTAGCATAACACTGACACCACCATGCATCATAGTGGGAATTGTGAGTTCAGGGATAGTCTGAGCACTCCGCTCCATGTTTGATATGTACTTCAAAGAATGGCTATATTCACAGTGAGATAGAATTACTAACAGGTTTTCACTGATTTTCACTGGGGGTATTAAGTTAAAGGGGGCTGAATGTATATGCACTAATCCACAGTCTTCAGGTTTTTATTTGTATATTTTGAATAGCATATATAATTTTCTCCTCCACACTCATACAGTTTTTAAACACAATAAATGTAACATAAGAACAATACTAAAGCTGTATGTTGCTAATAAGCTGAACATTTTTTAAAACCCACACCAAAAAGCCTGGCATTGCTGATTATAGCAAATTAGACAGAAAGCCTGTTTCAGTACAGGAACATGTTGTCCTCAAACACAGCAGAGAGGACAAGCTTGTTTAAAGCACCTGCTAAAACACTAGCAGGTTTTTGTCTGGAATAAGAAAGAAAATCAAAAAACAGCCATGAAAAACAAGCACCAAAGTAATCACTTCTTTTAACTAGAAAACCTTAACGGTAGACCAATGTAGAAATGCCACAAATAGCATACACTGCAGACATGCAAGGCTGTGAAGAAACATGATTTCAAGTGATCCTAATATGCACACCACCAACTTATGTAGCATTGTGGGTGGGGAAACCAAAAGAATGTCAAAACTGTCAAGACAACATATTTTCCTCTTTTTTTATCTTTTAGCAACCTTGAAGTCATCACAACACACAGCTGCTCAATCAAATGGTGGCTCTGTTTTCACCGCTTCTCCATCAGCATTCATGTACAAAGTATCAAACTTTCTTTCCTGGATCCAAGCATAAAGAGGCCCTTTACCTATCCTAGATAATGGGGAAGGCGCAGCTCTGATCTCAGGAGACTGAAGCAGCAACCATAAAGGATGTCGCCTGGTATCTGATGGCCTACATAGTATTTCTGCAGGAAAATAGGCCAGCATGCACAGTCCTACATGCTGTTTGTAGGACTTGCATTAACCAGCATGTTTGAAACAAGGTGGTGAGTGAATATTAACGGGTAAAGATCTCACAAGAATGTCAGTCACATGTCATCCATTAAAAATTAAACAAGGGGGCAGCTGAACCAGGGAAAGGCTGTGCTACTGAGTGTTTTCAGCAAATAAATGTTAATTTTAATCATATTTGTTTTAATTCCTTCCAAACCAACCATTACCTCTATTTTGGAAGCACGGCTAACAGGCACAATGTGACGCTCCAACCAATGATTGTTGGACGACTCAAAATACAGAAGACTATATCAGTTACCATCCATCTACTCGACATGAAGGGGAAAGCAACGTGACAGCCTGTCAGAGTCACATACTCTGCTTTTAAATAACAGTTTTAAATCTCTGCTCATGGGAGAGTATAGGTGTTTCACATGTTTTATGACATATTCTGTTTCATCTTATATTCTGTGATTTTAATCTGTTCATTTACTTTTTTGGCTATATTTTTAAATTATGTCAAAGTTGTAAAATGTGTGAGAAATCAATTTTTTAGTTTTTTTGTTTATGCAGCCAGTATACAATATAATATATACAGTATATATACAGTATATATACAGTATAAATGTAATAATATAGTAATGCATATCATTGATTAAAAGTCAACATATTGTTTTAAAATTTGGCCTTTTAATATTATGAAAAGAACCCAATTAATCGTTAGTTAACCAGTCAGATCAATCAACTTTAGACTAACTCATTAATTGATAACTTGCATTTCTAAATGTAGCTTTATACTGCAAAGCTGTTGACCTCGTCATCATCGTTTAGTGCATATCATTGCGTAGGATCTGTTTTATAAACGCTAGCTGAGGTTGCATTAGGCTAAAGAAACACTTATATGTTTCATTTCTGAGAATCACTGTTGTCTTCCTAAAATAGGTTTCTTACACAAAAAGATTTTCTTCTATTCACTATTTATAGTGCATCATTTGCCTGTTTAAGAGAGAGCAGATTTGCAGCTCGCTACAAGGTTCGGATTGTCTTTCCGAGAGACAGACTGGATTTTTGATTAAATGTTTGGATCATCGTGCGCCTGCTATTCACACAGCCCGCTGGCCATCATAGGAGATCACTTGCTTAGAGATTTAAGCAATTACATTTTCTCTATTTTAGATGAAATAATCTCAGTCTGACAGATTGCAGAAGATTAGAGGATCAAATTGACTCTCACCACCAACCAATTTACCTCTTTCTCTCTGAGAGGTGGCATGAGCCATGAAGCACTGTAAAACAATTGCTGAGCTGATGGAGACAGCCTGAAACCTGCAACGCAGTGACAGTCAAACAGCCTTGGGTAGACTGGCTGATGATCTGTCAGAGCTTCTGGTCAAAGGTTCCTCTGAGGCTTCATTTGTCTCCTTGTCGCTCTGGAAGAGCATTGAGTCACGATGGATGGAAGATGAGTTACCATAGCAACTGCAGAGCTTTTTCCTCTGCATCTCCACCTTGTGTTTGACTGCAGTCAGACTGAAAGCCTGAAACCAACTTTCTGCACAATAACAAGAGTGATGCCATTCTCTGTTTGGGTCTATCAGGAGGAAATTGAAGATTGATGGCTAATTGTGAATTTAGCAAATTCAGGTTTTTTTTGTTGATAGTACCCACTTGCATTGCTTCAAGGCACTAAAGACTTTATAGAGGCAACAAACTCCAAAGTAACTAGATGTTTATTTTTGAGGACTAAAGCTAAACACCTGGGTATAAAACATAATGACAAAATGGGATGAAATAAGAAGCATTTAAATTAGACCAGCAAATAAATCCAACATTTTGATGCATCCACTACGTGAAAAAAAAAAGATATACTGGAGATTGTTTAAAAAAATTGTTTAGCACTGATTTCCATTCCACTTGAAAAAAATGGCTATGGCTATAATTGGTATATCTAAAATATATAGTTGAATTTATAAAATATTTCCTATTAGATTTTTATTTTAATACTTTTAGGCTACTTGATACTTCAAAGTTGAGTAAATGAATGGTTATTGATAAAGCTCTCTGTTTTCAGAGTCATCCAACAATCATTGGTTGGAGCGACTCATTGTGCCTTTACCCGAGCTTCCAAATGGTAATGGTTGGTCTGGAAAAAAATTAAACTTGGCTCCTTTAAGTGTTTTAACACACTAAATTCCTCACAACCAACCATAATTATTGGTATTAAACATTGTAAAATGTTACCATATTAAACTCTGCTTAAGCTTATTTATGTTTCAACCCTATCATGTCTCAAACATTGATATTGTTTTTCTCTTGCAACTACTGGTCCATTTAAGGGTGAACAACAGCACTCTAATGGAATAGCAACAACACTAAAACACTAAAAGCAGATCTGTCTAAACACCCACCTATTTTTAAGCAATCCTCCCATATTTTGCATACCAAAATTGAAGAGCAAATAACTGAGTAACTGTAAGCTGACATCTTTTTGTTTCTGAAAATATATATGAAAACAGTGTGATTAAAAAACAGCCTAAATTGCTCCAGTTCAAATATACCTCAAAGTTGTTTTTTGTCTTCTCCAAAATAACAGGTCTTTTTTGAACAGCAGCAATAAAGACATGCTTGAGAATAGGCATTTTTAATTCTATTACATTTGTTCTACATCATGTCAACCACAACTCCCAAAAAAAATTCTATAGGTATAACAGTTTCAGAGCTGTGAACTCTCTGTGTCACCAGCGTGTGCCAAATTTCACCCATAGAATAACACTGAAACATTTTAATGGCCACAAATCATTAAACCCATTTAACCCTTATGGACCAATGGAGTACAAATAACTGGAGATTGGATTTATAAAACAGCTTCTGGACGCCTTCAGAGATATGTTGCTGTGGCTTCCCTGTCATATTTATATTTTGACTTGCTGCTATATCTGTGTTAACTGTGCTTTGGTGCTCGCTGTGTCCATAAAATAAACTTGGTGGTTGAATTGTGGAAAATCTAAGCTTTCTAACAATGTCTAACATGTCTATATTGGTAATAATTTTACCAATGTAATTTTCATGTTTTGTTAGTAGTTAGTTGTAAACACTTTAAAAACGGTGGCCAGCGACTGGGTGGATTTTGAGAGACTTATCAAAACCTTATCAGTTAATCTGATTTAGCAATTTTAATCTATTAAAGCATTTAATAAACAATTAATCAAAAGTCGGTTATTTGTTTATATCCTTTTATTTCCTACATTTAATAGGCCTACTCTATTTCCTCGATGTGCATAAAGGGTGTCCAATCTTATAACTAGTTTTATGGGGAGCAATTGAACTAATGATTATTTTATAAATAATTTGACCATAAAACTTTAGAAAAAGTATTAATAAAAAAAGTAAAATATTTTCTATAAGGAGTAAGTAATCATGTCTCTCTTAAATGATTCCTTAATCTAACTTTGAAACAGATAACAGATTGTTCTCTATCAGCTTGTTCACAAAAACCTGCCAGCCTTTCATTCCATTATCACAGAATATTTAAAAGAGGAAGATTGTGGACGTCTGGCAACCTGTCTGTTTCCAAGGGAGGCAAATAATGCTATGATGGACTTGACTACACAACACCTCTGTTTTCAGCTAATGTTCATTTCTCTGATGGTAGGATAGATGATGCAACACCTGTGTCAACAATAAAAAAAGCAATTATACTTTTGGTTGCAGGTAAACATGATGTGTGTGTAACACACCATGTTTACTACAAAACCCTACACCATAACGCCAACAGCATTGCCTTTATACACCCAAGAGCTTTAATGACATTCTATACTCAATAAAAGGGCTTTAATATTAAGTTGACACCAAAAGGTTTAGATGTTAGTTTATGAAAATATGGGACCAAACTTCTGAGATACCATTTATGGTCTTGCTCACGGTGATCGTTTAATTCTTCTTAAAGATGTTCTAGCATTTGAGCTCAGGACTCTGTGCAGGCCAGTCAGGTTCTCCCAAATTAACTAGCTCAAAATTTAAATAAAAACGCTATCACAATATTGGTTGAAAATAATGGCAATTTACATTTTTGATACTTTGTATGATGTTATGGAGTCATTAACAGAGGTCATTTCCAAATTGGACTTGTCTTAAACATTTTTTTTGTGCTGCAACATAAACAGTATTTTTCAAATATAGCGAATGGGCAAAGCTAAAGCCCTAAAAAAATCAACCACAACCTTTAACAACAGTATCTAAAGGATTGACAGACTGAAAACAGATTTGTTTCTCCAAAGAACAACTTCACACCTTACACAACTCTATAGAAACAGTGGGGTAAGCTTTGAACCAGTACATCTGATGTTTTGCGCCTGATGCAACAATTTGATGCAGCTTCTTATCCATGAAAACCCATTCCAGAATGTTTTATCAAATTCTGCTCATCATGTTCTTCAGAATGCAATGTTGCTCAGCCTTATACTCAACAACCAAGTTGTTGTTAACCATTACTTCCAATGTGTTACAAAAAATTACTATAGATGGAATGCAAGAAATTACTTCTAAAAAGGTTTGACAGGAAAGTTCTTTGGGTTATTTTGGACAATAGTTGTATTCAGATCTCTTACATCTAAAGGATGAAATGACTAATATAGTCAAAAAAATACAAATATCCTTATCAATGGTATGAGGAACCCTTGTCTCATTCCGTATAAAGGGCTCTGAAAAAAAGGAATGCTTTCAGAAATACTTTTGCTAAATTATCTGCTCATATGACAGTGCTCTACTCAATTATTGTGTCCAATTGAGGAATCACATTATGCTTTATTGGCTCAGTCAACAAGCTTCTTGTCTTTTCTTTCTTTATTCCAAAATAAATCTCTAGTACTCTTCTGTTTAAGTACTTGGGAGTTTCATCAGAGCCAGCGCTAAATTTGATTAGGGGATATATCATGTGCTATTGGTCACCACTACATTTAACTAGCAACCTTTAAATTACCCATCCCAGCACTTCCAAATAAAGCCATCAACCTATAGCGTGTATTATGATGTTCATTTTTGGAGTTGATTAAATTTAAGTAATGCATGAACTAGAAAATTCCTACAGTCCTTTAATTTGTTTGTTTCAAACTTGTTTGAAGGAGCTTAGAGCACATTTTGGAGTTATACAAGCGAAAATGCTTAGAAAAAGGTCATGACAATCAGGTAAAGGAAAAGTCTGGTCAGCAAGGAATAATCAATGGACCATTATCTATACCTAAAACTAATATGTTTGCTGTGATTTAATGAATTTATTAGTAAAAAAATGAAAATAATAATTTTCATTGCGATCACTGAGTCTGGGAGCGGCCATTTACACCCAAATATAGTAACACCTCACTCCTGACATCTCCAGCATTGACGTCACGGTACAGTAAGCCTAGAGCCATTCTTCCCACAAAATCAATGGGAGCTACTAGGCACACCTGCAATCAACAACAATTATTTTAGATTTTGAGAGGAATTAAAATTTGCAAGAGCTATAGTTAAACTGACAATGCCCAAGTGCATGGCAGTTGGATGTTGCAATACACCGGGTAAAAGCGGGGGGAAAAAATTGTTATTTCACCTTTCTGATTCATGATCCAGGAGTTCGTCGTTGGATTGTCAACTTGAAGTGGGAGGATTTGCTATCGAACTTCTGGCCAGAGAAAAAACACGTAATATG
Organism: Cyprinodon tularosa; assembly: GCF_016077235.1. Taxonomy (NCBI): domain Eukaryota; kingdom Metazoa; phylum Chordata; class Actinopteri; order Cyprinodontiformes; family Cyprinodontidae; genus Cyprinodon; species Cyprinodon tularosa. The sequence continues at coordinate 970,371 of NW_024039241.1, read as the reverse complement.
TAGCCAACATTTCGAAGAAGAATGTTTTCAAGATGACTTAGATAATAGTGCTTGTGAAAAACACCAGATACAACACTAGGACTTGATCAACAGCCGATACCTCACCATGACGTCACAAACCGGTAGGTTGCAGTAGTGTTCTTTGACACAAACATGGATATTTCAAGTAAAGCACATTCAAATGAAAATTACTCTTAATTAAAAACACTTATAATTTATCGAACAGTATGTAATAATTCAATATTTAAAGAACTTTCAGAAGTTTAAATTCTGAATATGACCAGACTGTTCCTTTAAAATCAGTGTCAGGGTTTTTTTGTGACATCATATGCATTGGTCAGGAGAATTCCGATCACTGCATCTTAGATTGTAAGGTCAACCTAGTCGTTGTGACACTTTTATATCTCCTATAGTCTAGATGATTGCCCATGTGGAAAGGCCATCTATAAAACAGATCCATGAATAAAACGTCAATTACAAATGATCCCATATAAACAGCTAACTGGTCTGAGTTTGCTTCTGAATTGGGCACAATTGTTATGCCATTGCTGACAGAATACACTGCAAAAAAATTAAAATCTAAATAAGTCATTTTTTCTAAAAAAATAAGTGCATTTAGTCTTGAATTGAGGAGGCAAGTGAGACACTTTGCCAATGTAACAAGAAAATTTATATTTAAAATAAGAAATGTAAATTTACTTACTCAAATTATTTACTTACTCAAATTAAGGGTAAATTGCAGTGTAACCAAGCTAGACTTTAATCACATGAAATGTTCGGGTGTATTAAAGCTTGCACTTGTTGCAGGTCTGTTGCAGAAGAATTGCAGCATACCCGACCAGACAGCTCACTAAACAGTTAAACTCAGGCCTGTGTTTATAACCTCTGATGCAATAAAGCAACTAGAAGCCCCAGCCAATGAACAATGGGAAAAGTTAACCGGTAGTGTACTATGACCTGTTGGGCCTGACGGATAAGGCGCATTAATTCAACAGGGCTCGCACAGCACGCTGACTATAAACCTCTATTATTTCATAGATTTTATGGGGGGGAAAGCCGATAGCTCTAATAGGCAGTGTCTTGTCATCACGACTCCAGGACATCTGGATAAGATCCCCCTGTGTTTTAGTTCCAGCAGCCTACCTGTGCCTGTGCGCGCTGCTCCTATCCGCCGCCTCTTCTATGCTGCAAAGCGCGCAGCTCCTCGGTTAGGAAGCTTGCTGTCAGCATCGCACTGCAGAACCATGCAGCCCCTCATTCAGACTAAAAGGGCTCAGCTGCTCATCTGATTGATGTTTTTGGAAGGAGAGCCCGGGATCAGGTGCGGCATCGCTCTATGGCTGCTGGGGAGCGTTTCCGTAGCTGGTGTTCAGAGAGAGAGAGGGAGAGGAAGAAAGCTGCGCTCCGTGAGTGTCGGGAACGCGCACTGCTGAAACGGGATTCGTGCCCGCGCCTCGGATGTTCAAGCCTCCCGGGTTCTTAGATGATTTTTTTTTTCCCAAACCAGGGACCCAGATTTGATGTAGGCGTGGGGGTATGCAGGCAGGCGCTGATTCATTACATCCACGAGCATCGAGGAACCGCAGTTGTGCAGTGTTAGGTAATGGTAGAAGAATTACATAACCCACCACTGTGGGTGGGCGGTAACAGTGAGAGGAGTGAAAACTGGTGTTCAGTTTGTCCATAATCATCATGTAGGCCTGTCTATTTTAATGTACAGATCTACCAAGAGAAATACAGCTTATGTTCACAATACGAAATATGTCCTACCCCTTGATGCTTTTCCCTATTTTTTTTTTATGTAAATCCATTAATTTTATTTGTATAGCGTCAATATACAAAAGGCCATCTACAGTCACTTTACACAATCAAATGAAGTCAAACATAGATTGGTTAAAACTCCAATGGAAGGAAACCATGCATGACATGGTGTCAGTGTCTAACTTGCAGAATTCAGTCCTCCTGGTTTAGCAGGGTGACAGTTAGTTTGCATTGCACAATTGAATTTGCAGCAAACCCTGTTACTGAGCATGCATGCAGAGGAAATGAAAACTCTTCTTTACCAGGCTCAATGTGAATGGGCCTCTGCCATGACCAATGGAGCTAATACACACTATATAAACACTAAAGCACAGATCTGGAGGTACTTTCTATGTGAGAGAAAAATAAAAGGGCAGATACAGTTGTAGCTCTCCTGAGGTGGGTTAGAGTAGAAGAGCAACACTGCCAAGCAGATGAAAATGAACACACAGTTGGTCGCAGTAAAATCTCAGTTAATGGTTGTCTATATCTATGCTTGCCCAGCCAATGTAGGACAGTTCACAACTGAAAATAAGTCCTGGGGCTGGTATAACTACGAAGAAAGGGGGAAAAAAAGTTAACCTTGTGAGCTCATGTGTACCGGGCTGTACACCATAGGTGTGAAACACAGGAGGCAGGGGTGGGACATTTACCCAAGCAGCTTTTAGCAGCTAAAATGGTTGAATCCCTTATTTACATGTGGTAAAGTTTAATAGACCCATCCTTTATTTTATTTTATTTTTTGGGGTTTTTATGACATTAGTGGCTTGTTTTTTTTTTCAATGGACAGTAGGCCTACAGGAAAGGGAGTATGAGAGAGGGAAAGGACCACTGGCCACATTCGAACCTGGGTTGCCCACATCAAGGACTAAGGCCTCCATACATGGATCATGCACGCTAACCACTTATGTATTTCCACTTACATGCAGTTTTTAATTTATAAAGTTCTTGCTCTAATGCAAACATTAAAATACCAGTTATTTTATTATAGGGATAAAAAGGAGCATTGGTTTTTAAAGTCCTGTGGACTGATTGAGTTGTTTGGTCATTAAAAAAAAAGGTGTTATGCATGGCAACATAAAAATTCAGCATTCCAAGAAAAACCCTTGCAACCCACTGTAAAATTTGGTGGAGGTTCCATCATGCTTTGGGGCTGCGTTGCAAATGCTGGCACCGGGGATCTTGTTAAAGTTGAGGGTCGCATGGATTCCACTTAATATCAGCAGATTCTTGAGAATAATGTTCAAGAATCAGTTATGAAGTTGAAGCTACGCCGGGGATGGATATTTCAGCAAGACAATGATCGAAAACACTGCTCCAAATCTACTCAGGCATTCATGCAGAGGAACAATAACATTAGTCTGGAATGGCCATCCCTTTTTTTTTTTTATATATATATACACACACATATATATATATATATATATATATATATATATATATATATATATATATATATATATATATATATATATATATATATATATATATATATATATATATATATATATATATATATATATATATATGTCTCTTTTCTTAGACTTAAACAGACTTTATTGTCATTTGTTCAGTGAATTTTGTTTTTGCTGAGGTGCTCATATTTTTGCACCTGTCAAAGTTTGTTTTAATGCATACTGCACATTTTCTGTTAGTCCAATAAACCTCAGTTCAATACAGAAATATTACTGTGTCCATCAGTTTTTGATATATCAAACTGAAATAGCTGTTACAAACACCCAAATATTTAGAAATAAGAATAATTAAGATTAATAGGGGTGCCCAAATGTTTTCATAGTCATTGATGAGGCCTACAAAGAAACTTCCTGACAAATATGGTTAATCACAGATGTTTTTTTTTTTTTGTTTTTTTTATTTCAGGAAATATATGTTTATATAAACTAAGCTTGGTTTGAATGGCTGTTTTCACTTAGTGAACAAAATGTTCACTTTCAGTATTCTGTATTTAATCAGACTGGTTATCGTTGCCAGATTTTGAAACACTGGTTTTCATACATACATCTTTACATCCAGAAATACTTAAAACATAATATTTTAATTGTGGAGCTGTGGGTGGGCCTTAATGAGTCATCACTATAGGGTGCAGTCTCCCTATGCTGTTCACACTAAACTCATATCATTTTAACACTGAAAAACAAACAACTCAAGTAAGTAATTAATCTACATTTGGGCAACATTTAGTCCACTTTCCTGGGACACATTTTATTTATTCTTGCTGGATTTTCAACAAGAACTGTTGTTCCTACTCTTTAAATTAACTTCTTGTTCAATTCTGTAATATCTTAAATTGCTAATTATGAATTCACTATTGAATAAAAGCTGAAATACACCATAAAATCTATTTGAGAATTAAGTTAATGATAAATGCATTTTATTTCATGTTTTTTTTTTTTTTTTTTTTTAAGTTGAGTGTAATAAATGCCTTTGGTTTTATGTATGTATAGCAAATTTAAGAATAAGCATACAAGGCACTAACTTTTAACGGTTCAACATTCAGGATTTTAATCCAGCCATCATTGCCTTAGGGCGGCTTAGTGTTTGAACAGTGGATTAACTGAACTTTATATGTTGCTCAGGTGTATGCAGATGGCTGCTCATTTGTTTACTTTTCATTGTGCCTAAAATAATTCAAACAAAGTGCAAAGGTTGCTCTGGAGGAGCTCCATTTTCTTTAAGGTTGCTTTTATTCCTGTTTTGGACTCATTCCCTAACAAGTGGGTAAATACACAAAGACATTCCTTGAATTTATCCTCCTTTTTTCTAAATTAAATCCTTATGAAATGTCTAAGAGCAGATTTCAAGTGTTTTTTTTATTTTTATGTGTGCTTGTTTTTCCTTTGGAAAAATGAATATAGTACTTTTGCACTTCTATTTTGTCTTAAAAGGAAAGAAAAGAGTAGAAAACTTGACCTGATTATGACACATCATTATCCAGTTTCTGGTCAACACTCACCCCCCTGTGTCCAGCATTTGAACTGCAGCATCATAATGGACACATGCACTCATTCTCATCTTGCAATATGCAGTGAAGACCATGTGTTGACTCCCATTGTCTTCCATTAATCTTGAACCATTTTTAACCCTTTCTATATGCCCTAACCCTGTCAATATCCCTAAACCTAACACTAACCATTACCAGTACATACTCCAACCTAACGTTAACCTAACTCACACACACCTTATTAAAAAAAAGTGAAGGCAAACAAAATGTCCAGCTTAGGTTCAAACGGTCCTTAATGTATTGGTGAAATAAGAAAAATTGTCCCAGTTCTGATGCTAAAAGATGAGCACAGTCAAATAAACACAACAAAAATTATGCCTCTTTTGATTTTTTTTATTATATCAAAATACAAAAATTTGAGAGGAAAATCTTGTATAGGACTAAGCATTTGAAATGATATGGTGACAGGGATACAACACTGCGTTCATATTCTCATAGACATGCCATAGATAGAGCATAGATCATGTGCTAGGCCCATGTCTACGTCATGATGAGCCACCAGGAGTGAGCCTGTGCATTTTTCCCCCTATAAAGGCTTGTGATGGCGACTGCAGCTGTACATCCAGGCCTGTTTTTGTAACAAGCCAGGGTTTGCTTTTTTTTATTTTAGTTCGTTCAGGTTTCTAGTTACTCAAAGAGAAAATATACAGAAAAAAAATAATTAATTCATGGCAGTTGAACATGAATAGTGAACAAGACATGATTTCAGACGAGTCACTGGATAGCAGTGGCAAATAAAAGAAAAACTAAAACAGATATTATACATAAGGCTTTGGTACAGCACCATACAGTATGAGTTAATTGCTCACAAAGAAAAGTTAAGTTAAGCATCGAAAAACCTGATGCGGTGACAGAATAGAATTAGATTTCTTAAAAAAAAAAAAAAATCAGGGTTATCATTAAAAAAAGGAAAAAGTGAGAAACGTTTAGCTCTGAATATTTACATATGGACATTATGATCCAAATAATAACATGGATGATACAGAATGTAAACATGTGATATACAGCAAAGAGTTCAATGGATTGAAAGAGAAAAGAAACATGGGGAGTTCTCATTTCTTTTAAACTCTACTGGGTTTGCTTGTGTATGCGCTAAAACAGTCAACAATGTAGTGCTTATTGTAGCCTACGATAATTATACATTCTAGCTTCTCAGTGCTGGTACACATGTAAAACAGAAAGAAAATAAAAAAAATGAATATAGAAAATTCTACATACTTCTAGCTTCCGTCCAATAACCAATCAGCTCAAATGGCCATGAATGATTGCTAAATAGGCGTTTTTGTAATTCTCTCTACATGCAAGATAAACACGATAAAAAAAAAAGAATCAAATCTGTTAAATATCATCCTATCTGCAGCTAGTGATGCACTAAAAGCCGTAAGTCGAAAACACCCCCAAAACAAAAAAGAGAAACAAAGTTCAGAAAACGTAGCTAACAGTACGTCCAAAGCAGCCCTCTTAAACGCTTTACATGTTCCCACTGAATATTGTGAAGCCCGGAAGACGGCATCTGTTTAAAAAAAACCAACAAAACTGCTGTGGGGATGTATGAGCTTTTCTAACTGGGAATAAATGCAAAATTAAATTACTCGTGGCTGAACTGTACAGTACTAATAGTTTTTTTATTTAAAAAAGTTACGGATGGGTGGATTCGAGACATTTGCGTCTCTAGTAGTAGTAGTGTGCTTGAAAAAACAAGTGCTGTTGACCATAGAGCTACAGTGCTGTGGAATAGCATATCCCTCTTACAGATTTCCTCTTTTTGTTTACTTGTTAGAGTTACAAAATCATATTTATTGAGGAAAAAAGCTATCCAAAAAACAGACCCCATATGAAAAACGAATTGTCTCTAAACCTAATAACCGGTTGTGCCCACCATCCTGGGTAACACCTGACATTAAGCATTTTTGCTGACAGTAAGACCTTCACATCACTGTGAACGAATATTGACTCATTCTTGTCTGCAGAACTGTTCCAATTCAGCCACATTGAATTCCTGGTTATGATCTCCATAAGCTTATGTCACATCTTAATAAGACTTAAATCCAAACTAGACCACTTGCATTCAATTTGGACTTACTTGTTTGGTTTTTAAGGTTGTGAAGTATCAGTTTAAAATTCTCAATCAGGATACTTTGCTAGAGAGAAGAACTAACAGTTGGATCAAGAATGGGAGGTCCGACTGTAAAGCAGCTCAGACCATCATGCTGCTATGTATTTATGTTTGTATATTTAAAAAACAGGTATATTTCTTTAACTTTGGTTCTCATCTGTTCTCAAATCTCTTTAGGTCACTTTGTCCTTCTAACCAACTTGTGGTTTCTCTATTCTACTGGTATGGCAGTAATGCAATGCAAATATTTAGTTAGTAATTCCTTGCTATGGCTAGTAAATTTAAGCCTAGTTGTTCATATAATGTTGTTGAAATCAGTCAACTTTTTTCTCAGCAATGTTGGGAGCAAATACTTTTTCACATGCTGTAGTTCCATGACTTATGGATAACCTTTTCCCCTCATTTAACAAACAAATTTTGCATTCAGGTCAATCAGGTCATACTTGACTGATATCAGTCAATACCACATTTGATATCAAATGTGCTTGATGATCTATAGCAAGAAAAAAAAAACAACAAAGATTGAAAAAATCTTAAAGCAAGGGATGTTTTTTCACAGCACTGTACAGGAAGTGTGTATAAAAGATCCCCCCACCTGACCTGAACCAAAGGTGCTCTCAGATTCTCTCCCTTGTGTCCTCTGACCAGTACTAATCTAAGTCAGGCTAAGTTTCTCCCATTTAGGCTGGGTTAATAATGTCAGTATCATCACAAATATATTTTAGAGAGGGTACCTTGGAAGCACAGACAGACATAGCAAAAACACACTGTAGAAAACAGGTCATTTTGAGTTCATTGAATGTCACAAGTCTATTAATCAAGGTTATATGTCTACTTATTCCAGTATTGTCTATCACTGTAGTCACACTGTTAAGATTTGGACAATGTCTACCAGAGCTAGTTTAGCTGCTCAAACACACAGAGGAGATGGAGAAAAAAGTTCCTTCTAGAAACAGAAATAAATCTTGAGACCCCTATTCTACAGCACCACAAAGTTAAACATAGCACCAAGTCGTAATGTTCAAAGCAACTATGCCCTAACACACTGTATTTCTTCAAACTAATGTAAACACAATTTCCTCCACAGCACGTTTTGTACATGTCTACAGCATGTCCGTTGCTTTTAGGAAACCAAACAAATAAAAAAAAAAACTAAATGTTTCCTTCAGGTTTATTTGCTTTGGACAAGTGAAGGTGAAGAAAACTGGAGTGAGTCTGCACGTGTGCTCATCAACGGGCAAAATACATTATTACTTTGTTTCAGATATATAATAGAGGGCAACAAATTTCTGCTTCTAAAGTGTTCCCCAAATGGGTATCCACGTACTAATACTTCAGAGAAAATACGACTCAACTTGTGCAGCCAGCGGGCTATGGCAATAATACACTGTACGGTACTAACATTTAGTGTACTTTTCTTCTCAGATAAAATAATGTCTGCTAAAGTATGACAAATTAGGCACCTTAAAATGTTTTTTTTTTTTTTTAACTTCCACTTAAAGCCGTATTGTAAGCAAATACTTTGATATATAATCTAATTACTTTCGACTTGGGATATCTGTCCCATTTTTTCTATTCATACGTCCCCATACAAGAAAGTCTTCCTGTAAAACATGGTTCAGTTTTTCTTTACAAATACAATACACACCATGTACAGTACATAACAAATATAGATTATTTCCTTGTATCTTACATGAAAACAATTATTGTTTTTTCACTCGCTTTTAAGCAATCACCACTTTCTCCCTTGTGGATAACCTCAGATTTAGCGCAAAAAAAAAAACAAAAAAAAAAGTTGATTTCGTAAAATAATAAAAAAAATCAAAAACACAGTCTGATGTGTCCTTAAGTGACTAGCCTTAGCAAAATGATCAAACAAAATAGAGAAAGGAAAAGAATATCAGGAAAAGAATAAAAGAACACCTTAATATCATCAGCAAATGTGGTCACCAGGAAAACGACTTGGGCATTGAATACAGGGGTTTGGACATATTTTGCCAACTGGTCATCTCAGCAAAAACGCAGCTGCACTACGTAAGCATTATGACAGGTCATTCAATGCACTGTGACGTAGGGACATTCATTTCCTGTACAGCAAAACATACATTCATTATCGGTTAGTGTCAAAAAATTAGCAAACATATAGAGAAGTAGCTAGCAATTAATATACAGTTGTAAGAGATAAACAGTCAGGGTGGCCATTCGTTTGGATATTTCCCATTGCTTGTTTTACAGCTTAATAAAGCAATCACATTCCGCTCTAAAAACTTTGCCGTCGTCACTGTGCAGTTGCTTGGGATTTCTTGACTCCCCATTTTTTTTTACAAGTATGTTGATACTGTTAGAACAAACTAAATGAGACATATGCATTCTCTCGTTCATGTGTCCTTGGCAAAAAATAAAATAAAATACATATATTGGAGTTCTAACTCACTTAGAGTGACAAACATAAGAAGGCGACTAAAAAAAGGCAGTTTATGTCAGAGAAAAACAAAACAAAACTATAAAAGGCAAAAAAAGGCACCTTAAGATGTGCCCAATTACACAAATGATTCCTTAATAATGAGATACATACAAACACTTCACTTTGTTTCATTGCTCAAGAACAACCTCTGCTGAGCATTAAAGTCCCAAAATTTTTATAACAGATCTCATGAAGGCTATAATATTTAGTCATTATGCTGTGCCCCGACAATAGGCGTAACGACACAGAGCTACCGCTCGTCTCTACTCAAACCCAAAGTAAATGCAATGTACCAACTGCAATAATAAAAAGCATCCAAATAAGATTAAGCTAGGCCATATTATCCATTTGAATGAGCAGTGAGTATTATAAACCTTTTTATCTGTACCTTTAGAGTGTAAAAAGGTCAAGTACGTACAGTATACCACAAGAATTACAGCAACTCTGCGTTTACTCTGAGGTATATTTTGTGGTAAGAACCCTGTGTTTAAAGACTGACACTATTTGTATTGTAGGAAAGGTAGACTTGTGTCCCTGTACAAGGACGCACCAGGCTTTAACAGTACACTGTTTCACTGAAAAACCTAAAGATATGAACCCCTCAATGATAAGTGAGAAATCTTTTTAACGTGTTGTGACATACTCAACCAACACATTTTATTACTGTAAGAGGAAGCTTAATTCCCTTGTTTTACAATTTATATACATTATATATTTTCAGAGCATTTGTTCAAGTGAAATGCCTAAGATAAAAAGCCACTGTTCTTGTCATTAGATGAGACTTCTGGCGCCTGGAGGATTCACTTTGCTGCTCCTCATACACATATCAGCTTATACGGATTATATGAAACCTGTGTTTGTCGCTGTGGCTGATCAGGAAGGGCTGAGGTGTTTTGTATTTTTTTCCCATGAGGGGCCAGTTTAATCGGGTCCAATGGCTTGATGAGCACAAGATCAGCGTAGAGTTCCATAATTTGGGCCCTCAGAGTCTGCGCTGGCTAGGATGCCTGTCTGGTCCTCCTCAGACGTCCTGCGATGCAGGAACGATGTCAAGTAGCTGTATGGGTTCTTGCTTTGCTTTTTATTCTTTATGTGGTGATTGGGATCTTCTCCCTCTTTGGGTGTCTGAGATTGCTGCTGGGTCTGAGAGGGAGATAAGCCTGCAAAAGAGGCAGGGAGGTTATTCCAAAACCTGCCTTCAGACTCATCCGTGACTCCAGGACTAAGTATCTGGGTTGTTTCCTTACCCCACTTTATACACACACATTTTGTCCATTCTTTACTCTCATTTTATACCTGCAAGCAAACTATTTAAAGTATTATCCAAGTTACCTTCTAACTATTACCAATCCTAGCATCAGGCCATAAAGATAGAAATATTGGTCAGGAACTGTTGCAGGGAGTGCTGCTACAAGAACCTAAAACAATGAGAAAACCCCAAAATACACACAATTCAAAAAGTGTTGATTTACTTAGTTGATTTGCACAGGTTCTTTTGCTGGTAAAAGAAGGGTGAGGTTTAATCTGTGCTCATGGGACAAACCGAATAGGATCTGGAGAAGCTGTGGTAAACATTATGCTGCCTCCAACATTGTCATCATATAACACTGCAACGTTGCTATCATCATTTATCATGGCATAACAAGTGTGTTAAAGGTTTTCAGGATGCATACAAACACAAAGGGGAGTTGGACCTATTGAGTACCATGTTGAGTGACTCACAGCCATTTTAGTTAATTGGACATGTCTAATCCATCGGTTTTCCAGTCTCTGGACATTGATAATTTTCATTTTTTTATGAAATTAAGTGACACCTGTTTGCTTGCAACCTTTTTTTCTACCCCACATCCATATCGAAATCCATAGTGTTTGATTATCTTTTGAACTATTCTGGAATTTTTTAACTTTTAACTTTAATTTTTAAATGGGATCTCATCAACTTCTATTTATATCATAAAAGTTGTATAGTAAAATATATTTAATAATAACAGTTCATGGAAGGAATAAAGATGCTCACCAACAATACCTGATATAAGTATTTAACAGTACAAATACTGTAAACTCGTTTGGTAAAATCATACCTAAAAATGTATATTTTTGACCAGCCTTCTCTGTAAGCAAGAAATATCTTGTTTTGCAATAAAGAAGAGAAAGAAAATCATAATGACTATGCAATTATGTATTTCATTGATTGATAACTTCAATTAACGACATTTAACATTTTTATTAATTAGGATATAAAAAAAAAAATTTTATTCAATTAATGCATGCAACTCAAGTAACACTGAAATTTTCAGATTTACAAAAATTACATTTTCCACTTTTTTATTGCATATGTGGCACTTTTGGCTTTCCATACTTGTTCAGCTTCCCAAATACAGGAACGGCAAATTGGAAGAAAATAATAATAGGAAAAGATTTTTACGTAATTTATATTTCAAGCCTATGTACAGTAATTCTATACAGATGTTCTTTTTTAAAAGCAAAAGAAATGTTTAGCTAAAGTACTGCCCGCCCTGTTGTCAGACATAAAAATTTTCATTTTTTTCTAACCAGTTTGAAACACGGAGAAACAAAACAGATTTTATTGACCTCTAAATTCTATTTATTTCTTAACTCCATCTCCCACTCATTCTAGTTCTACTGTTCTGGAACCCAAAGTCTGGAATCTAAAGCGTTGAGCTATAAACCTTTTTTTTTAATCATTTTTCCAAGACCTCACATTCTCATTTGATTTACTTTTAATTTCATGGGTCATCTGACTATCAACTATTAATGTGTCATTCCTCTCTGAGTACCAACAGGTGGTTAGATAATGTAAACTAAATTAACCAGTATTATGTTTAAAAATGTTTTTTCAAGTAAAAACCCAAAAATGGGGTATTTCAATTGTTTATACACAGAGGTAGTGAACCGCTTGTATACTGCTGTGAAATAGAAGTAGGAAGTGATGGATAAGTAATGTTTGGTGGGAAACACCAATCCCAATTGGTAAAAGGATATGTTAACTACAAGCCTTTCATACCCAGTAGGATAAAAAAAAGAACTGTAAAGGAAATGGAGAAAAGCAGAGTAATCAACACCCTCAGACTAACCTGTTCTTCTCACAGATGTTGCGTTGTTATTGTTGTTAGTGGCCACTCCCTTGGCTTTAGTTATACAGTGATGTAGCAGTGCTGTTAGGCTCTCAGACCCGGCAGTATCACTAGACGCACCTAAGGGTTCCCTGAAAGGACGAGAAGAGACAGCAAAGCATGCATTGCTGCTTTAATCTGGCAGTCTGTTAAATCACATCACATTGAAAAAGATCAAATATTGCTTCCATTGCTACGTCCATAGCTGCTATCACATAATTGATGAGGACTCAGACTTCTATTGAGAGTCATTTCACTAAGATGATGAGATTCCAGTCTATATCTGTTTTGATGGATGATAAATGTTAGAGAGGAAAGAGAAAATAAAGGAAGAAGGGAAAGTGAAAAAAAAGGCCTGCTGACAGAAGGTGTAATTTCTGAAATTTCTACTGCTCTCAAATGGTCACAACATTAAAGATCCAATCTAAAGGATTCAGGCACATATTTGTACTTGTACAGGTACTACTCTGTTTTGTTTTACCTACAGTGCTAAAGATCAGGATTACATTTTATAATTGGTGCGCTAAGACTTGAATTGCATATTCTGCCCATATTTTGGGTCTTTAATTAGTGACCACTTGAGGATTATGGGTGAAATTAATTTCTTGTGTAAAAATAATTATTATAGTTTATTTTCAGATCATCCATTACCAAAATATTTGACACACTGTTAGTTGGGGGGGTTGGAAGCCTTTTAAATTGTGCCTCTATTACTTTAATTTAGGGTTATAATAAAAAGGTTAACATTAAATGCTGACTTTCTTTTGACTATTGAACCAATTAATCCTAAGCATTTATAAAGTCTTACAGATGCAAAAGTAAAGTGGGGCCTTATCAATGAATTATATTAGTAAACGAGAAAATGGGGATCTTTCCAGGTCTTTTTCTTTTCCTAATTCACAATATTTGAGTTTTTTGGCGATGTTATTTAATATTTATTTTTAACAAAAAAGTATAAATTTGTTTATAGTTCAGACTTTACAGATCAGCAGGTGAAAATGAACTAAACTGCCCTAAACTGAAAGTGACCGATGACTCTAACAAAACAAAGAACACCTTATTAAATGCAATTAAATTAAAGGCTCGTTAGATTCCAGCAATTTGGGACTATTTATCTATATAATGTACTAAAATATTTCAACACAATAGTTCAGCTATTGTTAAAAGCAATGCAATGGCCAAAGGTGTACAAATTACAACACAGAGCCAAGGGGGCTGTGTCTACAAAGATTTGTGAGAAAGTAATATGCTGGTGAAGATTCTCAGTCATCCAGATCATAGTCATTCCAAAAAATTATGTTTTTAAATTAGGTTTAATAATCATTCAATTAGTTGAATTGATTGATTATTATGAATCTAAAGTTACTGGAATCACTGGAGTTGAATCTGTGTTTGCTGAGGCTTGTAATGAGCAGAGGTTGCCACTTGTTGCAGATTAAATAGCTGAAGACTTTTAGATTTTAACTGACTTTTAGATTAATTCGGGGTCAGTAAGTTTTAGGGAATAGCTTTCCATTTGCTAGAAGCTGCATCTAAAGACGTGGATGAGCCTGTTCACTTTGGAGACGCTTGACTTGCACACACAGAGTACTAACCTTAAGATAAGGAAAGTGGAAACAGGCAATGTCCAACACAATCTCTGACCTCACAAATGTGCTTCTAAAGGAATCCTCTCAAATTCCCATAATCACACTTTTAAACTTTGAGGAAAAATATTTACTACATAGACTGGCTACTGGACAAAATGGAAGGAGAAAGTGACAAAAAGCCAGAGTATAGTTAATGGATGAGGGCCTGGAGCCCAGAGAAGACGAAATATAAATGCTACATTATACTAGGGCTGCAAATAGAAATAATTTTGATAAATGATTAATCTTTCAATTGTTTATTTTTTTTTTTATTAATAAGTCAAAACGTTCTTTAAAGATTTTTTTTTTAGAGAGACCTACACCAGGTGAAACTAAAACTTTTTCTACTTGAAAAGTTCTGGATAGAGCATTTTGACAAACAAAATACTTTTTTTCCATCTTAAATATAAATATGAATATATATTTATAGGGTTGAAACAATCAGATTTATTGTGATTAACGGATTGTTGAAATAATTGTCAACTACTTTATTAAACAATTAATCATTAACTGGAGGTTAGAGACGGTAAAATATGCCTTTAGCTGACAGAGCGACCCACTGAGAGCGGTAATTATATCTAAATTGGGGAAAAAATATATATATAAACATTTTGCATTCAAGATTTAAATAAATAACGTTTTTATCTGTCAATATGCTCTAAAACCCCAGCAGTGCAAAAGTTTTATTTTCACCTGGTTTAATTTTCTAAAAAAATTTCCAGGAACTTTTTGCCATCCGATTATTAATCGTTTAATCAAAACAATAATCCACAGATTAATCAATCTGCAAATGAATTGTTAGTTGCAGCCTTAATATTTTACAGTTGTGGTAAAATTACTTCTATAAGTGGGTTTCTTTAACAGCTAAACAAATATTTAAGAATCTCTATACTCCAGTTAAATTTGAATCTGTTGCTACATTAGTTAATGATTATTTCAATAATATATTAATCATGAATAATCCGATTAGTTGTTTCAGCCTAAGATTATACTCCATTTCAGATTATCTTCTATCGGAGACTCACCAAGCAAATAATAAACCTGCCCCCCAACACACAAGTAAGTAAATCCTTTGACACATTTCAGAGGACTGCCAACCCCTTCAAATAGGTGTTTTTTTCTATCAATGAAAAATGAATTGAACAGGGATTATTTTCATTCAATGAGGAATACAGGCCTGATTCCTGAATAGAATCACTTAAATCAGCACAGGGAGAAATCATACGAAACTTAAGTATCTTGACTTTCATATTCTGTTCTTTGTAAAGCTGTGTCCTATAAAGAAGCACTTTAAATGTGTAATCTATCTCAATAGGCAAATAAAACTGCACAACATCACAAATCTAATAAGGCCACATGTCTGAATACTAACAAATTCAAAACTTGATATAATGCTGCGATTATGTCAAGTGTTTGAATCAAAAAAGTAGTGCATTAGAAAGGGAGAGGAACACAAAGCTTTATAGATGCTGTCCAGAATTTGTCACTGTGGAGAGAAAGATCGAGAGTCGTTAGCAAAGGGGGGAGGGGGAGAGACAAATCTGACAAACAGTCCCGTACAGAAGAAAAAAAACATAAAATCATTTTAAGATCAACTGTGTGCGGAAGCCATAGTGTGTTAAAATGTAGTACATTTCCATACAGACACTATACAGCACACTTTCATCAACATGAACACTGCGTACAAAGGCTTCACCATGCTGACGGGAGGAGATGGCAGGAAGAGCAAATGGCCGTCAAAGGACGAGTTACATGACAGGAGGAGGAGATGGCCATTAAAAAACGGTCACATGACAGAAAGAACGAAAGCACTCAGGACAACAGATGTAACAGAGAATTTAGTTTGAGATTTGTTGTTATTTGTTTGGTTAAAAAGAGAGTTTAAAGAATGCATGCATGGCATTTTGCACATGGAACGAAACTTTAAAGGGGAATACTCCAGTCTGTTTTTTTAAGTTCATCCTCTACTGATTCAAGCCTTTAATTTTCTCCCTTTTTTCACTGTAGGGATTGAATAATGTATTCATACTACATTCATTTCAAATCAAAATTCTTATTCTGTTTAAACGAGTCTTCAAACTCAATTAAAACAGGCTACCCCACAGCAGGCTAAAACTGTGTAGACAAATATGTCCGGCGGCCATGATTACCATTACTGTTCCCTGCTTGAATCCAGCACAGAGGCACAATCCAAAGTGTTTCCCCTTTAAAGAAGAGAGTGATTAGAGCCCTCCCCCTGCTGACCCCTCCCCTCTCAGACATGGGTCCGACCCTTACCTATTGTGGCGTAGGGGACCGGGTCACAACAACGCTGCCAAGATAGCTGAGATCAATCAAAAACAAATCAGGTAAGACCCTTACCCTCTACAAAGCAGCAGCCTTATAAGCTACTCTCTCTTAATGGCCAGTGATAATGTAGAAGCAGGAATCAGCTGTTTGAGCTCAGGTGAGGTCCTGGTTGCTAGGTCAGTGAGGTGGGGGTAAGGGGGCTCAGGTTTGTGGACAGAAAAGAAACTCGCTGGAAAATACACATTAACCTAAAAAAAAAAAAAAGGTTCTGTGTTTCATTATCTATACAGCGCCTTGCAAACACTTTCAAACCTGTTAAAATATTTTATGTTTTGTCATCATTCAACCACAAACCCTGAAAAAAAAAAAATCTATTTATATTTTACATAAATGTCCAAACCAAGAAATGCACACGAGGAATGGGGATTTTTGGTATGTTTTTGAAAAAAAAAAAAATCAACACAAGATGATGGTGCCACCACCATGTTTCAGAAACACAATTTGCTCCTGCATGGTTCAAAAAAAGGAAAGGGCATGGTAAAAATAAAATGTTTAAAGACATGATCTTCTATCCATATTACCTACAACTCTAGAATAAATTAAACAAGCAGCCAATGTGCTCTTGGAGGAGCTGCAGAGATCCACATCTTTTAAATCTCTTTACCTTAATGATACAGTGAACAGAAGAAAGATACTGTTCAAAGAAAACTCCACGTAGTCCAATTAATAGTTTGCCTCAAGCCAAGTAGGGAACACTGTAAACCAGTGTGTTTCCTGTCTATATTTAAAATTATCTGTCTGACAATAAACAAACTAAGAAAAAATGTACCATCAATACACCATCCCAGTAATGAAACATGGTGGTGGCAGCATCATGATGTCAGGTTAGTTTTTATCAGCGCAAAATCATCGTACAAAGCATTGACTATAGAGTACAAATTAGGAATTTTCTTTGTGAAAAGTTTTTAAAAGCACGTAGGGCTTTTTTTTTTTTTTTTTTTTACTTTATAGTTATTTTATACTTTGCAATTATCCCCTACACAGCATTTCTATAAAACACATCATTGTTTGTGGCTGTCAAATGTAAAAAATAAATAAATCAACAGGTATGACTAGTTTTGCAAGACACTTATAGGGGCACGGTCATCTAAGTATATGTTGCTATGCCTCTGATAAACTGGAACATCTTTAGAAATTATTTACTTGAAAGACACAGCATTCTATTCATTGCTTTATTTATATATTGCCCAACTAACTTTCTTTATTTGAAAAGAATGCATTATTTAATTGGTTATTGTTTAATTCATTCTGCAGGAAATCACTCATCCTGTCTTTTAAATGTATCTTTTTAACCACAGATTATTGCAAATAACACTTCTAAGGACCTGGGAAGTGTTTTACAATGCAAAAGTGATCTTCTCTGTGGAAGCTGGCTCAACAAAACCTTAAACTATGCTCTTTAATAGTAGGTTACTTTGCTAATTCAGGATTTGTGCTACTTCTTAATTAAACCTTGATAAAGGTGTAACAGATTAAACATCTCTTGTTTAAGAACAAACAAATCTATTCAAATTATTTAGGTATTTAATTAGAGACATTTTTTATTTCCTAATCAAAGTCAGAAGTTTACATACAGACAGATTGACCTGCCTACTGTTATGTCTTTTTAAGTTTCTGGTCTTAATTCACAATAGTTGAGTTATTTTAAGGCACATCTGTGGGCATTTTTAAGGCAACATGTCTGTCTTGTTCTAGGAGTTGGAGGGGGTTTGTTTGTTATCTGCAGCAGGCTTCGGAACGAAGGCAGGGTAAATTCTTAAAATGTCTCCAGTCCATTAGAAGGGGAACACAGAAATGCAAGGGGAAAATAATGGTTGAAGGTGCTAGGCAAGGTTGACATCATTATACAGAGGTATAAAAATGGGAATATTCAGTCATAACAACATCAGAAAGGAGATGAGCTCTGTGTCCCAGAGCTAAAAGTAATGTGAACTTTTATTTTGATTTTGGATTGTGGTAGAAGTTCATTTCCATCAAAGCTCATTGTGTGCTGCATCAAAATTGGCTGAAAGGCTACTCTGAAAGAAAGAAGCATTTCCTCAGCATGAGAAGTGATCTCACTGTTTTTCTTTTAGTGACCAATACCTCATTTTATAGGTATATCCAATGGACTGATGAAACTCAGGAGTTTAGAGGACATGACATTCATTAAAGTTGAATAAGATGGGGTCATGGTGTGGGGGTAGAATAGGAGACTGGTATAGATGAAGATACATTTTGGAGGTAAATGGGTCCTCCATATGGCCATACATCATAGATAGACAACAGATCTTACTCAGTTCTATTAAGGGTAATGGGCTAAAATTCCAGAAACTATCGTGAGATGCTTGATGAAGGGTAGCCATATTTAAGACAAGTCATACAATTCAAAGGGCAAGTCCACAAAAATCTAAGTCAATGTAGGTAAACTTCTGAATTTGTTACAAATCTTTTTGAAACAGATCTCATTATTTTGGCGTTTAACAAATAGCAATTTTTGATAATCCTAATTTATCTAAAATAGTAAGAAAAAAAAATGGTCAGAAGTCAGGGAAAAAAATGGTTTTACTTTTATGTATAGTGTAACTAAATACTGTATACGGTTCTATAAAATAAGCAAAAAAATGAAATGAGAAAAAAAACAAGTTAAATAAATAAAAATAATGCATCCTGAATAAACAAAAAAATGTTTCAGATGTCCTAATAACCAAATAATATATTAAAAAAAATTTAAATGCCGCGCTCCTCTAAAAAGAAATTAGTTAAATGGGGGAAAAAAGGAACAACTGAATGTCCTGCCGATGGAAATTAAAATATGTCAAATCCCAGACTAGGAACAATCTTTGTCATTAATAAACTAAGCGTACCCAAATCATATTATTTAATTAATTATTAATTATTTAATTTCACTACGGTCACTAATGAATTAGATCAAACTGAAGCTACATTTTCTTCTTTCAAATGCTTAAATAAATACATCATAACGAAACGATAAAATCTAGTAGTTTAGTATACTTTCAAAAACTAAGAAGCAGTACTACCAATATTTCGATTTTATTATTTACATGTGTTTGTTAATAAAACAAAGTATTAATCTGAATTTTGTACTGACATCCTAGTAAATTACCTAGATAGAAAACAGATAGTTTTTTTAAACTTTCAGTGTGTGCTAAATGCAATTACATGCCTTCTGCATATTGGAGTGAATATGCATCATAAAGTTTACTAAACTGAAACACCGAGGCAAAAATTTGGAAAAATACATATTTTAAAAGAAGTGATCAGACAAGGAGAAAAGCCTCCTTAAAAAAAAAAATAAATAAAATGTATCGTCTACATGAATGGATCACCTACCCTGAGGCTGAGATCTGGAGCTGGGAGGGCTCTGAGGGTAGCATCTCCTCCTCTGTCCGTCTCTGGGATGGCCTCTGCCCAAAAACATCCCTGCCCTCTGGAGGGGGAGAGGGGGACTGAGAAGGGTAACTGGCTGCAGTGGAGGCATAGGACATGGGGTAACTGGGGCTGGGCTGCTTGGCGCCCTGACTCTGAGTGGGAGAGGCAGTCAGCGAGGATCTCCGAGAGAAGCTAACAGTGGCTGAGGGCTGCAGGGTGATCTCGGGCATCTCCAGAGACCGAGAGGTACGGAGGATGCCGTGACGTGGAGGGGGTCTCACTAGAATATCTGGGGAACCTGGTTGGGTGCTGAGTGGGCTCTGGGAGAGTGGAGAAAGACGGGAGGGTTGTAGTACTAGTGGGGGTAGGCTGGGGTCTGCCCGGCGCCCTGCCCTCGGGCTGAGCCAAGACTGAGGGCTACTACTGGGGGCTGTGCTTGGGCTCCCTGCACGGGCTGCCGGGTCAGGGTAAGGCAACACTGGTACACCCACACCGTGGGCCGTGTGTCTGAGCTGGCCGAGACTCTGGGCCTGTTGCATAGCTAAACGCCTAACTGGAGGCCCTGGGGGCCTGTCTCTGCCTGGTGGAGCCACAGGGACCTCCAGCTGCAGGAGTCCAGGGCTCGTTGGATCCCTAAGGGGTGGAAGGTGCAGGCGACTAGGGGGGAGAGTATGGGGAGGGTATGGGGGTGGGTCAGGGAGGTCCTGGGGGTGATGTAGGGGATGGTGAGGTGGGTATATGAACCTTGGGCCCTCTAGGCCCAGAAAGGGTAACTCATGAGGCTGCCAGCTTTCAGGTGAGCGGAGAGGAGGGCTGTGAGTGTGTGACAGAGAATGGCCAGAGGCAGTGTACTGATGGTGTTCCAATCCTTCACTCTCCTCAGGGATGGAGGGGTAACCGAAGGGCCCCTCAGCTGTGCCTGGTGGTGAGGAAAGAGCGGAGCTACGTGGGCTGATGTCAGGCATGTAGAATGGTGGTGGAATCCCTGATTCAGCACGACTGCCTAGATAACCATAGAACAGGCCCTGGGGAAAGCCCCTGTAGCGGGAGGCTGGGGCCTGCCCTGAGGCGTAAGGTGCGCTGCCCTCTGCAAAGCTCATACCTTCCATGGGCCTGTGTAGGCGAGGGCTGTAGGTGGGGGGCTGCGTTGACTCCAGGCTGGAGGATGTTGGGGAGAGCTGGGGTCGCAGCGTGGGCATGATGGGTGGCAAAGGCCCAGGGTCAAAATCATTCTCTTCGTCCGACTGCCGGAACTCTGGGTACATGTCTGACTCCTCTGCAAAGGGGAAGCCCTGGATTCGGCGGGGAGGCGGACTTGTCTCCATAACAAAGCGGCCATCGGGGCCTCGGCTTATCAGCTCTATAGGCGTGGTGACCTCTGCCTCATGTTTGGACACACTGTATTTCTTGCTGGCTATGGCACGCTTGGTTTTCTTGTAGAAGGAGAGCTCTTTGTCCTTTTCTCTCTGAGGGCTGGGCAGCTTCCTGACGTACAGGCCTGGAGCATGGGAACCTTCTGATGATAGTGAGCGGGGCCGAGATGGAGGGGAGCTCTCTGGACTTATCTTCCCCGACGATAACCTGAAAGAATAATTTAGATAATAATTTAAAGCGCTGGGGTAAATCCTAACAAAGATAAAACTCAAAAGACCTGAGTAAAAATGATTTTTGACACCACAAACCAATACGCATGATTGCACTTTCTAAAGCATGAGACAAAACAAAGCTGGAGCATTGAATTAATGCAGCTTTAACCAACTACATCAAGAAAATAACTACTTTTGCTGATGTGGGGCAACAATAGTGCAGCAACTCTGCAGATCCATTAATTCGACATCTTATTGGAGAAGAGACCTTTTAAACCTGGATGTTACAGGTCTAGCACCCCTAAAAGATATACACTGTGCTTTCCCCAATAATCATTGTGATCAAATCAAATATGTCATTATTTTTCAGGATGAGGCATTGATGCTGTAATCAAATCTTTATTTATTTTAAGGCTTTTTCAGCAATACAGTTAGCAAATGTAAGTCTCTTAGTGCTTTGCAAAAGTATTAATTTTGTTAAGTTAAATTAAAAACTATAAACTAGTTAGGACAGTTCCACAGAAAGTAACTTTTTTTAAATATTAATTTTAAAATGGTGATTAAAAAAAAATATATATATATGTATTTATTTTAATCCTTGGTGAGTTAGTCAGATTGGATGGAAAGCTTCTGTGCCCATCAGTACCGCCAATAGTCCAGTGGACTACCACATTTAAATGCTTTGATCTAAAATGACCCATTGTACTTCTGGCTCTCTGGGGTTAATGTTTAACTGTAAGGTGAAGCTCTACCCCAGCCTCAAGTCTTTTGCAGCCTCAAACTTGTTTTCTTCCAATGTAACTGCATTTAAATGTACCTATCTTTAGATCAAATATGATCAAACTGTCAAAGCAAAGCCAGCATCCACCCAACATGACGCTACCACTGCCATATATCACATTGGGGGATCAGTTGTCACTACTTGGACTCATGGTTGGTGCCTTTCGGGTATTTATACAAATTTTCACGTGTTTTTAGGGGCAGGCAAGAATACATGTGAGCCTGGGATCAATCCCATGGAAATCGGCGTGTGTGAAGGTAAAGTGGTGACCTATTTATACACCATTTTATACAGCATACTTTTCTGTGCACTGCAAGTTTCAAAATGTTTTCCCATTGCTAACTTTTAGTATAAGTATTTAGTATCTGCAGACTTTTAAATGCATGATGACCCAAATTTGTGCAGTGTATACCCATATAACATAATTTTATTGTTAATACACTGTCACAAGTACAGAGCAATGAAATGAATTCTCTGCATTTAACCCATCCCCTTGGGGAGCAGTGGGCTGCCATTGTGCGGCGCCCGGGGAGCAGTGTGGGGTTAAGGGTCTTGCTCAGGGACCCAGAGTGGCAGTCTGTGGGATTGGGGGATCAAACTCACAATCTCAGTATTCAAAGCCCTATGCCCTAACCACTAGGCTGCCACTCAACCATATGGGTTGCTTTAAACATCTTCCTGACTTTCTTATTGACTTATCTTAAACCTTATACTATTTGTTCACAATATGTGGTACTCTTTACGGAGTATTTTTTTCCTTCGGATTTGCGTTCCATTACAGAAGCGCAGTATGTGTACTAGTTATACTATGACTTTAGGCAAATAACTGATTGCATTTGACTTTATGTGGGAGTATTAGGGTAAACAGTTAAATAGAAAGATTTAAAGACATTTTGTTTTTTGTCAAACAATTTGAAAATAAGTTTTTTTTCTTCCATTTCACATTATTGCACATTTAGAATGCTTTGATTTAAGATGGTGCGTTTCATAAAATGTCTGTAAAGTAATATGAAATTTGCAGCTGGAGGTTTGTGTGTATAAAAACAGGTGCAAACTTGATAACACTTCCAAAGCTTCTTCTAAGGTGCAGGTGCAGAATAGCAGGTTGCCTTTATGAATATGCAGAAAATATGCTCATCTTGAGAATGTGAAAGAAATGAGGGGATGAATATGGAAACATGTTTACTTACCCTCCTCAAATCAATATAATCATATCGGAATCTGTTTTTTGCCTCCATAAAGTACTTTGTATGTTTAAAAGTCAGGCGCAAATTTGCACACAACAATGTCTGAAGTCATAGTGTTGAGAAGGAGGGTTGTGTGCAATGGCAGACAATATAGAGAGAGAACAGTTTGTGTGTTTCTGTCAGAAACAACAATGGTAGACGAACAGTAGAGACTTAGCTTCTCTTCTGCAATGACATTTTGGAGCTGCAGGATTAAAGAGCAACATCAGTCTATGGCGAAACACTGTTATGTCAGCATCACACTGAAGAAGTGCCTCTTATATATCCCAGATACGCTGGTGAGGTTTGTAGTGGTCTACTGCATGTTCAATGACAAGGGGGCAAAGTCCTGTTTGCACAAGTGAGATAAAATGGGCTGCAGAAAATCTCGACACAGTGAACCAAAATGGAAAACACAAAATGACTGAGCTTAGACATTATGACATGTTTATTAACAAACAAAACTGAACATTTACAGACACCAGAGAGCAGATAACAATCATAAAAGCCTTTAAGTGAGCAGGGGGGTCTCCTCATTTGCACCTCCCTTATAGATATATATGTGAAGTCCAGTGTAAGTAGTTTATACGTTTTTTAGGTTTCTATTATTGTTATAATTATTACCTCTTATTAAATGAGATTAATTCAATTAATTCATTAATTCATCTTTCTTTAGGCCACTCTGCCCTTTCAAACTTATCATGGTAAAAAATTTGTTTATTATTTAAATGTTATTGATTGCAGCTGCAGTCTTTGTGGATTAACGGGAACACGCTCATAAAGTGCTGTTCTTTTTTCTTTTGTTTGTTTGCAGATGCAATTTAGCACTTCTTATGTGAGATCTTAGTAGATCAGGCCCAATGTGGAAAAGTTCAAATTACCTGAATCCTTTGGCAAGGCAGTGTATCACAGCAAGGCTGAATATTTATTAATGATATGATGTATGCCTCTAAATATTCTATAACTGTTAAAAAAAAAAAATAACTAAAAAGAAACATTGCTTTTGTCGTTTCAGATTTAAGACATTTTTGTTCATGAAGATTTGCAGAGATTGAAGAAGCTGCTTCATCGATTGGACTAAAATGGAAAGCCAAAATAATCACTCTCCAATCAAGCTGTCTGATCAATGAGATGGCTCAATGGAACATATTTGTTTAACCAAGTACAAACAGCACCCCTGTGTTGAGACATTTTAATGCATTAGCTGATGAATATTAAAGTTGTAAAAAAAACAAAAAAAGGCAAGCAGTGGAAGTAAAAACTCCTAACATGGGTTATGGAAAAAAGCATTCTTTTTTTTACTTTAGTCTTTGAATCTTGAATCTGGATATTATCCACTGTCATAGGCCTGTAAAGCGCTGGGCATTTAAAAAGATAATGAAAGATAATGAAAGGTAATAAAAGATATTTCTATCTTTTATTACTAAGAAAGTAATAAAAGATAGAAATAATTCTTTTAAGTAGAGAATTCAGGTTTAAAGTCTATCTGGATTCTTTATTCTTATAGGTAAAGAAAAGGTGGTATCAGCTATACATGTTAGTGCATATCCACAGTATTGTATTGTACGTGCAACATATCTAGTGTAATCTTCTCCCAGTATGGTGTAAGGGGATGTGCATGCAGTAATGCTTGACTACATCTAAAAGAAATCACTGTCAAATGATAGTTTCTAAGCATTGCTTTAACCATGCAGCCAAGCCAGTGCAAGGCAGCACACTCTGGATTTCTGTGCAGGCAGGCACTCACAGGGGGCTGGCCGGAGGGGGCAAGAAACTGCTCCTGGCAGGCTCGTCCCAGCAGGGCTCTACCCCTGGCAAGGGGGTGAGAGGAGGCCTGCGATGGGAGACAAACAACACGGGCCGGGTTCATTTCTAACTATGCTATTTGAATGAAGCACTAGGTGCAAACTGCCAGACTTGCCTTCACCTTTTTATAAAGATATAAGGACAGGGAAGTGGAACTGATTATTTTGGTCAATATAAATTCATAAACAAACTGGAATGAGATTTTGAGACATATTAATGTTCAGAACGGACCTTGTTTTGAGCCTGAAATGCAGTCATACATGTACAAAGAATTTACAATGTGACAAATACACTCAGAACTGATACAGTACAATGTACAAGACCATTAAACACGACAATCATGCAAGAAGCAGACAGTGGTTTGAGGTTAAAAAATACAGATGAAAAGAAAAATCAAAACACATACAGCAGCTTGTGCTTAAAATGCTAACTGTGCTGCTATAAACTAAACAAATTTGCCTATGATCTGCAGGTGATCACAACTGTAAATGTTCTTCTACACTGACAAGAAACCTTAACATCATCATAGGTTTCATTTTCAATTTAAACCGACTTATAATCAGCATTAACCTGCGACTTATTTCAGCTGTATGTCTTGTGCATGCATGGCACCAACGGAAAGTTGTTGCCACCTCAGGCAGATGCAGGAGCTTTAAGGCATCTTTACTTACGGTGACTCAATGCTTTTCCTGAAGTGTGTCACTGACAAGGGAGGGTCTGAGAGGACAAACAGATTTAAAATTAGTTTTCAGCAGCAAAAATAGAAACAAGAAACTTGGATATTTAAGAAAAATGATAGATACGGTATATATAGTATACAAAAATGAGAGAAAAGATGACCCAAAGTAACCTTAAATTGTAGTAATGATCATAAATAAAAATGCTTTTAATCAGTTTTAGAAACCATGAGGATTTTTAAGCTATTGATATCACCAAAACACAAAAATTGCAGTAAGTTTCTAAGATTAAAATTTTTTTGCATCAATAATAAATAATTAAAATTCAGTTAGGATTACAAGAACAAAAGAAAACTAAAAGGGGCAATTAATGCATTTAAGAATGGATTTTGCTAATCAGTCTATTTACTAAAGATATAATTTAGTTAAAAACCATCACATGAAATATGAATTCAATTAGAGTCAGAATTAAGTTGCTAATGCTGATAGTATTACACGCAGTAGTCCTAAAAGTCTAGAAAGGGAAATAGTGTTTTGGGAATTTAAATAAATGGATAAAAAATTTTGAATTTAGTTGTTTCTTTGGAGTTTAAAAAGATTGGCTTTAGCAACTCATTTTTGGTTCTAATATCCATCTAATGTCCATGTGGTGTTTAAACAGCTAAGTGAGATATAGCATTCATAACATCCAGTGTTTCTATATATACTGTTTTTTTTTTTTATTTGCAAAAATTGCATTTAACAGATTCAGATTTCCACAGTTTCTATCAACCTGGATATTGTAATAACCAATTTTTAACTTTAAACACTGTGTTGTTTTATTATCTGTGAGACTTAAAGATTAAACAAGCTTTTCATGTTTTAAACAATAAGGCCTTTTTCACAGCTATTTTGACTAACTTACAGTTGCTTAGTCTATTTATTGTTTATTTTATTTTTTTTATTTAACCTTTATTTAACCAGGAAGTCCCTTGAGATGGAAATCTCTTTTTCGAGGGAGACCTGGCCAAGAAGGCATTTTATAATTAAAATGTGCAATTTGAATGCAACATGAAGTATTTTTGCCAGACTCACTTTTGCCCGAATTTTAGGTTAAGTCCAGATGTAATCAGGGGAACTTTTCAGTCTGTTTTTATATAATCTATTTTTTATATAATTTTATTTTATTATTTTATTTAAAATAATAATAATAATAAAAACTAGATATGTTGCAATTCTAAAAAAAAAATGTTTGTCCTTTTGAAACCTGAAAGTGAAAAAAGTCTCGACAATTAATAATTTTCCATTCACCTTCTCCCGTTTTTTAACGGTGATTTAATCTGTTTTTCATATTGAATTTTGAATCTTGCATGGGCATTATTTAAACACAGCAAACCGTTCAATATGAAACAAAATCATTCATCGCAATCACACATCAGGAGGGTTGCCAGGCCTGTTTTTGACCTGGTGGTGAAAGTTACTTCCTAGGTTCTCTGGTTTTTTTATTCTCTAACTAAAGAATTTTTGACAGCTGGCACTACCAGAAGAGGAGACATAAGCGCTGATCCCTCAGTTAGAAGAGAACTATTTTTTTGTCCACAGAATTCTTAGACTCAGAGGGACCAAAAAAATAATCTTTGGCTTGAGCTCTAATAACTATATTTTCTGTGATATTTTGTCACTAAAGGTTTTCTTAATATTAAACATTTGCAATTCAGCATAACACATTAATCAATATATAAAGCTATGAATAAATACTAAAAAAATTATTTAAAAATTTCATTTTCTGGCTTTTAAATAGTCAAAATCCGATTAATCAGAAGAAGCTGACATATAAGCACAGTCTATTAGAAAAGCTTGTGTTTAGCACATGTGTTTGCATACACAACACATACATTAGTATTAGTTAAGAGAATCCAACCTGGTTTACGCTTGAGTTTTCGACGGTGCTGTTTATTAACGAAGCAGGCAGCAAGAGTGCTAAAGAGTACCGCCGCTGCCAGAAAAGAGATGGTCGCCACGACGCCTGCCACCACAGGGCGTGCCAGCCCCTCTTCGGGCAACTCTGGAGCAGGGAAGGGGTCTGCTGAGGCCGCCAAGGAGATAGAAAGTTGTTAGAGGCGCAAGACCTAAAAAAGAGAGTCCTCATAAGGGGCAAAGCATCGCTGTGTAAGAACCCTGACCTGTGCTGGAAACTCCTACTACATTGCTGCTCTCGCTGATAAGGTCATCCATGACCGCAATCACCCGAAACTCATACCAGGACTCCTGTTACAGTCGTGAAACAAACATACATTGTTAAATGTCTTTAGTAGAAATCCAAAGATTTCTTTGCTGTCTCATGCTATCTTCAACTTTTTTGCAGGGGGAAAAAGAGATACAAGCACCAAGGCACTCATCTTCAAACTGACCTGGACCAGGTCTCTTGCTACAAGCTCAGTCTCAGTGGATGGGATTAAGTCATCAAGAACCTCCCACTTCTCCCCGAGGCGGAACTCCATGATATATCGGTCAATAGGTGAGGAGTGGTTAGCTGGGGGTAGCCATGTAAGGAGGACACCATGCTGCGTGCGGTTGGCTGTGAGGCACCGTGGTGGAGTAAGAAGCACCAGAGGTTCAGCGGTACCCAGAGGAGAGCCTGTAAAGACATACACTTTTAGCATTCTGTTTTTAAAACAGTCTTGTTGATATTGTTAAAATTAAATAAAACACCGAAATTGTGAGGTCTGTGGAAGTAAACCAACATGCAAACAGGCAGACAGAAGGAACAAGATAAGTTCATTCTAGCAGCCTAGTGTGAAACAATGCGTAGTAAACAATGTTCCCCCATGAAGAAAGAATCAAATGGAACCATACTAACAGAACATGGCGAAGATGAAAACAAAAATGTGGAAACAACATGAATAATGCAACAGATGAAACAAAACATGATCAGAACTAAAATAAATAAAAAAAAACTGAATATAATGACCTAAGAATACACTAGAAAGCTCAACACTAACAAATATGAGCAACAAGATTTGGATAAGACATAAACTAAAAATAAAGATATCAAATACAAACAAAAAACAAAGACTTCAAATTCTGACATAAATATTACAACATAAATTGTTTGGAGGGTGACTTGAGAGTCGTTTTTTAAAGTGTGCTTTAAGCTTGACTGGCAATACCTTTCTTTTCC
Source organism: Cyprinodon tularosa (assembly GCF_016077235.1). Lineage (NCBI taxonomy): Eukaryota > Metazoa > Chordata > Actinopteri > Cyprinodontiformes > Cyprinodontidae > Cyprinodon > Cyprinodon tularosa. The sequence goes on along the minus strand of NW_024039241.1, from coordinate 941,250 downwards.
TTTCAGTAACTAAGGCAGTAATTATTTCTTAACCTCTTAAAACGGAAACTGTCTGGGTTTTACCAACGTATTGAGTAAAGAAGAATTCAAAAACTAAAGTCAGAAGAACAAGAGGGTTTAAAGTTTCAATAGTCATAGAAAGAAGGTGTAATCAAGTAAACTCCATCAGATAAAAAAGGAAGGTTCAGAGAGTTAATATGACTACATCATTTTTGGATGAAACATGGAAAAAAACTATATTCTACAAACAAAAATGTTGTCTTTAAGAAATGCTGGGGAAAAAATAAAACACTTATTTAATATTCAATTCTTTATCAAAACATATTTACGACAAAAATTAAACTTGGTTTAAGGCTAAGTTTTGGTCACTATCATGTCACAAGGTGCAGCTATGCTTTATTTTCAGCTCGCAGAAAAAATGTAACATTTTTGTAAAAAGGTGTCAAAAAGATTTTTAAAAAAGTTCAGTTCTCAGAAAAAATCGTTTTATTTTGAATTAGGGAAAATCTTGACCAGCTGAATAAATGTTTGAGTTCAACAAATCCACAGTGTTGCCTAGAAGCATCTTAAAAGTTTATTTTGGGTTTTTAGACTGATTACATTACTGCGCTGAACTGTCCTAATTCTCTCTGAGAAATGACAGTTTTTAACTTTTTTGAGACCGGACAACTTTTTTCCTAAGACTTCAGGATGTCCTAAAATATACACACTACACATGCTTTTCTATAGTGGACTTTAGCTAACGTGTTTGTGTGAGGTCTAGTCGCTCATTTATTTTGGTACTTCTTATTACTTTTTATCAGCATCAAACAGACTTTGTTAGCAGTAACAAATGAAGTGCATCATAGAAAGTACAATAAGAACCCATAGAAGTCATTGAAACATAAAACTGATTTTTATGCTGACAATGTTAAAGCAAATTAGCCATTGAAGCCAAAATCTTCTTTAAATAGCAGCAGTTGAAACAACATCAAGGATATTTTTTTTTTTACTTCCAGAGGGCAGCAAGTATGCTACTGAGCTCAGTTATACTATAAAAATGAAACTGACAGCCTCTACTTTATGCTCAGCAATTAAACGACCTTTAATCAGGAGAGCCAACCTGCGGTGGTGACCGTCACAACTTCGCTGAATGGACCTGTGCCCAGTTTGTTTTGAGCCAACACACTGAACTGGTACTCTGTCCCAGGCTCCAACCCTGGCACCACCAACCAGGTCTGAGCACCAGAAACAGGCATCGAATGCCAGTCATGAGGACCAAAGTCTGTTCTCTTAGACCTGAGAACAGAAACACAAAAAGAAGAGTACTTTAAAAATGGGGTAATATATTGTACTAATTAAAAAAAAATGGGACCACATCAAATTCATTGGTTTTGAACCTTTACATTTAAAGGTATAGTGGAGGGTTTTTTTTTGTGAATGTTTGAAAAGACCCACCCACTGCACTTAAAGAAAATGCACATGCACAACCCTGTACCCACTCCCAAGAGGGAATGTCTATTAAAAGTGTGCGAGAGCGTGCACCAGCCCATTTCTCCTCGTGCACGCTCTGTTTAAAAGTTGCTGTTTGCATAACTCAAAAAAGCGTACTTTCCAAAAGAAGATTTGCAATTTTTCCACCATGTCAGGGCGTTTCTCAATTCAAGTCCGTTCTTGGCGAGAACCCAGGAAGATCGGACTTGACGAGAACGCGAGCACGCAAGCACGTATGTGTATTGGAGCAGAAGCGTACTCGTGATGTCATCACAGGCAACGTTGTTTAGCATTTCTTTAACAGTCAAAACTATTTATTCCCTACACAAAACATTTTGAAAACAATATTTTTAATTTCTAAAGCTTAAAAAACATTTTAAAAAATTACCGAACCGCAAAAAACCGCCATCAGAACGAGCGGTAGTTCACACATAACTAGACCGAGAGAAGTGCACTACAGACGGGGTAAATTTAGCCCTGGCTGCGGTTACCCTCGGAGGTCTGCTGGTCACTCTGGTCCGCTCAACGTCGGACTTTTTTTTTTTTATTTCGCACTAACTCTGTAAACAGACCACACAGGGAGGCTTAAATGTATAATGTTATCGCCTCAAACGATTTCAAAACGTACCTTTGAAGAACAACAGCAGCAGAAAAGGGAATGTTTAACTTAACACTGTGAGCGCTGTCTCGAATCAAGCTGCGGCCGCGGGGCATTCTGGGGAAGCGGTCAGTCTGAAGAACGCACAAGTCTGCTCTGATGCATGCTCGATAAAGAGGGCGGGGCGAGAACAACATCCGGGGATTTGATGCGTTCTCGATCTGGCGTTCTTGAGAATTGGAACGGTACTCGGGCTGAGGCTGATGACGTGTCACGAGTACACGAGCACACGAGAACGCTCAAGAACGCATATTGAGAAACGCCCTCAGACTCACCACCGGTAAGTGAAAATGGGGACGACCGCGTAGGCGGCCTTACGTAAACAAATCACCAGAATGATTGACAATTAGGAGGACCACTTATTTTGATGACCCACCCAGAAAAAGAACATCCTCCACTTAACCTTTAACTTAACTCCTAATTTTAGCTCTAAGAAAAGTTAAAGGAGGTTAAGCCACAAAGAAAAATATATATATATTTAAGCAATTTTTTTTTTGCATTTTGTTCGTATAGGCAGTCTTTTAAAAAGTGAATCAGTTGAGATTTACTAATCTACTAATCCATCCTGAAATCCTCAGGATGGATTGTTAGCTCAGTAAAAACATTTTCTTACAAGTTCGCTGCATTACACTCATTACATTAATGGCATAATTCAGAAATTGGACCTTTGCATCACAATATTCAGTGAGATTGTGTCATCAGAACAGTTTAGCTCTCAGGTCCTGAGGGAATCCATTCACTGTCATCTTTCTGAGTGTAGAACGGCATCCACGCTCTATCAGACAGCTCTGCTAACCTTACAGCATGTTTAATTTTCCCTGCTGCACACTACCACTGTTAAGTAGAAGAGTAAGGGCACTCACACTGGACCATACCACACCGAGAATGTCTGCTCGAAGCCGCCATCATAGCCTGGTTCCCAGGAAACATTTGCAGTGGTCGTAGATGGCAACACGTGGATATTGCCAGGAGCGTGTGGGCTGGTGCCTGAGTATTTTTTTTTTCCAGAGACAGAAACATACTGTAATTAGAACGCTGTAAAATGTTGCAATTTAAAAATTAGGAATCTTTATTTTATTAAGATTTTATTAACAGCTGTGCACAATGCCCTGAAGTCAGTGACTTTTCACCAGGATTAAGGCAAAACCTGATGTGTTCTGAGGAGCACAGCTGCAATGCCACCCAGTGACCTCAGGTGAGCTGATGGCCGGCCTAATAGATACACGGTGCCAGCTGTAGCACTGGATGATACTGTAGGTGTGCAAGAAGCAGAAGGCAAACAAACAGCAGGCTAACTGACTGTCTCACCTCATACCAAACATAAGGAAATACTCTGAGAGTAAAATATCATGTAATAAACTGACATTTTTCTCTATTTTCTTAAGCAATGTCATTTTTTTTATTGGTCAGACCTAGCTAACCCAATGAACAAACTGAAAGAGAAAGCCTACTCTGTTCTAGAACCTCTGGAAATTATTTCACAAATGAGATTTCTACAAAAAGTAAAAAATATTATGGAGAGAGGTGAGATGTCTACAGTTCGAGAGCATGACAGACTGCTACAGAAGATCCTTCCTTCCTACAGCAATCAACACCTTTAACAACCCATTGAAGAAAAACCCATGAATTACTACAGCGTTTAACTCCCCTTAGGGATTAATTGTTCAAATTTAACTGAACTGAGCAACTTCTCTCCATTAGGTACCCAAAGCTAACAAGCTGCAGTATTAGCATAATTTGACTTTAAAATATATAACATATCTAGTCAGTAAGCAGCACTATTTATATGATGTCAACTTTTTAAATTTATTTTATTGAAATTTATTTGAGTAAAAATACAAGCAAGATTTACATTGTGATGTTAAGACATTTTAGTAGCACTAAAAAGGAGTAAGTAGAAGTTCAAGAATTTATAAGAACCTACCCCCAATAACAATGTTCATGTCACATGAAATATAAGGTATTTTGCTAAAAGGAGGCATCAAAAAATCAAAGTACAGTTAAATGAATACAGAATTCTTATTTTGAAAGCAGTAGTACAGAAAAAAGAAGATATCTATTAGTACATATCAAAAATGTTGCAAATCATCAAGTTTAAATATTTGGGTAACATGAATATTTTTTAAAGATTACAATTCTATGCATGCTTTTAAATTTTCTTAGTGTGGTACTCCTTTTAATTCCATATTGAACCCTTTCCACAGGATAACTCCTGCTTGGCTGAGTCCCAGACTGTAACCAAACATCACAGACCACATCTCATGATGTGAGATTTTAAGAAAAGTTCATGATCTCTAAATTCAACATTATGAAGGATTCGTAAATCTTTTTTCTGAAGTTTAATAAGTGAATCTAGATTACTTTTGTACGTATTACCCCAAAGCTCTATGCAATAACTAATGTATGGAAGAACTAAAGAATTGTAGAGGATATGTTGTGCTCTATAATCAGGCATCTGTCTTACTCTACACAGGATTGCTATAATTCTTGCCTTGTTTAATTGAACATTTTCTCTTTGGGGTTTCAGGCAAACATTGTGACTTAAAATCAAGTCAAGAAATTCATATAACTTCAGTGTCAGTTTACTATATAACATACTGAATAAATACTTAAGTAATACTGGATCACCCCACCTGGGAAATATACACTGGGTGATCCCTGGCCTTGTTAATTAGTAATGTACTCTTATTTGTGAGAGTGAAAACACAGACAATTATTGGACATATCATTTAAAATTGACCCAATGAACTACAATATCGTTGCCTTGTTTTTCTATGGAATCATGTGTTTCTTTGAATTATCCATTACAAATAATTAAGGAACAACTTAAGAAATGTAAATAGATTTTTGGTTGATTTCTGTAAGAGGAATTAGAGCAAATACTAGGAGAAGAAATCGTAAGTATAAATTAAATTTTGCCAAAACCTACATTGCGTATTCTTCACTGGGTTGGTGTAATAGGAGTTTGGTACTACAGTACAACTGAACAAACACTGAACCAAACCGATATACGTTCATTTTTCTTGAAGCCCCTTTACAAATTGGAAAACATCTTTCATGTTGTGCATTATAACTGCCAGCCAACACAAGTGGCTCCCCTGCTAAGTCCTTAGACATTCGTGGACTGATTTTTTTTTTTAAACTTAGTCCCAGCTGCCTCCTTCTTGTACAAATGCATATCATTTTAAGGTTGTGTCGTGTAGAAAATAGTCTTGCACCATCAGACTTGTCTGTGGCAAGACTGCCCTGTGAAGAAGCAAAACAGCTAAATGCTGTGCATTAGGTGAAAGACCCTTTTGTGAGAGATAAACCAAAATGAACTGAAAATAGCAAAAATGCTATATAACAAGTAAAAAAAAAAATCATGAAAAAAAAAAAACTTGGAGAAGCAATATAATCTCTTTCCTGATAGAACTTAAGATATATTGATTTGGTTAATCACTTCCATTTAATAGTAGAATATGTTATATTTACACCATGAAATCACACAGCAAAGTAGGATCACCATGAACTCAAGGAACTGTTAAGTTACTGAGGTAAACTGAGGCGCTGTGTCAGTACCGATGACTAGAATACGTGTGCTGGCAGTGATGCTTGTGACCACATTGGTGGCTACACACTCCCACTCTCCATGATCCTCCTTGCTGAGCGATAGAAACTGTAAGCTGCCACTGGGTAGAATGTTGTGTTTACTTCTGCTTGGCTTCCCCACCTTGAATTGACAGAAAAAAATTAAAGAACTATAGTCAAGCGGCGTGAGAAAATAAAACACTTCATGCATGATGGGTAAAAGTAGAAATTGATAAAGTATTTTCTTCTTGAGCTGGAGTGTTTACCTTTCTCCAGGTAATGGTTGGTATATCGGGGTCTCCAGAAGCAGCACAAGGGATTACTAGCTCTCTTCCAGCCTCCTGACGGTACTCCCCCCCAGGCCTCACATTAAAGTAAGGGGGATCCTTGATGAAAACATGTATTAAGCAGACTTTGGTTCAGAACCAAGCAGAATATGAAGAGAAGACACATCAAAACTATAGTGGAGGCTTACCTTTAGCACCAAAGTGGCAGGGGGGGACATGCCCATTGTACCCAGGGCATTGTAAGGCACACAGGTGTAGGTGCCCAGGGAGTCTTCTGTGGCCTCTGCCACCCGGATACTTCCATCTGGCATCAAGCTCCAACCAGGGTACTACAAGACAAGAGGGGCATCTGAAAGGCTAGTTTTAGCTAGGGTGTTCCTGAACTCTCAGGGTCCCATCTGCAATGTTTTAACTGCACAAAAAAACAAAGATCCTGATAAGTAAAGTTGATTTTTACATCGGCTATTAAAGTGATGCCTTGTTTGTTCGATTCAACCTATTCGTATAAATTGTGATAAGATACATATTAGTTTATAAGGATGAACTGTACAGCATATGTGAAATTTTAGCAGTATTATTAGTCACTGGTTTCAATAGTTTAGGGCGGAGATCTTCAACAGGGGGTCCGCGATCCCTAGGGGGTGGCAGCTTACGCAATAGTTTTGCTTTAGATTTAGATTTTGATTAGACTTTTTTTATATCCCCCCGTGCAATTTTTTCCACTTATTGAAATGTCTCTGAATACACATTAACATAAATTCAACACACTGTAGTAAACAAATAAATGGAGGCAGAAGATGTCTGTCAGCAGAGATGGGAAGTAACGAAGTACAAATACTTCGTTACTTTACTCAAGTAGATTTTTCTGATATTTTTACTTTACTTTACTACTTATTTTTATGGCGACTTTTTACTTCTACTCCTTACATTTTTACACAAATATCTGTACTTTCTACTCCTTACATTTTAAAAAATTGGCTCGTTACTTTAGTTTTGAATCATTTCAATGGAGTTACCGTTATTATTTTTCACGTCATCAATACCAAATTCAATCTAATTGGATGGGAATCTATGTTGCATTTGACGCACCACTACAAGATGAATCGACAGATTCGGCGGTATTCATTGGCGGCGAATCATTGCAGCTTGGTGGCGGTGGCGTTAGCATAGTAGCATGGACGACGAGATGATTGAAAATGAACACAACGGAGATCTAGTCCTATTGGCAGACACCCATTTAAAATGTAGGCAACGGCATGAAAAAAGTGGTTTCTACTTTTACTTTTATACTTTAAGTAAATTTACAAGCCTGTACTTTGTTACTTTTACTTGAGTAAAGAAGTTTAATCAGTACTTCCACTTTTACCAGAGTATTTTTTAACACAAGTATCTGTACTTTTACTCAAGTACGGAAAGTGAGTACTTTTGCCATCTCTGTCTGTCAGTCATCAATGCACACATTCAGCGTCACACAGGAACTCTTTCAAGCTGGGCACCGTTTCATTCACAACACCTCTCCCATCAACCAGGAATCCGAATCAGAAATATTTGAATAATCCCAGAGCGAAATTACTTTCGTTACATTACTCTATCTGTATAGAATAACTATAGGGCCAGTTTGATATAACACAATTTCATTCAATACATAATTAGGGGGTCCCCGGTCCATCTCGCCATCAGTTTGGGGGTCCTTGGCCTGGAAAATATTGAAGACCCCTGGTTTAGAGCTTTTATACCACATAAATGTATCACTCACTGAGATAGTGGATCTCTATGACAAGCAGTCTAGCAACCATTGAAAAAATAATGTGGTGCTTTTTTTTGTTGTGAGGCACACAAATAAAAGTCAGCCAACTCTATTTTTTTTTCCTATTTTATTGGGTTTATTTGTCAATAAACTTGTTCTATAAACCCAAAATGTTTGCTGTATCAGTGATGTATTATAGTTTACAGAAATGTAGGTGTGTTGTCGGCTACAAAAAGTTTAATAGTTGAAAATCGAAGACGGTTATCTGCACTTCAGATATTCCCATGAGCTCCTGTATGTATTTAATTACCTTGACGTGACATGTCGTATTACAGGGCAGGTAGTTTTATTTTTTTGCTGATCACAGACTTTATAAGATTTTTTTGGTGCATCTGGAGTAAAATTAATTACACCTAACTATGCAGGTCAACTTAGCAGGTTTTCTGTTTTGTATCATTTAGATGAACCTTTTCAAAACGAAAGGCTGCCAGTACATTGTGAATGATGGAACATCTGTCTTAAATTTAGCCACATAATACAGTAAAATTATATATTTTGTTCTGTTTATAAAAAGCTGTTTTAGTAAACAAAGCATAAAATCTACAAATGAATGTATTAACAACAGTGCATGTAAAAAAGCTTGTTTTTACACCACTGGAGAGCTAGCATATAATATGCTTTCATTGCTTTTTCCTAAAAGAAATTATTCCTGGTTACATACTTAAATTAAAAAAATGATCAGAAGATCTTTGAGCATTAATATTAACATTAAATAATAAAACCTATTGAATTAAAGCAGATGTTCCTGAGAGCAAACTACTGAATAATTTAGCAGTAACGTTAGGCAGGAAAATCCCAGCTTAATCCTGAGTTGTGACAGGAGTAACTGACCTTTTCTACTCTGAGTGTGTAGCCATCTTTCTCCCACTTCACTGATGTCACAGGCGGGTTGGCGTCCACAGGGCAGCGGATGATACCTGGCAGTTTCCTCGGGACGTAGATGACAGGGGGCATGTTGATCACTCGGGCGGGGTCTGAACATTAATTGTAGTCTGAGTTAGATTTTTTTTTTTTTTTAGACAAATCTACATGGAACAGCTGATAGATTGGATTTAAGCCAGGACAAGGAAAAAACACATTTATCTGAAATACCTAAAGAGTCATGAGTGGATTTGACAAAGCGTCGTTTGCACAGAATACTTTTCTTGATTATAAAAAAAAACAACAAGATCTTATCACAACATATAGTGATGCAGCATACACTTCTATTATAAGGATCATGCAGGAAAAATTTTATGAAAGATGAATAGGTCAAAGTTATCCTTTTTTTTTGGTAATGCTCTCTCTCTCAGCTTCCTAAAACAAATTATCTCATTGATTCATCATTAGAAACATGCCGACAGGGGGTGGCAAGGGAGCCAAATGTCTCAGGACAGAGGCGCCCAAAATTGACACTGATCATTAAAAATACAGGCAGCAGTAAATTTTTCCGAAAATATGAAATATTATAGTAACTAATATATATCTGCATTAGGCATATGTAACATTTTTATTTTTTTTTTAAAAGAACCCCCCCACCCCCCAAAAAAAATAAGAGAAAAAGGGAAGATGTGACCAAAGGCTTTAGGGTTTTAATGAGTAAATATTAAAAATAAACTGAGGATGAGTCAGGAACACGTCCAGGAAAGAAATTGCAAAACAATGATGCTCATTCAGAGACAGGTAAGAAGCAATGCGTTTATAACTGTGATTTTAAAGAATAGCTTCTGCTAGTGTAAGGGGGAAAACACCTTTTCCTTTACAGAAATACTTGAGCTTAGCGCCAAAAGAGCAAAATATTTGGTAGAGGTGCATAAAGAGGACATTGTAGCAGTTCTCCTGTTGCAGCTTCGGCAGGCGGGGGAGAGACAGTGTGTGTTTGAGGAGGAGACAGAGAGCCATCCCTCCCTGCACAGTGCAGGTGGAGGGGCTTGCTGCCTGTTCGGATAGTCCGAGCTTAGTGGCTCAGAGACGGATCACGCCACTAATTTTTCAATGATCCTGTGCTATGGCCAACAAAAATGACTAATTTTGATTGAATGAATGTTTGTAATGACAAAAAGGAAGTGTTTCTCAGAAATGGCAAATGAACTGCCAGCAGATTCAGAGGGTGGAGAATTTCCAAAGTATCTAAACTATTCCACCTCCCACAGTGAAACGTAAGAAATTATTAAGGCCTGGCTAATATACAGCAGGTCAAAAAAAAGGCAATATTTTGCTGTACTTGCTGTTCTCCTATGAAGTACAGAAAATATCAAATACTGCACTAAATTCAACAGATTGGATGAAAATATCCATTATAAAATACAGAAAGCTTTATGAAGGTTTTCCAGGGCATCAAAGAAACTGTGCACACAAACATTTTTAATTGAAATGGAAGAGCCTGCAATGTATTTTTCTATCTCTACCTGTGACTGGCTGGAGGTGAGCGGGCCTTCAGTAAAATTAAGATTATTAAAACATACCTGAGCTCTAGAATGTTCTAGGAAAGCTTCAATTAGCAATGCTGCCTATAGAGCATCAGCTTGCCAAGAGGTTAGACTTTAAAGACATCATAAATTACTTTCCCACTAAAGAAGTTCCCTGTTTGGCATTTGGAGACCAAGTCTAAACAACATTTTTGAAGTTTAGTAATCTATGACTTGTTTGCAGGACAAAAAAATATATTTCTGCAAACAGCAGATTATTAAATAAAATCATAGGCAAAGGAGAATGCGGTTAAGTAGACTTTTGTGTGTGTGTGTGTGTTTGGGGGGAGGGGACCTAATTATTACTCTTATTCTTATCAGTCTTTAAATCAAATATGCATGAGAGTGTTTAATTGTAGCTGCACTCTGGATGAATAAGACGAAACACATACACTTAGAAAAAAACAGATTTACTCCCAAGAAATGTCTTACTTTTCTTCTTTAGTTCTTAAATTGTAGTTTTATTTCAAGCCAAAATGGGTGACTTTACAGGTGCTGGTCATAAAATTAGAATATCATGAAAAAGTAGATTGATTTCAGTAATTCCATTTAAAAAGTGAAACTTGTATATTATATTCATACATTACATACAAACTCATATATTTCAGATGTTTATTTTGTTTAATTTTGATGATTACAAATGACAACAAATGAAAATCTCAAATTCATCATATCAGAAAATTAGAATATTACTGAAGACCAATAAAAACAAAGGATTTATAGAAATGTTGGCCAACTGAAAAGTATGAACATGAAAAGTATGAGCATGTACAGCACTCAGTATTTAGTTGGGCCTCCTTTGGCCTGTATTACTGCAGCAATGCGGCGTGGCATGGAGTCGATCAGTCTGTGGCACTGCTCAGGTGTTATGATAGCCCAGGTTGCTCTAATAGTGGCTTTTAGCTCTTCTGAATTGTTGGGTCTGGTGTATTGCATCTTCTTCTTCACAATACCCCATAGATTTTCTATGGGGTTAAGGTCAGGAGAGTTTGCTGGCCAATTAAGAACAGGGATATCATGGTCCTTCAACCAGGTACTGGTAGCTTTGGCACTGTGTGCAGGTGCCAAGTCCTGTTGGAAAATGAAATCTGCATCTCCAAAAAGTTGGTCAGCTGCAGGAAGCATGAAGTGCTCTAAAACTTCCTGGTATGTGGCTGCGTTGACCCTGGACCTCAGAAAACACAATGGACCAACACCAGCAGATGACATGGCACCCCAAACCATCACTGACTGTGGAAACTTTACACTGGACTTCAAGCAACGTGGATGAAGTGCCTCTCTTCTTTTCCTCCAGACTCTGGGACCTTGATTTCCAAAGGAAATGCAAAATTTACTTTCATCAGAGAACATGACTTTGGACCACTCACCAGCAGTCCAGTCCTGTTTCTCTTTAGCCCAGGCAAGACGCTTCTGACGCTGTCTGTGGTTCAAGAGTGGCTTGACACAAGGAATGCGACAGCAGAAACCCATGTCTTTCATACGTCTGTGTGTGGTGGTTCTTGAAGCACTCACTCCAGCTGCAGTCCACTCTTTGTGAATCTCCCCCACATTTTTGAAGGGGTTTTGTTTCACAATCCTCTCCAGGGTGCGGTTATCTCTCTTGCTTGTACACTTTTTTCGACCACATCTTTTCCTTCCCTTCGCCTCTCTATTAATGTGCTTGGACACTGAGCTCTGTGAACAGCCAGCCTCTTTAGCGATGACCTTTTGTGTCTTGCCCTCCTTGTGCAAGGTGTCGATGGTCGTCTTTTGGACAACTGTCAAGTCAGCAGTCTTCCCCATGATTGTGTAGCCTATAGAACTAGACTGAAAGACCATTTAAAGGCTTTTGCAGGTGGTTTGAGTTAATTAGCTGATTAGAGTGTGGCACCAGGGGCCATCAATTTTGAACCTTTTCACAATATTCTAATTTTCTGATATGATGAATTTGAGATTTTCATTTGTTGTCATTTGTAATCATCAAAATTAAACAAAATAAACATCTGAAATATATGAGTTTGTATGTAATGTATGAATATAATATACAAGTTTCACTTTTTAAATGGAATTACTGAAATCAATCTACTTTTTCATGATATTCTAATTTTATGACCAGCACCTGTATGTCTGTAACAAACGGACATAAAGATGCAGGGTAGATGAGCTGAAAGGGGGATTAGTTGAAGTGAAGAATAGGCGATGGCAGACAGAAATACTCAGGGCCATCAGTGAATATGCCTGATGTGGGGAAGCTTTACAGCCTGAGAAATGTGCAAAAAATGTCCCTCTGTGCACAACGATTTTTTTTTTATTCAAAAAACACTTAGACTGTATGACTATTTCCTCAATATGTGCCTGAATGTGTCCTTTGAGTCCAGTTCTTGGTACAAAGGAAAACGGCAGAAGATTTCTCAAGCAATCCCATTCGTGTAAAGCCTCTTTAGCATCCAGGACTCTTATTTCTTTATGGTCCCTCCATGTTGGGCTTGCAGAACTCTGCTCCCTCTCTCTTGCAGTGACACAATAATCAATGACCGGTAGTGACTTGGGAGTAAATCAGCTCAACGTAGCACAAAGACTGAAGATTAGATGTCTTACACAGAGTGGAGAGGGCAGGGCGGAGAACGGAACATTCCCCGCCCTGCCCTCTTCACTCTCATCACAAACAACTGCTCTGCGATCCGTCCCACAAACATGTTTGTGAAGTTTAGGAAACAACCATAATCCATGAACATGTGCACTTGTTTTTACATCTTTGAGTCTCCTCTAAGTTTGCTCGTTATTCTCGTTTCATATTTTTTTTAACTCATGTTTTTGTATTAAATGTGTTTTTAACGGGGATCTCAGAAAAACCTCACTATGGTGACGTAACGACTTGATATATTTTAATATAGACGTGATGTTATTTATCATTTAGTGGTAATTCATGCAGAGGAATTTGACTATTTCACACACTTGAACAAGTGTCAAGAAAAAAAGGCATTAAGAGAGGGAAAGAAATGGTGTCTAAGGATAAGGTAGTCCATCTCAGGTCATAAGAAGGAGGCGAGGATCCTGAGTGAGGAGTGATTTCATTAGATGTAGGAAAATTGCTCTACTGCCTCACTGTGACACCTGACCTTCACTTCTATGCAGGATCCTCCTCAGTTCAGTCAATGAGCAGCCAAAAACTACAGCCTCCGTACCACCACCGCTGCTCCCGTTCCCTTCTCCTCACACAGCTCGCTCTGCCACCTCCCCTCCCCTCCCCCCCTCCGCTCGGTTGCCACAGTAACACTCACACTGAACAGTCAGGTACGCTGATGCTGACGGTGAGATACCGAGGCTGTTGCTCGGACTGCAGGTGTACTTCCCAGCATCCTCGGGCTTGACCTGGAATATCTTGAGGGTGCCGTCGACGAAGATGCGCACTCGGAGCTTCAAGTCACTGCAAGAAGACATACATGTTCTGAAACAGAGCAGGACACTGCCTAATCCTTTTTTTTTAGTGCTACACTGCATTAAAGAGCCATAAGAGAGCAGCAGAGAGTCAAACAACAGCCAGCAGTGAGGGATGTAGAGAACAGAGTGTACAAAGCCAGAGATTCAAATGAATCTGCAAAATGGAACCGCCTTTTCAATTTCCTGCTGGAAAGTCTTTACTGCTAAAGACACCATTACATTCAAATGGAGATATATTCACCCTTTTTTAATAAAAGAGACCTCCACCAGGAATGAAGTTGACTGTAGTTATAAATAAATGTTTTAGTGCCATCATGTTAAATTGCAAAAGCTTGTTTTGTTGCATTTAATGTGACTCTTTATAAAGTTCAGGTTTAATCATTCATAAATCAATGGAGGACTGGTTATAACACAACCCTGGCAACTAGTTAAACACAGTATGAAGGACAACTCTTTTTTTTTGTGGCATTAAATAAGACTGACCCTTTCAGTTTTTTGGTCAATTAGGATTTTCTTTTTAACTAATCTCCATTTCCAAAATGCCAGAATAATGACTGCAGGATTATTTTAGACATTTTTGATTATAAGTGTACATTCTGCAGTTTTAATAAATGTCCTTTTTATATTTAGTAGAGCTAACTTGTAAACTGTATGGGTCATCTCTTAGTTCAGGTTTGTGAGATGCCTTATTTCCACCCCATTATAGCTCTTGCTCCAAATTTTGTAAGGCTCTTAGGTTTCACAAAGATTAGAGGTATCTGCTAACATGTTTTGCAGTTTAGGTGCTTTAATATTGGTGCGATTCTTTTGCACTATCACAGCACCCCAAAAGGCACCAGCATAAGCCCTACAGTGCTTTTAGGGAATGCTGCATACACTCCTGTGGCTGCATTTTTTTATATGTCTTTCTCAGCAGCCCTCAAAATATTTATCTCTCTCTTTGTAAGTATGTAACCGGCTGTAATGTGTATACTGTACCTATATAATATGACTCTGTGCTTGGCTGTACACATTTTTAAAATGGACTCTGGGTAATAATAACTGTATGAATCAAGATGTGTGCAGGAATTTGTGCCGTGAGTATGTAGAGAATTTAATTTATTTCGTCTCTTAACGGACTTTGGATTAGTACTGACACATAATTGAAGTAGGGAATCAAGATCGTAGGAGGACAACAAGAAAGAGAAGGGATGTGATTAACTAAGTTTCATTTCCAGACACTGAATTATATATATATATATATATATATATATATATATATATATATATATATATATATCATTAGCTATTATTATTATTATTTGTATGTGTTAAATTTGTAATTTCAGTGGACTGTCTCAAATAAACTTATTCATTTAGTCATTCTTCAAGGTCATTATCATTTCAAAGGACTTAATGCGCCCAACCTAGTTTGACATTTTTGATATATTAAAAAATTGCACTTTCCCTATGATATAAGCTATTTTGTCTACTATACTACAGTCTACTATAGCAAAATTCCATCCAAAAGACTTTTATACCTAAACTGGTGAAAGTATTTCATCTTCAATGCTATGATGGTTCTTTATTTTTTTTATGCTCTTTATGCACAAAATTGTTACAGTGGTGGACTGTGTCAGATTAAGGAAATTATTCTGAAGGATAAACATCTTAGCAGGTTTCTTATGATTTTTCCATTAAATAATTTAAGCTGTGTGTTTCACGAGATGCCATTAATGCCATTATATTGAAGTGTTAAAAATTTACAATTTTTTTAATCCTCATCTTTGATGTCAGTTTTAAAAAACCTTTAAATGCATAGGAGCCATACTAAAAGTGTGCTTATGCCAAACAGATAAATATGCTGTACACCAAATATTTTATAAAACCATGCAAATGCTTAAAACCGAGTAATTCTCTAGTTGTACTTCAGAGTTTCGCCACTATGCATTCAAATTAAACCATAAATGGTCCATGCAAAGTATCAAATGAATATCATTGCATATTTAAATAAGGCAGATGATAAATTTTTTTTTCATGGTTGCCGATATTAACCGCCGGAAAGGAAATAGATGCGTCGGTGAGTGACGTGGTTAGCTGCACAAATGTTATTAGTAGCTAAGGTATCCAGAGTCTGAGTATGGACTAGGGGCGTGCAAAATAATCGTCATGACGATGCATCCCGATTCTAATTTTTGTGATCTACTGCATCGATTCTTGAAGGCGAGGATCGATTATAAAAAAAAAAAAGAACAAATAAAATACATGAATGGTTGGCGCAAATCAGCCAAATCAAGTGGAATACAACTTCCAGTCCAGCAGATGTCGCTACAGATGTGTTGACGCACGCTGCTTTGTGTCACAAGCATGTCCAGCCGTGGGATACTGCGACGAGTCATATGAAATAAAACATGGAGGAGACTATGAAAATTCGACCAGATGCTTGGATGCATTTTGGCTTTAAAAGCAAATAAGGGAAAAACGAAATTGAAATGACGCACGTCATTTGCAAAAGGGGAAAGATACATTTGAATGTTTTCATTTTATTGGTTTAAAGGACCACTGAGGCCATGTAAACAGCACTGATTATCCTTATTTTGTTATTTTAAGTTCTTAAGATGAATCTTAAGATCTTTTTGTCAGTGTGTCCATGCCAGTAATAGTAATATTTCTGTCCAGTATTTGTTTTCATGGCAACACCTCCAAAAGTCATTTAAATAAATACAGCTATGTATGAATTCAGTTGCTTTCAGTTATGTATCAATTGAAGACACTATCCAGATCATACCCAGCCAGTCAGCCACTGGTAAGGGCTGTATCTTTTTCTTACAGTGTTCAGTGAAAATATCGCAACGCATCGCGATGCATCGCAATATTTCAAGTATCATGATGCATCGTGATATAATCGCGAAACATGGTGTGTGAATCATGATTCGAAGCGATTAATGACTTCTTTGCCAATACCCACCCTTAGTATGGACTGATCATATTAACAAGGACAGCTAGTGGGGTTATCTTAGATTTATTGATCATTTCATTTTAATTATTTTATTTCAACAATTGGCTTTAGGCATTGAGTTCAATAATTTAATACCTGTGGGAACATTTGCATTGGTATAAGCTGCTATTGAAGCACCTCAGAGTGGTAAACAGCTGTAGTTAATAAAAAATAATGTACAGAATAAGAAAGACAAACAATCCGGGAAAGCATCACACCTATCTTTAAGAATTATTATGGGTAACCAATTGTAATGTCTTGGCTACATCAGCCCATAATACAGATGTTCCCTAATCTCTTGTGGATCTCAAAGCTGCATCCATTTTTAGCCCATATTCAAAATTGCATTTATTTATTGGTTAATAAACATATACAGTATTTTAAATGTTACATGTGCCACAGATAGCTTTGGTGTGTATATTTTATGGTGTTTCTTTTTAACTGTATGAACAAATGAAAATGAACAACTGCAGAAATAGTCAGAATAAAATTTTCTATATTATGGGCTTCATTCCATTAGTGTTGTGTTAGGCAATAGATCTGATCACTTCCAATAAATGTTCTGTAAGGTTCATAATTAGGCAGAAAGTTGGTCTACAGACACGGCTATAAATAGCAGCGAATTAAAAAAACAGTAAATCATAGGAACAGTTTCACACCATTAATTGCTCTCTGACATCAGCAGCAGCAATGCTGCATAATCTCTGTAACCCAATAAACATACCATTTAAAATCTGCACAATGATCTTATACCACATGCCATTTGTTAGTTTTTCTTTAATTGTCTCCTAATAGAGAGTAATTACTGGTCTTTATGAGTTAGTTTTTTTAAAGAAATTACAAAACATGCAGTTAAAACCATGTTTCCACATGCTGTATAAAACAACAACTCTTTTTTCCGCATTGTCTGATGTTAGACCTGTACTGTTTGAGGTCAACTGTGATAAAAAAAAATGATTTATATGTTACTAAATGCCAGAACATAGATACTTCCTTCAAACTTATAAATATACTTTCATGCGCTTATTAAAAGCTTTAAGGAATTGGCTTTAAATTTTTGGGTGGGAAGCAAAAATGTTTTCACACTTGAAAACAAAGTCCAGTGGATTATTATTTTTTTTTTTACTTTTTAGGCAAGCTTATATTCGTTCTTGATATTTGGGTCTAAATAATATATTTTGGTCCATCTGTATTTAGCATCAGGACCATTTGCCTCTTATTGAACCTGTATAACTGGCATCTCTTTGCCTCTTGTTCACAATGACAGAGAAGTCTTTGTCATTAAACACAGGTGGGGGTAATAGCTGGCCACAGGAGGGGACTCAGTTGTGTATTGGATATTAAAATGTTTTTTAATGAGTGAAGAAGGAGCAACAGCAGCTGAGAATGATAATCTCCCCTTACTGGAGCAGCAGGAGGAAACCAGTTCATCTCTCTCTAACAGGTTGGTTAGAGGGGGATCCCATCATGTAAGTATGAATAAGGAGCCACGAAATTAATAATTTAACTGGTGGTTAAAAGAAAGTGAGATCAACTCAAATATAAAACTAGATTATTTTTTTATTGAACATCAGGTGTAGCCAAATAAAACAAAATATAACTATGTGTTATGTTACAAACTGCAAAAACGATCTAGATCTAAGTATTTCTTTCTTAAATTCAGTGTGTTTAACCTTAATTTGAGTAGGTAAATAAGACGATTTGCCAATTAAATTAGTGGGTGAAGATTCTCAGTCATCCAGGTCATAATCATTGCAAAAAATTAAAACTTAACAAGACCCTTAAACAGAGTCTAGTGCATCCTAAACACAAAACCCCCCAGACCAAATATGAGCGGAGCTGTATATGCAGTTCAATGCAGTGAGGACTGCTCTGATCTGTATATTGAAGAAACCAAACAACCATTCCACAGACGCATGGCCCAACACAGAAAAGCGACCTCCTCAGAACAAGACTGAGAGAACATTCCTTTGAGACCAAGAATGTTCATATTTTGAACATAGGTGGTTTAGGAGAGGGTGTGAGGGAAGCCATCTATGTTAGGAAAGAAAAACCAACCTGAAACAGAGGGGGTGGACTCAGTTTTTAGCTTTCAAAAACCTACAATTTAGCGATTAAGTGGATTCCTTCCCACTAGCATCGCAACACCACCCCATTACAGGGGACCAGAGCACCTCTTCTGTTCAGCAAAGCCAACAATTCCCTTTAACGACCCCCCCTTTCAGAGGCATAGACAGGTTTCGGGTATTACAGGCTGACAAAGAAACTAAAGAACCCCCATTCCAAAGGGGTGGATCCGCGCATCAGGTTCAATTTGCATGTTTCTAAGCCAAAACAAGGGTTTGCTTTGGTCCACTATACAAGGCCTTGAACTAAATGCCATTCTGATATTTTAAATTGAAAATGCTTCCTAGAAGGGAAGCGAAACGTCTTCAAACTTGGAAATAAAGTCAATTGGATTTTTTTTTTATGACAATAAAAGTAGTATTTTTTACTCCTAAAATAAGATAATTAGATAATATGCGCTTGAAATAGGATAATGCTATTGGTTGTTCTTATTTTAAATGAAACTTGTCTTGTTCCGTTGGCAAATTGTCTCACCTTCCTCCCCAACTCAAGAAATATGCTTTTATTTTAACAATAAATTACTTATTTTTCATTAAAAAATTTTGTAGTGCATCTTTTTAGTATTAGCATTTTAGGATCGAGGATGAAAATTTTAACTCAGAAGGAGTCTCAGGCATGAATATCATCAATAACTAGTGCATGAGGCTGTTAGCTAAAAAAGAAGACAATTTAAACTAAAGTTTACACAAAAACAACCAATATTCTGTATTCAGCTTCATCTATTTTACACTGTAAACCAAACCAAATCAAGAATACTCAAAACATAACTCAACAATTCTTATAGAATTGTGTTCTTTTAGCCTTACTCATTCTCTCTCATAGCCATATAACTCTCTCATGATCTAAAGCACTTTGGAGCCTGTAGAGGTCTGGATTGGGCTTCAGATCATCACTGCATGAGGCCTACAGATGACACCAGGCCTGACTGAAGTGATGCTGCCATCAGAGCACGCTAAGTAGCGTGGCGTGCTCCAGACAGACCCCCGGCAGGTTCTCTCTAGCTGCCTCTAGTGCCGCAGCGGGACAGGGCACAAACACTCCTAACACACTTGGACAGCAGTTAAAACATGGCACAGTGCTCCACTCAAAGACATATAATGTCACTCATTTCACCAAAGCTGGTGGATAAAGACCTCATGCTGTCTGGAAGCTGGTGATTTGAATGTCAAAGCGTCAAATCTGTAAACCCCCCCTCAAAAAAAAAAAAACAGTTTCAGCTGCTTCAGCACAAAAGTTAACTTGATCATAACTTTACTTCTTGAAGAAGACATTGTCCTCCTCCCAGAACCAGGTGTAGGTCAGGTTGCCTGGATAGGCCTCGGCTTTGCAGTTGAAGCGTGCATTCTGTGATATGTTTACGGTGACGTTTTCTGGTGGCGACACGATGTACGGAGGTCCTGAGAGAAACAAAAGCAAATACCCAATAAATAAATCGTTCTCATTCACACAGAGCATATGGTGCACAAAATCTTTACATTTACTCTCTTAAAATGTGCTTTCTCTAGTTTCTAAGTAGGACATAAAAAATAAATATATATAAATATTATCTCACCTTTTTCAGATTGATGTCTATCATAATAAAAATAACAATATCAATAACCAAGAGTATTTGAGGCCTTTGTTCGTTCTAAACAAAAATAACAAATAAATAAAAAATATCAAGTATTATTGTGCATCTTTTGATCATAAACAAAAGCAGCTAATTTTAAAGGCCTCTTTTCTAAGGAAATGTCAACTTTTTTTCTCTTTGCAACAAGTCAGTGTGAGTAAAAGCTCTCACTACACATTATTTACAATATTGTCACTACAGTCAGGCAGAAGACACAGAAAGGATCCAGCTACTGTGACCTTAATAGTAGTCAGAGTTAAAGCCCCTGCATGCTTCACATTGTTACCCCTTCAGCCTCTGAGGTGCTGAAGGTTTGCTGAAAACTCTTAATAAAACAGCAGAAACCATGAAAGGTAAGCTGTCTTTCATGATGGATCCCAGACACAAACCTTTTGGTTACTTTTCTTTCAGCATCAGCAGCTTTATACATCAGCTTTGACTCACAGAATGATTAAAACACATCACCACGGGGATCAGACTGTTATTTCTACAACAGTATTAAAAAAGTCACATTTCATGTTACAATGGTTAAAACAGAAAACATCTACATTCTGTATTTTACTATTGAAATATTGCTGAATGTTCACTCAGTGCTGCAGCAATGGCTCCTGTTGGTATAAATCTGATATTAATATGACAGAGGTTAACAGGCAGTCACAAAGCCTCAGATTAAACATTAGCATCTCGCCTGGTTGGTGACAGAGGCTGGGGGAAAAAAGGCTAACACTTTTTTCAGGGGTCGCACTGCTAAAAACATGAAACCTCAGAGGAGACATTCTTAAAAAACATTTCTATGAGACATTCGAAAGATAAGTTTAATTACTTCGTTCACACCAGGTAACAAAGCCAACAGGTTAATACATTTAATTGGTGCTTTTTAATTACTTATAAATTTTATTAAGCCTCATAAAAAGAGAAATAACAAAAAACGACGCCTGGTAAAGAGGTGGATTAAATAGACTGGGTTATGTGCATCATTGCATAATTAAACTGCCAGAAAATGTGAGCGATAAAAAGAACGCATCATGCCCTAATCCAAAGAAAATGATTTAGGAACCATGACTTCTGCTCTCCGGTAAAATAATTTGAATAAAATATTGCATGGCTGTGGGCTTATGTTAATCCAGTTTGGGTTATGCTAAAGAAAAACAACCCAGAACACAGCAGCAAGTCCACATTTGAATGGCTCACACTAGGGCTGAAACAATTAATTGGATAAATCAAGATTATTCAATTATTGAAATAATCGTGAACTAAATTAGTAATCGATAACTGGAGTATAGAGACTCTAAAACATGCTTTTAGCCACTTAATGGCAGTAATTATATGAAAATGTTTAAAAATATACACAAAGATTTTGCATGTCAGATTTAAAAAAAATATATTTTTCTTCTGTCAAAATGCTCCATCCGGAACTCCTCAAGTGGAAAAGTTTTAGTTTCACTCGGTTTAATTTTGTAAAAAAGAAGCTTTGGCTATCTGTTTAGTATTTCAATAATCTATAAATCATATATATCCATGTGCAGAGTTATTAAGTTTAAGATTTAAATTTGATGTTAATGTATGTAACTTTTGTCAGAAAGATCTACTGTAGAAACACAAGAACATATTTTTTACAATTGTTGTGTGGTTAAGTATTTTGGGACAAGATTTATGATTGGCTATCAACGGATAATGTGATTCCTAATTTTGAATATAAAGGAGTTAAATTTGGCATTACTTTTCATGATAAAAATGTGGAATTTTTATGTAATATTATTTTCATTATGGGAAAATTCTTTATCCACAAGTGCAGATTCTTTAAAGTTTCTCCAAATTTTCAAGCATTCCAAAACGATATTAAAAGTTTTCATGCCTCGATTAAGTTACTGGAAAACAATAAGGCCTTAAAGTTTTCAGACTTGATAGCAATATACTTTAGCTAAACCCCTGTGTTGTTTTCTTTTGTTTTTTTTTTTCTATTTAATTTAATTTTAAAAAAATTTTCCTATTATTTTATGTCTTATGTTTATTTTTCTGAAAGAAAACTGTTATGGATGGCATATGTTCAATTGTACGTTTCTGCTTTTCTGAAAGTGTTTTTTGGATTTATGAAAATAAAAGTAAAAAAAAAAAATAATAAATACATTTCAAAAATCTAAAAAATAATTGTCAGATTATTCATTTTGCAAAATGATCGTTATTTGCAGCCCTAGCTTGAACTACACAAAATTAGGCTTTTAGAGGTTTTTGGTGAAAAGTCTGAATATAAACCTGATGTAGAATACTGTCACATGACCTGACAGCTGGTTAATGGTGGATAACCTTCCAATGCGGCTCAATTCAAACAACAATTCAATCTACTGCATACATGTATGAGCCTCAGTCCCTTTAAAGCAATGTAAAAGACTTGTTGTCAGGGATCGCAAACGACTACTGGCAGAACTGGTTGTTTGGTTAAGGGGGTAAATGCGGTTAGACTTATCACTTCAAATAAATGAACTCTTAGCATCTATTTTGTTTGATGATCAATTAAGATAAAACAGCAAAACAGAATAATTTTTTTGCAAATTCTTCCTCACAGCACTGCATCAATGTAAGTATATCCAGTAACATGACTGTTCTCTTTGTTACAAAACAAAATGACGTCTGCATGTTTGCTTTTGCTGTATGACTGCATTTACTGTACTGTGAACAGAGAAGTGTAATTTCTCTGCTGTTTGCACCTACAGAAGTCAAGCTTTAAAACAGACTTGATGCCCACTCTGCCATGAAAGCGAGGCACTCGGCTGCTTGTTAAATACACACTGTTAACTCCCTGAAGCGGTGCTGTATCAGGAGACGGCGAGGAGCTGCAGGTGGGAAGCACGAACCATCTATCTGATCCGTGTCTAGCGGAGAAGCGGGTTAATGGACCAGAGACAGACGGGGACGTTCTAGTAGACAGACTGTCTGTGTGAATGTAAGCATTCATACAGACTGTCTATACACTTAAGTATTGGTCTGCCTGATACATCCCCACGAGGTATGTTTAACACATGAGTGCACCAGGAAGCTGCCTTTATGACTATATGCTGAAACTAAGCCGGCTGGGTTGATGCACGGCTAACCCAAGACTGCAAGCGGAGAACAGCGAACAGGTATTTTCACCTTGAAGTCTGATGATCCAATAAAATGCATTTGTCAACGAGTCTTGCTGCAGTAAAGAAGCAGCACGGCGACATTACCTTGAACTAAGAGGCGGGTGGTATGAAGTACCTCTCCCTGGTCACTGTACGCTCTGCAGGTGTATGCCCCTCTGTCGTCCCGGGTGATGCCAAGAATGGTCAGACTGCCATCATGTACCTTCAGTTCAGAAAGAAAGGGGATTACATCAAACTTTAGACAAAATGCCATCCAAAAAAATGCATCAAACGTAAGTTAAAGAGAATCAGATCATTCTGTGTCTCAGCTCAATTATGCTCTGATGTAACTGTTATTTATGTTAGTTGTTTACCATAATGTCAAACTAGATTTAAAGCTCAGTAGAGCTGGTATATCAATGATTTCAAGAGCAGAGGTCATTAGAGTTCTAAATTTGGAACTATTTTCCTAGAAATGAAATATCCACATTGCTGTGTACAAGTTCTCATCTGGATTCCACTAAAAAGTGAAGCTCCAACTGCAGAAACACACAAACTACATTAGTTAATATGAATGAAAACTGCTGTTTTAGAAACGCAGTATAAAAAGAACTTTAAAACAGTAGAAGCCTTGTTTGACCATGATTCTTCTTTAAACACAGATGAAAATGGCTCTTCACCTCATATACCACAGATTGCACATATTTTTATTTTATTTTATTAAAGAATACAGTCCTGCGGGGGGCCGCCAATTTTCATAATCAATGCCAGAAGTACACATCAGAAGTTGTCCCAATGGAAATTTAATGAAGTCATATGGAATTCACTTTCCATAGGTTTAGCTTTCTCATCCACCACTGTTAGAATTAGGATTAGTCTTCAGGAGAGGGGACTAAATTAGCTTTAGGATCAAGTCTCTGGAGCTTAGGTTTAGGTTTCTGTGAAAACTTACAGTGTAAACTTTGTATGTGTGTGTTATTGTTTGTTCTTGGCAAATATATAGATGATCTAGTGTTCAAAAATCTCTCCAAACAGAAGTTCGGGGTCATTTAAGTAAATAAAGCTTTAAAGTAGAGAATAAATAAAAAATTTGAATTGCAATAAATTCTGAAATAAAACAAATCAAATGGAAAAATATTTAAAAATTCTGCCGTATTAACCAACTTCCAGTGTGCACTTGTGGTTTGTACTGTACTGTAAAATGGCAGCACCCTTCCCCTCCAATAGGGTGCCTACTTATGGTGGAGAACAAAATAATTAATCCAAAAAATCTATAATTTGCCTTTCTTAAAATATTTACCCCAAAATTTGATTCCAGCCTTTTGTAAACCTGAAAACATCCCGATCTATTACTGAGCATCTCTACAAGGAAGGAACACATTAAAACAAACCAGTGAGGGAAAAAAAAGGAATACCCTCATAAATTATGCAACAAGTTGCAAGAGGCTCTGTCCATTCAAGTCACTCACAGCTGTAGTCTGTCCATTCATATGACTGAGAGGGGAATCTGAGACGCCTACAGCATAATTCCTATTCATCCTTCTCTCAAATGCTTACTAAGCTGCTGTTAGATAAACCAAAGCAGCTTTTAACTTCTCAAAGTCTGTTGGCAAACTGGATCATCATCTATCTTTCACAAGGTAACACTTTGTGCAGAGCTGCTGTAAACAAGCAACACACACGTCATGCTGAGTGCTTGAAGTGTTAACTAATCACTGGTTTGTTGTGAAGTAGGATTGTGAGGTTTCCAAAGCCATGTGCAGGGATTAAAGTAGTTAGGAGATTTAAACTTGCATTAGTTCTAATAAAACAAAATGGACTCTCTGACGGATGTCATGGGCTTTTTGTTTCTTTTTTCATCATATCAGCCATAAACTTATTTATGGTTGGAATATTGGTTGTATCATATCAGATCAAGGAGGCAAAACATGCCTGCAAACAAAGAGTCATATATTTTGTAGGTGAGGTGACCAAAATGACTAAAGTTGGTGTTTAAATTGATAAGGAGCAGAAAGTATAACTAATCTTTGTTTCTATGTCCTCAGAAGTAGTACTCAAACGTTTGTCTTCTAGATGATAATTATATGTTTACTACATTTCAACAATCTAGTTCTTTAGGATAACATTTACCTTTATGTTCTCATTTAAAATGCATAGTGTGACAGAGGGATACCATTTTCACCGTTCTCCTATTACAGAGGTCACAGATTAGCGGACCGCGGTCTGGATCCAGACCCACCTGCTGAGTAATCCGGACCCAACCTGATTTAAAACATTTATAAATTATGGCTTGTTGTCGGCAGTGTCTAACTTCACTTGCGCTGCTTCTCTTGTTAATATGATAAAGCCCATGCAGTGTAAAGCCCACCTCTCTCATTAAGGCATTAAAAAGAAAACAAAAACAAAGTGTTCAGGTGTTTTATGAAATATATGAATCAGGAATCAGGAAAATTGTCTGTATACCAAACTGAATGATTGTTTATCTCTACTTCAAAAAACACTTTAGATAAAAAAAAAAATGTTTTCTAAAAAAAGTTTTTCAAAATATTTTTTTATTTAAAAAGTGAATGTATAAAATGGATGCATAAACAGCTAATTTTATTTCAGAGTTAAATTTTGTTTAAAGTAACGGATTACAATTGAAAATGTCTCCGGACCTTTACTGGTTGATGACTTTCTTTATTCGGACCCTGCTGATTTTTAATTGGTTACCCCTGTCCTATTATATTATTGTTTTAATGGTGTCTTTTAGGGACACCTTTTGCTTATTTATGATGACAAGACGCTATGGATGACTGAAATGAAATGAAACAATGCAATGGACAGAACTTTTCTTATTTTTTACTCTACTGTAGGTATAATGCTCCTTTTATGCCCCCCTTGCTCACACTGGCTCCAGTGCGGTTACCGAGCCGAGGGAGACCGCAACTCCCGCACACCCCCTCTCAAACCGCCCTTTTGACTACGGTGCGGTGCGGCTCTGCGGCTACGGCAACAGGTCCGGAGATTTAACTCGCGAGAACAGAAGTTCACTTGAGTTCACGTAACTTCACGCTATAACACGGCCCAAATAAGGATATTTGCGAGAGCTTGTTGCGGAGGGCTCCGGCACGCCGCAAGGATAGCTTTCTTGCTGAATTTTCTGCAGCGCCGGAGTGTCTCGGTAACCGCAGCCGGACAGCTCAGCAGCCGGCGAGAGAGGTTTACGTCTTTTTAATGACTTGGAATCACTGCGGCGCCGCACCCACCGCACCGCAACGGTAAGACCGGAGTCGGTGTAACCCCTTGCTCACACTGGCTCCGGTGCGGTTACCGAGCCGATGGAGACCGCAACTCCCGCACACCCCCTCTCACACCGCCCTTTTGACTACGGTGCGGTGCGGCTCTGCGGCTCCGGCAACAGGTCCGGAGATTTAACAGAAGTTCACTTGAGTTCACGTAACTTCACGCGATAACACGGCCCAAATAAAGGATATTTGCGAGAGCTTGTTGCGGAGGGCTCCGGCACGGCGCAAGGATAGCTTTCTTGCTGAATTTTCTGCAGCGCCGGAGTGTCTCGGTAACCGCAGCCGGACAGCTCAGCAGCCGGTGAGAGAGGTTTACGTCTTTTTAATGACTTGGAATCACTGCGGCGCCGCACCCACCGCACCGCAACGGTAAGACCGGAGTCGGTGTGAGCCTGGGGTGAGCCTGGGGAGCCTGGGGTAAAAAAGCATAAAACTAAAATGTAGTTAATTTTGTTTTACTTCCAAAAATTTAAATATTGTCTGATCCATAAGCAGAAACAAAACCTGTGGAAAAGCGGAACCTTTTTGAATGTTTTTTTTTACCTGCATTTGAATGTAAAGAATAAAGTATTAACAAACTTTATTAGTTGTTTTTTTTATTGATTTAAAAATTTTAGTTTGGCTACATTTTAAATAAAATTGTAAAATCTTATATTTGTAAAAAGCAATCTGTGAATCATTGCAAAGCCAAAGCCAAGGATTTTGGAGCCTTTCACGTTGGCCTGATTAGAAGAAAAACATAAACTTTACAAATTTTTATGAGATTAAAAGATTTCTAGTTGTAAATATTTTGGTCACTATTAAGCAACATAAAGACAATTATTCCAAAATTAAGCAAATAGTATTATCTGTGATTATTATTATTATTTTTTTTTTTTTTTGAAGACAGAAATTTGAAACTTTTTTCATATTTATGTCGCAGACAAAACACATGGCTTTGAGACACTGGGAAGCGAGTGTTTTTCTCTTTGTTCCACTTTAAAGATGTCCTTCTAGTCCCATCATGGTGTCTGTTCCAACTTTCAGTGTCCTCTTTTTGTCCATACCCATAAAGAAACGAGGATGAGGAGGGACCCTAACCTAGGCTGTCACATTCCTTCCTTTCTCCATGACGTCGCCTTGGATTTGAAGCCAGTACAGTGAGCAAATATACCCTCATGCTCACTCTCACATTTTCTTATTTTACCACAAATAAGACCGTTTACCTATTTTAAGAGAGAAACACAAGTGAGAAGAAGATTTGGTAAAAGCAGAGAAGCTAGAGGGAGATTTTCTCCTTTTAGTACATATATTTTTCTTTTTTTTGTCTAATGTAATATTGATACAGAAGGGAGAGATTAATTATGCATTAGAACATTATCTAATCATTTAGCGGACAAATTCAGTTAGAAGAGGCGAGTGGAGGGAGCAGAGAAGCAAAATAAAAGAGAAAGGGAATAAGGTCTTTAATAGGCTCTATATGATGCTGTCCATTGATGTATATCATAAATGTGGAGACCAGATGATGCCTGCACCATCCAGACTGTAATATCAGTGACATGATGAAATAATGTAAAGACACAAAAATAAGAGAGGCAAAAACTACTTGAAAATTTAGAAAATAGTCCCAATCTGTTTTGTTCAAGCAGTAAAAGCACAGGTAAAACACATGTATTTTATTTTCTGCAGTTCTTCACTTATTATCACATTCCTGCTTCAACAACTGTCTCCTGAGTGATAATACAAAAAGAAAAAAAAAAAAAAAAAAAACACACACACACTAAGCCATACAGTAAAACCTACAATGAAAGAAACTCAGTTTTGGTTTCTTTTTCTCCCAAATAAATAGTCTCATCCTTGTGGACTAAATAAATCTAAACCATTTAGAGATTTAGTAGAAACAGCAGTCTATTTTTTAAGGTTGTTGAAAAGCATTAAATGAAATGGAAACTCACCGCCTTACTGTAAATTTGACTTTGCTATTGTCAACTGTAGCATCTCATTTAATCAATAAGTTAACCTATATAACTATGGGCATCAGAGGCAATTTGTGTTTCCTTATAGTCTGTGCTAAATGAAAGACATCTTGTGTAGTATGGAGTTATTTTTGTCTTTTTTATGTAATTCAAGCACAAAAGCAAACCTAATGGGGAAAATAACTTTTAACGTAAAATAAATATATTGGAAAGGACAAATATTCACACTGATAGGAAGAAGTGATGTTATTTGAGACTGAAGAAAGTAAATCTTTTGTCATGGAATAAATAAAAGATAAATCAACATTTGGAAAATGATTTCCAAAATACATTTTAACTCTCAGATATTCTTTTTTTTTTATCAGAGTAAAAACATATTCTCTCAAAAAGAATTTCTTTCTCAAAACTTTTTTTTTTCTCTCTCAAAATCAAAGTCTTTACTTTTGATTCTGGATTTTTCTCTCGGTATGAAAATTGTGTCATGGCGGGGGGGTTGTTCCTATAGGCCAGTCTCAACAGAATTAACAGAATTAACAACAAGTGGGGCACTCTTCAATTCCAGTACACCTAACATCGCCTCAGCTGTTAAGACTGACCAATAGGAGCAAAGGCTCGCCCATGACACCTTTTTCATTATGAGAAAAAAAATCATGATCGCTTTGTTATTATACTTTGAAATGTATAATAACACGTTATTTTTCTTTTGAATTTGATAAAAACACAAAAATAACTTCACAGTGTATCAGGGCACTTCCACAACTTTCACAACTTCCAACATTACATTGAACTTGGTTTTTAAGCTAATGATATGTCAAAGAAATGTTGAGGAATTATACAAAGAGTTAAAGAGAGAGATGACTAAATAAGAACAGTCAGGGGGCACCGCCAAGTAATTTTTGATGCCTTGGTATTTTGCTGATCAACATGTTTTTTATGTATTGGTCCACCTTAACAAATCTCCAAATAAGTAAGAAATATCTATTGGAGCAGTGGCTTATGCCCTCTGGACTAAGTGCAGGAGTTGGGAAACAAAAGGATCTTTAGTAAATTAAAATCTCTGTTGGATAATGTTTCCCACGCCATGCATGAAGCTGTTGCAGAACTGGAGAGCTCCTTCAGTGACAGACTGCTGCACCCTAAATGCACCAGGAAGAGTTATCCCAGATCCTTCCTCCCAGCAGCTTTAAGACTCTATAAGCATCACTGTTCCAAACAACCTCAATAAGTTTTTACATTCATGCTGATTTTGCACTTTTTCTATCTTAATCAGTTAAATAACATGCTGCTCTCATTTTGCACATCTCTGATGTTGCTGCTATTTTCAAATATTCATTGCTGTAAAAATGTCCTGTATATTGGTTATTTATTATCCAGGTGCACAGTATTATATTCTTAAAACACTTTACATTATAGTATTTTATTAACTCTTCACTACTATGTTATTCTTATAAAAAAAAGGTCTGCATTTCTGTGACCATTTTTTCTATAATCTCTATGCTGCTGTAAAAACCAGAATTTTGTTGGACAATAAAAGAATTTTCAATTCTGTTCTATTCTATAAGTTAAAGCCTGTAAGTTGTCTATATTGTTTTTAAGTGTCCTATTTGCAATGCATAAGATGTTTGACGTGTAACAAAATCATACATTTGGTTTCTTTGTTTGTCTATTTTTATCAATTTCGGACTTAAAAATATATATATCAATATCATAAACTCAATTCTGACCCTTTTATTTATTCCCCCCCCCAAATGTATCAGACATGTACTATGAAAATTACATCAAAGATTTTAAATATATGAAAATGTTGATCAAGACAACTGCTTTTGAATGCAAGTGCAAGTCAACACTATGTAACCATAATGCATCATCACAGTTTTCTGAGTCATCTGAATGTTAAACACCTTTGATTCTCTAACAGCAGCACCGAGGAGCTGATGTTTATAGATTTAGCGATGTGTCACTGAAAGGCTTTTTTTGCATATCACACCAAAGTGAGGCTGTGCCAGAAATATCCTGTCAGGCATTAGACATTAGAGAGGTTTTTTTGTAGTGAAATAAAAATCCACCATCACCAGACAACAAAGAGGGTTGAAATATGAGGCCAGTAGCTGCTTATAATACAATAAAATTGATTTAGCATGTGTTGTCATTTTTTCTAAATGCATCACAAGGAGGCAGCAGCATCCCCCCCCAGACAACATATATTTGAGTGATTTTTCTTTCCTCTTGATATCAGCAAAGTGTTATGCTGCAGACACTAATGAAAATAGTCTGCAGATAGCTTGATGCAACATGGAAAATGTTCAAATAGCTTATTGATTCCAAAGAAATTCCAATCAATACATTTAAAGACATTGACGAAAAAGTAAAAATAGGCTTGAAGGACGACTATCTGCAAACAAAGCCTTTCTGTATCTTTGTAAATCGTGAATCATTTTGCTGCTTTTATATTTTCTCACCGAGTACTTTGAGTTGGATGCAAGCTCCTCCCCTTCTCTAAGCCAACTGATCATTGGTTTGGGATTTCCCTGGGCAGAGCAGCCGAGCAGAGTGCTTCCCCCTTCCTTTGCTTCCACATACTGCGGTGGTGTCGCTGTGAAGGAAGGTGGGGCTGTAGAGAGAGGAAAAAAAGAGCATTTACTAAAAGTCTGTATGATGGTTTTACAGTAAAGCTGAAGCTATTCAATGATCCAAAGACAGTTTAAGTCCTCAGTTGCTCTCTGAGGTCAAATCACAGCTGCGATATGAATTTTATATTTCTTCCAAACTACCAGGACATTTTTTCGTTCAAATAAAAAAAACAGATAAAAATAAAGCTTTTATTTAACGTTTGTGGTCCAATTGTTTTATCTTTGACCATGTTTTTATCTCTACTTGCTTTTATTCTGCTTTTACGTTGCTACTATTTCATCCAAATATTTCCTCTTGATTGGCAAAAATGTTATCATAAGTGCTGCACACTACTGTTGTACCACAAGGCCTTGAGATAAATGAACATGGATGGATATTGAACATGGTTTGGACCAGGATGCAGGACTGAAAGAATTGTGAAGTGAAGAAGAAGCTTGATGGAACATCCTGAGAGCCCCTGTGGAGCCTACTATCAAGGCTACTGTTTGCCTTCACCTCTTTCTCTATAGTTGAGGTTACAAAGTGGAGACAATGCTTCTACTGACAAGGGACAACAGTCTTTAAACTCTAATATAAGTTGACTGTCCTGTAATTATAAAGCTGACAAGCTGTATGCCTCTTGTTAGGATTCTCTGTGCTTACACCTCACATTTAGGTGCTAATAAGATGGCCGCTCACTCTGAGCATGGTTCTGCTGGAGGTTTCTTCCTGTTAAAAGGGAGTTTTTCCTCTCCACTGTCGCTACTAGCATGCTTAGTGTGAGGGATTGCATTCGAGTCAATGAGTCAATGCAATCAACTGGTTTTCCTTAGATAGAAAACTTTGAATAGATTTGACTGTATGATCTGGTGAACTGTAAAGTGCCTTGAGATGACATGTGTGGTGAATTGGCGCTATATAAATAAACTGAATTGAATTAGTAAGAAAGAAAGAATTTAAAGCAGGTCTTTTTTTGACATTTTTATGAAGTCAAGTTGTTGATTTAAATCTAAGAAGCAACCAAAGGCTACTACTGTATATTTAGATCTGCTCTGGATTATTGTGACTTGATTAATATCTGTAGTCCCTCTCTAAGCCTTTATATTCTGATTGCTAATAATTATTACAGATTTGAAAAGACTCACACACCTCTTTCTGCTATATTTTTATGTTGGTTGGTCTGACTTGTTTTCTCGCAGACTGAGGCACTGGTATATTTTAATCTACAAAGCTATTTTGAGCCATCTGTGCTCATCTCTCTAGACCTACTTTGATCAGAAAAAATTATGTTGATACAGTCTTGAGTAACAGGATGTTGTTTTACTGGCTATAGTAGAGGGCTAAAGAAACCTTTGAAAAAGGCTGTTTAAAAATGCCCAACTTGCTGTCTTGAAGTGTTTGCAAAATAATTTTTTTAGGTAAAATACATGGTGTCTTTAAAGATTAAAGACATTTTTTAGGAAATAACTGACTGCGTGTTGTTTAATCTGATACCTAACAACATGCTAAATGTGATCAACTTGTGGTAAATTTTTCTATTCTTTTCTTTATTGCCATATGTTTTATTCGCCCTAAAATTCATCAACGTTTTTCAAGAATAGACAGAGGCAAAATTACATTTTAAAAATATCCATAAACAGTCCTAATGACTACTAGACCAGCCGATCAAGAAATCACTTAATCGTAGACTTGGACAACTTTCATTCTCATTCTGTATACACAGAGTGTATACAGAAAGACATTTCGTTTAGTACAGCTTTCAGACAGTAAATAAAAATTTGCATTCCATAAATGCACCAGTGATCAAATGATCTAATCATCTGACTAACATAATGAATTAGGCACATTGAAGGGAACAGTCTCTAAAGCAGTGAAGATCTTGCTTGCATCATAATTCAATACCCTCTCTTCCATTGCAGAGACTTTCAGCAGTTTCCCCTGATTTTTCAAAACATTTAGAGACAATTTTATGCTAGTAATTGTACTGGGCTCATATTTTCCTGGAGAACAGTTCACAGTCTGGGAATGGGACTTTCAGAATACCCCAAGATTGGTTAGGAGTGAGTTTATATGCTGAGTAATGATGATGATGGACCGTTACTTGTAGTATTTAGATTTCCAGGGCTTAATATTTAATGATTAATATTTAAGTTGATTGTTTGTGATTAAGAACGGTCCAAAGAAAAAGGAGCATATATGCCGTGTTTAGAGTTTTCCATCTTGTTTCTTGAACAAATTGCAGATTAAATATTCCCAATCTGTCTTTCTGGCACCTTTATTATTGCCACCAGCAGGACTGGAGGTGTATTGCCATGTGCCATTAGGTTGATTTCAACAGAAATTTAATTTTTCATTAGAAATTACAAATTACAAATTACCCCTGATTTATTTTACCAGAATCCAAAATAATAATAATAATAAAAAAAAAAAATAACAAGGAACCTTCCTGAAAACAATTCCCTCTGCCACATACAGTACAGCATGCACCTATGTGGAAGAGGGAAGCGTCTCAGTTAAAATCTCTATAAAACAAAAAGGATATAAAGGATTGTCTTACTGTTCCCAAAATCTTTTTTTATTATTTTTCTTTTTTACAGTGTCCTGTCTGGCAATGTGGCAATAAGAATAATTGTCTTGATGCCAAAAAGTGCCCAACAGATTTTACTTTTACAAGTGTAGCAGTATGGCAATTGCCATATAGATCCACTTGTTTCATGCATATAAATTGCTTTATTATATTTATGCAGGGAGTTTTACAGTTTATATGGACACTGCAATGTAAATAGAGCAGAAAAACAGAAGAAGAAAAGGAAAAAAGAAAAAAGAAAGAAAAAAGATGAAAGAAAGAAGAGATAGAAAGGAGTGTTCCCAAAATCACCTTTTTGACCTCTGTTAAAAAGGCAGTTACGTTTTCACGTTGGCCGAGGTTAATATAGAGAAATTCTTTTCTAAATGAATGGAGTTTTCATGGGTACTTAATCAGGTTATCTTTGCTACTGGATCCTATCGTTGCTGATCACATGCTCAGTGACGTGACAGCCACCAGCTGCACAGTGGACATGGATCTGGGATGATAACGACCCCCCTCACACACAAACCATTTAGCAAAGACACTTTGAGCTATATCTCTGTACTTCCACCTGATGTTTCTAAGATCCTAGAACAGCCTCTGCTGTGCTGCTAATCATTTTCTCAAAGCCACTAGGCTACAGCTTCCTCTCTACTTAACAATGTGAATATAAATAGTCATACTGAGTTTAGTTAAATAAAAAAATAAGACTGCTTTGGTGAAAAATGGGTCACTGCTTGCCGCTGGGAGTGCTGCCATGCTTCAGCCTCCACCCAAGCACCTGGCATGGAATAAACAAATTGCCCAATTAGCACTTTAGACATCTGTCTGTCCATACTGTCCTCTCGCTCTCTAAGACCCATTACATTACATGATAGGGTTGATTATTGGGGTTCCTAGTAAAACGTTCTGATAATTCATGTGTCCCTTTGCTTTTTGACAATGATTGGTCCTAGTTAAAATAAATGTTAGTCTTTCAAAGAAACCTCAACAGTAATTTCAAAAAAGCTTTGTGTGTCTAATTCAAGTTGAACATAAATAACTGTCACTGTGACTCTATTCTGTAAATTTCTTTTCAAATGTTTAGTTTTTCACGTTTTTACATCTTGATAAAAGAGACAGTTGAATCACCCCTCTACATATAATGTGCCATATTTAGCTGAATTCATACCTTCCTTAAGGGAATAAGAATCAGCTGACAGGAAGTGGGTGTCAAACACTGCATCGCTGTGACCGCAGCAGGTACATCAGCCCACCTGGGATTTGTTTCACATCGTCAGCTGCAGCACCTCAAACAGGGAGCGTCACCACAGATGAGGGAAACATGGGAATTACAGAAGAAAGCATGCTGCGCAATAAACTCCTGTCCTACTTACAGCAGCTCTGCATCAATTATCTACATGAAAAAAAGTGCTTGAAGAATTTATGTTCCTTCTGTTTGTCTCTCTAGCCCACATGACGCACATTATTTTCTCACTAACTTTAAAGTGGTTTCACATCTCTTATATTCCCAAGTATGCTCTTTTTTTTACTTCCTCTTCCTCCGTAGAGAACATAGCTAGAGAAAGAACACATTTCTCAATGGTTTAACAACAGAAGGTTCAAAACTTTTAGTTTAAACATTCAGAAAGAAGTAAATTAATACTCAAGGATAAATCTCTTTCTTAACTAGAATTGCTACACTATACAGAATAGTGTTCATATTACTTTAGTGTTATTTGACTAAAAAGATTTTACAAATTCAACTTTTGATACAGTGGACCCAATATGTACTTACATTAAATTATAACTGAAAGAACTCTTTATCTTAAGATAGCAAGAAAGAACAATAACGCATTTTTTTTGCACATATGCACCTCTGAAAGTTTATTTATTTCCTAGCTAGTTGACTCTCTTAACACATTCTACTGCCAAACATTGATGCAAAGGCGTAACTATTGGCAAGCAGAGACTGTAGTTGCTTAGGGGCCCCCTACCCCTTTTTGCCCCGTCACTGACACCTGGTGGGTCCCATACGCGATTGTGGACTAGGATGTCTCTTTGCAGATGTAATGGTGCGAAAAACTCCTCTTAAACCCACCTGATATTAGATTGACTGACCGAACCTTATTTATACCCCAACACATGGCCGATTTCAACATGATGGTGAGCCGTTTAAACACAACACCAATAGCAAAGCAGACAGTGGTACTTTTAATTACTATGTTAATCACTGTGTATAGCTCATTAGACGGTTGGTAAAAAAAAGGGATGCACGATATTGGGATTTTGGCCGATATCCGCTATGCCGATATTTTAAAACTCATGTAGCCGATAACCGATATCGATACCGATATTAAAGCTGGACAAAAATAAGTAGTGATTGAAAATAGCAGTTTTGTTATCCATTTCTGACACTTTGAAAAATAATATACTGAATATATTTTCATATGCTGATATCAAATAGATTTTTAAAAACGCGGTATCGATCTATTTTACTTTCAAAATCTTGTGAAATTTCATTGTTCTGTTACAAACTCTCGTGATATTTTGCAAATTCTTGTGAGATTTTGTTAGTAAAATAGATCGATACCGCGTCAATATATCAACATATAAAAATATGGCAAAATTTCGTCAATTTTCGGGGGATTTCGTAGCATAACGATGACATATAGCAATATTTCATTAGTAGAAGAGATTGATATGGTGTTTTTAAATGGCAATATATCAGCATATGAATATATTGTGATATTTTAATGTATCAATATTTTTTTAAGTCTGTAAAAAAGAAGTTTTTGAGGAAGAAGAAGTAGTATTTTTGATTTTTTTTTTAGACTTTAGAAACTCAGAAGCTGATCAAATATCGGGTAAAATATCGGCGGGGTGGCCGATGTCTGATATTCAGTTTTAAGGCCGATACAGGCCGATAACGATTGGGGGACGATTATATCGTGCATCCCTAGTAAAAAATACACAAATCTAATATGTTTCAAACCGCAATAAAGATCTTAAAAGAAAGATGTATTTGAGTATTTTATTTTTACAATACGACTTGGAATTATAGGTAATCCAGAGCGTAGATTAAAACCATAACCGTTACGTACAATGTGTTAGCGATGATGGATACCTAAAAGAGGTACTTAAGCGGATTCCAGAAAAGAAAAAGCAAAGAGGAGCTGCTGGAGGAATGAAGGGGATGGGGTGTTGTATTTCATATGGGGCCCACCCAGATAATGTTGCTTGTTGTGTTGTTACGCCATTACATTGATGCTTGCTCAAAGTCCCCTAAATGTTAGATGATGGTCCAACGTGGGTGCCTCCTCATGTAGTGATGTGCAAGGTGGATTGCAGGTTGCAGACATTGCATCATATAACCTGCAGCAAAAATGTTGGCCTACAGTCAATGCTGGCCGCTTTAGGAGTGTATGATCACATGTAGTGTTTGTTCAACTTTAGGTGTCAGGAAAAATGATGGTTTATTGTTAGTTTTTCAGTTCAATAAAAAAATGTTAGACAGTTCCTGTCACAACCTCTCATTCAAGTTCCAAAATTCAATATTCAATATTTGTGACCTTACAAAAGAAGTCAGGAAAAACATGCTGTTAAATTTAAAATTTCAGCTAAAGCGAAATCTACCAGGGGTAGTGAATGATTTCATGTTTATGTGTTGTAGATTTGTTTTGCCTCTCTTTAATAGAGTCATTGCATTGTAGGAAGTAAGAAAGTTCCATATATTAATTTATTTCTTGCTCTCAAAGCCCCCCAAAAAATA
This sequence comes from Cyprinodon tularosa, assembly GCF_016077235.1. Lineage (NCBI taxonomy): Eukaryota > Metazoa > Chordata > Actinopteri > Cyprinodontiformes > Cyprinodontidae > Cyprinodon > Cyprinodon tularosa. The sequence continues at coordinate 903,602 of NW_024039241.1, read as the reverse complement.
TGTTGACATTTGAAATGACTGACCAATTTTTTATGGCATTTCAGAACAATTTTTTCCCCTACCTTTACTAAGACATGTATTTTTACGTCGTGATTTACAGATGAGTACTATCCAAAATTCAAGGGTTAGTCTTTAACCTAACAACTTAGCAAGTAACCCCTTTCTAGATTTGATAATGAGATTTTTGAGACATCTGACTCCCAACAGTTTGAAACAAAGATACCAATTTTGTACTATTTCTATGACTTTCAGATACTCAAATCTGTATTGACTGCAAAGGGATTGTTTAAGCTTGGCTCTCACATTTTTTTCCCCAAATGCTCCCTTTTTTAGCATAAACTTCACAATACGCTATAAGAGGCAAATGCAGGAACCAAATGTAGAAATCTAATTATAAGCTTAACTAAAATGGGCTCTTCTCTAAAAAACAAAAAATAATAATAATTTAAAAAGTGTGACATCGAAGTCAATCAGAGAAAACCTGTGATTCGTCTAATTTCTTTCCAAACTGCTGTTTTTTTCTGTTTTAGAAAAACTGGTTGAAGTCAACTTCAAAATAAGAGAAAAATTATGTCAGAAAGTGAGATAAGAAATATTTTGTTTAGGGTTTTTCCTAAAACATCTTGCTTTAGTTTTATTTATCTATTATTTCAGTTTTATTATAAACACAACTGTCCACAGTAGAAGTATAAAAAAATTATAACTAATTGTTAGTATAGTAATAAATAGTTTACATAGCAAATCAAATAATATACAGGCATTCCGGCCTGTATAATATTGAGGTAATTAGAGGTAATTAATATGAACATTATTTAAATCAGGCTTTTAGTCAGGAATTGCAATCTTCCATCTAACAGGAAAGGGCACAGAGGTTTTTCTGATGGTGGATTTTTAATATACAAACAGGTTCAAATGTGAATATTTTTGTTGTTGGTGTTTTTCTTTTTTACTCTACATGGGATTAGTATTTAAGAAAAAAAGGGTCAAAAGGAAAAGGAACATGTATGCCAGTTTAGTGTTTTCCATCTTGGTTCTTGGACAAACTGCAGACAAAACATTCCCAATCTGTCTGTCTGGTTTTTAGGTTTCTTATTATCGCCAACAGCAGGACTGGAGGTGTATTGCAGATATCTGTTCAACTTTTCCATGCGTCATTAGGTTGAGTTAAACAGGAATGTAATTATCTGCAGCCTTATAGAGCAGTTGAAAGAGTGAATACACAAATTACCCCAAAATTATTTAAGAATCCAAAAAAAAGAAGAAAAAAAAAAACAGGTACCTAAATCATGTGAGATTCAGTGGATAAGAGGTATGATGTCAGAAAGTGCACAACATAAAAAATATTTATTTTAGGGTTTTCCCTAAAACATATTTATTTTTATTATTATTTTAAATTTATTATGAACAAAAATGTCCACAGTAAAAGTATTAAAAAAGATAACAATTATAAAAATAGTAATGAAAAGGTTACATTGCAAATGCTAGTGCTTTGACAAATCTCCCTTGGTAAAGTTCCAGTTAGAGGTTCACATACAGTAATGATCCTGATTTAAATTAAAGCTTTTATGCATAATGCATTTCAACCATCCTACAAACAGGGATATTTGAACTTAAGTTATATCCAACTGCACACTTTTTCTTACCATCAACAAGCTTCTGGCATGATTCAGGCTAACATGTGACCGAAATTAGAAGCCTGGTCATCATATTTTCTAAAGATCATATTGCTTATTTAAATCTGTTATTTTCTTGGTACAGTCCCCATTTTTAGGCATAATCCATACTTTACCAAGTGTGCTGAGGTCAGAGCTTTGGAGAGGCCATTCTGGAAGCTTAATGTAAGCCTTCTAAAATGAGTCTTGATGAATTTTTGGGATGATTGTCCTGCAGAACACCAAGATTCATCCCATCTGACCCCAGCTCGACTCAGATGAAAGGGAATGAGTCAGGATGCACATCCTTGAGCCTCATTGTTTAAATTTGATACACTATGAATCTGTGAAAGCACAAAACACATTCACACTTGTGCTCTTAAATTATAATTTTTAAGTTTTCTTAAAGCTGTAGGCTGTAGAATAATTCCAGCCTACAACATGTTGAGCTCAAACAAAGTGATATATCCCAAATTTAAAAGACATTTATGCCTCTGACAGTAGTGTGCTTATTCTACATGACATTTCTCAATTTAAACCATGCATACGAAAAAGGAAACCCCTTTAAATTAATGAGTAATTGGAAGAAAAAGAGACAAAAGGCCAGATAAACATAAGGTTGAATCAGAGATCCAAATGCCAGATTATTACTCACTAAATGGCACAAGATTTAAATAAAGATGTTTTGGATGAATAACAGATTCTTAATATTTAATGTTGTAAAAACATGTCTGGTGCTTCAGGAGTGGCCAGAGGAAGGAAGACATGGTGGATGAGGGAAATGAGAAATGAGAGGAAGAAGGTCGGAGGACAGAGATAGAGAGAGACTGGCCTCAGTGTCTTTTTCGGGCACAAGGCCTTGCCATCTGACACCTGCCACTGAGCGGGCATGGGGTCCCTGTCCGCTTGGCAGGAAGTCGGGGCCCACAAACAGGAACCCAAAGGACGAATTCATGCAAATAGCAACAGCCAAAGGAAATGAGTGTCCTTTAATGTTTCGGGCCCGGGCGAAGACGCCACCTGCTTCCTTCAAAGACTCCCATTCAGAGGACTACAAGCACTTAACACCCCTGTTAGATGTTTTAAACACTGCGCCAGCTTTAATATTGTAAAAAGCGAGTTCAGACCAATCCTGCTGCTGCACCTCAAAGAGTTTAGCTCATAGCTAGATTTTTTTGTATATTAATGAGGCCGTTCGAGAGATGGAGTTTACTTAAACAACTAAATATCTACACAAACATGCCTACAGATGTTCCTGAAGAGCAAAAATGCACGCAGAGAACCCGCAACGACAGAGCATGACCGACCGGAGATTTTTTATTTTTTTTTACCCTGTGGGGGAAACACAGAGAAATCATTATATTCTGCCTTGGCTACAGCCACTTAAAAAGATCTGCATTTTTATCCTGTAGTGGTTATGCTTGCGTGGTCGACTTTCTAAATGCTTCTTCAAACATTATTTTACACCCCACGCGCTGTGATCATTACTCAGATGATGAAAGCGGGTTTGCTGTTAAAACGTGGAAGGAATCGAAGGGAATATGTATGAGTCCTATGCAGCTCTGGTTAAATTCACAGAACTAAAATATACGTAAATGAGCCTGACAGCACTTCACCCCCTAATTCTCGCTAACAACACTGAGGATTACAGCTTCCTCAAGTCAGTGAAGTCAACACTTTAAATATTAACATTACTCTTTTTTATCACTTAAGTCCAAGAACTAAAAACTGCAGATTAATTAAACTGTACAGCAAAATTAAGAAGAGATGTGCTAATCTATGCTGACATATATAGCAGCATTGCCTCATCTGGAGCATTCGTCATATATTGCCTTCAAACCTTGCCTCATTTAAGTATGTTAAGTAATAGTGTTTTACCAGATTTTTATACAAAAATAAAATACTTCATTAATATGAATGGGCAGGAATTTTTTTTTTTCTAAATTTAGGGAGAAATGTATAACATATCCCATTAACAAAGTATGCATGCAGATAGCTGTGTGGAGAAAAGCTAAATGCTTTACGCTTTGAACACAGTATCCTCCTGGTAACCATGGTGGTGGCAACGTCATGGTGAGGAAATGATTTTCCAAACCTAAAGTAAATGCAGAAAAGCTGCTGTAGAACTGGCATTTGCTGTTTATAAGTCAGTGAACTCTAACCCAGTTTATGGTAACTTGAAAAGGGGAGCTTTGTTCCAATCATTAGATCAGAGGTCTTCAATGTTTTCCAGGCCAAGGATCCCCAAACTGAAGGCAAGATGGACCTCCTTATTATATATACTGTATAAAATTGTGTTATATCAAACTGGTCCTATAGTCACTCTTTTACATATGGAGTAATGTAACAAAAGTAATTTCTCCCTGGGATTATTAAAGTATTTCTGATTCCTTGGTGATGGGACAGGTGTTGTGAATGAAAGGGTTCCCAGCTTGAAAGAGCTCCTGTGTGTCGCTGAGTGCGTGCATTGATGACTGAAAGACATCTTCTGCCTCCATTTATCTGTTTACTACAGTGTGTTGAATTCATGCTAATGTGGATTTAAAGACATTTCAATTAGTGGAAAAAACTGCTGGGGGGGATGTAAATAAAAGTCTTAATCGAGCTCTGCATTAGACCATTGAAGGGTAATATTCCAAAAGACTTTCAGCTTTTAGTGCAATTGGAGGATGAGATACAGGTAAAATCAAACTTATAACAGTACCTTAAAGATTCCCAGCAAAACATTCAACTTATAATGCTGAGTTTACCTGTAACGCCTCAGCCTCAAGGAGGTTCTTGTGAGAAAATACAAAACAATTCAACAAAAAATAGCCTGCCCAGAAGAATTAGCATTGGCATTCAGAGATGCTACAGCATTAAAAGAACTAGTTTCCCATTGCAATCTTTCAGAAACAATTTCAAACCAAGAAGATGAATATTGCTTACTTTTACTTTGTGTTTCCCTTTAATCCCTTTAAATACAACACAATTTAATGTTCTACTGCATTTTGCATCATTTTTATGTATCTACACTGCCCTGAACCTTTCTATATCAATGCCTTTTGCACCATGACTTTAAGCTGGTCATAATTTTCTCCTACACTGTTTACATTCTGACCACTGCTGCACTTTATAAATGATAATGTTCATTTCACTGTCGTAAGCTGCTCATTCACTGTTGAAAACTCTGTGTACCGTATACAAGATGATCATAAATTTGGTCTAAGTATAGAAAAATTAAGATAAATACCAATATCATTGGTAATAGTTATTCTAATGTCAAAGGCATATATCAGGTTGTTTTTTTTTGTTTGTTTTTTGTAAAGAATTTTATTCAGTACTTCTTTTTTTCTTAGTCCTACATGTTAAGACAGCAGACAGACATGATTGCACATAAAAACACAATCCCTTTAGTCAAGCATATAGGTGTTAGCCTTTTGTTCAGGTGTTGGTCAGAGTTAATGGATGAAGCTAACTATGTAGGCATCCTTCAAAGCAATGATATCGATATTTTAGAGTTGGCCAGTCAAGGTCCAGTCCTAAATAGAATAGGATCACTGTGTCCAAACTTTAAAATTGAGGTTCAAATCTGCATTCAATGACTGAGTAGAAGATATTTGTAAAGGTTTTAGTGTGCGGATGTGGTTAAGCTGGTAGAGACATGTCTAGCTTCCTGTCTAGCTCATCTTATATTTAGAATTTGATATGTTTTGCTCAATCATCTGTCAAAAATACATTTGATCCCTATCTTTGACAGACAACGGAGACGGCCCCCCGTCACGCTGCATCATGAGGGAGCCAGTGGGAGTTACAGCGTTGACAAGACCTAGCTTATTTGTAAAAGAGAGAAACACAAAGAGGAATGAGTCTGTGCCAGGAGTCTGAGTAAGACTAGAAACTGAAACTGAAGTGGAAGGATTTACCACAAAGTATGACTAGTAGCAAACTTAGCACCACTTTCGTTGGTTTATCACATCTAATCTAATCTAATACATGTAAGACTGTGATACTAAAAGGGAGAAATTCAAGAACTGTATGCAAGAGGGCATCATACACATGCACATTGTTGTCTGTGATGTGACTGCTCTGCAACAAATTAAACACTCTTCACCATGGATCCTCTGAGCCACTGGGGCATTCCTGGAAAATGCAAATGTGCAGATTTTTTTTTGTTCTTTTTCCGCCCGCTCATCAGTTTCATAGCTCTCTGACTATCTCAGATGATTGCAGGAAATGCCTCAAACCGTCCACAATCAATCCCTAATCTAAGTAGCCTCTTACACCATTCTGTAAAACACTGCCCTTATCAAACGAGAAACTGTTCATTTCCATCCCCTAGAATAGGAGGTCAGGTCTTTGAAGAGGATGTAAGTAAAACGATATGATCTACTGACCACATTAATTGTGTAAAAACACTAAAAGAGATTTATTTTAACCTATTCTACATAGCGTATTCACAGTAAATATTTTAGAAAATTTCCACCTTTAATATATAGGTAGATGTTTTCAGTATGGAACGATATTAATACCTTAGATAATATCACTGCATTTATTGGCAACACTGCTTTTTGCACAACCTTGTTTTCAATGGGAAATTACTTAGTTTTCTCCTATAAGACTCTTCCCAGGTTGGAGCTTATATTGAGAGGGGATGCTGACCATTTCTATTAATCAGGTAACTTTCAAAGTTATAATCAAAGTCATAGGTCTTCTCTTAAGCTTATGTCTGAAACTGGGATGTCCATGGGCGGTTCTAGTCAGGGGCCAACGGGGGCCAGTGCCCCTGTAGATCATGTTCTGGCCCCTGTTATGGCCAATGTACCAAAGACATAATACTAAAAGAAATTCTTATAATGATATGCACTGGAAAGGACATGGTTTCTAATGGTTTCTGGGTTCTTTGGATCTTTTTTTTTTTTTCCTTAAAAAATTCTGTTTTACTAATTACCTAAAAACAAAAAGGTGATGGCTTCAGTGGTATTGAGATAGGACCCCACTTTTCACCTGCTAAATATTAAAAAAAAAAATTCTCACAGGTGAATTTATCAGTTTTTCTAGAGTTCTAATTCTGATTTTATAGAAAATTATTTATAGTAATTCAAAATTAAATTAAGTTACAAATATGTAAAAGTCCTAAATTATAAATTTACATTGACCAAATATTTCAAAAAATAGCTTTATTTGATCTTTTAGATATTTATATAGCTACAGTTGTTTGAGTTACTCTTTAGCTATGCTAAGGGATTTTTATTTTTATTTTAACGATAACCCAAATATTTTCAATCCAAAAATAAATATTTTCATTTGGAAGATATATCATTTTAATTAAACTTAATTGAATGGAAATTTCACCCCATGCAGCTCTCTTAATATATTTGAATTTAGTTTTTTTTGTTTCATGCTTTTCTGTGCCCCCATGAAAACATGCAGGCCCGCCCCGGCCCCCTGGAACATTTGGTCTAGAACCGCCACTGGGGATGGCCATGGGAGAAGATTCATTTTTTGTTTAATGAATAATTTTTTGCAATTCTTTTGATAACAAAGTCCTACTCAAAGACACAGTTATTGCCCAGCTTTACAGCCTGTGACCATAAGAGTTTAAATGTCCTCTCTGTAGATAAAGTGGGCGCTATTCAGGAACTTACTTCCAAATTTGAAAAACATACATATTGAGTTAAGTAGTATTTCTTTTACTAAAAGTTTAATGTAGCATAAAATGTTTTAGGAAGCTTGATAATGCTGAAGTCATAAAAAAGGATAACTCAATGACAAAACAACCAGAGGTACCTTTTTTAATAGAATTCGAATGTTTAGAGAAAATCAAATGCTATATTTCTCCAGTAGCTGCTTAGTGTCAGGGGTGTATTTTCAAAGTGAACCCAGAGCGGAAAAAAACTAAAGACTAAATTTTATTTTATTTTTTTTTACCAGACAGTTTTTAGTTGTTGTTTTCTGCTTTCATATTGATATAAAAGCAGTGTTGGGCAAGCTACTTGTCCAGTGTAGTGAGCTAAGCTATCAGCTACTCAACAATAAATTAAGCTTCACTACACAAAAGCTACCACCTAAAGAATTATAGCAAGCTAAGTTACACTAATGTGTTAAAAGTAGCTTAACTACATCAGAAGCTACTTAACGTTGTACCAACCTAATGTCAATTCAAAATGAGTCTGACACACTAGTTAAAATATTTATTAAAGATCAGCCAATGACATATCACAGTGTAAACATTGCTTTATGATCAGCATATTAAAATAAAAACTAAAGTAATTACTAGTAGACAAACTAGTAAACAATCTGCTGTTATTAGAACCAAATTAAAGGTACTGTGTAGTGTTCTACACATCGAGACATGGCTATGAGTTTGCAATCAATGGACATCTCTAGGGAAAACAAAACCCTACAAAAGACCTCAATTAAACAGTTGATTCAAGTAACAAACAAAACTGTTTACAAAAGAAGGAGAAAAAATAAAGAAGCTATTTAAGAGATACATATATATATGTCTCACCATTTAATTTAATTTCTACCTACATATTTATTCATTGTATTTTCTGAGGCAATTAATTGAATGCTTATTTATTTATTTTTTGAGCATTTATTTATTTATGTATTTATTTTATATACGGTAGAGCTGTTCCTCCATAAAAAATCTTATCTGTGCCAGCCTAAAAACAGATTTATGTAAACATCCTGTCAGGTAAACTAGGCCATGAAAACACAATATGGAAGTTTCACTACTGCTCTCTAATTAGAGTATCTTAGTGGCACATAGATATGGGAGAATTATCCTGCCATAATGCAAGAGCACATCATTTCAATTTGAGAAAAGAATTTCATCTTCTTGCTCTCAAAACTTATAATGCTCACACTCAAAACATGCGCTCTCTCTCAAATTCTCTTCTCTCTTTGTTTCTTCTCTCAGATTTAATCCTTCTTGCACAGATATTTTCTCCTCTCGCTTGCCTCCTTCTCTTCGCGCACAAACCGCGCTCTGTTACGCTCGCTAACCCGTAGGCTCTGCTTGCGGATTTGTTTTGCTCTCTCAGACTGCAGTTGGATCGTTGCCTAGCAACCTTTCCAGCCAATAGAACGACAGCCTCGGAAAGGGTGCGCTTGTTTAACCCTACTGAGTGTGCCTGTGCTACTACGCCACTTACAAGAGCGTCAGCTGAAACTGCTATTTACAGTAGCTTGTGGCTAATTGTTGTTTCAAAATAGAAAACCTGGTTTCATTTCTTAGTTTTGCCCTGGATTTTGTAGCGTTTGTGGACGCTACGTCGCTACTTGATCAAAACAATAACGTCGCTACAGGAAAGTTACTTGATAAATAAAGCAGCGACGCTACGGTCAAGCTACTGGAAGATGTAGTTAAACTAATAGCTTCGCTACATGTAGCGGCGCTACTGCCCATCACTGTATAAAAGTAAACAAGAACACAAACATCCCACAAATAAAAACAGTTGACAGACTTCATAAGACCTGACTGAATATAGATTGGGTTTCTCAAACAAAGTTTTGGATTTTGTTCCTGGGAGTTGACAAACTATAGTGATAGATTTGTAGACCAAGTAAAAAAAAAACACAACATTATGAAAATATAGACAGTTCCTTAATTACCGGCTTTGTTGGACCTTATTTTATAGCTAAACACCCATTTTTTTCTCAACTTACTAACATTAGCACAAAAAAAAAACATGTATCCGATCTGGTGACTAACCGTTGACTGTGAGATGCACCCAGCTGCCGTTATGGAAGGTGTTGAACTGTTGCTCCAGCATCAGGAACTTGCACTCGTACCAGCCCTGGTCCTCAGAGCGAACTGGGTCAATTTGCAAGGAGGCCTTCCCATGGAGAGAGGCTCTGCCTGCAGACAGAGATGGGGAAATGCCTTAATTAACCCTTACAACACAAAAAAGATTACTTTGTGTGAAAGGTGAAAAGAAATAACACCAAATATTGATGCTTTGGACAAGCTCAGTCAGAATACCATTTTAAATCTGATAGGGAATCCCTGGGGAGGAAAAAGATTAGAGTAATGGCAAGAAAATCTTCTACCTCAAAGACTTGAAATTCATTACCAAAGATGAATTATAAAACCAACAGTTGAAGCATGCAAAAAGCTGTGGTAAAAAGAAGGATCTGATTGTTCTGATGCCAATAAGGAATTTTTTCCCCCGGAGATTATTTAGAGGGGGAAAAATTAGATGCCATTCTTTAATAAAATCTCATCATGTTTTCCATCATTGATATTTATCTGCATTTATTAAAAAAAAATATATATTCTCTCATTTTAAAGTTAAAATAATGTAAAATTCAAGTCTGCAAAAAACATATTTATTTTCATTTTTGGCTAAACTATATTTAGGCATGTATACCCATGCATTATACTATTTACCTTTCACTACATATGTTAATAAGATCATATGCAATATTTACGATGCATCTCCAAAATGGAAGCTAAAAAAGGCATAATTTTAACTGAAACATTCAATGCAGTAAAAATACGATCCTGTTAATAAAAGGGTTATGACACTTTAATAAAAAAAAGAAGTATTTAGTCATATCAGTAAGGTATACAGAAAGCTAGAAAAAGAAAATGTGTTTATGGAAAACTGAAAGAAGGGTTTTGAATGTTTTATTAAGATTTCTTTTAGCAGTTTAAAAAAAGGAAAGTGTTCAACAGTGAAGCCTTTAAAAAATAGAAAATTATTTTGTAGCCTGAATTTATTCTGTGCAATTAAAATAGGTTGATTAATATTACATATTTTATTACATAAATTTTAGTGGTTACGAAACTAAGGTTTGGTCTTAAAGTTGATTTCTGCTATAAAAGCACTGTGGTTATAGAAGTCAAATAAAATAGATCACATTTAGAAATGCTCCTGCTGGCAGGTGTACCTCAAACAATCGTAAAATTCATTATAAACATAAAGCAGTCATTTAAATTGGCTGTCAAAATGTATGCATATTTCCCAGATCCCGCTGACTAGTCCTCTAACTGTTTTAAGATAACTTAACAGCCATGTGGCTCCATAAGCAGGATTTAAACTTGAAGCTGTCTAGGAGACACACCTTCATCTGAATTAGCATAAATCCTTTGATGTCACAAAAAATATATATCAGTCTTCAACTTCACAGAAGTAATACTTCTTATGCAACTTTCCCATCCTCCAGTCTTCCCACTTCAAGACCGAGGATAAATTGGAATGCTAGGAGGAGAAAATCGCAAGGGATGAGAGAAGTTAAGGAAACCAGGCATGGCTGAAGCCTTCAGCTGCTGAGCTGCCAGTCTTCAAGCCTCCGGCCCTGCTGCTCATATGGCAGCCGCTGACAGCCCGGTAGGATAAAACAGGCGTTTCTCCTCTGTCTGACAAGTCTTGAGAAATGGGGCATTTTTCCAAACTTTGATGTGTAGACGTACTGTAAGTACAGCTTCCTGTCACTTCAAAGTAAGTTAAGCAAATATATCGACACTGGGAGAGCTAAAATCACTCTTGCAGAAATGAAACTGCATTAGTGAGATACTAAAGCCAAGCAATGTTTTTATTCCCGGTGGGAACCGGGGAGAGGGTGGGGAGAATGAGATCTTTTTTTGTGGGACAGAAAATCTATTTATCAAACAGAAAGTAAGAGAAATCAGAACTACAAACTAGTATTCTGTCTTTAAAGTCTCTGCTTTATTAAAAAAAAATTATAAAATCCCAAAGATCTGACATGCTAAGAGTTGGAGGTGTTGGATTGAGGCAAAGAGATTGTGGAAGCTCATTGGTAGAATTCCCTTATGACAGAAAGAAGGCCTCAATTCACTCCATCGTCATCTGGAGGGGGGGGAACATTTATTTACAAAACCGAATTCATACAGCTGTCTTAAACACTTCATACATTCAGCGCTATGTCCTCACATCTGTAATTTCCCCCACCTTCAATCCATTGTGGGCGGCCTTTTATAGGCTCCACATCGCACTGTGTGGATGCACGTGCACGACTGGACGCTCTGAAGAACTTCCTGGAAGTTCTTGGCCTGTGACCCGATTGCGTGCGAGTGAGCCAGTAATAACCCTGTTTTTGCCAAGATTCGTATGTGACTCCCAGCTTGTAGACTGTTTACATGTTGCATTCTCTGTGTTGCTAAGTGGGCATAAGGTCAGAAACAGGACTACATAACGCAGTACAACTGCTTCCATGTTTGGCAAGCCAGCCAGATATTTATTTTCTACAGCATTAGAGACTTTATTATTGCTAAGACTCATACTTGAACTTCAAGATGTACTGTTTTGTTGCTAAGTAAGTGTAGGGTCATGTTGTAGGATATATTCTGATTCTGATTTCTGATTCTGATATGATATAAGACAATAAAACTGCTACTACAAGATCAACCTGAACTTCTTTTTGTCGAGATGAGAAAGGATGCTACTGTAATCAGAGTTCAAAGAGCTGCATCCATGTCAAGAACAGCCTAAAGGGCACTGAGCACCCACACAACACCTAGTGTATGTCTCCTCCAGTGAACACAAAGAAAAAGCTCCTTGTTCAGACCGAGAACTTTACAGCTACCACACATAAAGTACTGTATACAGAGCAAACAGTGTAGAGTAATGGCATTAACTAAAAGATGGTGTTGATAGTGATATTCTGGACTCCACACTCTCACTCAGTTTCCACATCCAGAGCATCACTAAATCTGCCTTCTTTCACCTCCGTAACATCTCAAGAATCCGGCCGTCACTTACCGACTCAGTCACCGAAACTCTCATTCATTCATTTGTCACCTCCCGTCTGGACTACTACAATGGTGTCCTGTCTGGGCTGCCCAACAAAGCCCTAGACAGATTGCAGTACGTCCAGAACTCAGCTGCCAGGGTGTTAACCCACACCAAGCCCTGGCAGCACATCACCCCCATCCTCAAGAAACTCCATTGGCTGCCAATCAAACAACGCATCAGCTACAAAATCCTCCTCCTCACTTACAAAGCACTTCATTCTCTGGCACCCAAGTACATCACTGACCTTCTTCACCCGCTCACTCAGTCACGGTCCCTGCGCTCCACCAGCAAGAACTTACTTTCCATCCCCCTTACCAGACTCAAGACCTTTGGCGACAGGGCTTTCTGTGCAGTGGCCCCGGCTCTTTGGAATGCCCTCCCCCCTCCTATCCGTTCCGCAACTTCCCTGACACAGTTCCAAAAGCACCTTAAAACACACCTTTTCTCTCTTGCCTACCCTTCCTAACCCCCTCCCTGTCCCTACCCCCCTTATTTCACCTCTTGTAAAGCGACCTTGGGTGTCCTGAAAGGCGCTATATAAATCAAAGTTATTATTATTATTAGTCAAAAATTTCAAGCACTCTATATGTGCATTTGATAAATAGCTTGTTTTTGTCATTATATTTCTCTATTTGTCAGCTTCACTTGTATTGTACCTGTCTAACAACACGAAGTAGGCTAAAAGATATAAAACAAATAGACATCATGGCCAGAACTGAAGAAACTCAAAAAACAAAAGAGGAACAGCGATAAACCAAGAGTAGCAGGGCAAGATAAATGACTCCAGAAATGTATTAATGCAGAAGATGACGAAAGAGGCCATCCAGAGCTAAAGTATTGCAGGCCTCTCTTGCATATAGGGTCAGTGACTACATAAAAAAGAGAAACAATTCGAACTTTAGGAAAGGATGTTTCTCCAAATATTTCTGATTTAAAACAAAAAAGCATGTCAGAAAAATTACCCATCAGCCATAAAAGTGATGGCAATGTGTTGTCGGAAAATTTTTATTTCTCTTCTATTATATATTAATTTATCCTATTTACTCACTATAAAAGTTCTCAGTCTGTTTCACTTTCAAGGCCACACCATTCTCTGCAGGATGGTGTTTGTAGACCAGACATAGCTTCTTCCAATAACAAATCAGATTCTTTCTCAAGGTTTATTAATAACATGTTACTGTTTAACCAAAGTGTCTGTAATTTGTTTTGACTCAGACTACTTTTCCATTGTTATAAGTAAGGAGGAACAAACAATGCTCATGCAGAACAGGGCAGAATGCTGTGCCATGACTGTTCTCTCTTTGCAAAGATATGAATAAATGTGCCGACTGAGTGAAATCCATCGATCTCTGTTTATTTAACTGGGGTGAATAGTTGAATACTTTTTTCCCACTACATAATGTGATAGTTTTGGGCTGCTTTGCTGCATCACGCCTGGAGATGATGACGTAAATGAGCATCTACTTTCTGCAGCAAATGGTTTGTGATCTTAAGCTCCAGCATATTTGGGGTATACAGCAGGACGATTGTCCAAAGCAAACCAACATGTGAGGATTATGTAATGGCCTACTTAATCCAATTGAAAGGAAACAGCTAAAAGTTGCAAGTAAGGTTTCGAGGTTCACCAATGCTGATGCCAACCTTTAGCTATTTTGACAATTTTTTCTGTAATCTTTTTGCTGCTGTAAACACCAGAATTCCCCCATTGTGGGACAATAAAGGGATTTTCTATTTTATTTTATTCTATTCTATTCCAGCTAACCTTAGCATTAGTCAGCATCTTAATTTTCTGTTCAGAAGGAAAGCAGCATAACATGGAGTGGAAGTAATTTTATTAGTGCTATCACAGAGTTTCTAGGATCTGGCAACAACATTGGTATTGTAACCAGATTTAAATATTGATTTATTTTGGACCCGCCAACATTTTTAAAACAATTATTTATATACTATATTTGCTTTCTGTAAAATCAATACTTATTCTGCACCACTTTAGATGTTTTGTGTATGTATTTTTTTTTTACTTGTGTTGTTTTGATGAGAAGGTTCTAACTATGACCTTTAAATGACATGGAAAAAAAAGTGAAACAGGCTGTATGCTTCAGAAACCTTAAATATGACTGAATTTAAACTCCTCTCAAAAGAACAGCCCCCCGCAGAGAGGTAAAAGGCTCACTGCCACTTATCACAAACACATTCAGATTTTTCTTACAGGTTTAAGGGAACTTTTCACATACTGTACAGCCAGAGCAGTACGTTATTTTCACAAAAACACTTTATATGTCTAATCTAAAATGTCCTTTAATGATCTTAACCCTTTAAGTGTAACACAAAGTTAATATAGGAAAAATACTTAAAAGAACAATTGCTTCTTCACTTTTGCATAAAAGTTAATTAAGTTAATGTGTGTAATAATGTAGGACTGCTGCAGTCATATGAGTGAAAGTGTCCAGGGATGATAGATATCATTTGCTAAGAAGATCGGTATTTTTAAAACTAGCTAGCTAGACAGCAAAAGAAGATTTATTGTACACATTTCACCAAACCATCCCAAAAACAGCAGGATTTGATGTTTAGTCCTGACAAGATGAACATCCAAAATATTGATTGCATCTTTACTGAACTGGGAAAAAAACAAAAATAGATGTTTTCTATTTAGCTGCTGGGCAAACTAGGAAGATATGCATTTAACTGCAAGATATACAATTATAATAATAATAATTGAACTTTATAGATCTCTCATTGCAGAAATTTATCTCTGCATATAACCCATCCCCTTGGGGAGCAGTGGGCGGCCATTGTGCAGCGCACGGGGCTTAATCAGGGGTTAAGGGTTTTGCTCAGGAACCCAGAGGGCAGGCTGTGGGGATCAACTGGGTACTTGCAACCTTCTCAGAGCACAAGCGCACTGCTCTAACCCACTAGGCCAACACTTCCCTAATTAATTAATCTTATTCTTTCATTTTGCATTAATGGAGGTAATATGGCAAAGGCACTGAGAACATATCTGGATTTTCTGAGAACAGTATAGAGATTTGTATCTGTGTGGGTAGCAGCTGTGTGACAGAATAATCACATGTACTCTATTCATCAACTTTACTTACAGTGAGTGATAACAGTTCATGGGAATAGCCCAAATGAGCTCTGAGACCAAATGAAGCCATTAGACTGCCCAAACGGGCATCTCATAAAGCAGCGTCCAGCGTCACCATGAACATGCAATCCCCAGAATACACTTTAATCTGTGTAATGAGACTGGCCATATTCATGTTGCATCTGTTCACCGATAATTCCTCAGCAGTGGTCTGCCTCTTGGAGCCACATGGCCGACACCCAGTAACAGGATCCAACTACGAACTGCAGAGTGTTAAGAAGTGCCGCTCATTCAAACCCTGATGTAAAGGAGGTAAAAAAAACACTTCAGCAGATTCAGTGTCAGCTGAGGCCAATTCCCAAGATAATACGTGTTCAGTGGCGTGAAGTCCTGCTTCAAAAACCATAAGGCGTTTCGGTGAATTAATTATCTTTCACCTACTTTGCACAGCGTTCATATGAATAAAACACAGAAAGCCTGACACATCTTTATTTTAGAGAGAGAAACGAATCCCCAAGCTTTTTCACATGTTTTCATTCATTTATGCTTATTATGTGATCCAGGGAGGCTTTGTAAGTGATAAAAAAGTTCTGAAAAGGGACTATTCTGATCCCCTTCTGAAAGCTCGGCTTTTAGAGATTCTACAGTGCCGTCATAGAAACGAGTTTCCTCTTGTTATGTTCCAGAAATCATTGCTAACCAAGAAGAGGAATATTACTTGCTTTTGCTTTGTGTTTGACTTAAGATAAATGAAGACAAAGGCCAATTACATTGTCATGTTCTTTACATTTACTGAAACAGTTATTCTAAGGTCAAAAGCATATTTCAGGTTGTTGTTTTTCTTAATGACTTGTGTTCAGTACTTCTCATTTACTGAGTCCTACATGTATATACAGCAGCCAGATGAATTTTAGTTTAGTACAAGAACCTCACACAGAGTTCTCAAATTATAGGCATTTCAAGAAAGGGGTAGGAGTATGAGTTATAGGCACAAATAAGCCACAAAATGTTAAAATCCCAGTAGGAGCAGGGATGCCTGAGACTCAGGTCTCAGACTTTCTGTAGTCAGTTGACCTCCACCGACTCCAGAGCAACAAATAATCCCTCTGTCTAACAATCCAAAGGATAGAACTCTGTTTGGCAGTTGTCGGGGGAACAGTGCTAACAGGGCTGTATTGTGGTTGTGTTAGTCTTTGTGTGATGGGAATTATGTAACGTGGTTGTTTTCAGTACATCGCTATTACTCCTTAGTTCAGTAACATTGACTCTTATTTGCTTTGCACCTTTTGGCAGTTGGATACTCCTACATTGGTAGAACACTTTAGAAGTCATCTGTTCCTTTCTGCATACTAAGAATACACCGTCGTATGCAAAGCATTGTCAATAGAGACTTGAAAGAACCGTTTTAGTCTGCAGGAACTGGACTGAGACTGTGAGAAAAAACTCTAAGGTTATATAAAGAAGCTATTTTCTCAAACATCAGTGTCTAACCTCAGAAATGCTTTTGTGGAAGACTTTTTAGTTATTCCCAGAAACACACTTCTAAGTATTGTAGGAATTTTAAAATTTAAAAAATTTGAAGAAAAAAGCAACCAAATTTTTTTAGGCAATGTAGCATCCCAATACGTTGGATTAAACGAGAATATTAGCAATGAATCTCATATTTAAAAAAATATATAACTAAGTCAATTTCTAAGACTTAGATTTGAGCTTTTATAAAAATTTAATTAGGAACAAAAGTTTGAAAAATTGAACGATGTGGCATACCAAATGTTCTTTCTACCATAACTACAAATGATGGAGAAGGTTCAGACGTTTAAGAAGAGAGTCAAGCTCACTAATACTCAAATAAAAGCATTTTTCAGAAATAATTTCTGCAATCCGACAAAAATACTAACAATGCGCTTTTTATAATTATGCTTTTACGAATTTTTTATTTAATCTCTTCCTTTATAATTATAATTTTATAATCCTGAATAACCTGACCAAAACCTCCCCATGTGGTGAAATGCTTTAAGGCTCTGTTTTCAAAGTAAACCCAAATATCTCAAATCAAAGATGAAAAAGCAGGTCAACTGAGTTACCATTTAACCGATAAGGATAACATATTTATAGCCAATAAAGAACCATAGATTTCCTTCAGGAGTTGGTATGTTAAAAACTGAATTAATATTGAGGGCTTATAGCTAAGGAACAAGATTTGGAGCTGGAAAATGCAGCCATGGCCCGCCGAGCCTAGTAACACTACTGAATGTCAAACTTCTTAAAAGAAATAACGTATTTTCATGATTTGACATTGAAAACATGTTTTCTTGTATCTATAGTGACACTTAAAATCGTACAAAACCAAGCTATCTGCCTCTTTGAGAAAAAGGCTTATTGTCATTATGTTCAACTGTTGCTTAGCATTTAACATTTTGTAAAACTGAGATTTATTGACACATTTGTACCTTTCATCTACATGCAAATTTTATGTTTTGGTGAAAACAACATTTATAAAAATTGCCTTGATGGCAGTTGGTGGTATGTCCATCTTGGAAATCTTGTTGAAACAATCTAAGTTAACAATCTAAATGACCCAAAAGAGACAACAACAAAAAAAACAATAACATACACAATTAATTTGAAGCCTGTATGAAAGAGGTGAACATCTAATGTTCTGACTGTAGCAGGCTGTGAGGTGGCATGAGAGCAGAAAAGGAATCCGCCTGTGGTAAAATATGCTGCTTCTTGAAAACAGGAAGGAGGATGTGCTTTCAGGTCACTATAAACATCAGAAAAGTTTAATACATTTGTAGTTTGTTTCCTTTTTAAAAAAAAGAGGTACGGAATGCTAAGTAAATGTTGACAGAACTAAAATTCCAGCCAACATCATGGTGATCTTAAAGTTTAGAATTGCTTGGTAGATATTGAAAACTCCTGATGGTCTAATTCAACCATCCATCTTCTCCTGCATATTCCAACAGGGTCGTGGAGAGGTCAGTTTCCTATCTTTATGGATGAAAGGTGAGGCACACCCTGGACAGGTCTCTAGTCTGTCGTAGAGCAACACAGAGACATACAACCAAGCACAAACACCTAAGGATCAAATAGAGAAGCCAATTAACCTAACAGTCATGTTTTTGGACTGTGGGAGGAAGCCGGAGTACCTGGAGAGAAGCCATGAAGGCGCAGTAAGAACATGCAAACTTCATGCAGAAGAACCCCAGGACGGGAATCAAACCCAGGACCTTCTTGCTGCAAGGCAGCAGTGCTACAAACTGTGACACTGTGTGGCCACTTAATTCGACTACAATTTAAAAAATGTAGTTTTATCAAACTTATCAAAGTTTTATCAAGCCTTCCTTGTAATCAAAGTTGTTAATATAATATTAATCTATTCATAACCTTGGAAACTCATGTGTGGTATTCTTCCATAACTTATCTTTTATTTTAAAGTGAGACTACTCCAACAAAATATGAAAAGCTATACAGTAGCGCTGCAGCTAACGATTATTTTGCATATCGATTATTCTGTTGATAATTTTTTCAATTAATAATCAGATAGCCAAGCCAGGTTCCTTAAAAAAAGCTTTTTGTAAAATTGAACCTGGTGAATCCAAAACTTTTCCACTTGATGAGTTCTGGATAGAGCATATTGACAGATGGAAACAATTTATGTCTTAAATGCAAAATGTTTACTTATATTCTTTACATATATATATAATATAATTGCTGCTCAAAGCGGGTTTCTCTGTCAGCTGAAAGCATGTTTTAGGGTGTCTACACTCCAGTTAATGATTAATATATTACTAAATTAGTTGATTAATCACTAAATCCAATTATTGTTTCAGCCCTAGTATACAGGGATACCCATTAACACAACTGCTCATCCTGTATTCTAATAACTGGCTGCACAGGATCAGTTCTGTACATATTCTCTCTCCTTGTTGTAGACGTTTTCAGTCCACTCCACTGGCCGTATATGTGCTGTATTTTCACTCGAGTGTGTGGGAAGCCATATAAATACAATGCAGTAGTAAACTGCTGAGACCCAGTTATTTCCCCTCTGTTCACTCAGATGCAGCAGATGCCTCTCTACAGGCAGGGATACCATGTTCATACATACATAGACGGAGTTTTAAGTCCAGCCATGATATTCCCTTTTCAGTGATTCATCTTGATGCTATACATAAGCAGCAGAAGCTTAGGTGCTGTTCTGTGACAAAAGATAAGTATATATGCAATCTATTTAATATTAGTTAGGCATTGTTTTGCTCTCACCGGCTAATGGGATTTGCAACAAAGCAGAGGAGAAACTCATTATATAAACACTGCATTGTCGCTGAAGAAATACTCCATATTTTCAAGCAATGCACCTTATTTCATGCTAAGAAGAGAAAAAAAAATACAAGAAAACAAAAATAAAAAAGAAAGACTTTGATGAGTTCTGAATTAAATGTTTGGGTTTGTCTCTTGCCTAACCTCTGCTTTAAAGGTACAGGTTTCGGTTTTTGTTAGACACAGATGTCCCAGGGAGCAAATGATATGATTTAAACATGGAGCCGGTTGCATGGCTTGTTTAAGCCTGAATCCCTCCTACTAAATTTAGATCGTATTTACCCTCAATCTGCTTAGAGCGTATATCTTCCTTTCTATTCCACACAAACAGCTAAAAACATGGAAGATACACAGCCTAATAGTGTAAATCGTATAAAGATGCCAGAGAGCAGCCAGCGGGGGTTTTACACTGATTTATGGTCTGAATGTTGTTTTAAGACCCTTTTCATATGCAAATGTGAAATTTTCATATAATACAGTCAGTTGAGAACTGGAAGATGGAAATACTAGTTATATAACATAAAGAAAGAAGAATAGAACCTCTGGATGTTAACAGCTTAGAGTTGACCTGGTGTTAGAGGTCATGTTGAATATTCAATTTTAAAAGAATGACTGAATATTGTCTGCAAAGATTTTCACTGGTACATCATAGCCATGAAAACTGTTATCAAATGTCATTATAATTGTTATTTCTATACATCATGTAAACAAAAAATATCAAACCAAATAAGAAAAGCTAGTTGAGCTGGGGAAAAGTTGGTGTTGTGACCTAAGGTGGAGCTTTGTTAGCTCCACCTTAGCATCTATGTTGTCTAAGAGAAACAAGAAGGTGTATTGACAAAGGGAGGAATGTGCATTTAAACCAGAGAAAGGCTGGCGATTCTGCATTAGATAAATCATACTTCCTTAACATGTAGTAGAATCAGAACAATACTACTTCTGAAAAGTATTCATATCCTCCAATCCTTCTAACATTTTCTTACGGTAGAACCCCAAACCTTAATGTCTATTTTTTCCATGGAACTTTATATGAAAGACCTATTCATAGTAGTGGATGTTTGTAATGCTAAAGGAAATCGGACACAACGTTTTCAATATCAAACAAACAGAAATGTAGAACATTTTACAATGGCTTATCAACTGCAAATCACAATAAAAGGTTTGAATTTGAGGCACGCTAACTTCTAACAGAAATTGAATGCCCTCAATTCTTTAGGATTATTTGAGAAAAGAAAGGGGTATACAAATGCATGCTGTACCTGCAAGAAAATGGAAAAAATAAATAAATAGCTTTCACTTCGCAATTATTCTCTAACATTGTGTTAATTCATCACCTGCGCCCCAATAACATAATGTACCTTGTGATTTTCGGTTGTTGCATATCAATAATCAGAAAAACGCACATGTGTATGAATATTTTTGCAAGGCATGTAATCCTTCTGAAGGAAAAAAAGCAGGTGGTCCATTTTTTTTTTCTTTTGGATTTACTGAGCTTCTCTGCTAAAAAAAAATAACTTGATCCTCATTTATTCCAAGGTCAACATCAATTCAGAAGCAGTTGGACATAAAAAAATCTTCACACAAGGTTTTTTTTTTTTTTTTATATTCTCAAAGGTTGATTAGGCTGCCCTGTCTTACCAGTGTACTCTGGGTCCACATGAGGAGGGTAGTAGCGGAAGTTGATGAAGACGGGGATAGGCACTCCAAACTTAAACCACTCCACCACATAGGGGGGCTCCTGGCCATCCAGGGGAGGGGACACGTCACACCCCAGGATCACGCTCTCTCCAGCGCGCGCCGTCACAAACCTGGGCTCCTCTCTCACTCCGTGGGCACCTGGTAGGAGAAAAACAGTACTTTTATTACAACAGTCCTCTGCTTTGTGCAGTGTACGGTGCTGTGAAAAAAGTAATTCCCCCTTACAGATTTATTATGCTTTAGATTTTTTTGGTCCCACAAGACCATGCCATATCATCGGTCTGAATAAGACAAAGACAAATCGTTTAACCCCAAAGGCAGTTTTCAAATAATGATTTTATTTATAAAAGGAAAAAATTAACCAAATCAACGCGGGCCTATGGAAAACATAAATGATCTCTTGTCAAATCCTGGATCGGCTGTGGTTACCTTTGTTTTTTTCTCCTTTCATCTTATAAGCCAAACCCAGGCTGATTCCAGCAAGCCCTTAGAAAAATAAATCCCTTAACCAGAACCCATTAGAAAAAGTAGTTCACATGAAACTCTACAAATAATACTGCAACTTCAACAACAGATTAAAAAAATCTACTCGAGAAATAATTAGAATAGAAACTACTTTTTTTTTAAAGAAAAGTTCGATTTTATTGTTCCTACTTTAATATAATAATTATCAGGAATTAAGAACTGCTTTTTGTAATTCTTACAATTAGTTTTGTCTGACATTAAACCTTTTTTTATCAATGCAAGGCGGATTTTTTTTTTTTTTTTTTTTTTTACAACCCTGTCCATTTAACCCATGCTGTAAATGTCCATGGCTATTTAAGTCCAGCCATCCATCTCCAACCATTTTGAGTTTCAGGAGCTGGTGCATATCTCCAGCAGTCTTTGGGCAACAAAGGGGTATAGGTGATCTGTCCATCACAGGGCAGCACAGAGAAACACAACCATGATAGCCTGGCCATGAAATTAGACTCTACTCGCCTCTGTCCAGACTGATACACCATGTAAATGGTCTAAAAAAGTCTTGTTGGCCAGGTTACATTTTCAATACATCAATCGATCTTAAAGAAATGTTTTTGGATGATAGGAGGAAGCCAGAGTACCCAGAGAGAAACTATGCATGCACATGGAGAACATGCAGAAATAGCCTGGGGTTTTAACCCAGCTTCTAATGTGAGGCAATAATGCTACACACTTCATTAGCATGCCGCCCAGCATTTAAGTAATAAATAAACAATTTCAAAATAAAATGATCATACACAAAATAAAAGCTTCAATATCTTAAAAATACATTTTGTGTATGCTGTGTGGACCTGTGTTGTAGAGTCTAACACAGTCGACTAAAAACTCTACCTTTCATCAGCCTGCCGTCAACTCAGCCTGCTGTCGTCATCTGTCACATGCATCTTTTGGTGAATAGTTCGTGGCTGTGCCATACTGTACAATAAATGAGCTGCCAAGAGGCTCCATTGATCATAGCTGGGCGCTGCTCAGATGAGCTTTACTATTAGCACCACCAAGCCTGGCATCATGCCACCAATGTGCTGGCAAGCACTGCAAAGCGTTGACCTATCAGATGACTCAAAGGTCGGTGTACCTGTCTCAGCAAAACGCTCACTCTCAGAATGGATTTTCTCCCGCTGCCACCCCCGCTCGTATCGAGCCGGCTGCATCTCCGCCGTCAGAGTGAGCGTGACTGTCGACCATCACCCAGAGGGAAGATCGCTCCGGGGATCAGGAGACATGCTGACGTTTCCAGCTGAATAACTTAATGCTTTCATTAGCAATATCATTTGCATGATCACGGCAGATTTTTACTGAAAAACCAGCACTAAGGACATGGAGGTATTATAAACCTAAGTGGGATCACTGTTACTGTCTTTGATGATGTTCCACATCCTTCTCCTGCAGCATTGAACTAAAAGTGTAGCGTGACCTGCAGGCATTACCTTTCCAACTGTTCACACTGAAATTAAAACCCAAATATTTCTGTCCAGTTCTTCTGCCTTTACTGGGCCCCAGCAGACCATATGCACCACTTAGTGATTGTGTTTACCAGTTTAATCTGCATTATCCTGTGACAGAGTTAATCCACTTTGTTCATACCAGCCAGCACAGATTCTGCAGTGAAACAGCGCAGATTTAATGAAACTGCCTTTTTTTCAAGTTGAAATGTGTTCTGCCAGTTACAGGCCTCTGTAATCTGGAGTCTGCTGTGCTGTTAGCTCTCTTTGGTGACTAAAATATAATGCATTGCAAGTTTAAGCTATAACAATCATTAAACTAACACACAATGTCTAATAACCAGCATATGACGACTTATGAACCAGCATGCAACCCTCATCTAATCAGTTGCATTTAGACAAGTTTACACTTGATGCTGCTCAGTCAGTAGAGAATAAAACAAAAAAAAAAAACTTTTCTGATTATTGAATGAATAATAGGTTACAAAGGGGAGGAGGGGGCAACACTGCTGCCTTGCAGCAAGAAGGTTACGGGTTTAACCAGTACCAGTACCCCTCGTGACCCCACCAGGGATAAGCGTGATGGAAAATGGATGGATGAATAATGATTATGTGCCAGAGGATCGCTCTAACAGCAATCTTCAGTGTGGAAGTTGTTTACAGCAGGACAGAGCCTTAATGTATATATTTAAGTGTCAGTTTTAGCATGAAGTCAGATGAAGATCAAACAGAGAGAAACTAACGCTGCTACCTCACATCAAAGAGAAGCTTCAACAAATAATAGAAGCTGAAACTAAAGCATTAATTTATTATCCTTTAAAGACTTAAATGTTTGTCACAATACAGGCTGATTTGGTAGTTATGGTAATGTTATGTTGTTAATAAAAGATAGTAAAGAAGTTGAATATGTTTTGTGTTTTTGAGTGAAATTTTGTCTAATCACAGAGCTGTGCAACACTGACTGCTTTTTTTATTTTATTTCTATCGTTCCCCCTTTTTTCACTTTATATGTACAGCGTCCTTGGGTTTCTTGAAAGGTCCTTTAAATATTATCATTATTGCCCTCTCTCTCTTCCACATTAGGTTTGATGTGAGCTCTTGATTTTGTAAAGCTAGATAATGATCCATCACAGAAGCATTTCTCTTCAGGAGAGAAATAGGCCCACTGCATCACAGGTCTTCCACCATACTTAATGCTTGCTGAGAGATGCCTTTATATTGATTTATCCTTTGCATTGCATTAAAATATGTCTTCCAATGTCTTGGAATATTTCATATTTTGTCATCATACAACCTCAAAGTCCAATAGTGCCTAGTTATCAGGTAAATAAACGGTTTACAAATTAAAATCTGAAAAGTTTAGCATACATCCTTATTCAGCACAATTGAATTAATATTTTGTAGCATCACCTTTGGCTGCAATTACAGTCAACTAGTTTTGAACATATTTTCTGATTATTCTTTGCACAACTAATAATTTCAGGTATGTTGGACAAAGAGCATCTAATATTAGTTTTAATATCTAACTAGATTTAATTTTAACTGGATTTCAGTGAGGTCCTTGGCTGAATCATTTCATCACATATATAGGAATTAATCTAAACGTCAGCTAAGTTCAGCGGCATATTTAGACTCTTTGTCCGAACTTATTATTTACCTCCCCTCTGTCTTCTTGATTTTAACAGGGGTATAAGATTAAAAAAGGACTTAATACCTTAATACCTTTACATTTCTGTTGGGAAAAATAATAGGTCGTCTCGTAAGAGACTGATAAAATAAACGGAAATGTATTTTAAAAACATGATAAATGTGAAAAAGTGAAATGGGCACAAATACTGGAGTAAAATGTAGACTAAAATACAACTTAGAAATCCTCTGGCTTTTCTCTATACTTCTGAGATGCAGAACTTATATCATAATTACTATATATGATCAGAATTCATCTTTTTAAATCAAACAATAAATTCTGCAGAAAAATATTTTTGATGCATGTATCTTCAGAGTTTACTAAAATTACTACAACTTTACTCATGAATTAGAAAAAGGTAACAATTGAGTGAGCAGGAGATAAATCAACCGTAGTGCAAACAGCTCAGATACAAAAGTGAAACACACAGAGGTAATAGGACCTTTCTGTTTGGCAGCAGTTAAGCAGTCAGTGCTGGAATGAGTCTGTCAGAGTGAGTGATTGGGCTTCAAGTATGGATTGTTTACCTTATCGAGCAATCGGCTAATTATTTCCTCAATTAATTGTTTCAGCAATAAATTGTCCTAAATGGCAACAAAGATCTGTCAGACACTATCGTTTTTTTTTTATCTCTCTGTCTTGAAGAAAAGCATGTATTTTCAGACATTTTAAAACCTTATTATATATGGATTATATTCCATAGAAATTGACTATAAAACAGAATGAATATTCTTAATTAAATTGTATTTGTTTTGATAACTGTATCAAACAGTATGGGCATCATGGAAGTGCCACCTCTACGCTTCTCTGACAGTCAATGGGCTCTTCACTACAATAGCCCTTTACTGTTAAGCTGTTATTTTAATTGAAATTTTTACATTTTTGTGGTTTAAAAAATTTTTCATTACAGTTTTAGTTAGGGTGGAGGGGTGTGAAATGTTCCAAGAAGATCCAATACTGTAAAATAAATGGAAACTGAACAGTATTTCACAGTAAGGCCCAGTCCCATTTCTCTCACTTGCACCCATTTTGGACCCTAGCACTCTGTTTTGCTTATTCACAGGTAAGGTTAGTGTGTCCTAATAATTTTAAGAGCTAAGGGGAAGTGGCCTCCAGCCCTTAAAATGATCCCTTCAGACCGAGTGAGGTCAGGAGCTGACTTCAGAAAAGAGTGGCTTCCCAGAACTCATTCAGTGAAAGAAAAAACGCCGTCCGGCTGTTGAAAAGAACTGCACAAATATAAGTACATTTTTACAATTAACTATGCATTAAAAAAAATATATGTTGGGAAATCTTAGTTAGACGTAAATACAACTTAATTCCTTACTGTTGTGTTAAAACATGAATATTGTAAAATCGCTGTTTTTCATAATACACAAATCTCCTGAGAGTTTCTTTTTAACATAAAGTATGATGATTATGACCAAGGTGGGCTTGGTTTTCATTATTTCTAGGATAGATGTTATAAAGAAGATTTTAGTGTTAATGGGGTATTGCAGAGGTAGTGACCATGATTTGCTCCTGTCTATTCTAATAAAAGTTCCAGTAGAATTTTGCCTCTTGGTTGGAGGAATTTGGATTGTTAAAATGTGTTGCATATGTCTTTGTTATTTTATTTGGTGCCAAGAGAATTCAGTCCGTTGAGAAACAAGTCGGTGGTCAAAGTAGGAGTAAATTTTGATCATTTTAATAATTGTTGGAATCCATAGGGGATGCACTCTATAATTGATTTGTATTCTTTGTATCTTAGTTTATCAAAAATTATCGTAGCTAATTATATTACCATGATTACCATAATGACAAAGCAATCCAGTTTTTTATATCCATGCTGGCTCATAAATTGACTTTTTACATTTTGTTATATATTTGTTGTTCAATATTATGCATGTGTTTGGTGAAAAGTTATGAGTATGGCAGAGTTTCCATGCAGAAGGTTGAGACTCAGGTTGTGTTTGCGCATGACATAGGTGAACACATCACTGAAGTGTACAGGCTATTTATTCCCGCCATCTACTGGGCTCGGATGTAATTTTACAACTAGTGGTGTTCCATTTCTTAGGGAGAAAATCTTCCCTTCACTTCCCTCACTAAGTGTACTTCACTATGGAGGGAGCTCACTGTGTGTGAGTGTTCTCAGAACCAAGTGAGAGAAATGGGACTGGGCCTTAGACTAAAACTTAAGATTTAGCCGAAGCCTGGACAGAATTCAGAGCATTAGCCTCCATTGCTGGATGCATCCAAAGAGTTTATATAGAATACTTTAAAATCATTAATGCTGTTTGATTACATGCAGCGTTTGGAGGCGATGGGATATGAGTGAAGCTCTTTGCCGGTGAGAGCTCCTGATGTAGAGGATGTAAAGGAATATAGACTGAACAGAGGCTGCAGAGAGAATCTCAAGGACGTACAGCCGCTGGGCTGGATGGGCCACTGACAGGGCGGTAATTGAATGCCAGCCTGCATATGCTGAAGGTCACATCAGAGAAACTGTGTGTGTTTTTAAACCTGTAAGTTTCACTTTGTTTGAATGTTAATCTAAACCTGCACAATAAAAAAAGAGACATTATCACATGGATCTAAAGGTAATACTTTAATGGGAAATGTGAGCATATACGTCTTATTTCTTACTTGTTCAGCCTTTTTAAAATCATTAAATCTGTCGTCAATAATCATCACTTTTTCACACTAGGCTGACGTGAATCAAAGATATCTTTATGCTCTGTTTGCCGGCCTCCCATGGGCTTACATTCATTTAGAAAGCGTTGCTGGGAATACTTCTTCCTTATCTATGTTGCCTTCTGTCTCCAATAACAACTGGGTAAAGTTCCTGTTCATTACAGTGGCTTCTTTTCAAAGTCTTTAGACTCAAAAAGAATTTGGGAGATCTAATTTTTCATATAAGGTTACCTTGGTGATTAAAGGAATTTCAAGACAAGCATTTTAGTGGCCGAGTGAGGGCCTAGTAGTTAGAGCAGTGCGCTTGTGCTTTGAGAAGGTTGCAAGTACCCGGTTCAATTCCCACTGCCTGCACTCTGGGTTCTTGGGCAAGACTCTTAACCCCATGCTGCTCTCCACACAATGGCAGCCCACTGCTCCCCAAGGGGATGGGTTAAAATGTAGATAGTGAATTTCCCCATTGAGGGAGAATAAAGGGATTCAAATTATTCCCCTGGTTGAATTTTAAACTGGAGAATGTAGCTATAATGCTGCAATTTTCCATACAGGCAGCTTTCCTTTTTTAAATTCTGTATCATTGTCAGATGTTCTGGGCTGCTGTGACAGCTGACCAGGCCTCCCTTGCAAAAGACAAATTTTAATTCAAAGGGCATCCTGATAAAAAAACGTTCAATAATTGAAAACCACCTTCTAATATTGGTGCACATGTTTCTGCTTTAAGGTTTCTGAGAATTTTGCCTAAGATAGGAAATTAACCATTTAATTTTAAGATTAAAAAACTTTAATAAGTTATATCAGAAAACCTTTTCTTCTGAAGTATATACAGTGCAGTCCTCTTTCATTTAGTTGACTGCTAAATATTTACATTTAGAGCCTATTTAAATTAATTTATCCACCAAACACTGTACTGTTATTATAGTTTTTTCCAATTACATTTAATCAGATCTGTATCAGCGTATGAATAAAAAAAACAAAAATTTTTTTTGATTTTTATCTGAGGTAGTAAGCAGAAACTATAAGAAAAATGTAACTGAAATTAGACTTAGCTGTTTATAAATTTTATTATATTATGATTTTTTTTTGCTTTATTTTGTTTCATTAATTAATGTCTTGTTTCTGTATTTAAACTGAAAAATGTTTCCATGGTGCAAAAAGTTTGCACACCATTTAGAGATCAAATTATAGATGTCCTTATAATGCTATCTGCTTCCAACCTTTATTCATAATCAGTTTTGGCAATTTAGGTTTATTTCCCAAACACTCTCAAACCAACCTTTGAATCACTTTATCTAACTTTCTCATATTCCTGCGCATTTTCCAATTAAGTCTGAGACACCGTGCATTGTGTGTACCTTTTAGCAGGAGCAACACAACACAGATCTAATAGCTTTCGCGATGAAGCTCTCTTTATTGGTGGAAACACAGCTGAAGATGTGCTGACGCACAACCAAATGTGCAGAAAAGAGAGCACAAAAAATTGAGGGATGTGTGAAATGAATTTGGCTGGCCATCAGGCAGAGAAAGCATCCCTGGACGCTGCAACGCTACGAGGCACAGAAACTCCTCATTCTTATATTTCCATTGTGACTCACAGCGATGTTGAGATGAGTTTTAAATGCTTCAGCTCAGGTGTTTTAGAGTAATTACTGTATACAAGGAGGTACGTTTCTGCAGCAGCAATGATTGCTGCTTTCATGCGGCTCCTCTGGTAATGCCTTCTTATGATTATTCAGTATCATTGAGTTATATACAAATCAGTGTGGCTCAGAGCTTCCTCATCAGTGGCTCAGACTTTTAGACAATAATAGTTGTTCCACATACAGTAGTGTACAAAGCTTAAAACCTACTTTTATTAATTTAGAACTTCCTTTGATTACAATTTCTTTAGGCTTTTTTTTATTTACACTTTGTGCAATAAAAAAAAATACTGAACTGCATTCTTTTTAGCTTACCATAAGAAGCATACTGAAAAAACGAACAGATTCAGATACGTACGTCTTTAAGAAACTTGTTAAAAACCAGTGCTGAGTCAGTTTACTGGAATTGCCACAATGTAGTGATGTATGTTGATTGCGCTCAGTGGTGTTCCATAAATTAATGGGTCAACCCGGGTCTGATGTCCCCATTTTATGCCGATTGGAGCCTAGGCGATTGAAGGCGATTTCAACCTCTCTCGAAATCCGAGTTGTTTGTCGAGGGTCGGCTGCGACTAAAAGACGATTATTCACAGATTTAAACTGTTTTACTGGCCAGTGGGAAAGTGGTTGAGCAATTGACAGTGCTGGGTGCTGATTTGGGATACTAAAGACAGTTGAAAAAAAAATTCTTTCAAATAATAGTGAAAATCATAACACATTTTACAAAAGTAAAGCTTCAACAGATGTTCTTATACACATACATCTAAAAAATGTAAAATAGTTTTATCTTTTGTCACTTATCAGAAGGTAAATCTCATGTAGGGCTGAAACATTTAATCAGATTAATTGTAATTAATTGATTATTTAAATAATTGTCAGCTAATTTAGTCATAAATTAATCATTGACTGGACTACAGAGAATCTTAAACATGCCTTTAGCTGACAGAGCAACCCACTTAGAGCAGCAATTATACCCAAATTGTAAAA
Source organism: Cyprinodon tularosa (assembly GCF_016077235.1). NCBI lineage: Eukaryota > Metazoa > Chordata > Actinopteri > Cyprinodontiformes > Cyprinodontidae > Cyprinodon > Cyprinodon tularosa. Next base: position 873,142 of record NW_024039241.1, on the reverse strand, counting down.
AAATGTATATTTTGCATTTAAGAAAAAAAAAAACATGTTCTTCAGTCAATATTCAGAACTCCACATGTCCAAAAGTTAGTCTATCCTGGTTTAATTCTGTAAAAAAAATCTTTTAAGAACCCTTCATTTATTCCTATTTATTAATTTATCAGCAAAATAATCGTTAGTTGCATCCCTAATATAATAGAGTATATATAGTTTAAATATTACAAGCATTTATTCATTATTTTAATGGTTATGGATTACAGATAATGAGAATCCCAAATTAATTGCCCCAGAAATTGCTAACTATTCGAAAGTCGATATTGCAGACTCATATTGTCACATTTTAGTCAACTAATTGATTCAAAACTACCCTTCTAAATATTCTACATCAGGGTTAGCAGGTTACACAATAATAGTAAAGACTGCTAACTTTACACATGTCAAGATGTCAGTCAGCCACAAGACGTAATAGCTAAAAAATGTTGACAAAGGGCTGTTTCCAAGCACATTTATAGAACATTGAGTGGAAGGAAAAGGTGTGGTGAAAAAGCAATGCACCTCTATGACATAAAAAAACTTTTTAGCTATAGAAAGATTGGAATGAGCACTACACACACATAAATCCACCCATGGGAAACAAATATAGCATCCCTTGTGTCAATCCACTCCTGAAAAAGAGACCAGACCATTCAGTCATGAACATTTGTTTGGTTAAACTTTGCATTTGAAGTGGACAATAGGGTCTGGGCATCTGAAGAATGAGTGAATAGCCACAGAAGTCCAGTTGCTTGAAATACCCTTATGCACAGAAGGACTTTACCACATTCATTGATGATATGGGGTGCAATATCCTCTGATGTTGTTAGTTCACTGCATGGTCAATGCAGTCAATTTTAGATCACTCTGATTCCTTTAGCTGAGAAGTGTTATGGAGATCCTAATTTTTATTTTCTAGTAGAGATTTGCACCTTCCCACATTCCCAAAGGTATCAAAAGATGATTTAATTACCATGGTTACATTGAATACTGACTGACCACCAAACCTGACTGATAGAGAATCTAACAGGAATCTTTTGTCAAGATGAAGATGAGAGACACCAGACTCAACAAAGCAGATGAGCTGAAGGGTGCAATCAAAGCAACCCTCCTTCCATTAAACCAGCTCTCTTATTGGTTATTTTGTGAACCAAGTGTGGCAGTCCAACCAATGAGAGAGCTGCTTATATCTGAGGAGCAAGTGTGATTGGTTTTACTTGTTTTCAGTATGCTCAGGGGCCAAAAGGCTAACACAGAAGGTAAATAGAGAGGGGAACGTAAAAAGAAAATGCCATTTCAAAAATAATTTGAAAATGGTAGTTGAAAACGAAGATGGAATAAGGAATAACACTTTTAAGTGTTTGACTAGGAAAGGTATTTATAATCAGATTTCTGAATTTTGTTTTTAAATCTCCATTTAGAAACAGGATTGATTTGATCAATCAATATCAATCAATAATCAAATTAAAAATGTGCAATTAGGAAACGCTTTTCAAACTGGATTTAAAATGGAGTGATTTAAATGTTAATTTGAAAATGCTGTTTTTCTTTTCTAGTGACTTTCTAGGTCCTCCATATTTCTAAGGGTAAAAATACTAATTCCATTGGCAGATAATCTTATTTAAATATTCATATTAAGGGTAAACACTTTTATTTTGAGAAATGTTTACTCAGTTTTTGCAGTGAAAGAAATTAGCCCCCAAAATATTTGAAAGACCAATGAAAATCACAGATTAAGTTCATTTACATTGATTACAAGATAATTTTTTATTATCTCTTTTCTTCAATCCGGGAGTAGACAAAAATCTTTTTTTTTTTTTGTTAATGTGTTGACCTCACTTTTAAAAGCATGAAGGGAAGTTCACAAAAAAATATATTTTTGGGTTCAAAGTAGGGCGCATTACAAACTGTGACTGACTACATGTACTCAGATTCAAGAGGATTGAAAGTAACCCGTCAAACCAGAACCACATGATCTAAAAATGTGGCTTTCCCAGAATGCTGCAGGCTTTGTTTGCAAAGAGGACTCCGCCGGGACCGGACTGGCTGAGGAAGAGGAAGGCCGAGAGGGGGCGGGGGTGGGGGGGCACTGCCAGAGAGAGCTGGCAGGTGCCCAGCACTGCGAGTCTGCCATCCACAGCTTGAGCACAGCCTTTCCCCTAAGCTCATTACTAAGCTTTACTCTCACGATCGTTAGAAAATAAGGCATAGAGGAAAAACAGCATAGATTTGTAAAGGAAAGCTGTGGTTTGTGTTTGATTCAGGGTAGAAAGAAGTAAAATCTCTGCATGCTAGATTTAGAAAAATATATCACATTAATGCAAAAAACTCACTTTTATATGTATAGTAATAGAGATTTACAGGAATGTGTATGGATGGTTAACATCTCAAGCTAAACTGTCAGACCGTAGTCAACATTTGAAATTAAACAGTAACAGGAAAAGAGAAAGGATACAAAGATCAAGGCAACACATTTTTCTAGCCTTAACAACTGAGAGTCAACATTTTCAAGGGGAAAAAATGGCAAAATTGTCAAAGATGACAGAAAGAAAATAAAAGAAAACGGTTTATAAAAAAGTTATGTCAGAAGAAAATTAGTGCCTCAAATATTAACTTTATTGGTTCCAAAGATGCAAATATATATATTTTTATCTATATATTAGTCTGAAAAAAGTCAAGTAGCCATAAAAAGATTGAAACATTCACAGGTTTACAAATAATAAATCAGTATCATTTGAGTATTTAAAATGGACTGCATTTAAACTCCCATAGAGCTTTAGCATTAGATTATGTCTTCTTTCTAGAAGAAACTGCAGGTATGTTTAACATTTCTGGCACCTTTTGGTTTCTTTTGACTCTTAAAGGACAATTTTACACTTGAGGTGTTTAGTCTGTTAAAATGAACTCAGTTTCGTTTGTTTGTGTAAATGAACACAGTCATTTGTTCTGCTTGGTATGAATTCACACAAACTCCAGAGCGGTTTGCTGATGGTGCAAACCTGACCTTACACAGCTACCGGCTGTACGGCCCAAGCTTGAATCCAAGTCCTTCACAAAGGTTTGCATCGCAGTATGATGCAGAACAGTGAACCTACTTACAAATGGAAAACTTTTTTTTTTTTTACTACAACGCACAAAACCACATAAAATCTTCCCATCAAGGTTTTCAAAGCTGATTGGTGTACTTTTTAGGTAAAAAATTGTTTAAAATAGCTACATAAAATACACTACTGATATGAATGTATTTTACAGATTTTATACTTTTTTGTAGATTTTCTCAGAATTGTTTTTGCAATTCAGCCTCAGCCTCTTTTTTTTTTTTTTTTTTTTTTTTTTTTTTACATCTGTCTGGGTTGGAATCCCACCCCAGACAGGTCTGACCAATTTATGTATTAACAATTTAGACTGACCTTTTAAGTTTCACTGGGTTTATAAGCTTTCTATTGACCTAAGTAAAGGGTTCTGATCCCAAGAAAACATGTGGTACAATGTTTTATGTAAAACTTTAAGTATAAAAATCAATATTGAGTGGAAGTGTGAAACCGTCAAGGGAAACTTTTGAATTTGCCTTACCCACACAAACTTTTCAATTCACATAATAAAGCTAAAAAGCACAAAAAAATCCAATAAAATGAGATGCGTCTAGTAAATAAATTTAAAGTGACGGAACATTGAACATTGAGCTTTTATGGAATAAACGTGAGTGATGAACCTGAATCATGTTTAGCCTCAAAACCATAACATACTGGTTAAATGATGGGAACATCCTTAGTAGGATTTATACTTTGAAAGTCCCCTGTTAAGGTAATGGAAATTTGCATCGGTATAAAATCCATATTTATCCTCAAAGGGACACTTTCATGTTAACAGAAAAAAAAGGTGGCAGATTAGCAAACTATTCCAAGCAAATCGGATGTAATGATTTATCGGGTGCGTAGACCAGTTGTTGCTAGACATTTCTTGGTGGGCCCCCATTACATGTAACAATATAATCTCCTTTAAATAAAGAACTGCCACAAATAAAGTGTAAACATGTGTACATTGCACACGTCTATAAAGAGCTGCACAATGGCATGTGTAATTGTGCAGCAATTGCAGCCTAAGCACTGCTGGAGGACATCGCCGGTGGAAGAATGCAGTTGTATTTGAGTCCAGAGATCCTGCTGACCTGCTGGTAGATGATCATAGATGGCTTATTATGTGGTTTAAATGGTGCAACATCACAAAGGTACACTAAGCAACAATGCGTATCCATGGCAGTTAGAGATTTAACTGCCCCCTTGTGATGACAAGTTATTTTTTGAAGGCCCTGATTGACAGGTTGAGTATTTAACCCTTACCCGAAGCCATTCCACTAGGAGCCACGTCCATATGCTGCTCAGATATATGAAACTCCCTGAAAATGTTCTTAAACAGTTATACATCCAAGTACAATTTGAATCAAGGAGCCAATTTCTAAATGGGATCAAACTAGAACTAAAACAAATAATCGGATTAATCATGATTAATCGATTATTGAAATAATCCTCCACTAACTTAGTAATCGATGAATTGTTAACTGGAGTATAGAGATTTTAACACATGCCTTTAGCTGACAGAGCGGCCCACTTAGGCTGCGTTCACACTGCAGGCCTTGATGCTCAATTCCAATTTTTTTTGCGAAATCCGATTTTTTTTTTTTTGCTTTGCCGTTCATATTTCCAAATATATGCGACTTGTATGTGATCTTCTGTGTGAACTGCAGTCATACAACGCGTGTCCCGCATGCGCAGTAGAGGACGCAATGACGTCACAGGCCAGCGTGCTCTTTTTTTTCCGGAAGTAAACATGAATGGTATTGCCGGAGCGCATCTAGCGGTCTTTTCTAACCATAAAAACACAATCTTTTCAAGATGGTTAAACATAAATACTACTCTCCGCATCATCATCTGCCATGGTTGTTGTTTTTCTTGCTGCTTCTGCGTAGCAAGACTCATAATAGTGACCTTTGTCGGGTATTGATGGCGTTCAGGTCAGATGAATGCGACCTGAAAAGATCCGATTCATATCGGATTCAGGACCACATAGCCAAGTTGCCTGGGTTGCATTGGATTGGAAAAAATCAGATCTGTGTTGTTCAGACAGCCATGGAAAGATCAGATACAGGTCGCATATGGGCAAAAAAAGCGTGAATGTAGCCTTAGAGCAGTAATTATACCAGAATTGCAAAGAAATTTGTACATATTTTGATACTAAGATATTGACAGAATTTTTGTCTGTCAATATGCTCTAGACAGAACTCCACAAGTTGAGAACTTTCACCTGGTTTAATTAATAAAATGTCTTCTTTAAGGAACCTTTGGCTATCTGATTATTAATCAATTAATCGAAAAAAATTATTGACAGTTAATCCATATGCTAAATAATCATTAGTTGCAGATCAACTTTAGATTTATAACTTCAATTATATAGAGGGCAAGTTATGTTAAACTTGCTCATTAAATTGAAAGCAATAATTACAAAACTGTGCAGGTATTTATTGTGCACAAAAGTGTATCTAACAAAATGCTGCATGTTGGCCACTCAAATAACTGAGCTTAAAACAGATAGAACCTTTTTGACTTTATACAAACATTGTAAAACAAAAAAGAAAATGACTTTTATTAACAGCAAGTTTGTTTAGCGAGTCACTGACGTCATCCAATAAGTTGTTGCTCGAATGTAATAAATCTCCCTGAGGTGTGTTGACAAAGTCTCTCTATGGCTGCCTGACAGCATCATTGCCATGGTTATTTTGGCTGCCTCTTAGGTATCTGATTTGTATGTGTTTAACTGCAGGAAAAAGTACAAGTGAGCCTGGGAACAAATCCACACAAACTGGCATGTATGAAGGTAAGGTAAAGTATGATGTGACACTTTAAGGCACAGTTTTATATTTCTGGAAAAAGGAACCAAAACTGAATAAACAAACTAAAGATGTGAAAGCCCTCTGTTTTATTAAACCTTGGCTGGTGTCTTAGCAAGTCGGATTCATTTGGGGAGATGTATAGGTGCATTTATGGCGCAGATCAAAAACAGCTAGTTTTGTGTGAGCAAAGCTAGGTGTTATGTTTGAAAAACATAAGTCTTGGCCTACTCTCTGTCAAATAAATGCAGAAAACACAGCATGAAAACACAATGGATGGCTCTGTGGGTAGATACATCCAAATCAAGCATAACAGACATGATTCGTTGTCATACATGGTGTTAGGATGGAGTGAAAGCCACGACAGAAATACGACATAAAAAAACAGAAATATGGGCCATTTTTTAAGAAAGTGGCAGACATATGGGAGACCCTGATTATTTAAAACTACGAAAACATGATTCTAAAAAAAAAAAAAACATAGCCCGTGAAAAGCTAACTTGATGTGAGCTTAAATAACATCACTGACCAAATATTCTACTTGCCAGGGATATTTAATTACTTCTATACTGCCATCAGCGCCCCTCTTGCTTGGGTTTGATTTGTTGCCAAGTCGCTGCTGTCTTTGTTTAACTAACCCCAGGTCTCTCTTAGCATATGTGGCTTCCCTGACCAGCACTTGGCATTAAACAAGGTCTTTGCATGTGCATTTACTGCAAGTGGCTGCACATACAGAACCTGAGCCTACAGGGGTATTTCACAATGGAGATGACCCACAGTAGAGTTTTTGTCACAATATTTTCATTTGGTTGCAGTTTCTTTAATATTTTATATTATTTTTCACATTGCACATTCTACTATTAAGATGAGGCAAAAACTGCATCAGTAGTCCAACAGTGTGCTGCACAATTCTTTGTATCCCATACACATACCGCTTCAGGTCTGTAATAATCTTCATTGACAGCACTGGGGTGCAACACCAAGCTCAGTGTTTTTCGAAGCCATACACATCAGTAGGTTAAGAAATGTCAATACTGAACAGGGGTGTCGTTCAAAAGTCTCTAGCTGTTATAAAACCAAATGGATTTTGCTTAAAACAGTTCAAATATCTACACAGACTATCAGAGCAGTGTATTCTCATTATGAGTTCGTATGAAATTGTACGAAAAGTTATGCACCGTAATTTCGTACGTTTTTGACGTTTTTTTTTGGCTTATTTCGTCGTATTTTTATGTCTTGCCTCAAGACAAGATATCCTTGCGCATGCGCATCTTACGCACCATTCAATAACATAGATTTTAACATACAATTAACCCTAACCCTAACCCTGACCCTAACCCTAAAATACAAAACAGCAAGCAACGTAGTTAGAGACATGAAGAGGTAATTATTGCACTGTTTTTCCCAGTTTTACGTCCGTTCGCGGATCTGCTTTTTTCGTCTGTCTGGCTGCGTATGCGCACTGATCTGTTTTTTCGAGGAAAAACGTCCAAAACGTACAAAATACTGGGCATAACTTTTTGTACGATTTCATACGAACTGATAATGAGAATATGTTGATCAGAGGCATATCTTATATGCACCTTTAATCAGTTCCTATCTCCATTTTGTCCAAACTTATTCCCATTCAAACTTGTAAACCATTTAGCAGTAGTACTTGAAGATTAACAACGAAAGAGGTCCAGAAATGTAGGTTTATCTGAATAGATATCATCACTGCAACTTTTAGATATAGTATTACAGTAGGATATTTATATATATATATATATATATATATATATATATATATATATATATATATATATATATATATATATATATATATATATATATATATATATGCTAGAAATTTTTAAAATATGCTTGGTTGTAATTAAATTAAAATAACAGTATCATAATAACATTTAATTTATTCTAATTTATGCTTGTGATGCTCTTGTTGCCCTGCGACGGACTGGTGACCTGTCCAGGGTGTACCCTGCCTTTCACAGACTGATGGAGCTCCAGCCCCATTGTGAACCTTGATGGATTAAGCAGGAGAAGATGGATGCAGCGAACTCAAATGGGACCACAGGCTAAGCAAAGTAACACTAAAACAATGAAAAACATTTACAAAGCCTAAGTCTACCCAGACACAGAAAGGTTTGGCTTACGTAACTCAAAGTGGGAAGGATAGCCAGAAATTTTCCACAAGTAAATGTAGCATTAGTTTAAAATAGCTATACTTAATAAGAAGTAAAGGTATAGAGAAGTAAATCTGCTCCTAAAAGTAGTTTTCTTTAGATATTAAGCTAGAGATTAGACATTATTTAGGTATCAAAGTTGTGCATCCATACTGATGATAAATAGAAGCAATACATGAACTGAATCTGACTTAATTTAAATACCTACATAATTAAAATAGAAACAAAAAATAAATGTTATCATAATAGAAATCCTAACTTTTATCATTTATTATGGTGCCCATTTTTGCATCACAATTCTTCAAAGTGTTTGAGCCAGGTTCAGCTGTTTTTTTTAAAAGGAGAAAGAACATCTATTTGTAGCTCTCCTGATCCTTTGTTTATGCCTGACACAGTGCAAAGTGCACAACCAGCGAAATACCACTCCAGAGAAAGGAGCCAAGTTTCAACTGAGCTGAGCTGAGCTGCCCTGATCCAACGTCCCTTTTTTTTTCTGTTATGAAGCAAATTCAGGCCAGAAAATCTTACCTCCATCACCCACACAGGGAGAACAAACAACTGTTCAGAGAGCAAATCATCAAACATTCTAAGAATTGTAAAAAATAAAATAAGAATAACAATGAAAAAATACATATATAAACTATTGAAATTACTGAATTTACTTACTGATGAAAATCAGGTTAAAGAATTCAGAGATAACGCTTTTGAGATTCATTTGCTTCCTTACCAAAAGTGAGTAACACAAATCTATTCCATCATTGTCTTTTAGAAATTATTTATGAACTGACTGGTTGATGTAGTTAATTTACAACATACTAGTGTTGCACCGATACCAGTATCGGACGGGCCCCCGATACTGCCCTAAAATGGTGGTATCGGTATCGGCGAGTACCGACAAATAGGGCACCGATACCATTTTGAGAGCCATAAGTTTATTCAACTATTGTCACCCACTCCTGGTAGGCAATAAAAAGTTCTACTGGATTCACTTTGTATTAGATTTTTTCCTGCTTCACAAAGGTAGGCAGCAGCTCGACAAAGCCATGATGGCAATTATTTTACGTTTTTATGGTATCGGTATCGGCCGATACTGCACAGCCAGGTATCGGGTATCGGTATCGGGGCCAAAAAATGGCATCGGCGCAACACTACAACATACCATATACTCTAATACTGCTAAGGAAAATATCAAAGTAGGAACTTTACTTTAAATTTGCACACTAATACTCATTAACTTAAATTTTATGGTACAGACAGCTTTACTGAATCAACTACAGGTGCTGGTCATAAAATTAGAATATCATGAAAAAGTAGATTGATTTCAGTAATTCCATTTAAAAAGTGAAACTTGTATATTATATTCATACATTACATACAAACTCATATATTTCAGATGTTTATTTTGTTTAATTTTGATGATTACAAATGACAACAAATGAAAATCTCAAATTCATCATATCAGAAAATTAGAATATTGTGAAAAGGTTCAAAATTGATGGCCCCTGGTGCCACACTCTAATCAGCTAATTAACTCAAACCACCTGCAAAAGCCTTTAAATGGTCTTTCAGTCTAGTTCTATAGGCTACACAATAATGGGGAAGACTGCTGACTTGACAGTTGTCCAAAAGACGACCATCGACACCTTGCACAAGGAGGGCAAGACACAAAAGGTCATCGCTAAAGAGGCTGGCTGTTCACAGAGCTCAGTGTCCAAGCACATTAATAGAGAGGCGAAGGGAAGGAAAAGATGTGGTCGAAAAAAGTGTACAAGCAAGAGAGATAACCGCACCCTGGAGAGGATTGTGAAACAAAACCCATTCAAAATTGTGGGGGAGATTCACAAAGAGTGGACTGCAGCTGGAGTGAGTGCTTCAAGAACCACCACACACAGACGTATGAAAGACATGGGTTTCTGCTGTCGCATTCCTTGTGTCAAGCCACTCTTGAACCACAGACAGCGTCAGAAGCGTCTTGCCTGGGCTAAAGAGAAACAGGACTGGTGAGTGGTCCAAAGTCATGTTCTCTGATGAAAGTAAATTTTGCATTTCCTTTGGAAATCAAGGTCCCAGAGTCTGGAGGAAAAGAAGAGAGGCACTTCATCCACGTTGCTTGAAGTCCAGTGTAAAGTTTCCACAGTCAGTGATGGTTTGGGGTGCCATGTCATCTGCTGGTGTTGGTCCATTGTGTTTTCTGAGGTCCAGGGTCAACGCAGCCACATACCAGGAAGTTTTAGAGCACTTCATGCTTCCTGCAGCTGACCAACTTTTTGGAGATGCAGATTTCATTTTCCAACAGGACTTGGCACCTGCACACAGTGCCAAAGCTACCAGTACCTGGTTGAAGGACCATGGTATCCCTGTTCTTAATTGGGCAGCAAACTCTCCTGACCTTAACCCCATAGAAAATCTATGGGGTATTGTGAAGAAGAAGATGCAATACACCAGACCCAACAATTCAGAAGAGCTAAAAGCCACTATTAGAGCAACCTGGGCTATCATAACACCTGAGCAGTGCCACAGACTGATCGACTCCATGCCACGCCGCATTGCTGCAGTAATACAGGCCAAAGGAGGCCCAACTAAATACTGAGTGCTGTACATGCTCATACTTTTCATGTTCATACTTTTCAGTTGGCCAACATTTCTATAAATCCTTTGTTTTTATTGGTCTTCAGTAATATTCTAATTTTCTGATATGATGAATTTGAGATTTTCATTTGTTGTCATTTGTAATCATCAAAATTAAACAAAATAAACATCTGAAATATTTGAGTTTGTATGTAATGTATGAATATAATATACAAGTTTCACTTTTTAAATGGAATTACTGAAATCAATCTACTTTTTCATGATATTCTAATTTTATGACCAGCACCTGTATATTCTACTTAAAAAAAAGTTATACATTAAAATGGCAAAACTTTTCCAAATAATTTTTATTAGGTTATTTTGAAAGCCCCAGCTGATATGACTGTGTTATACTTCTGATCATTCTTGAAAATGTTGATCTCACATTTCTTCTAATAATAAAAATGTAGTGCCTTCTTGCACTTCATTGACATTTTACAATTTTTGTTATTTAATTCTAAATGGCCTGTACTTATATAGAACTTTTTCAAGACTTGATCAAAGCACTTTACACTACATACAGTCATTCTCCCATTCACACACACACTGGCTGAGGCAAGCTACATTGTAGCCACACAGGTGCTCACTGACAGAAGCGAGGCTCCTTCCAGTTCCTTTTGTCTACACGTGCTCCCTATTAGCTAATTAGTCCTCCCCTTTTTTCCGTCTCCCATATATACACCTCCTGTTCAGTTACTCTTTGCTGGATCCTCATCATTCGTTTGGTTTATTCCTCCATTGGTCACGCTTTTTTGGTTCTTGAGTTTTGGTTGTAAAACAGTTGAGGAGTTTGTATTTTGTATTTTTTTATTTTTTCAATAAATCTACAAGAAACCACCTCAGCTTCCATCTGTGCATTTAGGTCCTTAAAAACCTTCACAAAACCTGACAAGCCTGACTACCCATTCTGTAGCTTTTCTGTTTTTTTTTTTCAGTCAAGACTGCATGTGCAATGGAGTGATGTTTTTATGATACCCTTTATTATGTCCCAAATGAGCTGGATAAATCTTAAAATGTAAGCAACTGCCTGCTGTATGAGCTCTCCTTTTATTAAACAGATCTGTCACATCCATTGTTATCTGATTGATTCTAACCTGTTTCCGCTAACTCTAGTTAAATTCGAGCTTTACCATCTTCTTTAAGCCTTATTATGAATCCAGATGTTCTGGTAAAAACTTCAGAGATACATGTAAACAAGGAAAAATAATATAAAACACTCTAGTTTAGTGATAAATTGAAAGGCAGATTAAGGTTTGAGCATCTCAGAGATATCTTCAATGTTTTGTACACCGTTCATCCCATCACAAGACAGCAGAGCATGAAACAAGAACAAGCCAAAACTGACAGGCTGGGCAAGGAGAGTATTAATCCTAGAAGTAGCCCATAAGCCCATCGTAAGTTTAGAGGACCTCAACACCTTAGGTTTGAGAATTACCTCACATGAGTAGTAGGGAAGAGTGGTAAAAAAGAAGACATTCTTGGAAACAAGCCAAAAGAAGTCTTTTTTGTATTTTGTCACAAGCAAAATACTGAATAAAAGCAGGCATAAAGATGTATGAGGCCTGAACAATGTCCATACATACATTAAGCTACTATAAACAAGCTTAAACTATTTTGCAAAGAAGTGTGCTGAAAACTTGACATGAGAGCTAATTACAAATTGGCGCCGCCCTTTAAATTTGAAAGCAGTTTATTATGTCCTTTCACTTTACTATTATGCACCAAAATATCCCATTAGATCCTGTAAAATATGCTCAGGTCTGTAATCAATAACATATTTTTCCCACTGTAGAATATAACATAATTTACATTGACATTTTTTGTGCCACTTATGTTTCAACATTTAAAAAGGCTGTGTTCGAAAAAAAATAATACATTTATTTTCTTTCATTCCCCAACCGCAAATTCCACCCTCCGGCTTCCAATGAGGAGCCAGACCTGCTGGCAGACCAGTTGTGACTGGGTATGGTGTGAGGGGGTCATTGGGATCAGTTACCAGGCGACAGACTGGCACATGTCTCCCTCATCTGGGCGCAAGTGGGAAAGCAAGGTTAAGTAAGTACATGGGTCAACATCAGAGCAGATCAGAGGCAAATCAAAGCAAAATGGACAGTGTGCAGTTTTGCAGCTTTGCAGGAATGCGAGTATTTCTTTGAAGCTCTTAGATCAGCAGAGGCAAGCATGCGGCGGTGCATCAGTACCCCCCCACCCCCCAAGCTCTCTCTGGTGTGAAATCCTGCATTTTAGTCCAGACCATGCTGCAGCATGGTGCGTTATTAAATCCAGGAGTGCATTTCATCTGACATGTGATGCATTATTTAGCTTTTTTTTTTTTCCATCTGGAGGGCTGAGTCCTGGTCACACCCCTCTCTGGAGAACTCAAATGGGACTGCTGGGCTTTAATACAAATGCACACATTCCCCCCTTTCAGCAGTAGCGGATTCGTTATCCTCCAGGCTGCAAAAATGCGCCTAATACACACACACACACATAAAACAGACATCGGCCTAACCCAACAGCCATATCAGTCTAAGCTTGCTTTGTTATGATCTACTGTATAATGGTGCATATGCAAATGCTGGGAGATATGCACCAAAAATATTTGATATCACAGGATGAAATGAAATGTGCTGATGTGATCCAACATGCAGGATGATGGATAAAAAAAATGGCATGCACACACGCGCTTTAACATATATTGCACTTCAACTCACCTTGAGCGGCCGTTCCTCTGGTGCTGAATACACTTGCTATCAGAGTGGCCACATACCAAATCATAGTACTATTGCCGACCAGCTATTACCACGCAAAGTGCCCCGTTCGACCAATCTCTCATATTCGACCTTGCACCTCTCGGACTCTCGGCGCAAAGCCCCTTTTTCATTTCATGTCTTATTCTCTCTCCCCGCGGCGCTGCTGCTGCTTTGCCTTCATCCCTTCTTCCCTCCCCCGTCCTTCCATCCGCATCCTCTCCCGAAGAGACAGAGCACCTGCACCGCCGCGTTTGTAGTAGACACGGAGCCCTTTTTTTTTTTTTTTTTCCTTCCCCTATCCTCTCCCTCTCTCTCTTTACGAGCGCATAGTGAAACCAAGTGTGAGAATGTGCGCCACAGGTCCGCCTCTTCCACCGCCGGATTGGCTGTTAATGGAGGCTATGGGATGTGTATTGGCTGGCCCCGCCGCCCTGCCCTCCCCCTTCCCCCGCATGACGGGCCAGAAGGAGCGCTCCGATTCAAGGTGAGTTGGAGCGTGCCGTAGTGTAAGCGGGAGCCGCAGTATCATGCGCATTGCCTGCGCGCACATCTGTAAATACCGCTCCTTAATCTGGCCCCACGTGCGCCACCACCATCTCCATCAGCAGCAGCAGCATGTCAACATTTGCAGCTTCACTGGATGTGTGATGCAAAGAACAGGAAGGATGCTGCAGCTGAAGAGGATGAGGATGATGGAGGTGTGTGACTCATCCGCAGCCTTTCATTATAGTGTCATGTCTAAGGCTGTGTGTGATGGGTGTGGCGACATGTGCAAGATGGTTTGCTTTTTCCTTGATGGCAGACATGGTTGCCAGTGATAAAGCACGCTCAGATTTCTTTCTTCATGCAAAAGCTCTCTGGCTGCTCAGATCTCACACCTTTTAGGGCTGCCTGCAGCTGCTGCCATAGGAAAACGAAGCCATGCAGGTGAGCTGGCTGCTGGCTGATTTAGGAGAAGTATAGGGGCGCATTTTTATTTTATTTTTTTTGACCCGACATGTCTGTCTGCCACCTCCCATATACAGTATATAAATATATTAATTTTTTTTGTCTATCATAATTATGTCTACAATCAAAATAATAAAGCATAGATCCTTAAAGAGCCTCACTTATGTATTTATGGGGATAAAAAGCATACAGACTCAACCTAAGATCCATCATTATGCAGAGTTTAAGAATAGATTCAGTAAACCCAAAAATGTTTAAAATTGATTCTTTATTACAAGATTAATCTGTCATTAAGAAACAGGTGAGTTAGATTAAGTAACTAAGCTCAGGTTCTAAACTAGAGGTCATTATATAAGCTTTTATTTCATCATTATATCATTGCAATGTGCTGTCTGTGTGTCTTAGCAAGTTACCTCTAGTAAACTTCATAGTGTTGCCAACCTTTTTCCTATGTGACACCAATCTTGTTGCAACTAGGTCTGCAACTAATTATTATTTTGCAAATGAATCTGTTGATTATTTTTTCAATTAATTAATTAATAATCGGATAGCCAAAGGTTACTTAAAAAAATACTTTTTTACAGAATTAAGCCAGGTGAAAGTAAAACTTTTTCACTTGAGGAGTTTTGGATAGAGCATATTGAATGACAAAACGTTTTTTAAAATCTTAAATGCAAAGAGTTTATATATATTTAGAAACTTGTTATAATTACTGCTCTAAGTGGGTCACTCTGTCAACTAAAAGCATGTTTTACAGTCTATACTACATGTAATACTGTAGATTACAAAAGTAGTTGACGATTATTTCAGTAATCGATTAATCAAAATTAATCAGATTAATTGTTTCAGCCCTATATAGTAGCAACAATACAATTTTTATTACTATTTAAAAGTGCTTTTTAACTTTTACAAATTTAGAGAGCACTACCCAAACGAGCACAAGTTTATCTCAGAGGATGTCTCTTGGACTTTGATGGTGCCCAGGTGTCCAACAATAAGCTAAAAACAAAATGAGACAAAGCCAGTTAAATATAGTTAATAAGATCTTTTTTATATATATATAATTTTCTCTTGTTTATTATGTATTGCTGGCAGCTGTAAAGCATTCTGAACTTTTGTAACTTAAAATATGATATATATAACTAAAGTTTTCCTATATCAATATGAAAATAACACATTGAAAACCTATTTAACAAACATGATAGACAACATATGATGAGATCAGGGCTTTATTTTTAAGTATAATAGGTTCAAAATTATTGTAAATTAACTAAGAACTATTTCCATTTCCGTTTTTATTTGGAACATATTTACAATTACATACCAGGGAGAAATCTATTAGCATTTTATCCCTCTTATAAACTTGATCAGCTTTATGATTTTTCTACTGGAATGAAAGCAAAAGACAACTTTGACTTGGATTTATGGTATATGGCCCTTAGGGGGGCAGAAGCCTGAACCAGAACAGCACCTAGTTCAATAATGGATGCCTAGATGACAAAAAAGGACACTTGAAATAATGAAAAAGTAATGTTCTCCATTATTTTTGTATTTATTGTACTGCATAGCTTTATTTTGCTGGAAAACTAAAAGCATTCGTTCCAGTTATCAATGGACTTGATAACTTGATGCAACTTTCACCTTTGAAGCATTTCCAGCTGAAAAGTTTGGGAACAGCTTTTCTCAAACAAAGGCAGCATCAAGCAGTAATGAGCAAATAAGGAGGGGGACCATCTGCTCCTCCTTCACAGCGGGTTTGAGTGGGAACAGGTACAGTTGTGAAATCCTCTCTGGATGCTCAAGAAAGGCTGACAGCATGGAGCTTAAAACAGACACTAACAGCACAAATATCTCTGTTTGGGTCCTAGACTATCAATGCTGGTTATCAGTAGCTGTGTACACCTATTTATGATCATCCTGGATTTTAAAAATGCCTCTTCAGGAATGACTGATAGAAGAGGCATTTACTTCTTTTTTCTAAAAGAATTAGATTTATTGCCACTCAGAAAATACAACTCAGCATGAGTCTCCAGGAGTCAGTTTTCATGTTCACATTGTTCACATGATGTTTCATGACTGTCCACTAACCCATAATTAGATTATATACAATCCAGGCCAGTGGAAGGATAAAAACAGTAAAGATAATCTCTTATGTAACTTTTGGAGTATTAGTTTTAGAGCTCTCTTAGAGGAAACTGTGACTGTCTAAAGCCAAAGGAGCATGAAATGTGTTTTAAATAAACGTTTAATGATGGACACTTCCAGAGGGGGGAAAATGAGGGGTTAATCGATCACGCTGGTTGGAAAAGGGAGATTTAAAAATGTCTACAAGGATTTAGCATATATTCAAACATACTGTGACTGATGAGATTAGATTGTTGACAGAAATGCAAAAAAAAAAATGGTCCAAGAACAGCATTGGTGTTCATATTATGAAAATAACCATGTTTTGTTTTTCTTCCACTGAGTGTTTTATCTCATGAACGCATTGGTTTGTCTTGTGACTGCTTCACCGGATTCTTTCTTTGAGAAACAGCGGAAACAACAGCCTCCGTCATCCACGTGCTACAGCAGATCACTAATGTATAAATCAGGCATAATACCTATTAAGAACTTCAATTTATACAGAGATATGTTAAATAAGAAAGTATGTGTTTTATACAGCACTTTAGATGGATAGAAATTATAAACTCATTCATCAAGACAGCATCAAAAATAAGTATTTCCCCTGGGTGGGGGTAGAAGTATAACAAGATAAAAGAAATACCACTGGTGTTGGCATATATGAGTTACTGGTCAGGCTATGAGCAGAAACAAAACAAAAATTTAGATTATTGCACATTATTTCAAAATGTTTTATGCCTTTAATGTGACTTTTTCTGTACAATCTACCTGTAAAAGGGCAGAAATCCCCAGAAGAGGTAAACGTTATTGCATGTATCCCTTAGATAAAACTTGATTAAAGCACTTTTTTCTGTGTTGACACCTGGCATCTTTGCTTTACGATAGATATTTTACAAATAAATAAATCCAAATTTGTCTAAATTTGGACATATCTATTTTTACAGTTATTGTCAAGTGACCCCTACAGATTTTGATCTTCAAACCTTTTTTTTTGTTGTTGACTTTTTGTGCAAGATGTCCATTTGGCCGTTCCCCCAAACAGTGCAGAATGTCTGGTCATAATTCTCAGCCAGCAAATATAACATCTGGATTGAAAAGTACAAGTTTATTCATTTCTGAACTTTATTTTATCTTTTAAAATGTGCCTAATAATAAAAAAGTCTATCATAATGATATTGCTTTTTTAACACGGGTATGTCACTTTTCATCTACTTAATGTTCAGTTTCATTTTTAAAAGATTTTACTTCACCTACTGCATCTACAAATCTTGTATCTCGATCAGTGCAGCTGCCAAAAAAAATTTATAAATACAAAAATAAAGCTCTGCCAGAAACAGCATCAAATTAAAACCCTTTTTTAACCTCATGCTTGTTTAAGGGATCCTCTCTTTAAATGCAGTCCACAATATTGTGTGCGAAACAAGCAATTACATGATTTTCCTTTTATCTGGTTCACATAGGTTCACATACTCTCTCAGAGGGAGATGCTTTAGTGACAGAGACATATGGATGTGTATAGTAAAGGCCCCATCAAGCTTCAGTCTGTCTGCCTGCAGCTTGCTGTAATCTGCCTGCAGCACAAAGCCTGCGGCTCAACACATGTTCAGCTGCATGTCTGTTTATGGTGTTTTATAAGCTCAACTAAAGCCTCAAACACAGGAAAACTACTGCTTCTGATCAGTAGCTTCTGATTTAAATAACAGAGCAGTTCATTTATTTTTTATTTATGTTTTTCATAATAATATGATATAAAATAAACATTTTGCTGATCATTAATATTTTTATTTTTCCTGAGTACACGCATGTTTCAACATAAACATAACAAAATAAGATTCATTAGTTTGCTTGACAGGCTATGGCATCGTAGGATTAAGTTGGAAAAAACTCTGAATCAGTCAATTAAGTGCTGGATCTTCAGAAGAAGTGAACTATTAAAGTTGTTTTCAAGCAAAGACTCTGAACATTTCCGTTTTTTTAGTGTCCTACAGATGCAGTTAAAATTGAAATCTTTATAATCTTTTATAAATTAAGAAATCTAGCTGTACATCACTGAATCTTTAGGCATTACTTCCAAACAGTGAGATATTGAAGTCTACCTAAAAAGGTTTTAATCAAAATGTATTTTTCTTTCTAACACAAAGAAAAGGAAAAAAAAAAAAAACGTTGGGGCTCTTTTTCAGCCTTTTTTCATTAACCCAAATTAGCAGAAGGAGTATTTAAGCTGAGGGTATTCTATTTGTATTTAGTTCAGTTTTATTCAATTCAATGCAAAACTCCAAAACTTCCTGAAGATAAGGCAGCTTATTTGTTTCATGTTTTCTCTACCATGTGAACTGATAAATCCAGGTGTGCCTGACCTTAGTTACCATGACGACAATGGCAAGACACATCTGGATTAATCGGTTAATCTAATAATGAAAGACCAGAAACAAAGAAGGTGCCTTAAGTTCAGGAATAAACGGAGTTGTTCATTTAATAATTAACACAGCATTAATTCACAACACATGTCATCTCCAGACCCTTTAAAAAGAAAGGTCAACCAGATCATGCAGTCAGATTGCTTCAAAGTATAGATATGAAGTCTAATGAAAACAAGCTGATTGCATCAAGTCACTGACTCTACAGCAGTCCTTCACACCAGTGCCGTGCTCAGACTTTTTGAAGGGCACAGGCAGGAAAAAAAAAAGCACGCATATAGCATGTCCTCACCACTATAGAGGGCACTTTATCACACATTGGCTACTGAGAGCGCACTTTAGCACACATTTTTTTTACAATTGGAGTTGGTTCCACAGGAGAGGAGCTTGATAACTAAAAGATCTGCCTCCCATTCTACTTTTAGAAATTATAGGAACTACTCTTTACTCGTAAACCTTCAGAGTACGAGTGAAGTGCTCTGTTAGGGATATAAGGAACAGTCAGATCTCTTATATAGGATGGAGATAGGCTACTTAGGGCTTTATATGTGAAAAGGAGGATTTAAAATTATTCTCTGGATCTAACTGGAAACCAATGAAGTAAAGCTAAGACAGAAGAAATACCATCTCTCTTAATTTCAATCAGAACTCTGGCTGCAGCATTTTGGATCAGCTGAAGGCTTTTAAATGCTGTTTGTGGATGTCCTGTTACTGTAGTAAAGAATTACAATAATCCAGCCTTGAAGTAACAAATGCATGGACTTGTTTTACAGGGTCACCCCAGGAGAGGATATTTCTAATTTTTGTCATATTCTGGAGATGTAAGAAGGAAATCTTAGAACCCTCTTTCATATGGAATTTAAATGACAGGTCCTGACCAAAAATAATACCAACATAAAGTCATTCTCGGATTCAATTACTGTATGAGGAAACCTCTCCACTTATTATTCTTCATTGCTAAATGTCAGTCAGATTAGATAGAAAAATCTTACAGCATGATGCCCCATGATGTTTCACTATAGTAATGGTGTATTCAGAAAACTTTTCATTTCATAAAAACAAAAGAAACAGTAAAATACATTTAAATCTGTGTTTGTATGATGATAAAATGGGTTTCCAATGTTCTATAAGTTGAATAATTCATTTAACTAACAAAGACAGGATTTACTACTTTGCATCTAACAGAAAGGCCATAATATTCCTTTTTATACTTTTAATTTCTGGTATTTCATCATTAAGTAATGCATTCACTGGATCTGGTACAATTTCATTCTCATAGGTACTGGATCATTTTAAAAGAACAGTTGACCATGTAGATATATTGGTGACAATTGAAACAAGTCTTGACAAAGACAGGCGATATCTTTGTGAATTTGCTCCTACCACCACTCAAAATTGTAAATATTTTTGGTTGTATCTGCACAAAAGCACATAGAAAAATCAATTTCAAGCTGGATCTTTGGAGATTTTTTGCTAAAAAATATTTGATTCAAGGTTGTTGGTTGAATAGGTGAAAATTGCCAATGATAAAAGAGTGCATCAAGAATCAAATGGTATTTTTCAGCAGTTACAATCCGAAAGAGCTGTTAGCAAAGTGTTAAGAGATCATACATATACTTATCCAGGTCTTTGATGGAGATCAGTTTTTTTCTGTTTCTTAACAACTTTTTTGACTATATTGTTCCTGCATAGATTTATAAGCCTAACAACACTTTACTTTCTTTACCGTTTCAGGCTAAAATCACACAACAGGAAAGTACAAACATTGCTACCTGACAGGCCAGGCAAGAAGGACAAATAAAACAGAAGCAGCCAAGATAGGAACTATAACTTCAGAGGAGCTGCAGATATCCACTGTGCAGGAATATGTTATGAGGATAATCATGATAAAGCAATCTACAGATCTGGGTTTTTGGAGGAGTAGAATGGAAAAAGAATTGTTGAAATAATAGCATAAAAAGAGTACCTTCCCATGGTTAAATGGGTTAATGATCTTTTCGGCTACTTTAACAACATTAGATCCTGGCAACATTTTAGAGGCTGCAAAGAACTTAGAAGACAGGCATGATTAGTGTTGCTTCGATCATAACATTACCCTAAACATAGAGTTAAAGCAACAATGGAACAGTTTGGATTAAAGCATATACATACTATGTTACAGTCTTAAGATGAACCCAGACAAAAAAATATTGGATAGTTTCAATTCTCTCATGTAAATTAAATAAAGTTTTTCCTTTCCTTATTTTAAACTTGAAAATTTCAACAACAAAAAAATATTAGTTAATACATCCTGTCTTTGCCTCTGCATTTAACCCATCCCCTTGGGGAGCAGTGGGCTGCCATCGTGGGGTGCCCGGGGAGCATTGTGGGGTTAAGGGTCTTTGCTCAGGGACCCAGAGTGGCAGTCTGTGGGAGTGGGGCTCGAACTCAGAACCTCAGGATTCCAAGCTCTGTGCCATGACCACTAGGCCGCTACTCCCCCTTTCTAGGCTGCCATTCCCCCTTAGGTAGCAAATTGTTAAAAGGTTCCTATGGTATGGACACTAACAAGGTAATATATTGCACCATTCTGCAGTAAACTAAATTTCTGTGTTCTTTTGTTAGACTTTGTGCATTCTTTAGTATCACCTCTGCAGTTTAATAATGGAGTAATTAAACATCTATTGATTAATTGTTCACAAGGGGAATGTTTGTCTCTGCCCTCTCACTAAGATAAAATGTTTGCTTTGAGTTTGCAGTTTTAATTAAAATGTCAAACCAAATATGAAATCTCTGATTGTTGCCATGGCACCACATCTCAGTAGTATTTTATAATGTTTAGTTAAACAATAACACTCCCAGTTATTACTATCAACAGCAAAGAACAGCCTATTCCTGAGCAAAAGGAGGGACGTTAGGCAAAAATCTGAACTTCAAGCTTCTCTGCTCTTGCCGAAATCAATGAGCCTCTAAACATCTTTTCCTCCTGCGCATTGCATCGTCTTTTAGCTCATTTGTGAATCTATAAATACCACCGCACTAACAGAGCGGTGGAGGCTGTGCCTGCAAACTATTGACTCTTGATCTGGATGGCACATAAAGACATTTAGTCTCAGTGAACATGATGAGGTTTGCTGTGTGCAGAGCTGAGTTGACAACATCTCTCATCCTGCCGGTGTGAGAGAGTTCAAGCTGTTACTACCGCTGGGGAACACTGTATTCTTTTTTATAAGCCGGGGATGAGGGGAAGCATATTTAGAGTCAGTGTTTTAGCAAGTAAATCCAATCAAGCAAAACTTTGTGCTGCACTTTAGATTGAAACTTCTGCTCAGAACAGCCTGTTCCCTCATGATTAACTGCAGCAACTGTTATTATTCTGTAAACTAGACACACATATTTAGTAGTACAGAATTTTCTATATTTAGCTATTTTTGCATAAAGTGTTTATACCCCTTCAGCATTTTCACATTTTGGCTGAGTACAATCACAAAACTCTGTTTTTTTTTCAACAAGATTTTCTGTCATAGACCACCACAATGTCTACAATTGAGTAAAAATAAGAAATATGTTATTTTATTTCTATGCTTTCTTAACAAAAATCTAAAAAAGTATTATGTATAGTTGGTAAAGTATATAGTATTGTTTTTTAAAGACCCCAGAATTAAATAAAGAGCAACTAATGGTGTGACACTATTAAAGAATGTCTGCCTCCTTTGAATTACTGTGAGGATGGTAACCATTTGCTATGGTTCTATTAAAATAGAAGTACTCTTTAAATGTGTGAGGTTAATGTATTCATGTTTTGTTTTCCCAGGAGAACTTGGGGGTTAGGGCATTGCGCTTGGAATCCAGAGGTTTTAAGCAGTATTGCACAGATACCGATACCAGTATTGAATGGGGCCCCGATACTAAACTAAAATGGTGGTATCGGCGAGCACCGGTGGGCACCGATACCATTTTGAGAGCCAAAAGTTTATTTAACTATTGTCACCCATTCCAGGTAGGCAATAAAAATTCTACTGGATTCACTTTGGTAGGCAGCAGCTTGACAAAGCCATTATTTTACATCCAAGTAATATGCAGTTCTTCATATATATAAGCATACACATCAATTTCAAACAGATGGTATCGATATTTGCCGGTACTGCACAGCCAGGCATTGGGTATCGGTATCGGAGCCAAAAAATGGCACTAGTTATAAGTTCAAGCCTCACTCCCAAAGACTGCCACTCTGGTGTCCCTGAGCAAAGACCCTTAACCCCACACTGCTCCTCAGGCGCCCCACAATGGCAGCCCACTACTCCCCCAGGTAATGGGTTAAATGCAGAGAGTGAATTTCGTTTATCTGTACTTGTGACAGTGTAATGAAATTTTTTTTTTAAGCTGAAAAAAAATAATAATTAGATTATTATTATTACTTGTTATTTGTCATCAGCCTACTTTCCATCAACTTTAACCAGTGTTTTCCCTGCTAAAAAAAAAGAAAAGAAAAAAAAAACCAGCATGATGCTACCATCTTACAGCGGGGATGTGTAGTGTTAGTTTTCCACCAGACCTAGAGGTTTGCATGTAAGCCAATTCTGAGTCCTGTCGTCTAACCAGAAAATAATTTTCACACATCATTTACATTACTTGAGGTAGGTTCAGATGCTAATGGCTTTTTAGCTATTTTTCAACAGATCCTTTTACATGAACTGTAGCTCAGTGGACCTCCCATTAATAATTCTCAACCAGCAATGCAGACCCCCAGATGCCAGTTCAAGCCTCTTTCTTTTTTTTTCCAAATAATGGACAGTGATCTGATGTGTGTATACTGTACATATGCAAACCAAACCTATCAGAATTCTTCATAGAATGTGTAAAACAATGCTAACTTCCACTTCAAAGCCTTACTGAACACCTTATGCTGAACAGTGGAAGTTAAAATAAAATCTGTCATGTCAGTTTAAAAGCTACAGCATCTTACATAGATGAGCCATCCTCGGAGTGACACTCTAACCTCCCCTGCTTTGTTCATTCATTAGCCTTCTCTGTCTGACAGTCAGGTCTGGGAATATGAAACGCCTCCTTATCTGAACCCTGAGCTTCTGCATCGAGTGCCGCTCCAAGAAGCCCTGCAGCTTTTCAAAGCTGAAGCCAAATGTGTATGAGCTTCAGGGAGCATACGCAAGGAAAGGTTTTTTTTTTTTAAGTACATGCTTAAAATGTGGTGCTTATATCAGTGGGCCTGTAGTGGAACAAAGAGAGGCAAGATTTTCCAAGGAAAAGATGTCTCGCTTCTTGGATGTTACTAATAATAGCTTCAAGAAAGGGGGTTGGGGGCTTTATGAAAAATCTCATATGAGCTGCGCTTTTAGTCTAACAGACAGAAGTGTTAGAGATAAGAAAATACATTGAAGGCACTGTAAAATATGACCAAAATAAACCCAGTTGGTGTAAATTAGGCTTTTTTGCCTATGAGAGGTCAACTTGTTTAACATTAACTGGAGTATGTGAACCTGAAAACATCCAGACATCTGTACGCACAAGACAAGCTTTTTATCTGTATGGGGACAACGACATGTGAAAGGAATTACAGGAGCAAACAGGCCAGATCATGACAAATTAAGCTGGTCTTTGTTTCTGTCTCCCATATATTCTTCTCCTCTTCAGTCACTCTTTCCTAGTTTGTCATAATTTCTTTGCCCCCTTGTTGTGAGTATTCCTGGTTCTCAGTTTTTTGTGGATTTATTTTTTTGGATATTTGCTTCTGTTACCCTTTTTTTGTTATTAAATCTTCAAGAAACCACTTCAGCTTCAGTGTCTGCATTTGGGTCCTGTCAAACCTCCACTCCACCTTGAGACTGAGGCTTTTCAGATTGAAACACATTATTCACCGCTCTCAAGGGAAATCAACAACAGATGAGATATATACTCACTGACATCCATCTGTCTGGAAAGGGTTAAAAAATAACTGTGGGAATCCAACAAACCTCAATTAAAGCCGTTTTAACACACATAAAAAAACAAAAAACATAGGACAGTGGTGAACCCTCTTAAAAGTAGCTAGCCTAACAAAATTACTCCAAGAATGAGTCAATAACTCATCCAGAAGGCACAAAAAATAACATCTTGGGGTCACTGTTAGCAATTAATCAAAAAAATCTACTGGGCAAAAATAGCATGAATGGAAGGGTTTGAAGATGAAAACCTCACCTGACAAAAAATGAACATAAAGCTCTGAATCGTATTTTCATGAGCAAATCTTGACATCCCAGGCTTTTCTTCAAATTATTGTGAATTGATGAGAAAAAAGGGAAACTTTGTGTCTGGCCACCATTACAGAAAAATAGCCGTATAGCAACAATTAAATATGGTGGTGGTAGTGTGATGGTCTGGGGCTAATTTGCTTTAAAAGCTTGACAAATTGCTATAAATGACAAAAGATTCAGTTCTGCTTCTCTGTGCACTGGGGTCAGTGATCTTAAGAACAGAAGCAAGTCCAGCTCTGAATTGCTCATAAAACAAGAACAAAGTATTTACAAATTACATACTAGTATCTGATTTAGATAAGTTTTCATTATAGGAATAAAACTAACAGGATTTGGTCTACAAAGAGGAATGGACAATATTTCCCCAGAGCAATATGATGAACTAATTGCAAGCTATTGAAAAACTTTATGGCTGTTAGGTTAAGGGGCAAGTCTTTTTAACATCTCTTTTCCTTTAAGAAATGAAACCATCATTTAAAGACTGCTTTTGTATTCACTTGAAATGTCTGCAATAATATGATACACAATTTATTTAAAAATCAGAAACATCAAAAATCTGTACTAGGTAAAAAATATTTTTTTTATTGTACTGTAGGTCTATATGAACACAAAGCAAATTTTAAAAAAGTAAAAAAGATTAGGCATTAAATTATTTCCATTTATTTAGATTTTATAGGTGTCAAATTACTTATCTTTTTTAGATGAAATTTTCTCTTTTGAATTAAGTTAATATGAAGGGTATTCATTTAAATTATGAGTTTTGTTTTCTAATTACTGTTATCAAGAAAGATGTGGGAGGATATATGTGAGGGGATAATTCAAAGATGCAATATTTCAGGAAATGCAGTGACTGTGTAGATGGTTCATCCAAAAATAGGATAAAAACATCTGTATTACATCTGACTTGGTCTACTAAAATTAGGCTCTGCGTGGTTAATCTAAATTTATATTTTCTTTGATGAATTAATTTACGTTCTAAACAAACACACAGTGTTTTGGGCTTCCAGCATGATAGAACAATGATTAAGCTGATTATGTAAGTTACAGGATGGCATGGTTTTGCAATGTTTTTCAAACTATTAGTTTGAACATATAATGTTTAAAGTCTACATAATGTATAAAGAAATGTCTGGTCATATACTGCCCCCTACTGTATATCTTGGTCAGGTTTTTATAAAGAAAACATACCCTTGTTTCATTTTAATTCACCAGGTCATCAGTGAGTCATATCTGCCCTACTTTGAGAATATTTAATATGTTTAGTAATATTTTACCATAGTTTGGTAGACAATGTTGGACAATAGAAAGAACATGTGTCACCATTATTTAGGGTTGTTTCTAGGCAATGGATCTTCTGCTCAGATTTCTTTGTAGGGGAGTTCATAGATGTTGGAGCTTGAGCCATTTTTCAGTGTAGTCCTGTTTCTCTGAATGTGACTAACTGTATGTGCTCTATTTTATCCTCTGACATGGGAGCTGGCTTGGAGCTCATCAGCCTGACTGTGTCTGTCGTGGATGGGGCTACCTGTTTAGCTAGTTGACAGTTACTTTTTGTATCTCTGATTCATTTTGAACCCCTTTCGGCCTTGAGGTTCTGGAGGTTTTTTCCTGTTAAAGGGAGTTTTCCTCTCCACTGTCTTTACATGCATTCTTGGTGTGAGGGATTGCCGTCGAGTCAGTGTATCTATGCAATCAACTGGTTTTCCTTAGATAGAAAACTTTGAACCAATCTGACTGCATGATCTGGTGGAATTGTCTAAAGTGCATTGATTTGACATGTGTTGCAAATTGTTGCTATATAATTAAACTGAATAAAAGATTGAAATTGGCACTGCTGCCCTGCAGCAAGAAGGTTCCAGGTTTGATTCCTGGCCCAGGGTCATTCTTCATGGAGTTTGCATGTACTCCCTGTGCATGCATGGGATTTCTCCAGGTACTCCGGCTTCCTCCCACAGTCCAAAAAGCATGACTGTTAGGTTAATTGGCTTCTCTAAAATTGTCCTTAGGAATGCGTATGCATGGTTGTGTGTCTTTCATTGGACATTTTGATGCAAGCTTCTCTCCAGAAGGTAATCCACACCCAGAGCCTTCACCATATCTCAGGCAAGCCCAGGGCTCTGAGCTGAATGAGCCCCACAAGGACAGTACATTTTTTTATTGTTAAAGGCATGCTGTGTAAATTTTGTACACTAGGGGCGTTAGAGCTGTAACTACCCATATTTTGCTTATACTAAACATCTGTTATAGTTCCTTATTTTCTGACCCACATGAAGATCACACCAAGGAGATAGGTAGGGCAGATTTAAGATTGTTTATTAAAAAAACACGACACACAGAGTTTCCTTCAGGGCGTTTGGAAAGGAAGGGAGCGTAATGCACACTGCAACAGATAGCTAGTGTTATGGGGGTATGTGTACGATGAGAACAACAGAATTAGAATTAGACAGAATGATCTACTGGGGGGGGGAGTGAGCGGGGCTGTGGAGGTCTGCAGGCGCGAAATGCAGGAGCTTGCAGCAGGGAAGGTGGCTGCCAAGCAGGAGGCGGCTGGAGGGTTAGGCAGGGCAGGCCGATCAGTCTGCGGGGTGGCGGCAAGTGACAGTCAGATGGGTGTTGCACGCTGTTTAAGCACTGGCATGATGGCTTCAATCTCTAAAACTTGGCAGAGATTTGTGACTGGCAGAAGTTGCTCTGAAGTGGGATTCGGAGCCGAACAACAACGTATCGCTAACGGGACAAAAACAAACAATGCGCTGGCACAGAAAACACCACAGCTCCTGACAACATTGAAAATAATAACAAAGACTGTATACTAGGAGCAAAGTGTTAACTTACCAGTCTAATAATAAAGTTGAGAAAAGACAATCAATTTGACATCAGGGTTCTTCTTTCAGGCTAGGCCAACAAATAAACTTCTTTCCATGATTGACTCTTATTTTTCCTCAGGCACGATCCCTTTTACGTTTTCTCCTTTGAGCCTACTGAGAAGGTTTAAACTTTTTCCTTGCCTCAGCCATGACCAGCAATCAAGCAGGCAGAAAATGGTAGAGCAAACAGTGTGAGCAGAGGCTTCCTGCTGCCCTCTGGGAAGAGGCTTCGCAGCATTCGATACAGGTCCAGCAGATTCCAAAACAGCTTCTTCCCCATCGCCGTCAGATAGCTGAATGCTGAAAAAACTTTCAATCATGTCGCAGTCTCTGCATCAACCTGACCATATTAATGCATTTTTTTCATCATGTTTTGTTTTTCTCCCTCAATGTTTACATTTGATCACTGCTGTACTTTAAGAAATGTTATGAGAACTGTACAAAACTAGAACATATTTCTTATACAAAATGACAACAAGATTGGTCCAAGTCTAAGTCAACTCCCAACTTAAATAGTTGGTATTTCAAGAGGGGAGCCCCGCTTGTAGCATTGATAGTGACAAGTGCTGTATATTCAAAACATCATTCAAAATAACTCATTTGTGTCAACTCCTTAGGTCACAAAATCCGCCTTTAACTATAATCATACACAATGTTACCTGTAAAGAAATGCAAACAAATCTTTCCAAAAATGAAGGTTTATTTGTAATTAAATAGGTTTGAGTCCCACATACTTCAGCCCCCTAAAGCTGGTGCTGCACAATGACAGCCCACTGCTCTCTAAGAGCATGTGTTAAATGCACAGGAGAGATTTGTTTGCAATATACAGATAAGAATTAGCAAAAATATCTGCCAAAAAAAAAATATATGATACTAAATATCTGTATCTGTTACAGCCAGTTCAGGGCCTAAAGCAGCAATGCAGCCCCTCAGGATTACACTACAAGGACCATGTTAGAGTCTCTCTATGACAATCCCTGATGCTATATTTATTTTATCCTAGATATCCGAAGCACTCGATTGAGAAGGTTTCCCTTTTGCCTGCAGTCCTCATAATATTTTTCACCCTTCTGTGTTTTGGCAAATTCCTTTACCTCTGAACTCTCTAATGGAAGCCATCCTTAGTGTTCAGAACCTTCGACTGCACTTAATTGAGGCCAGTGATATTTGCAATGATTTAGATGTCTTTCTGAGTTCTTTTGTGACTTCCTAATGATGAGGGTGAGTGTTAAAGCACTGCTTCCATTTTCACTTTAGTTGAGGAGCATGGTGGTGGAGGGGATTGATTACCCTGAGATGATCCCCTGACTGATCCCTAGGCTGGCAACATACATTTGGTTGAAATCAATAACTGCAATGACAACAAGAACATGAATTATTATTATTAAAATTATTTCAGACCCTGTTATGGCCCCTGTACCGAAAACACACTGCTGAAGTCTATTTTTCTTCACTTAAGGGTATTTTCCCTTATTTAAGCAGGTAAGTAGTACAGTTTGCCAATATGATAAAATTACTACATTTAAGGGGTAAAAACCAGTTATCTTATTTCAATTGCATCATATGTGATTATCTTATAGGGACAAAAACAGGAATTTCTTTGGAAAATCATATTTTTTAACAACTGATTAAGGGCATCGGCTTATTTAGATTCATTTTGCTGTATAAATCTAAATCAATTTCTTATGTTGATACGTGCTGATGGAAGAGACTGCCACTGATTTATCCTTTGGACCAATTTAATATATTCCCTATACTTTTTTAATTTTAATAGTTCTTTAGAAATGACAGTCAGCTTTAAGCTCCAGTCATATTAAAAAAGGATCACCTTTTTTCATCTGCTAAATCAGTGGTGTGAACCACTGATTTGTGAAGATGTTTTATTTCCGGGTGGATAATCTAAATAAGTGGTCCTCCTAATTGTTATTCTGGTGAAATGTATACGTAAGGCTTTTCTATGTGCTCGTCCCATTAGCTATCTTTTTTTGTGTATATGCGCATTTTAAGCCGCATATGTGTGGTGTGCTACGGTATCAGGCAGTCATTGAAACGTACCTTTCTCATTGCGGTTATTTGGAAATGGTCGTAAGAGAAAAAGTGTCTACGAAGTGTATGAGAAGAAAACAAAGGCATCAGAATAGGCAGATATATCCCAGAATGCTTTGCACAGAGAGATCTCCTTGCAAAGCATTATGGGAGGTGCCATAGGCTGTCTCTACTCGATAGCGGTGACTAATAACAAAGATGATGCAGGCACAGCTCGGAGGAGGAGGAGTTATGTGACCAACAGAGCAAAGAGTAGTGATCATCTATCCAAACGGTAAGTTAACTGAGATCCTCCTCTATGTGGACACAGTCAGCTTGTATGAGCTATAAGGAACAGCAAATTTTAAACAGGGCGTGCACAAAGAGAAATGGGCTCATGCATACTGTTGTACACGCATAAAAAAAAAGGAAAAGTCAGCTTTAGAATACAAACTTCTGAAAGTACTTTAAGTATGAAATTAGTACATACTTTTCAATAACTTATAGGTGTTTTAAGAGTAATTTCATTTGAATGTGCTTTACCAGAGACTTCCATGTATGTCTAAGAGCACTACTGCCACCTACTGGTTTGTGAGGTAATGGCGCGGTATTGGCTGTTGAGCAAGTCCCAATGCTGTATCTGGCGTTTGTTGCAATGCTCTAATATCCATGATGGCGACGACAGGCGCAATATGCAAAGCAGTGAATAACCGATTAATTACGTGTTTTTTCTCCGTCCAGAAGGTCGATGGCAAATCCTCCCTCTTCAAGTTGGCAATCCAACGGTGAACCCGTCCTTGCAGGATCATAAATCTGAAAGGTGATAACAAAACATTTTTAATTACTTTTACCAGATGTATTACAACATGCAACTGCCATGCACATGGGCATTGTCCGTTTAACTACAGCTCTCATGATTTTCAGTGGTGAGGTCCTCTGGAAATCTTCAGTAATTATTGTTGATTTCATGTGTGTCTTGTTCCCATTGATTTTGCTTGTAAAGCGGGGAGAATGGCCCTAGAGCCCAGGCTTACCGCACCATGACGTCACTGCCGGAAGATGTCAGGTGTAACCATATTTGGGCAAAAATGGCCATTCCAGGACCCAGTGATTGCGACGAAAATGACCCATTTATTATTCCATGCTGTGCTGACTTTTCATTTAAAGTGGAGAGGGTGGGTTTTTCAAAAAAAAAAAAAATCCTCCACAATACCTTTATTAAAATAAACTATGTGCTCTTGTGCTGTTTCTTGTGTGTGTCTGTTATTCTTTTGTTCTGTGCCCCTGTGAAGTAGCCACTACGGAAGAGGATTAGGGCCACTGGAAAAAAAAAAATTTAACGGATTTTTAGAATTCTGACTGTATTCTGTCAATAAAAAAGTCAGAATTCTTAGATAAAAGTCAGAATTCTGAGATTAAAGTCAGAATTCTTAGAAAAAAGTCAGAATTCTGAAAAAAAAAGTCAGAATTCTGAGATTAAAGTCAGAATTCTGACTTTTTTCCCAATTTAAACTGAAATGAAATTTAAAAATCAGTTAACTTTTTTTTTCAGTGGCCCTAATCCTCTTCCGTAAGCCACAACAAAAGCATAGAAATTTTATTTTATTTGTATTTTTATTTTATTCTAAATAACCACTAGAGGGTGCGGGTCGCCTCTTTCCCACGCCAGCATACGTTCAGTGTGCTCTGTGTGTGTGAAAAATCGGAGCTTCTGTTTGACTCCGCCCACCGCCTGTCAGACAACGCTCAGGGCGTCAATTCACACACATTCAAGGTCCACGCTTGTAGCCATGGAAACCTGTCGATGGCAGCATCCAGCAGTCTGCTCGGACAGACAGCCTCAGAGGTGCTGAGTGTGAGCAGCTGTACGGCGTCCCCTAAATGAAACGCTGCAAGATGGCGATGGCGAGGCTGTTGGCTTGCTTTGTTCTGTGCTCCAGCCTAGGTGAGTTGTTCGTCCTTCCCGGTGAGCTCTGCAGGCAGGCGGGATGGAAACAGAGCGAGGATGGAGCTCTCTGTCCGTTAACCGGGACGTTAGCTTGATGTGAGCAGGCTGGGGAACGCCACGAAACGCTCGGATGATCCGCCTATTGAAGCAGTTATTATTTCATGGTTGTTATAAAGATATATATATATAAAATATTTAACATTCTTAAATATAGGGTACAATTTGGATTAAAGAGCATGGAAGAAAAATTATTAAAGCGACCGTTAATGATACAGCAATGATAAAGAGCGAAAAAAAAACTGCATCATTTTACTGTAGGAGGAAGCATCATCTGTGTTTGCCTTTCTTAAGCAGATGTCTCTGAGGATTTTTTTTGTGTGTTTTTCCCAGAAAAAGAACAAATGTTTGGTTAGAAGCAGTGGGACAGGGTGACCTGTGGGTATTTGAATTCCCAGGCCTGCAAGAGCAAACAGAAATCTGCTGTATGCAATTAGAGTTTCCCATATAATGCACTCCGAGTAGATTATTATAATTACAAAAGTTGTTATTATGATTATATGGATATTATTATAGTGAATTAGAATATTATACTTGGCTTGAAACAATTTGATGTGTTTATTTTGGTTTCCTTTTCAATGATCAAGAGTTTTTGCATGTCTAAGTTGGCAAGAGATTAGATTTTGATCCAGTTGTATTAATTATGGTCATAAACAGTGACTGTTAACACCTTAACGAGTGCAGCTTTGTTATATTTTATGTCTATGTAAAAACTGAATCCAATATCTGTTTTAATACTTCCAAGCTAAAGAAAATACACAATCCAGTCAATGCATGCATCAAACTTAAAGAAAAAAGGAAATGTCCCCGAAAAAAAGTCTAGAGTGTGCATCTGTAATTATAACAGTTCTTGTAAAAACCGACCACTGTGTTTATCAAAGGGGAGCTGCATAAAGGAATAAAACAAAAAACCTGTTAAAAGTTAATTGCTTGATATATAAAGTGAACCACAGGGCCATTTGCAGCTTTATAAACCTCAGATCCAGCAGATCGAAATAATAGTTTAAATCATCAGTAAAATAAAACAGTAATACTAAAAATGTAAATTGGTTGGTGGGATCTTTCAGTTGCTGTTTATGTTCCAGGGCATATCATAGTTTATTTATCATATATTTGTTTTGCATTATGTCTTTAATACAGGGGTCAGGACCAGTTCTATAGGGGCGCTTGGCCCATCTAGAACCCCCCCATGTTTAAGAAGGATATCGGATTATGTTTTTTTTTTTTTTTTTTGTAGTATTGAATATGAGTCAATGTTTTTCCCTGAATTCATTAATGTACACCAATGTTAGAGCTGGAATGACCTCTGATCCATGTTGGGAGGTAGAGCTGGAAGCAGCAAGACAAGAAATGAACATTCATGCTTTTAAATTGAAGTAGATTACAGTCAAACCTCCAAATTCTACATGCTGAATAATGAATAAAGAGAAAATCAAGCATTGTTAAATTCATCCTTGAGGCACAGCTGGAGCTCATAAAGCATAATTGTTTTGGTTAAATGAAGCCTGAAAGATGCTCCTACTTTTCTGTTCCAATTTTAATGAAGAGGATGTAGGTGCATTTCTTTACCTACTTTAAACAGTATCCTTCCTTGCTGATTTTTTTCTTCTTTTATATTGCCTTTTAATATTAAAATTTCAATGTATCAGTTGAGGCAAGTAGAAAAATACCTTTAGAATAATTTGTTTTATGTATCTATCTTTTATTAGAAATATGTTTTATTTTTCATTCTTGTCCTTTTTTAAAATCTAAAATCTAATGTGCTGCTCTTCCATTAATCCAGACAAGGCAATCAGACCCACCATAATGTTAAACTATGCTACAACAACAGAAAAAAAAGGAGAAGCAAATTTTACTTTACATGAACCTCAGATTCTATGTATTGTTTGTCTAAATTTAAACTAGTTTTATGTTTTTAATTAAATTGAAGAAATTTAAACTGTTTTTTAAATTTTATTTATAGAGCCTAGACTCCATGAAATCAATACAACTGAGTTTCTTCACAGTTAAATTTCTCATATCCTCTGTTTGTTTCATATCAAAACTTTATTTGTTCTTTGCATCTTCTCCAAACTGTGTATGTAGATGCAGAGGTACAGAAAACTGCAGCTGCATTTTTTTGCTTTAAGCTCTCCCACATAAGTTTTCTTCAGCCCATGTCATACTTGTCGTTTCCCATGATTTAAGAAGACCAAGGTAAGGGTAAAGCACAGTTCATCTGCCCCTATCATACGCATCCCTGTAGTACTAAATAACAGGTTGACTGTCTCTGTGTAATCTACTGGAAGGAATTTTACAGTCGGTCCAGTATGCTGTGAATCCCAGTGGTCCTGGCTCTGTCCTCAGCCTTCAGCATATTTTCAGCGACAGCACTGGAATGCCTGGGAATAGGCTTTTTATAGAGGCACAGGATCAACAACTTTGTAGCAAAGGATGGGGACGGCTGGTTGTTTTCATACGCTGCATGTAAGAGGATTGCAGAATTCTGCTATTTAAAACAGGGGATGCCTTCCGAAAAGGCTACAGAACCCATTTCGTTTGCGCCTCACAATAAGAGGGGGATTAAATCAGGCTGCATTTGCTTTTTGGCGAATGCTGAGATTATTTCCATAAACCAGAAATGCTGTCTTCTCTTTAGCCTAGATTGTGACATCAAGGGGACAAAGCACATTTGTTTAGATGCTTTTATTATAAGCATGCATAAATAATTAGCTGCACATTATAGTGTTAATTGAGTGCACTGTAGTCTTTCCCACGTCCTAAAAACCTAAAAAATTTAAATTTTATAGAAGTGGTTTATTTCTTTATTCATTGTGCCCCTAATGTAATCTGCAGCCACAGATCCATTCATTGTGTGATCTAACTGAGGATTGAGGACACTGTCTTTTTGTGTCTAATGGACTTGAGGGCAGTGACCTTTTGTTAAAGCACTTATCAAAACAGATGGTCATTTAAAAACTGTAGCATACCCTGTTTTCTGTTAACAGAATGACTTATTACTCACAGTTATGTCGCAACCTGTATGACTGGGAAAGCTTGTGTGTTTTTAAGCGCAAGGGGATCGAATTATATGTCCTCATACAGCCCCCCTACGAAGGTATTCGTGCCTCTTAAATATTTTGGATTTCTTGTTTTGCTGCAGTTCAGTGTTATAGTCCTCTTTTCCGCCCTCCAATCGTTTTTTTTCCCCCTCGGGATTACCCTGGTTTTATCTCCATCCACGTTCTCATCAACTTTGACCAACTTTTATGTCCCTGCTGACCATAAGCATCCTTACTGCGTGATTTTGACACCTTCGGTTGATTAATTTGATTTTGTGTTATGTATGTAGTCCTAAAAGTTCAGTTTTAATCTAATGAGTACTTTCTTCCTGTTTGCTATGACCTCCATATAGCTTTATGTAAACTTTAAATTAGCATTTTTAATTATTTTATTTCACCATTGGCTTTCTTCCATGAAGGTCAGATTTGTAAATTAACCAATGGTTTCTAAGCCATATGTGGCTCTGTATGCCCCTACTGTGCCCCTTGAGAGCACTAGCCAAAACTGATGAACTGATTGCTGTTTTAGGTCTAAAGGTAATTAAAGCTATAGCCTTAGCTGTTATTCTACGATTTTTTT
The DNA here is from genome assembly GCF_016077235.1 of Cyprinodon tularosa. Lineage (NCBI taxonomy): Eukaryota > Metazoa > Chordata > Actinopteri > Cyprinodontiformes > Cyprinodontidae > Cyprinodon > Cyprinodon tularosa. The sequence goes on along the minus strand of NW_024039241.1, from coordinate 837,436 downwards.
CAGATTAAGTATTAAGAAAAAACTTTGCAAAAATGAATAAACAAATGGAACATGGAAGCATTCTTCCATGAAGTCGGAAACATCATGATTCTTCCTGTCTTTTAACATATATGTTCCATTAAACGAAAAGGTCTTCATTCTGTTGTTATTTGAGCATTTTTTAATGCAATTGTTACCAATGAAATACTTGTTAAAACGAAATCTTTTAAAGGATAAGGTGGACTTTGTTAGTCATGTCAAATTTGATTTATTAAAAGCAGGAACAAAAGGACAGTATGAGCTTTTAAAGGTGGCTGACCCCTGCTTTAAGCAGAGGAGCATGATTCGGTAGTTGTACCATTTTTTTTTTTCCATTTTGAGATCATGGATAAACACGGCACCAAGAAAGTATTCGCAGAGCTACAATTTGTCAATTTTTACTGATGTTGCAATCTCATCTTATATTGAGAAAAATGTATTTACTTTTAACACAATTCTACTCACACAACCCCAGTATGACATGTAAACTGTTTTTTGTTTGTTTGTTTAGTTATTCTTTTTTTAGATTTTTGCAAAACTATAGGAAAAAGAATCCTAGGAACTCACATTTCTATCAGTATTCCCAGCCTTTACTATGGAGCTAATAAATAAGCTGAGGTACATACTGTTTGCACTTATCGTCACATTTTTCTACAGTTTAAATGGAGTCCACCTGTGTGAAATTCAATTGATTGGATTTTATTTAGCTCATCCAGTGTTCCTTGGCCAGGATAGAGTATTTAGATAGGAAAGGCACAAACTTACCTATAAAAGCTCTCACAGTTGACATTAATTTCGAAGTGCAAACGTGAAGTCAAAGGAAGTGTCTGTAGACTTCAGAGACATGATTATACTAAGGCACAAATCTGGGGACAATTGGAGAACACATTCTGCTGCTTCAAAGGTCTAATGAGCACATTGGTCTTTACTAAGCATAAATGGAGGAAGTTTGGAAACATGACTCTGTCAAAGCTCCATTTTCCTATGTGGAAAGGAGAACCTTCCAGAAGGACAACCATCTCTGTAGCAACCTACCAACCAGGCCTGTGTGGCAGAATGGCTGAAAAAAATCCACTCCCTAATGAAAGACAAATCGCAGCCTGTCTGTGTCGTGGTTTTCCCCTTTGTGGACTTCTTTTTTAGTTTCTTTTTTAGTTTTCAGTTATTTAATTATAATTGAACTTTATTGATCCAACATTGGAGAAATTTACCTCGGCATTTACCTCGGCATCGGTCTCAAACTCAGAACCTTAGGATTTCAAGCTCTATGCCCTGACCACTAGGCCGCTACTCCCATATTTATGACATTCTATTTTGTTGGTCATTCGTTTCTTTTACGTTTTGTGTTATATTTGTGCAGTGTTGCATTTTTTTTTAGTTACTCTCTGTTGCCCCCTTGTGCCAGTCTCCTTTCCCCTCGCTCCCATCTAGTTCCTTCTATCCACACCTGCTCCCTATCAGCTGATTAGCCCATTCTTTGTTCTGTCCCCCATATATACTCCTCCCGTGCAATTGCTTATTGCTGTATTCTCGTCAGTGCATCACTCCTCATGTGTATTTCTCCCTGGAATATCCTGGTTTTGGTTTTCTTTTTTTTTATTGTTCCTGGATTTGCGCTTCTGTTGCCATTACTCATTAAATCTGCAAGACACTCGTCTCTGCCTCCTCATCTCTGCATTTGGGTCCCCAAATAACTTTCACCAAACCTGACAGTCGTTAACCACATTGACCCAAAAGATACTTAGACAGGGAGAAACAAAGTCCTGATGAGGTCTGATAAAACAAAAGCTCCTTTCACACTAACAGTAATATCCAGTAATTTACTGGGTCATTTATGAATAAAGCCAGAACTGATTTACTGGGTATAACTGAACCTGGTGCTCTCCAGGACTGCATAGTTCACAGAGCAAACATTCAAGGCATTGATCAGATTAGTCTGTGAAACACTACTAAGTTAAAGATGCAAGCTAGCTTATGTGTTCTCTATCATTCATTTAATGGTTTTATGCTTTGTGCATGTGTTTTAAAAGAGGTTGGTATTTGAGGTACCGTATTTTCACGACTATAAGGCGCACTTAAACGTCTTTTTTTCCCCTCAAAATGTGCGGTGCGCCCTATGGTGCGGTGCGCCCTATGTGTGTTGTAACTGCGACTTTTGAGACCACCTCATTGAGGAGATGATGAAAGAGTGGCTGAATGTAAGGAGACCAGGTGTTTTTTTTCCACTCATCACCATTAATCTGTGACTCCATGCGTGCCCATCTCACAGCTGATGTGAAAAACATGGGGAAACAAATTAACGCTGTGTTCGCTGTTCAACCGCTCGACATCGATGTGAACCGGACCCAGCAGGTGCAGCAGAAGCAGCGAGTTTACATGCAAAGTCAATGGTTGACGCGCGTATAGGCGCAGCAAAAGGTCCTGCAGCGCGTTTTGGTGCAGCACGTCGGGAGCGTTTAAGCATCTGATGCACCGCCAACGCGCTGCTGCTGCTCAGATGGAAAAATTTAAGTTTTGCTGCTGGACGCGCCGCATCAACCAATCAGAGAAGCTGATCTGGGAGCTGGCAGCGAGACAGACAGCGCTCTGATGACATATGATATTAACGCAAATGAAAAGGCTGGGTGAACGCTGTGCTCGCCGTTATCCCGGGGGTCTGACAAAGGAACTTCCACCGCTCGACATCGGTTTGAAGCGGCCGTTTACAGTAAGGCTGCGAGCGGCGTGGGAGCGATGGATGACAGACTGAGACCACAGTTTCAGGATAAATGGAAGCCAGCGCCGGGCAAGTTACGCCACCGTTTGCGGATGGATTGTAGATGGACTGTGTCTGCTGGCTCTGTTGTTCAAGCTTTCGCAAAAGCCGGCATTATTTCTGAGGAGCTGCGCTGCACGGAAAGTGACTCTGACAGCGAAGAAGGGGAAACTGGCATGTCTGATTTAGCGCAGCTGTTTTATTCAGAGGAATGCTGAGGATAACAGAGGATGATGACTTTGATGGGTTTGATTAATACTTTGTAATAAATACATGAATAAAGCACAATCATACTCAGGTTTGCTCCCGCTCTATTTTTCTCCCTGAAAGCTTAATTCAATGGCAGCCTCTGAGCGCGTCTCCTCCGCTTCACCGCGGTGGCTGGCAGGTGTTTTTTCATCTAAATAATCTAAATCTTGCAGCTATATTTGCTGTGATCAGTGGGAATAAAGTAGTTTTAATATGTTTTTAAGTGAGAAAGTCCACCTGAAAACTTCATAATTGCAGTCAGTTCATCCAGATTATCTATTTCTGTCGGAGGCGCTCAGACCCCCACATACCAGCGGTGCGCTGACAGCAGAAATCTCTTCATCAGCAGCCTGTAGGCTGGGCAGCCTGGGGTTCACCGCGGCTGCTGGCAGGTGTTTTTCATCTAAATAATTTTAGCTGCAGGCACCAGGATACCGGTAATAAAAGCGAACATATTCCGTCAGCAGGTTTCAGGATTTTAAGTTAATTTAGGAGTGATCACAGCGCTGTGTCATCTGTCTCACGGCCAGCTGCCAGGTTTGATTAATACTTTGTAATAAATACATGAATAAAGCACAGTCATACTCAGTTTTGCCCCCGCTGTATTTTTAAATACGCAGTAGAGGTATTTAAAGGTAGTAGAGGACTTGTACCTGTATATAAAAAACGCGCCCTATAGTCCGGTGCGCCTTATGTGTGTGTTAAATACAGAAATGGGACACATAACTGAGAGTGCGCCTTTTAGTCCGGTGCGCCTTATGGTCGTGAAAATACGGTAGTTTTTATTAAGGTGGTCAGGTTTTACATCATGTCTAGACCGGAAAAGCTCTGCTCTGACAGGCCCTTCCTAAACCACCCACCCCACTACACCACTACAACTGCTGTCACACAGTTGACAGTTGTCACAAAAAGTAGCAGCTAAGCTTTGATAGTTCTCTCTTGATTAGCAGTTATCCACCATGCTAAACTAGATACACCAAAATGTGTTACTTCTTCTGAGATTGGTTTATTCCAATAATGTTATATCCTTTGCATTGCTACCACCTGCAGATGATATTAGGGCCATCTATTCCACGGTTGCTGGGTTAAGTGGCAAAAGAGTTGATCTGGTAGTTTCCTGGGATTAATTTGCATGTGTGAGAGGATTCTTGTTCAATGCGGGGATGTGTTCTGCATAAATTCCTGGGTCTTATATGTCAGAGGAGCAAAAGACTGAACCCTTTGCTTCAAATGCTAGACATCATGTTCGGAGGAAACCTGGAACTGCTCATCATAAGGCTAATACCATCCCCACAGGCAAGCATGATGCTGCTAGCATCATGCTATGGGCATGTTTTCAGTTGCATGAAGTGGCAGACTAGAGGACAAAATAAACATATCAATGTTCAGATGTTTACATCACACATTCAGGATCTTAAAGGAGTGGTTACAAAAACTATATGTGAAAGTCTGGAGTTGTCAAGCCATAGTCGTCTTCTACCTGGTTGAATATCTGAAGAGATCTGAAGCTTGCGGCACCCTATTTAAAACATGTTGCCAAAGGTGAATCCATGCAAATACTGTCTTAAATACTTTAACACTTTCCGGATTACTGTATGATAATTGGACAAACAGATGGAAAATGGGAATGTCTAAATGGGAAGAAAGTTCATGCAGTATGAATGATTTTGCTAAGGTCTACAATAGAACAAGCTGCTAGTTATTGGCTTTTTAGTTCCAAAATGTGTCCACTATAACTGCAGAGTCTGAAGCTGCAGAAGGAGCCGTATAATAGCTGTTAGAAGACAGTACAAAGATATGTGGGGGAAGCATTTGTTGATCGGAGCCTCCTCGAGTTTCACAGGACGTCCAGTCAAAGCTGCAGTAAAAATAGATCTTGATGCACAGAGTGGGAAAGTCAGCAGCAGAGACGGAAGCAGAGACCTGGGAGTCAAATCTCATCAGTGTCCTCGGCTGTGTTTATATGACCGGATACTTTAGCGGGACCTCGTGTTTCTTCATTTTCTGACTAAGCGTCACCCATCCCTGTTGTCATACCATGCAGCACATCTCAGGGTCACTCATCTGCTAACAAGGATGTGTTGAACAAATACCTCTGAGTGCACCATGCCTCTGGCAAACAGGCATGTCTTGTTGTATTCAGGAGCTGCTCGGATGATTATTATTGTCTTATTTCTGTCCTCATTTACAACCCCCCTCATTCTGCCCCCACTGCGAGCAGGAACGCATTCGTTACTCAGTGTGGGAGCTATTATTTGTTGGTCTCCCTAGCAATTACTGCATTTAAATGTGGCTTAGACATAAAAGGTTGAATGCAGGGTACCGGTAGCAAACAGAATACTGATCCATCTGTAGCACTGAACAAAGACACGCCGAATAACAGCTTTAAGATTTTATTTATTTGTTGTTGTACTGGTACCCGTTCATCCTTATCTATTTTTCAATTAAGCTGACATTTTCTTTCTGGCCCCGTTTTGATAGAACCTGTGAATTATGCCAATACAGTCTGACATTTAGAAAATAACACAAATGGCTTCGAGCAGTTAATTCAATCAGTGAACCTTAAATTTAGCTCATATCATGCATTTTGTCTGAACCAAAGTCAATCTAGATGGTTGATTATTACAATCTAAAAGGGAACAGATGTTTACAGAGGAAAATGTTTATTGAAAATATTGTTTCACATGTGATTGTAAAACCTAAAGAAAAATAAAAACTGTTGAGGTTAATACAAAAATAGGTAGTTTTAAATCTGACATAAAAAAAAAAAAAAAAAAATAAATTAAAGTATCTAACATTAACCTAAGGTATAGAAAAGAATTGGGTCTCTCAGGTTTTCATTTATTTTGTCTGTTTTTTTTATCTTAACTCAAACATTATACAATCAAATGTGTAAAATCTGTTGAGCCAATTGTCCATCAATTCCTAATTGTCTCCAAGGACATTTTTGTCATCCACACATTTGTGGGTAGTAAGAAATTATAAAAAGAATGACATTTTAAGAAACTTGTAATAAGCTGTAAATAAAATTTTGACAGTTTACCTTTATTTGTATCAGATAAACATATTACTGTACCTGTGCAAACTTCAATCTTAAAAATCCAAGCATCCATTTTCTTTACTCGCTTAATCCCAAGTGGGGTCGCGAGGAGTGCTGGTGCCTATCTCCAGCTGTCAATGGGCGAGAGGTGGGGTACACCCTGGACAGGTTGCCAGTCCATCGCAGGGCAACACAGAGACACAGGAAAAGCAACCATTCATGCACACACTCCCACCTAAGGACAATTTAGAGAAGCCAATTAACCTAACAGTCGTGTTTTTGGACTGTGGCAGTAAGCCGGAGTACCCGGAGAGAAGCCACGCATGCTCAGGGAGAACATGCAAGCTCCATGCAGAAAGACCCTGGGCCGGGAATCAAACCCAGAGCCTTCTTGTTGCAAGGCAGCAGTGCTACCCACTTATTAAAGATGCACTGATCTGAATATAATGCAGATTTCCAACCCACAAGTGTGGGGCTGAGTGGCTTCTCCATTTTTTTTTTGACTGAAAAGCTAAATTATCTTAAGCATCTTAGTTTGGTAATCAGGGCAGTCTAAAACTGTTTGCATGTGTTCCCTATTAAGAACTTAGATCCTTATATTTACTCTATCTGACAACATTTCTAAATCCAGCGTCATCAATGGAAGGTGGAGGTTGAAAATGGTAAAGAATAAGAGTTCAGCCTTCCTGTTATCTGAATTCCTGACAGGTTCTCTTGTAACCTGAATGAACCTGACATTAAGAAAAAAAAACTTCTAACCTCTCCATGCTTCCTCTGTATTCATTTTCAAACCCCTGGCTGAAACTGAAAATATTGAGATCTTAGTCTTCACTCAGTTATCACATCCTCACCCAAGGATTAAGGGTTAGTTTCTAGTCACTCAGTATGGTGACCCACTGTGTGGAAAAAGAAGAAGTATTTTTTCCTTTTTGATTTTTTGTTCAGGGCTGATTTAACTTAAGGATGGAGAATGGCATTTCCCAGCCCATTTCTCAGTGCCTCTTAGCTTATAAATAAATAAAACTAAAAGAATGCTATATACCTTAGTTTTCCTACTCGGGGTGAACTGCAAACACAAAGTACAAAGCTTGCAGTCTCCTCCTAAAATGTGTCTTGCATCACAAAAAGGCTATTATTATGCTTTTGCATTCCTCTGAATCTGTAAGCACATAACCTGTGATAAAACTTCACAATGTGTGTTTTTTTTATCCTGCTGGAGTTTAAACAGAAGCTTTTTAACATTCAGATAACTGTCATAACATTTGTACCAAGTTTATGAAAAACGTTGATCATTTAGGTTTCATGTAGCACAGCTCTTCCAGGTTCAATAATTATTTTACTATCTGTCAGGGAGTATCAAGTTAGTGGTAAAGTCAGAATATGTCAGTTTCTCTGTGTGGTCCACGTGTTCATTAAGTTGTAGAACTCCAGTGTTTTGGCCCGAGGCATTAGACTCCTTAAATATATAAATAGGATATAATTAATGAGACGTTTTCATACTGAATCAGATCCCAAGGCTCTCTCACGCTCTCCTTTTTTATCTGTCTAATCGACTGGTTATCCGACAACGTGCCTGATTATTAATGTCTACTGATAAAAATGCTTTGTCTTTCCTCTGAGGGTAACTCAGGATTTAGTATGTTCGTTGATTTTCTTTATTTCTGGTGTTTTTTCTTCCCAGTACACATTCCATCGTCGTTTGGAGTAATCCTCCGAACCACAGACAAGATTGTTTGGGCAAATGAGTTTGAGCGTAAGTTGCAGAAGAACAAGTCCAACCTTTTTATCAAGGTTACCTTTTGTTTTCCTGTTCTAAACCCTCTTTCCCTCTCTTTTGATCTCTTCTTGTCTCTTTTGTGCTGCTGTCTCCACAGCCATTGAACTGACCTGTTTGATAGAGTCCATTTCGACAAACAACCCCAGGATAGAGTGGAAGAAGATCAAAAACGGGGTTCCCAGCTATGTTTACTTTCAGAACAAGATATCAGGTAAAGCTCTTGGACAGTCCCAGCGTTCCACAGCGTTTCAAAGCATCGCCTCAGAGCTCCAAGCTGAGCCAAATGAATGAATGGATCCTTTAAGGAGCTCTGTTTTCGAAGCGTGAAGTCACACTGTGTATTTGAATGAGGAACTGTAAAGACTTTTCTTCTCTCACTAAAAGGGGACCTGGAGAACAGAGCTCAGCTCAGAGAGCCAGCCAACATTCTGATCTTCAACACCTCTCGAGCAGACACCGCAGAGTACCGCTGCGAAGTGGCCGCCATCGAAGATCAAAGAGACTTTGATGAGATACTCATTAGTCTCGCAGTTAGAGGTATGGGGAGCAAACTTACTCCAGAGCAGCTGAAGTGTTCTATGCACGTCAACTAGTTCCGTCTAAGATGAGTTTTAACAGCAAAACAGCAAAGTGAGGTTGTAGAATCCATTTTTGTTTTTCATGTGTGCCCTTTAACATCCAGCGTTGGATCAGAGGATCAATGTCACTTTGTCCCTAAAATATGAAGCTTAGTCAGGCAAAGTTTGCCAGGGAACCATTTTTGACATTGGGGATTGCTCTCAGTATGAGCTGATGAACAGCTTTGCAGAACTACCAAATGTTTTCTGATTTGGTTTAGGTTAATAGACTTGATTAGAGGCAAACTGAACAACATATCCCTCTAAAGTACTTAGCAACATACAGATGCTAAGTGCAGTTTATAGAGTTAGTTCAGCCGTTTTGAGTTTCTTCCATAAAAATAAACACTTCTATCAATAACGAACCCTTTGGGTGTTATATAAGGGCTTACTGAACTACTGCTTAGCCTCATCACAGTCACTGCAAAACTTTGTATTCCTTAACAGTAGCATTTTCTGACCTAGGCTGGCAATTCTAAGCTTATATTTAGACTCAAAATCCCCTTGAGTACACTAGACTTGGACAGGGACAACCAAAAGAATGAGCGTCAGCAGTCTTTGCTACTCTTGGTATACACAAACCGAAGACTGTGCATGTATCCAGACATACATCGACTCAGCAGCTCGTTGCATTAGATGTATTCAGTCAATTAAGCCACCAACCACCACAACCATTTAATGATATGAGTACATATCGTTGCAGTTTAATTCATTTTCTATACTATTATATTAAAACCCAAATAGAAAGTAAACAATAAAAAAGTGACTGGAATAATTTTTTTTAAGCTTAAAGGTATAGAGGACGATCTTTTATTTCCAGGTGGATCATCTAAATAAGTGGTCCTAATTGTCAATCATTCTGGTGATATATTTATGTAAGCTTTACTTAACCCTTTAGCTATCTTTTTCTGCACATGTGCACTTTCAGGCATATATCTGTGGATAGCTACAGTCTCAGATAGTCATTAGAGCTCACCTTTCTCACCGCTTTTCTTTGAAAATGGCCAAGGGTCGTAAGAGACAAAGTGTCTATGAAGTGTATGAGAAGAAAAGAAAGGCCTCAGAAGAGGCAGATATATCCCAGAATGCTTTGCACAGAGGATTCTCCTCGCAAAGCATCATGGGATTTGCTGTCACAGCTGCCCGCTGTGCTACCAGACAGTGGCAAGTAATAGCCGAGATGGCGATGGCACCGCGCTGTGCAGGAGGAATTACTTGACCAACGGGGCAAAAAGCAGTGATCATCTGTCTGAAACTGGTCAGTTTGCTTTAAAGTCCACTATATAGTCCCCGCTGAATGTGGACTCAGGAAGCTTGTATGTGCTATGAGAACAGCACACTTTATGGTCTTGCACACGCATTTTTTTTTTTAAGTGGAGAGAGGGCGGGTATTTTTAAAAAAATCCTTTACAATACTTTTAAATGTCTTTACATTCTGGAATGTACAGAAAGAGATTGCCATTTTCCTACACCGATAGCTCCTCTAAACGCTTGTAACTGTTTTAGTCACAACCCTCCATGCAGCATTGTTTCTTTCACATATATGATTTACAGTGTTTTAATAATAGTTTGTTGTTTTAATGTGTGCATATTCTTAAAGAGAAATTAGAATCATAGAGCTTCACAAAAATCTGAGATTTGCAACAAAAAAGACAAACGAAAAAGAATCCTCATTTTAACCATGGGATGAAGTAAATGCAACAATGTCCAACATTGTTGTAGTGATGGTAGTTTCTGCTTGTGTGCAGTGAAACCTGTGGTACCACGGTGCAGTGTACCAGAGTCGGTCACAGTGGGAACATCCACAGAGCTGCGATGTCTGGAAAACGAAGGTTTTCCTGCTTCTCAGTACCGCTGGTTCCACAACAACGAGGAGCTTCCTCAGGATCCGAAAACCAGCCAGAGATTCCTCAACTTCTCCTACATCATCAACCCTGACACTGGAAGCCTGGTAAAAACAAACTAAAACATTGAAAAGCCTTTTAATACCACATTTCATTTAATATCATGAAAACATTTTATCAGAAATATAGGGGTTTTTTTTTGGTTTTTTTTGGCATATTACCTGAAACAAGCTTCTTTTTTAAATCTATTTAGCTGAAATCCTTACCCCTAAACATAGTATGTCACAGCTTATGTAACATAAAAAGCTTAATCTGAAACAAACCTTTAACCAATTAATGACTAATTGCAAGAATAATCCCTCTGTGCAAAGATATCCAGCAAGGAGGCTTAATCAGACAGAGACATATGAAAGGAGGATAATGTTCCACTCAAAGCAAATCTGCTATGTTTATTATTTACCAAAAAAAAAAAAACTCTGACCAGATAAGAATAACATCTGTTAGATTTTAGATCTCTAAAAACAATGTAGTTGTTGTGGATGTAATAATTTTGGATATTTATAATGAACCTTTCTTTCATGCAACTTTCTTTACGGAAACAATTTCAATCTCTCAATTGTTGTTGTGCTGGTGTTAGAAACTAAGTCATCTTCCGAGTTACAGGGCAAATAGCAGGTAGAGGAATAAATCTGGTTAAAGCTTCAGTAGAATAGTCCTTAATAATGTGTTTTTTCTGTATCTAGATAACTGAGTCATTGAATTTAAAAATAAACAGGAAAGTGATTAAATCATCCATTACAGACACTTTGGGAATGTTTGGACGCTCAGTGAAGATCATGTCCACAATATGTCCCTGTTTGTGTTTGCTCATTGAAATGTCAAGTTAAACAAACATTTCTAAGATTATCACATATTTCTATTACACTTCTGTCTTCAGGATTGTCAATGTGAGTGTTGAGTCCTCCCATAATAATAAAAAACCAAACATATCTATATATCTTTGTTTGTCATTTTAACTTTGTAGTTTTCAGTCAAAATTTTCTGTGCATTTAACATTAAACACGGCGCTGTGCTCTAACCACGTGTCATGCTTCTCTGGATACTCTTAAGTATTCAGATTATCTGTGACCAATGGTATGATGATAATGTCAGTATGCAATATCAATATATATGACATTTCTGATATTTCAGTATACATTACAGTATACAGTATGATTACAGCATTTGTCAACGTTATATCTGTTTTGCTTTTTGAAGCAAATACTTGTTAACTGTTTTATGGGAGGAGTTTAATAAACACGGCAGAATAATTCTCATAGGTTTGTAGAGGCATCTTCCTGATGCTCTCATTTATTTTATATTCATATCTAAATTATATTATATATTGACTGAAATAAAGAAATGTCTCATGGTAGATGTTTTAGCCATATAATCTAGCCCTACTGTGTTCCAGTGGACTGAAGATTTTTTTTTTTATTATCTCCCCAGAAATTTCGACGTGTGAGAAAAGAGGATGCAGGCGAGTACTACTGCCAGGCAAAGAATGATGCTGGTTATGCACAGTGCCCTCCAAAAACAATGGAAGTCTGTGAGTTGTACCTTTAAATTACTACCTTTAAATTATTACCTCCGCCGAGGAGGTTATGTTTTTAGTCAAGTTGGTGTGTGTGTCGATCTGTGTACAGCATTAATTGAAAAGTTATGTATGGATTTAAATCGAAATTTTTTCACAAAGGTGCACCTCAGTCCGAGGAACAATTCTTTCAAATTTGGTAATGATCCAATTCATGTGCAAGTTTTAGCTATGAGGTCTGTGCTCTCTGAGTGCTTTTCTACTCATTTATGGTATTTGAACTCCAGAATTCTGTTGAGGTTTAACAGAAGGAGAGAGTTAAAGCTTTATTTTATTTTGAAGAATTTCTCCTCAGCTCATCTACAAAGAAAAACGCTAAAAAGAATCACCAAAAGAACTAAGAATAAAAACTTTATGTCTATGGGCTTTTTCTTCAAATATTCAAAATAAGGAGTACGAACCTGCTTGGGCAAGATGTTTTTGGTGTAATAATTGGGTATGTTGCTGGTTTATTCAGCTGTATTAACAGATTGCATGTTCTTCTAGCAGTTTGAGAGGGATCTTGATAGAAAGATGAGGTTCTAAGCCATGTAGTTTGAGGTAATAATAATGATAATTATTTGAATAATGATAATGCTAAATATTTATAGTGCACTTTATATAGTTAGTTTATATAGGTAGGTTTCATAGCGCTACAAAGAAACATTAAAAGTAAAAAAGTTAAGTTAAATATAAAATGATAAAATATCATAGAATATAGGAAGACTGCCTTTGTCTGTTGGTCACAGTAATGATGTGATCTAAGTCTGACGGGGATATCAATAGGTTTTGGGCTCTACAGTAAGAGCAACTTTTAGTTTAATTAGCAGGAAATCAGGTCACACCTATCTTGTCCTAATGCTTGTGTGGTATTATATCTTGAGTCACAGTGATTAGAGATGCACAGATCAGTTCTGAGGTTAATTTTGAATCTCAGGATTTAGAAGCTACTGTCTGCTCTATGCAAGACTGTTTTAGCTAATTAGAACCTTTCTTTGAGAGTCATTATTTCAGAGACTTCCATAAAGTCTGCCTACGTTTCTGGTACTAACATTTTTTTATAATAAGGTATAAACTCAAAAGAATCAAACAGAGCAACTTTCCTGAAGTATAATGTGCCTTCCTGTTGTCTACTGAATATCTCAGTCTCTCTCCCAGGCCCAGCAGTGAATGAACTGCTAACAATTGTTCACATATTGTAGTGTCTTACATCTCTGTGATTTCTCTGACCTATTTTCTAATCGCTGATTTTGAAAAAAGCTAGCTTTCACTCTTCTTCCCTCAGTAACAGTAATCACACTGAAAAGTGTTTCTTTCCGTAGGAGCTGTTAATTTTTCAAAGTGCGCTTTGAAAGCCCATAAAAGAAAATACTATATTTTAGTTACTGACTTATCATCAAGGCTAAATAGGAGGCAAAGCATCTGCATTTAATTCCTCGGTGTTTGCAAACAGATCTTGAATACTGACTTTATGGGATCCCTCACTACTCCTCTGTCTTGTTGCAGGTGACATCGATGTCCTTGGAATTTTCCTCCAGTCTTGCGGTGGACTAATGGCAGTTGTCACTTTGATTTTTGTTATTTATGTGATGAAACGTTTGTGCTGTTACAAAAGTGTTTACAATGGAAACAAGTGAGTATACAGTTTAGCTCTAAAATCTATAAAGTCCACTAAGGGAGTTTCATTTTTATTTAATTGTGTTTTCCTGTTTTTCCTTTTCTTTTTTTTTTTTAGTTACAATACTCCAGCACAGGCTCCTGCTGTTGATTATGCTGATGCAGATGAGGTAGATGAAATCCAGAAATTACAAACAGCATATAATTATAATTGAATCCTTTTTTAATATGTAATCACTAAGCTGGTTGTGATCTTTTAATGATTTTTTTTTCCCGTTTTACCTTTTTTTTTTTTACAGGGTCATTTCCGCCACAAGTCTTCATTCATCATTTGACAGAAGTCATGGGGAGAAGCTGGTGGATGAAACAGAAAGCTCTTAAGGTTACCTAGCAACAATGATGCTCAAGCTAATGACATCTAAGGTGTAACATGGCACATTACTCTCAGATGCACATCAACTCAACCGACTTGCCAAAGTACTCATCAAATTTGTGGCACCAAATATTTTTACAGCACATTTCTTTTTTATCTTGTTTCGTTAAACAACTGTTTTTTTTTTTCGTGTTCGAGTTTCTTTACCAACATGTTTGTTTGTACAACAAAAGCATTTAAAAGCTGTGAAATTTAATATTTGATATTTGGCCCTCAGTGATATTGCAAGTTACTGTAAGCTACATCCCTCTCCTTTTCTTTTAAATGGTCCTTTTTTATATAGTCCTTCAATTTTTTACGGAGCGAACTTGTATTTGAAAACTTTTACATTAGATCAATAAAACATGTCCTTAATAGTTTCACTTACAGATGAATATTGTATATATACTGTAGATAGACAGGAAAAAAGTAGCAGACTGTAAAAGGCTGATCAGATAGAACTCATAAGGCACACTTTATCAGCCCTTTTTTATATTATGTTCTTGAATATAGTAAATATGTGAGTGTACAGATAAAAACAATACATTTTAAAAGTGTATATCAAACTATGCTGAAAGTTAACATTTACCAAAAAAAAAGTGTTCAAATCATTTTTGGGGAGTGCTGTTTATAAGTGACCTTTTCGTGTAACAAGTTATTTTGTGATTATAGGACATATTGTCCAGTTGTGATTCAGTATTATTTGAACTTACATAAATACTCTTTTCATTTGAATGCACCACACTAGATAACTTATTGTAAATAGTAGAATAAATTGTTTGTTGCAAATAAATTTCACTGTATTCACTTAGTGTGTTTTGCAGTGTTGCGTCTGTCAGTAGCAACAGTTATCTCTATGCAGGCGTGTGTAAATGTTTATGTGTAACAACTCAGGAACTGTTGTAAAACGTCTGCTGTTTATTTGATATTCATGTTACACGTTATTTTGTTACTATTAAATACATTTCAACTGCACAAGCAAATGAGTGTCCTCTTGTGAATGATTTAGTAAATCTGGTAGTGGCAGTAATTTTTTAAAAGCGTAACGGTAGGAAGGGGTTCCATGGTGGAAATTATTTCTGAAAATATATTTTTTTTTTTATATCAAGGGAAAAAGCCAAATGAATAAGGAAATAAATTATGTGAACTAAAACGTTGACTGTTTTTTAAGAAAAAAAATTAGTTTGTTGCGAAACCAAAAAGAAAAATTACAATATGACTGTGAGAGGGGGAAAAATGATAACTAATAAGACTTATACCTACACAAACTTTATAGTCATTTTGTATACACTGAGAGTATACAAAACAATATTGATATGGTCAGCTTGATGCAGAGTCGGTGACATAATTTAGAGTTTTTTCAACAGTTAAGTAGCCTTATGGCAGTGGGGAAGAAGCTGTCTCGGAATCTGCTCGACCTCCATCGGATGCTGCAAAGCCTCTTCCCAGAAGGCAGCAGGGAGAACACTCCATGGTGATTGTGTGAGGGGTCAATGATAATGTTACCGGCTCGGGACGCAGCGCTGGAATGAAATGTCTTTTATGGAGGGAAGAGGATCTCTGCAGTTCTCACTACTCTTCTCACCTTCTTCCAGTCTTGGGCGCTGCAGCCCTCACACGATACAGTGAGACAGCTGGTCAGAATGAAGAACCACATACTACAGTATATCCAATGGCAGTGGATAATAATATTCCACTGCCATTGGATATCCACGCTTTTGTAAGGAAATTGAGTTCTTCTGTGTGAAACTAGATCAGATAATAGAGCTGTTCTACGTAGGCCTCAGATGTTTTGAATATTAGAGAACAAACAGCAGAAAGGTACAATCTCGGCAAGCCTGGGATAAAGTTCTGGAAAAGTTCAGAGGAAGATGCAAAAAAAGCAAAGCAGGTACTGCAGGTAGAATCTCTACAGGATAGATATCAGTGGAGTTCTCTGTAAATGTCGACTTAATTGAGGAGTTACCTAAAGATCCACACATCTTACCTAATTTAATATGGATGGTGCTATGCATGGCAATCCAGACGAAAACCTGTTAGAGGCGACAAAAGACACAAAGGTGCAACTTCCAACAGGATGACAAGTCTAAATATACAGTACAGGCAAAGCATCAATGGGGTGAAGTTTGGTATTTCTGGTAAATTTATTCTCATATGTTCAGTTAACGTTTTTTTTTTTTTTTTCTATAGGCAGGGAAAAGGTTTAGCTCATTTCATTCATTTTAACTGTATCTATTTATAATCTTTTTTTTTTTTAAATCTCAATTACAAGAACAAGCCCTTTACATTGAGCAAGTTACACAGACTGTTTTGAAAAGATTTGGTAAGAAACCTTGTTTCTTATTTTCAACCTTCTGTAAACTTCAACTTTAAACATTTCTCTTTCTGTGTGAAAAAAAATGTATGCATGACTAATTAGAGAGCTTTTCTATGACAAAACATGGTGACGTGAATATTATTGTTTTTAAATATGTGTAAGACATAATGATTCGAAAAACTTAAGTCATCAAAGTAAAACAGAATATTGAGAAAAACATGTGCTATCATAATTTTTCTATGATCATGCCTCAAACCTAATGGAAAAAAAACAAAATATAGTTTTTTTGTCTTTTTAAATAAGGCTGCTGTGTTTTAACTTAGAAACAACTTGTGATATTTCAGTTTAAAAGTTTTCCCACCGCAATTCGAGAGACAGCAAGCGCGATTTGTGGCACTGGCAGGTCGCTCTTGAACTTCCGGTGGCAGGTCGGACTGCCACGGCGTATTACTGGCAGCTGCCAGTAGTTGTGGCAGCTGCCACTAGGCTGCCACAACTACTGGCAGCTGCCACAACTACGGAGACTGGCTGCCAGACCGGTTTAAACCGTTTCGGGGGCTGCCGGCGCCGTTTTTCGGCAAAAAACTTAGTTAACGTGACTCTATAGGTGGATTTTTTTTTTTTTTTATTACGATCTTAGTTAACGTGACTCTATAGGTGGATTTTTTTTTTTTTTATTACGATCTTATTGTTTAATAAAATGTGTGAAGCCTTTCATAAAGTCCTAGAGGTAATTCGTCTGAAAATAAGTGGGAATTTACAGCTGTCACATCAGGGTGACAGTCTTCACTGACACCTGCCAGTAGTTGTGGCAGCTGCCACAACTACGGAGACTGGCTTCCAGCTGCCACAACTACGGAGACTGGCTTCCAGACCGGTTTAAACCGTTTCGGGGGCTGCCGGCGCCGTTTTTCGGCAAAAAACTTAGTTAACGTGACTCTATAGGTGGATTTTTTTTTTTTTTATTACGATCTTAGTTAACGTGACTCTATAGGTGGATTTTTTTTTTTTTTATTACGATCTTATTGTTTAATAAAATGTGTGAAGCCTTTCATAAAGTCCTAGAGGTAATTCGTCTGAAAATAAGTGGGAATTTACAGCTGTCACATCAGGGTGACAGTCTTCACTGACACCTGCCAGTAGTTGTGGCAGCTGCCACAACTACGGAGACTGGCTTCCAGCTGCCACAACTACGGAGACTGGCTTCCAGCTGCCACAACTACGGAGACTGGCTTCCAGCTGCCACAACTACGGAGACTGGCTTCCAGCTGCCACAACTACGGAGACTGGCTTCCAGCTGCCACAACTACGGAGACTGGCTTCCAGACCGGTTTAAACCGTTTCGGGGGCTGCCGGCGCCGTTTTTCGGCAAAAAACTTAGTTAACGTGACTCTATAGGTGGATTTTTTTTTTTTTTTATTACGATCTTATTGTTGAATAAAATGTGTCAAGCCTTTCATAAAGTCCTAGAGGTAATTCGTCTGAAAATAAGTGGGAATTGACAGCTGTCACATCAGGGTGACAGTCTTCACTGACACCTGCCAGTAGTTGTGGCAGCTGCCACAACTACGGAGACTGGCTACCAGCTGCCACAACTACGGAGACTGGCTTCCAGACCGGTTTAAACCGTTTCGGGGGCAGCCGGCGCCGTTTTTCAGCAAAAAACTTAGTTAACGTGACTCTATAGGTGGATTTTTTTTTTTAAATTACGATCTTATTGTTTAATAAAATGTGTCAAGCCTTTCATAAAGTCTTAGAGGTAATTCGTCTGAAAATAAGTGGAAATTGACAACTGTCACATCAGGGTGACAGTCTTCACTGACACCTGCCAGTAGTTGTGGCAGCTGCCACAACTACTGGCAGCTGCCACAACTACGGAGACTGGCTGCCAGACCGGTTTAAACCGTTTCGGGGGCTGCCGGCGCCGTTTTTCGGCAAAAAAAACTTAGTTAAGGTAACTCTAGGTGGATTTTTTTTTTAAATTACGATCTTATTGTTTAATAAACTGTGTGAACCTTTCATAAAGTCCTAGAGGTAATTCGTCTGAAAATAAGTGGAAATTGACAGCTGCCACTGGAACCTGACACTAGGTGTCCCTGGCCACTTGTCTGTGAAATACTCTTTTAAAACCATGATATTGCTTATTAATATGTGTAAAACCTTTAATGGTGTGGCTGCATTTACTTTGG
Source organism: Cyprinodon tularosa (assembly GCF_016077235.1). Taxonomy (NCBI): domain Eukaryota; kingdom Metazoa; phylum Chordata; class Actinopteri; order Cyprinodontiformes; family Cyprinodontidae; genus Cyprinodon; species Cyprinodon tularosa. Next base: position 818,989 of record NW_024039241.1, on the reverse strand, counting down.
AAGCCATAGCGTAAATAGTGCTATCTATGTATTTAATGTGCTGTAAGGAAAGAGGCATTCCACACACTGCTGATGTGTTACACAGAATAGTTAGTATGACATACATAGCCATACTGAAAGCACCTGGCCATGAGGGTGTCAGAGAACACTGGGAGTTGACATCGTTCCACATAATACTGGAGGGTGAAAATGAGGTTAGGTCGTAGTAATTGTAATTCTATGGTGATGATTAGTATGTGTCTCTCCTTAAATCTATCTAAAATCCAGATAGGCTGCAGCAATAAAGATATATGGTTACTTGTAAAAGTCTTTATTTACAGAAGTTATTCAAATCTTGCAAAAACTTTTAGTTTTTTTACATCCACAATGTACAAACATAACTTTTCATAATCCTCCTTCTTTTCAAAAACAAAAGTAAAATGCTCTGCTGGAGAATATTCATGATAGTCTTCATCCCATGTCTTGAGGGCCTCGAGAGCTTCTGCTTGTTCTAGCTTGTCCATATCCAGAACAACAGGAAGTGTTATTCTTCCACTAAATTTTTGTTCTCTGCACCAGTCAGCTGCAGCCTGACTATCGACAATGAACGGGCTTCCCTGCAGAAAATGATAGGAGATTAGTTACAGATTGGATCTAGATATTTACCTGAGAGAGCACCTGCTAACTAACCAAGAAATTAATGAGAACGTGTGGCAGCATAATTGTCAAAAAAGCAGTTTTTCATATTTAGGCCCGAACATTAAACAGAATCAAGAGTAGATGACGAGACGAACAGCCATGGTAATGTTACAGTACGAACTTTGGTGGATGATGAAGATTTGCAGGCATGCATCACAAGACTAGAGGAAGCCGCAGCCGATTTCTCCACCCTCCCGACCGGGCCAGTTTGGAGGCTGTCTCGAGTCAAGCATGCAGGCCATATAACCTTGTTGTTACGTTCATAAAGCACTCAAAATCTCTCTCTCTCTCTCATATATACAATATATACATATATATATTATACATATATATACAACGACTGGCAACTACTACCAGGCTGCCAGCATAAACTGGCAGGACAGCCAAACTTTCACCCTGTCGTGGCAGCTGTCAATTTCCACTTATTTTAAGACGAATTACGTCGTTCCATCAAATAAATATGACTTTATGAAAGGCTTGACACAGTTTATTAAACAATAACATCATAATTTCAAAACAAAAATCCACCTTGAGTCACGCTAACTAAGCTTTTTTGCCGAAAACCGGCACTGGCAGCCCCCAAAACGGTTTAAACCGGTCTGGAAGCCAGTCTCCGTAGTTGTGGCAGCTGCCAGTAGTTGTGGCAGCTGCCACAACTACTGGCAGGTGTCAGTGAAGACTGTCACCCTGATGTGACAGCTGTAAATTCCCACTTATTTTCAGACGAATTACCTCTAGGACTTTATGAAAGGCTTGACACATTTTATTAAACAATAAGATCGTAATAAAAAAAAAAAAAATCCACCTATAGAGTCACGTTAACTAAGTTTTTTGCCGAAAAACGGCGCCGGCAGCCCCCGAAACGGTTTAAACCGGTCTGGCAGCCAGTCTCCGTAGTTGTGGCAGCCTAGTGGCAGCTGCCACAACTACTGGCAGCTGCCAGTAATACGCCGTGGCAGTCCGACCTGCCACCGGAAGTTCCAGAGCGACCTGCCAGTGCCACAAATCGCGCTCGGCTCTGCTGGGCAATTCCTCCTTTCCGGTTTTATTTTGAAAACATCCACCCGGAAGTAGTCCAAACAGCGCAAGTAGCCTGAGCTAACATTACTGCTTGTTGGTTTGACAACATCCTCTGTCTTATCTGTCAGAGCACAAACATGTAAGAGTCAATTCCGTTTCGACAATTGAGTTCACCGAAGACTCTTCGCTGAAGGCAGTTAAATGGTTGCAGTGAGTCCGACATAAAAGAAGAGAAAAAAACGGAAACGGCTAATTTGCTAACAGACATATTCATGTGCGTTTGGGTTTAACCGTCATAGTGCTAGTTCGTCGCCAATATGGATCTGTAGCTAGTTTCCTTTTGTAAAATATTTGTTCGTTTTTCATGACTAAGTGCTTATTTGGGTCTTAAAAAAGGGGAAGTGAGCTTACTCACCCTGTAAGGCCTTATGTGTGTTTGTTTTCTGGTTTGAAACACCGTTGAAAGGAGGGGGGACATTTTTTTCCACTTTAGCTTGCTAACAAGTCAGTAGGCTACGATAACTTTCATGAGATAAGAGTTGGCGCAATCCTGCCGTTATAATGAGTTTCTTTAGTTTTGGACAAAGTGCAGAAATCGATGTTGTCCTGAATGACGCCGAAACGAGGAAGAAGGTTGAACACAAGACTGAAGATGGGAAGAAAGACAAATACTTTCTTTTCTACGACGGTGAGACAGTCAGCGGAAAGGTGAACGTGACGCTGAAGAACCCCGGGAAGAGGCTGGAGCATCACGGCATCAAAATTGAATTTGTCGGCCAAATAGGTGGGTTCAGGTATTGGTCATACAGGAAAACACATGTTAACTATTCAGTTCTTCTAATCAGAATCAGAAATACTTTAATAATCCCAGAGGGAAATTACTATGGAAGACAAGCAAAGCTCATTCAGTGAATATAAGCTTCACAGCGTCAGGCTTTAATGCATTGTATTGGGTTTTTATTGAGAGATCATTTGTTTTTGTGTCTCTGAACAGATTTATTTTGAAATCAATGATTGAAGATTTAAAGTTCTTAGCAAAATAGCTCTAATTCTGCCAGCTAAGTTGGTGGTCATCTGTGAATGATGATTTAAAAGCTTACTGGTTGTATTTTGGGCTGCTCTGATGCACTGTCCCTCAGTAGGTGAACTTCCTCCTCATTTCCAAATCGTTGGCAACATCTATCAGTTCTTTCTTTCATGTAATTCGCTCCTTCCTCTCCCCCATGACTAGTTTCCTTTTTCTGGAGAACCTAATGTTCCCAAAACTGTATTTTACAAGGTTTGTATTTTTAGGGATTTGCAGTATTGTGTATCGTGACACTTTTTGATTTCTATAGGCCAAATAGTTACATTTAGGTGTATGACTAGAGTACCTTCTTCCGTTTGGTCACTGTGTCCCATGCATCTTTAATGCTGAACTTTTAACAGAACCTATCCATCCATCCATCCATTTTCTGACACGCTTAATCCCAAGTGGGGTCATGAGAGGTGCTGTGCCTATCTCCAGATGTCTACGGGTGAGAGGCGGGGTATACCCTGGACAGGTCGCCAGTCCATCGCAACACAGAGACAAACAGGACAAACAACCATTCACGCACACACTCACGCCTAAGGAGAATTTAGAGAAGCCAATTAACCTAACACAGCCTTTTTAGGACTTATTTCCCTATAACATTTGTTTATTATATAGATACCAAAATTATATCTTATTGACCAAAATTGAGAAATATAGCATGACAGAAGTTTTTTGGGGGCATACTATCCAATCATCATAAATAAATGACAAGTTAAAATGCACGTCACATTTTCATGAGTAGAAATCTCAAGCCAAAGATGATCTTTATTCCATAATCTCTGTTTTTAATCTATTGCCTAAAATTCAAAACAATGTCATAAAGTTAAAAGATATATCCTAGGTCTATTATTATTGAAAGGGATTGAGAATGATTAAACATAAAGATTAAAAGTGCATTAAAATAACATGTACCCATGGTCTTTCAGTTGAACTGAAAAAGGTGCCTAAATATGAGCCTGAAAAGTAGTACACAGAGCTGGATGATGATTATTTCTGGAGTTTGTCCTACTTATTGTGATGCAAAATACCTTAATGGTGTTTCATTATGCTAACAGGTTGATGTGGATTATGTTACAGCTAGGAGGCTTGTCCGTAATCACTAGGTTTAGTTTTAACATGTGTCAAATGCCTTTTGAAAGTGAAGGCATCATTGGGTCAAGGCTATAGTCAAACCTGGACTGATGGAAGCACCTCATGCTAGAGATAACATAGCTGTAAGAATGGGGATAGACCAGATTATTTATTTTTTTTGTATACTGTTTATTTTTTGCTATAAAAATTTTTTTTTGCTTGCATTTACAATCTTGTCAGGCACACAACTGAATTTATTTATTTGTCCTGAATTGGTAACGCTCTATATGACAGAGAGACTGAATAATGAATCTGAATGTGGATTATTGCAATATCTCTTTCTGTATGAAATAATCTGAAAATAATCCTGTTTCTAAGACTGTGTTAGAGCTGCAAGCTATATTACAATATATTCCAAGTAGTATGACTTTTAATTTTCATTCAAATGTCGAATTTGCCCAGTTTGGGCAGAGATTCACTTCACTCGGCAGCATCTGCTAAGACTGAACACAAATGTTGAGGTTGTGGAAAATACTTAAGATAACAAAATGATGGAAGCAGATAAAGATAATGAGCACACGTTACGCCTTTATTGTTATTTTCTTTCTATTACCAATCTAGTGGATGTTTTGTTGCCTCAACACTTATTTTGGAGCTGCATCTAGAGAGTTATGGATTTAAATTTCTGTTCATGATAACAGAATCAACTATCAAACAGATCAAGAATAATTATAGTGCAAGACTCATCCTACCATTTGGTGAATTTGCATTTTTATAGTTTTGATCTTGTGCATATTTGTAAAAAAATGCCTTAGTCATTCTCTATGCTCTATTTACAATAAGTTATGAAGAGAAATGATTATGTGATTGAATGAAATGTCTACTTTTAGGTGTTAAGTAAATGCAGTTATTTTGCGTGTATATTGTCAAAGTTCATCTAAACCCACTGATCAAATACTGGATGGTACAAAAAAACCCAACTGGAAATGGTGTAAAGTCTTTTCAGTAACATTGATTTATTTAAAGATTTGGGTTTGTTTGATTATTTATGTAATTTATCCCGATTGAATCAGTCTGTAGCTCTGAATCAATTTCTTCAATATGGTGTAATGACTAAGACAGGAAACTCTCTTTAGGGGTTTATTCCTTCAAAAAGTCTTTTATAGTTTTGGTATCAGTTGCTAGTTTTTTTTTATTGAAAGTCCATTTAGAACATGGTCTCTGTATTTATGTACTCGGCTGAATATTAATTACTCACAGAATGTTTGCATTAAGATGTTGTGGACTATTAAGAACATGTCCTTGAGATAATGTGTTTTTTCCCTCATTAGATTCATAACAAACCTTGGAATGATGGATATCCAGACTTTTCTGTATTGCTCCAGAACCTTGCATCCATCTAGTCCACTTTTTTTTTTTCTTTCCCACTGATCTTCTAAAATGTAATGAAAATATGTTTTAATACTATCTTTTGATTTACATTTTTTTTCCAGAGCTGTATTATGACCGAGGGAACCATCATGAATTTGTTTCCTTGGTGAAAGATCTTGCAAGACCCGGTGAAATCACCCAATCACAGACCTTTGACTTTGAGTTCACTCATGTTGAAAAACCGTACGAGTCTTATACTGGCCAGAATGTCAAGTTAAGGTAAGTTTGATCATTCACTCTGCTTTATTGGCACTAAGACTGTTAGAGTCACATTTTAACTTGTCTCTCATGTAGTTAAATGTTTAGTTGAACATTTGACCGCTGACTTCTTTAATCCACTGAAAGCATGCATTTTCAGGTACTTCCTTCGTGCCACAGTGATAAGAAGATTAAATGACATAAGTAAGGAAATGGACATTGTGGTCCACACACTGAGCACCTACCCTGAACTCAACTCCTCCATCAAGATGGAAGTCGGAATCGAGGACTGTCTCCATATTGAGTTTGAGTACAACAAGTCCAAGTAAGAGATTGAGAATAAACAAAAAGATTTACTTTAAAAACACTAAATTCTTTCTTATTTTTAACTCCCATCTTCTAAATAACTGTAGGACTTATTAGCAGTGTCCACTTAACATATTCAAACTGAGTAAAAGAAACCCAATGTTTGTCTTAAAAAGACAGAGTGAGGTTGCTTTGCTATAAAATAGGGTTCTTACTCTGTGTTCTAGGGTCATAGCGTGGCAATTATGGCTAAGAGACAAGTTTTTTGTTTAAATTCCACTGTATATTTTATTAATATCAATGATTGGGGGTTTAGATCTGCCCCCTCCACTGGTCAAATACAGGTATATTTGTAAAAAGGTTGCCTGATCGACGGCATCGTAGAGGTAGGTCTGCCTCTTAAAAAGGCTACCAGCATTATATTAATACAACTGAATGCTGTTCCAAGTTTGACCAAAACGGAGTTGAAGACCAAAGAGTCATTTTTCATCACTGGTGCGTTAGAAGTGAAGTTATTGATCGATACAGGTTATTTTCCCCTCTTTTTTAGGCTGAGACAATTATTTTGACATCAGCTTAACTGGCAGCTGAATGCGTTTATTTTTGTTTTTTGTGAAGCTGATACTTGTTGTTCTTTCTCCATTTGCAAGTCAAAAATAACAGGAGAAAACAAATATTACACTAGTCAATAAAAAAAGAAGAAATATCAAACACAAGATTACGGTGGATAGCAGCTGGAGGGAATAGCGTTTATCTGAAGGGATGGCTGCTCAATTAATGAATGGCGATGCAGATGCTAGAAAAAAAATGCTAATATCTGCCTAAAATATTGTCCAGCTGATGTGTCAGTCTCTCTATTTTTGTTTGTTCATTATCCAATATGGCTGCAACAGATACACTTTTTATACTTACACTTATATACACTTTTTATTTGCATTTCTACCAGTTTTTTCCTCATTAATTCTCTGGAATTCTGTGTTGTGTAAACTTTATCTCTGAATGTGTTCTTTTGAGTGCTTGAAAGCAAAAAATGTTTTGAAACATTGTGTTGGCTTTTAGTGCTTATAGGAACGACACGATTTTAGATTTTAAATTCTAAAAAGTGAAATTTGAAATTTACCTTAATACATTTAAACAAAATCTAAGACATTTTCGGTAAGATGTTTTTCCTTAATAGATCTGCACCCTTTATAACTTTTGAAGGCATCTCTGTACAGCGAATGAAATAATTTTAATGAATTGGTATGTAGTTACTCTAATTTGTTTTGTAACAGATACCATCTGAAAGATGTGATTGTGGGAAAAATCTATTTCCTGCTGGTGAGGATTAAAATAAAGCACATGGAGATTGACATCATCAAACGAGAGACGACTGGCACGGGCCCGAGCGTCTACCATGAAAACGATACTATAGCAAAGTATGAGATAATGGATGGAGCGCCGGTTAGAGGTAACGTTGAATTATTAACGTAGAATTACCTGTGCTACCTTAAAAAAAAAAAAGCTGCCATTTAAACTCAATCAATGCATTTCATCTTTCAGGGGAATCTATTCCTATCCGATTATTTCTGGCTGGTTATGATCTGACTCCAACCATGAGAGACATCAACAAAAAGTTCTCTGTGCGCTACTACCTGAATTTGGTATTGATCGATGAGGAGGAAAGACGCTACTTCAAACAGCAGGTAAAAAAAAAAAAAAGAACAAAGTAAACCGTAGAGAGTTGGCTCAGTCAGATCCTTGCTTTTTAGAAGGAACATTATGATAAGTCAGACTTTTAAGCCAACAAATGGCAAAATAAGAGGTGATAACTTAAACCTCACAGAGGTTTTATGGCACTTTATCTGGAGTGGCATAAAACTGTTTCATGTTACTATACTAAAGAAGGAGCACAGTCGGCATTTATCTCCTGTTCAGCATAGAATTAATAAATATTGACCTAAAAAGTACAGCCGCTCCCCTGCATGGATACAGATTGAATTCAACAATTGATTTCCTGCTGTCCATTAACTTTTCAACTCATGACAACCAAAGTAAGTCATTAATTCACACTCATCAATATGAACCGCTGGTTTATTGAATAATTCCATTGTTCCTTCCATCCATTCAGAGCTTTGGTCATGTTCCATATTCAAAACCTGATCACTTTTAGAAGCATCTACATTTAAATCATTAGTTAAAAAAACACAGAATATTTCAACGCGGAGTCTGGATTAATTGCAGGTAAAATGCGTAGAAATTCATTATAGAAAGAGCAGCATTCAGCATGACTTGTTGCAGCTCCACCTTCTCTGCAGCTATTAGTGGCCATGCCTATGGAGCCTTTGCAGAGGATGCTCCAACTCCTGCCTAAATAACAACCGTCAGCATTCTGATGCATAATACATGAGGCTGCATCACAATAAAGGTTAACCCCTCTCTGGTGGAAACATGGCTGTGCAAGTAATGTAAAAACAGTCTTTAGTTCTGGTAACACAACACTTAACTGTTAGTGTTTTTGCAGGCTGTGAGCAGTAACTCTCTTTTTTTCCCCCCAACTCTTAAAAGTCCCAATTTTGGCCTCTGACCAAGCAGTGATCATTGTTAATCTCTTAAATTCTGATGCGTGTACATAAACATGACGACTAATCCCCTGATGTGTGAAATGTGACAGTCAGTGTCTGATGCAGTTAGTAAACAACGCCAATAAAAAAAAAACGTTAACATTGTTGCAGTGCCAAAAGAAATGGAGTAAAATTTAACAAACAACTCAGGGTGACTTGAAATTGGAAATGTGTGCAAAAATAATATGAATACAAATAAAACCTCTGCAAGTTTCTAATGAACTAAGAGAGAGAGAATACTGAACCTTGTTGGACCATTTTTTTTACCTGAATCAATTAGCATAAGGGCTGCTCAGTGGTACAGTGGTAGCAATGCTGCCAGAATGTTCTGCATTCGATTCCCGGCCCAGAATCTTTCTGCATGGAGTTTTGCATCTTCTCCATGTGCATGTGTGGGTTCTCTCCGGGTACTCTGGCTTCCTCCCACAGCCCAAAAACATGACTGTTTGGTTAATTGGCTTCCCTAGCAATAATAATAATGAATTTTATTTGTAACGCACTTTACATTTGAATTCAAATCTCAAAGCGCTCTAAATTCTCCTTAGGTGTGAGTGTGTGTGCGTGAATGTGTGTCTCTGCGATGAACTAGCGACCCGTCCACGGTGTAACCCGCCTCTCACCCGTAGACAGCTGGAGATGGACACCAGCACCCCTCGCAACCCCAGCAGGGATGACGGGTGTGACAGAAAATGGATGGTGGATGGAACTGGCATAATAGATCAATGCATATTGATTAAAAGGAATTGATGTATTAGAATGACTCAAGGTTCAGAGAGTTTACAAATGAAAGCACTTTACAACTTACAACTTACAAAGTAAAACAGCACATAGGGAAGATGCAATAACATCATTATTTTGCCATTAACATTAAATACATTCCTTCCGACACTCCTAACCTTTAAAAATAAACAGTTTTTCACAGCATGTAAATGACTAATCCTTGTTGTTGTACTAAATTGATCTGCCGTTAAACACTGATGTTTGCACATAAATATTACTGTGCTTAAACATTTTATTTCCACCCTTGCAGGAAATCACACTGTGGAGGAAAGGAGACGTGGTGAGGAAAAGCATGTCCCATCAAGCCGCCATCGCCTCTCAGAGGTTCGAGGGTTCGGCCGCTTCAGAGAGCGCCCTAGAACAGGCTGCCAAGGAGGAGAGCGGGTAGAAAAACCGGCGCCCTCCTCACAGATCGCCGGTATCTGCACCAGGCGGATGACCACCTGACAACTGTGCAAACATCTGGCGAGACAGCTGTGTTACAAGTAGCCGTGCTGGTAAAGCGAGTAATAAAGGGAGGAAAAAAAAACGTGCAGCACACTAATACCGTGTGTGAACTATAAAACAGTTTGCATGAGGCGTTCAGGGTTGCTTCAGGCTCCTTCCTCACACATGCTTTTTGTTATTTTACTGTACAGGAATCCAACTAATCACCTGTCGCATTGTCTGCTGTGTAAGATCACATTCATTACTTTCTAATACTTTTTGGATACATACATTTTCTTTTGCTTTATTGTTTAAAAAGAATGTTCATCCAAGTGAGTCTCTGACATTCCACGTTGAATGAATGAATTCCTACAAGGTCTAAGAAAAAAAAAACTAAAAAAACAGAATCTACTTTGCACTGCTTGATCTCTCTAAACACCTTTTTCTTTTTGCACAAAACACAACCGAAACTGGAATCTCTTGATCCTTTTTGGACAAGAGCTCTGAAGTATGATACAACTTTATTTTTATTTTTCTAACATGTAAATAAGACCAGTCAATCCTGTTAACCTGTCCCAGCTTGTATAGGTTGATTATCCCTTACACCGAGCTACAGAGTGACCTTGTCATGTCCATGTGCTTTACCTCAGCATTCCAGTGGTGTTTCGGAGAAGTGTTTGTATTAGGGTCTGACCGTACGGAGTCATCTGTATCCTCCTCATTAGAGACTTGAAAGTTGTGCCTATGTGTATTAAGCTAATGAAAATCTTCCTGCCTCTAACATGATTTTAGTCTTTTAACCAGAGAAAAATTACAGTAGAACTATCTATCTTTTGCAAAATGCTTATCGATTATTCCTTATTCCCAAACGTCCAATAAATTGATGCCAAATGGAAAAACTTGTTTGTTGCATGAATGTGTGAATTTATTGACTTAAAAATCTATGTGGGGAAAAAGGTGATATTCAAAGTTGGAGCAGTAATTTAAATAAAATACAACTTTTGGTCTGAGGTTTCAAAGTAGCTTTAATGGTAAACTGTCTTTAATCGACCATTACTTTCTAACTAAATTGCACTAGTTTCTAAAGCCAAACTGAAAGCACTAGTATTTCTAAAGTTCAACCTAGCAGGCATCATGATGTTCTAGTCAGCTGCACTCTGGCTAATTAATTAGTTACACCTGTTTAATTGCTTTTTTTTATATCATAAAGCAATTCAGCCGGATCACACGGCTGCTACCCTGCATTGATGCGCATACACTGAGGGACAGCAAACAGCTGAAGCTTGAAGGAAAAGGCAGTTTAACCCAGTTCTAGCTAAGTGTTCCTACTGCACTGGTTTATGAGCGTGTCTCATATTGGTTGCTTTAAAGCACATTATAGCTTTTTAACACTACATTCTGCCCTGTAGTGACACATTAGCATGGGCTCTAGCCGATTAGTAGACCATTTCTATATTATGATTGGAAAAATGGCTGGGCTTTAAACGCCAAACAATTAGCCATGATATATCCATAGTTTAGCCCCTGTGGTACAATTCAACCCTTCATCTATGGATGATGCAGACATTATCTAGGAAATGCTCAATCACAAATGTATATCTTCTCAAATGTAATCTAATTATAATTTTGTTTGCCATCTTCTTTTACTTTCATTTTTATATCACAATATGTAAGCATCCAGCTTTTATTGATTTTAAAATCAGGACACAGTATTTTTAGGGACTGGAATATATATTTTGTTACACTTGTTACAGTCATTGTAAGCGTTATTCATTGTTCAACATGTAAAAAGAAAAATATGGCCCCTAAGTACTTTAAACTTGATAATTTTTGACTAGCAGCAGTTAAAAATGTGTACACAACTGGTTTAATAAATAGTATGGCCCAGATGTCATGCTATTGCATCAAAAACTCAAGGGTGTCAAATACCAATGCAAGCAGCTCGCCCTGGAACCCAATGAAGTCCAGGAACATGTGGCTGCTGTATGCAGATGAATGTTGGTGTCTTGTTTCTATTAAAGAGATTTGGAAAGGATTTCAAGACACAGCGCAGACAAAACAGTGGAGTGTTGCTGTTATCAAAGTGTCAGCGGGTATTACTGCTGATCTGCGGGCTGACATTCAGGTTATTAAATGTTAATGCAGAGAGACAAAGGGGCTGCTGGATAACGTAGAAGAGAACCTGTGTTCCAACAGAACAATGCAGCAGAGAGATTTAGCTATGCTCTGAATTGTCTTGTCATGAGCTGTACCAAGCCTGATGAGCACATGTTCCAATGATTGCAGGAAGGACAGCCATTCTTTGAAATGAGATCAGATAGAAGTCCTAGGTAATGAAAGGGTATATTATGGACGTCACCTCTTCCAATAAGTAATTTAATGTGCTTAAAAAAAATAAATAAAAATTTTTGTGTTTGGCTTCAAAGCAAAATGTGATAATTAAAAAAGGATGAGTGCCCCTCCTATGTAATGGTATATAACCTTTAAATGCCTCCGTCCTTATATTAACTCCAGAGGGCGTGTCTTTAGGGGTCAGTCCTCAAGGGAAACATCTAAAACATGCAGGAAGCCATGCACACTCACACCTAAGGCCAATGAAGAGTGGCTCATTTATGTAAAACCAATGCCAGACTATCTAAAAAATCAATATGTGCAGTTGATGAATCTGCACAAAGGTCCTGGCCAACAATTCTTTCTGTAAGGTATATGTGCTAACACCTGCACAAACAGGCATCAATAAAAGAAAGCATGTATACAAATGTAGAGTCAAACATAATTTTTGCTGAAAATAACCTCCATATTTCAATCATTGTGAATTTGCATACGATTCATGTGCTTCTTCTCATCCAATAAGTAATAGATCATTGGAAGAAAACCTTACTTAGCCTTACCTTGCTTTACTTCCTACCCAGACACTTGATCTCTCGTGTTTCAGATGAAGAATGACCCTCTAACCAGGCACAACCCTCATCAGAGAAGTCAGTAAGTTCTCCTGGAGCCAAGCCTGCTGGCTGAGCTCTGGCTCCAATGATAGAGCATCACCTACAGGAAGGGACATCAACACCAGGTGCCTGGGAAAGGCAGGCTGATTCCATGCATTTTAAAATTTTAAATCTTCACATCATTTCAACCTTAAAGTACAAATTCAGATTGTCTCTCCCAGACACCAATAAAAAAACAAACAAAAACATGGTCAAAAGAGAAATGTGGCACTCTACTTAAGAACCAACGGTTGTTAAAAGAACAACCTAAAGCTCCACGGATGCCTTATTTTCCTTGTTTAAAAATACATGACTCAGCAAGAAGAGTCGTCCTCCCCGATGTAATAATACACAACTTGGTGCAGCTATTGCTGCATTTTTCATCATCACTTCCTGCCATGCACACAGCAGAAACTTAACAGATCAGCATTGTGCAAAGCAGTTCAATTCAGAATAGTCACTGAATTGAGACCATTCCATGATCTGAATGGTTTAAATAATAGGTTTCTTATTTGATGGGCAACTAAAATAACTTATAAAATTAGTTTAACAGAAATATACAATATCTTTAACAGTCCCACTCAGTTTGCATCTAGTCACCATATTTCACTGTACTAACACATCTGACACTATGGGCCGGATCTATCAAAGGTTTGCGTGTATTAAAACGTGAGCTATTTCACTGCGCACGCTAAAAAATGTAAAAACTGATCTATCAACAGCGTGCTAAAAGGATTTGGTCTTTAAAACGTGCTAAATAGCGCCTCTTATCTATTTAGTACTTTTTCTGCAATGAATATGCAATATGGGGCGTTTACACGCTAAAGTGCGTCTTGTGGGAGGAGAACATGTAAATATATTAATTTAGCACTCGCAAAGTGATTTATCAAACCTGAACGCAATTTTGCTAACGGTATCTGACTCTATATTTAACACGTTTCAAAAGAAGGTGCAAATGGTCTGTATGCGTAATTGCGCACACATGGCAGCGGTTATTGTCGCAAGAAGGAGAAATGGAAATGGAAATAAAGCAAGGAGACGCAGAGAACGCATTTTTTCACTCCGTGTGAATATTTTTGCAATGAACGAGGAAACGATCATCAAAACATATCGTTTATCCAGCATTGCCATTTTGGAGCTGTTGGGGGAACTCCGAATGGATTTGGAGCCAGCCACAAGGAGGACCCACGCAATACCAGATATCACAAAACTCCTTGCAACATTGCACTTTTTTGCATCTGGGTCATTCCAGCGTACGGTTGCAGCGAGAGCTGGGATCTCCCAATCTCGTTTTTTCAGAAGTGCTGTCCGACGGGGTCGGGGTTCTCCCCCTGCGCCTGTGGAGCAACGTACCAAATGCTGCGGGGATCTCATCCACAGTCACAGGCCAATACAAAACACCTGTTTTTTTTTTGTTTTTTTTTTACTGCAGCACATACCACCTTAGGGAATAAAGGTTGCCAATTTATATATATATATATATATATATTTACTTATTTATTTTTTTTGTTGGGGGTCACTGTAAGATTTAAATTTCTTAATGCACTAGTTTGTACAGACTACAAACTACTTTGCCGCAAACCACAAAACGCGCAAAACCATCATTTAAATAGGGCGTCTCCAACAGTTTTGCACCTGCCACCAGTTACGCAATCACTCTTGTTAAATCACCCGCAAACCATGGTTCAGCCCCTCGCGCAAAATTCCAGTTTGCGAGCGCAAATTACTGCACGCAAAATTGGATCTTGATAAATCCGGTGTAGGTACCAGATTGACTCGGGCTGCCAGATTGACTCGGGGGCCTGCGCCTTTTGATGACGTCACAATACATAATTGTTTTAACGTTTGCACAATTGCGCAAAACATTTTGATTGGTCTGGACAGCTTACTAAAGTAATTATAGCGGGGTGTAGGTTTTATTCGAAAGCGGGATTGCTGTTTGTAAACGGACAATTTTACGAAGACATTCTCCATGGTCCCTGCGCCTTCTGATGACGTCACCGAATTCGCCATGGGCCTTGCGCCTCCCGATGACGTGACATTATGGCAATGCCACTCAAACAAACTACATTGAGCCCGCGGTCTGCATTTGTAACGAGAATAAATTCAGGAGAATGAAGCTAAAGGGATACAAAAAATAAACTTGTAATATTACAAAACCAAAAATACTACGAATACAAAGTATATTCAGAGATTAAAGTCCCTCTGATACTGTTTAAGTGACTGAGAAACTGCAGATTTGCCACATTTAAGATGGCGGACGCTCTGACGCATCTCAAAAGGCGCAGGCCCCCGAGTCAATCTGGCAGCCCGAGTCAATCTGGTACCTACACCGGCCCTATGTGTATCACCCAGCTGTACTAAAAGGAGGAGCTAAGATCTCAATAAACTAGAATGTACTCGAATAAATATTTTAGTTATTCCATTAGAAATAAATGCACTCTGTTGTCTGCCCTGCTTTCTTTACTTCAATTACTGCATCAATGCAATGTGACCAACAGGCAGCTTTAGCTTACTCTCATTTGTTAGGTTTGATGCTGCTCATCTACAGTATTAACCTGACAACAGCCAGATGCATGTCTCGCTCCGCCTACTGTAGCTCCACTGGAGCTGGGCGGAGCGAGACATGCATCTGGCTGTTGTCAGGTTACTACAGTATAACTTGATAGCTAAATTTTCCCTTCAATTCAACTTTATGTTAAAATGCTTAAGTACTCAAGCATGATCAACCAGTCTCTCTTTAATAAAAACATGATATTTGCCCTCATTATAGAGGGTGTCACTGTCAAATTAGCAGTTTCCTCCATTTTTATGTCGGCCATAGCAGAAATTATTCCACTTTATAAATAATTAAAGCATAAATTGTGTATTTATTTGACTTTTAGGATGACATACCCACATTAAAAATATTTTTATTGGGATTCTATGGTCTTAAACCTCTTGAAAAATTGATTATTACTGTAGCTGTAAGCCCCATTATCCTTTATATCCTGTTTTTTTTCCTCCTTTGGCTTCTATTTAATGTCTTTTATGCAATGGTTTAATCTATTCCCACAAAAGAAAGCTAAAAAACAAGTGATTCTGAGTCATAATAAACAAATTTATTATCCTAGAACATGTGAAATTTCCAAGAGGCCCATTTCACAGTAGTGGGTTGATACAGCCAGTGATTTTATTGGGTCATGAATCCCCTCTTCACAGCGGTTCTTTGTCCTCCAGACTCAGGATGAAGTCAAACTCCTCTACAGAAAACGGATAAAAGACAACAATCACAACCAGCCTTGGACTACAAAATAAAACAGCGTCTGATTCATACAGACCTGAGGTTAGTGGCTGAACAGAGAGCCTGGCTCTGGTAAACAGAGCCATATCCTTCAAAGGTCCTCCGTTGGTGCGGTGCTGGAGGTGGTATTTCTTCAACTCCGAAAGAGGAAGGAAACGCTTCATCATTCTTTGAAACTGAACATCTACCTGAGGAATAAGGGGATCAGCTGTTAAACAGGGCCTTCATTAGCAAACACTAAATAGATCAGGTTTTTAATCTACCATGCTCCACTTGGGGTTGTCTGGCTTGCTGCTTGCATCATAATGGACATCTTTCTTGTCAAACTGAGTGTGGTCCACATAGGCTTCCTTCACAATCTGATCCAGGAAACAAGAGCTGAGCATCAAACCAACAATGCCTTCCAACCGTATCGACATAGTTTCAAAGCAAAAAAAGTGCAGGTGAAATGATGCATGGCTTTTAATGTTTATTAGCGAATTAAAATCTGAGAAGCCTGCAAATAGTGTGGCATGTGCAGCCTGCTCTACCTGCATGTTGCTAAAGGGGGGTAAGCTTTGAACTGACAGTGCTATGAAGCATCCTTTGTTCCTGCATTTTTAACGCACACGAAAGCAGAGGCGCACTTACTACTCTTAAATCAGTAAAAAGTAAACAATTTGGATCATGCATATGTGGTGTTCTGCAATTCAATTAAAAGATAAAAACACGAGTATAGATATAGTTTGGTGTATAAACTTTTATCAAATCAGTATTTTATGTCCCCAGTTATTAGAAAAACAAAATACAGTGAATTTATTGTGAATCGACCAGCAACATCTAGTGAAGTAGAAGTAAAGTTATTGATAAGTCAATTAATAATAAGTGAAGAAAAACTTATAATTAGATAAATTATTTGCCCCAAATGATTTTTACTGTGCTGTTTACAAATTAAGCAAAGCATTGTAAATGAAATAAATTATTTTGCGAAGGAAAGTAATCATCTAAATAGAGTCAAATTAAAGTAGCAGTAATTCATAGAAATCCTCAGCTTAATATAAAAGCACAAACATGACTGATTTAGAACATATAAGCTCCCTGCAATGGTTCCATTTCCCTCCATCTTCCCTGCCGCCCTATGAAGAAAAGCATCGACACAGCGTGATGCTGCAATCAGTGTTCCAGTGTGTGGGTTGTGTCCCGATACGCTAGTTTAGCATCACACATTGGATTATGAAGGTCTGAAAATTTTATTTTTTTTGTCTCATCAAATGCCCTCATCCCTTACATGACCTTTCGGCAAAAGAGCAGATTTTTCTGGTCAACAGATGCTGCCACCTGAGCCGGGAGGCGCTGCAGCTCCTCTAGTGTTATGGGTGTTTTCTTAATGTTTGAGGCCTTTAAAGAACAGTTGCTTTTATTCTGGGATTAAATAACACCGAAGCAAAGCTTAGGGGTACCGGAGAAAAAAAGCCCAGTCGGCCACTCACACTGAGCCTGGTTCTGCTGGAGGTTTCTTCCTGTTAAAAGGGAGTTTTTCCTCTCCACTGTCGCTATAAGCATGCTTAGTGAGAGGGATGGCATGCGAGTCAATGAGTCGATGCAATCAACTGGTTTTCATTAGTAGAAAACTTTGAATCAATTTGTCCGTATGATCTGGTGAACTGTAAAGTGCCTTGAGATGAAATGTGGTGTGAATTGGCACTATATAAATAAATTGAATTGAATATAAATGCATGCCTCACTTTGTAATGATTCATAAAATCAAGTATGACCTTCCTTTTATATCTGAATTATGCATTACCTTGTGTTAGTCTATTATCCGAATACAATAAATTTGAGTTTCTAATTGTGATGTGAATAAATGTGAAAAGTTTAAGGAGTCTGAATACGTTTGTTAGACTCTGCATTTATGCTTTAATGAGGGAGGAAGGACTCACTGTCATGACTCCAGCAATCCCCGGCTCCTTACAGTTGCTGTGGTAAAAAAAGGCCTGCTGCCCCTCTTTCATCTGTCTCATAAAGTTACGAGCCTAAAGACAAAGAGCAAATTTCCACACATCATGTAGAGTTATTTATAAAAAGACGGTAAAGATAAATCATCAAGTCAGCTTTCTGACCTACCTGATAGTTGCGGACGCCGTCCCAGCAACCAGTCTGATCGGGCAGAGCCTTCAGGTCCTCAATGCCGAACTGCAGAATAAAGCACGGTGGTTAGTCGCTCTAACGAAAACCTTCAACTTCACCGTTCCTGCTTCCTTTACCTTCACATCAATGCCATTTTCAAAGCGGCTCTCAGGCTCAGACTTCATCAGCCAGCAGGTGAAAACTGGAGAGCCTGCAGACTCAGAAACCTCTGCAGTGTTTGCAGCTTTTCTCTTTCTGCTGGCCGCAGAGAGGCTTTCATTATCATCAGTCTTGTCTGCAATGTTCAAACTTAGAAAGTAAGATAACCATAATCACAAGAGTAAAATAATTTATCAAATTAATATGGTTTGGTCAGTGATAAGTAAAGGAAAGACAAAAGCATTTCTCATAACCTCTAAAGGATTTATAAGAAATGCATGTTATATGCATTTCTTATAGGCAGGGGAGCAGAGTTTGGTGTGACATACCTGTATTTGGGGATGTTTTACTCACTCTGGTCCTTTTCTTTGGAGGCATCTCAGAGTCTGTAAAGATTTAAAGAAGGATTTAGTATAATTGAATGCACTATGTACAGGGCTGTGATTCCCTGCTTTATTGTTACATTTTCTACATTTCAGATCTCAAACAAATCATATTAACACAGAAAACATTTGTCAATAAAATAAAAACAAAAAACCCCACTAATTCCCCTTTCTGTGTAATAATAACCCAGGATGATAAACATAAAACATGTAGGACAGAAAAGATGTAAAGCAGCATAAATAAATAGTATCATCACTGAACTGCACTAGTTAATAATATCCCCATCAGTCAGATTTAAAAATAAAAACAAAGGCTGTTGGATTCAAAAACATGATGGCAAGTTTTGTAACATGAAAACCAGATGTTAACATAAATCGAATGCAAAGACAAAACACACTCTGTCAACCAGCAACTATACACTTTTTAGTTCCTGCTATAATTTTAAAACAAACTCCCAGTGTAATATATAGACAGACAGAATAAACTCTGATGTTATACCTTCCTGAGTGGTAAGTCAGACAGGCCTTCAAATCCCGCGAAAAGCCCCACAACACGTGACGTCAACAAAATACCTTTTCAGACACGTGGGATATGTTGCGTTCAGTGTAATTGGGGAAAAAAGGCTGTAAATTAATGTAAAGCTAAAATTTAAATATACAACATGTATCAACTTAAGTAAATTTCTGCTAATCCTATTTTGTACAGAAACAATATGCTCCATCATATTTCTTTAGTATTGTTTAACAAAGTTCAATTAAACACTAAAGTTTTAGAGCATTTAAAAACCCATTAGTTCCGGATGTCTGACAGAATGCAACACTATAAAGCCAATGTTTTTTTAATGGATTACACGCAAGTAAATCTGATTATGATGACTGCTGGCTCATGCCACCATCAGCGAGCACAGCGCACGTACTGCTATAAAGAGGTACAACTTCCCATCGTGCTTTAAATGCACCACAGTGCAATTGGTTTAGTCCTCTGTGGAGATTTTTTAAAGTACTTTATTTTATGTTGATTACTTACAATGCATATTAATATTTAGAAATCATAATACACGCATTGCTGTGGTTTACTATACTGTGGAAAAAGGACAGGGCTTGAAGAAGGACGAACAATTGTATAAGAACTACATTACCCAGCAGCCTGCTGAGGAGCAGGTGCGCACGATTTGTCAACCGGGGAGACAACAACCACTGAGAGATGCGGACGAATTTCCTTAAACGATAAGATTTTCAAATAGACACGTGTTGTTTTGTACTGTTAAATTTATTGAAACTCTTTAAAATTTTGATGAAATGAACCCTAAATAAACCAGGAAACGTCATTTTATTTGCGCCACTACTGCCTAAATTATGCAGAATTTCGAAAACGAATAAAATTTCACGGACCCCAGGTATATAATAATTCCAGTCTGTATTTTACTCTGCATAAGACCTCTAACAGTTCATTTGATTAGTATTTGGTCACGCAGGCCGTAACCTCCTGTCAACTGAAAAATGTTGCTCTGCGAACATAAACTCCTCCCACGCACCGTTTCCTACAGCACCGGCTGACTGTTAAGGAGCGCACCCTGTGTTGTAACAGCGGCAGTAATCATGGCTGCCATCGGACCTCTACCGAGACTAGCCCGGCTGGGATGTAACCTGTGTCGGAACCACCGCTTGGTTCTTAACAGAAACTCTTCGAAACGAGGAATAGCTTCATGCATTGACCGTAAGTCTGAAATATTGAGAGCTGCGAGGTTATTTGTTTCTATATTGTAGCATCTCAACACAGCAGGCTGTGAACTGTTGTAACTTTGGAAGCTAACACGCTTAACATCACTTCATCAAACGTTTTACCGAAATAGTGAAAAAGAATGCATTTTACACCCAGTCATCGCGCAGCTGGCTGCCATTGGTTAGTTTTGTAACCGTGGCCCTCCAGTGGCAAAGCGAAGGAGACTTCACGCCCCTAAACAAAGCCCCGCCCCCTCCTCTCATGCTGCATCAGATTTAAAACAGCAGTTGCTTGAACAGAGGTGTAAGAGAAGAGGGCCACTGAAAATATTAAAAAAAGTTTAATGATTTTTACATTTTCTTTCAGTATAATATGAGAAAAAAGTCAGAATTCTGACCTTTCCCCCTCATACTGAAATAAAAATGTAAAAGGGATGTAAAAATCAGGTAACTTTTTTGCTGATGTCAGTTTCTGATTTGTTGTCCTTATTTAGCTGTCAGAATTCTTAGACTAAAGTCAGTATTCTGAGAAAAAAAGTCAGAATTCTGAGAAAAAAGTAGAATGTCTCACTCAAGAATAGCACCACTTCAACATATTTTTACTTAAGTAAAAGTAGAAGAAATCACCCAAGAAATCACTCAAGAGGAAGTGTAAAAAGTATTTGGTACAATGACTACATAGTAACTGATCACAACAGTAAGAAATGTCTTATAACAAAATATCAGATTCGGGCAATAATAAACAATTCCTAATCTATTTTTCAACATAAATATGAAAACAGTCCCAACACTAATGAATAGTGTTATCATGGTGTAAAGTATCTTCAGTGATGATATTGGTGAATAGTTTTGTCTTAAACTTTAACTGTGGTGAAAACAACCATGTGCTTAATTCAGTGTATTTACTCACAGTCAGTAGGCTAACCAGGAATTATACTCGAATAAGAGTAGTGATAATTCTGATAATTAGTAGTGCACTGATTTATCAGCTGGCTAATTGGTCGCCTTCAATTTTCTTAATTTTGGGAGATTAGCAGGGTTTAGGCGGGTCATTAAAAATCTTTAAAAGTCATTAAATTATTATTGTTTAAATTAAGGCATTAATTGGCATTAAAAAGTATTAAATGCGATTATTGTCGCATTTAAAATGCTTTGTTAAAAAAAAAAAAGTTTATGAAAACAATTTCATCAGATATATTATATTGCTATATATATTTGCGCGGAACTGTTTCAGATTGATCATAAAGCCGTATGTTTGGAAGAGAAGCTCGAGGCGGAGAAAATTGTAGAGAATGGGGGAAAAATGCAAATTTCAACAAAACTTGCTGGAAAACAAGGAATTCGGGACATGGCTGCAGCCTGTCGACCGATATTTGTTTATGGCATTAAAATTATTTCTAAGAACATTATAAGAGCATTAAAAAGCATTAGATTAGAGTAACTCATTGTTGTTTAAACCCTGATTACTGATCACCCGATACTTGGATGAAAAAACGTTCTTTTCCACCTATCTGATCTACCTCTGTAAAGGTCTGAAAAATCACTCACTGTAAGGACCTTAAACTTTCATTTATTTATTATTATTATTATGTCACTGTTCAAGATCCGGAACCGGTGATATACAGAAACCTGTAATCGGTGCACCCCCACCAATGATATTATGACTTGTGTAAAATTTGTAAAGTTTTTTTATTTGACAAAACGTTGCTCAAGTGAATGCAACTGGCTTTTACCCATCTTTGCTTCTCAGTCTAATATACTTCTAACTGTCTCATCAATTCTGTCTGAAAAATGGTTCCTGCATCATTTAGGTTCACTTTGGTAGGAGTTCAGCATCTCTTATAAACAATGTAATAAAAGTGCTTCGTTGGTGTCCGATGTGTCTCTCTGTGAACAGCTTCATATGGACTTACAGACGAGCAGAAAGAGTTTCAGAAAGTGGCTTTTGACTTTGCAGCCAATGAAATGGCTCCACACATGGCAGAGTGGGACCAAAAGGTATGTTTGCAATTTTTTTTCTCCTCACGCTTCCATTAAGGCTCAACAGTTCAGCTGGTACACAACCTGGGAAAAAAATCCACTTTAAGTCATGTCTACTCTTCTTTGTGTGGTTTTTGTATTTGTGATTCACTTGTTTCCTACAGAGGGTTAAATATCTTACATTTATCATTAAAAGTCTGATTGGATTATACATTAATTTCCCAGGTTGTATTTCATTTAGAAAGCTATTAGTAAAGTATTATTCTTATAATTTAAGGAATATGTTTCATAGTGATCAACAATCACAATTGAGTTTTTCAAATTCAGAATTCAAACCTTGGAAATATGAAATGAGTGTTTATAAATTCTGACCAAAGCTATAAATGTTTAAAATAAGTAACTATTGTCATAAATGTATTTTGTAGTGATATTACTGCTATAGTGATATCACTACTATATGCCAACCAAAAAAAGCTTATCTTTTCCATCATAACATATTTTTATCCTCGTTCTTTACTCTCTTATCTTAAGAATACGGGACTTTATAGGATTTATTGTTTAACATGTGGTTGTTCTTGTTTCCAGGAAATGCTCAATTCTGCTGTCCTGGATTTGTTTCCATCACAATGAAGAAAAAAAAAGTCTTTCACAGCATTTTCTTATTCCTCCCCATTTCTCCCACAGGAAATCTTCCCAGTGGAGACGATGCGGAGAGCTGCCCAGTTAGGATTCGGGGGCATCTACGTCCGGCCAGAGGTCGGGGGGTCGGGCCTCTCTCGTCTGGACACATCCATCATTTTTGAGGCTCTGTCCACAGGATGTGTGAGCACCACAGCTTACATTAGCATCCACAAGTATGGCTCATTTTTTTTTAAAGAGATGCTCTATGGGTAAGATATTATCTTAAAGATTAACTGTAAAAAATCCTTTTCTCCTGCAGCATGTGTGCCTGGATGATTGACACCTTTGGGAACGATGGGCAGAGGGAGAAGTTCTGCCCTGACCTCTGCTCCATGGAAAAGTTTGCATCTTATTGTCTGACTGAACCAGGTCAGTGTCTTTGCTCAATGTTTAAAGATAAACACATAAGATAAAGTAGATGAAGTTTTTAAATATCTACTGTTGCCATGGACGTAGAGGGATACAGAGATTAGAGCTGTGATGCTTCATTTCAGGCAGTGGCAGTGATGCTGCTTCTCTCCTCACATCTGCTCAGCGGAGAGGGGACCATTACATCTTAAATGGCTCCAAGGTAATTTTGATCAACTCTCACTCAGTGGATCACTAAGGTAACCATATAATTTGACCCTCTTCTGCACTTTTTGTTGTTATGAAGATGGATTATATTTTTGAGATTGAGATTTCATCTTATAGGATACAGCGAAGAACTGCATAACTTTGACATAGCAGGAAGCAGGGTTCTTCATGTTTTGCACATTGTTGGATCTTTGAAGAATTTATTTTAAAATGATCATGTGAAGTAAGTATTTGGTCAATAACAAAAGTTCCACTAAATACTTTGTAGTATAACCTTTGTTGGCAATGACAGAGGTTAAGCCTTTCCTGTAAGTCTTCTGCAGGTTTGCTCTGTATCTGGTATTTTGGCTCATTCCTTCATGCTGATCTCCTGTAGAGCGGTGAAGTGTGTAGGCTGTTGCTGGGTAACATGAACTTTTAATCCCCCCCCAAATTTTCTATGGGGAGGTGATAAGCCAATTCACAACCATGAGATGTTTTTCTACGGAGCCACTCATTGCCACTTCGTTGCCTCAGCAGAATGTTTGGGATTGATTTCAGGCTGGCAAAACCAGCCAGGTTCCTTCTTCAGTGCTATCTCTAATGGAGGGAGGTTTTGGTTTAAGGCCTCATAATACACGGCCTGCTCATTCTTTCCTCATCATGGATCAGTTGTTCTGCAGAAAACCAGCACCAAAGCATGATGTTTCCACTCCCATGCTTCACAGTAGGTTTGGTGTCCCTGGGATGCAACTCAGAATTCTTTTTCCTTCAAACACCGGGAGTTGAGTTTGTGCCAAAATGTTCTATTTTGCTTTCATCTGACCAAAGGATGTTATCCTAATTCTTTCCCTCCGTCCACGTGGCTCTCTTGGTAATCTTCAGATGGACCTGGACATGTACTGGTGTAAACAGGGGCCTGTAGTGTGTTCCACATGGTAACCTCTCTGCACAGCATTCATTAGGCTCCTCCTTGTAGTTCTGGGATTTTTGCTCACCTTATCATTTTGACCCCACAGGATGAGATCTTCCATGAGGAACCAGATGTTATATGCCATCCATTTTCTTCCAATGGCTCCCATAGTTCATTTAATCTCACCAACCTGCTTGCCTGTTGTAGATCAACTCTTTACAACCTGGTGCAGGTTTACAGTTTTCAACCTGGTGTCCATCAACAGTTTTTTGATCTAGGTCTGAGTCTGAGGCCTGAGCCAAATAACTCAAATAGCTCAGCTTAAGCCAAGGCTGAAGTGTGTCAGCGGTCGCCATGATAAGTACTCTGAAAGTTGCTGGCAGTAAGGAAGGATAGGAGGTAGGATAAGGAAGCAGGATGCTTCCTAGCGCCTGTTAATTTAGCATAGGGACCTTCTGATGTTCCTCGCCACCACTAGAAGCTGTAAGGTCACTCGCATTCCATTGCATGACAGGATGATTAGGCAAACCCACATCAGAGTTGAACAAAAATACATTATTTCTTCCAGTGTAGTCTATCTGACACATTAATGCACACAGCTTCATATGTTTTTGGTTGTATAATGTAGAGCTTTGGCTGTTTGCTATATACGTTTGACATTGGGCTGAGATGATTGATTGTAACTTTTTCCCGAAGGCTATATTAAGAGTTTGATGTGTGTTTCATGTGTGTTCTCGTCGAATAATGACATTCGTAAGACCTCAGGCTCCGGTTTAGCACAGCAGCCTGGAGTTCCTTTCCTACCCTGGAAAGAGTTTTAACTGTTGACCCTGTGAAAGGTGAATGATTGCAGCGGGGAGCAGGAGGTAGGGATTGGGACTGATTGTCTGAGACTGTGGACAGGCCTCAATTATATATATATAGAGGAGTTAAAAAAAATATCATTAATAAAGAAAACGATTGGAGGACAGAGACTTCAAGAAGAAGTAACAGGTCTCTTCGGACAGATGATGACTGCTTTTCACTTCCCGTTAGTCACATTACTCTGCCTCCCTGCAGGGTGCCTGCACCATCTTTATTTGTCGCTGCTGTCAGATAGTGACAATAATAATGGTAATAATATTAATTGAACTTTATTGAACTCGCATTGGAGAAATTTACCTCTGCATTTAACCCATCCCCTTTATGCCCTAACCACTACGCTGCCACTCCCCTAGACAACAAATCCCATGATGCTTTGCGAGGACAGCTCTCCAGGATGTATCTGCCTGTCTAGTGACCATGGATGATCACTACTTTTCAATGTGCATTGTGAGAAATGCACTAGACATTCGGACACTCATCTAAAATGAGGTAACCACTATATAGTGATTAGGGTGGACATTCAGACACAACCTGTATTAACTGTTACTATAGATCCAAGTTTTTTTTTCTTTCAAGGAATTCCTCCTAAAATATGCATGAAAAAATATGCATAACAGAGACAATTATTCCACATCCTTCTGGTAGTTGCAAGAAAATGCTAACCTTTAATTGTAGGATGCCCTATCCTCCGACAATGGGACAATGGATAATAGTCTATATAATTGGAAGAACTGATTAGAAAATGTCAACTACAAATGGACTTGTTTAACAAGATAGAAACTGCAGACATTTAATGTGAAAATATGAAATGTCATATTAACTACTCATAACCATGCATGTGCTAAAGGTATAGTGGATGATTTTTGCGAATTTAGGAAAAGACCAGCCCTCACCTCTTAAAAAAAACTAACAGAAAAATACAAATGCACAGCCCTGTACCTGCTCCCAAGAGGGAACGCCTATTAAACACGTGTTACAGTGGGATTATTGCAATTTTTCCACTATGTCAGACTCATCACAGGTAAGTGAAACTGGGGACGAGCGCGTAGGATGGCCTTACGTAAACCATTTAGCAGAATGATTGACAATTAGGAGGACCACTTCTTTTGATGATCCAGCCAGAAAAAAAGATCCTCTGCTATACATTTAATAAACTGAAGTTTGAAAAAATCTCTTGGCCAAAACTTCAACTTCAAAATTTGCTCCTTTGTTGTTCTGTCACAAAAACTCCCAGTACTTGTACTCCCAGAAATTTTTGTTTTTAATGTGATGAAATGTTGGGGGGAAAAAAGTTAAAAGTATGAGGGAATTTGCAACTGAACATATGCACTTTTGTAAATGCTTGTGTTTATAACAGTAGTGCCTAAAATCTGTTTCCTCCTGACTATTTTTTTCCCCAGGCATTTATCAGTGGTGGAGGAGACACAGATGTGTATGTTGTGATGTGCAGGACAGGAGGTAAAGGACCTAAAGGAATCTCATGTTTGGTGGTTGAGAAGGGAACACCAGGCCTCAGCTTTGGCAAAAAGGAGAAAAAGGTGCAGTCTGCTGATGCCATTATTGTGTATTGTAGTTTTCCAGTTATCCACTAGATGGCAGATATGATCCAGCATGTGTGTTTATCTTCCTCTCCAGGTGGGCTGGAACTCTCAGCCTACCAGGGCTGTAATATTTGAGGATTGTCCTGTTCCAGTGACCAACCGGCTGGGCGATGAAGGGCAGGGCTTCAACATCGCCATGAAGGGCCTGAATGGAGGCAGGATTAATATTGGTGAGGAAGAAAATATTGTGGAAAAAATTCGCACTACTTTGCTTTTATTTATTTTTATTCTCAAAATACAGAGTATTTATATTGTAAAAAAAACTGTACAGTACAATACTCTATTTGGTTTATGTTACTCTGTTATTTTGGTACACTTATCTAAGGTGCACATTGTGTGAGCACTTCTGCTATAACCTTTGCTGCTGTAAGCACCACAAGTTCCCCATTGTGGGACAATAAAGGGATTTTCTATTCTATTCTATGAAGTGTGTAGATCGCTTTGCTTAAAACGAAGTGGAATACATTGATATCAGACAATATCACGGTAAAGGTGTCTGTTTAAAGGTAAATCTAGATTCTTCACTTAGAAATGTGAAATGAGGAGTTTCAAAGCAGATGGATTGGAGCTGCTTATTTTTCATTTATTCTTTATTTGAAAATATCTGAAATTTTGTTTAGATTTTTATTGGGTAAATAAAATTATATTTCATGTATTCAGTACGTTGTGTTTTATGATCTTGTTTTTTTTTTTTAAACCAAGTTTGTAAATGGTATTTTCTGTGCAAGAGGACAACCTGCAGGAGGCAGTAGAAGATGTTTGTCACTTCATTGCCACATAAAACCTTAAACAGCCTTTTATTGTTATCAATATCTCTGAATATTAGTTCTTATTTCATTGTAGAAAAATTGAAAATTACAATTTTACATTTATTTAGGGAAAAAAATCCCTCATGCATGATGTGGGTTGACTTACTAGTTTTGTTCTTATTTTTTTATTTTGAGGGGGAAAAAGCCTACCAATGTGTGGATTATAATTTAAAGTAAAAAAGGTCTTCCAAAGTCTCACATCTTAGCTTTTGTCGTATCCATCTAAGGTTTTTTTTTATAGACAAGCTGTCTCCTCATCAGCTTGGAATGTGCCTAATGGACGCAGGTCTTTGCATTAATGATGTGGATACTGTAGCAGAATCCCGAAGTGATAAAAGAGTAATGCTTTCATTCTTCTGCTGCAGAACATTCTTGTTTTTGTAGATATAATAAACCTATCAGTATCTTTAGTCATTGAGGTTCTTTTGCTGAATTCTTATTCTTTGGTAAAAGCTTAAGAATAATTTCATGCTGGTTTATTTTCTCTCTGTTTACTCCATCATCAGCGTCTTGTTCTCTGGGAGCAGCACACGCCTCTGTGCTTCTGGCCAAGGATCACCTGTTGGTGCGCAAGCAGTTTGGCGAGGCACTCGCTAATAACCAAGTAAGCAGCTTTAGATTTCTTAAACACACTAACTAAATAACTAGATTCTTTACTCATGAGCATTTAACTTAGTGTTCCCTGTCTCTTTGCACATCCTGGGTGTAGTTCCTGCAGTTCAAGCTTGCAGAAATGGCCACCAGGCTGGTTGCATCTCGCCTTCTGGTGCGTGAGGCTGCCACTGCGTTACAGGAGAACCGAGCTGATGCCGTTTCCCTCTGCTCCATGGCTAAACTTTTTGTAACAGACGAGTGCTTTAATGTGAGTACAGCGTCTCAACTTCCCACATTACAATCATAACCTTCCAAGTAGCTTATTAGTTTACCCAGACTGGTGTTTAGAGTAAAGGATTTCTGAAAAAAATAAAGATTGCATGCATTCACACAGTAAAATGTATATATGCATTTATTGTCCCAAACAGAATGAAATCCAGTGTATTTGGTGCTTATTATAAGTAAAATTGTGTGTTTTGTAATTCATTACAAAATAGTTTCAACTGAACTTCAAGTTTCAGCTCTTGTCACTGATCCTAACATGAATCAGTTCTGGTCTTTGATTGGACCATTCAGACACAGAAACCGTTATATTGTATTTCTGGCTTTAGTTTAGGCTCCCTGTTCTGCTGGAAGATGAACCTCAGCCTCATTCTGAAGTCCCAACTCTGAGCGGCTGCTTTAAATAAAAAAAAAAAAACCTGCCCACAGCATAATACTGCCATAATACTTATTTGGAGGATGTCTTAGGGTGATGTGGCATGTGTTTGCAGAGCAGCTGTTTGTATACCGAGATTAAATCACACACAAGGTGACTATTTCCTGATTATTCAGCTTCTGAGGAATTTACAGGTGCAATAGAAAAAGGAGGTTGATTACAACCGTATAATACACTTTGCTGCGTAAAGAAAGAAAACCATGTTCTGCATTTGTCTGCCTTTGCAAAACCCAGAAATGTTAGGAATGTAAAGACATTTATATTCCAATAATTGAAAAAAAACGAATGCTTGTTATTTTAGATGGCTCAACGACTTTTTCATTAGTTTTAGAACTATTTCTCCGTCTGGGTCAGTTTGACCTCTTAAAGTCTCAGAAAAACAAAAACTCCTCTTAGCCGAGTTAAACAGCTTTTATTTGTGGTGCAACGGACGAAATGCAAATTTAATATGGGAAGTGGTTTTTGGAATCCAGATAAAATGAAGCTTTTCTGGGTGTTTTAAACCTCTTACTCCAAAACTCTTCATAGATGGAGGAAATATCACTGATTGGTCATCATTCACATACGGGATTATCCTATGGGTCTATTTAGGAAATACTCCTGAACTTTTTACCACAGAGGGTGTTTAGAAATATATATTTTTTTAAATTAGTAATGTAGATTGACGTGCAGCTTTATAGAAAATATTGTCAGTTTCTATGTTTTGTTTTTCTGCAGATCTGCAACCAGGCTCTTCAGATGCACGGTGGCTACGGTTACCTGAAGGATTACGCTGTACAGCAGTTTATGCGGGACATCAGAGTCCATCAGATTCTTGAGGGTAGGTTTATAATTCTCTTTCCTCTATAGGATCTCAGTTTGATTTGTGAGCTGACATAATTTTTCTCCCACAGGAACCAATGAGGTGATGAGGATGATAATTTCCCGAAATCTGCTCACAGAGTCCTGATAAATCGTTTCTGGTGGATGCTCAGTAGATCCTGCATTTGTGGTCTTGATTGATTGTTATGGTTTTGCTGGTCATGAATTACTCCCTGCATCACACCTCTTCTGGTTTTGACAGGAATCATCAGAGAGATTAGTGTAAAGCAGGTAATATTTTTGTAGTAAAACATCAGATCTCTGTTGTGTTTGTGATGAGTTTTCGGGGTGGAAATCAAGATTCTACCTGCTTCTAACACTAGTGCATCGTCTTAGTACACATACGGTTAGACAATTGGTAGTTTGGGAATCACCACCCAAAGGTCAAGCTTATAGTGAAATGTGTAAAATAGACCCTGTCTTTACTTTTTGACATATCTCACATTGTATAACTGATAAAGAGAATTTACATACTATACCATGTATTTAGGAATTGTGCATTTTTCTAAGCTTTGGAAATGAACTATTTCAGAAAACTCTTCTAGAAACCAGAGAAACTTTCTGGGTTTATTTCCCTCCCTCCATTTACACTGAACTTAATAATCTAGTAGACATTGAACTGTGAACAATTCTCCTGGTAGGCGCAACATTTCTCTAAAATCCATCTAAATCTTCAGACTGTAAAGCATTTTTGATAATTGTATTTTGTTTACTATAGTTCAACCACTTCCGTTAATTCCAGTCTCCACTCCACACTTGCTATTAACTTTACCTGCAGTTTTACATCCCTCTAAGTAGTTAATAGGGTTTCTGCCACTCCATCAAAGTTAGACTTCAATCGAGACTTTGACTATGCCGCTTCTAAGCCTTCATTTTTGTTTTGTTTTGTTTCTTCAGCCATGTCAAGGTGGACACGATAGGGATTTAAGGGTTATTGTTGCTTAGTAACGGAGTAAATGTGCCTGAGTTTAATGTCAAACTGATGACCAGACATTCTCCTTTAGGACTATGTGGTGGGAAGCATGAGGTTCCAGACTGATATGTAGGTACTATGCTCTTTTTTTTTTAAATAGTTTCTATTCAAAATGTAAGAAGACATGCTCTCCAGAAGTCCTACTGTTATCAGTTTATTGATTTCTGTTCTTTCCAAGAACTTTTGGGATCAGTTTGAGGAAATGTCTTTTTGTTCTTTTTGGTCAGCAGTTGTTTTCACCTTGGAGTTCCAGCATGGAAGGGTATTATTTTCTTCAGGTTCATATTGTTAAATGATGAAAACAACCTTAATGAGCTCCTGGATGTTTGTCATGAAAAAAAACTCTGCTCCATTGAGTCTCTCCTGTGCAACTCTTTCCAGATTGGAGCATTGGATGTCTGATATAAGAAGAAAGTCAGGCTGCAACAGTCAACAGCCCAATTTAGATTAACGATTTGAGAGATTTCAGTTCCAGGGTATAAAAGTTCAGAATATCATCACTGATTTGCTGAAAGAATGACTGCATAACTAGAAATACAATCTATCTGTAAAGTTTGGTTTGTTGAGGTGCAGCGGCTGTTAACTTGTTCCATGGTGGCCTTCCACATGATGTTCTGCAGTTAGCAGAGCAGTCCAAAATAAAACATACCAACACTCCTAAAATTACTGATGTCATGTACCTGATTATGTATTCAAAATATAATCTTTGCATTAGTGGGCAACGACTCCAGAATACTTTATTTAAAAAAGTAAATGTGGGCAATGAGAACAGCATGTAAAATAACACATGAAACTCTTTAAAAGCATCAACCACAGCCATGTTATTTCCAGAGTTTACAAGAATAACTAGCATTAGAACAGAATAAATCTGCTGAGCTGTTTTCTTGTTAAATCAGTTCAATTTACCTAAATGTCTGCAGTAACTGATGAAAATCAAGCACCTTAACAATTATGAACCATCAATATTACACTCAATATTCAGTTTACATTCAAGCTACTGTAACTGGCAAAATACTCTTTATATGAATGCTCAGTACACACCATAATCATACTGATATTTCTGCAACAGTTTAAAAGATTTGAACAAAATGAACAAGTTAAGGAAAGTAAAATATCTGCATCTAAACTGAGTTATTTTGTTTAGAACAAAATCCTGGCAAATATGACTGAAGACTATTTCCTACATAGGCAGTAAATTGGACATCAGCATGTCCGTTATTGGGTTATTATACAAACATTAGAAATGTAGACAAAGCATAGTTTCCAGTAATAGCAAAAAGCATTTAGCTTATGGGACTTCTCACTGTGTAACTGTTATATTAAAACAAGCTTATTCTATATAAGGAAATGCTCTGAGGCGTGTAAAAATAAAAATATATTTCTCTGTTGTGGGTGTGAATGATACATAAAAAAAAACAAAACAAATGTAGAAGAGAAATAAGGAATGCTGCACTGAGTTTGATTTCTTCAACAACCTGGAAGGAGAGTTTTTGCAAACGAGTCTCTCATCAGATATTTTCCACTTGGACAGCTGCTCACATCATGGGGAAATGTTCTCCACCTGAAGGCATCCTCTCCGTCTGTCCTGTACGGAGCTACACCAGGGAGCCGGCTTGGCTCTGAGCAGGCACCATGACGGCTACGGCCCCCATGCGTGTCAGAGTGGAGGAGCTGATCTGTGGGGACACAGTAACTGGAGGGGGAACCTGAGGCTGAGGCCCTTCAGTCCTTTTTAGCGGGATGCCGACCGCAGGGCTTCTGAGGATCTGTGGGGGCCCTCCGTTTGCACAGGGGGGTCGCTTGTTTTTGCGTATAGGAGTGCCTCCAATATTGTATCCAGGAAGCCCCTGCAGGCTGCAGGCCGTCCCGGGTCGTAGCTGGTAGGCGTTGATCACCGAGCCTGTGTCTGATGCCGAAACGGGAGAGTATGGGTATGGGAATTTGGGCGGATCCTGCGATCGGGGGCTGGTGGTGACAGAGGACAGGGTGCCGTTTTTTGACACAATGTCTGAGCCTGTGTTACTCTTTGCCCATGAAACCCTCTTTGGTGCCTGAGCATCCTCCCTGTAGCAGAGAAAGATGTCAAATGAAATAAATAAAGGGGCAGAAATGCATTTTAAATTTAAAAAACAGAATTAAATAATTTGCTAGTGAAGATTATTTGTTCTTGGTTAAATTGAGTTGATTTTTTTCAAACTGTAGAGAGGGAGAGAGATTACTTTTCCACATTATGTTACCTCAAAACATCAAAGCATTTTACCAGACCCTTTTCTTTACATTAAAAAAATGTGGTGTACATTCATATTAGGGCCTCATTAAAGTCAGTAGTTTATAGATTTTTTTTGTGTGTGTGAAATTGAAGTTAAAGGGCTTTTGAGGAAAGTCACATCCAGTTTTGCACATCTACCCAGTGAGAGAGATGCAGCTCCAACAGCTCTATCCATCCTCTCTCTGAATAATAATAGTTAAGTCTTGCAAAAGATTTCCAGTTGAATTTAGGTCTGAATTTTAACTGGGTAAAGCTTCTGAATTTGTTTGACTAGAAGAGTCAGAAGCTTTTGACCACTAGTCCAAAATTCTCATGTTGAAATAAGCAATAAAAGCTTTTTTCTTTTTTTTTTTATAACTCAAAACACAAAAACAATTTTTTGGATGCTCAAAATTAAACTAAAAATGCAACATTTTAAATAAATAAAGTAGTATTAAACTTCTTTAGAACCTCCCTGATGCTATCTTCTAAGACTTGGCTCATCCATGTTATTTAATTAACCTCTGAGGCCTTAACAGAATGGCTGAAACTATACAAGAATTATACTGCAAACAATTTGATAATCAATGGCCACACTTAATTTTATTTGGGGGTATCAGAGTGAAAAAAAAGCAAAATAAAAAAAGGATGATACATTTTCTTTATGGGTAAAAAAAATCTATATCACAGCCATGCGCTGCTTTGGGTTGATCAACTTCTTAAAATGCCCGATAAAATACATTTAAGTTTGTGGTTAAGATGATAAAATGAGAATAAGTTAAAGAGCTGTGAATACTTTTGCAAGGTGCTGCAGAGAATAGGAATTAAAGAAAATGTTGTAGTCAATAAATATACATAAGTAAAACATTCATTATGCTTTTAATATTTGTTGTTAAAAAAAATTTGTAGCTGTTTTTCTTTTTAACTAAAATACAATTTGCAGTTTAAAATTTACAGTTTACATTTTATCCGCAGTTCATGGTTTTAGTTCAGAGATAATTGAAAATGTCCCTGGATTAGATGAAGTGCAGTTAGTAAAGCAATGATGTTGCATAGAATGAAAGCCTCACTTGATCTCATTGGCCATCTCCTCCTCCGAGTCCTGTCTCCTCTTTAGTATGAATACGAGGATAAGCATCATGGCTACCAGTCCCACCACAGACCCCAGGGTCGCTGCAGCGATCATTCCAGCATTGGAAGCTATGAAAAATAAAATCCACAAACAGCATTTAGAGGCAGTGTCACAGCTCAGAGTGTGGTGGAGAACTAGCAGATTCTCTGAGGGCGTGCGTACGGGTGATAACCTCCAGGTTAATGGAGCAGCTGTCAGTGCCGGCCGTGTTGCTGGCTCTGCAGATGTATTTCCCTGACATGCCTTTGGTGAGGTTGCTGAGCCTGAGGGTGCCGTGTCTCTCATCTGTAACACAACCACAACGTTAAACACATTTCAGAAACAAACAAGTCGCAGAGAAATGGACTGATGTAGCATAAAGTTCTAACGAATAACTAAACAATCAAAACTAAATAATCAGTTCCTATATTATGGTTCATTGAAAATGTATTTACACCCTTTGATTTTTTAGAAGTTAAAACAAAACTCTTTATATTACTTTTCTGAACGTAATTACACAAAGCACAAAAATATAAGGAAAATAACACTTTTTTTTTTTAGTCTAAAAGTAAAAAAAAAATTAAAATTAATTAGTCTGTTCTTTGGATTTATCCTCAACTCTGAAACCCCGAAAAAAAAATCTGCTACAGTATCCAGTAGAGCAAAAAATCTGCTCTATTGTAGTCACCTTATGTGTAACAAATATAAAAAGATATGCAAATATAGCTCATCTGTAAATCCAGAAGTGCTTGTAAAGTAACATTATCACATAAAGGCCGTTGGGAACTATGACGGAGCTGAGAGTATCAACAGATGAGCTAAGA
This sequence comes from Cyprinodon tularosa, assembly GCF_016077235.1. Taxonomy (NCBI): domain Eukaryota; kingdom Metazoa; phylum Chordata; class Actinopteri; order Cyprinodontiformes; family Cyprinodontidae; genus Cyprinodon; species Cyprinodon tularosa. Next base: position 784,035 of record NW_024039241.1, on the reverse strand, counting down.
AGCTCTGTTAGAGCCATGAACTACACCATTCTGGCTTTTATGGCAATTTGAAAGGGGATCATGAGGGACAAAGAGTCCCCAAGTCTGATTAGGTAAAGTCTTAAATCCTAACATGTTTAAGATGTAACTTTGGTATTTATACTTTTTTTTTTTTTTTTTTTTTTTTAGTAACCCTTAGAGATGGGTTACCTAGGTAAAGTGCTCTGTAAATATTTAGCGTAATTAATTCTATTTTTAAAATTATATTTATCATTATTGCCTCCAACTTTCTGCCTTAGAACCTCATCTTCCTTTTAGCCCCACTCTATTCTCCCTGTTGAACACACACAATCTGCTCATCATCAGTCTAATCAGTCATAACACATCCTAACATTTGCACAGTCGTCTTTGTAGATCACTTCCCAACACCCATTTTTTGCATGAACTAAAATAAAAGTGCATGTGCAATATAGAGCCTCTTATTCAGGATCTATGAAGATCGGGCCCTTACTGTATTTGTAAGCAACTTGAAATGTTTTATTGATTTCTATAAAGAAGTTGTGAGAAATTGCTGAACATGTTTGCATCTGTTACACAATCCGTTCCTCCCTGCACAGCTGGTTTTAAACCTGTGAGCCTCACCACAGGCTGCAGAACAACAAACAAGCCTCATGAGGGACTTATCACATCAAATCCCTTTAAATCCAATCTTCCTCGTCATATTGCAACATGTCTTCATCGATTTTTATTTATGCGGCAACATAAAAAATGCTACATGTTTTTTTAGAGTAAAATCACCTTCTGCACGGCCGTTTACCACGTGTGCCTTTGTGAATGTCTAATGCCCTCTAAACCTAGGCAAACCAAAAGGCGGTGAAAGTAATGGAACAGAGGAATTCATCCATATCATCCCAGATGAAAGGTCATGGTTCAAATGATGCGAGAAAGCAGCATATTAACTCCACATAGCAGCATTTATACTTAAATTACAGCAAATAGAAAAAAATGAGCTTTGCGTTCTTGCCAACCTTGTCTTATAACAGGAAAATAGAAGCTGATGTGCAGAAAGGTTAGATTCCCTTCTGATCTCAACCTGTGGAGAAACAGGTGGACCTCTTGGCTGATGGAGAAATGTTTTTCTTAAAATAGCCCCTGCTTTGCAATCTATACATTCATCCAATACTAAGCAGAAGTCTTCAGTCTTATATTTTATACCATTCTTAAGAAGCTAAAATTATATTTTTTTCCCCTGGCTTGTCAACAGAACACATCTACAGATTTACAGGTTAGGAGAAGGTTTTGATGTGGAAAGTAGACCAGTCAGGTGTTTAAAATGAAATAGGTAGGAGCAGAAAGAAAACCTTTAGGAATGGAAACCGAATTTTCCACAGTGGCATGAGGGATGTTCATTTCAGTCTGTTTCACAGGAAAAAGTGAGACAAATAATTTGCAGCAAAGCTGCATTGTTTTGTTACTGAAACTGCAGTATCTCAGAATTTTAGCATCATGTAACAACAATAAAAAAAAAAAAAGGAGAATTTTAATATGTACATGTACTACATTGGCGTGTGCAGATGTCTAGAAAAGTCGCTCACACCCTCAACTAGGAGTTCGGCCACCAAAACCAGGCTCACACTGACTATGGTGTGACTGAACTGCAGGCATGGTGCAAAATGTTACCCACGCTGAACAGAGCAGCCGGTCCCAGCTGCAGAAACGTCACTTGAGTGGACATAACCCCACATGGGTCAGTGGAGTTGCAGCGTATGTCAATGCCCATAAATATCCTTTTTCATCCTCTAAAAGCACCTCTGTTTCCTTCTCTTTTTGCTTTGCCATTTTCACCGGACAAATTGACCTAAGTTGGTGCTTAGATTTGTTTCTAAAATTTACTGGAACTCTTTTCTCTCTTATGTCTGACTTTTCTAACATGGCTTGTTAAATCCAGGAGCTTGATGCAGAGGCCGCTCCAGCGTCCGGTCAAGCTTCCTTCTTATTTTTGAGAGGCACTGCCTCGTTAGCCCATCCTGCACTGTGGCCCAATGAGAACCTATTGATTTGATTGATTTTGTTTTAGTGATGCCCTAACAGAAGCCACACTGTAGCCAGTGTGAGCATGGTGTAAACATAATTTTTCATCAAATTTCTGCATCTAAACTGAAACAATTGAATATATGGAAAACTGTGGTAGTAGGAGACGCAGCACCAACAGGGACACCAGATGATTTTCAAGTAAATTCCACAGAAGGATTTGTGGAAGCTAAACAAATAATGTATGGAGTCTGGAGTCAATGCCTCACCAACCGCTACATTAAAAAAAATTCCTCTGCATGGCCTTAAAACGTCTTTTCTAATTCCACTGTTGTTCATTTGTCTTATGTCTACTTTTCAGATGAAGATAAAGTATAGATAGTCTCCAGAAAGATTCCTCCACAGATTCAACATGGTTTGACCATGGTGCCATTGTGCTTAATTGGCCTCTGCATATACACCCAACTTAAACCTAATAGAGAACATATGAGGTATCGTCCAGATGAAGATGGGAAACAAGACCCAATAATGCAAATGACCTGAGGGCCACTATCATAGCAACCTCAGCTTCTGTTCCACCTGTGCAGATCACCTCCACACCACCCTGTATGAATGCAATAATGGGACCAATACAAGTACTGACTGCCTGGAATATCTGGTACAAATATAGTTCATTTATAAATCTTACTTAACACTTACACTTAATTTGGGGTTTTCATTTTCTATAAACTAAAATTACAAAAAAAAATTGAAAAGAAATACTGTATGTATAATAGGTCATTTGGAGTTTTACCTTTAAAGATCAGTGACAAAAACATGGAACAGATTATATCGGCCTGCACCTAAAATCTCCGATCTTAGCATGCAGATAAAAACCCAATGCTTCTGTTTAAAGCAGGGGTGCCTAACCTTTTTTAAACCAAGATCTGCTTTTGAGGTTGATGGCATGCCGAGATCTACCAAGCCAAACACAAGGGATGGGCAGTATTTGTTTTTTATTTTCACAGGTGGAGAATAAACAGTAAGTCCAACAAACAAGGAAATTATCAATTGTGTCAAAAAATAGGTTCCAAAAACAGAACTTAATCTTATAAGAACTTCACACCATATCTCCCTCTCTCTCTCACTAACTCATCAGACTCACCAAAACTACAGAAAAGAGCATTCAAGATCTCCAAAGGCTGTGCAGTCAAAAATCTAAATAAACCAACTGATACACACACATACACACAGTCAAGTAGAGATAAAAAATAAACAAAAAAATGTCAGAACTGTAAATTTACAGTCATGTTTATATCACTGTTTATATCACAAATATATATATATATATATACTGGTATATATCTTTTTTTTACTACTTTTCAAGGCTGCACTTTAAAAAAAAGATGAAATTGTCCACAGAGCTGTTCCAAACTAAATTTATTTTTGTTTTACACTTATGTAAACAAGATGAAAAATAAATCTGTCTAAGTCAAAGATCACTTAAAAGCAGGAAGAAGGAGAAGGGAAGTCCACCATTTCAGAATGAAAAACTTCACTGGGCATTGGTAGAAAAAGTGGCAGATGGATTAAAATTCAACAGGAAAACGGATAAAAATGGGAAAATACTAAGAACAAACTCTGTGGATGTGAAGATGTAACATACAGCAGAATGGGTTGTTGACTGTTTTAGAAACTCTTTAATTTCGGCAAAAGTTCCAAAAATCTTTTGAGGAATCTGCCTTGGCTCAGCCACCTGACGATGGTGCGCAGCAGCAGATCAGTGTGGTCTGCATCTGCCTCCTAGAGCTGGGCACGGAATAAACGCCTCTGAAAACTCCTGGCCCGAACAGAGCAAGCGATCTTCATTGCAACGTCCATGACATGTTTCATACCGTATTTTCACGACCATAAGGCGCACCGTACTAAAAGGCGCAGTCTCAGTTATGTGTCCCATTTCTGTATTTAACACACACATAAGGCGCACCGGACTATAGGGCGCATTTTTTATATACAGGTACATGTCCTCTACTACCTTTAAATAGCTCTACTGCGTATTTAAAAATACAGCGGGGGCAAAACTGAGTATGATTGTGCTTTATTCATGTATTTATTACAAAGTATTAATCAAACCTGCGAGCTGGCCATGAGACAGACACATCGCAGATGACACAGCGCTGTGATTACTCCTAAATTAACTTAAAATCCTGAAACCTGCCGACGGAATATGTTCGCTTTTATTGCCGGTATCCTGGTGCATGCACTGTAAATTATTTAGATGAAAAACACCTGCCAGCCACCGCGGTGAGGCTGCTGTTGAAGGGATATCTCCTGTCGGTGCACCGCTGGTATGTGGGGGTCTGAGCGCCTCCGACAGAAATAGATAATCTGGATGAACTGACTGCAATTAAGTTTTCAGGTGGACTTTCTCACTTAAAAACATATTAAAACTACTTTATTCCCACTGATCACAGCAAATATAGCTGCAAGATTTAGATTATTTAGATGAAAAAACACCTGCCAGCCACCGCGCTGAAGAGGAGGAGACCCGCCCACAGGCTGCTGTTGAATTAAGTTTTCAGGTAGAAAAATAGAGCGGAAGCAAACCTGAGTATGATTGTGCTTTATTCATGTATTTATTACAAAGTATTAATCAAACCCATCAAAGTCATCATCCTCTGTTTCTGAATTAAACAGCTGCGCTAAATCAGACATGCCAGTTTCCCGTTCTTCGCTGTCAGAGTCACTTTCCGTGAAGCGCAGCTCCTCAGAAATAATGCCAGCTTTTGCGAAAGCTTGAACAACAGTGCCAGCAGACACGTTAGTCCAAGCATCTACAATCCATCCGCAAACGGTGGCGTAACTTGCCCGGCGCTGCCTTCCACTTATCGTGAAACTGTGGTCTCCGTCTGTCATCCATTGCTCACACGCCGCTCGCAGCCTTACTTTGAACGGCCGCTTCACACTGATGTCGAGCGGTTGAAGTTCCTTTGTCAGACCTCCCGGGATAACGGCGAGCACAGCGTTCATTTGATTCACCTTTTTTTTCAAATCGGCTGTGAGATGGGCACGCAGCGATGGTGATGCGTGGAAAAAACCACCTGGTCTCCTCACATACACCTGCCTTTCATCATCTCCCCAGCCCGTTTCATTTGCGTTAATATCATATGTCATCAGAGCGCTGTGTCTGTCTCGCTGTCAGCTCCCAGATCAGCTTCTCTGATTGGTTGATGCGGCGCGTCCAGCAGCAAAACTTCAATTTTTCCATCTCAAGCAGCAGCAGCGCGTTGGCGGTGCGTCAGATGCTTAAACGCTCCCGACGTGCTGCACCTGCAGCTCAAAACGCGCTGCAGGACCTTTTGCTGCACCTATACGCGCGTCAACCATTGACTTTGCATGTAAACTCGCTGCTTCTGCTGCACCTGCTGGGTCCGGTTCACACCGATGTCGAGCGGTTGAACAGCGAGCACAGGGTTAATTTGTTTCCCCATGTTTTTCACATCAGCTGTGAGATGGGCACGCATGGAGTTACATATTAACAGCGATGGTGATGAGTGGAAAAAAACACCTGGTCTCCTTACATTCAGCCACTCTTTCATCATCTCCTCATTGAGGTGGTCTCAAAAGTCGCAGTTACAACACACATAAGGCGCACCGCACCATAGGGCGCACCGCACATTTTGAGGAAAAAAAAAGACGTTTAAGTGCGCCTTATAGTCGTGAAAATACGGTATTTAAAATATTGCTGCACAGCTGTTGCTGAATGATGTAGCGGTAGCTCCAAAAAGATTCCGAAAGCTTGAACAGAGCAAAGAATCCAGCAGTGCGCCCAAACATAGATGGAGCCCCATCAGTTGAGATAGATGTCATTATGTCTCCAGATTCCTCTTCATGCTTTAGAGTCCCTGGTAACAACCTAGCAACCGTGGCAAACCATGCCCAGCAATCAGCATGCATAAAAAAAAAGGTTCCCTGCATACTTTTTATTTTTCATTTTATTATTATGAAAATACACATTGGCCTCTCGTGATCAATGATTTGATTAGTGTTTTTTAAAACTTTTTTCTTGTCATAGCCATAAATAGGTCCACATTGTAAAACTTCTCGCGATTGACTGAAACTCCGCCCACGATCGACTGGTGGACCGCGATCGACTGGTTGGGCACCCCTGGTTTAAAGTATATGGAACTGTTGGTTAATAAAATATGTTATGTCAGTAGTTCTCATACCCAATGTTGTTGACTATTCTTCTCTGAGTATTATCACTTGATCAAACCTTTTATTCCATCCATCCATCCATCCATCCATCCATCCATCCATCCATCCATCCATCCATCCATCCATCCATCCATCCATCCATCCATCCATCCATCCATCCATCCATCCATCCATCCATCCCATTCATGGCGAGGTTGTAGAGGCAGCAGTCTAACCAGAGATGCCCAGGATCCCAAGGCGACACCAGACCAGCTCAGAAACATAGTCCCTCCAACGTGTCCTTGGCCTTCCACGAGGTTCCAGGCCTTTCAATAGGACAGGCCTGGAGCACCTCCTGAGGGAGGCTATCAGGAGGCATCTGAAACAGATTCCCGAGCCACCACAGCTTGCTCATTTCAACATGGAGGAGCAACCACTCTACACTGAGCTTATCCTCCTGGGTAACTGGGCCTCTCACCCAAATATCAAATATATTTATATCATTCCATGCAACAAAATAATTATTAAAAATATGCATTACTCGGGCTGATATCGTACCAGGTCAATACCAGTATCATTCTGTTCTTTAAGTTGCAATATTGGGATTGCATCAGAAATGAAAAAGTTGTATCAGAACATCCATACTTTCCACTTGCTAAAATTGTTTTAATGAGCAGAGCTGAAAATCTGAATTCTTGTTTCTAAGCTAAATGTCTGACATACCAAGTCCAATTTTAGTAGCAAATTCAGAGTAGGCCTAAACACTGTACAGCTGAACCAATTTAGACCTCAAACATCAGATAATAAGTTGAACACACCTACTATTTTTATTTGAAACAATTATTATCTTGTTATATGGCATTTATTAAGTTTTTGGATTTGCAAAAAAAGTACAATCTTTCTTTTAAATGAGCACAAATAAAATAGAGTTTACATAACATGAGAAAAGTACTCCAAAAAACAAAGACAAAATAAAAAGAACCTGTGCTAGAAAAAAATGCTTAAGGATTAAAGTCAATCTTATTACTCTTGAGATTGAATAAAACAGTGATCTTTATCTTTGAGAATTCATTTAATTAAATGACATACTGTTGCTGTCTAAAATGATCTTCTCTTCACCGTATTTGCCCCGATATCAAGAAATGAAAAAAAAATAAATAAATAAAAATAAAAAAATCCAAGAGAATCCCTCATAAAAAAAAACAACTGGGTATGGACGTCCCCTGCACCTGTTTGAGCTGGATTATCTCATGTCACCATCTTGAAAACCAGCTGCAAAGAAATGAACTCTGTGCTGCCAGATTAGCAATAAGTCATCTGACTGCAGCAAGTTCGGGATTAACAGATTCTCTTCTGCTAGCAGGGGTTGTACTTCATATCAAGACATCAGAATCCTTGCTATCGCTGTGAGGTAAATGGGCTGCTATTTGTGACTTGTAATAGAAATAAATGCATTAACTGCATAACATGCATGAAAACAGCCACAGGACACTAAGAATTTATCTAACAAAACAGAAAAAAAAACGTATTGGTTAAAATTTACTAATCATGTTTTTCTACGTCTGTGTATTATGATGTTTTTCAACTTTTTACAACATATGGGAGCAACTTTGAAATATTTTACTAATTATTCTAATAGAAAAAGACAAATAAAAAGCACTTAGAAATAGCAGGCCACTCATTTGTGACCACACAGCAGGATACTGCAATGCACTTCATTTTGGTGTGGATAGTGACATGCCTGGTGCAAAATGCTGCTGCACATCTTTTTATTTAACAAACAGGACATTTGAGTGTGTGTTTGAGTTTACTTAATTGGCTGCCCAACTATTTAAGATTTTTTTATTCGGTTTTTCATCTGTTTTATCAGCCCTATCTGCCATCTTGCACCTTAGCTGAGCTTTGACACCTACTCTTGTTAAAAAATGATGTGAAATACTGGGCTTATATGAACCATCATTTACCTGGGGGTCCTAACCTTAGCTTTAAAAGACCTTCACCTCAGAGCCAAATTCGACACAACATACACTATATTGCCAAAAGTATTTGCTCACCCATCCAAATTATTGGAATCAGGTGTTCCAATCACTTCCATGGCCACAGGTGTATAAATTCAAGCACCTAGGCATGCAGACTGTTTTTACAAACATTTGTGAAAGAATGGGTCGCTCTCAGGAGCTCAGTGAATTCCAGCGTGGAACTGTGATAGGATGCCACCTGTGCAACAAATCCAGTCGTGAAATTTCCTTGCTCCTAAATATTCCACAGTCAACTGTCAGCTGTATTATAAGAAAATGGAAGTGTTTGGGAACGACAGCAACTCAGCCACGAAGTGGTAGGCCACGTAAACTGACGGAGCGGGGTCAGCGGATGCTGACGCGCATAGTGCGAAGAGGTCGCCAACTTTCTGCAGAGTCAATCACTACAGACCTCCAAACTTCATGTGGCCTTCAGATTAGCTCAAGAACAGTGCGCAGAGAGCTTCATGGAATGGGTTTCCATGGTCGAGCAGCTGCATCCAAGCCATACATCACCAAGTGCAATGCAAAGCGTCGGATGCGGTGGTGTAAAGCACGCCGCCACTGGACTCTAGAGCAGTGGAGACGCGTTCTCTGGAGTGACGAATCGCGCTTCTCCATCTGGCAATCTGATGGACGGGTCTGGGTTTGGCGGTTGCCAGGAGAACGGTACTTGTCTGACTGCATTGTGCCAAGTGTAAAGTTTGTTGGAGGGGGGATTATGGTGTGGGGTTGTTTTTCAGGAGCTGGGCTTGGCCCCTTAGTTCCAGTGAAAGGAACTCTGAATGCTTCAGCATCCCAAGACATTTTGGACAATTCCATGCTCCCAACTTTGTGGGAACAGTTTGGAGCTGGCCCCTTCCTCTTCCAACATGACTGTGCACCAGTGCACAAAGCAAGGTCCATAAAGACATGGATGACAGAGTCTGGTGTGGATGAACTTGACTGGCCTGCACAGAGTCCTGACCTCAACCCGATAGAACACCTTTGGGATGAATTAGAGCGGAGACTGAGAGCCAGGCCTTCTCGTCCAACATCAGTGTGCGACCTCACAAATGCGCTTCTGGAAGAATGGTCAAAAATTCCCATAAACACACTCCTAAACCTTGTGGACAGCCTTCCCAGAAGAGTTGAAGCTGTTCTAGCTGCAAAGGGTGGACCGACGTCATATTGAACCCTATGGATTAGGAACGGGATGTCACTTAAGCTCATATGTGAGTCAAGGCAGGTGAGCAAATACTTTTGGCAATATAGTGTAGATATGGGTGTGTACCACATAGCAATTAAAGGAGATCTCATAATTTCTAAAAAACAAAGCCGACAGAAAGCAGGTGCAGTCTGAAAAGAAGGGGGCCTATAACGGAGTCTTGCAGGACACCACACAAGGAACAGAAGGATGTATGGTTTCTGAGGTAGACACTAGAGGTTAATGACCGGAACCAATCTAGAACTTTACAATTACCTTGAAGAATATATTGTTAAATACTTTAAAATCTTTTTAAATCTTTAAATCCAAAGCGTAAAACTGAAGTGAAGTTTTACTTTCTTTGAAAGAAACTGTAGTTTAGATTGTCCCGTAAAAGCAAGAGTGAGTTTGATAATTGATGCATAATCTCATTATGCCATCAAATGCTGTTAAAACCTATAAATAAACCAACTCATTTAGATCAGGCAGGTTGCAGCAGGAAAACGCCCAAAACATGGAGGACAGTGAGACCCAAAGACCATGAATGACTATCACTGATTCAGATTGTCTTCACTGCAGACTATTCTCTGAACAGTGAAACTGATATTAAATATATATATTTCAAAAGATTTTTGGAAAACACACAGCTTAAACTACTGGAGGACAGAAATAATAAAAAAATTCAACAGTTCAAGTTCGCATGATCATAAGACAAACAAGCGGACCAAGTCAATCAAGCTCAAAGCGTGATTTATACATAAATATTAAAGGACTTTGCCCATAGCTGTCCATAAGTAATTACCTATACATATATCTTTAGATGGCAATACAAATAAGAACAAAAACGATGTGCAGACATAGTTTTGATTGTTTAAACACTGATTTTAAACTGTCATGTCATAGAATAACCGTATAAAAGGGAATATTTACTAAGACAACTCACTGATAACAGACAAGGCAAGAAACGGAGCTTGTAATAGAACTGGATCTATACAACACTGAATAAAAAGAAGACTAGTGAAAAACATGCAGCACATGACAATCAGTCGAAATAACTCAAATCAAACTCAAACAGCGTTTCACACTATGCTATATTTTTAGTACTTTCTTTAACAGAAATAGAAAATAATATTAATATAAATTATAATCCCATAAACATAAAGCTGATCTATATTAATAATCTACTTAAAAGCAACAGATTAATAGGTGAATCTAAAAATACATGTGTAATGCAAAGATTTAAAGGACAAATATCACCCATTGTATAAAAACACAAATAAAAGTATTGCTTCAAATTTGTTTTATGTATATACTGAAATTGAATTCTTACATTTTGAATGGATGTTTTTGTTTCCCTTTAAATCTTAACATTAAGATGCCAGGAACAGTCAGAAAATAAAACCCGTCTCAGGGAATGAGGTGAATGTGGGAGGGAGAATGTATGATTGAAAACCCTTACCCATGAACCCAAGGACAAGCATGGGCTGGGGGCAGGCTCTCCATTCTGGGATGTTATGCAGAAGGAAAGATGGTAAACAGGGAGAGAAAAAGAGCAAGCATGAATGAGACAATGAGGATGGGGAAGAAAAGCAGCAAAGTAATGGGAAAAGGGGTGAAAGAGGGAAATAAGGTATAAACTGAAATCCAACCTCTGCCTGTTAAAGGGGTTGTTCGAGTAATAACATAAAGCTTGTTAAATGGGATCAGCAAGAAATCATGAGTATGAAATGATCATCAGACAGAGAAAGAGATAAAATGCCAAAAAAAAAACTAGATAAAAAGAAGAGATGGAAGAGAAAGTTCAGGAATCAGATAATTTGGCATCAACACAGATAAACTCGACCGCTGAAAATGCAGACTTGTGTGATGCAACTGTGTGTGTGTGTATACGGCACCACTAAAACCTGGGCTAATGGACAATCAGAGGGAGTAGTTTTCCTCTCATGAGTCTGGGACCTTTTAGCAATAAAGAGATGAAGGCCAGGGATCAAAGCAGTTAAGTCAATATGCAATCAAGCAGCCCAAGTCTAGTTGTTGAGAAACAGATGGCGTTTTCTCTGCAACGTTCATCTAATAATAAGCATCCATAAAATCTGTGGTATAATGCATGGCATGCAAAAGACGGGGAAACTGCGTGCTTCCATCTGCAGAAAGAGGATTTCACGGTGCATGCTGTGTAGAATTGAGAAAGTATCTGTGAGGTATGTCTTATCTTTGCAGGAGTTTATTGCTGTGGTTTGTATAAAATGTGAGGAAATCAACAAGATAAGGTAAAGCTATGGTTAAGTGTCAAAAATGTTTAAAGGACTATATAAAAAAAGAGGTTAAAAAAGGTTTGGTTTTTTTGAAATAGTAAATCTTTAATAGAAGTTGCATGGTGGACCACTATGTGTCAAAATCACCTAAAATCGATGACCTAAATATATGATGTGCTCACTGAATGCAGGCTTGGTTTATTGGACAATGAAAAGTGTTCGTAGCTCTTGAACCTTTTCACATTTGATCACATTATAGCTACAAGCTTCAAGACTGTCCTCAGGAATTTATATTAAAGATCATCACAAAGTAGCACTTAACTATAAAATGAAAGGAAAAAGGAACTTCATATTGATTACGTTTTCAATAACTGTAAAAACCTTTGAAGATATGTCAACCGGCTTTACACACCTGGACTCGCATATCTGCTCATCAAAAAACAGCTTAAACTCAATCAGGTTTGATGGAGAGCACTTTTAAAGTGTTTTTTTTCCCACAGCTTTTCCAATGGATTTAGGTCAACCTTTGTTTGGGCAGTTGAATTTTTTTTTGATCTACTCCATAATGGTTGAAACAATTGGATTAATGATAAATTGCTTATTGAGAAAGCTGTCAACCAATTTAGTCAATAAATAACAGTAAACCAGAGTATATTGACACTAAAATACGACATTTGCTGAAAGAACGATTAGGAGCAGTCAGAACTACACAAAATATGTATATTGCACATTTAGGTTGTAGTAGTTCTGTACAGTAAAAGTAGTTCTGCTGCTTGTTTTTTTTTTTTTTTTTTTTTTGCTGGAAGGGGAACCTTATCACCCTATTTACATTGTCTATAGTGTTTTTTTGTTTGTTTTTTTATGTTTTCCCTGTATCTCAAGACAGATTGCATCCAAATTATTTGCCAAAGCAAATAGACCAACATTCTCTTCCATGACAAGCGACAAACAGAAGCAATAATGTAATTTTTGGCGTTCTTTTAACAATGGTTACCCTTATTTAAAGCATAAATTTGTCAAGGCCTGACAACACATTTTATTTAGGGGTATCAAAGTGATGGGGTGTGAATGCAAATGCATGCCAAACGTTTTAGATTTATGCAACTGAAAATATGTTGTTAATTTTTTTTAAAGATGTATTTTTCGTTCATTTCATAATTATAAACAGTAATAAGCATCCCAGTTAATTAAGTTGAAGTCTGTGGTTGTAAACTGGGAAAATGTGGAAATGTTAAATGTGTATAAATAATCTTTTAGGGTACGGTAGGCTTGCAAGAACCTAAAGGGTCTAGGATTTACCCAACAGCATCTCTTATCATTTCTGTAATTGGAATAGACATTGAGCACTGAGTGAAAAAAATAACATCTTTCCTCTACATGTCTGGTAGAACAGACATGAGGTTTTAATTATTTTGCAGTTGATGCTGTGCATGATTTATGGAAAATAGTAATGCCTCGCACAAATGGCACAATGTTAATATTTCAGAGACGTCAGAGAATTTCCCAAATCATCTTTCCCTTGTTCGCTTATATCTTATTAATTTGAGGCAACCTGTCTTCATTGTGAAGGATTAAATCAGAATGAAAGCAACATAAAAACCTCTCATCATGCAAAAATAAAGTGATTTGAAGTTTGGAAAAATACCCCAAAGAAAAATGATCAAATAATTGTATTTTTTTTACATTTACAAAAATCCTGTTTGTAATGGGTTAAGCTGTGCTTTTGTCATGTTTAAAGCGACTCAGTTCTTTGTTAAATGAAGGACCATAAATAACAGTGGGGCACTGAGCATAGATCTGAGAATAGATCCATATTTTCTTAACTCTAATTAAATTACTTTTTAGTTGTTTTCCTCATAAAAGGAAATGAGAACATATTAACTGTAATTAAATAACACTATCTTCATCTGTCTAACAAAACAAAACCAAGAACTAAACGGGAGGATAATAGATTGACAGACTGAAATCTAATAGGACAGTCAGGTGCTAAAATAATACCTCTGTTTCTGGGTTAATGAGCGCCCCATCGCAAATCCTTGACTGTTGCTGTGTTTGTTTTAGCTAAGTAAAAACTATTTCTCAAGATTTAAAGGATGTACAAAAACTATAATAGTCTTTGATTAAAAAAAAAAACAAATGAAAAACTAAAAATGCACTTTCTAGAGACTGATTTATACTCAGTAACCAGGTCGTCTGCGTGTGTCGCAGTGAATGCAAACTGTGCTTCTGCCCCCTCCCCTCTCACAAATTGTAGCTGACCAAAGACAGTGCCACAGACAGGAGGCCTATGATTGGTCAAATCTACATCCATAGATGTAGATGCGTATTTCCTGTTTGGTACCGTACTGGCTTCTTTTGTTTGAATGACCGCAATTGCGGAAAATGACAATTATTGTCCTGGGACCCTTTTTCCACCTGGATCCCCGCTCTTTTTCGCCCTCATGGCCCTCCGTTTTTGCACAAACTTTCCCCGACTTCCTCACCGCCTTGGCTGTATATAGACCCAGAGCTAGTTCGTGATTGTCTCTCTTGCATTGTGGCGTGGAATAATGAAGCGCAGACCACGCTTCAATATTGGGCATAAATCAACAATGACAAGCTCACTGCGACACACTGCTGCAGGAGTATAACCAGCCCTTAAGGAGTAAGGTATGGATCGTTAGGGTCTTTTCTATGATGGATGCAACACTTTTCATATTGTTTGTCATATTAAATTCCAGTAAAATACATCAAGGTATTTGTTTCTTCATAAGAATCAATTTTCCAGGGGTAGAAATACATGGAATAGAATAGCATACAGAAAATGATTCTTTTAGCATGCAAAATGCAAAAATTCCTTTGTGTGTTTTTTGGTTTCTAAATACAAAAACAGGAACAAAAACTTTGGAATTAAACAAATTTAGCCAAAGATTAAACTGTTTTTTTTAAATCAAATAATAATTAGTCTGATTAAAACTATACACAAAATATTTTATATGATCAGGCTTTCTGTAAGCTTCACAAAAGTGGGATTTCACAATGGGCACTGAAAACTAAAACATTCACGTTGGGAAAGTCATGAGTGTCCACTTTGAGTATAAATCCATTTAGACATACTCACTTTGCATTGGGGAAAAAAAGACCTCGGATGAGGGCGCGGCTCTGGTCCATTTGTACTGAGGGGCGGGTTTTCCCTGGCTGGACTTGCAGCTTAGTGTCACGTTGCCTTTCACCACCGGGTTTCCCATCATGCTGCAGAGAGGTGGCGAGGGAGGGACTGGAAACCGACATATGGGTTTATTACAACATATAACACATGTAAGATGAGAAAATACATGCATGACTCTTTCCTGAACATGCACATTTATTTTAATCTGCCGAGGGTGATGAAGAGATTTCTTAGGGCAGTGGCCAGATTGCATAAAAATAAGTAGATATTAGAACCCCCCCCCCACCCGGCTTCTCTCTGCTTCTGGAAGATGACATAATTCTCTCAGAGCTTACTGAATCCCTTAACAGCAGATGAGTTTTATTCCTCATGTTTCTTTTAGCAGGCTGCCTCAATCCAAAATCTCTCAGAATGTGTTCCCTTTACCAAAAGTGACAAAACTATGAGTGCTTATTCCATCTAAAGGTTACAGTTCCAACAACCATCCTGGTTACCTTTGACGTTCAGCCGCAGCTCTCCAGAAATGCCGTGACCTCCGGGGACAATGACGTGGCAGAAGTACAGGCCGGAGTCGGTTTCCTGGGTGTTGTTGATGTAGATGGAGAGGTTGGCTGAAGGCATGGTCACGCTGAAGCCTACTCTGTTGGTGAACTCGTTTTGTCCATGTCCGACTTTACCTGAGCTAAAGTTAATTACCTGCACAAAGAAAAAAGTATTAGCCTGTTAATAATGGGAAAAAATTTATTTCTCTTTGTTTCAGAGGGATTCAGGAAGAAGCAGCTATTTTGTTCTCACATTTTACTGCTTATTTGCACCAAATGCACAAAGCAGATAGAAACTAAAATATGAGCAACCTGCACATTATTTTTTCAGATGCAGAGGAGATAAAAATGGATAAAGAAAATGCTTTTCGTGTTATTGTTAATTTGATTAACAGAGAACTCCGACATCTAAATGTAGGAATCATGTTGCATTTCTGATTCAAATATGTGATACTGCAGATTGCAAAATAAGGCATTCCTTTAAAATTATTTCAACTTATAAATTTATTACATAATCTATGCAACTACAGAACAAAGGTAAAAACTTTAAAAAAGGGAACACCATGATTGCCATGCATAACCCTGATGCTGTTTTTATGTATTAGGAATCTGTTAATTGAACTCTAGGTATAAGTTATTATACCGAGCTTTATACCTATTGATCATTATAAAATAAAGTTATATACACCAAGTGTCCTGCCTGGTAGTGTTTAGATTCTTTATTTAAGCTTGAATAGAATATAAGCATGGGGCATGGTGAGCCGACTTAAACAGATGTTTATAGCATCTGCTGCCAGTACCACAGAACCATCAGAAAGATGGAAAGCAACAATGAATGCAACTACCTATAGAACCTGATTATCACAATTTTCTTGTGGTAAAGAGAGGGTGTGGTTTAAGATCAACTGATTTGATAATTGATAAATAATTGATAAATAAACCAATCTACAATAACTCTTAACACAAACAGGAACGCAGCATCAAGGTAAAAATATTTGAATTCAATTAAAAAAAAGTTATAGGCTAAAACAATTTTTTGGTGAGTGCATTGTTGATGAGCGCTGACTTAAATCTGATCTCATCTTCTGGATTTTAGTTGCTGTGACAGAACTCCCCCCTCCTATCCTTTTTTTTTCAATCAATCAATCAATCAATCAATCAATAAATCAATCAATCAATCAAGCGAGCTCTCTCATTTGTACTCCAATTTTAAATTTCAGTTGATTTAGATTTTAAATTAAACTGATTTGAGTTCCTTTATATAACGCCAATTCACAACACATACCATCTCCAGGTTTTTTTTATAGAGACAATTCAGTCAGATTATAGACCCAAAGTTCTCTAAGGAAAACCAGCTGATTGCATCGACTCATTGACTTTGAAGGAAACACTTCTCCCGATGAGCATGTGGTGAGAGTAGATATTTGCTCTCATTGTTTCACAGAATCTACAGCAATTGTTCACACCCAGCATGTATGCAACGACTGCGGAGAGGAAAAACTCCTTTCAACAGGAAGAAACCTCCCGCAGAACCATCATCTACAATCAAAGGTGTTGATGGAGACAAACAGGAACAGGCCAGATGAAGCTACTATGGTGGGATAAATCATACTTTAGTTTAAAGTCTAAAGACTTTGGTTCTTAGTCTATAGAGCGGAAAGAAAACAGCATAGATAACACTACAATAGGTATTGATAAAGGTGTCTTTTCATGCATCCATCAACTCCACAGCTTTAGCTCCAGCTTCACCAATATTCATACTGTATATCGGGCATTGTTCCAGTCTGCTCCCGCTTAGAATAATATTTTTTGGTGTTGAGTAAAGACAAAGCTAATATGATGGACAGGATGGTATCCTATTCTTTCATGTATGAGTTGTTTATAAAGCTAAAACTAGCTTTATTTCACTAAGGCTATAAACACTTATATACCGTTAATGTTAGCATGTTTTCTTATATGCTCATTATATTTTAATTACTAAATGATCACCAATAGTCATTTAATGGGAATCATTATGTCTACTTGCTGCTAGCTCACCGAAAGAGGCTAAAGAATGAATAAACTAAAGGTTATCGTTTCCTGATTAAGCAAATAGTTTAATAAAACTTTATTTGGCCAAGTGATTTTTTTATTCACCTCTTTGTGCATTAGTTTGAAACCATTCCAGTTGATCTAAATTAGTTAAAAGCTATTTTGACCACATTCCAAATTCTTTAAGATAAACTTTGGTTCTAAAACACAAAACCCATGTTAAACTGATGTATTGCATCATTTCATCATGGTTTTAATCCATGTTTTTCCTTCCTCTTTTTACATAGTAGCTTAGTTTAATAGGGTTTTACTAGTTTTAGTCAATAGTTTTTTACTGAAATAATTTTGAATTGGAGCTGAACAGGTGTCAAGTAACGCAGTACAAATACTTTGTTACTGTACTTAAGTACACTTTATAGGTATCTACACTTTACTCCATTACTTATTTTTCTTACTACTGCTGACTTCTACTCATTACATTTTCACACAAGTATCTGTACTTTTTTTCCTTACATTTTTAAAACAAACATTACTCATTACTCATTACTCTTGGCTTCAGTTTCAATGTTTATAAATATTTATTTCACATCATGTTTGCATCATGCAGATCATTGGCGCCATCCACATCTAGTGAAAACTAGTGTTGGATGAGTCATATAACTCAAACACTCATTGGTTAGCTAAAGGAAATCATCAGAAGCAAGCAGGTGTTCTTCAAACTGCAAACGTAAATTGTCTATGCCATGCTACAATGTTGGATTGAGAAAAAGATGTAGAAATGTCTGAAAGGTCGGACGCAGATGAGAGCGTATCGGGAGTTGGAGACGGAGACCAACAAGACCTCCCTCATTCTTGGCCCTATCTCTAAGAATTTTTCGAAAAAGTTGAAAAATTGAGCTTTTTCGACTATTCATATAGTGGCACCTGTCTGTTTTTTTTTTAAGGTTACTTTATACTTTTATACTTTAAGTAGTTTTTGAAGCACATACTTTTTCACTTTTACTTGAATAAAGAGTTCAAGTTGATACATTAACTTTTACCAGAGTGTTTTTAAACTGCAGTAGCTATACTTCTACTTAAGTAACAAAAGTGTGTACTTTTGACACCACTGGAGCGGAATAATATTTGATAATAGCTTTTTATATTTTGAAGGGAAGCTGTGGTGAAGGTATTACATGTATGTGCAGAAATATCTGTTAGACCATGATTTAAGCTGGATTCACACTTTCATTTGTTATTCTAGCACACAGGCGGTAGGGCCTGTGTTCATAAACAACAGACAACAGTCCAAATATTATCTGATTAAATAACATATTTACCAACCCACCACGGTTGGGCAATAAATATCTTAAAACTTGTAAAAGATAGAGTGAAGAGATCTGCCCCTTTATTAATACCAGATATAGTATTTTCTTCAGAACTGAGGCCAATGTAAATAATAATATTGAAGTGATGCATCCCTAAAAACAAAGAGACATTCTGTTATGAAGCAGTTTTAAGGGTTGTTCTTTCTGTGTTTCTTAGGGAATATATAGCATGCTCAAAGTCAATAATACTGAGCACCTGCCACTCAAATATACTCGTATCCCTTTGTTATCATCACAATCTTTAAATTATTTAGATGTTATTTTGCGATTTCAATACAACGCCAAGTTTTAATATGAGGATGGGGTGTTCAGAGTGATATCATCATCAGCATATTTTACAATACAAATTGTGTTTGAAAAAAAAACTGCTTCAAAACTTTGTCCCTGAACTGTACTGAGTGTTTCAAGGTCTTCATGATGCTTTCTGTTCACTGATGCTCTCCATTAAACCATCAACGCCACCTTAAAACAGCTGCATTTTCTCTAAGACAGGAAATAATATTCTCATCAGGCAAACTCATGGAGGCAATTGATCAACATAAATGTCATTGAAGTCATATCAGAGTAAAAACGGCTGAATCCAAATGCAGGTCATACCTCTCAGCATCTTTATATTTAAAAATGCTGAAAATCATCACGTCACTGAGAACATCACTTTGTGTTGTTCTATCGCAATATTCCAATAAACAGAGAAACAAATTATAAAGAAATTCAGAAGACATATTCTTATATAATTTAGCAAATCAAGATGTGCAGATTAACAACAGAGGACAACCTAACATGAAGATAATCCTGATATATACAGATGGAAAATGTTAAAATCTTGGCTGATTTGCTGTCAGAGATAAGCTCAAAGGCGTCACACGCTGAAATTGTTTAGATTATATTAATCGCTTGTGCAGATATGTATCTGACAGAGATCACATGGAAGCAGGGCAGCAAAATGTGAGAAAGTGTCATTTTTCCTTAACATCATCTATTCTTAGCTCTCTACTTATGTCTTATATTAATCATTAGCTGTGAAGTTTAATATGATCCTAAACTCAGGAGATCACAGACAGAAAATGCACTATGCAAAAAAACTACACATTTTGTTTGACTTTAATTTAAAGTTGAGCAGACCTCAAGCAAACATCCATCTGACAGGGAATCATCAACGTATACAAACAAATCTGTTATGTTGTGTTTTCATCCAAGGATTTTAAGTTCACTGAACTCTGCTATAGTACTACAGGATCAAATAAAAAGCTGCACTTTATGGTAATTCTTTCAAAGTAACTTCTCTATTTAATCATCAGTGGTTTGAATAGGGTCATACTACGGGTGCAGCAGGTAGACTGGAAGAACACCAAGATGTAAAAAATAAATAAAAATAATGATGAATATTTATTGATACACAGAGCTCAGATGATAACTTGGAGATTATTAAAACACAAGGAAACAATGCCATTGAAATATGTTTTCAGAATATTTTTTTATTTAAACTTATTTAAACTAAAAGTATTATCTAAAATAAATATTGACCCTTTGAATGTGTGAGCAAACTGAAAATGTTTTCTTTCTTAAATCTGATGCTTGAAAACCAACTCTTGAAATCTACATCCAGGATATTACAATTATGTTTTTGTGAACAAAACTAACATGTCATTTTTTTCAAGTTTAGACATCAGATATCTAACAGATGCTTTCACTGTTCCAGCTGAGCTTCTTACCTGCTTGGAGTCATTCCCTGTAAAGTGCCAAATGACTGTATTCTGGGAGATATCTGAGCTGGGGCTGTACCAGGCCTGTAAGACCACCATCTGGCCTTTCACCACCTCAATCTCCCTGCTGGGCATCTCCACCTTCCTGGTGTCACCTGGAACAATAACACAAGAGGAAACATGAGGTTAATAAGGAGTTCATTGTTTTTTTCACCTAAAAAGATACAGAAAAATTCACCAAAGGTGAATCAATATTTGGGGCAGTAAAATAATTTCATTTATCATGTTCAACTACAAACACAGGTTTAGAACATGTTCATTTTTAGGAAGTGTGACATTTTTAAAAATTCATATTTGTCTTAAGGTGATCTTTAAATAACTAAACTTGTCCTAATTTGCTTGATATTTTGGTGCTTGGAAAAAATGTATGAATGAATATAGTGTTCAGAATGGCTCAACCAGATGATAATACCTAAAGAATAATCTCAGGAGAAAATTCCCTTTTATTTACCTTCTGGACTATGGATACTTAGAAATTAAAACATAAAATGAGTAATCAGAGAATAAACTGATTATCATAAAAAAACCAAGTTAAATCTTAAATCTTACTCAGACTAAACATAAATGATTGCAGCTAACTTCCTGTACTGTTCTAACATTGCCTGTTACTGTACAGTTGATGGTCAGCTGGCTAAAAGACAAATGATGTTATTTGAACAGACAGACCAGATACGACACCTTATGGAGCTCTACATATCCCTCTTATTAATATAACAGTTTTCAAATTGCAAGATGAATGCAGATATGTGCATTTAGCAGATGAATGCAGGCTGATCACTTAACAGATAGTTCAGCTATTTAATCAGCTAATAGCTTGTTTTTCTCATATTACTCTGGAATAAAAGATAGAAAAATAGCGTAAAATTGATTTGGATAGATATTTATAGCTTCAATGTGCGTTGAAACTCAACAATTGTAATGTATTAATATGTAATTATGCATCAAGCCCAAAAAAAAAAAAAAAAACCTTATCAGCAGATGGGATATTTGTTGGGATATTGGTTTGAATAAAACAAAAGCTTGGTGATTATTAAGTCATGCAGAAATTAATATCAAGTCATGTTATAAAAATAAAAAAAATCCACACTGCTTTATAAAAGAATAAAATCAACTGTGTGTTTCTTTTACTATTATTTAAAAGGGACACAAAAAGTATGAAGAAAAGGTTGAAACTTAATTTAGAATTTTTTTTTATATTATTAATGTGATAAAATGTAAAACTGATCACAATACAGTCAAAAAGAATAAATGCATATATACCTTAAAATATTTTTAGGGGTATATATAGGATGCATTGTCAAAAAAAGGCACAAACACCCCATAAAAAGGAAAAGGATCTCTATGTTAGTTTTATAAAGACCAGAAAAAAGAAAGAGAAAAAAACAGATACTTTGTGCAATAACTGTTTGCGATCATCACAGCTACAGTAAAAACACCCGAACAACAATTGGAAGTTATAAATACAAGATCTGAGAGGAGGCTTTTAGACTCACAGGGTGCCCAGTCACCAGAACCCGACAACTGAAGCTGGATCAGCTGATCCCAGCAGCCGATTTCTATCTGTGTCTCCAGTTTGAATTTCGGTTCAAAAACTGCAGCGGGAAAATGAAGTCAGAACTCCAGCTGTCCCTAAAAGTCTTCCAGTTGCAGAGAGGGAAACTGAGAAATGTGTGCCTAATGTGCTCAGACAGGATCATGGGCAGACCACAGATGAAAGAGAGCGAGTGGAGCAGACCCCCTGCTGAGATCGCCACATCTGCTCAGATAGACACGCCTCCTTTCCTTTTTTTCTTGAATGAGAAGAGACAGGAGGGCTGATGTTTATATGCGTAGATCCTTTTAAAATCATTTCTGTCTCTAATTTAATCTTCAATTAATATATGATATCTAGTATTAGTCTTTAAGTTTCTTTTAGTCACAACGTACAATCTAAAAAGCTGTTCTCAGAGTGACCAGATACCGCTTTACTTTACAAATTAGGGTTGGTCAAGTGTTTAATTATCCAAATCCATTTAACATGAGATTCTTTTCTTGATACACCTTAAACTTAAGCAATTATAGCGAAAAGCTTTAAACTAACCTGGTCATGAAAAAGGATTATGTTTGTTTTATAAACAAGGACTCTTAAAGAATTCCTAAAAATTATAGTCTTAGTTAGATTATAGCAAAATTAGATTGAATATTCCAAAAAAAGCATGAGTAGAGGATTACTTATGCTTTTCAAAATACGTTTTTTAAGCTACTCTGCAAAATAAAAGTCTTAACCTTTCAAAGAGGATAATAATAAAGGAGGAGATTTGAATGGAACATAACCAGTCGTGTCAAAGAGATTAAGGATGTTGTTGAAAAATAAAGCTCAGAGATATTCTTTGCAAAAAAAAGTATAAAAAATTAAATAGAGGCCTTTAATGTAAAAAGAGAAAGCAAACAAATTAATGGTATTTGCTTATACATAAAAAGAGGATTAAAAATAAAATTTTAAAATAATTCTTCAAAAAAAATCTTTCAAAATAAAGTATAATCAAATTCAACCTTTCTCATTGTGGAATTTACTGCACATAAGTAAGTAAGCTAAAGATGTAAAAAAGAAGAAATTCTCATCACCTTTCATCATAAAAATCAAAGATCATTTTCAAAATTAAAAGCTTATTGAAAAATGAAACTAGGTATCATAAGTTTATCTAACCAGCCATTACAAAGCTATTGTGATGGTCTTTTAAAATAAGGCTTACAGTCTCATCAAAATATAATTTTGTTTGTTTTCGTCATAGTTTAGCAGTAATATTTCATATCATTTAAGGCTTTAATGCCTGATGCTCAAGTATGTTGGATGTAGATGAAGTGCTGCTTCTCACGCTGGATGATATGGACCAAACTCCAGGATCAATCATCATTTCTGCAGGAGTCTTTCTAACTTCCGTAATTATATTTTAAAGTGAGATTATCAATCAATCTGTGTGTTTTTTTTTACATTCATTCACAACAGAAAACCTTATGACACTACAACCCATTCTATATTTAACTCCCACTTTAAATGTAGCTCAACCCAAACAAAAATTGTGATCTCAGAACTACTTTTACCTCATGTAAAGATCAGATGTGACCCAGGTCTGTTTCTTCTTGGCCTCCCCTCAAAATCAGTCACTCTGACACAATCACACTTTAAGCTTTGTGACAAATTATTGCTGCTGGGCAGAAGATGCATTTTAATTAATTGGATTAAGAATACGCCACCAACTGTCACACAGTGGTACAGGGAAATATTTAGGGTCCTCCCTCATGAAAGGATTTGTGCGGTTCTTAAGGGTAATGAAAAACATTTTCTTGATATGTGGTCTCCTGTGCTTAGCTATCTACCTAAAGAGTTGACACAACTGGTGATGAGAGGTCAGAATTCTATGAAGTGGAAGGTCTCACCAGGTCTTAACTAAAGGACACCCTCCCTTCGTATCACTAGGCATTTTTCTTTTCCTTTCTCTTACCACCACCGCTAGGTATGTTTGTGTTATCAGGCCTTAAACATGTCTATTGGATACATGATATTACATAAATGTAACACTGTGCGCTGGCTTCCCCCCTTTGTTTTTTTTTTTGTTTGTTTTTTTTTTTTGTTTGTTTGTTTTTCTTTGCATACCGATGTAAGACTATAAGCAGTACATTGTATGATCTATTGTTTTTATTTGTGAAAACATAAAACTAATAAAAAATGTTTGGAAAAAAAAAAAAGAACTACTTTTACCAATTTTTATGCATAAAATCTAAATAATGTGAGGTAAGTGGTACTGTAATGTATGGCAACATCTTAGGGAGCTTTAATCTAATTTATAGATTTATGTCTAAATCTCAAAACTTTGTAATTATTTTTACATACACAAACATCTTTTCCTATGCAGAAAATCATTTTTTTTAATGAATATAATTTTTAAAGGTAACTTTTTTTAAACCACAGAACTTAAAGTTACCTGCTGCTAACCTCCTGCGTTCACCAGCAGATCAGTTAAAAGTATCTTTAGTTTATGTGAAGTTTCGAGGAACAGAAAAGGTCAATGGCTGAAAAATAACACCACTCTCTCTACTGAGGCTAAAGTAGGGAACCTGTTATCAATTATTTTAGGATTCAATTAATTTGTGCTTTTTTTATATAATATTTTTTCTAAAAGATATCTGTTAAGGTACGGTAAGTAATATACTGCAGTAAATATTTGTTCAAGTTAAGTGTTCAGAAATTAAATTTAATTGTTTTTGTATTGAAAGCGTCAAGCATATCTAGAGAAAGATATGCTTTTGCATTTCAGATATTCATCTTATTGTAAATTGTTTGCATTGTTATAAAGTTTTGTATTTATTACTGCACAGAATGAGATATTCTTTTAGCAAAAGGCATATTTTAGATTCTGTATACTCTACTTAATGATTCTTCAATTACAATAAATAAGTTGATGATTCAGTTGTTTATTGGTTTATATGATCAGTCCGTTTAATTGTTTCAGCCCTTAACTTCATTTGGCAGTATACCAATCAGTTCTCACTCAGACCAATCGTTATATACCTGTGTCCAGTGGACAGAGATACAGAGCATAAAAGCAACTTTTACTTTATCACTTTGCACTTTCCTGTGCTATCATTGTGTTGCAGCAATATTCGGCACAAGTTGCATTAATAAACAGACCTGATAGTGATTGTGTTTATGGTGGCTGCAAAACATATATCAATCTCTAAGAGGTAAAATCAAAAGCAACATCAAAGCCTAAAGCTACCTTTAGTGCCTTAAAAAGCACAAACATACATTTTTTATTCTATTTTTTCATAAAAGAAGCAGAAATATAATAACCTGTTTGTATTTTCTTGTGGAGCAATGCAGAGCAAATAGCAAAGTGCAAGAATAATGAGTCATTGGAGTAAATAATTTTTAGAAAATAAAAAAAAAATCCCAGAGAGGTATGATTTGCTTCTGCCTTGCAGCAAGAAGGTTCTGGGTTTGATTCCTGGCCCGGGGTCTTTCTGCATGGAGTTTGGATGTTCTCCCTGTGCATGCATTGGTTCTCTCCAGGTACTCCGGCTTCCTCCCAAAGTCGCAAAACATGACTGTTATGTTAATTGGTTTCTCTAAATTCTCCTTAGGTTTGTGAATGATTGTTTGCCTCTGTGTTGCCCTGCGAAAGACTGGCGACCTGTCCAGGGTGTACCCCGCCTCTCCCCCATTAACAGCTGGAGATAGGCAGCAACACCCCCAGCAGGGACAAGTGTGATGGAACATGGATGGATGGACAACCATAATACATTATAGAAAGCTAAAAGCAGTCAGCCGAAGCCCCTCTGACAAAGCTGCAGAGATCCTCAGCTCTCCTGAAAGTGTCTTTTGATTGACACCAATTAATTGTCCTCTCCAACAATCTGACCTGACAAAGGATGGGGAAGACCACTTTGTTTTAAGGTTATGAATAGCCAAAAAATAAGACTGCAATTTCCTATCCCAAATAACCCTAAGGCTAAACCATGGTGTTCACAGCATCATTATGTGGGTATGCTTTTATTCAGTACAGACAAGTTAACTGGGTTGATAAAAGACTGGAGACTGGAGCAGCGGTTTGCCTTCCAGCAGGACATTGATCAGACAGAGCTACAATTCAAAGGTTTAGATAAAAGCATAATGAGGTTTTCAGATGCTTTATATCCATTCTTACCAAGCTGGAGCTTTTTTGTGTAAAAAAATGATCTCTAAGCACATAAAGCTAATTTAAAAAAAAAAACAACATGTAGGAATTTGCTTACATTTTACATCTATGCATTATAGGTCTGTCTATCTTAAAACTTGTATATAATACACACCATGCTGTGATCTTAACTTTTTTTTTCCACCACGCAGATCAATTAGTCTAAACTTCAACAAGTACAGTAAAGTAGAGAATAAACATCTGCTTATAATCCCTTCATTATCAGTCTAAACTGGGAGTCCGAAACATTTTCCTGTTTTATATTTTTATGGCTTTATATTATGCGTGCTCCTTTCAAAGCTGTCAGGAAAGGAAGCCATTGACGTGTCGTGTATGCATAAAATAAACATCTTTATCATCATTGTCTTGTTAGATGGATGCTGATTAATAATGCACTGCTGCCTAAGGTACAGATGAATCTTCTATATTCAGATTTTCGACACAAATCCTGACGGTGCTCTGGTTTTGTTTTCCTCTCTGATTGACCTTATTCCTGAGCTGAAACACAAACTAATGCCTGAGCTGTTGCAGCAACCCTGAGGATGTCATCACGTTTTGAATGCAATGTGCAATGACTAATATGCATTTTGTAGATGTAGCTCAATCATAAAGGATCAGGGTTTTATCTTTACGTTTGTGTACCTTCTGCAGGAAATCACTGGGATGCACGCATGTGGTCTGAATGATACCTCTGATGAAGTAGGATAATGCCCTGCGGTGCCCTCACTCCACACCGTTCTTGTGTATCTTTGAGGCTTATCCCCGCAAGTGTGTCATCCAATTGTTTATTAAATGAGGAAAAATCTTCACTAATCCAGAGCTCTTTCTATCCGGGTTGCAAATATGTGAGGGTGCGTATGTGTGTTTATGAAAAAAAAATATTATTAAAGATGTGGAATTAAAAACAACTTGAATCCTGCAGAGATAAAATAAAATAACATACCAGAGGATGATGTTATGATACTATGCTGCCTCATTCAGCTCTGTCCTAATTATACTTTGCTGCAGGCTAGAATTTAGTCTGGCCACGCTTAACATGTGCTAATAGGATTCCTTTCATCAGAATAAACACTTTTTTCCAATTCTTTTTAATTTAGCTGCAGGGCATCATTGCTATGAGATTTGGGTCTGCAAAAGAATTTCAAATAACAGGGTCAAAACTTGACAAATCTTTATCGAGTCTGTTATGCTTGTCTGAGCTTAAACTGAGTTTACAAACCAATGCTTCTGCTGTAGTATTCCATGCCACCTGCAGGGGGAGCCAGATTACCATGACAAGTGAATTATCTGGTTATGGGATTAAAATCCATCAGCTGAGCAGTAAATGTCAAAAATTAAGAGTCACAAATGTATGGAAGACATTTATGTGATCTCTGTAGTAAAATTATGACATTATAAATAATAAATTATTATTTATTATTAATAAAAGTTAGGAGGAATCAGAAATTTACAAAATGGATCCGGTTTAAAAAGGAAATCCACACAATTCACATTCATGCTAAACGCTTCTGCCATGTTCCGATCAAATGAAGGATAAAAAAAAGAGTTAGCCTCTCTCAAAGCCCTCAGGGAGTCATGTAGGCCTCGGTGAAGATAAACTGATCCTCTTTAACCAGCCGCACTCTATCTCCCAGAGTAATCTCTGCTTCCACCCATGTCTTTCCCTCATGTGAGTCGCCCTCTGGAGCGTAAGCTTTGGCTAAGGTTCACATACACTCTCTATTTACCAGCACCCTTTCATTCTCCTACTGATACAAACAGCTGTTTCCCTGGAAATGATCTGACAATCTTAATTAAAAAAGGCAAACCCTGCAATCAAAGCAGTTTTCATATATCAAACATTTTGTAGGAATAATAAATGTTAATTTAATGCCAAGCACATTTGTTGAACAACTTTAAACAGGGGAAATAAAAAAAGTTGTATCTGCTTTTTTAAAAACTCATCGGTATAACAATTATTGTCAATGCCTTAAAATAAAATGATTTCACCTTTGACACACATGATTGAAACAAAGAGAGGGAAAGAGGGATCTCTGACCATTTTTTTTCTAAAATCCCTACATAATCTCTTCTCAAAAGTAAACTTACTGATTAGAATTTGTAAAACCAAGCTAGTTCTGTGTCAGAGCAAAATATACTTCCTAAAAGCAGAATAAGATATTGTTAGATGCATGAAAGAACTGCCTTTAGTCAGTCAGCAAATGTTGCAGCTTATGTAACCTTTTACCTAAAGAGATCAGAAAAGCATGATAGAAAAAAACTATGGGAAACTAGTAATGATCTCAATGCTACATCCAAATGAACAAAGTAACAAACTAGTCACATTCGTATGTGGACCCTTGAATAAAAAAGAGGTAAGAAAAGGGGTAATTTATTATCCTTTTATTCTTTTTTCCCCTAAAACTAATGAAACGTGACTTTTAAAGCAATTTTATACACGAAACACCAGGTTATCACTCCTTTAATTTGCCATTAGCTTTGCTCGCAAGTAATGAGTGAATATGATTAAATGGATTTGTGCCTGGATTTGTTGCAGACCTTCATCTTATATGGAATTTATGTATTCCGTTGGTCAAGAAGGGTGATTTTGGACTTGGTGAATCCTTTTTAGTTTCATTCAGCCGTTTGATTTCATTTACCATCTTGCTGATAGTATCTAATAAAAACATACCTCTCTATTCTATCTATCTATCTATCTATCTATCTATCTATCTATCTATCTATCTATCTATCTATCTATCTATCTATCTAGTTTTTGTCCAGAATAAAAGAGAAACACAAAACATTTCTTTGACAATCATAAATACTTCATGTTAATTTTTTGATTAAAAAAAATAGATAAAAGAAAATTAATAAAGGATATGCAAAATAATAAATATCAATGCTAATTTCTTCCTTGATTTGACCAATAGAAAATCAAATAAATAAAAAAAATATATAAAATTAGAAATGCTGCTTAAAGGTATCGTGGAGGATGTTCTATTTCTGGGTGGATTATTAAAATAAGTGGTCCTCCTAATTGTCAGTCATCTTTGTGATATGTTTACGTAAGGCCGTCCTACGTGCTCGCCCCCATTTTCACGTACCGGTGGCGAGTCTGACATAGTGGAAAATTTGCAAATCTTCTTTTGGAAATAAGCTTGCATTTACGATACAACAGTAACTTTTAAACTGAGCATGCACAGGAGAAATGGGCTCATGCATGCTCTTGCACACGTCTATTCGGCGTCGCCTCTCGGGAGCGGATACGGGCGGGTCTTTTCATAAATTCATGAAAATCTTTCACTATATCTTTAATTTGCATTAATTCTGCCATATAGAAATGCACGCTTAAGGCACACTCACCAAAATCCTCCATATTAACAAAAAGAAATGCATCTTTGTTCCAACTTTTAGAAGGTGCCCTGCGTGTAAAAATAAGAAACACACTCAATTTTAACTGTATTTTCTTTTTCAAAGAGGTCTACAAAACAATTCACATTGTAAATACTCTCCAATTTGTTTGTTTTTTGTTTTTTGAGAAAATTTTACAAGTTCCATTTCTAAAACCTGTTTTTTTTTTTTTTGCCTGGAAATATAATGAGGGCATTATTTGCACCTTTGCTTTTGCAAAACAATATCTTTTTCTTCATAAATTAAAACCCTTAAAGGTTGAACTTTTTTGCAGCCTTATTGTTTTTCTTTATTGCTTTGCATGTTGCTTCATCTCTATTAAATCCTACAGTTAACAGCATTCAAATCGGTTATTTCTCACAGCATCATCGTTTTTAGAGGGAAAACAGCACTGCTATTGCATGCTGAATAGTGTATATACTTGGTTATTTGCAGTCTTGTTGTCTCAGTGGAATGAACAGCTGGTGGGTTAGATGTGGCAATAATTTTCCCGCCAGCTGTTTCTAATCAGTCTGAGTTTTGAGATTCAACAGAAATCTTAACCTACTATAATCAAAGATTTAGAAACGTCATATCACCGCCGCTCTCATGTCTTTTACTGGAATATGTTTAAAAGCATGTTGCTTAGACATTTGCTGACACATTATTAAACAGGCTTTGCATTTTCAGCCCCTGGTGTTGGGCCAGGTTTAAACTAAGTGAGTGATTCTCTGGAGCACTAATGGTTGAGAATGTCACTATCCAAATACGTATCAAGGTGCAGTAGAGAACCCATATGTTGCATAAGTCCTATAGTAGGCTCTGAATGATCACTGACCTGACCTCCTTCCCAAGCCAAACCCTGCAAGCTCATATTATGGAATGCTGCCAAGACTTGTTAACAGTCATCCATGCTTCCAACACATAAAAATGCTTCACACTAACAACTGCATTCACTTTACAGCCTATTATAATTTCTCTTGGCCCAAAATGTGAGTGACTTGTATTTGTTATATCCAGTAATCATTCAGTCAATGAAGCAAATCAGAGAATTCGTTAGTAAATATCTCCTATCAGCTGTTTTACATAATGTTTTCTAGATCGATAACTAAAGATGGACATCAAAGCTGAAAAAAAAATTTTTTTCTCAAGCCTTCACATTAAGAGTAGCCTGTTAATAAGAGGAATGGAGTTAAAGTTAAGAAACTTGAAGTGATTTAAAAACAAGGGGCCTTTAACCCTGTAATGCCAAATGTATCGTATTTGATACATACAGTTTCTAAAATGTTTTGCGTCTGACACCTTTTGCATAATTTAATGGTAAAAACTTTGATCAAAATTCTATTGTACATAATCAGATATACCTGATAACAGAGGGCAGAAGACTACACAAAAAATAATCTTGACTTATCGCATAGTCATAAATTATTAATATCAAAAATGTATTTCTGTTTTTTCTTTTTATATATTTTGATAAAAGGCTAAATAAGGACTTCAAACCAAAAAAAAGTAATTTTCTGTTTTGTTTTATTCTTGGATCGGGCTTTAAAGGGTTAAAGATGATCCATGCACAGTCTAGTGTAAGCATCTAATGTAGGGTGACCAAACGTCCGTATTTCCCAGGACATGTTCGTATTTCACGTCCTGTCCCGGGCGTCCCGGGTTTTTTTTAGAAAGTGAGGAAATGTCCTGTTTTTTTAAATTACCTTCATTGGACCATTAAATTTACAGACGCTAGGGCACTGCGCACGACGCTGCGTGTGACATAACCCCTGAGCCGCGCCAGTGCGGGCAGCCCTGTTCTTAATCAGAATATAGATTGCGTGGCTGTCAGTACGCCAACAACATGCAAAGGCACAAATGTGTGTTTACCAACGATTTACAAAAGAGTTTCCCCGCTTTCGGACCGGATCGAGACAAATGGGAGGCCTTGTGCACAGTGTGCAAAGCAGGCACATATGTCTCGGTGTCCAATGGAGGTGCAAGGGATCTGAAAAGCCACCTGGACTCCTAAAGTCAAGATATTCTATTGATATGTTTGTTTGTTTTTGGTACATTTTGAGTTATTTTTGTTACAAAAGAGGTATTTTTTGTTAATTAGCTCATTTGTTTATTTTTTCCAATAACCTACAGAACAGACATTATTTCGTTCATTGCTGAGGCTGAGTATCATCATATTGGGAGTTGAGAGTTATTGTTAACTTTTATTGTTAAGTGAGGGATGTTTAGATGAGACATTATTTCTATCATTGTGCTATTCATTCATTACAGGAATTGTTAAGCATTTTTAATAAATACATTTTGAATAAAATTATCATTTGTTATTGGAGTTATTGCTGTTGACTTTTACTGAAAAGCATTTTTAATAAATCAGCTGTTAATATCATGTTATTGTAGGATTACCTAGGCCTATGCATGGGAACAGAGATCCCCCGCCGCCGCCCCCCCCCGCTCCAAGGTGTCCTGGTTTTTCAAAATGAAAATATGGTCACCCTAATCTAATGCACCTTTGTTCATTCACTAATAAAGTTTACAATTTCTACAGTTTTTATGCGAAGGGCTATTTACTGTACCCTTAAACAAACTTCTTTCTGCTACTAAACTGTATAAATAGATTTCTTTTTGTGAGGGACTTTATTACAGCAGAAAACTAATAAATAAATAAATCAGCATTAATTATAATAATGAGGTCAAAAGAGCTATTTTATCAGCATAGTATGGGTATTGCCAAATTTAGGTACTTGGATCGATGCCTTCCATCACATAAGGTTTAAAAGGGGTTACGGTATTTGCTATTGGCTCAGTCAGAGATGCGATTTAACTTAGGGAAACTGGTGTTAGCAGCTCTACCCAGGTGGCTGCTCTCTGCTGACTCGCACCTCCTACACATGGTAGTTCACTTAGAGCAGTGGTTTCCAACACTGTTCCTCAGGAACCACAGTCCTCTGTGTTTTAGGCGTTTCCTTTTTGCATCATGCCAAAAAAGAATGGATGATTTCTGCAGCACTTGATTTTAGAGGATGAGCCCTAATTTGTATCAGGAGTGCTGGAAAAGAGAAATATATAAAACATGCAGGGCAGGGTTGGGGTCCCTGAGGACCAGGGTTGGGAGCCACTGACTTAGAGGACGGACAACACATACTTCTAGTCTCAAACAATGATTTGATCTTATGCTAATGGCTCACAAAAGAAAATGTATTAATTTTGTTTATTAAAAGTATTTGGTTTGGATACTTACTGAAGGTTGCCATAAGAACCACCGTTTGTGTGAGGAGAAAGGAGCTACACAGAATTTCTTAGCCAGGAGGTCAAACTGGTATGGCTCAACCCTTTGCCTCAAATGGTCCCTCTGTTACAAAATGATCATCTCTGGAATTGTTGGGCTTTCAATGTTTGTGTTGCTGTAAATGCCAGTGTCAATCACAGCCAAGACCATCGCCGGCTTCTGGTTCTACTTTTAAGATCCTCCTAGAAAAATTGAGCTACCCTTATCTCAAATTTTGAATCTGGACACCAAACAGAGGAAGATCATTTCAGCCAATTATCTTCATCATTTCAATCATGAATCCTGGCACATTTCCTTTCTTACAACAGACCAGAGCAGCACCGGCATTGCTGCAGACAAAACCCCAATCTGGTCATGCTGTTCCAACATAATCCTCCAATCACTAACAATTCACATTTTCTCAGATGGGAGCAATCCAATTCCCATTTCACAGGTAGATTCAGAGTTACAGAAGATCAATATCATCCTTGCACCTTCAATTCAACTGCAGGTTATTTAAGGCTGACCTGATGTACTCTATATCGCACTTAACCACACCCTCCACAAAAAAGCTAGGATGAAATCCTAAGGCTTCTAATTTTGAAAGCTTTCTTAATTAGTTGGCTTTTAGATCCTGTAGAATAAAATCAGTAGCAAATTAAACAAAATAGCCAACTGTGCTATAATAGCAACTCCACCCTGCGCTAGGAACAACCTCACCTTTGGTATACCAGGACTGGATTGTTCGTGTAAGCAACCCAGGTATCCCATACTTCTGGAGAATTACGCAGGGAAGGAACACAGTTGTACTTCTTACCCAGATCTACAAAACATACATGGTTTCATCAATGAGACTACCACGGCCCCTTTAGCAACTGTGCAAGGGTAAAGATCAGATCCAATGTTCCACGGCTGGGATTAAAACCACACTAATCCTCCACGAACCCAAGATTCAGCAATCGGTCAGAGCATCCTTTCCAAATAATACTAATTATATATATAAATTACATTTTACCCTCTGCCACAAATTCATTGGAAAAGAGTCTCAAAATGTTATTTAAATGTTTGCAATAGGATATTGGTCTTCTGGTCATCGCAATCATTTAATATTACAATTTTCCAATCACAGCGGCACTTTATTTTGGTCACATTACAGTTAAGAAGAGTAACACGCTAACTTTCTCTTTATGTGACAGTAGGACACTTAAATAAAGTTTGCAACACATGGAAGAAAAGATAGAGCTAAAGGTAGCACATAGATACTAATGTGAATAAAAGTTGGCACATTTTCAAAGGATAGTAACAGTTAAGTTCTGAGAGAACGGACGTTTGGAAAGCAAGATTTCAGTGTCAGGAGAACAATTAAACTTTGGAGTGAGCATGCTTGCAATTAATGCAAAGGAGAATCAAAAATTAACAACTTTTGTAGAAAAGAAAAAAAAAATCAATAAAAAAAATATTCTGCCATTATCCTGGCTCTACAGTAATTCTATTTGATTCATTTTTTTTAAGCAAACCTTGTAAATACTCTCTAGATTCATGTTTCTCAGTTTAATCAACTCCTTATCATTTTGTGTGGCTAACAGATTTATGTTATCTGCTATCCTCCAACCCAGTTCTGCATGACTAATTAAAAAGGAGATCATCTCTGCTGTGGAGGAAAGTGTTTGTTCAAGCTCCACTCTCCATGTTTTATGTACTCTGAGCTGGGATTCATGTCAGGGTGGTGCTAACAAAGTCTAAAAATGACCCCATAAACACTTCGGAAAGAAAGAAAGAACAGCCCTATCATGAATTATTTAGGTTTCAAAATCCTTTGGCTCATTAAATACTCTTTTACTCAGACTGGATTGCCAATGACCTTCAACAGGCTGTGAAAATTGACTTTAGCTTGAAAAGTCTTTTTCCAGATGTTAAATGAGGGTAAACATAAACAAGGGTAATAACTATGCCAGAAAGAAAATAGGTTATTTGTTGGTTTTCAGACAGGGTAGACAGAAATGTAGGACAACAAAAATCGCCTTGTTGATGTAGAACTGTGCATTGGACCGACCCGGCAGCCGTTAAACAGATGGTGCTTAAATAATAAATATTTGGGGAAGGCGCTTCTAAATTGGATTACATTAGTCTAATCTCTGCAGCTATTTCAAATCATTTGTGGAGTGTTATCTCATCACCGTTTATAATCCCTCTTAACTTTTGATTGCACTCAGATTCTTGCAAACTCTCACAAACACCTTCTGGCTCTCTCTGCTAAATCGCTGAATTTTATCTCCAGTTTTACTGCAGTCTACATTCACTTAAAACAACAGAAATGATATAGAAAAAAAAGGAATTTAAAGAAACATGTTTTTTTTTATATTTTAAATAAAGCCGTTTAAGAGCTGGGGGCAAAAAAAGAAGCTAAAACTGGTTTGATTCTCAACAGCTAGACAGGGTCTGCTCTTGCATCAATCAATATAAGAATTAATTTATAGAAAAATATGAATAAGCATACATAAAACTGATGCTTAACATCACAACCATGATTCATTAAAACATTTGAAAACAATAGTCTATATCTGCAAGATCACTTTTAAACCCCTATAGGCATTTTTGATCTCTAAATTCATAAGTAACGCCGCAAACAAACATTTTTACAGAAACATTTTCAAGCAGACCTTTAAAACACCTCCTGGTTATATTAATTCTTTACACATTTTTTTTTTACTTTGTTTTAAAAATCAGTATTTGTGGTATTGTAAGCATTCTCTTTGTGACTGGTTTCATTTACAAGTAAAGAGGAAAAAGATGAAAGACAAAACCTAATCAGAGTAGATAAAGAATCCTAGCGTTAACTTTCTTAAGATTTACTGTTTTGCTACCTCTACAATATTTTTTACTAACGATACAAAATTCAGCATATGCCTTGACTTAGACCTCCTCACACATGCAAAACCTTTAGATATATCATAGTCTGCCAACATGTTTTGGAATAGTTGCCATCATTTGTCAAACACAAGTGCTGCCTGGCTGCAGTGTTTAGACACCAGAGAACAGCTCTGAGGGCTAAAGTTGGTGTCAGCAAGGTCTGCTGCCTGTCTACAGCACCTGTTGTGTTGCTGGTAATGCCTGTTTGCCGCTGAGGTGTGACTGCAATAATATGCTTGTATCTGATCTTGAGATTGCGGTTGCAATGGTCTGTGTAGCAACAAAAAGCAAAATTAAGACCTGTTGTCCCCTGCAACTGAATCCCCTGCTAGTGAATGGTGGATGCTCAATGTGATTTGATCTCTGTAATACTATTCATGGTCACATTTATAGTCCTGTTGCACTTGTGCAAAAAGCTGCTTGATCATTCTCCATGATCAGCTTAAATCAGTCTTTGAAATTCAGGTAATAAAGCCAGAGTTGTGTAAACTTACATTTTCCTATGGTGGGGCACAAAACGACTAGTTAGTTTCTAGTTAGTTAGTTTCAAAATGCAAGTGCAAAGGAGCTCAGCCAGCTGAACCAATCAAGTCTAATAAAGTCAGTTCATGTCCTGCCATATAGTGATCATTTTAATACAGATTTTATAGTTTAAACAAACTTAAAACAAAAAGCTCAGCATCAATGGAAAAATCAAAACCTATTGAAGGACTGAAAAAACATTTACCACCAATCAATTTTGTTTTACCTTTTTTATACCTTTCAATGGCTTTAATTGGAGTGTATTCAATTTACTGCCTTTTATTATCCTGCAGAAACCCTGCTTATGTTTCTGCAATGTTAATTTGGCATCATATGGTTTCTTTTCAGAATGTAATGAGCAGTTTCATGTTGCATGTGATTTAATCAGATTTATGAATATCAAGAACAGCCAAACAAATAGATCATCATCATCTCATTAGGCCGGATTATTTTTTTCCACTGTAGGATCACTGTGGTGACCTCTTGAATTTGTATTTTGAGTTAAGTTCGTTTTCAAATCATGAGTTAAACACCTGAACAGTCATAGCAGTAGGATTTCTGACACTGAAACCGAATAGTTGTTAGAAGTATTGATATAGTACAAACCGGATTCCAAAAAAGTTGGGACACTAAACAAATTGTGAATAAAAACTGAATGCAATGATGTGGAGGTGTCAAAAACAAATATTTTATTCAGAATAGAACACACATCGCAGATCAAAAGTTTAAACTGAGAGAGTGTATCATTTTAAGGGAAGAATATGTTATTTCCAAATTTCATGGCGTCAACAAATTCCAAAAAAGTTGGGACAAGGCCATTTTTACCACTGTGTGGCATCCCCCCTTCTTCTAACAACACTCAACAGACGTCTGGGGACAGAGGAGACCAGTTTCTCCAGTTTAGAAATAGGAATGCTCTCCCATCCATGTCTAATACAGGATCTAACTGTTCAATCATCTTGAGCCTTCTTTGTTGCACCTTCCTCTTTATGATGCGCCAAATGTTCTCTATAGGTGAAAGATCTGGACTGCAGGCTGGCCATTTCAGTACCCGGATCCTTCTGCTACGTAGCCATGATGTTGTGATTGCTGCAGAATGTGGTCTGGCATTATCTTGTTGAAAAATGCATGGTCTTCCCTGAAACAGATGACGTCTAGATGGAAGCATATGTTGTTCTAGAACCTGAACACAGGTCTCTGCATTTATGGTGCCTTTCCAGACATGCAAGCTGCCCATGCCACAAGCACTCATGCAACCCCATACCATCAGTGATGCAGGTTTCTGAACGGAGCGTTGATAACAGCTTGGGTTATCCTTGTCCTCTCTGGTCCGGATGACACGGCGTCCCAGTGTTCCATAAAGAACTTCAAATCGTGACTCATCTGACCACAGAACAGTGTTCCATTTTGCCTCACTCTATTTTAAATGATCCCCGGCCCAGTGCAAACGGCTGAGCTTGTGGAGCTTGCTTAGAAATGGCTTCTTCTTTGCACTGCAGAGTTTCAGCTGGCAGCGGCGGAAGGCACGGCGGATTGTGTTCACTGACAATGCTTTCTGGAAGTATTCCTGAGCCCATTCTGTTATTTCCCTGACAGTAGCGTTCCTGTTTGAGGTTCAGTGACGTTTAAGGGCCCGGAGATCACGAGCATCCAGTAACGTTTTACAGCCTTGACCCTTACGCACAGCGATTGTTCCAGACTCTCTGAATCTTTAGATGATATTATGCATGGTTGATGATGATAACTTCAAAGTCTTTGCTATTTTACGCTGGGCAACACCATTCTGGTATTGCTGCACTATCTTTCTGCGCAACAGTGGTGGAATAGGTGATCCTCTTACCATCTTGGCTTCAGAGAAACAATGCCACTCTGAGAGGCTCTTTTTATACCCAATCCTGTTGTCAATTGACCTAATTAGTGTTAGTTGGTCTTCCAGCTGTTCGTTATTTGCTCAATATCCTTTTCCCAGCCACTTATTGCTACTTGTCCAAACTTTTTTGGGATCTGTAGACACTGTGAAATTTTGAATCAACATATTTTTCCTTTAAAATGTTACATTTACTCATATTAAACTTTTGAGCTGTCATCTATGTTCTATTACGAATAAAATAGAAACATTTGCCATCTTCACATCATTGCATTCAGTTTTTATTCACAATTTGTTTAGTGTCCCAACTTTTTTGGAATCCGGTTTGTAGGCAGAAAATTACATATTTTCACCTAATGGAGGAGAATTGAGAAAGCATTAAGATTTTAGCAAATTTGAGGCCACTTGTTATGGTTAGATGACCGGATTAGTGTGTAACCAACACTCCATCGCTTGTGCTGTGTTTCTAGACAGCAGAGGTTGGTCTCTATCAAATGTGATCCAGAAAGGATGAAGGTCATAGGTCAAGGTTGATTAGTGTACGTGGAAACTGAAGGCTGTTCTGTGTTGTAACACTCATGATTAATAACCCTTAGAACCACAAATCTCAAAATGGCAGCTATGACATCACCACCATTTCAACTGGATGTGCTTACCCAGGAAAGATCTCTATGAACAGCTTTAGCTGTAATCAGAGAGACTTCTTGACAAAGTCTTCTGCAGAAAGTCAGTCACAAATTGGTGTGGATTGTCTGGCCAACGGTTGACAAAGACTCAAATTACCACCCGCTATATGGTTTTAATACGAGTGGTGGATGCACGAATAGAGCTAAGTGACACAACAAATGAGTAAGGCTAACTGAAGCAAAACTTTGAGTTCAACAATCAGAATTTTTCTGTCAAATCGCATCAACCAATCAGGGATAAGGT
This sequence comes from Cyprinodon tularosa, assembly GCF_016077235.1. Taxonomy (NCBI): domain Eukaryota; kingdom Metazoa; phylum Chordata; class Actinopteri; order Cyprinodontiformes; family Cyprinodontidae; genus Cyprinodon; species Cyprinodon tularosa. The sequence goes on along the minus strand of NW_024039241.1, from coordinate 744,959 downwards.
TTGGTTGTGACGTATGTGAAGAAGCACAATGGAGACAAAGCTTTTATCATGCAGAAATAAAGGAGTTATTCCATCCTCCATCACCGGACAGGGGGCTCTGATACGGCGTCCTGGATAGGATTCTGGATACTGCGCAAAGACATCCAGCAAAAACTTCTGGAGCAGGTGATCTTACTGGTGGAACTGGGAGTGGATCTGTTAATCTCTGGGTCCCCAGTGTCGTCGTGTGGCTCTTCATATTACATATAGCACCATGACTTGCTCAGTTAAAATACACCTAACTGAGTTGTACAGATGAGGATCCAGCAAGTGGAAGGACGGTCCTCCTATCTGATGGCATTGTGAAGTGAGCTAGGCAGAATTTAATCGTGTTGTTGGTGCAAATTGTTAGCGAGAAAGAGGCAAAGTATCAATTGACCAACGGCAGGCAAGCATGGGGAAAAATTAACCTTGTTCTCTGTTAAACAGAGAAATACAGTAAGTCTGCATAGTGCTATACTGGACATGTTACAAAGAAAAAAATTCTCCACAATCAAATGTGCAATCAAACAATCAATAAATGGAAGATGAATAGGACACTGCCGTTCACAAGGAGGCAGATGCTGGTTTATTTAGTTGAGGGTTCAGGTGGGGAACAGTAGTCCAAGAACAGACGGGCAAGATATCAGATGAGCATGGGCAAGGCAAAAGCCTTATAAACCAAGGCATAAAGAAGTCAATAACAAGGAGACAGATACGAGCTGGGAAACAACATCAGATTTTCTCATGAAGAGCTGTGCTCAGGTGAAACAGAGAGGCAATTATGGCCCAGCTGGGCTAAATGGGGCTGAGTGAAAACAGAGAGCCGTGGCGGGAGGAACATAGAGACGTGAAAATAAAAAATAAACCCAGGCATGGCATGACCAAAACATTAATCATTAGCGGGCTGGATTGCCTAATTATCTTTTCTTTAACTTTAATTAGATGATGAGTGTGCTGAACAAACAAGTCCCATCTGTACAATATCTGCTGCTGATATTTTGAAAGGAACATGCCGGAGCATCCTATCAGGGCTGTAGGTCAGCTGTAATGTTACAGTCAGCTTTAATGATGAGAGTGCACAGCCATAAATTATGGGCTGAACTGCACTCATAATTATTTTGCATAACCGATTTTATTCTTTGCTAAAAATGTTTGTGCAAATATAGATTTCATATTTAGTCTTCTTCCGATGTCTAATAGAGAAGCCACTCTGATTGCATTAGGACTTCCAAATGAAAATTTATGGATACTAATTGTTTATCTTGGGGATTCTCATCTATGATACTAAACAATCTGGGGATTATGTAATGTATCAATTTATCAACATTTAAACAGCCTGAAGAATTGTTTGAATGCTGACACTTGCCTGGCTTAATTGCTTTCAACTTTACTTCTGAGGACAACTTTAGTTCTTTTGCATTAGCTTTAGTTGCATGGCAACCAATGAGGTAAAAGCTGTAGTTGACTAAGAAAATATGCCTCAAGTCTACAGAATAACATTTTCAGACTTCAGTGTCTAAGCAGACCAAACAAAACTTTAGAACATGGAGTACTTTACATAGACCTGCTTTCTGAATTTAATTTGAAAGATGAGGTAATCACACATTTTGGCACCAAAGAACACCTCTGGAAAAGCACTGAAAAAAGCACCCTTTAGCCTTTTGTTTGAGTTTCCCTCTGAGCTGCAGCTTAACTCTGCAAATTTGAAAGCATCTTAAAAAAGCAAGGGACCATAATTTCCCACTGTCATTTCAGTATCAGTAAAAAAAAACAGCTATTTTCTGAGTGGAACGGATGAAGTAAACAATGCAAAATACAACCTTAGATAATAGAGAAAAAAAAACCCAAAATATCCTCTAATTGCTTCCAGTCAAAAGAATTTATTCTTCTTATTTCAAAAAGACTCAATCATCAGAAACTAGATTTGCAGGATTGTAACAGCTGATGCTCTCTATTTTCCTTACTCTATCATGGGTTTCGAAGACTTGAGTAATCTTTAAACCTTTTACAATACATGCTACAGTACTTGGTGCTGCTCTGGACCTTCAGAACAGTAATTATTGAGAATTATTACAAACTTCAGCATGAATAATTGGTTGTGTTTATATGCCTAATGGCATTCTATGATATTTAGCTCATTGAAGTTCGCTTGAATTTTTACATTCATTTAATGATCTCTAAGTTAAAAAAAACACAACTTAACACAAACACAAGGAGGAAGGTGCTCTGGGATCAAGGTTTAAAGCAGAAGGATATAGTAATATACAGAGGAAGAAAATGTGCATGTTGCCACTGAACACACATCTTTCCACATCAGCTCAGAAGGTGAAGCTTTGAGGTCTACTTTCCTGCATAAAATCTTTATACTGATTATGTGACAAACTTGAAGTATGAAGACATTTGTACAATTACCATCATCGGTTACCAATAATGGAACATATCACTGTATTGTAAACAATTCAGCCAACAACAATCCCTGAAAGTGCTGCATATGTAATGGGACCAAAGCCCGAGAAAGTAGAGCGCCAGAAAAGTTAATTTAGTTGGTTAAATGTGTGTGGAAAAGCTTTCAAAAGCGCATGCTTCTCAAAAGCTGTGGAAACGGACTATTCTTCTAGCCTGGGTGCCATTCTGAACTTAGTCCCGCCCACAACGTTTGAGGTCGGGAAGTTCGGTCTGGCATTGCTCAATAGTAGCGCGAGTATGCTCGCACAATATCTGGTCGGGCCAATCAAATTGTCAGGGCGGGCTTTATACGATGATGGACAGATGATCAACAGTAACGTAATCAACCACGTCACCAAAGCGCACTTTAGTGACAACAACAATGGCTGCCGCTGGAGAGTTGAGGTGTGTAGATTCTGCTATTAGGTCTGTTCTAGAAGATATAGACAGCAAATTAATTTTAAAAGAGGAACAGAGAAACACGATCAAGGCATTTGTTAAAAAAGAAAGATGTTCACCGGCAAAAATCGTTGACGCTCATCTTCTTATTCTAGGCGTGCAACTGCACGCTTTGATTTTTGTTGACAACAACTATGCGTCGCTTAACATACTTCATGCACTCCGTTGCTCTTATTGGTTGTAGGTCTATCCAATTGAGTGCAGAGGCATTTTTTTTCCTGGTTCGTTCGAAACACGCCCCATAATCACAGCTCTATGGAGCAGCATCAGACTCATATTCTGACTAGAATTGAGTAGGACTACGTCAGGCTACTATTCTTCTCCCAGATACTCAGAATGAGTCGTATCTCAAATGAACACATACAAGTAGCAAGATGTGAGACATTCAAACTGATAGTTGTAAACATTTAAGTATGTTGTGTCACCCCAGAGTAACAAAAAAAAAAAAACTGCCATTTGTCTTGGGTGACATTGTTGATCAGTCCATACATCAAGACTCATGGTGAGATTAATAAGCATACTTTTATTTGACAAGCTGTGGCTAACAGGCATATTTACCTGAATCTACACTACATTCACCAACACATCTATTTTTTCTTAACTAAACTGTGCTCTTTCACTTTCTTCCCTCCGGTTTCCAAAGGAAATCACTCAATGAAATGTCTCATTAGGCTTATTTAAATACACGATAACATCGATATGACGTTTGGCATAAATTATTTATGGTTATTTATGCACAGATCCGGTGTTCTGTCAGACACCCGGACCATTCTAGATTATTTTCACTGAGCCGCTGCTATCATGATCCATCTGTGGTCATGCAAAAAGAGCACTACTGCACGCCAGGTGGGCTGCCTGATCAAATGGGACGCAGCAGCACTGCTGATTCTGCTTAGCAGATTACAGCACAATGATGCAGTGTAAATGTCTGACTGACCACCCGCTAATTTTTATTTAGTCTTGTCTCATTGACTAAAACTCACACCCATAAATCTTAAGTTTTCATCAACGAAGATCCATGTTTAGCTCGTCAGTTCTCTTATCGTCATGAAAAAAAGGAGTGTCGACGAAATCATTTCGTCATCGTTGACGAAAACAACACTTATGCTGCCCTCACGATGTGTTGCTCTTACAAAGCTAGACAGCTAGCTAACACTTGGCTTGAAAATAATCCAGTCCTTAGTAGTTTTCTTGTTTTATTTTGCAACTCTTTGGCTGGTTTGTTTTCTTTTCTTTACTTTTCTTTGTAAAACTATAACAAGACACAAAAGTATACATCAAATACAGATACAGAAAACAACTAGGCTACAGCAAACAAATAACTCCCAACTCAAACCAACTAGCTAACGATGTAGCTCTAAATACTGATTGAGAAACGTAAACTTTCCCACAAAATATTCCACAATACCAGAATGACAACAGATGAAATGAACTTACAGACAAATAGTGTCCAAGGAACAAACGTGTCCAAAGTCGTCTGAAGGGCTAGTGAAAACAGCAACCGTGCAGCTGGAAGAGCTCTGCTTGACTGCCCAAAATTCCACATGCAAACTGTGTCCACTAGATGTCAGCAAAGCTCCAAATTTTAACCAACAATTTCCCATGCAATTCTTAACAAACATAATGACAGAGTCAGCACACTCCCCGCTTGGCAAAATATGATTTTGACACCATAGTTACAGAAAACTCAATCAGTCCATCTTCAAAGGCCTTCAGAAAGCAGAACAATAACTTCTGAGACAGGTCTGAGGAAAACCTTGACTTGTCCTCCTTTTGCTGTCTTCACTTCTACCTTGCGTACAATCTTGTCACTGCTTGGTAAAGTTTTCACAATAATTCCAATGGGCCAATCGTTCCTGTGGGCTTGATTGTCTTTAAGCAAGACAACATCTCCCACCTTTATGTTTTTCTCTAGCCGAGTCCATTTTCTGCGCACTTGTAAAGTGGACAAATATTCCTGTTTCCATCTCTTCCAAAAGGTATCAGCAAGACATTGGACATGTTTCCATTGTTTACCTTGGAGATCACCCATCTTGAATTGACCAGAAGGAGCTGATACTGTGCTTGACTTTTGAGTAAGCAACATGGCCGGAGTGAGGATTGTTGGCATCTCAGGATCATTGGATACAGGGACCAGAGGTCTGGCATTCATGATCGCCATGACTTCAGCCATGAGAGTGCTCAAAACCTCGTGTGTGAGATGAGTGTGTCCTGTCTGAAGTAACAAGGCATCCAGAATACGTCTGGCTACACCGATAAGTCTCTCCCATGAACCACCCATGTGTGATGAATGTGGTGGGTTAAAAATCCATGTGCATCCTTTGCTTTGGAGATAGGATTCAATCACTGCCTCCTTAGAGATGATGTTCAGTTCTCTGCATGCACCCACGAAGTTGGTTCCCCTATCGGATCGGAGAAGTTTGGCAGGACCACGGATAGCAAAAAACCTCCTCAGAGCATTGATAAAGCTATCTGTTGACATGGATTCCACCAGCTCTATGTGCACAGCTCTGGTTGACATACAGGTGAAAAGGACTGCCCACCGTTTACTATTAGCACTTCCTCCTCTTGTGCGACGTGTACTGATGGTCCATGGCCCAAAAATATCAAGGCCCACATTTGTGAATGGAGGTTCAGGTGTAAGTCTGTCTCTGGGCAGATCTGCCATTTTCTGTTTTTGTAGATGTCCACGTAGTTTGCGGCAGATAACACATTTATGGATTACAGAAGACACCAGACGCTTGGCTCCAATAATCCAATAACCAGCAGCTCGAAGAGCTCCCTCTGTTATGTGGCGACCTTGGTGAGCCACCTCTTTATGAAAAAATCTCACAAGTAATGTGGCAATGTGGCATGTTCGGGGAATGATCAGTGGATGTTTCTCTTCGTTTGACATCTCTGCAGACGAAATACGACCTCCAACTCTCAGCAAATCATTACTGTCTTTCACAGGGTTAAGTTTCTGAAGTGGGCTTTGTTTAGGAAGTGTCGCTCCTTTCTCAAGACATTTAAGCTCTTCTTTGAAAGCCTCTTGTTGGATGTCATGAATGATTAGAATTTCAGCCTTTTTAAGCTCCACCGTACTGGGAATTTTGGCAAAACGTTTCCCTGTTTCGCGTTCTGCATCCTCATGATTCTTCTTAAAGGAGACGGCGACACTCATGAGTCTGGCAATAGTGTTACAGAGTCTTGTCCAATCTGAGAATCGCTCAAATCGATGTGAACCTAGTTGACCTGATGAGGTGCGAGTAGACAGGACTGTCACAATGGGTCTAATTTCAACATCAGTTTCAGGCTCCACCAGATTGAAGTTGTTGGTTTCGGGGGGCTTTTCTGCAGAATCTGATTTCAAAAAACCGGGACCTGTAAACCAGTTGGTCTGTTGTAAGTACTCTGCTGCAGTAAACCGGGTGGCATGGTCTGCAGGGTTCTGATTTGTGGAAACATAATGCCACTGGTTTGGACAAGAAGATTGCCTTATTCTTGCCACTCTGTTGGACACATACACATAAAATCTTCTTGAAGAATTATGGATGTAGCCAAGTACAATCTTGCTGTCTGTAAAAAATGTAACTGCATCCACACTGATGTCCATTTCTTCTTGGATGACTTCGTACATCTGTACAGCCAACACAGCAGCACAAAGTTCAAGGCGTGGAATAGTGTGTGCAGGCTTTGGAGCCAGCTTGGACTTACCCATGACAAAGCCAACATGGTATGTTCCATCGACGTCAACCGCTCTCATGTAGGCTACAGCTCCTATCGCGAGTGTAGATGCATCTGAAAAAATGCATAACTCTTTCCTTAGCAAGAATGTGGGTGAAATGGGAAAATAGCTCCTCCTAATGTGAAGGTCCTCCAGGGCTTTCAGAGAGTTCTTCCATGTGTTCCATTCTGCTTCTTTCTCAGAAGGTAGTGGAGAATCCCACTCATCTTGATGTGATGAAAGTTCACGCAGAAGTGCTTTCCCTTGCATTATTATTGGGGCCACAAATCCCAAGGGGTCAAAGAGACTATTTACTGTAGACAGAATGCCTCTCTTGGTGAATGGTTTTGTTTCACTTGAAACCTGGAATGTGAAGCTGTCAGTTTCTAAATTCCAAGAAAGTCCGAGGCTGCGCTGGAGAGGGAGTGGATCTGCACCAAGCTCCAACTCCTTCAGATCACTTGCTCGATCTTCTTTAGGTAAGGCTTCCATTACCTGCCTGCTGTTCGATGCTACTTTGTGCAGCCTTATATTGGATTCTGCAAGCATCTGTTTCGTTCTTTTCAGGAGGTCAACTGCTTCGTCAGTTGTGGTAACTGAAATTAGTCCATCGTCAACATAAAACTGTCTCTCCACAAACTGTCTTGCATCAGAACCATGTTCATTCTCACCCTTTTTAGCAGCCCTTCTCATGCAGTATATAGCAACGGCAGGTGATGGTGTGTTTCCAAACACGTGGACCTTCATTCTGTACTCTGCAATGTTTTTGTCAAGGTTGTTGTCTTCATACCAGAGGAAACGGAGATAATCTCTATGATCCTCTCTGACAAGAAAACAGTAGAACATCTGCTGTATATCTGCTGTGACAGCTACCAGTTCTCTTCGAAACCTTAAAAGAACTCCTATCAGAGTGTTGTTCAAATCTGGCCCCTTCAGAAGTACATCATTCAAAGACACTCCTTCATATGCAGCACTTGAGTCAAACACCACCCTGATCTGTCCTGGTTTTTTTGGGTGGTAGACACCAAAAGTTGGAAGATACCAGTGTTCTTTACCTTCTTCTAAAGGCGGCGCTAGTTCAGCTTGATCTTTATCAAGCATTTTTTGGATGAACTCCTTGAAGTGTTCTTTCATTTCTGGCTTTTTCTCCAGAGTTTTTCTGAGTGAGCCAAGGCGCTTCATAGCATGTTCTCGGTTACTTGTAAGAAGCTGTCTTGGAGAATAAAATGGTAAAGGGGCTACCCAGCTGTGATCCTCATTTTGATAGACTTCTTTATCCATAATTTTCAGAAAAGCTTTGTCGTTTACGGACAGTCCTGATTTGTTATCGTCCTTGGATCTTTCAAATACTGAGTGTTCTTGATTCTCTGAGTACATAGGTTGAATGTCTCCACGTGCAAGGGGATGGATCTGATGTTGTTGTGGGGTGCCATAATTTTCCCTTATTTGGAAGCTGTTTGGACATGGACTGAGGAAGGATGTGCGCCCATTCTGCAGCACGTTTGCCTTAAAGGCACTGACCTTTGTAGATCCATGGAAACTTCCCACACAAACATCACCCACTACAACCCAACCCAAATCAAGTCGCTGTGCATATGGAGCATCATGAGGTCCATTTATTTGTTCTCTCACCTTATGCACTCGTATGACATCTCTTCCTAGCAGCAGCAGGATAGGGGCATCTGGGTCCACTGCTGGAATCTTGTGGGCAATTGACTTTAGATGAGAGTGATGTTGTGCTGCTTCGGGTGAAGGTATTTCCAGTCTGTCATCTGGCACCATATCACATTCAATTAAGGTAGGAAGCGGTATCTGAACTTTTCCATCCGTAGACTTTAGAACAAAGTTATCAGCTCTTCTACCAGACGTCTCTGTAGTTCCAGAACAGGTTTTTAATGTGTATGGAGCTGTGTTGGCTTTAACTTCAAACAACTCAAAAAACTCTGTCTTTGCGAGCGATTTATTGCTTTGCTCATCAAGAACAGCATACATTTTAACTGCTTTGTCTTCTCTTCCTACAGGGTATGCTTTAACTAAACAAATCTTAGCACATGAACGTGAGCCATCTAAGTTATTGCAAACCTCTGTGCACTTTGATGTGATGGGTGTGTTTTGCAATCCTTTGCCATGTGCTGAGTTGATCCGCAACATCTGTAGCAGATATAATTATCTTTAAGATAAGCCCTGCGTTCTCCGATGGGTTTGTTCCTAAAGGTTCTGCACTTTTGGAGTGGATGAGGCTTTTTGTGAATTGGACATTCCCGAGCTGGATCTATGACCTTTTTCTTTGATGAAAGAGTACTGCAATCTGCAGACTTTGAAGGAATTTCTGTTTTGTGTGTTGACACTGAAAAACTGCTGTTGAACCTGGTCTTCTTATCTGACTTTGAGAACATGTAGCTGTTTGAGGTGGTAAGCACAAAGCTAGGGTCATTTCTCACCTTAGCCTGTTTTCTAACAAACTGAGAGAAGAAAGAAAATGGAGGAAATGGCACTTCATAGTCCTCTTTGTACTTGGATGCTTGAGTTATCCATTTTTCTTGTAAGCTGTGAGGTAACTTTTCCACAATGGGATTTACGCCACGAGCTGTGTCTAGATAAGTAAGGCCTGGCAAGTATCCTTCTACTTTTGCACATTCTAGCTCAAGTAGAATGTCACCAAGTTCTCGTAGCTTGTCGTTGTCTTTGTTTGTTAGCTTTGGAAAGTTTTCTAATTTCTTAAACAGTGCATTTTCTATAACCTCTGGCATTCCATAGCATTCCTCTAAACGTTGCCACACCATGTTGAGGCCTGCTGCGGGATTAAGAACATGCACAGAACGTATTCTCATTGCTTGTTGCGATGAATCTAGTCCCAGCCATTTAACCATCAAGTCCAGTTCCTCTCTGGGTGACAAGTTCAAGTCCTGCGTGGCGCCACGAAAGGATGCTTTCCATGACCAATAGTGTTCAGGACGGTCGTCAAATTTTAAAAGACCTTAACTGACAAACTCACGTCTCATCAAGTACTTTGCAAGATCATGTGCTCCTTGTGGCTCTGGCACAAATCCTCTGTCGGATTGATGAGGTTGCTGAGTTCTGTCCAAGTGTGTGAGCGGTTGATCCCACTTGCTTGGTTTTTCACGTTTGAACTCAATTTTTTCTAATTTTGGATATCTGTATCTTTGGCGTGTGATGGTTGCTTCGGTAGAATCTGGACCTCGTTCCGGTGGCAAAGTGTCACGAAATAGCTCAGCATGTTGCTCGATATAGTTGCTAGTCTGTTCAATAGGACTGAGAGGTTCTTCTGTGGTGTGTAATTCTTTTAGCTTCTCCCCGCTTTCAATCTCTTCCTCTTCATAAGCCGTAGCTTCAGCCTCAGCAGCGGCAGCAACTCTCTGGCTTTGAAGAATGTGGAGACTGGCTTCAAGGTCCGCTTTCTGCTTCAACACACTCGCTTCAAGGTCAGCCTTTTGTTTAATTACACTAGCTACCTTTTCAGCATACGCCAGTTGAGCCTGAGCAGCTTTAGCTTTGGCCCGTGCTTTAACTGCCGACGAAGCAGTTGATACTGACGTCCTGCTTGACCGTTGTGAAGAACGAGATGATCTTTTGGATGACTGCGATGCAACGTCACTTACTTGCAGAGGTGATTTTCTCTCAGCTTGCAGATTAGCATCTGTTTCTTGCTCTGTCGATTTTGGTCGATCCATGGTGTCCTTAGCGTAGTCCTTCGTATATTTCTTGCCAGAACGTAGACTCATGACGAGTTTGAACCCGCTGCGTAATTGTCTTTTTACTATGCTGCCCTCACGATGTGTTGCTCTTACAAAGCTAGACAGCTAGCTAACACTTGGCTTGAAAATAATCCAGTCCTTAGTAGTTTTCTTGTTTTATTTTGCAACTCTTTGGCTGGTTTGTTTTCTTTTCTTTACTTTTCTTTGTAAAACTATAACAAGACACAAAAGTATACATCAAATACAGATACAGAAAACAACTAGGCTACAGCAAACAAATAACTCCCAACTCAAACCAACTAGCTAACGATGTAGCTCTAAATACTGATTGAGAAACGTAAACTTTCCCACAAAATATTCCACAATACCAGAATGACAACAGATGAAATGAACTTACAGACAAATAGTGTCCAAGGAACAAACGTGTCCAAAGTCGTCTGAAGGGCTAGTGAAAACAGCAACCGTGCAGCTGGAAGAGCTCTGCTTGACTGCCCAAAATTCCACATGCAAACTGTGTCCACTAGATGTCAGCAAAGCTCCAAATTTTAACCAACAATTTCCCATGCAATTCTTAACAAACATAATGACAGAGTCAGCACAACACTGATCATGTGGCAATAAGGAGTAGAGCAAAGGTGCTGCCGCACAACTACAATACATTTGAACACCATGACAAGAAAATTCTTCTTCATGGTTTTATTTCTTCTTGATCTGTACAACACTGGCCCTGTACAAACCATTGCCTGGTCTTAAAATCTGTGTGAAAGCAAACCACGCCAACCAAAGGTGTATATTTTTTCCACTTTAATCATGTGCTAGACCAATGGCTGGGACAGACTAGCAGTGTAAATGTGTCCTAAGATGTTGTGGAACCACTCCCAGAGTAAATTAGAGCATCTTTAGAACTATAACTGATCCAGAAAGTTGTGAACATCTGGTGATTATAATAGCATCAGTAAAAAAAATTGTGCTTTAATAAACTCCTCTGAAAAATGCAATAACTTTACCAGCTGATGCACATTTCATGCAAACATGCAAAATAAAAATGTCTGGAAATGAGTGCAGCAGTGATATTTTCTTGTAGTTCTGACAAGCTGGTCAGTGTGACACAGACTGGTGAACAAGGATGTCTCACAGGAACGTTTCCATTTCCCCCTTCCATTCGATTCCTCCGTCATTGTTGCTTGAAATGAAAAGCCAACTGAGGTCTTTAATAGGTCTGCGATGTTCTATTGCAACAGAGCCAAAAAGCACTATACCAACCCTCAAATCGTATCAGCTCTTTGAAGGAGATATTTATAGGCCAGACTTCCACTGAGCTCCCGCTAGAGAGGAATTACAGGTTACAGCTAATGATCTGTAAACATCATCCTACGCCTACTGACTTAATCAACTGAGCCACACAATGAGGATGCCATTTAAATGCGTATATTTGCTTAAAGAAAGACTGAAAGACTATTTGGGCACTTTAAATCCTTAGTTCTATAAAATACATATTTTTCGGTTCTGTCTAGATTTGAGTACTTTCTTTTAATGAAAAAAAGAAGAAATAATTTTCATTGCTGTAAAATGGAATATCGCTTTCTATAGTTATGATAATATCTATATTAAAAATAAGGTATTATTTTAAACTTTTTAAATTGAAAGCAGAACTTTTTTGGCTTTTTTCCATATTAGCATAAGACATTTGGGTCAAAGGATTGATCTGGAAATGAAGCAGCTATAGGAGCTGAAACACATTGGCATTTCTGATTCAGTCAGGGGATAAACTGTTTAAAACGAGCCAGTGGTCAGATGCTGCTGGTGAGTATTGCTTCAAATAACAGGGCGGCCATTTTTGACACGCTGTTCGTTGATGTTTATAGACAGGCTGCTGCAGGTAACAGGTCCCAAACTCTAGCTTATCAACAGTGTTACCTCAAAAAGAGGAATGTGTGAACCTCTCCTTGTTTCCATTGAGTAACATACTTTTTAGGGACCACAGGTAATTTAAAAGATGTTTCTAAGCAGCCAAATTTTTTCTGGTTTAGAGCAAGAGAAAAGTGTTTGAGCATTCATTCAGCCAGCTGAACCAACAGTGGGTAGCAAAGTGTCGAGAAGATGATGTATAGCTTTGAAAACTGATGCTTTTCTTTCTTCAATAAAAGGATTTCAAACTGTAAGAATAGTATAATAAAAACTATCATGTGATTTCAAAGATATAAGCAGAATTGCCTGCTTTGCTACAATGAAAATGAGACCGTTTAAAAAGCTTTTCAAATCAGAGACTTTTATGACAAAGATTTTTTAGAAACGATAAAGCAAGAAAGTGCTTCTTCCATATCCAATGTTTACTGACTGGCGAAAGATGAAGGATTTTTTTGCTACATTAAACTCTTCCTATTCTTACAGTATTCTCATTAAACTTCATGCATACATAAAAAAAAGGTCATAAAGAAATCTGTAAACTCTCAGATAATTATCAGTGAGAATAATTTGCGAAGAAAGTTTAGCCAAACATTGCTTTAGCACAAGCTAATAATTTTTAGACAGTATTTTTAACTAACTATGTCTTTTTCCATCTATATCCAATGTAAGATTTACTTATTTTACCATTATAATCTGTTCTCTTAATAAAACTTGTAATGGAATCATCAGCAGATGCAACTTATCAATTCTGTTGGTTATATAAAGCCATAGAGCTGCACCAATCCATCTTCCAGATTAGAAGCAACTGATAATGTATTATTTTATAATATAATATAAAACACCTGAACAAGGATTTCCACATAGGAAATATGATTTGATGCATAAATGAGGAAGACCTTGTAATTCCTTGATTTTGTGTTGCATTGAAAAGTATACTATATGTTGCTAGCAGCTGCAGCTATTTTAATTAAATTTGATATGTTTTATCATAGTTGATAAAACAAATCAGAATCAGTCCAGATAGAGATAGGCAGCTCACATCCCAATAGAAACTGGAAACCGGCACAGATCTAAAAAAAAGTCACTGTAGCAACAACGATTCAGTTAAGCAAGTATGAGACAACGATTCAGTTAAGCAAGTATGAAAGATGAGGATAAAAAATAATCAAATTATCTTGCAACAAATCTTTAAAAGAAGTTTTAGCAAAAACTCTCACTTTCAGGTACACCTAGACATGTTCTGATTTCCATCCGAGAGGTCTGTGGTCACCTTACACCTCAATGTCCATCCTTAACTTAAGAAGGGAAATTAGATGGTTAATAATTAAAATCCATCAGTGCATACATAAGCTATTACATAGGCAGAATCAATATTTCAGAAAATGTCTAATAATAGCAGTACCATGTGTTTGCAAGATAGCAGACAGAAACTATTTCATAAATTCACAAACAGCAGAATCAGAATTTGAAGGATGGGCACAAATAAAACTGTGATGTGTGCAGTGGAATAAATTACCTTTGAAAAGTCGGCTTTGCATTTCATGGAGTCCAGTTCTGAAAACCTGTGCTGCAACTGAGCTGCTGGACGTGGTAGCCTCAGATGTGGGCTCAGATGATTAGAAGTGATGTTTCTGTTGGCCTTCATCCTACTACTCATTACATCCAGCTGTCTGACAGAAACAGATGAACCCCGTTGACCCTAGGGTCCACCCACCCACATGTCCACCTACAGCACAGCTGCAGGACTATACCAGAGATGAAACAGAGGCAGCTGAGAGCACTGGCAAACAACCGGAATCCAGTCTCTCATTATTTGTTTCTAAATACATATAATAAAAAAGTATATTATTTTGTCCACCAAAGAATGATTGGTTGTTACAAAGAGAAACCTCTTTACTTTAGCTTCTCATCTTAACATAAAACACTGTAAAGCTTTTATGCCGTGACTGAGTTAATTGTGCGGATGATTATGACAGTTAAATTACCATAATTGTTAAGTGAAAAGAAACCTATATATGCTTTAAAAAAATTGTGTGCCTAGCATTTAGAATTGGCCGAATTATCTAATACCACTATACAAAATTCAGTGCAAGGGATGAATTTATCAGTCTTCCAATTGGTAAACAGAGTCCATGGAATTGCGATTTAATTGTAGAAAAATTCGTGAGTTCCTTGAAGGCTTTAGTGAACAGACAATGTCCTCCAGACAGACAGGTCATGGATAAAGGAGAGCAATGACCAGAGACATCGCCAAGATCCCCTTGTTTGCTCTGTAGCCGACATGTCTGAAGTCAGTGCACCATAGCCAAAGTCATTCAGGTTTTGGATGTTTTCCTGCTTTTCTTAAGCAGATTTTGATTATTGGTTGATTAACAGTATATTGCTTAAATACAATCATCTACACCTGTTGTCTTGTGTATAAAGCCCATCTACGTACAAAAACACCTGGATCCTTAACATAAAACTCTGGATGTATGAAAATGAACTTTAAGGCTGGCTTCCTTTTCCTCATAAATCTTGGGAGTCATATATATTCATGTCTTGATAGTGATTTCTTTTAGTCTTTATGCAAACATTGAAGAATAACAGAGGTACGACCTGAAAGATGTTTTTTTTTTTTTTTTTTTTTTTTTATGAGTTGCTGCTGGTATTTTTCAAGTTGTTGGTCGGTTCTGACAAATGTTTCTGAGAACACATGGTGAGTGGCTTGCAGGTATCGATACGGATTTGCATATTAATATAGAGGCCAGAAAAGGGCAGGCGAAAATGCACATGAGCCTAGGATCAATTCGATGATTGTTTTTTAGTGACAGCAGTGAAACAAAAATTTTGAAATGTTTGGCTGCATCCATCTTTTAGAAAGGTTCCTGAAGCAGAGAAACAGAAAAAAGATAAGGGTCACTGAAAACCACCTTTGCCCATGCTTCCTCTGTACAAAATACAAGGATCACAAATTTTGTTGCAAACTTCAGCAACTTCCCCTTGAAGGAAGCTTGGTAAGAAGAAAGCCAGAGTTAAAGTAATGTTATATAAAGTCCAATTTGCAGCTTGCCAAAGGTCATACAGACTAAATAATGAATGTGTGTGTTCTGATCAGTAGGGGTGTGGGAAAAAATTGTTTTGGCGATATATTGTGATTTTTGGCTGCCTAGTATTGATGATGATAAAAAAAAAAAAAAAAGCAATATTACCTAAAACAATGAGGCGTAATGGGCTACCTTTGCACCCCCACTCAGATAGCGCTGTGGAGCCCTTTTGCTGTGCAGCGCAGCTCTATATCTGTAGTTGAGGCAGTCACAGTGGAAGAAGTGATGGACTGACAACATGGATACCAAAAATAACTAAATGATCATTATAACTTGATGAACATATACAGCACTCACTTTTTTATCTACACATTTAATTTTGATAGCTGGGTAAAATATTGCAATACATAGTGATATTGCAATATTGTGATAATATTATACCATGACACGTATCGTATTACAACACCAATGCCAATGCTCAACTCTACTGATCAGGTGAGAAAACTATGTCCAACACAAAATGTGCCATTGGTTGACAGGAAGATGAATGGAGCTAAATAAAACTTGTACAATTCTGCAAGACTCCAAACTGGTGCAAAGGTTTTCCTTTATGCAGGACATGAACCTAAACGTATATCCAACATAGTTCAGATCAAACTTTCAATGCATCTATTGTCTATACCCGCTTCTGGCAGCTGGTGACCATCTAAAAAAACAAAAAGTGTTCAATGTATTACAGGACTTTTGGCAAGACTTAAAAATAGCTATCCATATATAATATAGTAGTCCTCAATTCAGTTAAGTTATTTTGCAAACAAGGATAAGAAAAAAATCCTTATCTTCACAAGGCTGGTAGAAACTTTTCCAAAAGGACTTGCAGCTAAAAGTGCAGAAAACATTTTATATGAGATATGCTTCATATAACACTTAAACATAGTGTAGAGTCTATTTCTTTATATTTTACAAATTTTGAACCAATATGTGTGGATATAGAAAGCAACATTACACTGCTGCAGAATAAAACCGTATCCTTGGGTGTTTTGGGTTCTGATTGCGGACCAATGTGGACCAGCAGAATAAAAAGTCATGGAGTTAGTTGTAAAGACAAGGCTACATCAGAGAACCCAAAATATGTCTGATAAGGTTACAAATGCTGTTTTATTACCTAACAACTTTTAGTTACGCCTCATACTTAAGGGTAGTTCAGAACGCTGTTAAAATGACATTCAGGGTGACATGACCAACGACAGATCAGACACTCTCAAGTTATAAGGGTGAGTTTAGAGAAGTGCAGCCTACAAAGAGCTGATATGCACCAAGTGCTGTATACCGACTTGTTTGGGCCAGGTCAGTATACAGCGAACAGTATATTAAAAGTTACCAGAATTTCTTAAACTATAAAATATTTTTTAAATGTTGTTTCTTTGACTTCACTTTTTCTAAAGTAGCTTTCACTCTACAATAGATTGCAGCTCTGTGGATCAGTATCCATAGCTGCGGTCAGCAATGCATGCTCCTTTCCTGCAAACTTAAGTGACTCTTCGAGGCTATTTGACATGCCTGCAAATCACAGCATGACTGATGTGGCATGGTGATTTGTGTAGGTAATTTCAGTCTTACTTCACTCCCTCACTGTGCATTACTGCGCTAATGTGACACTTTATTGATCCCTGTAGGGAAATGTTCTCTTCATCCAGGTGCAAGTGCGTGGTCAGTAATAGGAGAGACGCCCTGCAGCTAGTAAAGGTTCTGTGTCATGTTGAAGGATGTGTTGCAGACATGAGGTGTTCAAGCTTGCGGCCTTGTAGTTGAAGGACAACCAGCAAACTCATTGCGCTGCCCGGAGCTGTCTGGAGTTCACTCCCACTACATTTACCAATTAGTTGAGGCAGAGGCCTTGTAATTTGGCTGCTTTGTAAATGGCATCTTCCAACCTACAACCACTCTAGTTTTTTTCTTTTTTTTTTTTTTTTACAGCTTTAACAGAAGATTTTTCATAAGCAATTTTTACTCTTATCTAACATTTTCTTTTAATATTGGAAATGTATGCTGTATAAACAGAATTAAAAGGAGAATGCCTCCAAATTTACGGTTTCTATGTAAGAAAAAAAAAAACAAAGCTGCTCCTAAAGATGCAAGAAACAGTAGTTTATTATTTCATTATTTCAGTTTTTCTGTCATTTTAAATGTCCTTATCTGAAACAGAAAAACAAAAACACTTACATTTTTTATTCAATTTTAAATAGTTCAATGAACTTTATAAATATATTTATAGTATATAATATATAATAGAATATATTTTCTTAAAGGAGAAGTTCGGTTTTTTACACTTTAAGCCCATTTTCTGTAGTGTCCAGGATGAAATCGAATGATCGACACCAAAAGTTTGACAATTGCTCCTGTCTCTGCTTTTTGGCTCATTTAGAATCAACCCCTGGCTGCTTTAGAATGGCTTGCATAGAGCATGTCTGATAATGTCCTTAAAACAACCTTAAACGTTCTTTTTTTAAAATATGCTACTCACCGGGTCGTCAGCGCTGTTCAATGACGTTCCAAAAAAAGTTTCGTGAAGAAAAAACGTTCCTGTAGTGTTTTATTTAGCATTTTGTAAATCCCATTGAGTTCTGTAGGAATAGTCAATATTCCCCTGCCACCGGAAACGGAAATGGGGCCTGTTTACACAGTTGTAGTCTTTTCGCTTCACTCTGTGTACTCCGACGTCGAGAATCAAGAATCCACCTTTCGTATTCCATTTTCAGAGTTTTTTAAAGTGTTTAACAGAGACGTTAGCACCTTTTTTTTTTGTGTGTGTGTGTGCGTGTGTATAAAGTGTATGTGTGTGTGATTTTTAAGGCATCAGTACAACATATGAATCCCTTTTGTACTGTCAGTACGGTACCACACCGGCTGGTTAGTAGTCACTGATGTAGCAGCTTTAATGGTGGACAGTTTTAATGCATATGTGAGCAAGTCAACAGGGGTGAAACAAATGCTCAATGATGAAAAGTCAACATTTCCCACCGACATGCCTTATGAACATAACGTTTCATCTTAGCGTTGGTTTACAATACAGCTTATTTGAGCTTTATTTAATAACGGATAATGATTTTATGTTTGATCAGGTACCAAATCAATCTAACTTTTGCTTTGTTTCGGCTTTCCAACAGAGGAAAGAGCAGAGGCTGATGCCAGAGCAGCGAACACCTGATGGACAACATGAGCCTCAAGCAGGACTGCTGACTTGAACACCATGTCCCTGTCACATGCTCTCTGGAGCCAAGTATGGACTCAGTAACTCATTAGTGTCAATTAACCCAGGGCAACTCATCAGTTAAAAATAAATGGGTAAGTGGTTCTTATACCTATTGTTGTCATCTATGTTTCTCTGAGTAATATTACTTACTTCACCATTTTACAAAGAAATAGTCCAGTTATGCTACTGTAAGTAAATTCATTTCTGCAATGAAATACTGCCCTATATCATACAGTTTGACCCACAGTTTTTTTTTTTACTAATGTTATTTGCAGGTATTTTATTTTTACATCTGCTTACCATGAAGGTATATATATGTTTTTGATGCCATATTTCTGTAAACAAACAAGTTTTCTACTGTTAAATTAATGGTTGACAAAGCATCATGCTAAAATGTCTCACATGATGTTTACCTTTTCTATGGTAATATTCTGGCAACCATAGCTGTTGGCATTTTGCTGTAAATTTCACTAATGGAAAAAAAGTGCAATTTCCATTTAACTACCCAAAACTCAATCCTTTTTGGATTTTACATAATAAAACCCTTGTGATGTAGGGATCAAAGCTAGAGGATATGTGTGACTTTCTGTTTCTTCTCATCAGATGACTCCGGCTTCCTCCCACAGTCAAAAAACATGACTGTTAATTGACTTCTCTAAATTTTCCTTAGGTGTGTGTGTGAATGGTTGTTTGTCTCTCTGTTGCCCTGCAATGGACTGGCGACCTGTCTCGCCTAATAGACAGCTGGAGATAGGCACCAGCACCATTTGCGACCCCACTTGGGATAAGCGTGACGGAAAATGGGTGGTATAAAGTAAATATAAAGGACAGTGGTCTGGATACTGGTCTCACTGTATTTTTTTTTTTTCCTGGGCTCGGTCTCTGATCTTAATGATTCAGTCTTGATCTTGTTTTTTTTGTGTGTGTGTATAAAGTGTATGTGTGTGTGATTTTTAAGGCATCAGTACAACATATGAATCCCTTTTGTACTGTCAGTACGGTACCACACCGGCTGGTTAGTAGTCACTGATGTAGCAGCTTTAATGGTGGACAGTTTTAATGCATATGTGAGCAAGTCAACAGGGGTGAAACAAATGCTCAATGATGAAAAGTCAACATTTCCCACCGACATGCCTTATGAACATAACGTTTCATCTTAGCGTTGGTTTACAATACAGCTTATTTGAGCTTTATTTAAAAACGGAACTGCAATGAAATACTGCCCTATATCATACAGTTTGACCCACAGTTTTTTTTTTTTTTAACTAATGTTATTTGCAGGTATTTTATTTTTACATCCGCTTACCATGAAGGTATATATGTTTTTGATGCCATATTTCTGTAAACAAACAAGCTTTCTACTGTTAAATTAAGGGTTGACAAAGCATCATGCTAAAATGTCTCACATGATGTTTACCTTTACTATGGTAATATTCTGGCAACCATAGCTGTTGGCATTTTGCTGTAAATTTCACTAATGGAAAAAAAGTGCAATTTCCATTTAACTAGCCAAAACTCAATCCTTCTTGGATTTTACATAATAAAACCCTTGTGATGTAGGGATCAAAGCTAGAGGATATGTGTGACTTTTTGTTTCTTCTCATCAGATGACTATAAAAAACACAGGAAGCTTCTTCAACAAAACAAAACTGGAGTTATTCAATAAAGTTTTAAATACATTGTTAGGTTGGTGACAGCTTCTTCTTAAATGCTTCTATAATTGTCCAATTCTTTTAAACTGACAACAGAGAGGAGTGCCTATTGCTCACAGCCACTGATCACTTGTGAGAGCTAGCGCAGGATGGATTGGGTGATTAAGTTGAAAGTGATGAAAAATGCCCTCCTACCGTCTTGAGCTGCCACAGAATAATAAATTGATCTGTACAAACAGAGAGAAATTGCAACACGCAATAAACCGTGTAATACAGCTTTAAACTCTCTATTTCCAATTTTTAAAAAGTGTGAGTGATGAAGAGAAAAATGGATTACCCAACATTAAAAAAAGGATTTGTCCATGTTTGACGCATAAGAGGTGAGAGGACTGTAATCAACCCAGATTATATCAAACTGTAAAAGGATTCAATGCCCCCTCACACACCCAGGGTGGGCAGATTAAAGGTTATGGAGAGGCTTATAAGGGCTCTTGAGGGTCCACAGATTATGACTGCATTAAAAAGTGTGATTTTATAACAGAGATCTACTCCGTTGTGGGATTAGATGGAGAACAGTTGCTCCCTCGAGATTGACTGTGTGATGTAAAAGACATATGAAAGAGATTTATGTGTAATCCTCTTTAGCTACTTTAGCATTCTCTAATGCAAAGTTAAAAGATTAATAGCCTATTCCTTAATAGGTAGCAGGTTCACCAGTTGCCTTTTGTTACTTTGTTCAAGCCAAGGCGAAATGGTTGAAAGGGGATTGATATTGAATAATACAACTACATTTAGAAGTATAGATATTTTCCTATATATCTAAAGCCAGAGATGCATTTTAGAAAGAAACGGTAAAGACTGATGTAGAATATGTCTGGTCAGAATCAATCAGGTACAAATCTTTGCACAAAATATCTGCTCTATCGAGAAAAACTGAGACTTAAGACATAATTGCTTCATAGCAAAATAAAAATATACCGTAGAAATTGGAATATAGTGGATTTATTATCCACTACAGCTTAAAAACCAACATTTGAGTTTATGAGAGATTAATTTAAATGAAGACTGGAATAGGGATCAGAATCTGAAAGTGCCTCTTTTTACAGTAGTAGCCATTCAAAATAACCCTTTCCCAGTCAAACGCCAGCTGAATGGCAGCCCACTTCCCTCCAACTCCCAGTGAAATACCCTCCAACTTCCAGCCACTGGAGTGACCCCCTCATGCATTTTTTTTTCTCTGAATCCACCCTTTCACTAAATTAAAGGGTCTGACCAGGAGTTGACTCTTTTCTTTAGATCTGAATGTCCACAAATCATGACAGATAAAATATTTTAGTACAAATATTGGTGTTTAAAAGGGAACTGAAGGGGGACCAGCCAAGGGCCCATCAAGGAAAGTGGGAAAATGTTGAATGGCCACTACTGTAAAAACACTATGGGGTGAATAATGCAGACATCCCTCATATAAAGATCGGAAGAAATAAAACAAAATCAATTGTATTTTGTTTCAAATTAGATTGTTTTTCTTCTTCTGTGCTTCAGCCATTTGTTCTTTCCTCCTTTTCATATTGGGAGGGGCTGTTCTTAGCTCTTCCTAAGATGAAAATTGTCATATTGAACCAGTGAGACATGCTGTTTCACCAGAGCGGCAAAGTTGTTGTTTTTATTTTTGAGAGTGAAAAACAATCAGTCACCACTGGCTGGTAGGAATACTTCAGAACTTCCCCATGGCCCTTCCACCCCTGCCTTTAAAAGGTAGAGGATAAAGTGTGCAGGATGGGAGACTGGTACCAATGATGGGGCAAATGCAACTGAAACCATCTAAATAACACT
The DNA here is from genome assembly GCF_016077235.1 of Cyprinodon tularosa. Lineage (NCBI taxonomy): Eukaryota > Metazoa > Chordata > Actinopteri > Cyprinodontiformes > Cyprinodontidae > Cyprinodon > Cyprinodon tularosa. The sequence goes on along the minus strand of NW_024039241.1, from coordinate 722,940 downwards.
TTCATAGCACTGACTCCAGGTCCTTAAGGCCCCGTCCACACGAAGTCAAAACGAACACGAAACGCTAATATTTTCCAGAACGTTTGTCGTAAAGATGGAGATGTAAAATAAATGTGATCGTCCACACGAATGCATGAAAACGCTGCAAAATGTATGCCAGGCCTGTACTGTAAGTGGCGCTGTGGTGCCAAAGCAAAAATAGACGAAAACAGGCAACGAAATATTGGGCACGCGCAGTAATATTTATACATGGTTGCCCTGCGGGTCCATTTTCGTGGTTCAGTCAAATTCAGGTGCTGAACTATGTCGTCGATATTGCTCTGTTCTTCCTGGAGATATTCCAGAAGAAGAAGATTCTGTTGTAAACCCGACAGGAGGGTGAGTAGCATGAGCAGCAACCATTCAACACAGTACGGCGCCATTGTTGTTGTGATACTGTGTCGCGCATGCGTGTTTAGAGGCGACGCTATGACGCATGCGTGTAAGAAAAAAAATGCGGTTAGAGCTTAAAGATGGAAACGCGAAAACGGTGTTTCAGAAAATTCCCACTCTGAAGGCTGAATAAAAAAAAGATCGTTTACAGACCCCCGAAACGCCGGCTTCGTATGGATGAGAGGCTGGTTTGGTGAAAAATTTGTGCGTTTAGGCCAGGGTTTGACTTCGTGTGGACGGGGCCTAAAATTCTAAATCAGCCTGATTTCCGTTTAAGTTGACATCTTTCAGTGTGCGCTGGCAAGAACCCTGCTAGAGCCACTGTTCCTCCACATTGAAAGGAGGAAGATGAAGTGGCTTGGGCATCTCCTTCGGATGTCCCCTGGCAGCTTCCTTTAGGAAGAATCCCAAGCGTGTTCCATTGTAAGGAGGCCCAGGTGATGACCCGGGATACGGCAGACGAAAGCTTGGATGTCTCTGCTGAGACTGCTGCATCAGAAACCTGGTCTCAGAAAGTGGAAGACAATGGATACGGGGACAGGTATGGGCTATCTTTTTGAAAAGACTCACAGCAATTCAGCAAATAACCGCTTTATTCTCCAAATCTTAAAATCCAATCAATAACAAAGGCATTTTTTTTGCTCCCAGTGAGTGTTAAATCAACTTATGCTGATCTTTGTAGACATTTGGCAGCTGAGCTAAGCCTTTAATTCTGCCACAGGTCAGAGCATTGATTAGTTTAGATGATTGAGGCTGCTAATTGATGTGAAAGCTGCAGCTGGTGTGACGAAAACGTAAACAAACCAGTTGTCTGCAGTAGGAGTGAGCCTACACCTTTTTTCTGTGTCATTTCACTACATCTTCAGTTCTGCTTTTATATGCAGTTGTTTGCATGAAGGGATTAAGAGAAATAATCCAACTCCCCTTGTAGTCTATAGCTTTTAGATCCACAAACTAATTTGTTCGATGCATTTTAAGTCTTACTGCATGGCTTTTCCTCCCCTTTAACCCTAGCAGTCTCACACCCACTCTCCGTTCTCCAACCTTCTGCCCACTCGTGTCAGTCTGCAACAGCTTTGCAGATAAATGATCACTATTTCTTAGGCCAGGTCGCTAAGCTGCCTCTCCACGCTCCAAATCCTATTATCAGCCCAGGCTGATAATAGCAGGGAGGTAGAATAGGGATGGCCAAACGGCTTTCTTATGACGACAAAATAATATGACTGTCATCCGAACCAAGAGACAATCCCATTACAACAGCCAGACAAAGTTGATGCTGAGAATGAAGAGGATCTGATAACCTGTTCCACAGTTCAAAATTTCTACAGTACTCTGCTTTAATATAAGCAGCGACAACAAGATCAATTAATTGAAAAACAGCTGTTCTGGTGTGACCTACACAACCTACACAACTGCCTCCATGAATATGATAAATAACATAAAGTGGTTGCTAGGGAAGTTTGCTGGACTGAGTGCTGTATGCTAGCATATTAATGGAAAGTTGAGAGGAAGGAAAAACTGCTCTGGAAAAAGCTGTCCCAGCAAAATGGATAGGAATTGTATTTTATGAGTTTGGAATCATTTGCAGAGCATTAGTCTTTAGGAGCCAACAGACACAGATGAATCCAGGAAATAAATGCAATTATAACTTTTCCTTGTTTCAAATTAAACAGTTTTATCAATTCATGGATGTGTAGTTTTAAATTAGGAATCATGACTCTCCTTTACACATAAAAATTTTATCTACTCATGAAATCTGATTTATTGCAAACACAAATCATATGATGTTTAGAGACATACTGTATAGAGATGTTGCTGAAGTGATCATTTACAGTAATGGCTTATTTTTAAAACTAATTTTGTTAACCTTAAATATCTGGCAACTATTTTTTGTTTTGTTTAAAAAAAAAAAAAAAAAAGAATTAAAGAGTTAGTTTTTGCTCAACATCCAGAAAGTAGTAGTTTCTTTACACAAATGACTGAAAACAAGCTTGCAAATATGTAAGTGTTAAGACACTGTGGCCGTTTTTTTTTTTGCATTGCCATTCACATTTCCAAATATATGCGACTTGTATGTAATCTCATGTGTGAACTGCACTCATACAACGCAAGAATCTTGCATGCACAGTTATGCACGCAATTACGTCACAAGCAAGCCTACTATATGTTTACAGAAGTAAACATGGATGGTATTGTTGGAGCACATTTACCACAACTATCTTTCCCAACCGTAAAAACTTAAACTTTTCACGATGGTTAAAAAAAAAGACTGCTCTCCGTGTCATCGTCCACCATGGTTGTTGTTTTTCTTCCCGCTTCTGATGCAGAAAAGGGACCTTTGTTGAGTAATAATGACATTCAGGTTGGCTGTTCAGACACAGATTGCATTTGAAAAGATCAGATTCGTATTGGATTCAGGACAACATAGCCAAGTGGCCTGGAAAAAAAAATCAGATCTTTGTTGTTCAGACTGCCATCAAAAGATCAAACAAAATCAGATTTGGGTAATTTCAGGCTGCAGTCTGAACGTAGCCTAAGTTAGTAACTGTTAACTTTGAGTATCTAGTTACTATTAGTAAGCAAGCAGTTACTTTTCACACTCTAAAATCTCAGTCAATTTGAATTACTTTTCTGTTACCTGAACTTTCAATACAACTATTAAATACAGAATGTTTAGTAAACATAATATAATATAACTCATCAAAATTACAGCAAATCTTAAAACATATACTGACCTTAATTGCCAAAAAAATCCACTGGACTTGGTTTCTAAAGTCCTTGGAAACCAAGTCCAGTGGATTTTTTTTTTTTTTTTTTTTTAGAATAACTATGACCTGGATGACTGAGAACCTTCACCAGCTTATACTAATCTTAACCATTTTGGTGGGTGAGTGGTGGGACAAGTCAGCCGATTACAATGTTGTTATGATTATCATATTTAATGTTTATACAAAAAGAATGACAAAGCAAATTAAAATAGTTAAGATTAAGATTATTTGTTTAACAAATTGATATTTAGGCATACTAACAGGCTTTACTTGCCTTAAAGCTACAGTGTGTAATTTTCAGCGACATCTAACGTCCAGACTGCAGACCGCAGCAACATGAACATCTCCCCCCCACCACTTCTGGCCCCCAACAGTACGGCGAGCGTTACGGGACAAAATGTCTTCCATGACGTCTGCATCACCTACCTTCTCAAGTGATGAGGTTTGTTTACATAGATAATTTTACAGATAGTATTTCATTAGTCTGTGTAGGGTATAGATTTCATGTAGACTTAAACAACTTGCCGTAGTTACTTTCGAGTGTAATGGGCGATCTCGCAATCGCTAGTTTGTTGGCTCTGCGCTGCCGTAGCGCAAAGATGTCTGCCTCCATGGCTGCGAGACCCGCTCCTATGTAATTATAAATAACAGATTCTAAGGCAACGCAAATATTAAGGTTAAGAGGCTGAGCTCGTAGATGATGATACAATAACATAGTTATGTATAATATATTACATTTCTGACTGCATATCCCTGTAATTATTACACACTGTAGCTTTAAAAAACAGAAACTGTAGAGAAAAACACTTTACAAGGAATTTAACCAAGGTAATGCCGACTTTAACCAGCCCACCATAAAAATGTTATATATATATATATATATATATATATATATATATATATATATATAAATATAAATAACAGCAGCCTATACCATGCAAGTAAATTTACTGTGACTGAGGAAGTAAAGAGGGATGTTTAATAAATGGAGACAGCCAGCTGTATTTCATTGTTGTTAACAGTGAGACAATATAAGTTGCTTCATTAGATTAAGCTGCCTAATCAGCTTAATAAGCTTGCTTAAGTAGCAATACACAATGTGGATAATGTCTTTGCTCTTGGACATAATAAGCAAATCACTGGAACACTTAGCCTTTAATTATAAACAATGCGTCCAGTTTAGAAATGCTATCATTGGCTCTGCAGATCAGCCATCTCATCATGTCTATCCTCTCCGTGCGAGCCACCATTGAATGCGGAACACCCGCCCACTTTACTTATTCTCAGCCAATCGTATGCCTGTACCTAAGCTGCTCCTCTGTCTAGGCACCAAATAATCTTTTTCCGTACAAGCGAGTGAGTGCACTTATGCAAAGTCGCTTTAACTGATCGAGCTGAAGTAACAAATGCCGGCTTGGACTGCAAGTAACGCTATTGCCCTATAAATATTTGAAACTAATCAGATTACTCTGTACCTGGAAAAATAATGTTACTATGTAATGCCATTACTCCAAACAGCGATTCCAAATGCATATAATTTTAGCCCCTATAGCTTCCGCACCTTCAACTTTCCTTCGGTCAGCAGTAAGGACGCTATCATGGGTAGGAAAGGAGCTCCGGACTACTGTGTCAAATCCGGACTGCCTTCAGCCTTACAAACATTATTAAGAGACAGAAACTGTGGATGATCCCGGTTAAAGTGGGGTTAAAGCCTTACCAAATAGAGTCACAGAAAAACTAAAGTTGCATAAATGTAACAATGGCTGAAGCTCTTCATTACAAAAACCAAAACATATAAAGGTACCTTTGCATGTGTCGCTACAGTAGGCCTAGACATTAATTCTGCAAGGTGGTCTGTGCATATGTTGAATCCTGCAACGGATAGTGGAATCCATTAGAGATCCATAGAGCCAGACAGGAACATCAGAAACACCCTATGCTAAAGGAGCTATGATACTGTAGAAAGCATACAGGCTTTTACTAATTACCCCCTCACTTCCAGCACTATTTAGACGTGACAGTGTTAGACACAATAATCTTAAACATCTTGGTTTACTTTGGTAGTAAACATGTCTGCAGGGGAGACAAAAAAAGACTACACCTATTGTTCCAAGGAAACTGGTATTGACCTCTACAAGCTCCCAAGGACTCTAAAAGCAATCCAGACCCTTATCTAAACCAATTAGGTTTTGGAAAATGGCTCCGGACCTCTGACTCCAAACAGTCATTGCAAAAGAGGTAAAAATACACATGGAGCAAGAATAGCACCACCTTGACGTAAAAATCCCAGCAGATCCCAATCCAATCGAGCATCCATGTTTACAGCTGAACAATCCTCTTCCCAACACTCATATGATCCGTAAAGCCCATTGTCATTGTCCTTGTGCCAAACAGCACAGAGGGGTCCTCTGTCTATGACTCAACAGGTCATGCTGGCTTTGAAAGCACTAGAGAGCGCTATTACCTGCAGAGAGAGCCTTCTTTTTTGATTTCTCTTTTAAAATAATTCACTGTAAGTCATCTTTAAATGAGTGAAGATCAAAAACGTCTAAGATTAATAGTGTTTTGGATCAAAACATTTACAACAAAGCCTTTGCTCTTTTTGAAGATGCAAGATAATTTAAGCTGTCTGAGACCTGAAGTTAAAAATAAAGGCATTATTCCGGACAACAGTTTCATCCTGACTTACGACGGGTAAACTGATAGAGAGCCCCGATGTGCTGCTGTGTTCTTGACTTCATTCTACAACAATAATGTATATGCTTACTTTTTCTGCAGCAAATGTATTCAACTCATAGAAATATGATTTACAAAGAAATTGTTATTGTTATGTTAATATTTAGCACTAAATCAAGACTAAAAACACATTTGTTTAGGATTGCCTTCGACTGTTCTAGTTAAACAGTTCAACTAAAACATATTTTCTTTAATCAAACTGTTTTTAATATTTTTTTTTGTTTCTGCATTTTTTTATTTTATTTATTTTTTCCTACTTGCTTTGATTCTGTTTTATCTTCCTGTATTTTAATCATGTAAAGCACTTTGCATTGTCTTTTTACTGAATTGTGCTATTCAAATAAATTTGCCTTGCCTTGCGTTGCCTTCTTTGTTTCAGTGTAAAACACTTATAGAAAGAAACAGTTAATGTAATCTTAAGGTGGTCCAGCCAAATACATAAGATATATCTGATGACAAAGAGGAGAACATTGGGAAGGAGACAAGGAAAGAAATCTCAAAGACTTGCAGCTTATTAATAAAAATGAACCATCACAATAATAGTAGACCTATACAAAGAGATTGATGGTAGGCTACTATTACAAGGTTTGAATTCAAACTTCAAAGAGGCGTTTCCATTGATGATTGATGACGATATAAATCATTTTAATAAAATATCTTAAGGGAAATGGAAAGATAAAAATACCAGTTTTTAAAAAGATTTTTTTTAATTATTTAATCTACATAATACTAAGTCTGATTTAAAAATCAAACAACTTTTTAACTGAATGAGAAGAAATCGGAAAAGCATCATAATGTTGGCCTTAACTTTTTTAACTATTTTTTGAATATATGAATCACTTAAGTCACAAGTGGTTATGACATTAATTTGTAAAATATAAATTAAATCTTAAACCGACATGAACACACTGGAAGCAGTGGCATTTAAAAGGATATATCATACTGTATAACTGTAGAATATTTCAGAGCACAATATTTTTAATGGACAGGCTATTTTGTTTGCAGTGAGTTAAACTTCTCTTTTCAATTTTATTTCAGATCTTTAAATCAATTTTATGCTTAAGGAGACAAAATACATATAAAAAGCTTCAAGTACTTATCTGCTGACTGGAATTGTATGGATTTCCTGCAGATCAAACAGAAAATCAATGAATAAACTATCACCAAGCATGTAGATAAATCTATTTGTTGCTTTTCCTCTAACTTTCTTAAATGCAAAAATAGTACCTCTATAGTGTATAAGTAATAACAGAAAAAAAAAAAAAAAAACATTTAATCCGACCACTAAACTCTAAGGTTGTGGATCTAAAACATTGCAGCTCGCAATGAAGTAAAGACACCCAAGTATACAGATTAGAAGACCAAAGTACAACATTTACTTAAAACTTCAGTAAAACTTAAACTCAGTCCCTCATTTAGGTGATTAGTTTCAGTATTACTCTTTAAATGTCTGAAATCAAGGAAATGTTTTTAATGGAAATATTGATTACAGATGAGTCACTGTGCTCTGAAAAGGAGGGATGCAGATTTCTAAGCTCAGAAGGCATTAGTTTTATAAATGGCATATAAATTACATTACGGAATTCAATAGCTGCTGTTAATCTTCGCTATATTTTAAGTTAACGCTGCAACTCTATAAAAAGAGAATAAACCTTTATAGTCGCAGGAAGCAAATTAGCAAAACAAAAAAGACATAAAAGAAAATCATATACATTAATCCAAACCATGTCATCTAGAAATACAAACCAGCAGGTTCTACCCTGATAATTAAAAATAAATCAAAAGCATTTAAATTCAGATTTCAGTAAATAAAGACAGACTTTGAAGCACACAGCTTCAAAATAAGAAACAATTGGTTTTTTTTTATGTTTAAGTCATATAATATTATTAACTTAAAAACATACATGGAGAAAAATTATTATTTTTTTTTTCCCCACAATCCTTAATTTAGGACATTTCTACAGATACTATTGTCATTTGAATACATTTTTGACACTGTAGGGAGTTTCAAAAGAACAGAGTGTAATTGTTTTTTATTATAAGGTATTACTTACGGGGAAATAAAAAAAAAAAATAGAATGTTGCCCCCTATCTTTATAATATCCCACAACTCACTATTGGTCTAACTGATAAAATTCAAGGTGATTGTTTCATAAAATAATCTCATTAACTTCTGGTTGTCATGGTGTGACAAAAAAGGGTGTTGCATTACAATAACCTGTAACGTCCAAACATCAAAGCTACTGGTTAAAAAGAAAAAAACAAAACAACCCTAACCAGCTGAGGAGAGACGAAAATGTCTATACATTGTATCTGCCTTAGAATTACCTCATTTTCTGAAGAAAAAAAAAACATGAAATGGAAAATGAATGGCATCAGAATGCAGTGTACAGGCAAAGATTAGAGAGAAAATATTATGTCAAGGCCAGTAATATATTTAATACCATAAGCTGACCCAAACTTTGAAGATATAGTTTTCATATACTGCAGAAAATCTAACCTAAAGTTTTAGTCCACAAGGGTTTAAATATTTTCATTTTCACTCAACACATTTGAAACCTTTCAAATATTAACATATTTTATTTCATTTATTTGTATTCAAAATAAGATAAGAATGTGATTTCTTACTTTTCGCTTTATTTATTTACCGGGAAACATTCTGAGTTCTGCAACGATGACACCATTGAGTCAACTCAGACGAATCTGTATGCCGTTGGCCCAAAGTAAATTACTGGAAAAGCATATCAGCCTGTCAAAATGTCTGGATATCAGGGGGGGAGTGGGGGCATGCAACATTTTACCTCCTGCAGAAATATTCAACTCAGCAGGGAGTCACCCCAAAGTGAGCCAGACATTTATTTATGAGAGAAACAGGCATTTAAACCGTAGATGATTCATTTGGTGTTTGAAAGGGCTTTACTTGTTGACATAAATCAGGTTGTTGTGTCCAGCAAACGGGATGTATAGCTTGTCAAAGTTTTTAGATGTTTCTTTTTATAAATAAAGGCCCATGTGTTTGTTCAAATATCCTCAATGTAAAATATGTAAAATGATCCAAGATAGTTTATGAGTGAACTTGTCAAAATGACATGAGATATTTCTAAAGGAATGATACATCAGGTCATTTAGATATTTAAAAAATGTAGGTCAACATGTCAGTAAGAGGAGAAAGGGTTCAGCAATAAAAACTGCACTGTGGACAGAAGCTTCAGTTGTATTCAGATTTACATGGGGCCACATTTGCTATATGAGGAACTTATGTGACTTCCCATGTGAAATGGACCATATTTGATGTGTGAGCTTTGCCGGTGGAGGTGCCAGAGCTTATCGGGTCTGAGCAGGTCTCTTAGAAGCTGCTGTGCTCACCAGATCAATTTAAAGGATCGACTAGCCCCCAGGCTTCAAACAGAAATGAACAAATTCCCCTGAAAAAAAATAAATAAATAAATAAAATAAGTAGTATAGGTGAGGCTCTATAGATCGTAATATATGCAATTTCATGCTTGAATCCCTCCTGCTGCTTTGCTGTCAGAGATACAGCAGAGAGCTTAACTAAACAGGTCATGTTATTTTCATTTTATTTGGTAATACTGAAAAAACCCAGTAAGTACTAGCATATAACACTAATGATGTTGCAAGACATAATTTGAGTTACACTCCTATAAATGCAAAAAAGGACAATTGTTTGTATTGATTCAAAAACCCTAATAAGGCACAGTTTATTTAGGGTACAGAGTTTGAGTGCTAAATTTGATTTAATTTTGTTTGTTAAATTAAATAATGACTAATGTTCAGATAATATTCAGGTTACACTTGCCTGCTGTGTGAACATAGCCTCATTGGCATATTGTTGCTGCTTACATCTGGATAGATACAAGATGCTGCAGCTACACAATTACAGAAACTAAACTGTAGACTGCAAATCTAAGCTTTCCCTCTCTTAACAACTTATTTTTCTCAACTTTTATTTCCTTTACCTCCATCCAAGACCACATTCATTGATTAGAAAGATGAAGAACAGTCTATTAAGTATTTTCAAAACATTTCTGATTTTAGAAAAAAAATCTTTATTTCTCAAATTGAACATTAGTTTCCTCTGTTACCATTCTCCTTTAAACATTTTAAGCCTTTAGTAATTATCTCCATCATATTAAATAATAGAGGTCTTATTATTTTTCCCCCATACGTTCTTAAAATTTTGGGGTATAAAATTGTAGGCACCAAATATATTTTAAGCAACAAAAAAGCATCCAACGACTCAAATTGGACTCTCCGTGTCCTCAGCTGCTTTGATTTTTGAGTGAGAAGTACTCCTCAAAACATCTGTGCAGCCAGTTCATCAGGATTACGATCTTACTTAAATATTCTATTATTGTCAATTGAAACAGCAAACTGCCAGACATACCGGATGGTTATGGTGCTGGGAGTTCCCAGACAAGCAGAGGATGATCTTCTGCAGGTTTGTGGTGAAAGATCTAAGTTCCAGAATATTATTTTTATTCTAAATCATTATTTTTATTATCTATAATTTTTCGACAGATTTTAACATTTTTAGTCCATTTTAGAAAGATTTTTTTTTTTTTTGCTATGCAAAAAAAAAGAAGCCGATAGCAGATAAAGAAGCCAGATCAAGTGGACCAAAAAAAAAATCTTTAGTATCACATTATCCACATAAGTGTCTAAAATAATTAACCATAAATTGAAGAGCACCCTTTATCTGTCTTGGAACAAAACATGACCTATATTGAATACCTTGGTAATGTTGCGTTATGTCCTATGATATAAAAACTGGTATTCTACTAATGATGCTGGGTGACAAATAAAGCTATCCTTATCAAAGATTTCTACATGGAGACATTTTCTCTGCTGTAAAACAATATTTTCAAATGAGCTACAATGCAGTTTTTCTCAAGACAGTCCTGAAAGATAATTAAAATCCTCAACTGAAGAACAGAAGATGACTGAAAAGGGAATTAATTCTGTGCCAAACAAAGGCAGAAAATAGGACCATTCATAGAGTTGCTCTAAGGAGCTGACATTTAAAAAATTGGTTCAGTTAAAATATTTGTCAGCAGGGGGAAAGAACTTCAATCGAACGAGTTTAAATCCAGACACCAACGCTGGCTCTAAATGAACAAATATTGATGCACAGTAACATTTCAGTCAGAGACTACTTTTCTTATTATACAAGGCAAACTGGAGAAATTCAGCAGAAGAAAATCTATTTTTATTTGGTTTGAGATGCATTTTGATTGAACTGCTATATTTTCCTGCGCTATGATTTGCATATTAATGTTGTATTTACACTGTAGATAGAGAGAAAAATTAATTTTAATATTGCAATGCAAATTGCAATATTCTGGATTTGTTAATCCACATACTAAATCACTATTCCACTATTAAGGTTAAGCTACATCTCATTGATGTAACTGACGAAATGTTACTCTGAGGAAATCATCTGTCACACCCCGTAAACTTTCTAAGTCCAACTCAAAACATAACTTTGCCTTGGCCTTAAAAGTCAACTTAATTTAGAACTACACATGAGAATAAGAAGTCAAAATACTGTAAATAAATAGACTGCAGTTACAGTCAAATATTCTACTATATTTGGTTCAGACACGGATAAAAAACAAGTTGCGACTGAGCTTTTTAAAAAGCAGAAAGAATGTTTGACATCATAGCTCCTTTTCTAATGCTACATAGTCTAAGGCTTTTGAGAGGCCTTGGTCTTTTCAAAGCCTGGGTTGCATTTCTACACACATTTACCTGAGTAATTAAACTTTCCTGGAGCTTTGGTTCCACTGAAGACCTAGTGCTTTCTATCTTTTCTGGCATGTCCTGAGCTATCTCTATAGTTATGCTGTTGTAGGCTTAGACTGCTGGACAAAATAGGGACCATTTTTCCTAATTCTGCTACTTTTCATCACTATTCTGCATTATTTGTTAGTTCAATCTCTAATGTTGTGATCTCTTTGCTTTTTCTCAACATAGTAGCTTCATCTGGTCTGGTCCTGTTTGGCTGTGACACCATCCTGGAGAGAAATATCTGCTGTCTTGCTGCCATCAACACCTTGGGCCTGTTTTTCAGTGTAGTCCTGTTTCTCTGACCATGACTCACTGTATGTGCTCTCTTTAATCCTCTGATGCAGGCGCTGGCTTGGAGCTCGTCCACCTGGCTGTGTGTTTCGTGGATGGTGCCGCCTGTGGAGCTGGATAAAAGTTGCCTTTCATATCTCTACTTCTTTTTCTATGTCTTCTTCTATCTCCTTGAACCCCAGTCAGCCTTGGCAGATGGCCTGGTTCTGCTGGAGCTTTCTTCCTGTTAAAAGGGAGTTTTCCTCTCCACTGTCGCTACAAGCATGCTTGGTGTGAGGGAATGCTTTAGAGTTAATGAGTTGATGTAATCATCTGGTTTTACTTAGATAGGAAACATTTAACCAATCTGACTGTATGATCTGGTTGGATTGTCTCTGTAAAGTGCCTTGAGATGACATGTGTTGTGAATTGGCACTATATAAATAAACTGAATAAAATCTAGGGGTGTGGTTGTGTACAGCTCCAGTTCTTTGTTCCACCAGCAGAGGCAGTAACCCAGGTAAGCCAGACAGGTCTGGTTCCTGGCCCAGCCAACACCAGCGCATTTTGATCTCTTTATAGATATGTCTGAAACACAGTGACGTTTTTTTTTTTTTTTCCATCTACATGCCAAGAGGGGCCTTCAAAGTTTCTAAAGCAAGTTTCAAATAAATTTTTGCACAAATAATTTTTGTTTTACAAACATGAAAAACAAATAAAATGAAATTTAAAATAATATCGGACATGTCCGACTTTGCTGGAATTGTGCAAAAGCCCGCAGCTGTTTTTAGTTACTGCCCCTAATGGCTGGCATCATTGAAAACTGGAGGCCCTTAACTTTCCAACAAGGGGTTGGAGGTCAATGTCTGACCATTTCCAGAGAAGTAATCTTCTTGCATAACATATGCACAATAGGCGTGTAAAATCTGCACGCTTAGCTGCATTACGTGCAGCTGCAAGCTCTGTTTCGTCAATCTCTCATAATAATCTTTTCTCTCATAATAATAAAATATTGCATTGGTACAGAAGAAGAAAATTATAAATTTGGAGGCTTTGAAAGAATTTTTTTTGACCAATAACTTCAGCTGACTTTTTGAGAGGAAGATTTCTGCTATTTCAAAATGAGGAGACATAAACAGAATAGGAAATATTGGAGATGTGGTGAAAAAAAAAAAAGAAAATCCATTATGAACTCAAAAAAGGTAATTCATTTTTTTTATTCTCCCCAAGCCTCTTTACGGGAGTTTTTATTCTGACATGTGAGATACAGAAATGATCCATAGATTTGCTGTATCAATAAGTTATACTGTATCTTACTGTTAGAGCAGAACATAAATAACTGTTTCAATGAATCACGTTTCCCACAGCCTCATTACAACAGTTATGATTCTCATGCAGAGATGAGGAAATGATCCGTAGAGATCCACTTTATTAATATTCTCGGCTTTAATCTTATATTTTAAGCTTATTTACATTACTTGTTTTCTATTTCAAAAAGTGGACACGTTAATACAGTAGAAAAAAATGCTGATCTAGTAATAAAAAAAACCTTTATAATGTATCCCATTTTACACACACCTGTTCCTCACTATAACTATGGAACATGGAATTGATTTAAGCAATGTTATACAAAAAGTTTCTACATTATCCATACTTTACTAATACACAGTACTGTTACAGCTGAAAAAAATATATACCTTTTTTCTGGCTGTTTTAGTTGTATACATAGTTGGACAGAGTATCTTGTAATTAGAAATAAAATACACAAGACATCCAATTTTTGTATTCAAATTATTGATATTATGCTGTGTATAATAGTACATTTAATAAAACACACTAAAAACTTAAGAAAAAAACACTTTTTTATATGCAGAAGTAGAAAAATACATTGAAATTGACACTTTTATGCAAACAAATTCCTTTTTATTCCTTTTTTGTTGCAAAAGGGGTTTTTGAGGTGTTTTGCAGTGTTTATTTGCAGAGGCTTGAAAACTATGAACTATACATCAGAAATCTTTACATTTACAATAGTGTCTCCACTTGAGAAATCTTTAAATACTTTCTATCAAACAAATATTTTTGTGTACATTTCCACCTTTTTGGAGCTACTCTAAGTTTAAAAGGATATGTAATTTGAGGTGGTAATTGAAAAACTCTTGGGGCTTAAGGGTTTGAGGTGACTTACAAATGTTTTGATACGTTTAATGTGTTACGAAAATAGCTTTAGTTAATTTTTTTTAGTAAGAAAGTACTCCTTACAACTTCATTTGTATAGTCAGTTTATCAAAAATAATAACCAGCTTTAAAATTTGTGCAGAAGTAGCAAATCCTCATGCATTCAGGCCGGTGTCACAGATTACTCGTGATATAGAGTTTTATCTTCGGTTAACAGCTGTCGAAATGCCAGCTGAGACGGTCAGTCTTTAACCATTATTTTAACATAAAACATTGTTTTAATGTGTTTTGAAGTGAGAAGGTGCACTTCAGAACTTTAAATGTGTAGTCAGTTCTACAATATTATGGTCCTTCCTTTAAATATGTTTTAATAGAGTGGAGGAGTCCCTTTGAAGGGTCAGTCTGCCTGCTAGGCTAGTTTAACTAACAGGGTGGTAGCCCAGCTACAACTGCCTTAAACCTGGCCAGGTGTTCTGAGATTTCGCACTGCCCGATATGCATTTGCAATGGCTGAAAGTGTATATGAGACATATGAAAGTTTGCCTTTTAGGTAATGCAGGTACTAATTACTATTTTGGCAGTTTAAGAAACATATTTTAATGTAGTGATGATCCGGTGAGGCCTTTTACATTTTCTTGTACAAACAAGAAATATACATTCTTCTTACTTATTATTCTTTTTATTTTTAAGGGTAGGCTCAAAACGTTCCTTTTTGATAAAACTTGTAGTTAGAGTGGCTCAGTGGCCTGAGTTATCTCTATAGTTATGCTGCTATAGGCTTAGACTTGAGGAGGACATAGGGACACCTTTGACATCATTCTGCTTCATTCTATCTCTATTCTCCCACTCTGCAGAATCTGTTAGTTCAATCTCTAATGTTATGCTCTCTTTGCTTTTTCTCATCATAGTAGCTTCATCTGGTCTGGTCCCGTTTGGCTGTGACACCATCCTGGAGAGAAGTATCGGCTGTGCTGCTGCACATCAACACCCTTGTTTATAGATGTTCGAGATCTGTCTTTTCAGTCTAGTCCTGTTTCTCTGACTGCGACTAGCTGGATGTGCTCTCTTCATCCTCTGACATGGGAGTTGGCTCAGAGCTCATCTGCCTGGCCGTGTGTTTCCTGGACGGGGTCGCCTTTTAAATTTGCCTTTTGTATGTCTGGTTCTGTCTCCTTGAACCCCAGTTGGCCTCGGCAGATGGTAGCTCACACTGAACCTGGTTCTGCTGGAGGTTTCTTTCTGTTAAAAGGGAGTTTTTCCTCCCCACTGTCGCAACAAGCATGCTTAGTGTGAGGGATTGCATTTGAGTCAATAAGTCGATGCAATCAACTGGTTTTCTTTAGATAGAAAACTTTGAATCAATTTGACTGTATGATCTGGATGAATTGTAAAGTGACTTGAGATGACGTGTTGTGAATTGGCACTTTATGAATAAACTGAATTGAATTTAATTGAAATACATTGACTTTTCATTAAACCTAATTTATTGACTGTGATTTCTTTATAAACATACAAAAAAAATTTTTTTTCTGTTTCATGGCTTCATGCTGACAGGACTGCAAAAGCTGAGATAACAAGTTCAATCTATTTTGTAGGGATCTGTTTTGAAGTTGCTTCATCGCCACCTCAAATGTCTAGAGCTTCTACTTGATATAAAAATGTTTTATATTTTGATTAAAAAAATCAAATGGCAAATCATTATTTTAACTTTTTATGCTTACAGGTTCATTTCTACCTGGTTGGCATGGAAAAAGTGCCAATTCTGTACTGACAGAGGACCCATGGAAAGTAAAAAAGAAAAGGAAACCTTTTAAAATAAAGTCTATTGTTATCTGATAAACTTTATGTACCTTTTTGTGGTTAAACTATTAAGTCCCAGCTTGAAGTATCTGTTTGAGGTATGACATTGTGACGTATTCTATGAGAATTCTATTATTTTGTTGATAAAATAAACCCGCCTTGCCTTAAAGCCAACATTCAGTCAGTTAAATGATCATGGTTAAAGAAGTGCTATCAAAAGACAGATGGCAGAAAGGAGGAAGCTTATGGGATATGCTTTGTATTGGTAGGGTTGCTTTTGGTGCATGCAGGTTATATCATTTATATGAAAGGTACTGTTACTGTTTTATATTTTATGACAGGAAATTATTATAATGTTGATATTTAGCTAAAGATACCTGCATGTTGTTATTCATTGCCGTCATCAATTTCTCTTTTTATTTTTAAACCTCCTCGTGGTTTACTGATGCACAGGCAGGGAAGTGGTTGCAAACCTACTAAAGATAATGGCATATAATTTTGAAATGATTTAATACAATAGTCATATTTTTTTCAATTTCAGGTTTGAACCTTTATCTTGAAAAAGGAATAAATCTTATACTTTTCCGTTGACTTTTCCACCATTAGCTGATACTATCTGGCAAAAAGACGGTATGTTTATAGGAATGAATATTTGTCTGATAGGACAAAGATTGTAGTTATAATGCCCTATGATGCACACAGTGCAGAAGAATCTCACAGAATTTGCCCAGACCAGGGAGAAGGGACAGGCATATAGTAGTTTAAGTATTTTTGTTACCGTTTCTCTGTACCACCTCATTAAAAGGGATCAGTCAGATGATCCTTTCCATGCATATTTATTCACTCTCATTTAGTTAGTAAATGTGGTTTGATTAGAAAAAGTGACACTAAATACTAAAAATTGGGAAAAAACACCAACAGAGGCCAATATCTTTGTGAAAATACAGATTTAGGTGGGGACTAAAGGCAGGCAGCTTCAACATTTGAAAACATCTACATTTCCCAATCCTCTATGGCTATCACTTCCTGGTTTTAAGAGAGGCTTGAACTTGTTTGTCATGATTCTTTAAATACTTTTAATATTTACAGGTATTATGACTAAAATGTAAATAAATTATATAGAAATAGAAAATGCTACAGGTCAGTAGTGTCAGAGGTCATTGTAATGTCATTATTCTGGCTGAGTTCAATCTGCAGTCATTTCAAAGAGTCAGATTTACAAACATTCAACAGCCTGCTGAGATTACAGTCAGCTGCTTAGCAATTTATTCTGCTTGGTATTGTTTCTATTTTCAGCATCACCAATATAAAAGGGTTATTTCCAACAGCCTCAGCACCACTAAAGAAACCAATGAAAATTTGATCCACAATCAAAATTGGTGTTCCAGCTGCAATGAAACCCTTAGAGGTAGAAAGCTACAAATGCTGAGAGGATTTATAGAAACAGAAAATCCCGTTTTAGGAGGATTTGCTGTAATAGAGACAATAGCAAGAGGAGGTGAATCAAATAGATCAGTTTCTTTTCAGCTAAAAGGGTCCTCTCTGAATGGTTTTGTTAGCATGAGTCTATTTTGTGTGAATTGTCCTATAAAGTAAGCTCAATTTTATCTTATAGGCATCAAAGTGAGTTAATGTAATATAAAATTGTATTGTCTTAAACATCATGGTTTGCCTGGCTTTACTTCCAAATGGATAATCAGTGCAACAACATTAAAAACATTTGGCTTCTCCTTTGTGCCAATTAACTACAGTTGGAGTACGGCCAAAACAATCATAAAATGTTGCTGAAGAGTGAAATTACTGACTCTTCAGGCTGCCTCAGCTTCCTTTCCTAGATAATGTCAAAAGTTCATTAATTGTTAAGAGGCTCGAGTGAACCTGCTGCTCCTCATCAACGCTAAGAAAAAATGGTTTAGATGTGTCCCTGCTAAGGAAGCCTTTTTGAACCTCCTTTTAGAGATTTAGCTGCCTGACCAGCTGATTCTCCGTGGTCAATTGAGGTCTTGTTTGAGGGATTACATCTCCCACCTGGCCTAGAAACAGCTTTTGATACCTGAAAGGAGCTGGTGAACGTCACCAAAGCAGCGTAAAGAATCTGTGTGGCGTGTCGTTCTCAATAACTAAGATCTCAATTTAAAATAATGGTTTTTTGGTTGCTTAGATCTATTGATTTCTTCATAAGGTGGTGTCACTGTATAAATGATGAATATAAATGAGTCCATTTCTAAAGGAAAAGCATTAAGGAATGAGGGAGCAGATTCTAACAGTTTATGTAGTTGGTCATGGAAAAACTGAATGGTGCAACACAATAATTATTGATCGTTTATTATAACTACCATAAAAAAAACCATTGACCTTTCATCAATTTATGGAGCTCACTATTTCAAACGTATATATCAGGCACAAACAATCCAGGGGAGGTTGTTACATCCTGAAAAATATCCTTGAGCTGTGCATTGCATGCATAATAGGGTTGGGCAATAACACAGTATCACAATATTTATATACCAATAGAAACCTGACCAGTATCAGTAGAGCACATGTCAGGGAGACTTTTCTATAACTTGAATGAACTCCAGTCCAGAACATTACAATTTTGGGATTGTTGGCAGAGGAATATTTAGCCTATCAACCTCACATGGTCAAGCTAAGCATAGGATTAAAGGTTAAAGTAAATACAGTATGGGTTACAACTTAAATTCTGACTTTTTCCCTTTAGTATTTATTTTAAGTAGGTAAAGCAAAACCTAATCAACTACTATTTAAGTCGACAGATATTAAAAGCTTATATCAGGCAACGGCAGCTATAATGCACAGCCCAAAGTTATTTTTCTTTTTAAGAGAATATACTTTTACCCATAAGCCCCATTTACACTACCCTTTTGAGACTTGGTAAGTGAGATAGCTGTTGAGTGTAACTGGAACGCAACTGAACTTGATTGTGCTAGTGTGATGGTCACATGGTCAGTAACCCCACACACAAACACTTTTTCATAAGTTTTAATACACAGTAGCATAAATGTGTTAGTTTATTTTGACAATATTGAAGACCTTAGTTGCAGCTGTAGCTCGCACATTTGGTTAACTTTTGTATATTTAATTTTGTCAAATGCTGAATATATTTTATGCTTTCTTTTCTGGTGTTGTGGGAGTGCCATCAACTGGGAGAATGTGGCTGACATAATCATGGACTGATTGGGTGGTACCATCTGGAGTTCCACTATGGGGGAAGAACATGGACTGATTGGGTGGTACCATCTGGAGTTCCACTATGGGGGAAGAACATGGACTGATTGGGTGGTACCATCTGGAGTTCCACTATGGGGGAAGAACATGGACTCAACATTTTAAATATGTTGCATAATTTCTTCTTCTTACTTTTGGGATTTGCTCATTTTGTTAATTTGTTTAATGATTGTCATTTAAGTTTAATCCTTAAGCTAACCATTTAGTTATTTTATTTTAATTGGTGTAGATGTTCTCCCTACCTCTTCCTCAGTGTGTCAGTCTGGTGTGATCAGCCAGTATTTAAGTCCCCTTTGTTTGCTGTGTGTCAGGTCAGTTTTTGTTTGTTCAGTTAGTTTGAGGATTGATATGTTTGAACTTGATATTTTTTGCCCTTAGTTAGTCTCATTTCATTTGACCTCTTTTAAGGGACCTGAAATTTTTGTTTGGATTATTGTTACTTTGGGGAAATAAAACCCAGTTTTCTTGACAATCACCACTGTGTCCTCATGCTTGGCTGGCTCGGTCCCTCACAGCTAGGGTTGTCAAAAGTATCGATACTCAAAAAAGTATCGATACTGAATCGTTGTATCCGGATACAATACTCGTTTTTAAAAGTATCGATACAGTGCCACCACCAGTGGCACCTAAGCAGTCATTCATCTAAAGTGCAGAATAGAGGACAATGCACTTTCTGAACACTGTATGATTGAATAATTCTGTGCACTTTTCAGTTTCAGACTTTTTTTTTGTAACAGGTGCAGCTGCTGAGAATTATTTTTGTTTTTTAACTGGTTTGGCCAGTGTCATTGTTATGTGTGCAAAGCATAGCCAAGGAAGGAACACTTAATTTTAATTTTATAAGTTTTTTATCAAGCTTGCTTAATATTGTGCACAGCATACAACCTTTATTGTATTTATTTAATGTATTTTATTTATTAATGAAAATATTTCTGTAGAATTTTGGAGTCTTTGTTTTTATCCTTGTGGTATCAAAAATGGTATCGAGTATCGAATATTTTCCTTAGTATCGGTATCGAGATGAAAAGTTTTGTATCGTGACAACCCTACTCACAGCTAAACACAAACAAACCGCTCTAAATCTAGTACTAGTTCAACAGTTGGGCTCGGCATGGTACAATTGTGGCTTGGTTCTCTGATAACAAAGAACGCATGAGCAGACTGCATTATCTCCTATTTACAGTCAGCTGACTTATTTCATGGGTTATTTTGCCGTGTCCAACTTTGCAATTCACAGATCTCTTCACCTGTTCAAGACATGAACTTCTTCTCAGCCTATTAACAATAAATGGCATCAAAAGAGCGTGGTGCGACCTGAGAGGATGCCGAGACCGAGGCTCTCATTGAAATTTGGGCAGAAGACGCTATCCAAGCACATAAGTTCCTGAATGTTATGGCCCCCGCCATTTTTGTTTGTGTAATTCCCATGATTCCCATAATTCCCAACTGACTTAAAAACAAATATTTACAGTAAAGTGTCATTTTAAAGAACAGATATCCTACATTTTTCTATACCAAGACAGTCACCAAGATTGCCACCAACACAGTTATTGTAATAAATTAAAAACAGATAATGACGTTGTGTTGGGTTAACATTAAAAAAATACAGATAGATATTCAAATACACTTCGTTCCATCTTACTATGAGAAAGTTATGATGAAACAAAACGCATCTTCAAGAGTTTATGAACTGTTCTGTTTTCATCTGTTTTTTTCCTAAGTGCAACTTCAAAGAATATGTCAAACAACAAAAATGGAAACCCAATTTGTTGGCTAAAGATAAGTCAGCGGAAATAAATACTGAGTTTGATGAACAGAAACTAAGTCAATGACTTTCATTCAACGGTGCAGCAGATTTCAATCCTTCAGTTAGACGTTCTGTTAAGAAGCGACACACTGATCCACAAACCTGATCATGAAAAGTAATGTAAATATCTATGTCTCTTCAGTGTTCTCTGCAGACTGCCTTACATTAAATAGAGGAACACTGCAGAGGTGTAGCTTAATGTAGGTTTAATCTAGGGTTGAATGTCAGAAGCCTTCGTGTCCAAGTTCCCAGTTCACTGCAGGATTGACCTGAGGCACCTTCTTTAGCCTCACACACCAGTGCCCGAAGCCTGCAAGGGTTATACCTCCGCCAGATGACAGCATTAATCTGGCTATAATAACCCTCCCCTCCATCTGGCGAGACATTCAAGCATCAGGCGAAAGGAGCAGGGATGACTCTGACTCCTCAATGAATACTAATCTCTCACCACCGTACGGACAACAATCACCCTGTTTCCAAAGATGCATCATTTCCATCTTTGCTCCCCAGTTTCCTAAAGCTGCTTTTTTAAAGCTAACCTATCACAAATCCAGAAAGCTTTTCCTCCAAACCAGAAGAAGAAAATGAAAGCCTAACGGAACTGTAATCTTCAAGCGTCTTAAAGCAAAACTCATCTGCCACCAGGGAACCAATTTCCTACCTGCGCCAAAATGTCACAGGAATAAAACGTTCTCTTTTTTTCTCCAAGGACGATCAGTTCTATGCCTTTTTTAAATCTGAAAACCAATCTTGCTCTCTGTAATAATAAATAACGTTTAAAAAATGCTGACGAATAACCATAGGAAGTAATCAAGTGTTAAGAGAGGAGGCTGATCTAATTACAGTTCTCCAATTTGAAGAATTTTGATAAATTCAATAACTGTGCAAAAGTCGATTCCATTCATTCAGCTCTGTTTTCCCTTAAGCCATGAACATTAGTGGACCTCTTTTAGTTTGAATTCTTCAGTAACAGCAAAGGCTTGGAGGCAAATCGATTGTTTCTGTGGATGATAATTAGCGGCTTTCAGTGTGTGTGTGTGTGAGTATGGCTGGTTCAGAAATTGCTTTCCACCCAGAGCAAAACAGTCTTTTTAAGAGAATCCAGCTCATTAGAGTGCACCTGTTCTAAACCACGGTGACCCTAACCCACAGTCGGGGTGTAAATGACACTCTCCTCTGAGATGCATCATTTACTGGCTGCAATCAGCAGGAAGACGTCAACTACTATGTTTACAGTATGCCTCATTTAGAGTATATCTTTTTGCAAAGCTATCATGTCCGTGGGAAGATGGAAGAGCACAGTAAAGATAAAATTGTTAAATTGTATCCGGAATGTGTAATGTCCCCCAGCGGAGGAAACAGACTGTCCACCATTGGCCACATCATTAGTCAACTCAGACACTGAGGTGATGGCAAAGCACCACCTGTTAGGCTTCCCCACATGCTCATCAGTCTCTGCTTCCACATGACTCACTGCACTGAAAATCTACTTTTAGTTCGACGTTTCAACAAACTTGGACCCAAAGAGTGCTTGATATTGATACATGCCAGTGAGGCATGAGAGTTAATGAGGTGAAATTCACTCACTGAGTAAAAGTAAAGTGTGACTGCTGCTAAGCAAGCAAAGGGTCCCCTAATGAACCACACAGAAATGATCTATTCTCTCTGATTTCTGGCTGCCGTAATGACATGTCAACACGTAGGAGGGGAATTTGCAGCAAGGAATGGGTCAGCATGAAATTCTCAGTTTGATGAGGTCGAGGAAAAAAAAATCAGAGTTTACACATTTGTTTACAAAAGAATTTGAGACAGCCATCTCTCAAAAGGGTATCAGATAATGTCAAAGGAGGATTTAGCTTCTCCGTTTCATTTACATTTATTCAAACACAACATTTTAAATAATCAATGCATAAATACATTTATTGGCATAACAGGCCTTACTTCTAATTCAGTTTTTTGGATCTAATTAATCTTTAGGATTTATCTTTATTTGATGTGCACCATGCCTCCTTGACATCAACCTAATTGTCTAGCACAGGCATCCCCAAACTCAGTCCTCAAGGCCCCCTGTCCTGCAGGTTTTAGAGGTTTCTCTGCTTCAGCACAGCTGGTTATAATGATTGCAGTAGACCAAAAGCCTGTTAATCAGCTTTCAATTAAAATCAGCTGTGCTGGAGCAAGGAAACCTCTAAAACCTGCAGGACAGGGGGCCTAGAGGACCGAGTTTGGGGATGCCTGGTCTAGCAGACATTCTAAAAACAGTGTTGCCACACCTAATTGGTTAAAATCAAATTTAAGGACTGTTCGGGACCAGTTCTTTCACTTTTAAGGATCCCAAACTGAAGCATTTCACTACCGGTACGGTTTAATGTTAATAAATGATTTTATTACAGTGCAAAGAAAAAACTGAAGTAGATGGAAGTGGTTGGATCAGATTCAATAAAACTAAATTGTTAAATATGCAGCCTTCATTTATTTCTACAATACAAGTAGACCCACATGTCTAATGGTGGCCACATGAGACCTTGATGAAGCTCTTTAGCAAGTGTGTTGCAAAATGTGTCATTTTTCAAAGCCTATTATATATATATATATATATATATATATATATATATATATATATATATATATATATATATATATATATATATATATATATATATATATATATATATATATATATTTATATTATCTTCAAATCCTAACTGGGACCATCTAGAGATGATTTAATATTAGGTAATAAAAATCTGCCAAGTCTATACGCCTTAAATGTAAAACAATGGAATTGAAAATAATTTTCCAAACACAAACACACACGGTAGATGGAAAGTTAGAAAAATTAAAAAAATATTTGCGTCAAAAATATTTTGTGGCCATCAAAATGCTCCAGTGTGATTTCTGGGTTAAAATTATTGTGTAAAAGCAATAAGCACAACTTGGAAATATTTGGCATATTTTGGAGAGGTTTGGAAACACTGATGACTTCAGAAGTTATAACTCCCAAATCTCTAGAACTGTTATACCTAGAAGTCTCAAATTTACTATTGTTCTTGTTGACATAAAGTAGAATAAATTTAAAACAATGACACCTATTCTCAAGCCTGTCTTTGTTACTGCTATTCAAAAAAGAACTATTATTTTCATGAAGAAAAAACCCCAACTTGGATTCATGTTTGAACTGATACAGTTTAGGCTGTGTTTTAGTCACACGGTTTTTGTATCATAATTTATATTATTATTATTATATATTCAGAAATTAGAAGGTGTTAGCTCTCAAATGATGTATCGCACATGTAACTTAGGTGTAGAGTCCCTTAGTTATTTGCTTTTCCATTTGGGAATACAAAAAGGTGAGGATTACTTAAAATTAGGTGGATGTTTTAGACTGATCACTCATTATTTTATTGATGTATTGATGTAATGCATTGTAGACATTTATGTATTTATGTATTTAGCCTTCTGGGTATCCCTCTGGAAGTCAGCTTATCTATCACTTAGACGCTTCTAATGACCTTTTAATTTGTAGACAATATGAAAAATAGCTGGTAAAAAATAAATTATCAGTGTCATGATTGTCTTCAAACTTGGACTACATAGCCTCAGCAAAACATGCAATTCAAATATTTTTACATGATACTGTGATGTTTATTTTAATTAACCCATAATTCCTTGACTTTTCTTTTTTTTTTTACTACTATGTGCCAATAACTCTTTGTGAGCTTTACCATCTCAGGGTGCTAAAAGCATACATCAGGTGTGGGAGTCTAGGGCAGTGAGTCCATCTTCCAGACCAAGAGGTGTCGTAGGCATGCACAATATGCATGTAAGGAACCTAAAATCCAATATCAAGTTTTGTTTTTGTTATTTCTTATGTATAGTAGGTTGATCACATGGTAAAAGGGTCTTCATAAAGATAATGGACACTTTAAGTGAAATGCTTTCCCTTTGTGTTTGTCTAAGAAACCTTTTAGTGGAAGTTTATTGTAACCACAGCTGTCAATAAAATAAGCAGTTTTTCCAGCTGACTACATACCTGAATCAAATAGGATGCACTCTGTCATTTCTAGCATATTCCCACACTCATCAGGAATCACCTGCCTCAAGTCTCATCATCAGCTCAGCGAGCCGGGATGCTAAGATCCAATCAGTGCCTGTCAATTTTCTTGGCTACAGCTGTCCTCACAGATAACTTGGTGTTCTGATCCATCCACGTCAGAATGAATTCAAACAAGCAGCAGCTGTTGGAACATACGTCTGTTCTCAACTGCCATTTCTGTTGTGAGCATAAGCCAATTAATTTGCCCCAGTTATACATGACAGAAATCTGTGCGCGACTCTGGCTCTTTCTGCTGCCAGTCTTTCTGCACTGCTCCTCGGCGGTCTTCTTTTAGTTTATGACATACAGAGACCACTGTGGTCAATTAGGCCGCCTCGTTCCGACATACACACTGAGGTGTGTGTCAGCATCAAATACAGCCACGCTTCAAAATCGGCAGCAATTTAATAGTTCACAAAAGAATAATAGAAGCAATTTTTGACTCCTGATGTTGCAGCATCAGGAGGTTTCTGAACAGCAGCCGTAGAAGAGTGATAACTCTGGGTTTTTTTCTACCAACAGTTCAGAAAGCTAGAGCACTTAGTCAAGTGAATAGCACAGAATTAATGAACCTATCAGCAGTAGGGAGTCACATCCTCTTTTTATTTTTAATCAGTTTGTTTCTTAAAAGAAAAGCAGAAGCATAATCCCAGATAATCTGAGCTTCAAGGCTTTTAAATGTATTTTTTTCAGATAGTTTTTATGTTAGTGTACAAGATCAGGACTTAAGATCATCAAGTGACCATATTGCTTTAAAAGACAAAACCTTTAAAAGATTTGTGATCAGAGTGGTATTGTGTATGGTACTTTTTGCTGGGAAGAATGGGCCAAAACTCCAGCAAATAATTGCCAGATGCTTGTGGAGGGATATCCAAATTACTTGATAGTGACAGGATGTATGGCACTTTTGTCTTTGACAAAAACCCCCGACAACAATTACTTCCTAAATTATTCTGATATTTCAGCAGACATAAATGGTTTTGGTAATACCAACAGACTTAAAATAGAAAATACATAATCAGATATAATGTCATCCATCCATCCATCCATCCATCCATCCATCCATCCATCCATCCATCCATCCATCCATCCAAATGGATTAGTCAAGAGGTACTTCCAGTCCATCATACGGCCAATGTCAGATTTCATGCAGTGTATGCAAAGTTAGTATTTCAGGTTATTGTATTTTATATCATATGAAAAAAATAGATAAACTAAATATAATATAAACAGATAAAATTTTTACCAGACAAACACACAACAGACCGCTTCTTACTGTAGTCAGCCAGTGTCCTGTAGGTTTAAGAGGTCTCCTTACTTTAAAAAAACATCATTTTTAATACAGCAGTTCTGCAAAAGCCTGGTAATCAGCAATCAATGTAAAACAGGCGTGCTGAAACAGAGGAACATCCAGATATGCAGGACCGCCGCTGACCCCTCATGGGCTGACACTCCTGTTCTAGTCCATTGCTTGTGCTTTACAATAATGTATTGTGCAGACATGCACAGATCAAGCTTTTCTGATGTTCCCTTTGAAGTCAGACTTTCCGATTCTGACCAATTATGTCTCATTTTATTAAGTAATTCAAAAAAACAAGGAAAAATGTGCTGCAGGTTGTCAGAGGTAGCGGCTTTTAATCAAATGCTAAACAAAGAAGAGAGATTGTCCTCAATTAAGAATCAAAGCGTCCATTCCATTGAGATTTCTATTGGTCGGTGCCTTTATAAAACAAAATGCATTTTATTTTCATGAAATAAAATAATTTGTTATGCTTAATACGTCTGTAACAGTGTGTCCAGACATCAAGTGTTTAATTTTGCAGTCATAACCTTAGCACAGAATATCCACCTTTGACTTTTCTGACATCTTTTAAGATTTTATTAAGACAAACTGTCAGATTTTCTACAAGGTAAACATTGTCCTAGAATGATACCACTGGGAGAAAAAGCTTATCTCACTTTTAAAGGTATTTATTGGTTTTTAAGACAATATTTATCAAAGCCTTCTTAATATTAATTAACATTAATAACAACTTGGAGCTACAATAGAAATGCTGCACTGAGTTATTGTGCTATCCCCCACTTACACGTACATAAGTATCTTAAAGAGTCCCATGGGGTTAAGACCTATTTTACAACCCCCCGCACTGCTGAGATAGAGCAATGTTGCTGATACCTTTGTACATGCTTGGTGGGGGGGCAGTAGTAATCCTCCTTTTAACATAAACAGAGAAGAAACATACCAGTCCATTTAATCCATTTTGGATTTTTCTCAAGACTACACAAACATAAATACCTAATTTTCTTGTCAGGGACTTATAAATACATTCATTCTAGGTAAATAAAAAAAGGGCAGAGATGTTGTTTTAGTATCATTTTAATTTAAACACTGTTCCAAACATTAACTGTGCTTTTCTAAAAGTCATGAAGTTTGAATGAAGTTATTGTTCCATTAACTATACCATAGCTTATTTGTGGTATCTTATGTATCTCTATTAGGACTAAAAAGCAAGAAATCTAGATTAATCTCAATTTAATCTTGGAATTAATCTAGATTAAAATGGCTCATTTGAATTCTAAAAAAGGCTTCATTATAAAAATAAATAAAAATAAGTCTTTGAACAGGTTTCTCAAGCCTGGTGGCACATCAGACCAGGGGCTCATGTCTGGTTTCCAAAATGCATCACAAACTGCCTGAGAACCTTTTCTACTACTGTATGATAACTGGTGATGAAAATAAATAATATTCAATGAGATGTATTTTGTTTAATAAGTGTTTATTCAGATAAACACAAATTCTGAAGGCCTTCTTAATTGGTCATGATGAACTGTTTACAGTCAGCTTTGTGTCAGTCAGTCCAAGCTCTATTTTTCCTTTTTCCACCAGTCACTCTGGCAGACCAACTTTGGAGCAACAGCGTTTGGGTTCACAGTGTTTTATTCTAATACTAAAATCTGTATTTAGAATGTCTCTTGTGAATTTAAGATCCTGAGGTTTTTAAAAATGTATGATATGAAACTCTAGCTTTAGAACTGGAATACACTAAATAAATAACAGAGAAGCTACATTTTAAAAAATTGTCCCACTTTACCCACATAAATCCTAAAAAATTATCAAGAAGTAAACATAATATTGTGGTAATCATTTGTGATGTCGTGGCAAAATGAAATGTATAAATACAGAATTTTAGCCTATCTAAAGCGAAGGAAGTTCCCAGCTGGTATCGGTCCTCCGTATTGGCTAAGGGATGCTTTGCGTTTAACTGGTACTTAAGACTGGAAGAATTCCTGCAGTAAACTAATTCTCCGATTCACAATGTGCAAACAGTTTTAGTCTTGTAGAGTATTCCGTTTGGGAAGCTTCTTTAAAAAAAAATTTCCCTGAAGCAAACTCTGCGTTTTTATAGCTGCATCCATGTTAGCACGTTCCGTTCGATGTTGTGATTAAAAAGTAGGCAAACAAAGGTTGGAAGACTGATTAGTTCTTGCCCCAAGATATTAATCCACGCCAGATATACATCTGCACTAAAATATCAAGGTGAAAGTCATCATAGCTTACTTAGTATAGACCCTGCTCCCAACCCAACTGTGAGAATAGATTAACGGCAATGCTTTTTTTTTTTTTTTATCGTCCGATAAGAGTCTGGCGTTAATACAGCACGTTAACGGCAATAACGGCCCACCACTAATTATATCAAAGAATAAAGCCTGGCAACCACTCTTCTGGAAATGCTACACTTTAAGAAAATTACTTTGTCAATTTCAAAAAAAGGAAAAAAAAAAATCAGATAAGCAAAGAGACCAGACAGCTATAGGGTTAGGACTGCAGGATACAAGCTCACGAATTAAGTGCTTTGTCAAAGTATATAACAGCTCAAAGCTGCAACACAAGCTCCATTATAGCTGGAAAAAAAGGGGGTGAATTCTTTCTTTGTTTTTGTTTTCCGTTTAAAATGTCGAACATTTAAAGGTAGCATCCTGAATCCAACCCTCCCAATATCCACTACATCTGAAACAGTTGTCAGAGTCTCTCTCTATTATTTGGAAATCCTAATCTGAACTGCAAATTTGTCTAATCCTATTCAATAGGGAGAGAGGACTTTTTTTTTATTCCACAAAGTTTGGATAATATGATTCCCAATGTAGGGTGGGATTTAGGTCCATCAGTCTTCTGTACAAATCAGTTTTTAGCTTATTGTTTTCCTTTATTATCATAATGTCCGTAAAGTTTCCAAAATGAACATGAGATGATTACTGAGTGACTTCTTAGCAGTAAGAGGTTGAGCGAATAATAGAACATTTGACAATAAAGCTCTTACAGTGAAATTAATAGAACTGGGTGATATAGACCAAAAGGTTTATATTTTCAGAATGGACGGCTATATATGATATTAATTTCAACAAGTTTGAAATAAGTAAACATAAAAAATGGCTTTAAAATAACCAGCTGAAAAACATGAAAGTATAATTATAACACAGGACAAAAATGTGATCTTCATATATTAATTTTCGGTATTAGCCAAGTGTTAAGAAATTAAGCAAAAGATAGCACAACTCAGTTAAACACCAGATCTTTGTAACACAACAGCTTTTGTCTAAACATTTCAGTACAAAATAAATTTTTATTAATAGCAATTTCCATATGTGCATTTATAGTAAAAACAAAATAAAATAGTTTAATGTTTATTTTATCTTGTTGTCATTCAGACTTTAAACTTACCAAGATAAAACCTAGCACTAGATTCAGGTAACCCCCTAAAGTTTAGGATAACCTAGTAACAGTTTGAAAGCAGTTGAATTTTACAGTCTGGATTATGTGCAAAGTTAAAATGTTTTGACTGACATTATGAAATGTCAATTCAGCCGATTACATCAATTCTATGTGTCAGTAGGAAACTTAAACCCAAGACTAGAAAAAAAAATTACATGCGAGGATCCTCAAGGCTCCATTCTGAGGCCCCTCCTATTAAACATCTACATGATCCCTTTGGCTCGGATTATAGCAAACAACAACAGTTACCATGACTATGCAGAGGACATGTGGCTTTATGTGTCACCAGGTGACTATAAACCCATCGGAGTGTTGGATTAATGCTTAGAACTGATTAATAAGCAGATGTGCCATAATTTTCTCCAATTGATTTCTCCATCTGATCTTGTAAAATATGCACTGTTTTTCTTTTACGCTATACTGTTAAAATTATTTGTTCATTGCTGAGCGTTAGTTTTAAGTGCTAAGAATCAATTTCAGCATTGGTGACAGGTGTGGATGAATCTAAAAATAATTTTTATAAGCAAAGCTTTAGTTCAGTGAACATTGCTGCCGTGTTGCAATCCTCGCTAAATCTCCATGTCCTTTCAGATGTTAATGAACATTCATTAAATGTAATATGAGGTTGCAGACATATTTAGATTGAACGTTTCCTGTGATGTTAAGTAAAAGCTTAGTGTTAGCTGGGAAATATGTTCTATAATGGCATTAGGAGAACAACAAATAACGATGGTAGTACAAACCCACAAAATATAAAATCAAATAGCTAATATTTACAAAATGGAAATGCTTCAACAACAACCCATGCAAATAGGGCAAATGAAAGTGCTCTTAAAACTTTATGAAATGAAAATGCCTAACAGTCCAGAACAATGAGTATTGTATCATTGGGTCGAGTGGTTTGCTTACACACAATTAAGGAGTCTGTAGCTTTGCTGTCCCGCATGTATGTACACATGGCCTTTAGCTTTGAACTCAGAAATACGTGCCACGGTGTGGAAATTGAGAATGGAGGCAGTTCTATCTTCCCTGTGGTGGTAGATGTTCTGCAGAATTGGCAGAATCTGCAGTACTGAAAGAGTTAACAGTGTTTAGAGAGATAAGGAGTTAAAATCCAAGACAATCAAAACAATACGGACTCTATTTTTGCAGCTCATACAATCCTGTTTATAGGAAGACAGCACACCACCACCGTCCTCAGAACTCTGCCTGAGCTTTCAAACTGCAATCTAACCATGCCAGTGGAGAGGAAGCACCATCTCCTCCTAGAATTGGTGTTTGGTGGGTATAAAAAGCAATTTAGTGAGAAGGGATTTCATGATAGAAATCATTTACGCCTTGTAAACTCCAAAATTGACATCATTGTGTTCAGTAAAGCGTAGGAGACTCTAGGATGCATGCAGATGCAAGTTCAGCGCAGAAAACTACACAAGAATGTTGAAAAGGATTATTTTCCAAATATATATACTATATGTATATATAAATGTTTAAAAAATCTAGACCCTTTATTCTGCTAATAACTTAATTTACAGAGACATGACTTCTCATGTCAATGTCAAAAATGTCAAAGAACTGTTTTTTTCCATGGGAGCAAAGAGCTTTTGGGGTGAAATTCTTATTCCTGTCCTCTGGTAGCCGCTGAGGCCTGCCAAAGCCTTGCACTGATAATTTTCATGCAGCAGCCTAAAGGGAACACTGTTTGTTTAACGTCTGGACCATGACCGCCTAATTTCTTGTTTAGCTCATCATAATCAGAATTACCCTAAGCTCTGAGAGTTACTCACTGAAAGGCAATACAGCTGGCTAGCAAACATTGGATTATGCTAAAACCAAAGGGCTCTGGACTTATCATGAATCGTATTCATGAGAGCAGAATCAGCTCAAAACTAGACAATACTCTAACAGCAGGGCCAAGCTAGACATTTTTCACCTAGTTAATGACCTGAAGCCTCTCTGTGCACTAAATGGAAACACAAACAATCCTTAACGGGAGTTCAAATGTTATTTTGTAATTATCTGTGGTTCTTCTAATGCAAAGCTAAAAAGTTGCTCTCTTTCATCCAAGTGTGCTAAGTTGTCTTTCGGCATTTAGACCATTTTCAGGCAAGGACGTGTCTGACAGGCTGAGTATTGATTAAATTAATACCATTTGATTACCAGAACAGTCCGAAAATGGATTCACTCTCCAGTGAGCTGCAAGCCGACTTTTTTCAATTCATTCCCCTTAGCATGAGTCAAGTCAGATGTAAAAGCACACCATTGCAATTTCAAATACACACCACTGTCACCATTAATAGACACTGATTCCTACTTATAATGCATCAACTTTGCTGAAGGAAATAAACTGTTTTGGATTGTTAAATACACCAAAAGCAATTCCAGACCTTCTCACTTTAGAACCATGAATCAGACAAAAACTGATAGAAGTCATAAATCCCAGCTATATTGGGTGTTGTAACTGCAACGATCTATAGTAAAAACTCCTTTTTTGAAACAGTATAACTGGTATCACAGTAAAAACCAAAATCCAGATAATGATACAAGAATTTTCCTAGGCTAAACTAAATACCGTGCAATCACTGAGGAACTCAGGGACAGGGTAAACTTCAGGGTAAGAAAAAATAGTTTTTACATCTTGATCTACAGTATTTTTCAAAATAATATGTAAAACATTTTACGTTGTAAGCAAAAGTCCTGAAGTCATAATTGAAGTGAAACGTGGTTCTACAAAGCATAGATTCAGGGATGGTTGACTACCGTGTCTATTGGGGCTATGAGCCGCTAATTTTTCCCACGCTTAAAACCATTCGGCTAATACGAAGCATGGATTTTCTGTGGATTTTTTTTATTACTGCCACGGCTTGGAAGTCAAAGCCAGAAATCAAAGAAGAAGGAACTAATTTTCATTTAGCACAAGCATGTACCAGGAGCAGGCCCAACAGGGAACAACTGTAAAAAAAATAATCACACATTTCGACATGAATTTGCCACATTAAAGCTGTTGAGACAATGAAGAGACTCTGCGTAACTCCTCCAGAGCTGAAATAAAGATTTAACTAAGCCTCATCTCTAGAAGGTTTTACTGCCGCAAACCAACAAGTTACCGGGAGCG
The DNA here is from genome assembly GCF_016077235.1 of Cyprinodon tularosa. Classification (NCBI taxonomy): domain Eukaryota; kingdom Metazoa; phylum Chordata; class Actinopteri; order Cyprinodontiformes; family Cyprinodontidae; genus Cyprinodon; species Cyprinodon tularosa. The sequence goes on along the minus strand of NW_024039241.1, from coordinate 689,919 downwards.
AGCATTCTTTTTTGTTCCTACTCTAGTGGTGATATTTAGAGCTCCCCCTACAAATTAAGTGAGAGACAATTCGGTAGATATCAGCAGCCTATAGCTAGGGATGGGAAACGAAAACCAGTTCCTGTTCAGAACCGGTTCCCTGTGTTCCAACTCCATGGCACCGTTGGCTTCACAATTCTCGTAACGGTTCCAGGCAGCACCAGAGGCTAGCGCTGGGCAGCACGACTTACATCACGTTTTTTACGCAAGTTACGCACATGGCATTCAGTAAGCAAGTACGACGTGACCAGGCGTAAGTCTAGAAAAGCAAAAAAAAAAAAAATGGCGTCCCATCGGGTAAAGCGATAGAAAGTTTGGTTTTATTTTAAGGAAGAGAAAGATGGCTACAAGGCGCTTTGCAATCATTGCAAAGATGGAATTACATCGACGGGAGGAAATACATCCAACATTCAAAAACATCTGCACACACAACACGGCATACATTTTAACAAATGCCGTGTTCTTGATGCCTTCCGGACAGAAGCTAAAGTTACGACCAGCATGGAAGGCAACTCTGGTGGTAAGTAGCTTGTTTTATATCACTGGCTGTGCTTAATGTGGTTCCTAGTAAATCAATGCCATTTCTGGAAATAAACCAGCTTCCTGCCTCTCTTTGGGATTATTAAACATGCTACGAAGTTACTCAGCAGTTCAGGAAGCGAGGGAAAGGCGACGCACGTGTATTTAAATCAAGGGGAGATGAGTTTATTTCTCGAAATTGTTCAGTAATGCTTTTTCATTAAACAGATGCCTTCTCCATTATATTTAGTTGAGTGTGACGAGCCGGGTACCCTGGTTGGCTCAGAGGCTGGCAGCTCCTGATCACTGCCTTCTGTTTTCGGCAAGGCAGGCAGAAATAGACTGTCCTAAGTGAAGGTAGACGAATGTCACCGTGCACTTACCAATTTTATTGTTTCACAGAATTGATAAGTGAATCGATACAGAATCGATAAGGGAATCAGAATCATGAAAATCTTATTAATTCCCAAACCTACCTACAGACCCGTGCAACATATATGTGCTTTTCCAGTAAAAAAAAACTTTGTGGGAGCGGCTTACAGTGAGGTGTGCTCTATATTCCGTAAAATATGGTATATATGCATACCACACTTACAAACCATAGATGTTTTTCACATTATTTGACTGTTATGTGCTAATTTGAGTTAGTCTATAATATAAAATAAAAATTACATTGCTGTTTTTGTTAAAGCATGGTGACATATGAAAAAGATCTAAGGAATATAAAATCTTTTGCAGGATACTGTGATAAAATGACCTAAAATGGTTTTAAAGGTTCCTTTTTTTAGTGTGCCTTGCTACTGCTCTTTGACTCATCAATCAGAATGAACCGAACAAATCCTGACATAAAAAAAAAACAACTATATTTCTGGTCTAAGAGGGAGCTAACATCTGTTAGGAAACTGTGCAGCTGAAATGAAGTAAGTGAAGACAGCACCTGCCATTTTCTGGTCATTTTATAAGATTAGGTTTATTTTTCAAACTCATTGCTATTCTTGCAGAGAAACCACAGTAGTCATAAGCCAATGCTTAATACAGGATTTATAACCAATACCATTAAGTGAGCCTCCTTAAATTGACAGCTGGGACTTCACATTCAGACATTTTTAATGACTTCTTGCTCCTTTGGGTCCACACTGCAGATTTTATGTTTTTTTTTCCCCTCACAGGGGACATTAACCCTCAAAAGAAAGCACAAAGCCAAACAATGTTGGACTTCTTTGAAATTCATTCGAGCATTCAACCATGCAACAACATTATGCCCTCTTAAAATGAAGCACTCTGCTGTGAGTTTAAAAGGGAACCTTTGGTAAAACACACACAGAAACAAGCAGGCTTTGCCACAGTGGAATTCACAGCAATAAAAATTACATAGACCTTATTGGATGAATTGTCAACAAGCTCCTATCCCTCTATTTGACTTTAGACATGTTCCTAGAAGAAGGAGGCAAATATTTTGGGACAGCGCAGGAAAGCGACTAATAACAGTCAGTTAGGGTTCATACTAACTCGTTCGTTAAAAGTTATTTCTTAGCTTAGTCTGTGAAGTTATAAACTGATTCAAATGCAATAAAGGCTTTATAGAATATGATTGGCTCATTTTTTCAATTTATTGTTTATTTTAAAGTGTTTATTCATCGTAAAAGCAATAAGATCAGGCTTCAAAACCCACAATCCATGTGGTAATATCATCTCACGTATTTCTGGAAAATATTGCCAATATACACGGAAGTAGAACATAAGGACCGTGGCAAGGCGGGACGGAGGGTTTGATAGTTATTTTTTTGTTTTGTTTTGTTCCAATATAAAATATTGCCTGAAGATGGATTTCTCCAAAGTAATGTGTTTCTCTGAAGATAAATCTAGTTCATTTGAAGACATACAGTGATGATTAGTATTAATTTGGAGAACAAAATTTAAATAGTGAACAATTTACTGTATACAACAATAAAACATGTTTCAGTGTTTCTTAAGGTAAAAAAAAAGAAGAATTTGGCTTATCATTGGATTACCAATGAGAATTGCCACTTCTGATGTCCGCTCACCTTTTAGGGTAGCCTACACCTAACAGTCAATCACACCATCCATAGACCTGCAGTACAGTATATATCAAAAATGAGTACCCAAACCTAGGTCAGCAACTCATCAGGGCCATACTTATCCCCAGTCACTGAATAATTAAATAATAATGATGCAAATAAGGTATTGACAGATAAATATTATTCAATACAGATGTCGATCATTTAGACATCACTCTACCCGAACCCCAAAACAACAACTGTTACACATGTATCAATTTAAACAAAAAATATTTATTTATTCATCTACTAACCAAAAAAACAAAACACTAACAATAAATAGGAAATAGAAGGAGCAGTAATGCATGCACTTCATGTGGTCTTATGCTATAGCTGCTTAATGGACCAACGAATGAGTACATACATGCGTGTCTTGGCCAATACTGATACAAGAAAAGAAATATGGACAGGCCGATGTATTGTCTATCAATAATAACCCATTTCTCTAAAGCTCCAGCAAATATAATATTGTTGGAAACAAATGGGTACATAGGGAGGTTTTTTATACGATTTCATTTTTGGTGACATTCAAAACCTAAATCAATTACTTTTCTATCACTTTATGGAAAAAAAAAAAAATCTTCAACCAACCTAAAAACATATTTTTCATATAGAGCGAGGCCATTCCATTCCAAGCTCATACAAAAATATGTAAGCAACTAAAAAAACAAAACACAATCGCAACGAAATAATAAAGACTAAATTAAATACAAAAAAAAACAATGTCAGGGGAGAAATTTTGTTGTCTGTTCAGCAACTTCACTTATTTTCCAACTAATTTTAGTCAGTTATTAGTAAGGCTGGGTAATGAATTGTATTTGTAATAGAATTACAATTTAACAAAAGACAATTTTTAAATCGCATACACAGTCAACTTTGATCACACTACAGTTAACAAGACTATTGGGTTGTCGCAGCAGTCCGTGCACGCAGTGCGTGAGCCCATAAAAGCACTGTACTCTTTTATCGTTGACGCGTATGTTGGTGCAGTACTCGCACAATTAAAGAATGGTCGGTGTTTCTACGGCAACTACACAGAAATATACTGTGGAATAAAACTGGAGGTTTACCTTCTGCACACAGAGAGATGTGACAATGTGGAAACAAGCCTCCTGTGAAGCCCATATAGACATTTACATTTTTTTTATATAACATAAAAATACAATGTTGTTTTATAAAATGAAAGCTAAAACCAAAATCCTTGTTTGTACCACAAGCTTGGGCAATAAACTCACATCTGTATGCCGTCACTGAATAAACAGTAACGACACTGTTCCACTTAAACATTCTGCAATATTTAATGTCAGTACAGGCAAACTTGTTCATGGAGGACGACTTGATTTGCTCCCGTTCTGAATTAGGCTGGCCCGCACGCTCTGCACCAAGTTACACAAATTCATAGGTGTGCAACCTGCTGTCGAGGCACGGTCCGCGCTAAGGGGCAGGGACTGCATGATTGCGTCAGTTTCAAGCTTGTGCCCTTGCGTCTTGTTTGACGGGCGGTTCGGTTAAAGCATTGTGCTTGGGTCTCGGAGGTTCTGAGTTCAAGCCCCACACCTACAGACTGCCACTCTGGGTCCCTGAGCAAGACCCTTAACCCCACACTAATCCTGGGGTGCCACACAATGCCATCCCACTGCTCCCTAAGGGGATGGGTTAAATGCAGAGATTTCACTTTGTTGCAATGTACTTGTGACATTGTAATGATAATAATAAAAAAAGGGCGGGTTAAAACATGCCATGCTGAGAGAGTTTCCCACTTAGGCCAGTAATTGAAAGAAAACTGTAAAAACATACATTAATACCTTTTTTGTCTGTCAAAGTGCACAATCCAGAACTCCACAAGTGGAACAGTTTTTGTTTAAATTGGTTTAATTCTTTAAAAAAAATCTTCTTTATGGTACTTTTTGCTATCCGATTATTAATAAATTAATTGAAAAAATAATCAACAGATTAATCGATTAGCAAAATAATCGCTAATTGCAGCCCTACAGTACTTTGGACACTGATTTTTCTCACTCCAGCCCTTTAGGTGGCGGTAATCCACTTTAATAGGGTTTGCTGCCACAAGGAAGGAAAGAGACTTGCAGCTAGAAAACAGATCCAGTCATGCAAGCCAGAAGTGAAATGTGGACAGGCAAGCTTTCAAGGTCATGAAAACAATCATACCCTGGAGTGAAACATCTACATGCATATAGTCAAATAAATAAAAATTAATATAAAATTACAATATGGGTTGGATAAAAACCCAATTAATTGTCACAATGGAAGGGCTTAAAAGCTATATGCAGCTCTGGAGAAAAGTCCGAATGCTCAGCAGCCAGAAAGGAATAGGAAGCTAAAGCAGAATGGTTCAGATCACTGCGCTTATTTACGGTGATGAAATCAGAAACCAACAAGAACCAACTAAAATACAGGGAAAGTTCATGCTTTAGCAAAGCGGTTAAGCTTGATGTAAACGTAAATACAAAATATGACGCAGAAATCATAAGAGATTTTGATTTAGAAAACAGTACAAGTTTAAGATCTAAGCAGTGCGTCAACTGTTGCATTGCATGTTCAGATGGCAAAATGAATCATACCTATAGATTAGTGGCACACTAAGACAATAAATATTCCTGTGGCGGCTGGCCACTAGAGGGCGTTAGGGCGCCACCACACCAGCCCAATGATCTTGATTAAGAAATTAAAAAATACTAAAACTAATTCTAAAATTAAAATATTTCAAAATATTCTAATATATTTTTTAGATGTGCGAGATAATATTTAATCTTTAATGAGGAGTAAAGCGTCACTTCATTTTTTTTCGGATTGGTGACGTATTTACGCCCTAGGGCGCAAAAATGTTTGCCTATTGACTCTTGTTAAAAGCACATGTGCAGTAGCACCTCTGCAATACAAAGGTATAGGAGAGCTCAGGGCGCAGCTCTGGTGCCCCCTGAGCTGACAGGGACGGTCGTCACAGTTGTATTGTGTGGGATTGACAGGTCAAGCTGCGGAAGTGACATCCCTTTAAAAAAAACTTCCCAAGAGAAGCTGGAGTTGAAATTGTTTGGACCTGATTAGCTGAAAATCAAAATGAATCAGCATTCAAAAGACAGATAGAAACATAAACTTTATAATAACACTTTATAGGATAACACTTTATTCTGTTGCTTAGACTGCCTGCCTCCTTTTTCAAACGTCAGGATGTGACCCAGCATGGATAAAGACAGGTAGGACTGATTTAAAGCACATTTTAGAAAAAGCAAAGAAGAATGAAAGAAGATGTAAAAATTCTTAATGAAATGTAGGATTTAAAAAGAAAAAAGTAAGAAATAATTTTTTTAGGAGTATTTATAGCTTAAAACAGGAGAGGTACATTTGCTGAAGGAATTGAACAGTAATGGCACAGGGTGTCCTGAAGGAGTAAACTCCAGATGCCACATGGAGGTAAAAGGAGACCAAAGTTATGCAACAAGAACAAAAGAGTGTTAATCTCATAAGACAATCACTTACATTGTCACTGCTTGGTTCAGCTTCTGCAGTATCCAAGCTGAATGACTTCAGGTGCAAATTCAACACCAATGCGTTAAAATGCAGAGCCCACTGCAGTTTTTACTAATGCTGGCTCTGATGATATCATCAAATGCAAAGAAATCAATTTTGTTTTTACTCCTCCAGAGTGCTATTTAAAAAATAGTTTTGCAAATCTTGCAGTTAAGTAAACTTATGGGGGGAAAAAACAACTCATTTGAACAAACAAAGTAGTGTGCCTGAGTGTGGCACTGCTGCCTAAGAATAGAGAAACAGCAAAAACAACTAAATCACTAAACAGTAAAGTTTAGTAGAAGCAAAAAGATTTTCAGGGAGAGAAATAAAAACTAGACAACATGTGTACATGTTACTACTAAATCCAAGAATAAAACAAAGCCAACAAGAATAATAAAGCTACCTTTTGCTTTATTTTTATCTTTTATTTAGACCAAAAAAGATCCGATGAACATGAGGTATTAACAAAAAGTATGACTGGCTCTTGAAAGGATGATCTGTCATATTGCAACTTTTTTTCCCTCCTAAATCTGATTTGAACTCTTTAATTTGTGTCATATTACCAAAGATTGATTTAAAAAAATAAAGCATTTCCCACGGTCCTCCTAGCTAAATTTAAATTCCATAATGAAGTAGTTGTTGGTATCTTTAATCCCACCAACATCTGCATCTAGACGCTCCAGCTGTGAGCAGCTCACAGCTGACTTTTAACAAACTTCCCTCATTCACATTTAAACATTAAAAACATATTTGAAGAAGGAAATAAGTATTTAAAGTAAGTAAACCATTGTGTCTATGTCACTTTCATATCCTCCTGGAAAGTCAGGTGAATGCCTACCTGGAAAGATCCATATCACCATCAGCATGGCTCGAAGTCCTCTCTTTATCTCCATGGTGCAACATCCACCAGCTGCTGCGCTCAACTGCCGCTTATTGCTGCCTTCAGGTGACAATTAACTGCCCACTGAGGAAACCAGCAGGGCGAGAAAAGCTCCGACTCCTTCTGCCATCCCGCCTGCAGACGGCAGCTGGCATGGCAGGGCGCTTTGACTGCAAGCTGGGCAGTGTTTCAGGGTGTCTTCCTCTCCTGCTGCAGGTTCGGAGCATCAGAGGTTCAATGTCTCTGGAGTGAGTGAGCGTGGCTCCTTCCTGTCCTGCTCCAACTGCAAACTGTGCAAGCCTTCTCACTCCACCTGAGCTGCTCAGTGTCGCCCCCTGTCAGTGGAAAAGTCTCATTGTGCCTGTTGGTCCTAAAACTCAGTCTTCTCTGTTTACTTTTCACTTGTGACTCAATTTGTATCTTTGATTTAATTTCTTGTTTGCTAATATTCAAAGCTACGGAATTGGATTAAGGCCATTGAAAAAATAAAAAGAAGTTAACTGTTTTTTTTTTTTTTTTCAGTTTAATATGGGAAAAAGTCAGAATTCTGAGATTAAAGTCAGAATTCTGAGGAAAAAAAGTTAGAATTCTGAGATTAAAGTAAGAATTCTGACTTTTTTCCCATATTAAACTGAAATAAAGTTTTAAAACCAGTTTTTTATTTTTTCAGTGTCCCTAATCCTCTTCCATACAAAGCAGTGTTAAAAGTATAAAATCATATTTTAAAAAACTACACCTGAAACCTAAAAAGAGCAAATAACCACAAAATTGTACTTTTAACTGCTAAGGATCAGGGGCGAAGCTAGATGGGGGGGCCAGGGGGGGCCATGGCCACCCTTAGCCAATTATTGGCCACCTCGACCATTTATTTCCCTCCAATACAGATGGTGGCAGCAGTAATACTCTCAAGTGGAATACTAATTTTAATTTTTCATATATTACTATTTTTTCATGTATTCATAATTTATTGAGAACAAAAACACTGTGGTTAATTATGCACATCAATATACTAACAGTAAAGATGATTAGTACAGAATTCATGCTCTTTTAAGAACTAGAATAACTATACTGTGTTATTTTGGCCATCTTATGCCACTATTTGTTAGCAAAGGCGGTAGGAAAGTATAGTTAGTCTTATCTTAGGCTTGACCCTGAGGTTCTGGCGCCTATCCACTTTCGGCCTCAATGTACATTGGTTATTGCCTGGCCACCCTTATAAAGATTTTCTGGCTACGCCTTTGCTAAGGTTAGGTAAACATCTGCTTTACCTCCCTTTACCTCACACCAATGATTTCCTGAGGCACCTACTGTATAATTCTGTTGTTCTTAGAAATCTGAACAGATTGAACCTTACAAAGTCCTATCCAGGATTTAACTGAGTTGGATACATGAGATAGTTTTTGACGAAAGCATTATTTACCAAGCAAAAGCTTATAGCTTTGATATATATTTAAACAGCTTTGCATCTATAAAATAAAAAATGCACAATGCATCAAAAAGGGGAGTTGAATTATATAAACAGTTTTTTGAGGAAATATAATTTAGATAATGCGTCATTTGTTATGATCTTATATCAAATTAAGTAAGAACTCTGTGTATTCTATCCAATTTTTTTCTGTAATATGTAGCTTGTTTTAGTAGTTCTATATTTGTTTTCTATTTGCTGTGCTCACCTGTTCAAACTTTGTGCTTAACAGCATTAACCGTAACTAAATTACACAAAGCTATGTACAGGTAGGTGTTTTTCTTAGAGCTAAGATCTTCAGTGTCTATGTGTCGATGTCCTGCTCTTAACATATTATGCACATTCCTCTCACTGCTGAGTAAGATAATTAAGTTTATCAAATATGTTGCAGGTGAAATAACACCATAGACTCCCCTTACCTTAAATTATTATATAGTTAAAGTGAACAGTGATACCAGGACCCCTCATGATCCCAGCTGGGATAAGTGTGACATGGATGAACAGAGGATGAACAGAGATGTATTTAGTAAAATAAAGTTTAACCAAGTTATAATTGTCTGACATTTGTATCTATTGTACTTTGCAGCTGTTTTGAGAAAAATGTATGCTGCCTGTTTTATCATTATTCCAAAACAAGCATGTTAATTAATTAATTTCTCACAGGTTGCCTTCAGTTTCAAGCAGCTTTTTGCTTTCAAGCACCTTTCTGTTTATTGGTCCATCATTGAACAAATGGATGTAAAGATGGAGGGATGGATGGATTTTCCTCAAAGTGATCCCTCATGCATTAAAAACACCTCATATGGACTTAGTGTTCTTCTATCAGTGAGGTTACTAAGTAGGTCATCCTCTCCTCTATGATGTTTCCACCAAGCCTGGATAGAGTGTAATTACTGCCAGCTGATCATACAAGTTGATAAATTGGCTACAGAGACACAAATATAAAAAAACACAGGAGCAAAGCATAGATATAGACTCAGTTATCTCCTTAGAGAAAAGTGCATGAAAATAATGTATCTTGAAAAAATTCAAACATGCTTTTGCAATGTGGAGACAATTGACTGAGTTTTTATCTTTAAATGCTTTTAAGTTGAAAGTGAAAGGATTTGAAGCAGCCTCAATGATCTGTAATTGTTTTACTTGATATGTTTTTTTTATTTTTTATGTACCTTTAATTTATTTTAATGTATCTATGTTTAATGTATCTTATGTATCTTTGCTGCCTCTTGGCCAGGACTCCCTTGAAAAAGAGGTTTTTAATCTCAATGCGATTTTTTCCTGGTTAAATAAAGGTTTAAAAAAAAGTGTAATACTTAGAACTGGGCAAAGTATAGAATGCACTGCAGTCTAATTCTAAACCACTTTAAAGAAAATATTTAATGCATTACTTCATATTTTTCCATGACCTTTTTCCACTGAAAATACAGAATATAATTTTCTGGTGTTGTTTACTGCTTTAAAATAAAATACAAGCATGGTTATTGTTTGAAACTTTAGCTTTGGATGCTTGTAGAAGATAAAACTTTTGAATGTTGTGAAGTGCTTAGGAAATAGTTTCTCTAAACATTCCCTCCATATGTTTTTTAATCCAGTTAATGATCTTATCCTTATTATGTGTCATTATTATCATCCCTTGACTTCCCTCTGGTCCCTGTTTTAGAAAGTCTGATTAACCTATTCTGAGTAGAGAGCAGTTATCCTGAGTCAAATTATTTGGCTTTGTTTTATTTGGAATTTTGAGTTTCAGAACAGGTGATATTAATCAGCTAACTCAACCCTACTTCATTCAGTACAGAGTTCAGGGTAAACGAGAAGATAATTTAATTCAGTTTATTTATATGGTATCGATTCACAACACGTCACCTCGAGATATTTTACAAAGACAATTCTACCAGATTATCCAGTCAGATTGGTTCAAAGTTAAGGAAAACCAGCAGATTGCATTGATGCATTGACACAAAAGCAATCCCTCACAAAAAGCATGCTTGTAGCCACTGTGGAGAAGAAAAAACTCCCTTTTAACAGGAAAAACCCTTCAGCAGAACCAGGCTTAGTATGAATGGCCATCTGCCGAAGAGGATAGGTGTTGAAAATAATAAGTACTCCTCATCAATGGAGGGAAGAAAATATGATCCAATATGGCAACAGGAGGAAATAAGAGGAAAGATGCTTTCCTTGTATTTGATCTGAGCCCAAATGTGTGACAGATTTGGATTCAAGAAATCCTGCTATTAAGTAGAGGTATTCTGGGTTCTCATTTATCACACTTAAAAAAAAAAAAAAAAAACTGGCCCCTGGTGACACATCTGATAAAAAATATAATTTTATTATATCCCATAGAAAGCTTCTCATTTCGAGCTTTTTTATAATACCACATTAATGTGTAGATCAATTCTAAACAAATTAGCAACACCATCATTCTTTTAAATGAAATCAAATGAAGTCAACAAAAAACATAATTTAAGTAAGCAAAAGTAAGGCTTAAAGGGAAAAAGTTCAGGAGGAGCCAAGACTCCATGTCACGCTGAAGAGGGGTCTAAGACCAAAACCATGGGCTGTTATTTTCATTTACATTTTTTTTTTTCTAAGGACATCTAATTTCATCACTTTATGGATAATACACTGGTTTAATTAAAATTTGCTTAAATACATAATGCTGTCACTCCTTTATAGGCCCTTTATTATAGTTTGGAAGTCAGTCAGGCATAGATGGGGCTAGACATTGTTAAAGTTAAATGGGAAAAAAGGCAGAGCATAGAATCCCATATCTGTCAACATTTAAATAAAAAATGAAGCATCTTATTCCACTTCTTTGCAGATGGAACTGTTTATTTACCAATACGTCCTGATGCAAGCAGTCCTTTAATTATCCCATTTTGAGTATTTAATGTTATTAAGCTGTTAGCTGAAGTGAAATGTGCAAAACGAAGTGTGTAACAGAGACAACCACTGTTAACAGCCTGCTATATGAAAAACCTACAGGAACAACAACTGACTACTACTACTCATTGTAGTAGTAGTCAGTTTCTTCTAAAGTTTTATCAGTTAATCTTCTTGACTAAATGTCCCTCCAAACCTACAATAAATAAGAATCAAGTGTCTCCAACTGTAAAAGACAACATCTAAAAAAAAATCTGAGCTGCTGTTGGATAATTCTGAGACTCAATGAGAACATAATCTGCATTTTAAACATTTCACAAGCACTTTTTTGTCCATGATTAGAGCTGCTGCCACGCAGGAACATATTCTACTGCCATACCTATGAAACTGATTTTGTGTATTGTAGAACATGTTGATTTCATTTCAAAGTGGATCTCACTTATATTTTACATTAAAACTATTACTAAAATGATGCCCTGTTCCCAAAGAAGTCAAATTTAACCCATGGTTATCTAATGTTATCTTGTATCAATGGTTCTGCAGCAGAAATTTAACCTGAGTATCTATGTAAGACTCAAAAGACAACATTCTTATACAGTAAAGCACAGACAGATATGTTTAGTTATTGGCAATAACTACCTTTTAAACCAACATGTTTAAAGGTTAGGGTTGGGGACAGAGATATAAAGATAAAGTATAATTGTATTTGAAGAAAAAATATGGCTATCCACTTTTACAAAAAAGGGGAAGGCTATGGAAAAAATAAGGCAAGTGTTAAAAAACTTACTAATCCTTTCATGTCTGCCTGTTTTTGATCAATTTTACTGTAATTTGACATTATTTCCAAATTAAGATCTTTTCAGATCCATTGCTTTTCAAATCAAACTTAAATAACTACATTTTTGCAGTTATAATTTTCTTTATTTATGTTATCTTTTATTAGACTAAGGGAAATTTGCATCTGAGGATTCAAATACTGCTTTTGTCATAGTACAATATGACATTCCTGTTTGAGTATTTCTTCACAAATAGCTGTGGCGGTGGCATGACATTTATGTGACAAATATACATTTTCTGAAGGTAAAGTTTAGCTTTTTTTAGTCGGAAAATAAATTACACCAGAATGTGTGGTGACTACATAGGAAAAATTATAAAGTAAAATAATAAGATGTTTGTTTGAAGTAACTTGATTATACAACTGTTAGAAAAGAGTGCCTCACCTGTTTCAAAAGCCAATCTTACTGTCATTTTTTAAAACTTATCCAAAAATCATGAATAAATGTACATCAGGAAAGAGATGTCAGAGCTATGTATGAATAATTGATTACTTAAGTGTTAAATAGCCTCACATGTAAAAACTGCACAGCTTGCATGTCCATGCATCTCTACCTTAGTTCTACCGTAAGAAGCAGAGTTCTTCTAAGTTCATTTGCATTTTAGAAGAACATATTAGAAATGCTGCAGAACACTATACTAAGCACGTTAATCTAATGTTCAAGACATACAATCTAGTCTTAGTTTGGATTTGAAAATATTTCTGTGGGAGACTTTTTTAATAGCTACCGGTATCTGGTGTCACCTTCAAGGGCAATCTGAGCAGGCAGGAAGTATCTTAAGTTTTGCTGAATGCATCAATTGTTTCAGCTTAAAGAGATGTTGTTACCTCAATGCCAGGTGGGAAAATCTTAGATAGTGAAATAGTGCTGCTTTGTTAGACCTAGAGTGAACGGGACAGCATGTGGATCACTTTTTTTGTGTGCAAATATTTCTTGATTCCTTCCTGCCACCTAGTGGTAAACATATAAAAATGCATTTTATTTTAATGTTTATTTTTTAGTGCTGCAGATGGACCTTTGTTTTCTAACCGCAGGTGAAACAATAAAAGGTCAACAGTACAAAATTTGAGTTTTTTTTTTTTTTTTTGCTGTTTTTTTTTTTTTGCTGGCTGGCAGTCAGTCACACTCATAGTTGCACTTGCTGGAAGTTTATAGTTTAGTCTCAGGAAGAAAAAAGACCCTGCAGCAAATCTATATGACACAGATGAACGTTACTCCTGAGAAAGGCTTTTACAGGGTTAAAGCTGTTTAAATCTTACTTGTTAATACTCTACTTATCAGACAGTTGCTTTCTTTTATTCTAAAATTTTAAATTATCCAATTGGAAGGCCTTATCAGTTATAGGGACTTGCAAAAATATTCCCACTGCATGTTATAGCCGATAAAAACCTATAAGGTGTTCTAGATGTTGGGTAATTAAGGATGCAGGAGATGAGTGATGTTCTAATGCCTGTAAATAGAGTAAAGCCCACATGGATTTAATTTGTTCTCTGTAGATATACAGATGTTCTGTGAAGGCCTCAGAGGTTTATTAGATAACATTAGCGACAGCAGCATGAAGACCAGGAAGCACACCAGTCAGGTCAAGGATATCGTTGTTGATTTGTTTAAATTCCAATGTCTCAGGGAGCACTGCTTACGGAATATAGCACAGCTATATTCCTAGTGATACAAAGCAAATTAGCTAAGATCATAAGGTGATTAAGGAGAGCATTAATTGGACTGAAGAGGTGTATGGCAATGAATGCATTGAATGAAAGAAAGACACGAGAGCTCATGTTTGTCATATAGAGGACAGGGCAAACTCTTATGACAAGACAGAAATCTACTACTAGACATAATGAGCAATCTACCCTCAGAGTTAAAATGGACACACCCTGACTGGATCAGTACCTGGTAGGTTAAAAAGATGCCTGTAAGCAACAGTCAAGAGCTTTACTGCTATAAACTCATGAACTACTTGAGACTGAATGGTTTGGGTAATCTATTTAAGCAGCAAACCTTTGGCTTCACTTGAATAATGATGGAAATAAGATGATATTAATGCATTTTTTTATTTATAGAAGTTCTCAAAGTTACGAAGTCAATAAAACAATAGAAACCATCAATGCAATAAATACGCACTAGAATGTTGAACATACAATCAGTGGAATAAATACAAAGAAAAACAACAAGATGGTTGAAAGTATTAGGATAAAACGAATGCATATTTCTAAACATTTCAGCTGATGGGGCAAAGCAGCACAGGGAAAGAGTACCTGACAGTGAAGGTTGCAAGGCTATTTTAAGTAAGATGGTTTCCATACAGTGAAAAGTGAGCAGAAAAATTTCATTGGTTATCCAGGTGGAAAGCCAGTGAACTAAGCAGAGAACAGCTCATATTCACACAAAATCACTGCAGGGCTGTACTGAACAGGCTGTAAATGAGAGGTGCATTAATTGCAATAGTCCAGTCAGCAGAGGATGAAGGCATGGGTTGGTTTTTCAGCATCAGAGGGAAAGTTTTAGCTTGAGTTCTGCAATGTTTTCAGTTCTTATTATTTAAGCATATTTCTCAACTATGAAGGTTTGTGTCAAACTATTGGGACACACTTTTCACAAAGCCCGTCTGCTCCCTAAATAAAGCAGAAGAGCACAAAGGACTTCTTTTCTAAATTGTTCATTTTTGGATTGATTTAAAAAATCATAACTTTGGCACTGCATGGTGGAACACTTGGTAGGGCTGTTGCCTTCACTAGGAAGGCCTTGAACAGTCGATGGAAACACATTTGGACGGGAGAGGTTAGATTTTTCTGACAGGAATTTGCAGATTTTCCCCATCATTCAGGCATCCTCCCATATACTAAAACCTGACCGGCCTCTGAATTACCCTTGGATGTGGTTGTATGTCTCTGTAGGCCTGTGTTCCCTGCCTCTCGCTCAATAGCAGCATCATTTAGGCACCAGCTCCCCTCCAACCGGTTTGCACAGACATGTATGGATTTTGGCTTTAACTTTCAGGGCTTTGCATGTTTGAATTGACGGAGCGACAGTGGCCTTGGATGTAGGAGTTTGCCCTGAAATCGAAGGGTTGACAGTTCAAGCCCCGACTCTGACTTTCAGTGTCGTTGTGTCCTTGGGCAAGACACTTCACCTGCATTGTCTACTGATGGTGGTCAGAGGGCCCGGTGGCACCAGTGTACGGCAGCCCAGCTTCTGTCAGTGAGCCCCAGGGCAGCTGTGGCTACAATGTAGCTTGCCACCATCAGTGTGTGTGTGAATGGGTGAATGAATGTAGTGTAAAGTGCTTTGGTCAAGTCTCCTAACTTGAATAAAGGTGCTATATAAGTACATGCCATTTGACTTTATTTGCTTTTCCTACATCCCTAGATTGTTAAAACCATGCTGCTCAACCCAAAGATCTTCAAATGAAATTTGATTTTTAGCTCAAAAGATCAGATATTAAAGTTGAGGGGATCCCTCTCGCTCTTTCCTAACTGTTAAACTTGATCTTTAAAATGAGTTTCAAATATATTACTGGTCTTCAAAGTGTGGAATTTAAAAATATATTTTTTAAATCTCCTTCTCCTGAAATGCTTTCTAAATTAATGTTTTTGGCATCATCTATGTTCATCTTTCATTTCTGTTTTAATTTAACAATTTTTTTCTTTCATTTCTATTTATAAAAAGGTGCTTTACTGTATACATACATTTTATGTACTTACTTTTTTACTGAGCTGCAAAAGCTTAAAGGAATAGTACACCCAAAACATGATTAGCCTTCATTTTCTACTCACCCCCATGCTGAACAACACTCTGGAGTACTTTTTTGATATCTCAAATGCATTTGGAGATCTGGGAGGCTTCTTGCTGTCTGCTGACATTCAAATAATGGAGGTCTATGGCGCCCGAGGCAGAAAGGTCCATAAAAGTCCACAAAAAACGTGTCAATATTCCTCCATACTGCTCGTCCAATGTATTCCAAGTGTCCTGAGTGGGTAGCATCCAGAATTTACTCGAAACGAAGTCATTTAGAATGTTTTTAGAGCATAAACAGTAGTGTATAGGTTTTCCTGAAAGCGCGCACATGCGCGCTCACGACGCTACGGAGGCCGGCAGACCAAACCAGCGCATTCAGCTCGGCAAAGAACTCATGCTCTTCCTCAACACTGAAGTCCTCAGACATTTTTCTTTCGTTGTTTCTTTCTTTGCACAGGTAAACAGCACATTTCTTCTTCTACGCTTGCATTATTGGCAGAGCAGACGCTGAATGCGCACTTTCATCTGGTTTGGTCTGCCGGCTTCCGTAGCGTCGTGAGCGCGCATGTGCGCGCTTTCAGGAAATCCTATACACTACTGTTTATGCTCTAAAAACATTCTAAATGACTTTGTTTCGAGTAAATTCTGGATGCTACCCACTGAGGACACTTGGAATACATTGGACGAGCAGTATGGAGGAATATTGACACGTTTTTTGTGGACTTTTATGGACCTTTCTGTCTCGGGCACCATAGACCTCCATTATTTGAATGTCAGCAGACAGCAAGAAGCCTCCCAGATCTCCAGATGCATTTGAGATATCAAAAAAGTACTCCAGAGTGTTGTTCAGCATGGGGGTGAGTAGAAAATGAAGGCTAATCATGTTTTGGGTGTACTATTCCTTTAAGCTCTTTTAACTCTCAGACTGTGTGCTTGAGCGTCTGCCACAAAGGGAATCTTTCGGGACAAATATGTTACTTCATAGATAACAGAGTCAAAAAATGTATTCCCACAAGGACAGCAACTCAGTGCCTGCTGTGTTTATACCTTATCAAGCCTAAGGAGAAGCAGGCAGGCTCACTTTGACACACATCTCTGTATTCCTGTCTGCAGCGGTAAGAGCAGAAGCACTTCTCACTTTAAATGTAATCATCAAGGCTAAAACTTTAAACTGAGTTGTGCACACATGTTGAACACAACTTGTGTTCTATCCATATTCACCGCATTATTTTTGCTTATTCTTCATGGAAAAAAACAAACAAAAAAATGCAAATCCCGTACATGAGGCTGTCAAAATTGTAACTTGATAAAATGAAGAGAAACATTCAAGCAGACATTTGAAATGTTTTCTGTATACATTTTGGCCATAGAAGCCTCTGTTTAAAGGACATGAGGTTAAGATAGAGGACGAAGACATGCAGCAAAGGATTATGGGCTGAGACTTAAACCAAGGATGATTGGGTTAAGGCAAAAAGCCACACCCAAATTAGATGCTTTTAAACCTAATTTCAAAATTGATCAATCATCAAAGTAATAAAGGCAAAAATATTTAGAGGAGAAAAACTTAATTTGCAGTTAAGCTGCAGTACACTGAGTATGTGCCAGAGATGAGTAGGAATTAATCAAACAGATGGAGAGACTATTAGATGTAGTAAGCAAACAGATGATAGGCTGAGCCTGCCAAGAGAAATAAATGTCACCTTGCCTTTTTTTAAAAGGAAAACTCAATACCGCCAGATTTAATGATACCAGTGCTATTAATATTTTATACTCACCATTTAATTTGGAATCTCTCATCTGAATGCACAGTGGTATAGTTTCCAGCCCTGGTGCCTTACAGCAAGAAGGTCTTGGGTTTGTCTCCTGGCTAGGGGTCTTTCTGCATGTTCTCCCTGAGCAGGCTCTGTCTGTGAACCCCAGCTCTTTCTTACTGTTATCTAAACACATGACTGTTAAGTTGATTGATGTCTCTAAACTGCCCTCAAGGGTGTGTGCATGTTTGCATGTCTTTTGGGGTTTCCTGCAACAGATCGGTGACCTATTTAGGGTGCACTCCACCTTTCGCCCGTACGCTGATGGAGATAGACCACCAGCTTCCCATCACTCCCCATGATTTATGACGGAACATGATGTATGGATCCTCATCCTCATCTTTAGCCTTCCAGAGACACTGGAAGGTCAAAACTGACTGTTTTTGTAACAATTCAAGGACAGACTAAAACCTAAGTACCATCTGATGAAAAGCATCTCCAGAGATGCCACATCACATCACAACATTTAGTGCTTTACTAAGAATGAAGTATTCCTTAGTTCAGGTCAGTAAGGCCAACTTTAGTTTAATTTCATCTGATCAGTACAACTTGTCCAACTTATATTGTTGAGATTTATACCTCATCTTGAAAATAACTATGACAGGAAATGCATAAAAAACAAGACAAAAAAAACTACTCAGCCTTGAAACCTGCTGACTGTAGTCAATAAACTTAAAATTCAGAGTATTGGCATCAAGTCAAGGGTGGTGCATGTTTTATAACCAGGCGTTTGCACCTATTTCCATATTTATACCCCAAGAACACAATGTGCCTGAAGATACTTCATATTTGCTGATAAAGAATTCCTCAATTCTGTTATATTGTACTTTCATTTCTTGAAGCCAGTGATGACTGTTTGAGAAGTGACATTTGGATTCATGAGACTGACAGCTGAATGCCAATAACTTCAACAAACACTGACTTAAATGGTTTTACTGACCTTTTCAATAAATAGTGGCTCAATGTTAATAGACAGCAGAATTTCAAATGGAAGCACAGGTTTAAATTCATGCAGCTCCCCCTATAATAAAAAAATAAAAGGGTAGCAAGAAAACTCTACCATGGAAATGATAAATCATATCTGAAGACTCAAATTGGAAAAAGTCATTTCCATAAATGGCAAACAAATAAAATGACTCTTTTGCCACTTGAGTGAGCTTGAATTAAATTTTAATTTTACCTGCATATCTTCCTCCAGAGTGACTGAGTTCTGTTAATTTAATCTGACTTTCTTCTACATATTGTGACAGAAAACATCAATCTTTGAAAGGAGACGGGAGCTGGAGCAATTCTTTTTGTGAAATTGGAGCTATTAGTTTGCTTTGGATGTTCCCTCCTTCCCACCTGCATTTTCATTAAAAATATAAAAAGTAAATCTCAAACGCTCAAATCATGCAGCCTGGACACGCAGCGCGGTGACAACCTGAATTATCTGTGTGGGAGGCTGGATGTCATCCACACTGAGTGATATGAGCCCAGGGTAATGGGCCTACGGTCGTTTATCACTCTCAGCCGTCATTACAGAGGATATTAGATTTGGGCAAGAATAAAGAATGTGCGGGTGACCTAATTTATGCCTGAGACTAAGATTGTTTGATTTTGTAGGAGGAGATGATGCCATCCATTAATTTCAAACCTCTTAATGTACAGGTGCTGGTCATAAAATTAGAATATCATGAAAAAGTTGATTGATTTCAGTAATTCCATTTAAAAAGTGAAACTTGTATATTATATTCATACATTACATACAAACTCATATATTTCAGATGTTTATTTTGTTTAATTTTGATGATTACAAATGACAACAAATGAAAATCTCAAATTCATCATATCAGAAAATTAGAATATTACTGAAGACCAATAAAAACAAAGGATTTATAGAAATGTTGGCCAACTGAAAAGTATGAACATGAAAAGTATGAGCATGTACAGCACTCAGTATTTAGTTGGGCCTCCTTTGGCCTGTATTACTGCAGCAATGCGGCGTGGCATGGAGTCGATCAGTCTGTGGCACTGCTCAGGTGTTATGATAGCCCAGGTTGCTCTAATAGTGGCTTTTAGCTCTTCTGAATTGTTGGGTCTGGTGTATTGCATCTTCTTCTTCACAATACCCCATAGATTTTCTATGGGGTTAAGGTCAGGAGAGTTTGCTGGCCAATTAAGAACAGGGATACCATGGTCCTTCAACCAGGTACTGGTAGCTTTGGCACTGTGTGCAGGTGCCAAGTCCTGTTGGAAAATGAAATCTGCATCTCCAAAAAGTTGGTCAGCTGCAGGAAGCATGAAGTGCTCTAAAACTTCCTGGTATGTGGCTGCGTTGACCCTGGACCTCAGAAAACACAATGGACCAAAACCAGCAGATGACATGGCACCCCAAACCATCACTGACTGTGGAAACTTTACACTGGACTTCAAGCAACGTGGATGAAGTGCCTCTCTTCTTTTCCTCCAGACTCTGGGACCTTGATTTCCAAAGGAAATGCAAAATTTACTTTCATCAGAGAACATGACTTTGGACCACTCACCAGCAGTCCAGTCCTGTTTCTCTTTAGCCCAGGCAAGACGCTTCTGACGCTGTCTGTGGTTCAAGAGTGGCTTGACACAAGGAATGCGACAGCAGAAACCCATGTCTTTCATACGTCTGTGTGTGGTGGTTCTTGAAGCACTCACTCCAGCTGCAGTCCACTCTTTGTGAATCTCCCCCACATTTTTGAAGGGGTTTTGTTTCACAATCCTCTCCAGGGTGCGGTTATCTCTCTTGCTTGTACACTTTTTTCGACCACATCTTTTCCTTCCCTTCGCCTCTCTATTAATGTGCTTGGACACTGAGCTCTGTGAACAGCCAGCCTCTTTAGCGATGACCTTTTGTGTCTTGCCCTCCTTGTGCAAGGTGTCGATGGTCGTCTTTTGGACAACTGTCAAGTCAGCAGTCTTCCCCATGATTGTGTAGCCTATAGAACTAGACTGAAAGACCATTTAAAGGCTTTTGCAGGTGGTTTGAGTTAATTAGCTGATTAGAGTGTGGCACCAGGGGCCATCAATTTTGAACCTTTTCACAATATTCTAATTTTCTGATATGATGAATTTGAGATTTTCATTTGTTGTCATTTGTAATCATCAAAATTAAACAAAATAAACATCTGAAATATATGAGTTTGTATGTAATGTATGAATATAATATACAAGTTTCACTTTTTAAATGGAATTACTGAAATCAATCTACTTTTTCATGATATTCTAATTTTATGACCAGCACCTGTATGCTCCAATTTGCTTTTCTTCCAACAATGTACAGTACATCAAAGTTTTATTTTACAAACTTGCTCTTAGTTTGCCAAACTGGCTTGACTATAATGTATAATTTTCTATATTCATTTATTTCTCTTAATATCTTTTTTTGGGATCAGGTTTTTGTATATCATAATATTCCTCTTCATTAATGAGACATAGAGAGAACTCTTTCCGCATTGATAACATTTACTCTATATTTCACCTTCTGAGTTTTATGTTATGTTGCATTTGTTTTATGCTCTTCACATGACACCATGCAGAAGCACCAATCAAGCATTGTTAATATAAAACCTAAGGAGCTACAGTAGCCGAGTTATTAAACTTGGGTTTGTGTATATAATAGTTTATCCTACTAATATTAAAATGTGCAATAAGGTTAACTGTGATGTGAACAAGTGTTTGCCCCCCAAGAGATTTTTGCTTTGACTTATAACATATCACAAAATAAAATACATCTCTGAAACTGATAGGGAATTTACAGTATTTCCCATTCTTTTTACAGTAAATGTCTTTGTCAGGATATGATCTTTAGGTTTCTGAAACATTTTTACCTACTCTAAGTTATCAGACAAGTCCTATATTTAATATTTCTTTATTCCTCAGATCAGATCACTGGCAGATTAGTTAGTGTTAAAGGTGAGTCCAAATATGTGCTTTATTTTTTCATATAAAGCCAATCATTTTTTTTTAATAAGAAAACATAAGCTTCAGAACAGTTGCTGTACTTTATCTGAGACGCATATTTGACTCTAACAGCCTGAAGAGGCAAGATATGACTTATTTCCTCCTGATAAATCTTATTGACAGGGAAGTGAATGTCATGATTGTATCTAAAGTCTGACCCCAAGATGCAGAAAGCCAAACAGAGAGACACAGAGTTAAAGTTTAACAGGTTTATTAAGAGTATGGTGATGCATTCTGTGCTGCTCTGAGCACTAGGGAGCTAGTCCAGTGTTGCTCTGAACACTGCTCAACAGGGACTGAAAGGTGAGGGGAAGACACTGCAGTTAGTTCAGGCTCAGTGGGAAATTTGAATCTTAGGTTAAAATTGGAGGAAAAGGTTGCAGACTCACTTCTCCAGGGAAAGGTGTCCTTTATGGAATCCAGAGTGAGAGGATTGTACCAGAGAGTGGCTTGCTTGGTGATGGGTGGACTGGGTTACTCAGACTGGGGTTGTTCCTTGGTGAATGGAGAAGCTTACTGCCACTCAGATTTCCTGCAGTACTTGAACAACCTCTTGGGGAAAGTGGGTCCACACTTCCTGTTTGGAACCCCAGCTCAGTTAGAAGCTCAGTTGAACCTTCCAGAGAGAGAAGGCACGAACAAATCCAGTTTGCAGGATGACTTCCTGCCGAGAGGCAAAGACAAAAACAAAGCTAAGACTCAGGTTGACAAAAACTCAGTTTGACTCAGAAAAACTCAGCTTGGCTAGAGAATCCAAAACTGGCAAACCAAAACTCAGGTTAGACTCTGCTAAACTAAGCATGGCTAGAGTACCCTGTACTGGCAAACACTCTGGCGTGGAGGTAGTGGCAGTCAGCAGCTGAAGAACACTCCACAAGTAATGAGGCAATGAGCTGCAGGTGTGCAGGGAGACCCAATGAGGACGGGGCACCACCTGGTGGAGGAGGAAAGGAAACATAAAAACAGACCACACAAACTGGATTCCTGACCCCCAGATTCCACATACTCCGTCAGCGCTCCGCTCCGCTCCGCCCCGCTGACGTACGTCGTGCGGAGCGCTTGTCTTTCATGGAAATCAATGAGAACTGTTCCACATCCACCGCTACTCCTCCGCACGTCTCCGTCCACGTACGTCTTCTCCGTCCGTCACCGACAAATTACGGAGCCGAGCTATTTTTTGCTCCGCTCCGGTCCGGCCAAGTCAAGATCCGCAATTGCAATCGCACCAAACAGGAAAAAGAACCTCGACAAATTCCGGTTCGTCAAATTAAAATGTACTGTAGTAGCAACAGATTGGCGACTTTGCGTGGAACTGTTTATAAAGCCATATGTTCGGAAAGGAAGCTCGAGGTGGAGAAAAAGCTAGAGGATATATATATACGTATATATGTGTGTGTGTTTACATACATACAGGAGTCATGGAACTCTGCTTACAGCTCCTTCATATTTCATGTACACTAATAACTTGTGTACATGGTTCTTGTTGATGGCATTAAAATCATTTCTAATAGCATTAAATTAGAGTCAGTCATTCCTGTATGAACCCTGTGAGCGCTTAATTTAATATGGCATATTAAAAAAATCCCACCATCATCCAGCATATGTTCAGTTTCTGCCCAAATATATAAATATATATTTGTAGATTTTTGTAACAGAGATAAGGATAATTCAAAATTGCTTTTTTTTTTTATGAACTTGTTCTCTACAACTCAGCATCTCTTTTCATTCCTGTAATAAGAAGTTTCTTTTGAATGGATTTGATTAAACTTTAAGTCCCTCGGTATAAAATAAATATTTTAATGGAGATGAGAAATCTGCTTCCTGGTTGGTGAATAACCACTAGTTTGGATCCAATCATTTAAATAAACGGTGTTAGTTTTTTTTTTTTTTTTTTTTTAGATATTTATATATATTTATAGATATTTTAAGATAATATCTGACGAAATTGTTTTTAGAAGCATTTTTATTAAAGAATCATAAATGCAACGATAAACATATTTAATTAATTTTAGTGGCAATTAAGGCCTTGATTAAAAAAAGAATTATGAATTGTAATTATTTTTAATGATCCGCGGAAACCCTGGTTCATCTGGTGCATGCCCTCTACGATCTCCAAGGAACTCAGAGCGGAGGGGACGGAGCAACAGCAGCGGCTGTAGGCTTTGCTTTGTGCAGGCGGTCTGGAGCGCAGCGGGGCGGAGCGGAGCGCAGACGGAGTATGTGGGATTTCGGGGTGACAGTGAAACCTTCTCTATATAAAGAAAATTAACCTATGAAGCTTTATGTCTTTAAAGAGCTGATATTAGCACCAAACATAGACTGTTATGTAGCTTTTACAATACATCACAAATGTGTGCTCAATCATCTACTTTATTATTCTTGGTGAGACTGTACTGTGGAGGTTAAAAGAGCACCAGTAACTGTAAGTTATCCAACATCTATAATTACTCTAATTATGTCATTATTTTCTCATTTAGGTTCAAATTAACCACTTGCTTGTAAAACTTAATAAATTGGCTCCTTGGAATCACCTTTCAAACGGTGACCAATAAGGGTGTTGTGAAGGTTTACCAGAAGATTATGAAGATATTAAATAACTAAAGAAATTATTGTTAATTACTAGGTCATTCAAATCAAGGGTAAAGATAATTGATTATTATCAGTTGAATGATTATACTGCAATTTACTTATTCACAACGATTAGTCTCTTACACAAAAGGTCGGACTCCTGAATCTGGCTGTTAAAAATTCAGTTGTCTTTCACCAATTAAGTAATTTAGACTATCGTGATTATAAAAACTATTGTTCACCATTCAAATAAATGTTTCTCTGTTCATTTGGATGCTACTGAAAGAAGACTGAAGTGATAAATCGTTAACTGCGTAAAATAACACAAAAGACCATGGGTTAAAATACAATGGTAACTTTATTATCTAATAATCACACAGAATTATTATTTCTAATAACAATTTAGGGACTAAACACCACTGAAAATAAGCAAAAATAAACAAATGAAAAGGGAAGAGGGGTCCCGGTCCAGTCCATTAATCCATCAGCAACTTTCAAAGACATATGGATTTATCTGCTGCAATAATGAGAGGAAATTTTGCAAGGGGGTTAATTTTAGCTCGGGACGTTTCCTTTTAGCTACAGCGAATAGCTGGTAGCAAAGCCCTCATGGAAGAGCTCCTATGCGGCTCCTTCTGGCAGTTTCTAATGGGCATTAAAGGAATAGTACACCCAAAACATGATTAGCCTTCGTTTTCTACTCACCCCCATGCAAATAATGGAGGTCTATGGTGCCCGAGACAGAAAGGTCCATAAAAGTCCACAAAAAACGTGTCAATATTCCTCCATACTGCTCGTCCAATGTATTCCAAGTGTCCTGAGTGGGTAGCATCCAGAATTTACTCGAAACGAAGTCATTCAGAATGTTTTTAGAGCATAAACAGTAGTGTATATGTGACCAGCAGAGGAGGTAGATCTTTTTAGGCAAGACGCACCAGAGCACGGAGTAGTCTCCAATGATTTATTAACAAATTTCATTAAAACATTTTTCTTTTAAAACATGGCCTCGGGCCCACTACTCAGCCCCTAGAAGGAAAAGGCATCAAAAATGAGGACAATTTAAATTATTCCCAAAAAAATGAATGAACAAACAAATCATGCAATGCAAAAGAAAACAAATTAATAAATCAAAACAAAGGAAAGCAAACAAATTAGTAATTTAAATAATAAGCAAACAAACTGCAAAGAAAAGAACACAACCACTGCAAACGATGGGACAAACTATCGTTGTCCGACTTCTAATGTCTTTTCACGGGGCCAGAGGAGTCGTGCCCCGCTCGTTCCGCCAGCCCAAGCGTCAGCAGGCTCCGCCGAGAGCGGCCCAAACAAAACCGGCAAGACAGACAAGACAGCAGGAGCGTCCAAGCGCTGCAACTCCGAAAGAATCCTAAATTAGAAAACTCGTTAACGGTGGATTCAGGTAAGAGTAAATTAAATTCTAAACCGGTAGCTTACCCAGATGTGGTGACACAGCCGACCAGGGAGGGAGCGGATCAGCAGGCGAGGGCCGGACGGAAGCCGCTCGCCGCACCAACCTCCAACTGCAGCCGCCAACGCCAGCCGCGCAACGCTGCAGAAACGCACGGCAGGTATTGCACCAGAACCCGACAACAATCCCCAGCCCAGATGGCAAAATGGCACTTACTATTTTGGATGAGTGGATCGAGCACACCAGCCACTTGGGCAGCCGACACACGGTAAGGAAACAAAGCACACGCACCTCGCAGCGGACTGCTCAGCTTTAAAGCTATCTGCCCCGCCCCCCAATCAGTCACTACACCTGGTGTGTGTAGTTGGGAGGGTGGAACACCATCCCACCACATTCTACCCCCCTGTGTTGCATCGTCGCCCCGACGATGAATCTACAAACCTCAGCACCAAGGACGAAAAACTGCTAACTGGGAGTTGGAGACTGGCTGACTAGATCCTGCAGTATGACCCACAGGTCGAGGAAGGTGATGGACATTCGAGTGCTGACCAGCCCCAAAACGAACAGTGCGACGCAAGGGTAGAGGAGCTGTCCCAGAAGTTTGAGCAGGGTGACCATGTCCTGAAGCGACCTGTGGAGCTGCAGAGGTGGATGGTACTGAAGTATCAGGGACCAATAAGCACAAATCATCCTCCAAAGAGTCATCCAGTCCCCCTGAAGGAAAGGTAGGTTTTAACTGCAGGGGTACTGGCGTAGGCTCTGGCCCAACCCGAGCTTTCAGCATGTCACGATGCACCTTTCGAGTTCTCTGCAAATCACCCACAGGCGCCACAGTATAAACCGGCCCTCCAGCTGTTGGAGTTCTCACGACCTGATGGATAACCGGGCTAAAGAGGTCCTGGATTTTATGGCGACCTCTAGCACCATGATCGCGCAGGTAAACCAACTGTCCCTCCTGCAATGGAACCTCCCGGATGCCCTGATCATGATGCTCTTTTCTACGCCCTGCAGCTGCCAACAAGTGATCCTGAGCATGACGGAACGCCATAGTTAACCTGGTCTGATGCTCAGCCAGCCAGTTCACCACTTCACCTGGTGCAGGGTCCCGAATGCGACCCAACAAGAAATCCACAGGCAGTTGAGGTTTACGGCCAAACATAAGAAAAAACGGAGACTCGCCAGTGCTCTGATGAGGGGTAGTGTTATAACAGAAGAGTACTTGTGGAAGACAGGAAGCCCAATCCCGCTTCCTAGATGTTGGTAAAGTGCGCAGCAGATTATGAAGTGTTCGATTAAAGCGCTCACACTGCCCGTTTCCAGCAGGGTGGTAAGGGGTAGTGCGCGACTTTTTAACCCCATACAGGTTACAGAGCTGCTGAATTAACGCACTCTCAAAACTCCGACCCTGATCTGAAGGAATGCGACTTGGAATCCCAAATCTAAAGAACCATTCAGTGAGCAAAATCTGGGCAACAGTGGCTGCCTTCTGATCCCGAGTTGGAACAGCAATGGTGTACTTACTAAATACATCAGTAACTACAAGAACATTTTCCAGGCCATTTTGTGAAGGCTCCAACATGGTAAAATCCATGGCAACAATCTCGTTTGGCTGAGAAGCCAACAGATGACTCATGAAAGTGCCAGAGCTAGATGGTACATTTTTAGCAACCTGGCACCGTTGACACTCTTGTACCCACTGTTTGATGTCATTAGACATCCCCGGCCAGTAACAGCGCTGCCGTACCAACTCTGTGGTGCGCTCCACACCCTGGTGTCCATGCTCTTGACGTAATTGAGTCAGAACATCCGGTTTAAGAACTGACGGCAAAACCAGCTGTAAGACCTCCTCACCACCATCTGACCGATGGACCCAATGGTACACCACACCATCTCTCTCCACGAGACGACCCCACTGTCTCAAAAGAACCAAGGATAATTTGGGAAAGCGCTGCCTCTCCTCAGGAGTAGGATAAACCTGCCTCCTCCAAAAACCCAAAATGTCCTTCAGGAGAGGATCAGCTTCCTGCAAAGCACAAAGATCAGACACAGAATGAGACGGCAAAACAGTCACCATAGATTGGGTTACCGACAATGGAGCAGGAATTGGGGCACACTGAAGAGCCTCTGGAACAGAGGTACATGACAAGAGTTCTGCCAGGCTGGCTCCTGATGTTGGCTGGCGGGAAAGCGCATCAGCATTAGTATTGCTGCGTCCAGAACGATACTTAATATCGAAATCAAAAGCAGCAAGTTGCGCAACCCAACGGTGCTCCATGGCACCAAGCTTGGCCGACTGAAGATAACTCAACGGGTTGTTCTCTGTGTAAACTATACACCGGTGGCCCAAGAGATACTCCCGGAACTTCTCAGTCATGGCCCATTTTAATGCCAGAAACTCCAACTTCATAGAGCTATAATTGGCCATGTTACGCTCCGAAGGTTTAAGACCTCGACTGGCATATGCAATGGGCCTCACTCCATCCTCTGTTTCCTGTGACAGTACTGCCCCAAGTCCACTGTGACTGGCATCAGTCTCTAGAATGAAGGGACGTGAAAAATCAGCATATGCCAACACTGGTGCAGATGTTAATTTAACTTTTAAGGCCTCAAAGCTCTCCTCACACTCTGATGTCCAAGCAGATTGAAAAGCCTGGCCAGACCCCTTCCTGGGCTTTGTGCCCACTTGTTGTGCCACCAGCCTATGAAGCGGACCCGCTAGCCTAGCAAAACCCTCCACAAAGCGCCTGTAATAACTTGCAAAGCCCAAAAAGGAGCGAAGCTCTGAAACATGTGTGGGACGTGGCCATTTAGCCACAGCTTCAGTCTTGGCTGGGTCTGTAGCTACACCTTTATCTGAGATAAGGTGTCCCAAGTATTTAACCTGTCGCTTGAAAAATGAACACTTGTCAAGCTTTACCTTCAGACCTTCTCTCTGGAGCCGAGCAAGAACGGTTTCCAGGCGCTCAATGTGCTGGGAGACTGAACCTGAGAACACAATGATGTCATCCAAATACAAAAGAAGAGACTGGCACTGCTGGTCCCCAAACATCCTCTGCATTAGACGCTGAAAGGTACTAGGTGCATTACAAAGCCCGAAGGGCATACGGTTCCACTCGAAGAGTCCAAATGGCGTACAAAAAGCAGTTTTTGACTTATCCTGTTCTGACACAGGAACCTGATTGTACCCACTGGCTAGATCTAGGGTGGAAAACCACTGGGCCCCAGAAAGATGGTCCAGGCTTTCCTCAATGCGAGACAATGGGAAAGCATCTTTTCTCGTCTTGCTGTTAAGCTGACGGTAATCCACACACATACGCAGGCTGCCATCTTTCTTCCTAACAAGAACGATGGGAGAGGCATAAGGACTGCTGCTTTCCCTTATTACCTGGTTCTGTAGGAGCTGATTAATGTGTGACTTGGCAGCCTCGTACTCTGAGGGAGGGATACGTCGGTACCTCTGCCGGACCGGGACCTCATCCAACAGGGGAATGTCATGGGACACCAGATTAGTGCACCCCAAGTCACCTTCATGAGCTGAAAAGACAGAGCTGTACTTCTGTAGAAGTGACTGGACCTGCCTTTGTTCAGTTTCTGTCAGTGCAGACAAATCAACAGAATCAAGCAAACTCTGTTCTGGACCAAGAGCGACCTGAGAAGAAACTGTAGCACAGGGTCTTATTTCTGTCACATCACGGGGCAGGCTAACCACTTCGGTTCGACTCAACAAACCAAGGTGAGTTCGGGGATAGAGTACAACATCTGTAGTTCCAAAATTTAGGACAGGAACATAAGCAGTACCGTGTACAGCCTGAATGAGACATGGAGAGGCTAATAAGCCAGCTGGTAAGCCGGACTCTGGAGGCTCAAACAATAAAACCTGACCAGCAAGTTGTTCAGGGCAGGTTGCAGCTACAAATTTCATAACCCCACCAGTTATCCTCACTGGTCGAGGGCCCCGGACCCTAACAGCACCAGTCAACCGTGCTGGGGACTTAGCTGCTGCTTGATGACACTGCTGCAGGGCCTCCACAACTGGACCAGGAGACTGTGTTACTGAAGGTAATTCAAAAAAAGAGCCTCCATGTGCCCCAAAAAGTTCTTGGTAGACACGATTAATTATGTTCATTCCCAAAATGCCAGGAACAGAAGAACCAACATTAGTGGGGTCCTTCACAACCAGAATTCCACAATGAGGAAGCACTTTGTCACACAGAGTGACATCCAACTCTAAATAGCCAATGTATGGGATGGAAAGACCATTGGCTGCCCGAAGCTGCAGCCAGTGACATGACTGAAGGCCATCATGCCCCAATGATGCAAAATGTTCCTGAAAACAGCTCTCGGTGATTGTCGACACCATGGAACCTGTATCTACTAAACAAGTAACAGAGACACCACTCATGACGACTTCAATGACTGGGCAGGATGCCAACAATTTTGACGCGGCTGCTGTTTGCGAGCCTGCTATTCCCCCACCTGAGTTGTGGCTCAACAGCTCAGTGGGTGCTAGTTTTCCGCCTGGTTAACATTAGCTGGCCTTGCCACAGAGTTAACCCGGGCACGAACCCGCTCACCATCACACTCTCTGGCAAAGTGACCCGGCTGTTGGCACCTGTGGCAGACCACAGAACCTGGACGAGGATGCCGCACCTGTGGTAAAGAAGTCTGCAGAGAAGCAATACACTGGGTGAGTTGGTTAATCTGTTCTTGTTGCTGTTTTAGAAGTTCCCTTAACTCACTAAACTCAGAACAGGCAGCAGTAGGTGGAGTTAGCCGAGAACTGCCATACACCCGGTACTGCAGCCCATATGTAGAAGGGAGAGAATGACTACGCTCCCTAGCGCCACCTGGAAACCCTTGCCTCTCCCACCGAATTGCCTCCCCACGCACATCCAACAAGGTGGCAGTGGGATGACCCTGAACATACTGTTTAAGTTCCCGGCGGAGAGCACTATCCAACACATGTTCTACAAACTGGTCACGCAGCAGAATATCAGCATTCAACAACCCATCAGGAGCATTCTGCTTAACTGGTTCCATAAGGGCCATCAATGCTAGGGAAAACTGCAACAGTGTTTCCTCCTCTTGCTGCTTCCTAGAAAAAAATGCATGCTGAAGAGTTACATAGGACTCGGTGCAACCATACAACTCCCTCAAAATAGCCAAGATCTTAGCTGGATCATTCCTCTCTGCACTGGTGCGGTACTTTATTTCCTCCCTTGCCTCCCCCTCTAGATGATCAAAAAGGAAGAAAGCCTGGTCTGCCGTTGACAAGTGGCGGGCCCGAATACATGATTGGGCCTCCTCGATCCACTCACCAATCCCAATGCCAGTCCTACCACCGAACATGGGACATCGCCGGTCCCTGGGCACAACCACCAACCGCTCAGCAACCACAGCGCCAGCAGGCATGACACCACCAGCCACAGCCGGGGAAGGAGCAGCGCCCAGCGAACCTCCAACCGTCACATTCTGCCGACCAACTCCATCCACCGGGCGGCCTGCCACCTCCTCCATACCTACTGGGGAAGACTACCAAAAGGAAACGCGAGAGATAACAAACAAACAAAAGAAACAGTGAAAATAAATCCTGAACCCACAGTTAAGTCTTCCTTGGATAGCTACTGCTGTCTTGTCTTACAACATCATGAATAAAAACACAGCTAAGACCCTAAACACACAAAAAAAATAAAATAAAAAAACAAAGACAAGTCCGTGCTCAATGGTGAGTCCTACCAGCAACGCTAAATGTGACCAGCAGAGGAGGTAGATTTTTTTAGGCAAGACGCACCAGAGCACGGAGTAGTCTCCAATGATTTATTAACAAATTTCATTAAAACATTTTTCTTTTAAAACATGGCCTCGGGCCCACTACTCAGCCCCTAGAAGGAAAAGGCATCAAAAATAAGGACAATTTAAATTATTCCCAAAAAAATGAATGAACAAACAAATCATGCAATGCAAAAGAAAACAAATTAGTAAATCAAAACAAAGGAAAGCAAACAAATTAGTAATTTAAATAATAAGCAAACAAACGGCAAAGAAAAGAACACAACCACTGCAAACGATGGGACAAACTGTCGTTGTCCGACTTCTAATGTCTTTTCACGGGGCCAGAGGAGTCGTGCCCCGCTCGTTCCGCCAGCCCAAGCGTCAGCAGGCTCCGCCGAGAGCGGCCCAAACAAAACCGGCAAGACAGACAAGACAGCAGGAGCGTCCAAGCGCTGCAACTCCGGAAGAATCCTAAATTAGAAAACTCGTTAACGGTGGATTCAGGTAAGGGTAAATTAAATTCTAAACCGGTAGCTTACCCAGATGTGGTGACACAGCCGACCAGGGAGGGAGCGGATCAGCAGGCGAGGGCCGGACGGAAGCCGCTCGCTGCACCAACCCCCAACTGCAGCCGCCAACGCCAGCTGCGCAACGCTGCAGAAACGCACGGCAGGTATTGCACCAGAACCCGACAACAATCCCCAGCCCAGATGGCAAAATGGCACTTACTATTTTGGATGAGTGGATCGAGCACACCAGCCACTCGGGCAGCCGACACACGGTAAGGAAACAAAGCACACGCACCTCGCAGCGGACTGCTCAGCTTTAAAGCTATCTGCCCCGCCCCCCAATCAGTCACTACACCTGGTGTGTGTAGTTGGGAGGGTGGAACACCATCCCACCACATATAGGATTTCCTGAAAGCGCGCGCCTGCGAGTTCACGACTCTACGGAAGCCGGCAGACCAAACCAGATGAAAGTGCGCATTCTAATAGTGTATATGAGAGCGTTCTAATAGTGTATATGAGAGCCTTCTAGTAGTGTATATGAGAGCGTTCTAATAGTGTATATGAGAGCATTCTAGTAGTGTATATGAGAGCGTTCTAATAGTGTATATGAGAGCGTTCTAATAGTGTATATGAGAGCGTTCTAATAGTGTATATGAGAGCCTTCTAGTAGTGTATATGAGAGCGTTCTAATAGTGTATATGAGAGCGTTCTAATAGTGTATATGAGAGCTTTCTAATAGTGTATATGAGAGCTTTCTAATAGTGTATATGAGAGCGTTCTAATAGTGTATATGAGAGCGTTCTAATAGTGTATATGAGAGCCTTCTAGTAGTGTATATGAGAGCGTTCTAATAGTGTATATGAGAGCATTCTAGTAGTGTATATGAGAGCTTTCTAATAGTGTATATGAAAGCTTTCTAATAGTGTATATGAGAGCTTTCTAATAGTGTATATGAGAGCGTTCTAATAGTGTATATGAGAGCTTTCTAATAGTGTATATGAAAGCTTTCTAGTAGTGTGTATGAAAGGTAAAGCTTTTCACCAGTTTATATGAACAGTTCTCACTACTTTGTATATGAGCTTTTGAGTAGATTATATAAGAGGTAAATGTTTTCACTAGTTTATGTGAGAGCTTTTTACTAGTGTTTGTGTGAGGTTTTCAGTATATTATATGGAAGAGTGTAATTTCATATGTGTATATGCAAGTTAATTCTGATTTATGTCCCTGGGGGCACCTCATAGTCCGGTGCCAGGCTGCATGTGATACAAATTAGCCAATGAGCTGTGTCAGTAAGGACTGCTGATTTTAGCTTTTAGACACAAAAGGCAAACCTTTGGGAAGTCGGGTGATTGGAAAGAAGGAGAAGACGCTGGAAGAACTGCGGTGAACGGGTGACAGAAAAGTGAAATGGTTCGCTCAAAGATGACCCTGCACATTTTGAGTATGTCTGGCTCAACCTGCTGCTGTGAAGCAGGATTCTCTACCATGAACACAATCAAAAATAAATATTGATCCAGGCTCAAAATGAGCACCTTGATATGTGCTTGAGAATGGCTTTGTCTCCATTCAAACCCAGGTTTAAAGCCTTGCAGGTCAGCATAAAGCCCACTACTCTCATTAATCCAGAAAAAAGCTAGAAATAAGATAAATGGTCAGTTCAGGTGTTTTTTAAAATATGCAGTAGTGTCAAAAGTGCACATATTTGTTACTTAACTAGAAGTATAGATTTTGCAGTTTAAAACACTCTGATAAAAGTTGAAGTATCAACTTTACCTCTTTACTCAAGTAAAAGGGAAAACGTATGTGCTCCAAAAACAGTAAAGTATAAAAGTATAAAGTAACCTTTAAAATAAACAGTCAGATGCCACTATATGAACTGAAAGCTCAAATTTTCGACTATTTCGAAAAATTCTTCGATAGATAGATGGAGAGATAGGATGAGGGAGGTCTTGGTCTCCTTCTCCCGATACGCTCTCACCTGTGTTCTACCTTTTAGACATTTCAGCATCTTTTTCTGAATCCCACATTGTAGCATGGCATAGACAATTCACGTTTGCAGTTTGAAGAACACCTGCTTGCTTCTGATGATTTCCTTTAGCTAACCAATGAGTGTTTGCGTTATATGACTCATCCAATGACACTAGCTTTCACTAGATGTGGATGGAGCCAGTGATCTGCGTTGGATGGCGCACATGACGTGAAATAAATATTTATTAACATTAAACCGAAGCCAAGAGTGACGAGTAACATTTGTTTTTAAAATGTAAGGAATAGAAAGTACAGATACTTGTGTGAAAATGTAATGAATAGAAGTCAGAAGTAGGAAGACAAATAAGTAATGGAGTAAAGTATAGATACCTAAAAAGTGTACTTAAGTACAGTAACAAAGTATTTGTACTTTGTTACTTGACACCTCTGAAAATATGTGAATCAGGAAATTGTCTATATACCAAACAGAACGATTGCTGTTCTCTTCTTGAAAAAACATTTCAGAATTTAAAATGGATTTTTTTTTTAAATAAATGTATAACATGGATGCATAAAAACTTAATTTTATTTTCTCTGATTGGTAAATAGAGGGAGGTTGAAATTAGCAATTATTTGGTGGAACAGTTTTTGTAATGATTTCTACAGCCTAAGTGGCAACAATAAAGAATGTGGAGAAAAGCCATAAAAGGTCCATTAATAGTCCATTAAAAGCTTGGAATGAGTTTTATGGATGATATCCGTCTAATGTTACTAAGAATGGCATATTCACCGAGCAAAAGTTTAGATATCCAAAACCGATAGAAATACATCCCAAGAACTGCAACTGGAATATTGTGTTTAGATGGATAACAGTACGTTATGCATAAAATAATTTTTGACAATTACTTTTTGTGATTGATAACTGCAGATTAGACCACTGATGCTCTTTCTTTTTGCAGTTCCCTTTTCTTTGAATCTTATTCTGTTTTCTTCATGAATCCCTCCTTTTTCACTGCTTCAATTCTTCCTAAGGCAAGAAAATTCTCATCCAACGTCTCAGCCACCTGCCAGCTCTGCACATCCACCCCCAGCAGTGTTTACACTCCAGGTGGAGTCTTTTTCCGTCTTTAAACATTTACACCCTTTTTCACTGTGAGGATCTGCTGAAAAGTTTTATCTCTTTTGTGATTTAAAAAGGTTGGGTAATATTCTTTTCCTACTAGATTTGTCTTTTTGAACTTTACTGTTTGCAGTAATTTATGTCTTATGATCTGCATTAATAGAGTTTGAATGCATTAAATTGTAATGGTGTTCTTCTTCTCATTATGGATTTTAGACACTAAACATTCACAACCTAATATTGTAGAGATGTACGTTTTGGAAATAATCTCGTTCAGATGTTGTACCTCCAAAAGGTGGTTTGTGATTGGACTGCAGAAACCTTTCAACTTCTGTTACTTATTATGTTATTGACCTGCAGCTCTGGGTACAACTTTCATATTTTCCTTTTAAACACTTTCTTCTAATGGAAAATGGTCCCCACAAGGTAATAAATACACACCCACAGACACCTTCCCTCTTATTGATGCCACTTCTGATACAAAGAAGAGCACTAACCGTTTGGAGGACTTTGATGTTTGTTTATAGCTCTCTCTGTTTTGTTGCAGTGAAAAGGCTTCCCTTTTAGATCTTCAGTCAGCTGCTGAGTGTTGCTGTGAGCTTTGAAAAGTAGAACCATTTTCAAGGTCTAAAAACAATTTCTTCCTTTCCTTACAAGTTCTAATGAGTCTCTGAAGGTCTAATGAAATGCCGGATAAATTGATTTGCTCTCAAATTCTGACATGCCAAGATATTAAAGTATTTGTTCTTGGTTTAAACTTCATGACATCAACACAACTTTATGGTTTCCATAGTAAATTCTTATTTATTTATTTTCCAAATTTGCAAAAAAAAAAACGAACAATTTATTTAGAATGACTCATTTTTCAATACAATGGTAAATGCAATATATTCACACGCCCTTAGTTATTTTTCCGTTTGTTTGTTTTCCACATTTTGTTAATTTTGTAACTACAAACTGCAACATATTTTATTTGAATAAAGATGAATAAAAAAACAAACTAAATTGTTTGTATCAAGGTCTCCTTGAGTCAACTAAATCCTCCTAAAGAAATTAATTGTAATCACTTGCTGTCAGAAAAAAAAGCCTGCAAGATAAAATGAGACTTTACTGGACTCCCTGAATCAACTGACCAATTACATTGTTGATTCAAAACACAATGTAGTGATGTAAAATAATCCTGTACGTCACTATAAGCACAGAATCCCCACGATCAAACATGGTGGTGGAACCCTTATGCTGTGGGGAGGGTATTCTTCAGCAGAAGGCTGGTCAGAAATACATGAGGTATAAATATAAGCCCAGGAAGAAACCCCATGGAAGGATGTGAAAGACTTGACAAAGGTTCAGCAGCTCCAACTAGTGTTGCGCCAATGCCATTTTTTGGCCCTTATAAAGATAACCAATAGCTGGCTGTGCAGTATTGGCCGATACCGATACCATACTGATACCATCTGTTTGAAATTGATGCGTGCGTGTACAGTATAGATGAAGAACTGCACACTACTTGGATGTAAAATAATTGCTATCATAGCTTTGTCAAGCTGCCACCTACCTTTGTGAAGCAGGAAAAATAATAATACAAAGTGAATCCAGTAGAACTTTTTATTGCCTACCTGGAATGGGTGACAATAGTTGAATAAACTTTTGGCTCTCAAAATGATATTGTGCCCTATTTACGGTATTAACACTCGCCGATACCGATACCACCATTTGAGTGCAGTTTCGGTATTGGTGCAACACTGGGGACAACAACTCTAAACACAAAGCCAGAGTAACATTGTAATGGAACATGGTACAGAACATAAAATTTGATTTTTTTTTAGGATTTAGATCTGGGAAAAATACAGATATAAATTAACCCCAACACACAACTCTGCTAACAGTGTTCTTAAAAGCAGTTGGACCCTCTTACACTCTTTCACAAGGTAACCTTGTGCTGCAAGGTAGATTGTCACGAGATCTGAGTTTTCAGTCTCACAGCAAATGAGTTCTACACATATCAATCTGGCTACTGCCAGGTTAGCTGAGAGGCAGGAGTTTACTGTATGCTTGTCATCCTGGTGCTTGTACATATGGATCCACAACGTTGAAGGAGAGGATGGCGACAACCCTCAAACCCACTGGTGGACATCGGCAGTGAGGGTTTGTGTCAGGCTGAAGAATAAATTATATCAGAGATTTCTGGCCTGTGGGACCCCAGAAACAGCTTATAGGTACTGTCAGTTTAAGTGGCATGCTGCTTAAACTCCATGCTTATTACTCCATCTATGTTAGAATGGTAGAAATGCATATTTTCAGAAATATCTTCAACTCAATTTAACAGAATGTAAATAAATCTGAACATATTTCATTATATCTGGAATGCTGATAGCATATATGTGTACTATATAACTTGAAAACATTATTGAATTGTTTTCCCCACTGACTTATTGATATCTTAAACAGAATAGCTAATTTGAAATAAATTGCAGCCCTGTTTAAATATAATACAGGCTTGTGGTTCAAACCAGCAGAGGGCAGCAGTGAGCTACTACTCCCAGCACCATGTTCTATTAAAGCCCACCTTTTTGGGTTCGCTGCTCCTTTTATGAGTATTTTGTGAGGTTTTGTTACATATCACACATTGTTGACCAATGTGCACAAGATATGGTTAAATCTGCAAATATTATCTGACAGAGACAAAAGGGAAAAATACACAAAAGAAAACAAGAAGGGGGCCTTTCCATGAATAGCAAATGAGTTGTTTAAGCAAGTCTGAAATAGTTCAACCAGAGAGATGCAATGCTAAATGCTTGTGATGCAATGTGGCAGAACAGATAAATGGGCTCTCAAGCAAAAGTGGCAATTACATGAGTGAGTTTGCCGAGCAATCAGTGGCTCAACACTGAAACAGGGA
Source organism: Cyprinodon tularosa (assembly GCF_016077235.1). Classification (NCBI taxonomy): domain Eukaryota; kingdom Metazoa; phylum Chordata; class Actinopteri; order Cyprinodontiformes; family Cyprinodontidae; genus Cyprinodon; species Cyprinodon tularosa. Next base: position 651,902 of record NW_024039241.1, on the reverse strand, counting down.
GTTTGTGGGAATAAAAATCAGTGGGGGATTTTGTTTTGTGGAGCTCATCTCATTCCAATCAATGCATCTTCATTCAACAAATTCTCACTTTATTATGTTTCCAGGAAAAAAAAAATCAAAACTGAAGAAAAAAAGGGGGTTTAGATGCTGCAGATTTGACAGCTGTGGATCATATTTGGATTCTCATTACAGGAATATGAGGTGATGATGAACTAAGTATTTTTAAGACGTTTTTGCATGCAAAGATGAATAGAAAAAATATTTATTATGGCTGTTATGACTGCATATGCAATAAAATGACTAACATAAATCCCCATCTCACCAAGCCCAGAGCTGTGCTGTTAAGCTACATGTGAACATAGAGCAGAATTCTATCTTAAAATTAAATGAACAGTCTGCTAAGGTTCCCTCACCTCCATAAAATTTCATTTCTTAAAGCGATCCATGTTATGAAATGCTTTTTATCATGTTTCAGTGGATCTTGTTGGCATTCCATGTGGTAGACCAGTCCAAATAAGTTTATAATTGGGAAGTAGAAGGAACAATGCATGTTTACTTTAAACATTTAAGTAAAAAATCTGCACAAGCAGATAAAAGTGTTGGTACCCTTCTCTAAATTAAATAAATCTACATAGGTCACCGAAATAATTTAACATGTGTAGTTTGGCATGGCCGCTGTATTCACCCCCTTTATTCTGATACTTCATCATTAAATATAGTGAAAGTAAGTGATAGCAATACTTCAGTACTTATTACTTGGCCCTCATGCACCCCTACATTTGGACTGGGAGTGATACATATTACATTGAAGAGATGGAGGGAAAAGGGAATAACATCTAGAAGGAAGAAACTTCAAGACATTTGGTTTACTTAAAAGAGAATTCAGTTTAAAGAATAGAGACCTGTTCAGATATCTGCAGCTTAGACATTCCGATGACATTGAAACGAGGAGTTCAGCAGGAGGCAATGAGTTGATAGATGGGTTGATTGCTGCGTACAAACTCCTGGACAGATCATGTCAAAGCTATGAGAGTTTACAGTTTAAACTCGATATCTGTCAAATTAAAATGAAAGCAGGAAAAGAATATTCATTTGTCTGAGAGTGATTGGCATTCTATGTGCAAAACAAAAAATCTCCACTAGCTCCAAATGGTGAAGGGACTTTGGATGGAGGAACAGATAAATGTGTTTTTTCATTACCCCTCATGTCAAAGACAATGTGGGAACAAGAAAGCCAATCACATAAATGTTCTTTGGTCATGTACAAGACTGAAATTCTGAGAACTTTAGAGGAAACATTTGACTTCAAAACCATTAAAACAATATTCCTGTTTGATATCTGAAGCCATATCTCAAAGTGAAAGGGTTTATCCCTTCAGAAATTTGATACAATACTTGTATATAATAAGACAGTTACAAAAAACTGGCTGAAGTGTGACCTTTCAAGCTTCACCCAGTGGATGGATATTGTAGAAGAAATATATGCCACGGAGAACCTGACCTATTCTCTCAGGACTAAAGCAGGGACCCTTGAAAAACTCTGAGCTAGATGGGGGACCTACAAGCAACTTAGACTCAGACAAACTTTATTATCATTTTGTATACACATAGTGCACACAAAATAAAATTTCGATTATACAGCTTTCCAACTCAACGAGCAGTACAGTAGCTTAGCAGTAAAAAATAACATTTCCATTCATAAATGGCAACAGTGATCAAATGTAAACAGTGTAGGAGAAACATGGTCTAAAAGGCATTGATGTGGAAGTTTAGAGCACTGCAAAAATGCAGTAAAAGACATTTGAGTTGAGTTCTATTAGGTATGATGCTATCAGTGTGATTTGATTTAGTGTTTTTCAACAGGTAAACAGTCTGATGGCATTGGGGGAACAGCTATTACAGAACCTGCTGGTCCTGCATCAAATGCCGTGAACTCTCTTTCCAGAGGGCAGCATGTCATGATCTGGCCTGATAAATTTACCTTAATTGTTAATTTCACTTTACTGACCAGTTCTGCCCGGTTCCTAATTTTCACTCATCTTTTCCACCTGTATCTGAGCTTTATATGCGGTTCAGCCCGAGCGATCGGGGCCAGATCAATGTTTGTTCCATTTGCCTTCTGTTTGTGTCCTGTCTGTCGGTTTCATTAGTTTTAGTTATTTCCAAGGTTCATGTGCCCGTTTCCAGTAGGAGATTATTTGTGAGCCCTTGTCTTCAGGCAAATTTATTCCCTAACCAGTGGTGAGGGCGTTTCAGCGTTTCCCGAGTGATTCTGATTTCCTTATTCCGTTCCCTCTCATCCACTGGCCCTGTCTGTCCCTGTCTGATCTATTTGCCTGAACCATCCTTGGACTCCTTCTGGATTCTGCCAGTCTGGACACGCTTCTGGACCCGTCTGAATCCTAGCCTGCCTTCACACTCTAAGGAATCCTCAAGCCTGGATCCCTCTGCTCTGGTTTGGGTCGGAACCTCTGATAGAGCAGAGGTTTCCTCGATTTCTGAACTATCAAACCAGGTAAGAGACTCACTCTGATAATCATCTACTGTCAGATGATCGTGGTCACTTTCCTGTGTTTCTCCCTCCAGAGAGTGTCAGTGATTGGGCGTTGCCCCACCCCCTTTCCCCGCAGTCACTGCAGGTCCACAGATCCACTGCAGCCTGTTTCTGTTTTGTTTTAATAAACTTTTGAACTTTCCTACTGAATGTCTCACCTTGAATACTGGGTCCATCTGTTCCGTTTATGACACAGCAGGCAGAACAGTCCATGGTGGGGGGTGAGGGGTCATTGAGGATGTTACGGGCCCGGGACATGCAGTGCTGGGATAAAAAGAATTTTATGGAGGGAAGAGAAGCCTCGACGATCTTCTCTAATGTTCTCACCACCCTTCTCCTGTTCTTCCATCTGAAGTGCTGCAGCCATCCCACCACACAGTCAGACAGCTGGTCAGAATCCTCTCTATGTTGCTTCTGTAGAGGATGAGGAAAAAGAATTGGTATAATTTCCGCTTTTCCTCAGACCAGCCTAAATATCAGTAATATCCCTCTTGTTTCAATTGCTTTTTAGTGTCCGTTTTGTGCGAAATTCCAAAGTATTTCCACTCAGAGGATACATAATACAATTAATTAGTGTAATCTAATCGAGTGTGAATAGAGTTCAGGAAAATAAGGGCTATTCTGGAAAAGCCTCAGAATTTTTCTTCTTTCATTAATAAACAAAACATACAGCATTTAATGGAATACAATAAACAGGTCTGGGATAGGGCTGTGGAGCTAGGATTAGATTATAAAACAATACCCAAACACCTCAGAGAGCAATGTTTATTCCATCTGCCAAAAATGAAATGGTCATTATAAAACTGCAAACCTATCAAGACTGTCCACCGAGACTGAAAGGCCAGGCAAGGAGAGCTATAATTAAAAAGAAAAAAAATCCATGTTTTACCTCTTTGAAATAGGGAGTTTATCAGCACCATAAAAAGGTTCCATTTTGTAGTTTGTAGCAAACCATCTAGAGATTATAGCAAAAATGGAAAAAGAAGAAAAACCTTCTGGCTAGCAAGCAATATGCTGTTGGTGACAAAAAGGTGACTAATGATGACTCTGAGGGAAACTCTTAAAGGAGAAGATGTACACCACTAAATATATGAATATACTACAAAATAAAATGACTGGGTTCTTCCTTATTAAATGGGCAGATCCTATCTAACCAAGGGCTGGATTTACCAAGATCCCCAATGAGGAGCTCTAAATGAATTGTGCAAATAAAAACAGTACATACAATTAGTGTAAATATTATGGGTGATCTGTTAAGGCAGCTGTAGAAGTGGGCACATAGCACTATTTCAATGAGAAATTTTGGCTGTGCTTGTGGCTGTCACTATAGAGAGTGTAGAGGAGCAGAGTGGATTTATTTTGTTACTCCCAAAGGTACCCCTAATTTTCAAAAGCTTTGTGCACAGATGCCATTAATAATTTCTAAGTGGTGTTGAGGTGAGGTATCAATAAACAAATTATAATTACAGCTCCTAGCATGCCTTACAGCATTTTATAACACAGGTGATAAAAAGAGATGGAACCTGTTGTTCTCTCTCTGACCATGATCAGCTGAGTTATGTTTCGGACCACTCGGTAAAACAGTGGTACTACATTGCTGGTGGAAGATGCACATCTACTCATCATTCCTTCAAAGACAAAGCATGGTTTAGCTTGGAATCTGCATGAACAGATCAGATTGCAGATTTTCTCAGTCAAGTCGGTGCCTTTTTTCCTGATCAAGCAGAAAAAATCCTTTGCGGTCCAAGAGGATCCACCATTCCCCCTCGTATTCTGAAATTTACCAAAACAACTCAAAACAAGACAAAGCATGGGGGCGTACACGAGGAAGTTGTTAAGAATGCTCTATCAGGACAAAATCAGCGATGTGTGGTCAGGGGTGATGAAGATCACAGACTTCAAAAAGAGTGAGAATCAGACAAAATGGATGGAATTGTGGACAGAGCCAATAAAGTCATTCGGTGCAGGAACAAGCTAAGCTTTCTTCTTTCCTACCCACAATCAGACCCGGCTGCAGAAAGAAATTATAGGGGGGGCATTCCATTTTTTGGGGGTGGCACGCTTTTTCAGCAAAAATTTGATTTACTTCAAGCTTAACACTAGCTTTGTGACGATTCATTCAGTAAAAGAAATCTCAAATCTTTATAAAAACATTTATTAAAATTATTTTTAAAATCTTTTAACAATAATTTGCTGAATTAGAAATCAGCATTTGTTTGATTCTTAGTGTTAGAAACAAATGTGTCCTGACAGGTTTTCTGAACCATGTTCTAATGTCTCCCCCAGCTGCTGGTAGAAACAAGATTTTTTACGATCATTCAGAAACTGGATACGTGTTACATCTGTATTTTGTTGAAAAACATTTATTGAACATTGTTATTGATAAAATTTTAGGTACAATTAGGTCCAGATTAAATAGTCAAAGATCCACAAAATATAAAAAATAAACAATAGTGTAGTCCTGTGGCCATTCAAATCACTCAAAAGTTAACTCCTAGTTTGAATCAGAGTCTTTCAAAGTGAACTATTTAGAAATCTGAGTGCAGTATTGACTGCGGGTTATAAAATCTGACCTCATAAAACACAGTAACGTGTAACTTTGAGCTTAAATCATTCAGTCAGGGGCATTATTTAGGTTTAAATGTTCTGTGCTCATTTCATTTTTTTTTTTCTTTTAAGAGACACAAATTACCCTGCAGGAGAAAGAGAAAGCATGCAATATATAATATTTACACTGGGAAACAAACAGCATTAAGACGTTCATATATCTTATTAGCCCTTTTTAGATAAGCTTTGCACTGAAATAGGTTTGCTTTAGGAAATGTAAAGCTGATGTATTTGCTAACCTTTTCTGTGTAAATTCAAGCTGGACCCAGTCCAGGCACATAGATCTCATATATGCTGGAATGATTATATTGCACCTGAAACTCTATTGTCATAATTTGATTTATTTAAAAATAAACTGATTGGAAAAGCGTTTTTTTTTTACTTCAGTGCTGTCTGTCACGCTTACATTTCCTGCAGAAACTGCTCCCTGGCCACTCTCATTTGCTTTGTTTTCAGTACTTGTCCTTCTATTGCTTTGAAAATACGCCCGAATATCCATACCGACGCGCACTGGCTGATGACCAGATGTATTTAAAGCATGTGCGAACGTTAAGTATGTTTGACTCAGTGTCCCGCGACTCCCGCCCCCTCTGTTGTTTGATTGGATGTTATCTTTAGTCGTCGGTTTGATTGGTTGAATTGTATGATTGACAGAATGAGAGAGGAATAATAGAAAGCTGGCTACGCTGAGTTTACGGAAGAAAAAAAAAAAGACGGCTGCCAGTCCAGGGCGGGCCGGGGGCATCCGTGGGCGCGCACGGCCCCACAATCCCCGCCCATGCCGCCGGGTCTGCGTTTTACCGTTTCAAGACCACGCCCTGTGTGATGTCACAGTGATGTCAGAAGAATGACAATTCTAAGCACAGAATTCCCTTACACTCCTAGAGTAACTAACACAAGGTAAGATCGTTTTGACTTGAAGGGAAACTGATAATCGCTAAATTACACAGAAGACAAAGATTCTGCAGATATTTTTACAACTTTAGCCCTCATGAGTAATCAAGAGAACAGCAGAATGACACTAGAAAGTCCAACAAAAAGAAAAAACAGCCCCGTAGATGAGATTTCCAGAAAAAAGTTTAAGGTCTCTACGGGGGAAGGAGCCTACACAAGCTGCCTGGACCAGATCAGTACAGTGAGAAGCAAAAAGAGGAACATATTTGAGGAGGGAGACTCCATCGCCAGAAAAAGGTTTAAGGTCTCTACAGGGGAAGAAGCCTCCACAGGCTGCCTGGACCACATCAGTACAGTGAGAAGTAAAAAGAGTAATATCTTTGAGCAGGGAGGACCACTTCCAGTCAAAAATGACTATCTCACATCATTGAGCCTGTCTCCTATGAGTGAGAATTTATTACAAAAACAAAACAGAAAGAAAAGGAGTCTAAAGAGTAAGGCAGAGGACTTTCTACAGTCACCGAATGTGAAAAGACTAAAGACAGAGAACACCAATAATGAAACAGATGATTCCCTTAGAGCCAAATTTAGGGAAACCTATGTTGAGCAAACACAGATTGGAGATGGAGGCTCTGCATCTGTTTTCGCTGGTTATCGTGTGCATGATAAATTACCTGTAGCCATCAAACACATTGAAAAAGGCATTGAGATTTTAAAACATGTGGATGAGAATGGAAAGCAGATGCCCTCTGAGGTGGCTATCATGTTAAAACTGAGGGATAAAACAACCAGTTCAGTTGGGCAGTCAGCTATCGTGTCCCTGCTAGACTGGTATGATCTGAATGAGGAACTGATTTTAGTTTTGGAGAGACCCATGCCTGCTGAGGACCTCTTTGACTACATTCGAAAACACAAGGGTCACATAACGATGAAGAATGCCAAAATCATCATAAAACAGCTGCTAAAAGCAGTAATTCACCTTCAGGAGGCAAACATCTTCCACAGAGACATTAAAGCTGAGAACATCCTGATAGAGACCGGGTCAAAAGTCCCAAAAATGTATCTTATAGACTTTGGTGTAAGTTGCTTTGATGATCTAAAAAACTATAAGCATTTCCATGGTACTTGGGTACATGTCCCACCAGAATTCGACAGACAAGGGTTTCACAGTTCTGGACCAACAAATGTGTGGCAGGTGGGCTTAGTCCTGTATTACATTCTGCACAAAAAACAGTTCTTTACCCATGGATTCTTGTCAAAAAGACTAAAGATCAACACAAGGCTCTCCGAGACATGCAAAGATTTTCTAACAAAGTGCCTGACAGTAGACCCAGAAAAACGTCCCACCCTAGAAGAGCTGTTACACCACCGGTGGTTGTTGAGAGAAGATACTCAAATATAACCAGAAAACAGCATCATACTTCATAAGAAAAGTTTAACAATGCAGGAATTTCGTAATAATTAGAGGGTTGATTTTTCCAGCTGTTCTGATTTCCCTCTTAGTCCAGGAACTTAATTCAGTTTGATATTCCTGCCTTTTATCCAGGTGCACTGGTTTCCCCTTATTTCAGAAACATCCTTTAGTGTAAGTGCAGTTTTTTGGGTTTTCTCTGGGTTCTCCAGTTTCCCCGTATAAAAAAACAAAAAATCATCCCTTTTAATTTAATTTAGTTTAATTTTAACTTTGTGTATTTCCATTTGGTTCTCTGGTTTCCCAATGTAATCCAGAAAATGTGTCTAACTTTTTTCTTATGCAAATTTTATTGAGTTTTTTGTTTTGTAAAACATACAACAGATATGTTATGCCACACCGACCTTTACAAGCTTACTTTACCGTTAGCCAGTTGAGAAAGGCAGACCACGTACTATCATACTGATGCATTTTACCTAGAAGACTACAGTATGTGTCACTTTCTCATAAGAAGCCAGTTTAACCATAGTCAGCCATTCATAATAAGGAGTAGGGTTCTTTTTCATCCAGTATCTTAACAGGATCCTTTTTGCTGTGGTCAGAGCCAGAACCAGCCACCTCTTGTCAAAAAGTGAGAAATATGAGTCCGGGAGTTCTGCTGTGGAGCCTAAAAATGCAAGCTTGGCAGTGATGTTAAACCTTCTTTCCAGTACTTCGAAAATTACTTCCATAATATTTTTCCACCAATCTTGAAGAGCCAGGGCAGGTCCAAAGAATATGTAGAATAGATGCTCCCTCCTTGTTGCATCTCCAGCAGGTGTCTTTGGGAATCAGGTTCCATTTATGAAGTTCTTGGGGGGTTCTGTGCCATCTTTGAATTATTTTTAATTGAATAAACTTGTTACTAATTTCTTTATACATTGTGTTTACATTCTATAAACATGAGTGCCAATCATCCTCAGAGATGTCTAAGGCCATGTCTTCAATCCAATGTTTTTTAACCTTGGATAATGGATCGCCCATTTGAACAAGTAACATCTTGTGTATGTTAGAGGTAATACCTTTGCCATTGGCCAGCTTGGAAAGCAAGATTTCTACAGGGCTGCCTGAAGGGCATCTCAGAGGGGTTCCCAGCCATTTAGACAGTGAACTACGTAGTTGAACATATCTCCAAAATTGATTGCGAGGCAAATTATATCTATCAACAACATCATCAAAGCTCAGATAGTTTTTGGTTTCGGCATCAAACAAATGGAATACACAGGAGATTCCCACCTCAAACCACTGTGGCCAGTTGACTGATTTTCCCCCAATAAGAATTTTGTTATTATTCTATAAAGGAGCTAATGATGACTTAATGAAATCCCAGCGACCTGCTCTGTGTAATTTATTCCAAATTAATTTGTCCGCCGTAATAATAGGGTGATCTCTATGAATTCTTGTTTTGACACCTAATAAAGTAGCCCATATAAATTCACCTCCATTCGCATCAGACTCCAGCTGAGACCAGGAAGGTTTATCAGAGGAATTGAAAGTGGGTAACCAAACTCTAAGTTTTTTTGCCCGCTCAATAATACCATTTAAAATTAGGTAAAGAAAAACCACCCCTGTCAGGGCTCGCTTGTAACTTTTTAAGACTCAGATGGTGATGGGATTTACCCCATAGAAAATCCAATATTAAGGCATTTAGCTCTTTGAAAAAAGAGTCTTGAATATGCAAAGGAATATTACGGAGGAAATAGAAAACAACTGGGGCTGTCATCATCCTAATAGAGTTAATCTTTCCCCACAGGGACAAGTGAATTTTAGACCATCTACCAAAGTCAGTTCTTATTTTTCCAATCAAGGGGCCGCTATTCATTTTAACCATATTGTTATTATCAGAGGTGATCTGTATGCCCAAATATTTAATACTTTTCGGAGACCAACAGAATCTCTAGTTTTTATATAGAGGAGGGGCAGTGTCCAGACATAGGCATAGCTTCAGACTTATCCCAGTTTACTTTGTATCCAGACAATAATGTGAAATCTTCAATACAATCTAAAAAAATGGGAACAAATTCTTCAGGTTTATTTAGAAGGACCAACATATCATCTGCGTACAGAAGAAGCTTGTGATGGATGTTACCCACATTAATACCATGTATCGCTGTATGATTGTGAATTTTTTGAGCCAGAGGTTCAATTGCAATCACAAATAAGCCGGGGCTAAGCGGGCAGCCTTGTCTCGTTGACCTTTGTAACTGAATTAGACTAGATATGAGACCGTTAGTTAATACACAAGCGGGCTTATCATATAAGGTTTTTATCCATTTGATGAAATTGCTCCCAAAGCCAAATTTTCCCAGAATCTTAAAAAGGAACTCCCATTCTACACAGTCAAATGCTTTAACTGCATCCAATGATAAAGCAATAGTTGGTTGTGTTGAGTCATATACATGATATTGTAAATTCACTAGTTTCCTAATATTATCTGAGCCACATCTGTTGGGGATGAATCGGGACTGATCTATATGTATTATGCTACCAATAACCTTTTTTAATCGAGTAGCGAGTACTTTTGAGATCTGCAAGAAATGTTTCAAATTTTTAGTCATCTAACTTACCTTGGGAACAGTTTAAGTTATTATAAAAAGTGCTGAACCTATCGTTTATCTGTTGGGATAACATTGTGACAGTGCCTTCTGATTGTCTAACTCCTGGGATGTGGTTCATACTGTTGAGCTGTTTAAGACGGTAAGCCAGAAGGCGGCCTGGCTTTTCTCCCATTTCCCAGTATGCCTGTTTACTTCGAAATAAGGCGTACTCAGCCTTTTTGGTTTATAAAGTGTGTAAGTTATATTTCACATTCACAATTTTATTCAAAGTGGTCCTACTCTTAGTTTAGGAGTGTAGTGTCTCAAGAACTTTAAGCTCTGCTTCTAGAGAAGTTACTTTTTCATTAGAGGCTTTTTTTTTTTTAAAGCTGCATAAGATATTAATCTCCCTCTTAAATAGGCTTTCAGTGCATCCCACCAGGTACTTAGAGATGTTTCGCCCATTTTATCCGATTCCTTAAAAAATTTAATTTCCTCTCTAATCAGTTTAGTGAAAGATTTGTCCCTAAGTAATGATACATTCAGCCGCCACCTGCGGCTTTTCTGAGTTTGTGAGAATTTTTTAACGCAGAGAAAAACCGGTGCATGGTCTGAGATTGCAATGTTTCCTATGCTTGAGTCAACTGAGTTGTTTACTATTGTTTCTGATATAAAAAAATAATCTATCCTTGTATAAACATTATGCACGGGTGAAAAAAGGAATAATCTCTGCTATCGGGGTGCATCAGTCTCCAGATATCCCGAAGGCCATTATCTGCACATAACTTCCTGATGGCCAATGCTGACTGGCTTCTGTATTAGTGCGTGGTTGCGACCGGTCTAAATCTCTGTCCCAGATTTCGTTAAAGTCTCCTGCCATGATTATTTGAGCACCATCTGAATCCAGAAGAATTTGTGACAGATTATGAAAGAATTCTGGTCTGTCCGAATTAGGCACACATATATTACAAAGAATTACTGGCGTGTCCAATAATTGTCCTTTGACAACAACATATCTACCATCTTGGTCCCGCAATACCTCAGTTTCAGTAAAATTAACGGCCTTGTGAATAATGATAGACACCCCTCTACTATTGCTTGTTCCAGTGCTTGAAAAACTTTTCCTATCCAAGAACCTTTAAGTTTAATTGACTCCGAATTGGTTAAATGAGTCTCCTGAACATAAGCAATATCAACTTTAAATATGTCAAAATCTTTTTTCTCTTAACAACATTATTCAAACCCTTTACATTCCAGCTGCCCAACTTCAAGTCAGTTATACTTTCCATCAAGTTAGATAAAATGTAACATGTATATTAAATCTGCATACATGATAAAGATTAAGGCTGGTCGGTTGTGGCATAAGATAAACAATACAGTAGAATATAAAAGGATAACACACAAAAACAGAACTTGAACGCACCCCTTAAAGCAAAAATGGGGTGAAACAAAAAAAAAGAAGCAAGGCATGGCAATGCTGAAAAAGTGGAAAACCTTGAGTGATCACAAGCTCTCAGCTTCGCGGTCCTTCGCCAACAAATATTGTCTCCTAGTGAATTTTTATAGTCTAACTTAAATGAATAGAAAGAGCAGTACTTGTAATATCACTGCAGAGTAAGAGACCATTTACTTTTTTGTTTCTCTCCTTTTCCCCTCCATCCTGTATTTTGATAATAAACAAAATAATAAACTCCGTTTTAATCATAAGTAAAATCTTTCTGCCGTTTTCCAGTCACTAAAATAAATAAAATAATTGTTTTACTTTCTCCAAAAGTCACGTCAAAATACGAATTATAAGATCCAGCAGGTACAACAGGTGTGATGGGTTCCAAAACTCAATTTCTTTGCAATAAATTCTCCTGCTTCCCCTGGTGAGGCGAATCTGTGGCGAAATCCGTTGCATATTCCACCTGTCTCTCTCTCAGTGCGGATTTGACTTGGTTAAAAGACATGCGGCGCTCCGTTGTTTCCCTCGAGTAGTCGGGGAAAAACATAATTTTTAACTCCCTGCCAAGTGATCTGACCTTTCTCTCGGGCGACACAGAGTATTTCTTCTTTGTCTCGATAGCGGAGCATGTTGACCATCACGGGCCGACTCATGTGAAACGGGCCTCTCTTTGCAGGCGGTAAATCCAGGGAAAGAGAAAGATTTAACTTGCGCTCTGAGTTTGAAACCATGATTGAGGTAGGGGCATTTCCTGTTGAAGTATCAGCCTCCTCCATCAGTTGATTGGTCCATGCGTGAGCTGACCGCCTATGCAGTGGGCAGTTACAGAACTTTCCAGAGAATCTTTTGTTCTCTTTGTTAAAAAGGAGAGGGGGTGGCTTTAGATGATTCATCCAACTGATTTGGGCTCTCTTGAGGCAATATATCCCAACAATATATTATTTTAACTCCAGCCCTCAAGCACTTGCGTCCCTCAAGTGATTAGATTACTAGAATCTTTATCAAAAGTCAGAATACTCTATAAATTGGTCTAAATCTATAGTACTACCAATTAATTGCTCTCTACAGAATCCCTCAGGTTTACAATTGCAATCAGGAAATATGAAATATTTGGAAATTACTGTGTCATCTAAATTAGCTGAGTTACCAAAACTCAACCACATCCCGCTTTTAAAAAAGATAGAAGAGGCTTCCAATCTCCCTTATAGGTAGGGTAGCCTCAATTCAAATGATGGTCTTTCCTAGAATTACCTACCTATTTACAATAATCCCAAATAAACCATCACCCGACTGGTTTAAATCTCTAGATTCTTCCATCTTTAAATTTCTTTGGAAGGACAAACCCCCTCGTATCAGCTTAAAGACACTACAGAAAACTAAAGACAGAGGGGGACTAGATTTACCCAACTTCCAAAAATACTACTTAGCAAATAGGTTACAATACCTCTCTAAATGGATAAAACGTAATCCCTTAGGTGAGCCCTGGATAGACACAGAACAGGAAATATGCAGTAATATCATAATTTCAGATTTGCCCTTTATTAGCTCTAATATCAAGTGGCACTTATGTTTTAAAAATATTAACATCAGCTCTTCCCTGACAGCATGGTGGGAATTTCTTAAAATGACGAAGTCATCACTTATTCCGTGCAGCCGTACACCCATCTGGAATAACCCTGACCTTCTACAAAACAGTAATATGATTGTCAGGACTCCTGTCTGTGTGTTTGTGTTTCTGTGTTTGTCTCCCTTCCTCCACCAGGAGCGCCTGGCTCTGGTCCACCTCCTCACACACCTGCTGATGGTTTCCTCGTTAACGGAGCATTCGTAAGCTGCTGACCACCACTACTTCGATGCCAGAGTGTTTGCCAGTTTTGGGTACTCTAGCCAAGCTGAGTTTTGTTGAGTCAAACTGAGTTTTTGTCTACCTGAGTTTTAACTTTGTTTTTGTCTTTGCATCTCGGCAGGACACCATCCTGCAAACTGGATTTTTCGGACCTTCTCTCCCTGGAAGGATCAACTGAGCTACAAACTGAGCTGGGGTTCAAACAGGAGGTTTGGATCCACTTCGTTTGAGCTTCGCACTGAGAAAGGGATTCATCTCCACTACGACCCGTTCAAGTACCACAGGAAATCTTAGTGGCAGTCAGTTTCTCCGTTCACCTACAAACAACCGCATTCTGGGAAAAACCTGTTCTGCCCTCCACCGAATCAGACAAACGCTGGAACTACAGCATACAGACTGGAGTTAAGGATTCAACAACTTCTCTGGAAACATGAGTCAGCAACCAAATCCTCTTCTTCAAGTTCACAAGTTCAATTTCCCACTGAGCCTGAATTAACCGCTGTGTCTTCCCCTCACTTTTCAGTTCCGGTTGAGCAGTGTTAAGAGCAACACTTCTCTCTGAATAATCTCTTCGATAAAACCTGTTAAACCTTCTCCCTGGTCTAACTGTTCGGTCTTCTGCATTTGGGTCTGAAGCTTAGTTAAACTAGGACAATGATAAACTTTTTGTACTGGAAGAATAAAGGTATTAACTATCTGGAACATTTATTTGAAGGTTTATTACATTTGGTAGATTAAATTTGCAATATGGCATTAACAAAAATAAATTCTTAAAATATCAGAAAATTAAAGCCATAATTAGAAACAAATTTAAGCATATTGATGGAGGTTTACAAATTCCAATTAATATATCAGAGTTCCTAGAGTTAACCCCCCCAAACTACTGTCTAAATTATACAGGACACTGACTAAACTGCATGATACAATATCTCTTCCTATTATTAAATGGGAGGAGGATTTATCAGCCAGCTTTGAACAAAACATCTGGGCTCAGATATGTCTAAGAACTTTCAACATGACTAGAAACCCCAATTTACAATTAATAGCAGACGTGGAGCCGACAAAATTAATACCAAAGAAAAACAGCACGTCGGTCATTTGGCAGTATTTTGATTTGAGGCCACTGATGAGCACCAGAAACAGGTGATTTGCCAAACATGTCGTGGGAAAGTGGCTACATCGGCTGGCAATACCACCAATTTACATCGTCACTTGAGAGTTCACCACCTTAACTTGTATGAGGAGTGTATGGCTAAAACGAGCCTTGAAACATCAAGTAGCAGTGATACTTCAGCAAAACAGCCAACCATAACATCATCCTTTGCTAGTTTGACGCCTTATGAAAGAACTAGCCGAAGACACAAGGAGATTAACACTGCCGTAACGAATTACATATCGAAGGATATGGTGTCTGTAAACACAGTAACCAAAGACGCATTTAAAAGTTTGCTACGCACAATGGACAAGAGGTAAGTTCTACCCTCCCGCACCTACTTTAACCGAGTCGCCATCCCACAGCTGTACGGAGAATGCAAGGCCAAAGTTGTAAATGAGCTGGAAAACATGGAGTTTTACGCGTCAACTACGGATCTGTGGTCAAGTAGAACGACCGAGCCATACATGAGTTTGACGGTGCATTTCGTGAACGCAAAGTTTGAGTTGAGAAGTCGCTGTCTGCAGACAGCATACCTCCCCACTGACCATACGGGGAGAACATTGCAATTGGGCTTAAGGAGTGCTTGGCAAACTGGGGCCTAAAAGAAGAGGCCCAGACCTGCATCACAACAGACAACGCCATGAACATGGTCAAAGCGATGGAGCTCAATCAGTGGACCAGACTGCAGTGCTTCGGGCACCGGCTGCATCTTGCAATTGGTAAGAGTGTGTGTGTGTGTGTGTGTGTGTGTGTGTGTGTGTGTGTCCAAATTTACTGTGTAAGAATTAGTGTTATCATAGTCTCTGAAACACAGTTAAGGAGGGGGAGGGGGACAAAGCGACGATATGTTTGTTTTCACGCTGTTGTTAGCTGACCAACTGTTAGCGCAATGCTACCGTTTCTCCTACTGATAAAAATGAACCCTTTCATGAGTAAACTTTGAAACCTCCCAATAAGCTACTGCTTGCTTCTCTTTAGCTACGGAATGCCAAGGAACAGAGAGATACAAATGCGGTTTCCCCTAAGCTTATTTTTGACGCCCTTTAGAAAAAAACCCAAAAACAAACAAATGACGCCAATAGCGTTTTGTAGCAGATATGAGGATGGTGCCGCCACTGATGCCACTTTTTTACGGATTAAAAGGTTTGTTGTGTTTTAGTGGATTATCGAAGAAACATATTGCGACAAATTAATCACCAGTTACAAATTAATGTATGGCAAATTACTTAATGTGGTAGCACCACCTGACGTCTGCTGTTAAAAAACGTCACTGAACATCCAACAGACGGTAGCCTATGTTAACACTGTGTTATGAAGTAGGCTTATCTGACTGTATGTAATGTTTTTCCCAGAAAATGCAGTCAAAGATGACCAACGCATCAAACGGGCCACAGGACTGTGCAAGCAGCTGGTAGCAGTCTTCAGCCACAGCTGGAAGAAAAAGGCAGCGCGAAAACAGGCACAGGAGGACCTGAATCTTCCTCAGCAGTGAATGGTCACCGAATGTCCGACACGATGGGGCTCCCGGCAGAAAATGATTGAGAGGGTGTTGGGACAGAGCAAGGCACTGTGCCAAGTTCTGTCTGAAGACACCTGGTCCCGACTTGGCAAGACACTGATGTGCTTGAATCTGTAAACAATGCCCCCGGTCCTCCTCAGGAGTTCACAGACGCCCTCTTAGGTGAGGACTACGTGAGCGTATCCTACCTAAAGCCAGTGCTCCACCTGCTGAGAACAGCAACACTTGCTGTAACTGACCAAGACACAAATCTCACAAAGGAGATCAAGTCAAGAGCTCTCCACTACATTGAAGAGAAATACAGTGACGCAGCGACCCAGGAACTCCTGGACATCGCATCTTTCCTCGACCCAAGATTTAAGACCAACTACATTAGTGAGGAGAATGTCCAATTCATGAAAGACAGAGTGAAGATGGAAATGGAGCAGTTTGCACTAAAGGTAAGCTGTCCTTTTTCTTCACTCTTTCAAAATAAAACAAAAAGCTGTGTTTTTTCTATATATGTTTTTGAATTATACTCTAAGACCAAGGCAACATTTCAACATCAATGTCAGTAATCACAACTGATGGCAAAACATTATGCCTCTACTGTGTGTTGCAGGAGCATAGGGCTTGTGTCACATCCCATGCCCCTCAGTGCAGAAGAACAACCATCCACCTCTACAAAGCGAAAGCGGTCACTGGGCAGCTTTTTCAAGGCGGTCCCTGCTTCCTCTACTATGCAGTTGGAGGATACAGTAAGGCTTAAGACTGTTTTAGAGGAATCACAGCATTCTGTAACCATAACTGTCAAGATTGTAGCTGCAACGGAACACTATTTTAGAGATGCACTTTATCATACCCTAAGGAAGATGTATAACATTTCATCAACACGCTGCTTAGGAGCTTAATGGAGCTGATTGGCATTCTAAACAGTTTTCTCTGACCCTGTTACTCCAGACTGATATGCTGTTTATACGGTGTAAGTCAGTCTGGCTGGCCGGGCCAATGCAATGCAGCTCTGTGGGATTCTACAGCACATCTTTAACCTTAGTCTGACCTAGGAGACAGTTCCAGTCATGTGAAAGATCTGTTCCGGTACCAAAGAAAATTCAGCCAACAGCCATTAATGAATGTAAACCTATCATCCTGACGTCCCAAATCAGGAAGGTCCTGGAGTGAGACTCTGTTGATCTGTTGTGGAAAAGGCAGTCAGTAGTGTGTGAATCATGTTCTTCAATTTCTCCAGTACATTTAACACAATTCAGCATTAGCTTTGTTAGAAGCTCCAAGGGACTCAGGAGAAGCCCTCAACAATTTCCTGGATTAAAAAATACCTGACAATTTGGCCATATTTTGTGATGATACATTTAGCCATATCATGTTGTATGTACAGTATATACTGTATATATACAACATATATATGCAGCATTTTGTACTGCACTTTGGCAAAACTGTTTATAATAGTTGCCTACATTAACTTAAACTGCCACAACTAGCTGCAGGTGTGTTGGGTTATATATTCTGTTACTTGCATTTTTCCCCACATACCTACAACAGAAACAGTCTTTTTTCAAAAGCTTCTCCAGATCAGGTGCAAGACTGACCGCTGGAGAATATCCTTCCTGACTAAATCCAATAACATATATATAACAACTCGCTAAAAAAAATAAACGTATGTGTTAAAAATACATTTTATCTCCCTTTGGTATCAATAGCATATTCTGAACTGACTTAAATTTGAATTGAATTAAGAGGAGAACATCAGTAGAAATTTGAATTATTAAGTAAATGCTGAAAAATATTCAATATTTTGCACATTACATCGCACATGATCTATACTTTAGATTAGCATGAAAACTAAACTAAAACTAAGCATAGAACAACAATCCTATTAAAAACACATCTTCTTATTTCCTTTTAATATTGTAAATAAAAAGAAAAGTAATACCTCTTTTCTGCATAAAGAAACCTGGTATTTTGGGGTAAATCATGGTATGAATTATAGGTGCTCTAGGCTTCACTGCCAGTATAGTACAAGCTTTTATTTCAAAAGGTTCAAATAATCTAGTGAAGTTTCTGTTCAGAGACGTTTCAGATACTACAGTGAACACTCCTGATGTACAGGCCTTCAGGCAATGTTGCATTTCAAACACATCCAGCTGTGTTATGATCTGTGGGCTTATCTAGAGGTTTTGTCCATTTTATCGATTTAAGTTATGGTTGGTTAGCATCATGTGTGCATGTTTTATACATTTTCTCTCACTCAGATTAAATTTAGGAATACTGACTGTAGGTTCTATTTTTTGAATGTTTTTTTTTAATTCCTGGAGAAACTAACTGTGTTTGTCATCATCCTAAGATTAACTTGCTTGTTAACAGGACAGTGCTGTGTCAGTTTCCTCCTACTTCTATTTTGTCCTTAGAAAATATATACATTCTTTATATTTACCTAAACAGTACAATATGCAAAATTATCTGTATAGCAAAGATGGCTGCCCCATAGTTTCCAGGTGGGCTACCAGCCCAGCGTTGCTGCATCCTCAGCCTTCTTCTCAGTTTCATTGTGTGAACCTGCCTGAAACTCTGCAAAGCCTTTACAGGGGTCAGCTAAATACTGTGCCACGCCCCCCCCCCCCCCCCCCCCCCCCCAGCCAGCTCCACATCTCAACAGCTCTTCTCCCTCAGTTTTAACAGAACGCCATTTGAGCATAGAAGATCATGACAGTGCCAATTTTATTGCTTGATGACATTCGCTGGACTGGCAACCAGGCGTCGTTGGCACTTGCCATCTAGGACAATGGTGGTTTTGGGCTGGGTTTTTTTTTTTTTCTTTCTCTATGATCATTGCTAAACAAAACTGGTAGATCAGCCATTTAGAGATGATTGATTCTGGGCTGAACCAATCAGGGCAGCCAAGGGGTGATGTCCCCTCCCAACCCCTCTCAAAACATGGCTTTCAATTAATCATTCACCACAGCAATTGGAGAGAGAGAGAGAGGCAAGAATCGAAAAGAAGGTTCTGAAAAACTAACAAAAAGAGACAAGCCCATCAGATAGAGGCTGTCAAATGTCAAACACAGATGTTTGCTGGTGACTGTGATAGAATTTCCACCTCAGCTGCAGCATCTGATGAAGCAGCTAAAGCTGTTGATGGTGGAGATGGAGGAGGAGAGAACCTTATGGTGTCAGGATACTACAAAAATGAACTATGAGCAGACAAAACAGAAGTTATAGTCTTTGGACCAGAGTCTCTGAAAAAGAAGCTGATTAGCCAGTCACTTCATTTGGATGGGATTAAACTGATTTCAGATAATAAAGTAAAAAATCTTGGTGTTATTTTTGATCCCATATCAAAGAGGTTTCTAGAATTTCCTTCTTTCATCTGAGGAACATTGCAAAAATTAGAAATCTCCTGTCCAGGGGTGATGCTGAGAAACTAGTCCATGCATTTGTTACTTCAAGGCTGGACTATTGTAATTCTTTACTATCAGGAAGTCCATAAACTGTAGTTAAAACCCCTTTAGCTGATCCAAAAGGCTGCAGCCAGAGTTCTGATGAAAATTAAAAAGAGAGATCATATCTCTCCTATCCTGGCTTCTCTTCATTGACCTCCTGTTAAATCAAGAATAGAATTTAAAATCCTCCTTCTGACATATAAAGCCTTAAATGGCCAAGCTCCATCTTATATCAGAGATCCGATTGTTCCTTATGTTCCTAACAGAGCACTTCGCTCTCAATCTGCAGGTTTACTAGTGGTTCCTAGAATTTCTAAAAGTAGAATGGGAGGCAGATCTTTTAGTTATCAGGCTCCTCTCCTGTGGAACCAACTACCAGTTTTAGTCCGTGAGGCAGACACCCTGTCTACTTTTAAGGCTAGGCTTAAAACTTTCCTTTTTGATAAAGCTTATAGTTAGGGTGGTGGTTTAGGTTATCCTGAGCTATCTCTGTAGTTATGCTGCTATAGGCTTAGACTTCTGGAGGACATAGGGACCCCCATTTCATCATTCTGCTTCATTCTCTCTCTGTTCTCCTATTCTGCAGAATCTGTTAGTCAATCTCTAACCTTCTGCTCTCTCTGCTTTTCCTCAGAGTAGCTTTGCCTCGTCTGTTCCTGTTTGGCTGTGACTCCATCCTGGAAAGAAACATCAGCTGTGCTGCTTCCATCAACACCCTTGTTTATAGATGTTGGAGATCGGCCTGTTTTCCAGTGTGGTCCTGTTTCTCTGACCGTGACTGAGTGGATGTGCTCTCTTCGTCCTCTGGCATGGGAGCTGGCTCGGAGCTCGTCTGCCTGGCTGTGTGTTTCCTGGACGGGGCCGCCCTTTACAGCTGCTTTTTGTGTCTCTGCTTCTGTCTCCTTGAACCCCAGTCGGCCTCGGCAGATGGCCGCTCACACTGAGCCTGGTTCTGCTGGAGGTTTCTTCCTGTTAAAAGGGAGTTTTTCCTCTCCACTGTCGCTACAAGCATGCTTAGTGTGAGGGATTGTATTTGAGTAAATGAGTCAATGCAATCAACTGGGTTTCCTTAGATAGAAAACTTTGTATCAATTTGACTGTATGATCTGATTGAACTGTAAAGTGCCTTGAGATGACATGTGTTGTGAATTTGGCGCTATATAAATAAACTGAATTGAATTGAATATATTATGCTGCATGGGCTCCTACTTTATTTCACCAGGAACTTACATAAACCTAAACATACAACATCTACATCTACACAACATAAGTGCATTGGATGTCCTGTGTCCATAATGCAGAGACCACAGGCACAGTTAAGATCCCTGAAGCTGACACTCCACCCATATAGGGACTCTGCAAATAAACTGCATGGTTTGTGCTTCGTTAGTGGAGGTTTAGTAGAAGAAATGCACGAAAAGGACAGTGGGCTAGCTCCTCCGATGAGGAGGATATGCTTCTGTGGTTCAGCTTTGGCTCCCTGTGCTCCTGCTTAAGCATTTCCCTGTGAACTTGATCCAAAGAAAGCATGTACGATGGATGGATGGATGGATGGATGGATGGATGGATGGATGGATGGATGGATGGATGGATGGATGGATGGATGGATGGATGGATGGATGGATGTCTTTCATATTCAATCCTCTTTCAATTGATGCCCTAAAATAAACCAAAAGTAAACAATCTTGATATTTCAGAAAATTAACTAGATTTTACACATGTGGAGTCAAATAAAGTTTATCAAAAATGTAAAAAAAAAAAAAAAGTGCTTTTGCTGTACATTAGGGAGCTTCTCAAAAGTATCTTGCCAGCACTGATGTGTTCAATTGGTTGACTTGATATTGCTTAATGATGATTTGAGAGGAAGACAACCTCTCACAGCCTAAATAGAGTTTTTCAGTTATTGTGAATAAAGGAAATCATGGTTCTTTTATTCCTCTCACACATTTAAAACTGCTCTGCACCTGTGTAACAGTGAAGTGTAGTTAGATGATAAAAGGGTGTTTCCATCTTGCCCCCAACCCCCCTTTGGCAGGCCCTAAAAAATACAGTTTGCAGCAATAGCAGCTGTACACCTTTACACTCTGCCACACTGAATGTAAATGACTTTGGCCCCGTGCTGCTTTAACACTAGTCCTATAAATAAACTCAAGAGTACTTTCCAAGCATTTCCTCTCATACAGAAGCCATGGGGAATCAACATCCCTGTTCCTGTGATGAATAAAATCTGCTGATATGATTCTTTCAGAGGTCAACTGCAAACACCCTCAATTATGAAACAGGGGGAAACAGCAGCAGAAGTAGTTATAATGAAGGATGGGGAGCTATAAGGTGTCATTGGTTAAATTTAGTGTTTTAGAGTTTTGGAGTTTCATTGTTGTGGCTACATTGTGAGAATGAACCAGCATGGAGTTTGCCATAATGAGATGGAGCCAGACGGTGATCAGAGAGGCACATAAGGTCAGAGCCACAGGGGCGAAAGGCTGACAGCTGAATATCCCATTCTTCACTGAAGTCAGACTGCTACCACATCCCACCATCTGCAGCTCCCTGTGTACTGTCAACACAGCCCCACTTTACAACCTACCTACAGCAAAGAGGGAAATTACGAAGAGTGGATCTTAAAATAGCTGGACCCACCAAGGTGGCATCCACAAAAAAATACTGGAAAAAGCAGGTGCAAATACTGAGCATTGAAAAAGTAAATTCAGCTTGTCTCCCCAGAGAATCCTTATTCAATTCTAAGAAAACAGTTTAAAACCCTTTTACGGTAAATCACAGAAGTATTAATCCATCTTATTAAACATTTTTATTTTAATATGGTATCAAAATTACAAACTTAAATGTACTTTACATGTAGTTTATTTGGGTTAACAAAACACATGAAAATTTGAAGTGGTTTTAAAAAAGCTTTGCACATTTAGTCAGGAATTTGTTGCGTGCATTTGTATTAACCCAAGTAAATGTGATACCCCCAAAGACAATTTCCAACTGCTATCAGAAGACATTTTATTAAGAATTAGAGTCCACATGTTGGGATAGTGGTGTTTTTTTAAGGCCTCATGGGTATTATTTTTAGAAAAATGGTTTCAAGGTTCACTGTAAGACATTTAGGAGGAACAGCAAACCTGTGGAAAAACGTGATCTGTCAAGATGAGCGTAAAGTTGCCGAATAGTGAAACTAACTCACCACCTCATCCTGAAAGGACCACCTCAATGAAACATGGTTTTGGTAACTTCATGCTCTGAGAATATGTTACTTTAGAAGAATGGAAAGTTGAAGCATAATACAGTGGCAATAGTAGAATTGAAAAAACATAAACAAATATTTTAGACAAGGGATGAAGTTTCACCCTTCAATATGACAAGAACCTAAAATCCTAGAGCCAGAGCTACTAAGCTTTAGATAAGAAAAAAACTGACTGTGGTAGAATAGCACTGTTAAAGTCGTGCCCTAAATCCAAGTGAGAATCTATGGCAAGAGGTAAATTGATATGCAACGACAATTGAGCTATTTTTCAAAAAAGGGGAAAAAAAGGAAGAGATTTCTGCCTGAGGGTGGG
This sequence comes from Cyprinodon tularosa, assembly GCF_016077235.1. Lineage (NCBI taxonomy): Eukaryota > Metazoa > Chordata > Actinopteri > Cyprinodontiformes > Cyprinodontidae > Cyprinodon > Cyprinodon tularosa. The sequence continues at coordinate 628,892 of NW_024039241.1, read as the reverse complement.
AAAAAAGGTAGAAACATCTCCATAAACACTGACAGTTGCATTAGCAGCAAATGGTGGCACTACAAAGTGTTGACTCAGGAGGGGGGGAATGTGAATGCCTTTCAAAGAATGTAATTTCCTTTCCTCTTCTGAATTCCATGGTACGCTGTGATATAAATTCCCAATAAAGTACATTGGAAATGTAAGAAAGCTAAGAGGGATAAATAATTCTGTAAGGCATTGTATTTTATTAATCTATACCATACCATAATGGCTCTGTTACTTATGATAGATTTCAATTAAGAAAAGGCTAAATATGTTCTCCAGATTAGAAACTTTGGTTTCTACTAAATATGAAAACCTAAACTTAAGACAAGCATTAGGTTGGATTACAACAGAAAAAAAAGGGTATTGGAGTGTGCAGGCTCTGAGAGTCATAGTGCCAAATATTTAAAATATTTAACCAATCAAAGCTAAACTTTGCTGAAGAGGATATGTTTTGCAAGGATTACTTTTCTGAGGTTTATGATTCAAAATAAGGCCACCGTTTCCATTTGACACCTTCACATCTCTATCCACCCAGCAGCTGAAAGGACTCTATTTAATGGTTGTTTGCCCATTGTTATCCTTAATAAGGTCATCACCTCTACTGAAAGTGAAATTGATGGCATTGTGAGTCGCTGTCTTTGTGTCACGACACCCAACAACATCTGGACTCCACTTCTGTTGCCCAGTTTCCAGTCTTATTGACTGAGACAAAGGAGGGCAGGCATCTGACCATCCCAAAGTCACTCTCCATCATGCTGAACTCCTGCAGCCTGACATGAACACAATGACGAGGAGGGTCGAAGCAACTGCTGGGAGGAATCAGTCCGGTCAGTGTTTTAGAAGGGAGCAGAGAGTGAAACAGCTCTTATCCCCCAGGGAGCTTTTTGTGCCCATAGCCAGCAGAGAGGAAGCCCTCTTCTGGCAGAGAAAGATGCCGTAGAGGCAGATTGTGGGGAAGTGGGTGTGTAACAGCAGTTGCAGGCTAAATAAATTTAAGAATTTGAGATTTAATGCTTAACAGTTGGACCTTGAGAGAGCAGATTGCTGAGGGCAGATAGTATGTTAGCACAATGACTCTCTCTATTAGTGTCAACAGCAAGGGTGATTAAACGGATGAAACCATTGAAATGTAGCTGTGCCTCGGTATTGCTGCTAAATAAGAATAAGTAATAATATCAGCTCTTGAAGTGTCACAGCAAATTATGCAACACAGCATTCACCCTGAGTGAATTTTCAGGCAAAAGGGGAAACTGTATGGAATAAATAACAAAAAGGCAAACTCAGAATCCAAACAGCAAAACCATTACTGTCATTTCACAGCCAGCTCAGCATAAAATCAATTTAGGAAGATGGATAAGAACTGCTAATATGAAACCATGGATGTGCCCCTTATTTATTATACACTTTTTTTGAATGCAGCAAAGTTCTAACAGGATTTTTGACCACTCCTTTTATAAGGAAAGAGTATAAGGTTAATTTAAACTGGAATACTAAGTGTTGCATATTTTTCTGTCTGATATCAGGCAATGAATGTTCAATGACTGTCTCAATTGGTTTTGATAAACATATTTGAAACGGTCCCTTTCTGTGAATTTTCCCTTTTAGGTTAAGTGTGCAGCATGCTGAGGTGAGAGGGATTTACATGGTGCAGCATTTGATTCAGTAAATGCTGCAATGCGACACTATCAGTAACATCAATTCTTTATCTATGGCTGTGTGAACGTGTGGGATTTGTGTGGATATTTTCAGTACCCGATCCAAGCTATGACATCTAATTAAATAGATAGGATAGAATAATCAGATTTTATTCCATGCTTATAGGTTTGGCTTGAAGCTTTGGCTTTAAGCTAGATGTTTACACTAAGCGTGTTCAAAAAAAGAAAGTGTTTACCTGAACATCCATCAAGAAACAGTCTAGAGCTACAGGCTGAGGAGGCACATATGGGGAAGTGTAGGTGTTCTTTGAAGCTGTATATGGAAGAGCAGAAATCATTTTTCTTTGAGAATTCTCCCTTCAGCTTGGTGCAACGATCTGTATTGATAAAGTTTTCACATGTTAAATTAAGCCTGTCCGAGTGTTACCTGGGGAAAACAAATATCCTTCAGCAGCAAAACCGGGAGTCTTGTCCCAAACATTACAAAAGGAAAAGGTTTGTTTTTATTAAACTTGTGATCCTGTAATCTACAGCCAATTGGATGAAGCCCTACCCAAAAAATAGGCATGTATCCATACAAGCGAAAGTTTCAAGCGCAACTACAAGTGAAAGCTCAGAACTGTGACTGTAGAAGCCTATTTCAATGTTTATTAATTAAGGATAATTTTTTTTTCTTTGGGGCGGGGGGGGGGGGGGGGGGGGGTGTCCTAATTTGTGTCTGTTGCTTTGTTTGGATTTATTTTGCATTGTCATGTGTGGTAATACAGGCAAAATTTTGGATTTATGTAAGAATGATGATGGAAGCTCCAGTTCCAGGATAAAAATGTTTGCATGTAAATTGCCTGGTTGTATATGGCAATGAAGTTAATAAAAAGAATTAAAAAAGTGAATCCTATTTTTACTCTTTTTTGTGAGTGAAGATTTCTTTATGTAGTAAAAGTCCCAATCCACATGATAGTATCGCCAGCCCCGTAACCAGCATTGAGAACACCGAGGTCATGTCCTTGGTATTTTCCCAGTTTTGATTTTTTAATTATTATTATTTTAATTCAGAGAAATGTCAAGCTATATGATGAAAATCATTCGGACTCTGATTGGTGTAAAGATCAGCATGCATTCTCATTTGTTTAAGTCCACAATCACCTTATAAAATCACGTTATTTTAAAACAACTCGGGATTGCATCCGACCTTGCATTCTATCATATTACAAAGCTCCTTCACAAAAGTCAGCCGCCCACGCTCTGAACACCATGAGACAGAATAGGCTAGCAGTTTTTAGTGGTGGGGAGGAATCTGCAAATGGATGCAAGATGGAGAAATCTACGCTGAAACAAACTAAACTCAGCTTTGGAAAGCCAACAGGTCAGGAGAAAAGAAAGAGAGAAGGTGGTGTGTTCATTTCGCCAGTAAATATATCATTCAAAGCATGGCTAGGAATAGGATGCTCATCGTCCTCAGCAAGCATTGCAGTGAATGTGAATACTCCACTTCAGAAAATGGCTGCATACATACGAGCATCTACCACACACACACACACACACACACCGTTCTCACTTACTCACTCACTCACTCACTCACTCACTCACTCAATCACTCACTCACTGACTCACTCACATTCATTGTCACACTGATACTCACTCATTCACTCACTCACTCATTCACTCACAATCATTCTCAATCTCATACTCACTTAATCACTCACACACTCATACTCACTCACTCACTGATTCACTCACTCACATTCATTCTCACACTCATACTCACTCACTCACTCACTCACTGACTCACTCACTCACTCACTCACTCACATTCATTCACACACTCATACTCACTCATTCACTCACTGATTCACTCACTCACATTCATTCTCACACTCATACTCACTCACTCACTCACTCACTCACATTCATTCTCATACTCATACTCACTCACTCACTCACATTCATTCTCATACTCATACTCACTCACTCACATTCATTCTCATACTCATATTCACTCACTTACTCACTCACTGACTTACTCACTCACTCACATTCATTCTCATACTCACTGACTCACTGGCTCACTCACTCACTCACATTCATTCTCATACTCACTGACTCACTGGCTCACTCACTCACTCACATTCATTCTCATACTCACTGACTCACTGGCTCACTCACTCACTCACTCACTCACTCGCTCACATTTATTCTCACACTCATACTCACTCATTCACTCACATTCATTCATTCTTACACTCATACTCACTCACTAACTCACTCACTCATACTCATACTCACTCACTCACTCTCTCACTCACTCACTCACTCACATTCTCATACTCACTCACTCACTCACTCACATTCTCATACTCATACTCACTCACTCACTTCTCCCTCATACATCCATTCTCACTCACTCACTCACTTCTCCCTCATACATCCATTCTCACTCACTCACTCACTCACTCACTCACTCACTCACTCACTCACTCACTCACTCACTCACTCACTCACTCACTCAAATTTTGTAAGTGTTGGATTTGTTATAATAGAGATGTTTAGAGGTATTTCAAAAATCCTGGTTACGACCCTGAGTATCGCCAGGTGTATTGGTAGCGGTATCATCCAGGAAAAAATGTTTTAATATCTTTAAGAGCAATAATTAGGTTTCATTTCTCAGACCTGTTTTATTTTATGATTAACTATTTAAAAAAAAAAAAAAAAAAAAAAAAAAGCAAATATGAATACATTAGAAAATCAGACTTGTGTATGTGATTCCGTTGTGTTGTGAGGACCGTGATGCTGTGGCTGTCTCTTTAAAGCGCTCAGTCCAGCGGGTTGGAGAGGATTAGTTGCGGGTAGCTGGGAGTGCGCTGCTCCTCTAGCAGCGTGTTCGCTCAGCCTGCAGCTGGCCGGAGCGGAGTGAGCAGAGGAGGAGACCATCGCTACTAAAACCATCAGGTCTCATTGTTGTTTTGCTCTTAGACACAACAGCAGAGGAGCATCCCCAGAAGATAGTACATGTTGGTGTTTGGACATGCGGGAGCGGAGGAGTGATGCTGCTGAGTTTAGTCATTAGGTTCCTCCTCTCTGGGCGGTTGCTGCTGCTTTTGCTTCTGACCTCACATCTGGTTTAGGTTTCTGGGAGCAACATCGAAGTTTTTTTTAAGGGATAAATCTACTTGTTTGAAATATTTCAAGTGAGTCTCTTTTAGTAGATTTATTTGCTTCTTCCTTTTTTCCCCCTTTAATTAATTCTGCGTCCGCTCAAATGATTGAAGATTTGTTTTAAATGATAAGAAGAATCTGAAGATCCCAAGGATCTGGATAAGAAGAGTGTGGAGATGAACTTTGGAAATTTCCTGCTTGTGATTATTTCAAGCGCGGCTGTTACTTCAGGTAAATAGAAAATCCTCTTCTTTCTGATTCCCGCAAACACACGCAGAGGAGTCACAGTCCATCTGGCGTGACGCGCCTCATAGTACAGCCTGTGTGACATGGCTTATCGTGTTTTCTGTTGTCACTGTTGTCTTTGCTGCGTTTTCTATCGCTCTCCCCTGACAGTTGTAGGAGCTGAGGGCATCCTGCCCATTCAAACAGAGAAGGAGAAAATGTCAACCACATCAATTGTATAATATTACAATCCAACGGGTTATAAAAGTCAATTTACATTTTGAAATTGCTCTTCAAGAAGTGACAATTGAACTCTTATCATTGGACAATGCACACAAATTGACCAAAAAGCCCCCCCCCCCCAAAAAACACACACACACAGTGCATAGAAAAACACAGATTAAAAAGAATTAAATTTGAATGTCCTGCACAAGGAGATTAAACGTTTTAAACATATTTAATAAGCTTTAAAGTCCAAAACTTAATCCAAATGTACAATAAAAATAATGGCAGGAACACTAAGTGCGTACTGGTGTTACTTTTACACTGTCAAATTGTATAGAATATTGTGTTTTAAACAGGCATTCAAACCATTTAATTTTTACTCATTAATACCAAAGTTTAAACTAAATTTTTTTAGTCTCAACATTCCTACATATTTAAATTGTTTAAAATACATTTTAGAGAAAGAGATTCCAATGGCTGTAGTGCTCCCTCCTAGCTGTTGCTGCGCACTGCTGGACAGCTGGCTGAAGAAGAAGCTATTTGACCTTCCCTCAGTTTAATAGAAAGACAGTTTCTCTATTTTTTTTAATAAAATGGCTAAATGGAAACCAAAGAATTACCTCCCATTAGACTTATGAAGGTAAATGTGTTTTAAAACTGCAGATGGTAAGTTAGTCTTTTAAGCAGCAACCGACTAATTAACCTACTTTTATACCTCATTATATATATATGTCTTTTTTTTTTTACAGCACTAGTGGCTTTTTTTATGGACAGTAAGCCGACACGAAAGGGGGTATGAGAGGGGGAGAGATTTGAACCCAGGTGGGCCGAGTCCAGGATTAAGGCCTCCATACATGGATTGTGCTCGCTAACCACTTTGCCACCAAAGCACACCCCATTATATAGATATTAAGGAGAAGGATAGCAAAAATGTCCTGTGAAGTAAGCTTTGGAAAAATATCAACTTCTCACTAACTTTACATTCTAAAAAGCAATAGGAAAAGATTGTACTGTGTAACATATTTTTTGTTTGTTTGAGCACATGTGGTGCACTCCAATGATTCTCCCCAGGATAGATGTTAGTTTTTATTCACTTCAGTGATATGTTGGTTAATCACACTGATTTTTGCCCTTCACTAAAGTGATGTTTCTATTAGGTACTTATTAAATACCCTGTATCCACCTCTCATAGCTGCTGTTGTTGCTGATAGCTGCTGTTGTTTGAAGCACAGATTAAGGCAGTGCTACAAGCAGTAAAGGTTTTGCTTTCCTAAAAGATGAACAAGTTTTATTCATGGGTGGTTCTAAGAGGGGGCAAACAGTTAAGATGTATTTCAGTTTTTATGTTTTGCTGTTTTGTTTTAATGGTAATTCTAATTTTCTTTGCAGTTTTAGTTTCTGTCGTATTGAGTTAGGGTCAAAGTATGTATCTACATCTTAGTTTTCCAGAGCTGAAAATGTCTCTTTGGCTATCCTAATTTTTCCAACAAAAAAAGGTTATTGGTTTAATTTTCATGTTCTGTGCTCCCATGAAGAAACACTAAATCCGCCCCTGATAAATCTGGTCCAGAACTACCCCTGTTTAAATATATATTTGGCCTGGAAACAATCAGGCGTAAACCAAAGGAATTATCCTCTCTGCTCTTGTTGGTGTAACACTGATTTAAAGTTGGTGTAATGAGCTTATCCAGCTGATACCAAAAGAAACAGAACATGAGGAAAAGTTTATCTTAAACTCAGTGCTGATTTAACCTTTTTGCTTATTTACATAGTATAATTTATTTCTTTATTTGAATAACATATATTCTACGCAATAAAAAGTAGAATATATATACTTATATAAGTTATCGTAGTAACTCAGTGTATAGTGATATGTTAATGTTTTAAGAATTAAAGGAGGTCATGATATACAATTTCTATCTCTGTAGAATTTTCTTTCATTTTCCCTACTGCAGTATCAATAACAAGATCATTTTTCCATTGCGATTTCCTTGAAATTCCTTTCTAATTTACAATTCTTTGCAGACCATATAATGAAAAGAACAACAAAATTATTGTCAAGCTCTATAGTGTTGGAACCCATGCTTTCTTTATTCCATTTGGACAATTTCTTTCTTCCCAAGCAGAAGAATATAACTGCATTGATATTCGATAAACAGTGCCCTTTTCATATTTTTTTTTTTTATCTCTTTCTTTTTTATTTTCATTGATTAAATACAGGCCAGATTCATAAAGACACTTGAAATAGCCTATTGGATATCACAACGATTAGAACGTACAAAGCAGATGCCAGCTCCAGCTGCTAAGAGCTAGACGCCAAAAGTATTTTCAAAGGGCTTACAAATTATTCATATCTTGACTGTCACTTTTTCCATAGATTTCCAAAAGGGCTTTGGTGAACACAGCAAGACTCTGACCCAAGAATTGCTTCTTTTTTTTTTCTTATCTTAAAAAATAAGAGTCTCAATACGGTTGTCAATATATATACATAAAATATATACAGACATTATATGATGATTTCCCAGTTTGGACAATTAATTCCAAAAAAGTTAAAAAAAAAAACAATACACTGGATAATTCATGTTTTAGGATCAAATCATACAATAACCAAATACTGCACTGATATTTTTTTTATGTTTATGTCTTATGCACCTCCACTTACTGGAAGGTACTTAAAGCAGTACATTAATGCCTAAAGCAACTGTAGTGAAAACCATGCACACTTCTGAGTGGCATCAGTGGTTCAGCAAAGCTAAGAATAGGGCTCGGGATCCACGTTGCATTGTGGGACGTCGCGGTCATATTGACGGCTACGCAAACGTAAACATAGCTCTGATACAACGTTGTTGTTGAAAGAAGAGACGTAGAAGTAGAGAGAAAAAAGATGTTAAAATCCCGAAAAAGATCTGGAATTTACCAGGACACATTAAATAGAGAAGATGTTGACAAAATCAGCATTATTAATCATTTGGATCCATATGAACTTCCAAACAATGAGTGGAGCACCAGTGAGTGAGCACCTATACTTCAAAACAGTTCCGAAGCTACAAGTCCTTGGAGTCTCATATGCAGTTCATGAATGGATGGGTTCAGGAGCTGCAGATCATAAAGCCAGCAAACAGTGGGAACACAGTAATCCGTACGAAGATAAGCTGTGATCAGACGGGCTCTGGAACCTGCTAGTTTAGCAACTGCTAACCGCTAATGCTAACAACCATTCACACATGTAATGTACTTTTAACTAGCTGCTATGTGTTTCAAAGGTGTAGTTAGTAACGTTAACTGCCAACCCTCCGGGTTTCTCACGTATTTAAGCCTTTTCCTGCTGCCGTTTTTATTATTTTCCCGTAAAAGATCCCAACTTTGAAGGAAAGAAACAAAGTAGGCTATAAAATAAAACCGTGCATCTTTAACTTACCAGAATGAAAATGCAGGGAACACACTCTCAATGACATTGGAATACTGTGGAAAGTTATGTTCGGTCGTCTTACAGCCGCGAACCAAGCTAGCCGACAACTCTTTATCTCTGACGCTTGGTCTCCATGGTTACGCCTCCAGGCAGGAAAGCGGTGGAAAGTTAACCCATTTTCTATGTTATTCCCATGGCGATCATGTGTTGAGCTGTTACAGCCCACAATACAGCAACGGTTTACCATGGTTGAAATCAAGTTAAGGTGAAATTAATCAAATTAAAACACGGCTGAGAAGGAGTACAGTATGCCGTAGTCATAGGCAGTAGTCTGAGCCGCGGTAAAAGAGGCCGTCAAGATGGCGGCGACGCAAAGTGCTTACATCATGACGATCAAGCCCTATTGTACAAACAGATGAAAATTGTCCAAACACTCTCTCTAAATGAATTTAGAGGGTTGGGTTCAGCTAACCTATAATAATTGGCCATGTTTTGGTGCACTTGTTTAGTTGCTTTTCAGCAAAATAGCAACTGAACCATTCATGTGAAGCAGCTGGATATAAAAAGGCACTTAAATGCTTTGAAGTTGACTACCAGAAGAATGATGCAGGGTTGTAGGTACTTTACCAAATAGAGAGAGCATTTAGAATATGTAGATCCACTGGGATTGGGATTTAATTTAAAAACTACAGCAACAACAACTATCACTACAGTGAATTGTCAAAAAAAAAAGAAAAGAGGAACAACAGATGACGAGGAGGAGTGTAGAGACTTGAGAAAACGGGAAGGGAACCAAAGCTCAACTAGACATTCTCCACAGTACACTTATTGTATGCAGACTTCCACCTTTGATGTAAAAACATGTAGGTTTTAAGCATCAATTTAAATTCATCAACTTTCTAAGAGTTATTGCTGACCATGTACATCAGGGGTGACGATGGTTGACATCTACTGATACCTCCTTCCAGCAGCACAACATACGATGTCACAAAAATCAAATGCAAATCTGGATTGTTGTGAAGCTTATGTCAAACACTAAGGATTAATTTAATTCTGAAATGGGGATCCAACACAGTTCAAGCAAGATGTTCCTTGCAGAGTGGTCGGAGAGTGTAGAGCAGACAAGCTGGTTTATAATTGTATCACTCTTGTCAATCTCTCTCGGGGATAAACCTGCATTGCCTCTTAACATTAAAGGCACTTTTAACACCCCTGCTTTCTGCCCACATCCATTAATCTGGAGTGGCAATCTCCCCTCACCTCTGTTATTGTCCTTGTTCCCGTCAGTAATGTGTGTAATTTGCACAGAGCACTTGAAAGGAGAGGATTCAAACCAGCTTAAAGCCCTCTGTTGGAAAGCTGATGAGTCAGGGGCCGATACGTTATTATCTGGTATAACAAGATGGGCTTTGTTTATGTTGGTGTTCCGTCAATCAGCTGCTCTGTGTGAGACTCGAGATGTTTCCAGCAATTTCCTCAATGTTTTCTGAAACTTCTTTGTGATCGCGAAGAAAAAAAATCATATATTTGGTGTAAATCAGCAAAACCAAGTTTTTTCCAATACAAAAAGAAAAGTAAATTAAAGTTAACAGAAAAAAGATATCAAACTGATAGAAATGTATACTATATATACACTATATACAGAGTAATAGTGTATTTTCTCTTGCAGAGTTGATTGCTCAGTAGTGTTAATTTCGTTTACGAAAACTAAACGAAAATATTTTCGTCAACGCACATTTTTCACCCAACGAAAACTAGACGAGACGAGACGAAAATCCCCACTAATAAACAATAACTGGGAGTAAATCAGAAATATTTTTCGTTGACTAATAAAGACGAGACGAAAATGCAGTTTGGTAAATAAAGACTGGACTAAAATCTATGGACATTTTAGTTCACGAACAAAGACGAGACGAAAATTACATATTATAATTTTATGGTTTTTTCAAATCCTATCTCCTGCTCCGCCTCCTCCTTGTCAGCTCCCACACACCCACTTTCAAACCTGGAGCGGGCGGCACAGAGTAGCCTACTCTGGGGCTCAGGAGAAAGAGGAGACGTGATATATGGACACATTTTCACTTCATTGAAGTGGAGAACAAAACCAAATGCTTGATTTTAGTCGAAGGGAAGGAATGTGGCCACATGGTAGCTGGAAAAAACACAACAAACCTGAAGAGACACGTCGCAGTTCAACACAAAGACATTACGGTAAGTTAACAGAAATATTGGTGGTGGCTGTTTATAATGTAACATTAATCAACAGCTATAATGTCCTAATGATAAACTAACTGATGTTGGCTAACTTTCATAGCATTTAGTATCAAGGCTGGCTATGTTACGTTAGCTTGTTAGCACGTAGCGACCGTAGCCACTATTTGATAGAACTTAGATATGTTATACTGGCCGGGCAACTATAGTTTCAGTTACATTGCAAGTTTGATTAAAGCAGACAGACGTTTTAGGTAAACTAGGAGCAGCAAGTGAACTATAGTTAACACAAAACACCTCGGCAGCTACACATGTATGCTAAATGCTAAAACCAACTGAAACTATTGGTCTTTGACAGTGTGTATCAGGATAAGAAAATTAAAATAATATGCCACACATAATTCAGAACAACTTTAACCTAGATTTTCATACACAAAATAGCCATTGCTAGGGGAACCACTGCAGGGATTTGGATGAAAAACATCAATATTAATCAATATTAATGCAACCAAAATGCATGCACACATAAAAATGCCTGCAATTTATTCCTGCATAAAATGATAGTTACGGTAGGTTGTTTGTATGAGTTTGAAATGAATTGTCAAATGTAGTTTTTACAGAGACTTAGTTTTTGTTAAGGAAAAAAACAGACCTATATGCTACTTATACACTTGGAATTCCTGTTATGCTGTGCATCTATCCTGACATTGTATTAATTTCTGTTCCAGATTGAAGATACACCGACCACCAACAACCACCCAGAAACAATGACAGGCCAGCTATACAAGCTTCCTTAATTGCCCACACCAAATACAAAGCTGACTCTCAGGACCAGCAAGCTATGCCTTGTTTCACATAAATACTGTACCTTTATAAACCATGTGAACTAGCTGGCAGGAAAGCACTTTTGTTGTATCAGTTGGAGTTATTTTTTTCACATCATTGATCTCAAATCTATTTATTTCTATCTATTTATTTTATTATTCTATGTGAACTAGCTTTAAACAGCCAGCACTTGTGTTAAGTTCATAAAACACTTTATTTTATTTATTTGTTTCCTTTGTCAGGTGTATTTTATTTGTTTTAATGCAAGCATTTGTGTTTGTGTCTTTAAACCTTAACAATGTTCAAAATAAATATGCAAATATTGTCAGAACATCTTCCATGTCTGCATTTGTTCCTTAAAATAGTGGGGGGGGGTTTTATCAAAAAGATGAGAGAAAATGTTGAAATGTGAAATCATTTTAGGAAATGTTAAATATTATCTGCTGACAAAAAAGTAAAAGGTTAAAATTATGTCCTGACTAAAACTAGACTAAAATGTTGACGGTTTTTGTTGACTAAAACTAAACTAATAAAATTATGTTTTCTTGGACTAAAATAAAGACTAAAATGCTCAACTTATAGTCGACTAAAACTAGACTAAATAAAAATGGGATGATGTCGACTAAATGTGATAAAAACTAATAAGCGATGCTGAAACTGGACTAAGACTAAAACTAAATTTAAAAATGGCTGCTAAAATTAACTCTATTGCTCAGTGCAGCTTTGCTAAACCTAAGTTCCCCTTCAGAAAACTATTGCGGACAATGCCAGTTAGTTGTCTAACTTGCCTAATCATTGTCGTGTTGTGGATGTGGACAGTGTTTTGAGATAATGCCAAGGAGGACGGTCACATTTAACAACCAGGGGCTAATACCACAGTAAATACAACTTAGGTTTTTACCTCTAAGAATTAAATTTGGTGCTTCTTCCTCCCCGCAGAGATTGTTTGGCAATGTCACAAGAAGTCTTTGAATTTTTTTTTTTTGGCCTTTTCAAATATGTAAATGAGCTGAAATTGAAAAAGACACAGAGAAATCTCAGCAGACAGCCACCAGCCCCACAGGCGGGCTGCCAGCCTTCTGCTCCTCATTTCACTTGCGTGTAAAGTTGGACTTTAAGCTTCTTGTGAGTTTTTTTTTTCTCTTTCAGATAAGAAGCTGTGAGCACAGACAGGTCTGGGTTTTTGTTTCTGTTCTACCCTGATTCAGGCAGTTGCTAAAAGGCACAGGAGATCTAAAACAAAAACCTTTCTTTTTGGGGCTCTCGTGTTTTCATTCAGTAGCGTGACGGACTTGGCTTCAACTCGTTTGGGAGAGAACAGGGTTAATATTTGTAAATACTAATTAATGAAAGTCACTCACAACTCAATGCTCCTGCCCTAGTTATGCAACGCTAAAAGCCAGGAGCCAGAAATGGGCTGAATCAACAGGGTCTCAAAGACATGATCTCAATCTCCCTCACAGCTCTTTGCCTACTTATGCTGAGTGTTCAATGAGGCAGACACGAAGAGACGCTGCAAGCAAATATGTGGGCGTATGTCAGAATTGCAATTAAGACCAATGCGATAACTTGTCTATCAGCGCATAGTGCAACGCTAATGGGCTTTCATTCGTCTGAGGAGCTGCTTTTTCTTTGAAAATTCTCCAATTTCCTGAATAAATACGGGAATTCTCACAGATCAGGTTCAATTATAACAGCCTGAGTACTTAATCATCTTAACAAACAAAATTAGCTACAAATCTGTTAAAACTGCTTGTACTAAATATTCCTTTTACCCCAATTTGACAAAGAAAATGTAGGAACCTGCATGTACTGTACATGGTATGAGATACACATGGTGTGATGAGGTTGAATAGAAATACCTAATAACTTTTATAAATACTAAGATTTTAAAAGGAAATGCATACAAGTTTCTTTTAACCAGTTGACAGACAGTGCAAATAACAGTTGAGGAGAGATTTAACTCTTTTTTTCCTGGAAGTTCAGATAAAGGATTAAAAGTGAAAGAACAATATTATAACATATTGTTACTTGTAAATTATAAATATTCTAGTTTCTAGGTGCATTCGATTCACGCCTGTCAATTCATTAGAGCAGAAAATGCAAAAGCTAGAGTGCCAATTTGGAGAGATGAACCGACAGGTTATTGGAGTGATGGCTTTTGATTTGTTCTCTCTGAACATTTGTTCCCAATACTCAGGGAATTTAAACAACATAAAATCACCTTCTGGAAGGAAGCACAGATGCACGTATAAACAAATGAAAGAATACATGGATGGATGGATGGATGGATGGATGGATGGATGGATGGATGGATGGATGGATGGATGGATGGATTCTCTTCTCTATCCTTTTTTCTTTTGTTGATCCAGAATTGTAACAGACTTCAATATAATTTCAAACTTCTTTACACCTTTGCAGAAATAATTTAAAACTGTTTATTTAACACAGCATGAGTCTCATAATTTATGACTGTGAAGTTAATAACTGAATTACATTTTCCTTTTATTTCTTAACGATAAAATGATATGTCACCCACCTTTGATGGTGTATAATTTTACATGATGCTGAAAAAAAGGTGGAGGCGGCAGAGATTAATGCAAAAATCAATACAGGGCATGCCCTATTCATATGTTCTAACTGTTATGTTTTTTGTTTTCTTTTTTTTTCAGCACTTTCTTTATTGTTTTTTTTTTTTTAAAGGGTCTTGCTTTATGTGGCTCATTTCTGCTTTGGTCCCCCTCAAAATCCACACAATGTGACGGATGGTTTAATTTTTGCGATTGTCTGGGGAAGGTTTCTCTGTATTAGATTTTTGAAAAGTTGTTTTTATAAGTAAGATGAGTAATTCTGTGCAGGCTCGCGGCACGGGGGATTTTTGTGATCCTCAATACCACCTTAGATTAAGAATAGATGATTTTGAAAATCTGGCTAGTTCTACAAACTATATTGTGAAACAGCTGGTTCTTCCAAGCAAGTCATGTATTTTTATATATAGTTGATTTTTTTCCCATTTCTCGCAACATCCATTTTTGAGCTATTTAGCATAAACATCTCTGTTTTAAAATTCCTCAGAGTTATGTTTCTGTGCATTACTTGTTGAAATTTGCCATACAGGCGATATGGGTGATCACATTTTGGTGGCATACAAGCGATCACAGACTACACCAGACCCTCCCCCCTGGTAGATGCAGCAACACTGACTTCTTAAATGAACTAAACAATTTCTTTGGAAGGTTTGAGGCACTAAGCAGCCTTCCAGCATTGAAAGCTGTTCCACACCAGTGGTAGGAGGCACTTCAATTTGACATAGCTGAAATGCTGAAAACTCTCAGGAGAGTCAACCTAAGAAAGGCCCCAGGCCCCGATAACATACCAGGTGGGTTTACAAGGAGTGTGCAGATCAGCTGGCTGGTGTCCTCAGAGACATTTTCAACACCTCACTAGACCAATCCATAGTGCCGGAATGCTTCAAGTCTGCCACCATCATTCCGGTCCCAAAAAAGCCTCAGGTCACCTGACTCAATGATTACCAGCCTGTCGCACTGACTCCAATCATGAAGAAGAGCTTCAAAAGGCTGGTTAAAGAACACATCGTCTCCAGTCTCCCACCAACATTCAACCCGTTCCAGTTTGCCTACCGATGACACCGCTCCACTGAGGATACCATCTCCTCTGCTCCTCACCTGAGCCTGGCACACCTGGAGGAGAAGAATACGCAGGTGTGGAGGCTGTTCCTGGACTTCAGTTCAGCTTTCAACACCATAATCCCACTGCATCTGATAGGAAAACTGGAACAGCTGGGATTCAATAAACCCCTCTGCAACTAGCTGTTAGACTTCCTCACAAACAGATGTCAGTCAGTCAGGGTCATACAGAAGAGCTCTGATGTCATCACCATAAGCACAGGCTGCCCACAGGGCTGCATCCTGAGTAGGGGTGTGCAAAATAATCGTCATGATGATGCATCGTGATTCTAATTTTCGTGATCTACTGCATTGATTCTTGACGCCAAGTATCGATTATTAATTTAAAAAAATGAATAAATAAAATTGGATGAATGGTTGGTGAACATCAGCCAAAAACAAATGTAATACAACTTCCAGTCCAGTAGATGTCGCTGCAAATGTGTTGACGCACGCTACCTTGTGTCACAAGCATTTCCGGCCGCGGGATACTGTGCAGAGTCATTCAAAAACAAAACATGGAGAAGAAAATATTGCAATGCATCGCAATAATTCAAGTATCGTGATGCATCGTGATAGAATCGCATCGTGGCCTGTGAATCGTGATTCGAATCGAATCGTGACTTCTTTGGCAATACCCACCCCTAATCCTGAGCCTCCTGAAGTTCACCATGATGACACATGACTGCGCCCCCAGGTTCACCACCAATCTAATTGTGAAGTTTGTAGATAAAATGCCTTTCTATACTTTTTGTAGTTATTGTTATTATTCTATGCACTGATTTTTTTTTAGGTTGATAACTCAAATATATATTGTTGACCCTGTGCCTAATGCTATGTTGACATGTATTCTTTTGGATACATATACATAAAGTAGCAAATATGCAGTTATGTACTTGTCTTGGATGACAAAGGCTGATGAGTTAAGTGTATATGAAGTGGAGATGAAGCCTTTACTCCAATATATTAGTTTTTCTCTCTGGATGGCCTTCAGAGTGTAGAGATCTCGACACATTCTCATTGATCAAACTCCCTTGGTTTGTTCGGCAGCTCAAGGTTGTCTGCCATTCACTCTTATTGCTCATCATGACTGTTTCGCCCCTGCTTGTTATACGGTTTAAAAGCTCTTCATGGACTTGTCCTCGCTGACGGTACAGCATGGAGTGAAGCGTCTTTTGTCTGCAGGAGTTTAGCAAGGACTTTTAGAGAGTTAAATAGAAGGTTCTGTTTAAATGGATGTCTTAACATTGAAGCCCTTAGTACATTTATTCTTATGCTGAGTTTTTTTTTTTTTTTTTTTTTGTGATGATTTCTTCATAAAGTAGTAGTAAAAACAGACATGGGTATGTGAACAAAAAACAACAACAATTTAATCAAATAAAATGTGGTCTTCCTTTATCATTATTAACATGTTCTATTAGTTTTGGACAATAACTCTGTATCAATATTTATAGTAGTTTCATTTTGATCCAAAAACGGTGAAAACACATTTGAACATATTTGGGTGCAGCCAATTTGAGCCAAATTGAAAGATCCATAGAACATTGGCTATGTGAGCAATTACATACACCACAGACAGGGGGCATGTGCTTTGCAGGTGTAAGCTGTGCTGCTCGGCTGCTAAGCTTCAACGCATTAAGTTTTAGCTTGAAAATGAGCGCCCTTGATAAAATGACCAAATGTCCCAGTTTTGACTCGTATGCAGCTGGCAGGAGTCGTCCCCACAAATGTCTCTGAGTTTAGCATCAGGGATGTGTGAAATAATGTAAATTATTATTATGGGATATGTGAACTGATTAATTTAGCTTTGAGTGAGCTGATCCTGGCTGAGATTATGGTTTGGCTCAAACAATAATGTTGTTGCCTTTTTGTTTTAACTGAAAATGGGAAGTTCAAAATAAACCAAGCTATCATTTAAATGAAAATCTCAACACCATAAGTCAAAACTAGAGCCTAATCCTAGACTAGGGGACTAAGAGCGAGAAACAGGTTGATTTTTGAGAATTAATTGAGGACCTCTACTCTGTATTTATAGAGCTAGTAATGAGATGTTCTGCTAATTTATTAAAGTGATTACCGTAGTATATTGACGCCTGGAAAAGCCCCTGTAGTGTGACTAACGTGACGGAGGATCCCTCTCATCTTTTATTGACGTGTGGGTTGTATGACGGGTTGTGGCTGAAACTTGCTCCAATGTTCTAAGAACTATTAAGAAAAACTAACACTCACCCGTCCCTTACCCTAAACAATACATGTTACCATATACTCCTAAAGCTACCAATAATAAAGAAATTGTTGCAGGTCACGTGGGTTTTCTGTGATACAATGTCCGCAATTGGTTATTTACCCTCAATATATAATGAAATAGGTATCCCCATTGTTTCAGTATGTTATGTGCAGGGAACTTTCACCGAAAGCATCAATATTTGACAAGCTGGGGGTGAGAATGTATAGACCTGGCATGAAAATGTCTAGAAGTTCGTCAAGGAATTTTGTCATTAGCTTTCTTGTCAGTTTTTCCTGAGGCTTTTATATTGTTTATATAAATATCGGAGTGTATTGTATCGACCAAAATCAGTAAATATATTGTGATATCATTTTTAACCATATCGTCCAGGCCTTTTTTCGGTATAAGATCTCCCAGTTGACAGTACCTTTCAGAGTACAAACCAATCAATGACGTCAAAGCAATTTTTGGGTAAGTTTCAAGACTACATTTTGTAAAGGGACCAATCTAGGAAAGGGTGCAAACATGTCTATCAGCACTGAACAACCCCTAGACCACTGCTGTCTCCATTATTCAGAAATGGAAGAAGTTTGGAATTATAAGGACCCTCTAGGTTTGTTCAGCTGACCTAACTGAGTAATCAGAGATAAAGGTCCTATGTCAGAGAGGTGAC
This sequence comes from Cyprinodon tularosa, assembly GCF_016077235.1. Classification (NCBI taxonomy): domain Eukaryota; kingdom Metazoa; phylum Chordata; class Actinopteri; order Cyprinodontiformes; family Cyprinodontidae; genus Cyprinodon; species Cyprinodon tularosa. Next base: position 610,576 of record NW_024039241.1, on the reverse strand, counting down.
CAAGAATTTAAAGTTCTAATGTCTTGCCGTATAGGAGGAAAATAATTTACAAGATCAATCATTGATGACACATTTAACTAATCTGCTTTTTATGGTAGAGTGATAAGACATACACCAATATTCCCTTTGTTGGTGTTGTTTAGGGTGTATTCACACTGGAAAAGATATTTCATCAGGTTTTGTGGTCCAGAAAAAATGAACCTTTATTTTTTTCTGTTGGGTTTGGTTTGTATTCAAACTGTACTTTCTGCAAGAGGACTATATCTAACATGAAAAGCCAGATGTAGGAAAAGCGTTGCCCCAACCGGTTTGAAATGACAAAAGCAGAACAGACCACCGCACTTAACAAGGAGGAACAATACTATTCTGCATCCGGTGCCTCTGTTTTGGATGTTTGTTTCGAGATCTATTTGTTTTATTTAGTGATTGTGCTGGAGAATATGTCCTTCAAGCTGAGGTAAATCTAATGTTAGGCATATTAAGCAAGAGAGAGCGAAACGCGTATGATTTTGATGCTACCTGCTCTATTATGCTACGTCTAAAGAGATGTATACTTTAAATATTTGGGTCAGAGACTAGCTCATATCTGAAGTGAACTGTATCAGAGTCCATTTGAAAGCAGACCAAGACAGCTCAAAATGCTGGTCTTTGTATATTTGTTTGGTCTGGACCACAGCTCACTGATCTTTAGAGATGACTATTGCCAAAGAAGGTGAGATTCTTCAAGAACCCCTGTACAGGACAAAGTTAAATTCATCTTCTGAAATGATTATTAGAAATGCATATCCAAAAGAGCAAAGAAGAGGCTTTAGGACCAGTGTATAGCCAAGACTTAAATCCAATAAAAAACCCAAAAAATTGCTAAATACCAATGCTTTCCATCAACCATGCTGGGCATGAGATCTACAGAAAGGAACTGGAGAACATATATGAAAACAGGTAGTAGAGACAAGGGAAGGCAAGTTTATTCATATAGCAGATTTCAGTAGCAAAACAGTTTAAAGTGTGGTACATGAGGAAAGCACAATAGGAAAATACACAGAAATTAGTAATATGTCAACAAAAAGTGCAGGCAGTTATCAGCAGCACTCAAATTAATGGAATGATGACATTTACTAAAAATATCACCTGTGCAGGAGCTGCATATTTGCACTTTTTTCATAGAATTCCTGAGTAAAACCTACTGACTACAGTATGTGGAGAGATGTGAGACTTAACCAACCACTGGAAGCACACAGCTGCTTGGAGAAAAGTACTGAAAAGTAGCTCTGCACATCACTAAGAGAATACCGGTCAGAACAATAGGGGAAATTACAGTGACAGAATTCTCTTGTTTCGAGTTTCTTTGCTCACAAGGTCTCTCTTCCATCATATAAAATTTTTGGCACCAAGCTCACTATGAAGCACTTTGAATTCCCTCTACGGGGTACTGCTTTGTTAGATTTTCCAGCTAAAGCTCTCGGAAAACATTTCTTCTTCCCCCCTTCTCTGACTCGATGGATCACCATGACACCACTGATCTCAAAATGAGGCTGAAGTTTTTCTATCATCACTATTGTTTAGGGTGAATGTTTAGCTGGGCATATTAGATTTATTATTTATTTGATTCCTTCAAACTTGTTTTTGGCAACTTGCTGCTCTGCTCTCAACTGCCTCGTGTTACCCCCCCCCTACATTTTAACTTATTTCTCAATGTCACTCATGGAAATAAATATGAAAATATAAGGGTAAAAAACCTGTCAAGAATTGAAAGGTAAATGTTGTCAAAATGATATTATATGCTTTTTATAGTGACACTTTTGGCGTCATGGATGTCCTTTGTTGTCTCTTCATCTCTAGTAAATTTAAAAAAATCATTTCACAGCAGAATGCACAGATTAAATTTGTTTGCACAAACAAAGTCAAACTCCAAAATCCCATTTGCCCTCGGATATCTCTGAGGGCCCCGATATGGGCTCTAATGGGCCGTGCTCATGATCCAGCTAAACACACATTCACAGAGATCTCCATCGTTGCCCGTGACATTTATTTTCCCCCGTGACACTTGCAGGGTTGACAGAGTTTCTCTTTTTTTAAATGAAAGGTGCTTTCAAGTGCAGAACCATAATCATCCTGTCATGAACCAAATATTACGGTGAAAATATTCCCTCACACAAAGAAAGTATGCTTCTTCTGAGCTCAAAATGGTGTGGATCTCTTACTGATTGCAAAGTTGTCACAGAAGGTTGTTGCTTGTCACTTTTAGTCAGCTGAAGATATTTGTAATTCTACCCTCTGTAGTAATCACAGCTTAATTAATAGTAAATGCTTATTGATTTATTAAAGTTTACACAATGAGAAGAATATATTTTTTTTCTACCAAGTTGACAAGTGTTTAAATCGCCTTTGATAGAGTATGTTAACAAACAGCTTTTGTCTTCTTTAGCTCCTCAAAGATTAAAATTGCATTGTCTGTCTAGTGCAGTGTGATGATTTGACATTAGTTATGTCACATGACTATAAAAGAAATCATAAAAAAACATACGTTTGAAGAGAAGAATTATTAAAACCAAATATAAAAATTTGATAGAAGGGAGTCTGTCTATTCTTTCTATTCCAGAATAATTATTTGTCATTCAATCTGTGTTATTGGATTAAAAGACATACATTTTGGTTTATCAGGAGTGTTTGGCTCTGATAGTTTTGACACTACCCATGAGAACCCCTGTATTAAGGCCCCATCCACACGAAGTCAAAACGAACACGAAACACTAATATTTTCCAGAACAGAAGACGGAGACGTAAAATAAATGTGATCGACCACACGAATGCATGAAAACGCTGCAAAATGTATGCCAGGCCTGTAAGTGGCGCTGTGGTGCCAAAGCAAAAATAGGCGAAAACAGGCAACGAAATGTTGGGCATGCGCAGTAATATTTATACAACAACCAAACCGGAAAACCGGAAAATGGCCCTGCGGGTCCATTTTCGTGGTTCAGTCAAATTGAGGTGATGAACTATGTTGTCTATATTGCTCTGTTCTTCCTGGAAATATTCCAGAAGAAGAAGATTCTGTTGTAAGTCCGACAGCAGGGTGAGTAGCATGAGCAGCAACCATTCAACACAGTACGGCGCCATTGTTGTTGTTGTGATACTGTGTCGCGCATGCGTGTTTATGACGCATGCGTGTAAGAAAAAAAATGAGGTTAGAGCTTAAAGATGGAAACGCGAAAACGGCGTTTCAAAATCTTCCCACTCTGAAGGCTTGATAAAAAAAACATTGTTTACAGACCCCCGAAACGCCGGCTTCGTATGGATGAGAGGCTGGTTTGGTGAAAAATTTGTGCGTTTAGGCCAGGGTTTGACTTCGTGTGGACGGGGCGTTAGACATACAGAATCTCTGAGACAACGGCTCAAACTGGTACACCTCAGGGCGGCCTGCCCACCCACAGAATCGTCCTCTCTCTACCCCTATTTCCTTTGTCTCTGATAAAAAGATTGAGAGAGATTCGACCACTTTGTCACCCAAAGATCATCAATGGGTGTGCTCTGCTTGCAATGTTTATGTATTGCTTTGTGCCAGTGTTCAGTTGTAAAATTGTGTTATGTTGAATATTAGCCAAAGTTCCAACTTTATGGATCCTGGGTTTAAGCCTATTTGCTCAGTTTGCAAAATAAACTAGCTGAACATAAAGAAAAGGTTTAGGATTGTCAACATTTGGTTAATTTCTAATATGTAACAAATCCAAGTAAAGTAAATTCTCTGATTTGAACCATGCAACTATCATGTTAACTGATACATGTTTAGTGTAAATTACATTTTATGTAATACGCATAGCTTTAAGGTATAGTGGAGGACGTTATTTTTTGTGTTGATCATCAAAATAAGTGGCCCTCCTAATTAGTAATCATTCTGGTGATATGTTTATGTCGTCCTAAGTGCTGGTCCCCATTTTTACTTAACTGTGGTGAGTCTGACATAGTAAAAAATGTTAAACTTCTTTTGGAAAGTAAGCTTGTATGAGCGATGCAAACAGCAACTTTTAAACAGAAATTGGCTCTTGCATGCTCTCATACGCGTTTAATAGGTGTTCCCTCTCAGGAACGGGTACAGGGTGCATATGCTTTTTTTTTTTTAAGAGGAGAGGATGGGTCTTTTCAAAAATTCACAAAAATCCTGAACTATACCATTGTTCAGTTGTTTCTAAATGTATATTTGAATCCACACATGTACCTACAATCTTAAATAAACTAATGTCCTGTACCTGCTAACTAAGCACTAAGCTCATGTTTGCAAGGCTGCAGTGAAAACTGTGTAGACAACATTTTTAAAAAGTTGTTCGGCTAAACAGTTAATCATAGTCTATTTAATCACCTAATTATAATTATAAGATGTATTTTTGCTTAGCTTTACGAAACACCATGGGATGTATGACCCCAAACCAAAGCAGTTTATATATAATATACTGATAGGGAGCTCTAATACTCTCTCATTCACTGTGAAAGCTAAGTTGTAAAAATCCCTTTCAGCTAAATTAGTAAAATAATGTGCACCACATTTGAAAGTCTTCGTAAGCCTTGCATCTGAAAATTTGCCATGATTTTAAACAGTAAACAAATAAAATATTTTTATATTCATGCAGTCTCTTCCTGTTTTACTTCATCTGATGTTTTTTGTTTTTGTTTTATTGCATCAAATACCACTTTTATGTGCAATGACTAAGAAGAGAGCTGAGGCCAAGAAAGTGCTGCATGACTTTGTAGAATGTCTGTGGAAGAAAATGACCTCTCAGACTTGGCATGAAGTTATAAGATTTAAAACTGAGCCTTTGGGAGTGTCCCTGAGCTCCCCTGTCATTGACTTTGACATGGCAGCCAAACTGTGTTCGTCTCATGATTCATAGTGACCTAAAAAACATTTTTTCCCCAAATATGTAGCAAGTACATTTTTCTGAGTGTCACAGTTACTGTGAAACGACTCTTTGTATTAGTCTAATATGACCCATTTGCTCCACTTACATTTAGAAGGTCTAAAAAAGCGACATGAATATTTCATTGCATTGCTCTCCAGTGTGCCCTGTCTGCTGCAGTCTAGCATGCAGTGTTCCATTGGTTAAACATTTTACAAATTGAAGTGGCATGCTTATAATACATGAATCATTTTTCTAGTGTTTGCAAACATTTCTATACCTTCCGTTATCACATTGTGTGGTGACACACAGTTCTGTATGTTAGATTAACTGTTCAGTTTTAAATATGTTTAAACTGTAAACTCTTAGCCTCAACTGGGGTAAATCCAGCAGGAAAAAATGGGAATCTCATTTTTCCTATCTAGAATAGTTGTTAATGTCTTTCTTTAACAGCTTGGTAGTGTATTTAGGGGTGTTTACCATGCTAGTTCTTTGTTACACTGATTTTGTTTTACATATTAAGGGGTTTCTGAAGGTAGCAGCAGATTCACTCCAGTTACACTATGAATATTTAGAAAACCAGAATGAGTATTTCAGATTGTCCAATTCATGTATGTTCTGCTGTAACGGCTGAAGTCGGGTTCTTCACACTTCACACAATCAACATTAGACATTTTAAAGTAATTGTTCATCCGAGCATCCTAGCCTATTAAGCACAAAATGTTTACTTTTGGTATCTATGCAAACGTGCTGCAAGAGTTATGAAAATATATATTTTTTTCCATCTGAATCACTATTGCAACTTTGTATGATACTGTGACAGATTTTTTGTGATCAAATGAAAGAAGAAAAAAAAGTTATTTGAACCTTAAATAAACAGTGCAAAACACGTTATAATAATTTTGATGTTTCAAATTCTGTGTAAATCGCTCCTGAAAATATAACTTTGCCAAAGCAGACCTAAATTAGCGGAAGCACACTTGTTTCACAAAGGTTTTAGTTGGCAGTGTGCCAGGTGTAGCGGTCATGTGTATTTTTCATAAAAGGTGCTTTTAAAAGCTGCCAAACATGTGCCAAATGTAATTTTTATAACCTGGCAAAAGCCAGATTTATACCGTGTAGAATTCAAATTGAACTATGTGGTATCGTCCTGGGAAGGCTCCTGAGGAAAGTGTTCGCAAAAGGGAGGAGCATTCAGTGCAATCCTTCGAGCTGATTGGGTACCTGCCTCCCATTTCGGGTTTTTAGCCAATCACAGCAGCAGTAGCAGCTTATTTTTTATTTTTTTTTATCCTGTCGGGTTAAAGAGCGACCATCTTCCCATCCACTAAAAAGCAACGTTTTGCTTGTTTTTCAAAAAGAAATTGAGAGTATTCCAGCTGAAACCACTGCAGCCATGTTTGCTTTATTCAGCCTTCCCCCTGTGGTCGAAATGTTATCCCTGCATTTCATTGGTCCAAAACATTTCTGTATTGAGGCAAACGTATCTCCTAGCAACATGTATTTTCGTCTCATCACTCACCAATCTCACCACTACTCATCTTGTTTGGAGTGTAAGTATTTATTAACTCCTAAAAGGGAATCTGATCAATACTGATATCCACTCTAAGTCATGACAGAGCATTTAGTCATGACGTTTACCCTGTGCATCATCAAAACATACTGAGTCATTATTAGTAATTTCTTTACAAAGCTGAATACACTGGAAATTATATGGAGGGGGATCACATGGGAATATAAGACGAATATTGGGAAATTATCCAGCCATGTGTGGTGTGATTAGAGTGATTGAGAAGAGCATCCTGTAGGAAAGTTTATGGTCCTATGAGAGCATGTTTTCTTTAATCAACAGGGCTTATTCTTGATTATTTTACAGTAAACAATCACTCTTTACATAATACTTTAATTAACACTATTCTTCATAGTTAAAAGCTCTCAAACATGGCTTAAACTGTAAAGTGATTTAATATAAGTCTAGCATAGAAATGGTACATGGTTTGCTGTGCTCATTGTCCAGAAGTCCTCACTGACGTCATAAGAATAAAGAATGAGTCATGAATAACATTTCCAGTGGGTTGTACACCTTAGCGATATCACTAAGCTATGGGTCATACCAAGTGGTGTCTATCAGATAGGGTGTGTCATTATTGGGTGTCCAGTCCCTTAGTTGAACGTGTGCTGCTTGCTCTTTCTCTCATGATTATAGACATGTGTTCCACTTTATTAAACCTGGCCTTTGAGATTGGTAACTGTATTATTATTATCTATACAGGCCATTGTGTCTATATAGACTGCCCTGGAATTTCCTATTCTTTTCTTCTAACCTTGTGACTTACACAATGAAGGTAATTACTGTTATCCTGATAAAATGGATGCCTGCTTCAACTAATTTGACTCCTGAGAGAGATTAAATAAAACCTGAGAATTGATATACTATGGGTAGGGAAAGCTATACTTATTAGAGAAGAATAGATGTTTATTATAATGAGCGGTCTAGGCATTTTAAGGATTAAAAGCTATTTTTTTTATGAAGGATAAAGATTAGTCCTAGCAGTTGGGTCCTTTTGCAAATTGGGGGAAATTAAACATGTTGGTGTGCCCTGGTCTGATATCCTACTGTGTGTGGTGTTCATCTGAGGATAACTGAGCAAGAAACATTTTATAACTACATCCTAGACTATTCTCTACATTCAGGGCAGTCAAAGTGAGTGGTCCAGCTCTGTTATGGTCAGTACAAAAGTCCTGTACAGGAACCTGTATCCACCTGCACCCCTAGAGCTCAGAACGGAGATCGGACCTTTTTCTTAAACCCAGCCCAGTAATAGAAAGTTGCTGGACCCACAATCAACACAGCCAGTCATTTTCATTAAGTGCTTTTAGTCACAAATTACTTTGTTTTTGAAGCTTTAGTATAATAAAATCTTAACAACAACAACAGAGGCGAAAGCACATTACCTGATCCTCACATGCTAGTATGCACTGCCCTACCAGATGACCGGCAGCAAACAAGCCAAACTCCGGGCTTTTTATTTCCCTCACAAACGCAAATACAAACTCACAACGGCATTGATATAATACATCAGACATTACTTTGATGTAATATGATGGAAATGAAAGCATGTAAATAAGCGGCATTGTAATCCAGCACCTTGTTATTGTAGATTAATTGTATATAACTTAATTACTTTCCTGCAGTTTTTCAGTTTTGTGTTAATTTAATTACTAGTGTGAATTTATTATTTTCTGTAATTGGAAGCTGTGTAAACTTGTGCTTACAAACACATTTGTATTTATGTTGACAGGATTAAGTTTCTTGTTTATAACAAAAGACAATAAAGCATATTTATTATATGTTTCAAAGCTCTATATTTTACTCATTGACGAACCTTAACTGGCTAGAAAACAGTTTGACAATGAAATTAAACAAAACTGCAACTCTTCCAGAAAAAAGTGAATAAGACATGCAGTAAAGAGCAACACGTAGGCAACCAGCTGTCAGTCAGTGTTGAGATGATCTGAGGAGCTTCTTTGGATTAGAGATGATTCTAATCACGTATGTAAAGCCATTATTCCTGCACATAATGAAAAATCCCAGAAACATTTAGCTTCTGAGTTTCTAAAGCAACACTCCTATTGGAGGCTCTGCGCCATCATCTCTCCTCTCGGTATGTACTCAAAGCAAGCTACACACCTGTCCATATTGCAGCTCGTCAGCCAATAAGCATCATGTACTGTACGGCTATATCAGCTTCCTGCTGCTCGTTCCTGCAATAAAAATCGCTCCCAGTTATGAAAAGTCACTATGATTGGACAAGTTAAGGTTTTATGTGAAAAGTAATAAGATAACTTTGTCAATGAAAATCCAATACATCGAATCTGTGTTACAATTTGAAAAGTGTTTTCAGGGAAATATGGTGTTTCCAGCTCAAACACTTCAAAATGTGACTTCTGAAATGAATTGGCCGCTGTGTATTGTATCCCACTACATTACTCTTCAAAAAAGTGAGTGTGACCCATTTACTCCGGTTACATTTGGAAGGTCTATAAAAGCTGTATGAATTTTTCATACTTCCTCCCATTCCACCATGCTCTATATGCAGCAGTCTAGCTTGCAGAGCTCCATGGATTCAATCCCATAGAAATTGTAGTGACACGCATGTCCTGCATGGAGAAAATGTGTCTTTTTTGCATGTGTGTGGACAACTTTGATTCTTACCCTTCAAACAACAGTGAGTAATTTAGTGGAGGACACATATATATGAATGCCCTTAAAAAATATTCCCTTTATGGCTTAAAGCTTTAGAATTCTTTTCAAATCTGTACAAAAATACAGAAATTGAATAAAATACGCAATGACTAATGGATGGCTACTAAATGATGAGAAACTCTCTTCTAGAGGAATTCAAAATCCTTTGGGTTTTACAACATCACTGAGCTGTAGGGACCTTCTGTTTTGCCGTCAAGCAGTAAATATGATGATATACAATGTACCCAATAAAGCTGCTTTAACTATAAACTATGCAAGAATCACATGAGATCTTAGAGTATAAACTCTGTCTCCAGATTTAGACTTGTCTGCTTCTGTTAAACACGGTGTGTTTTTCTACCATAATGCCCTGAAGGTGCTATTGCACATTTTAATGGCTCGATTAGTATTCATCTGCGGCCTGTACTGCTGTTTCAAGCTGTCTTGCTTTGTGACCCAGGAGTGTCAGCTGCGAGCACTTAGATCGCACTTTAGATGTTTACCTCAGGTTTCTGCCTTGGTGGTGTCTGCCGGCCTGCCTGGATCAAATCAGGCCTTTAAAAACGGTTTAAATCTGCTTAAAGCGAAAGTGTGTGTTTATCCTGGTGCCTCCAGTTAAAGTATATTTTAATGGCAGCATGTGTGTCATTAGGTTACTCCCCACTGCTCCTCTGCCAATGATAATGGGGGATTTTCGTGCAGTCTGGATCATGCGCTGACTTTAATGCCACAGACAGAGCAGCTTAATAAATCACTTTTACAGTGACCATTTTTTTTCTTAATTTTTCAAAAAGAAAAAGTGAGAGAGTGGGAAAGAGAGAGAGAGAGTGAAAGACCATCTGCTCAGAAGCGACCTAAAAGCAACTGCATTTTGAATTATTCATTTTCTGACTGTAACACAATGTTGGAGACATTTGGTCTTGCTCTAAGAGCTTACCTCAGGTCTCGTAGCACTGTGCCTTTTGCTCAAAGCCAAGCAAAAATAGTAATGGATCTCCAGGGAATCTGATGCAGGACTTATCTATTTTCCTCTGCCTGTTTTACTTATTTTCACTTCCTTCTCCTATTGAATGCTATGAATTCCCAGCTTTACACCAGCTATCATCTCCACACCTGCAGGAATCTAGTCACACAGCTTAGCCAATAACAAATCCCAATAGAATTGGTATGCTTATGCATTATGCAGCCATCACTGTGTTTGATCACACATCAGTGTGTTTAGGACCATGCATAGTTTTGTTTTTTCCTGCTACATATTATGTATTTATCAGTTGACCAGTTTGATGCTATAGATTTTATTTTGGGGTATCAGAGAAAAGGGGACTGAATAAAAGTTCATATGTCTGTTTTCTGATTTTAATAGACAATCTTAAAACCATGCGTTATTTTTCCTTTTAGTGTTCTGTGAATGGAGAGAAAAGGCATGTTGAACTCTAGACTATTTACATTTATCCTCGCCTCTTCTCCCAGGGTCCCGAACACGATTTGAAGACAGTCCCCCTCGGATTGTGGAGGACCCCTCAGATTTGATTGTCTCTAAGGGGGAGCCTGCCACCCTCAATTGCAAGGCAGAGGGCCGACCCACTCCCACCATAGAGTGGTACAAGGACGGGGAACGCGTGGAGACCGACAGGGATGATCCCCGCTCCCACCGAATGCTCCTGCCCAGCGGCTCCCTCTTCTTCCTGCGAATTGTACACGGACGCAGGAGCAAACCGGATGAGGGCATCTACACCTGTGTAGCCCGGAATCACCTGGGAGAAGCCATCAGTAGGAACGCAACGCTGGAAGTTGCAGGTAAAACTAGAAACTATGTTTCTGAGTTGTATACGGTAAGTCTACTGGTTATAAAATATTTTGAAAAATATGTAGTAAAAATATATAGACAATGGGAGATAATTTTGCTGTATAAGTAACTATATTATGTACAGTTTGTAGAGAGTATGATCTCTTCTGTTGTCATTTATTGGGGTAGCAGCTGTTGAACAACAGTGTCTTCAGACAAAAGCTTCTTTCAATCTGCTGTTGAACAGTCTGATACTGATACTGCCTGCAGCCTTGAGCATCTACATGTACTCTTTGAAGAAATTCCTAAAATATATTACAAAAACATTAAAGTTTTCTTTTAATTTCATCAACATTTTATTAGTTAAATATATATAAACCACTCAGAAATATCATTTTGTGAAATTCGGGCTCATTTTTAATACATAAATGCATTGAGTTTATGGTAATTATAGAATCCATATCAAGATTTTCTGCATTTCCCTGCTTTTCTTAGTTGCCTCCTGTGATTTACTTGCATATGTGTTTATCCAGGTTATTTAACCAATTACATATAACTTAAACAACGTAGATATAACATATAAAGTACTGATACAAAGTTAAGCTGATTTAGAATTCCCCTTAAATACTTAACTGACAGCATTCAGAATATTTTCTCTAATCATAATGCTCATTGCAATTTTATGTTAGAAACAGAGACAAAAATCACACCTAGATGGTAGCCCCAAATACTTCTTTACATTTTTTTGAACAAAGAAAATATTTTTTAAGAGTAGCGTTCAAGATGCTTTTAGAATGTTATATTAGCAATAAGTATGGTTAACATGGCTACCTGGTTTTCTGTTTAGCATATAGATGTTTGCTCAAAGCTTCGCTGCAAGAATTCTGAACCAAATATTAGCTGAATTTGAGAAATTTTGGGGGTCAAAATACAGAGTTTGGCACATATGGATGCTCTGTGCCAGTGTTGTTTTTGAAAGGCATCTTAGATTTAGGCTGATTTTGAATTCAGGGGCTGCGTTCTCCGAAGGCCAGATTCGAACACCGATTACATCTTAGCGAGGCGCCGAGGTCTGTTCAGATTCCAAGACTCCTTGTTATGCAGCCGACAAATCTATCCTTCTCTTTGCCCGATTTGAAGGACGGGCCCGCCCCGGTGTATCCTACGTAGCCTTGGATATCCCGTGATTCATTGTGAGACTAAGTAAGCTGGCTGCTTAGTGATCAGAGGAAAAAGGTACTTGGCTCCAAACAGTGGTTTGGAAGTGCAGTTTAATATAATGCAAGTATGTGAAAAGTTCTGTCTGAAAGTAATGAAAATAGTTTTTTAAATGGTTGTTGTGTCAGTTATGTATCTGTAATGTTTAATTTATCTAAAGATTTTCATCTGTTACTGTGTAAATGGGTTTGGCTGTAATTCTAATATATCTAAAGTGTGGGGACTATAAATCTGAGAGGATATTTATTTTTTTTATTGCTATTTTGCACAATTTGCTTTACTAAGTATTTTTTGTTGTTGAATATAAGTGATTTTGCAGATATATATATATATTTTTTATTTATTTTTTAATGAATGAATGCCCTACTTTATAAAAAAAATGTCTCACAAAAGTTGTGAAAATTCACATCTAGTTGGACACATCATATTGGTTAAAATAGAAGACAGACAAACTGACTAAAGTTTCAAGGAAAGATTTTAGACACATAAGGTTTCCATCCAAAAGCAAACATTTCCTGACCTACTATGAATTATGTATAACAAACAGATCAGTAAAATCTTCATTACTGCAAAAAAGCAAAGAAGAAAAACATTTTTCTTTCTACTTTGGCAATTTTTGCTTTATTTCTTCAATTTGCCAGTTTTTTTTACCACTGCTCAGGGGTCAAACTAGATATAAATTCATAGGTGTCAGATATAAAAAATCACACAGAAAACCTACATAATGGGCTTATAATGCCATGGCAAGCCGGACCTAAATTTCAAGAATATGTTAACTAAAATGTTGAAATATTTAAATAGATAGAAACAAGAACTAGCCCTGCGATGGACTGGTGCCCTGTCCAGGGTGTACCCCACCTCTCGCCCATTGACAGCTGGAGATAGGCACCATCACCCCTCGCAACCCCAATTGGGATAAGCGTGTCAGATAATGGATGGATGGATGGAGGAAACAAGAACTATGAGGGAGAAATATACAAAGATCTATGAACCTTTTCATCTGAGTCTTAATCTAAAAATAAATGGTCAGCAATTACGTAAATATTTGCTTTGCATATAATTTAGAGATTCTTTGTGGTGGAAATTAAAGAAGGTTTAGCATCACCTCTTATTAGCTGGAAAAAATAAAATCTTAATAGTAAGAAAAAAATATTTTTTACACTTGGCAGAGGATGATCAGCGACATATAGTTTATTACTGTAGGTAGGGGCGGCAGGAAGAGCCCTGCTGCTGAAAGCAAACCATCAGTGTGGAGCATGCGGACTCGGAGCTATATGTGCGTAAAGACGCACAAACACAGCTGGAAGAGCAGAGTTTGTCAAAGTTGAGCCCGCAGTACTGGACCATTCTTGATTTCTTTCACCCCTACTGCTGCTGCCATGGTCCTGCTGGGGTCATGCAGAATGTGCACCGCTGCACTCTAGGTGGTGGGCGTGACCGGGGGGTTTACCATTAGGCAATATTAGGCAGTTTCCTCGGGCCCCAAGTTCCTGGGGGCCTCATAAAACTCTGTTTACATGTATGGTTAATACAACTATTCCTTATTTATGCACATTAAATATGCTTTGATAGAAATCCTTTCGCTAAAATGCCGTCAGCATATCTTATAGTATTAAGTTTGTCTCAGATCCTTCACTGAATGAGTCATGTCAGCCAGACTGCGGCAAAAACAGATACAATTATACTTGGTCAGACATATTGGTTTCCTGATTTTGTATTTAATTTGGAGTGATGAATGTGGCATTGTCTTCATAAGGTACTTCCTAACTTCTTAAGGCTGATTTATAGTCAGAAACCAGGTCATCTGCGTGTGTGTTGCAGTGAGCGCAAATGTTCCTCCGCCCCTGCATCAGACACTCTGCTGCACCTCTCCAAAATTGTATGTGACTGCAAATCTACATCCACTCTACACTATGCGTATTTCCTGTATGGTAACTTATGTATGACCGTCATTGTGGAAAACGACTTGTGAAGATGAACCAGCTAGAATAGCTAGGTGTGCTGGGACCCTTTTTCCTCCTGGATCCCCTCTCTAATTCACCCGCATGTCCCTCCATTGTCGCACAAACTTGCCCCCACTTCCTCACCGTCTCGGCCGTATCTAGACCCACAGCTAGCTCATGATCGCCCTCTTGGGTTGTGGCGTGGATTAACATTTCGCAGACCACGCTTCAATATTGGACATAAATCAAAAATATCTGCGACAAGCTCAATGCGACACACTGCTGTGGGAGGGTAACCGGCCCTTTAGTTTGCTGGTCCAAAGTTCTCTGCTTTCAGATTCTAAAAACACGGCACTGATTTTGCAGAAGTGCAGCAATGCCAGTAGCTTTCAGGCGCTAAACACTAGAAAATAAAGGTCTAGCGCCCCGTGGTGGCTAGAAGTTACAGAGTTTTGCTTCATCACTGATATATTTTTGAAATTTCGACCCAGCACGTTCCATTATAAGATTTTAAGGCTCAAAAAGGGGTCTGCATTGCATCTCTGCTGTGATTTGTTCAGGAGAAAAAGAAGGCTTTATGGTACACTAAACAAGATGACTATCTGTGCTGAACAAGCAGGTTTCAACACTTGGTCTAACTTAAATTGGAAAGTGCAGTGATTTTTATAATTAAAGCCTTACTAAGCCTTAACCAATCAATTATATTGGGTAATTTGGCCTAAATATTGACAAATATGTGATAAGTTGGAGAGGAGCACATCTCCAGTGTCTCAAATTATGATAAAGCACATGTATCTTAGCCTCTGTTGTTGAATTTATGTCAGCTGCTGAGCAGTGTGAGCCTTCTCATATCTTGGAGAAAGAGCTGGGGCACGTGCCATTGTCTTTCCTTCCTGCTAATTGTGCCAGTGTGGCTCGTCCTCGGGCTGAACTGCAGCCCTTCTTGGCATGAGGGAATGGATTAGTCAGTGAGTTGATTAGGCGACGGAGAAAACAGATTAGCAAGGTCGAATTGTCCACGTTAAAAACACAAAACACCAATTTGAGCCTGTTCTTATCTCCCACCATGCTGAGGTTTTACTTACCAAATAGTGAATGTGTCTCTGTGTGTGTTTGTGTGTAGTCTTATGGCTGACTGACCCCATCAGCAGCTGTGTCCTAAAATAAAGCCACACTCTGCAGATATAATATATATCCGGAGCCACAAGCCTGTGCAGCTCTGGAAGCAGATATAATATGGATCCTGTCATATTGCCTCGTTTGAATTGTTGATGATTAAATTTAGCTTTTTTTCTTGCTGCATATTATAGCACACTGATATGGAAATGGGGATGATTCACCTGCAGGCACGCAGTGACCGACGACATTAATAAGTACCTGTTTTGTTCTAATCTCTGTGCCTGCAGCCATCCAGGACATATGCTAAGACAGAACAGTGGTGGTCCCACTGTCCTCTTCTCCTCGGTGTGAGGTTGTGCTGACTGTGGGGTAGATAGTGACCCAATTAGACAAGGGAGCTTGATTAGGGGAAGGGGGGTATGGAGTGTTAATGACAGGCCGGTTAAAGCTGGTGGTCTTGCAAAAATGTGTGAGGCGAGGGTCTGAGAAACAACAGGTGGGAGGAGGAAGAGCTTTAAACACCCAATGAGCAGTAATTAATACCGATGCATCTGTTCAGCTGTTCGGCTCAGAGCAGGGATTAGGAGATGCTAACCTGCTTTTAACAACATGAGTAATTCATTCTTGCTGGTGAATGGTGCATAATGTATGAGGAAGCGTGACTAAGACTTTTACACTGCCTCACACTTGCAGCTTTGTGATTCTTTTCTTATAATTACTGCAGATACGAGACTTATTTTGCCGAACTGCAGGGTGTTGTTTGTAATTGCAGATTGCAGAGACTTCATGTTGAGAAAATGTCTCAATGTTTTCCTTTAAGTTTCTGAGCATACTTTTCTAATGCCAGGGCAGACAG
Source organism: Cyprinodon tularosa (assembly GCF_016077235.1). Classification (NCBI taxonomy): domain Eukaryota; kingdom Metazoa; phylum Chordata; class Actinopteri; order Cyprinodontiformes; family Cyprinodontidae; genus Cyprinodon; species Cyprinodon tularosa. The sequence continues at coordinate 594,519 of NW_024039241.1, read as the reverse complement.
AAATGATATTTCAGCACACCACAGGGTAACAAAAACATTTTTGTTTATCTTGTCTTTGCCTCTTCTGTTGAGGATAATAAATTTGAGGTCTTTCACAGTTGGATAACAGACAATGAGAAATGTTTAGCCTTACAAGAATTAAAGAAATGTTAGTTTTCTACATATGCAAAATAAACATATGAATATCGGAGCATTTTATTGTTATCTTTTGTTGTAGAAAAACACAAAGCAACCCACTTAGAGCAGTAATTATAACAATATTGTAAAAAATAAATATACGTTTTGCAAGATTTTCGCCTGGTAATGTACTCTATCCAGAACTCCTCAAGTGGAAAAGTTTAGTTTCACCTGGTTTAATTTTTTCTCAAACCAGGAACATTCTTCTCTGTGACCAAGTACAGGGAGAGACTCCACAATAATGGGTAGTGAAAATATGATAACTATAATAGGCAATAGGGGTAGGCAATATTTGATTTCAATATATTGAATTCAACAACAGCCATTTGACTTTTAAACACATTTCCAATATTGTCAAGTGATTCATTTTTTGCTGTGCTATTCCCACACTTGAAGGGTTGTATTAAGCTGAACATTAAACTGGGTTCCACTCAATGACCAAACCGTTGTTTCATTTTTTCCTTTTTTTAATTTTTTCTTCTTGTGTTGTTTACAGATAATCATTTAATTAAGCAGGTGAAAAATCTTTAAAAGAAATGAAACCAAACAAAGCATTTACCATATTGCACATTGTAATAGTTCTGAGAAATGTATCATTACATATATTTATGAAAATAGACTGTTTTTAATTTTAAGTTAAGACCATTTATGTTTTAATTATCATAAAAAATGCATAAAAAAACGTATTAAAACATTTTAACGGAAGTGGATTTATGCAGGTTATTTAACCCCATAGATTACACGAATTCTTCAATAGCAATAGTAAATAACCAGTGAGTAATTTTTAGTTTGTTTTAAATATGCATAACGTAGCCTATGAAATTTCATTTTAACTGCGGAATACTAAAAGTCCATTTTAATCACACACAGAAGAAAGTTGCAGAAATTACCCCGTGCAACAGTTTCACAAACACATTAAGCTGGACCGTTTTAACCGCAACTTCAAACAAATCACTGAAAACAAGTTACACCAGCATTTCTCCAACTAAATTAAGCAAGCTTCAAGAAGCCTTACAAGCCAGCATTTTCATGATGCACCGTGTCAGTATTTATAAGCTTAACAACACTACAAACAAACATTTCCCGCCTCATCAGCGCAGCACATACATTCTATTCACAGCAGCTTTAGACGCAAGCTTACCGGCTGTCTGTTCAGTCCTTCACTTCCTCAATACAAACTTTGCACAGCTTCTTCCACTGCCCGAATAGAACGGCAGGCCTTTTAATTCATGCTGCGATCCTCTACTCAAACTAGGAAGCTTGTCTCACCTTCTTTTGATTGACTGATTGATTGCACGCAGGTAAGCTGCGTTCTCACGCTCAACCAACTGATGTAAACAAAAGGGGCGTTCGCCGCAACAAATATTTCAGTATTTCATAGTCTGTGATTACATCATTTGTCACTGACTGGCGTTCTTGGTTTTATGTAGTTCCATCGAAAATAGAAAAAGATTTTGACATGCTATATTTGAGGAGTATTAGAAATTTGGCAAAATATTTGTAATAAAGCTTGTGTTTTAGCCATATAATCAGGTCGTAGTAGCGAATCATCATAACTTCATATTTAAATTAAAAATAGGTAAAGCATATAATTAGATATAAGCAATGCAAATCATTTTGCTCAAGAAAAAAATGGTTCCACTCCCTCCATGAGCCCAGTATGTTATTGAGTATTGAAAAAAAAACTAAACTAGCAAAGCCACAATTGATGAACACAAAATGGCTAAGAAAAAACATGTAATTAGGGCTGTCAAAGTTTACATGTAAAGGCACATCATTTGAACTTTTTTTAACAGCATTGCTTAATTTAAAAATGTGATTAAAGCCCTTGAGCTGCATATTTTGGGCCTCATCTGCACTCTGCGTTCTAATTTGAACATTTGTTTTCTGCTTCAGCTGTTTCCACTGTTTCTTAAAAAGTCAGGAGACAGCTGCACTATGACCATCTCTTCTCCCCCTCTACATAGCACACTCAGGGCCGGATTTATCAAAGGTTTGCGTGTATTAAAACGTGAGCTATTTCACTGCGCACGCAAAAAAATGTACAAACTGATCTATCAACAGCGTGCTAAAAGGATTTGGTCTTTAAAACGTGCTAAATAGCGTCTCTTATCCATTTAGTACTTTTTCTGCAATGAATATTCAATATAGGGCGTTTACACGCAAAAGTGCGTCTTGTGGGAGGATAACATGTAAATATATTAATTTAGCACTCGCAAAGTGATTTATCAAACCTGAAAGCAATTTTGCTAACGGTATCTGACTCTATATTTAACACGTTTCAAAAGAAGGTGCAAATGGTCTGTATGCGTAATTGCGCACACATGGCAGCGGTTATTGTCGCAAGAAGGAGAAATCGAAATGAAGCAAGGAGACGCAGAGAACGCATTTTTTCACTCCGTGTGAATATTTTTGGAATGAACGAGGAAACGATCATCAAAACATATCGTTTATCCAGCATTGCCATTTTGGAGCTGTTGGGGGAACTCCGAATGGATTTGGAGCCAGGCACAAGGAGGACCCACGCAATACCAGATATCACGAAACTCCTTGCAACATTGCACTTTTTTGCATCTGGGATCTCCCAATCTCGTTTTTCAGAAGTGCTGTCCGACGTTCTAAATGCCATGTCGCCCTGACGCCCTACCGGAGAACCCCGACACCCTGCGCCTGTGGAGCAACATGCCAATGCAGTCATCTTATCCACAGTCACTTCTTGTGAGCCATTTGGTATGTGCATTTTTCTACAGGCCGATAAAAAACACCTGTTTTATTTTTGTTTGTGTGTTTTTTTCTTACTACGGTGAAGTAGAAATTCAGCCACATACCACCTTAGGGAATAAAGGTTGCCAAAGTATATATATATATATATATATATATATATATATATATATATATATATATATATATATATATATATATATATATATATATATATATATATATATATATACATATATATATATATATATATATATTTCTTTTTTTGGAGGGGGTGGTGTCACTGTAAGATTTAAATTTCTTAATGCACTAGTTTGCACAAACTACAAACTACTTTGCCGCAAACCACAAAACGCGCAAAACCATCATTTAAATAGGGCGTCTCCAACAGTTTTGCGCCTGCCACCAGTTACGCAATCGCTCTAGTTAAATCACCCGCAAACCATGGTTCAGCCCCTCGCGCAAAATTCCACTTTGCGAGCGCAAATTACTGCACGCAAAATTGGATCTTGATAAATCCGGCCCTCAGAGAAGTTGAAAAAAAAAAGTTTGATTTATTTTTACTGTTGTTGACAAAAGAAAACACAGCAAAGCATGATTTTCACATGCAGTTACCCACTGCTGAAGCAACACTGAATAAATGAAAAAACATGAAAAACGATAAATACAAAAACAACAAAGACATGAAAAATGATCCTGATCCCCTTTGTAGCTTTTTGTCTAGGCTAAAGAAAAGGAGTAATATCAGATGCAAATGGATCACATCATGCATTCCATTGTGAATTGATGCGCAGCCAGTTAATATCATCTCTGGGAGATGTAAGCAAAATCTCAGCCTTTGAGTTTCCCGTGCAAATGCCTCACACTAAAAACAAGATGACTTTCACAAAAAATAAAGGACACTTAATATGTAAAGTAGCTTTACAAAGTAAAAGTACCAAAAATGAATACTCTATTATGAAATAAATAAATAATGCAATTAATACATCTTTGAATAAATAAAAATCTTGCAATATAATAAAATAAGGTACAAATTATGTTTACATATTTTCTTATACATGTGGATATTCATTTATTTGATGGACCATTTATTGACAATCCATCAATATCAGCATTTATTTATGTATTTCTTTATATCATATTGAATGAAATGGCTCTCCTTAAGTGTTTTTCTGCTCAATGTTCCCAGTTGGATGCACTAATGTCAGCATGCTGAGGGTGACCTGTATTTCCTTATGGAGGGAAGGACTGTTTAGAGTTCTGCTGTTATCATTCATTTAATTCATTTGAGTCCTTTTGAAGCCAGGTAAACATCCCAGCAATAATTATTCGTATCATCTGCTTTTCCTCACCCACCTGAAACACTTAAAGCCAAATGGATGTACAGCTAGAGTTTTGTGCCAAAGCAAAGGACTTCTTTTGACACAAGTTTGAAAGGACAAATTGGCTACAAGCACTAAACTGTGGAGTGGTCAGATGGACATGTGAGTAGGGTAGGTCATTAATGAGTTGTGTTTTTTCCAAGTCGACTAATTGTCTCTCAGTACTGTAAAAAAAAAAAGTATGTAGGAAGCAAGCTGTGCTTTGAAATCACCCAAATGAAGAAATATAGTCCTCTTTTGTGTAGATTGATGTCATTATTTATAAAACTGTTCTGTTAAGGCATCACATGTTTGTTAGAGAACATTTTTGAGGGAAAAAAAGGTATCACAAAGACGAAGAGACACAGCAGACAGGCGGGTTAGGGAAAAAACTGTGAATTTTAAAGGAATCTCTAGAGTCAGTTGCACAAATTTGTACGGCTCAGGGCAACTGGCCTCTACAGAACCTTCCTCCAGCTCCCCCTTTTCCTCTCTATAGGGAATACAGTGGAGGGATGTTACATCCTGATATGTGAATGTTGCTGTTAGACCAGAATATACATATATATTTTTTACTTTTTGACATTCTGATTTTTGCAAACGATCATCTCTGATCGCCCCCATGTTTGTGTCACTGTCAATCCATCTGTCACCACAGCTTAGACCATGCCTATAGCCCTCAACACCCCACATGTTCCCTGGTCCTTCATAACGGACATATTTCAGATATCATCTGTGGGCCAAAGAAAGGATCACAAAGTGAGTTGTGCAGGCTTAATAGCTGTTCATGATTACTGGTAGTTCACAAAACCATATAAAGTCTAAAATGCCACGTTAACTCTTTGAAATAAAGATAACGTAGGATGTTATTACCTCACATCAAATGGCTGTTCTCCCCTGAGGTAAAAGAAAAACTACCATGCAGCGAGTAAAGTACTTTTTCCTCCCAGCATTATTTTAAGTGCCTGTAACAGAGGAAATGGCGGGTGTTTGCTCTTTCTGTAATACATTTTTTAACTTGTGGAGGTTTCATAAATTTAAAACAACCCCTAGAGTTTCCAAAAGAGAGTTTCATTTTCATTACATCATCACAATGTGAAGTTTGCAGGATGAGGGGTGAGCTGTGGGTGGTGACGGGAAGCACTTATGTTCTTTGGGCTGCTCAAAAAAAAAAACAAAAAAACATCCAATATGGAAAACTTTGGGGTTCAAATTGGAGGGTAACTCTGTTTCACTTTGTTTTTTAGATATTTCACCATTGTTACACATTGTATATGTTTATATGCATCTAGACATACCTTATTTTTTAACCAGATTTACCTAATCTTTATTTGATGGAGGTCATAGGGACTTTCTCACTTTTTAAAAGTCAAATATCAGTTAAATATCATAAATCTGTATTAAAAAAGTTACATTTGGGAATTATAAACAATCCAGCTGCAATTTTTTTGCATCTAAGATTTCCACTTGGAGGATCAGATACAAAAATGTCAAATGAAGACTCTTTTTATGTACCTTGTTTTGTTCCTCCTCATTTTAGTCTAATTGTTTTAATAAAAAATGTTAAACTTTAATTTTCAAAGGTCAGTAAGGCTTAACATTATCATTTGTAGACCTTAGATTACAGATAATGAATATAGATGTTCTTAGCTTTCCTCAAAATATGAAGCTTATATAGATTTAATTTATATTTTTGATAGACTTAAACTTTTTAGGTTTATGACTGGGGTTCAACACTTCCACTGGTTTTCCATAATAGTTTGTTGGAATGTTTGCCCATCCCTTGTTACTGAAATGTTTTAATTGAATCAGGTTCCTAGATCAGGTTGCTCACAAACATATTTTTAGCTATTTCTGCCAATTTTCTATTAGACTTAGAGGAGGGCTCTGTGATAGCTGCTTAAAAACATTGACTTTTTATTACCAAATAAGATATTATGCTCAGTATGTCAGTAAGTGGAAGTCCCACCTGTGCTCAATCTTAATCTTCTCCTGTTGCTTCTTTTGTGATTTTTAATTAGTTTTAAAAGTCTTCATGATGCTGTTTAATTTGTGAAGCACATTAGACTTTACTACAGCCAAACAATCCACAATGATTTTCAAGTAGTTAATTCTTCAAAAAGTCCTGGCATTATCTTCTGGGCTTTTCTAGCTCTCATTGTATGCAAATCTCTAAATTTGCATAAAATCTAATTATCAGTATATTGTTTTAGAAAAATCATGGAGAAAAAAACTATACAAAATGGTACACCGCAGATATAGTTCCCAGTAGAACAACGACAGAGTATTTATTCTGGCCATGTTGTTGATTTACAATGCATTTTCAGTTTCTGCAGAAGTTGCGGCATCACTTACAAGCTTCTCTTGATTCAAGTTTTGATCTTTTTTTTTCTCAACACTATTCAGAAAGTCAAACAAACTATCTGAAATTGTTTTTTTAGAATTAAAGACCACAGAAATCTCTGTTTTTTTGTAAAACTAACGTCAGTGAAGAATGCCTAGAAACAGATATGTTCTGTTTGTGTCTTATAAAGAATTTCTTTTGCTCCAAAATCCACCCGCTGTTTCCAAGAAATAATTGCTGCTTTCTTTTATAGATCCATTGGCTCATGCTTGTTTTTCTGAATTGAATATAGAAACAATTTATTATGTAGTTTAGGATAGACATGGGTCTGTCTGAATGTTACATGTGTCCAATAGGTTTTTGCATGTGTTCCTTGATTATGGATTAAATCAAGCCACCTGCAATCTTCCTTTTTTTTATTGTTGTTCTGAGCTTCTGGGAAATGAACAATGTTTAAATACAATACTTCATACCTTCATTGGATAAATCTTATCACAGAGATCAAGAGGATTTAATATATTCAGATTATAACGAACAATCTGAGAAGCTTAAATGTTCATTGCTTAATTTGTTTCCCTTTGTTCTCTGAGTTGGACATGGAATAAATTGGAAAAGCCGATATACTGAAGACAGATTTTATAGATTCCTAAATCCACAGCTTGCATAATTTATTTTGAATAGCTCGTACTTCAGGTTCAGAAAAAGACATAAACCCAGCCTTTTTTGACTTGTTCATTTTTTTATTTTCTCTGTTATTTCTTTTTTACATCTATTTTTTATATATATATATCTATAGATATATTCTATTATGTTTGTATCTACTATGTTTTTATTTATACATGTTTCATTATTTTTCATTTTAGTTTAGTTTTTATGTATTTTATCAATTTATTTTTTAGAATAAAATTTGAGTTGTTATCAATTTGATTTCAACAATGATTTAAGAATTTATATATTTTTTATAACTTTTTTATTTACATAAAAAACTAAAATAGATCATATACAAATTTCAAATCTTAAGATGAATTTTGAGAAAATGAATTAGGAAGAAATTGTTCCTTTACTCCTGACCTTTAAGTAAACAAGAATTCAAGTTCTTAAATTAAATGTTTTAATTTTGAGCAAATTAAATTAAGAGGTAACGTTATCCTTCCAATGCTTCAAAGCATTTTTCATATCCATAAAATGTGTCTCTTGCAGTGTCAATGATAAATGCCTAGTGACAGAAAATACTGTGCCGTACACAGAATAGTATGTGGGATTTACTTTATTCAGAGACGCCATCAGCAGTCATTATTCTATATGTTTTGGGGTTTATTGTCTCTGCATTTCATTGTAAGCTGCCAGTAACTGGATGAGGTGTCTAACTGTTGTGGAAGCAAAATAATGAGGCATTTGGAGCGGACAAAAATCGGTTTCCATCGTTTCCCTAGGTTTTTTGCAGTGCAATAGAAGAGGGAATAAACCTGTAGTGGTGCCTGCCTCAGAATCAAGAACGTGAACATTCCTGTCCATATCAGAAGGCAGGCAGTCACATGGTGTGGAAGGATAAAAATAAAGTAGGGCAAATGAAAAATAAAAGTTGCTTAAAAGGCTTAGGAGCCAGATGTTCCTCTTACTCCTGATGAGGGATTATAAAGGAGGCAAAGTGCTGTGTTGGGGATTTTCTGTCTTTTCCTGCTTATTGTTTCCTCGCTGAAGAGACTTTGCAGGTTTATATGCTCCTGGTTGGAGGTGATTCACCGGTTTGTGATGAATTTCTAAAAAAAAAAAGTGAATAAATCAGCTGCTACGGTTTATATGAAACCAATGGATGTTTATTCATATTACACTGCTCTGTCTATTTATACTCGAAACATCATCCCTGTTTCCAAACTGAGGTGGTTATGACCTGGACTGTCTCATTAAGGCTTTTGTCCCCAGAGTGGTTTCAGATTCCCCATCAGTGCAATCAGACAATGGGTGGATTAAATCAATCCCTGTCCTCTGTGGACAATACTTCCATTAGCTATGACAGTGCAGCATCATAACAATGGGATTAGACCAACCCTCTAACTGGTTAACAATTCATAAACTGAAAAAAAATTTGCAACCAACCAGCCGTGTCATTTCAAAATGACAAAACATAGACAGCTGCTTAAATTTACAATTTTCCGTCCAGCCTCTACCCTGTAAGGTATTATTTGAATTTCTCAGTAATCAGATTCAGCTAACAAAGATCAAAACTGAATTAGTTCATGTTCCTATTTTGTAATGTAAAATGTTGTGGTTAGTCTCCCCTAAATGACTTCTATGTTAAGCTTGTATTATAGTATCATTATAAGGTCAAGTATATAAAAGTATACGTTCCCCTGAATGCTTAGTTAATGGATCACCAGCAGGATCATATCATAAACTGTTTTAACGTATAGTCCTGCAGCTGCACCTTCCTTTCTCTTTGATATTTTTGTTGATATATGATGATGTAATCATGGCAGGAAAAAAAACAACGTATGGATGACCTAAAAATATTGTCAGGCTCTATAATTATCTAAACATAAACTAAAAAAAACAAAAACAAACTGAAAACAAATAAAAAAAATGTAACATTCATGTTACAAAAATAGCCGAAATATAAACAACCATGTGAGAAAGCCTATACTACTGATCCACTAAAAACTTTTAGCAACATGCAAGAACTGTTCATACAAACAAATTCATTCCTAAATCATTCGTAAAGATTATTTAAGATAAAATGCGGGTTTCACAAATTTTCTCTCATTATTAATCTTCTCTCTGGTATGAACTTTTAATGACTCAGAACAGAGGGACCCAGTATTCAAGCAGTGGAATAAATTAAAAGGCATTTATTAAATCAACGACAGATGGGTTAGAGCTCAGTCTGTGCCCAGAGAATAGGGTTGACACCACCTGGTCAGCTGACAAGACGCAGCGCATGCCGTCCAGAGTTCCAGATGCTGAAGGCTTGAAGAACACAGAACTGACAGGAGATCAGATCTGAGGAGATGAAAGAGGAAGGCTGGATAATCCAGAGTGCAAAGTCAAGAGGAAGATCCAGGTTCAGTCCACGGTAGAATTCAACTGAATCCAAAGACAGGTCAGGCAAACAGATCAGAAAAGGGGCAGGCAGGCCCAAAGGTCCCAAAACAGAAACGGGTCAGGATCAGGCAATCAGAACACTATTAGTAATGCTAGAAAAACTCTCACCAAAGGCTCAAAAATAATCTGGCACTGATGGCTGGGACCAAGCAGTTTAAATAGAGGCAGGAGCATGTGGATCAAATGAGCAGTGAGGAGAAACAGGGCAGAGGTAGACAGGTGAATGGAAAGAGCAATTAAGCCAGTTTTCAGTGCCAAAATCATGACAGAAATAATTTTACAAGAGCTCCAGAAGCAGATGTCCTGCATAATCAGACTGATTTTATCCAAACCAATTTTTTTCACCAACTGACTACATTTATTTCACGTAGAAGTAATTGTACAATTTTGCCATTTCTGTGAATGAGCACCTTCTGATGAGTGTTGGAAATCCCCTTATATGGCATTATTGTGGTGGTAATTATGCAGATTACCATTTCTCTGCAACACATGCTCACCTACACACAGGTGGGCGGCATAACGATCATTTACTGAAGTTAAGAACATTTGCTGATATTGGGCTGTTGTAGCAGCCCATGGTAGGAGGAAAAGGAAGACAAATTTTAAACAAGAACAAGAAGATGTTGCATGAGGCTCAATTATTCTATTTGTTGTTTCATGTATGGCACAATGGTTCTCTTGTAACATTTGGGTGGATCCTTTGGGTTATTCTCTTTGAAACACATTTTTTGTTTATTCAAACTGATTAGACTTAAATTCCACATAGCTCTGTTATGACCCATTCATTAAAACACCTTCATTATTAAATTTTCTGTTATTCTGCTATTGAGCTTCTGCTGTGGTTTGATTTTCATTTGAGCATCCAGGTTAGATAGACACCTTTTGTTTGAGTAATTATAAACTCCATGAATACGCCCAAGTGTGTATGTTTAAACTGTGTGATGTATCAACAGATCCATTTTCTAAAATCCCATCTGTCCAGAAGAGATTGTTCCATTTACCCTAATGCAACCTTCATTACAAAGCCTAAATCATGCTTCTATGTTCTATCAAGACAGAAGACTCGTTCTCCTGGCAGTCCTTCCAAATAAGTCGTACTTGTTCAATCTTTGTGGTTTCTTCTAAATGTAACACTTAACATGCAAATAGAGGAGCTTTGCCATTTTTGCAAATTGTCTTTGGGTTGTTTGACATCCACTTCTAGGAAGGTCGTCAACTGCCTTGAATGTTTTTGATTTCAATAACCTCATTTAAATGGCATTGGCATTTTTTAACCCCTCCCAGACTGAATAAAAGCAAAAGTGCTTTTGCTTTTATTCGTTGCGTTTTTTGTTTTTAGGTTGTTATAACCAAACATTTATGTCACAGACCAACTGCCAAAAAAATCCTGCTTTTATTGTGTACAAGCATCAGTTTTGAAATATCGAGAGGTTTAACATTTTTACAGTAAAAAGGGTCATATTAGGTTTTTATATCTCCCAAAAAAGGTTTAAATTTGTATGCATATATTCATAGTCTGATCTTTATTCGCTCCTTTTTCTTTATTTACTATCACGTTTGTTTATTACGTTATAGGTATATGATTCTATTTGCCTTCCTAATTGCTTTAATCACCTTTTTTATGTTACAAGTCATGCACCTGGTCATTTTTCATAAATCCTGCAAACTGATGTGCATTGAAAATACTAGCTCATTCCCAGCAATTAATCAGCTTTCTACTGTTGTTGTTCATTGTTTTGAAACACAGATGGCCTTTCTGTTGGGCTAACACCATTTAATTGGAATAAATATAATTTAGAAATAAAATGACGAATTATGAGAGATATATTAGATCTTCTAATCTGTTTCTCCCTGAACTATTAAATGCATGACAATGTATAGGTGCTCTCAAAATAGTACCCACAAAAATAAGACGGAAAGTCATTTTGACTGCTTTGCGATTGATTAAGCCCATAGAAAGTGCCTTTGGGGAGTGTGAGGATTTGTGTGTGCCGAAATGGGGTTAAACCGCAGTTACCCTGAGGTAACTCTGCTGTGTATCTGAGTCCAGTGCGGATGGAGCTGAGCAAGAGGCGATTACTCTGCAAACCCAGCTGCATTAGGTGTGTGAAGATACTGCGGACAGCAGCCCCTCAGGAATGGGGGCTTATTTTCTCTCTGTTTCTGTGGAGAAGGATCGATTTGGTCACTTGGAATGGCAAGATTTAAAGCTGCAGTAGAAGAGGATCACATTAACTTTTACTAGGCTTAAAAGACAATTTTGAGCCCCATGATCGCCAGGATAAACTCTGTTTCCTAGAATCATGTGTTTCAGCACTTAAATGTTTGGTTTTATAGATTCTGTGCCTTGAAAAAGTGTTCATGCCAAATGAACTTGTCCATTTTATGTAATTTTACATCCGCAAACATCAATGTAGGTTACTGTGGTTTAATATGATAGATTAACTCTAAGTAGTTCACAATTGCGAAATGAAAGTGAAAGTTGGAATAAAGGTGATTAATCAATTATTGAAATAATTGTCAACTAATTTTGTAATCGATTAATTGTTAAAAGGAGTATAGAGTCTCTAAAACATGTCTTTAGCTGACAGAGCAACCAACTTAAAACAGTTATTAAAACAAAATTGTATAAAAGATATGTATATATATATATATATATATAAATGTACATTGTGCATTTAAGATGAAAAAAAAATGTCTTACAACATGCTCTATCCAGAACTGTTTTAGTTTCACCCTGGTTTAATTCTGTTAAAAATCTTCTTTAAGGAACCTTTGCAGTCCAATTATTATTGTTAATTAATAATTGTAATTAACAATTAATTGTAAAAATTATATTGTTAGTTGCATCAAAAAGAACAGTAACCTATTAAAAAAATCAACGAATAAAAAGTGCTCTCCATTACACTGATAAAAGGTGGTAAATGCATCAATTTCAAAGAACATGTCAAACAGATCATAGATAAAAGGATAAGCCATGGTAGCTCTAGAAAAGCAGCAAAAATCCACAGATCAGGTGGGAGTTACTACTTGAAAATCTCACCTCTGTGAGAAGAAGATGAAAGCACTCAAAAACAAAAGGTGTCCTGTTTATAGCTGGAAACAAACCATGCAAAGGACACTACAAGCATGCAGAAGGAGGCATGTAGAGAACAAAAACAGTCTGACACATCCATCCAAACGTTCATTTAAAGGGTTGACTGCTCCCTTTTCACCTTTGCCATGCACTCCACACCAATTATTTTCAGAACACTTAATGAATGGGCACCATATTAAAAAAAAAATGTAAAAACAAACAAGAAACAAAAACAAAACATGTACTGTAGATGTTGCTCAGATGAAAAATATACCTTTTAAAATGCTGTTCCTACCACAAAACACGGCGATGTTGGTGTCAATTGCAATGTTGGGTATTAGTTTGTGCAGCAGGGTTAAGGAAACTAGACAGGCTTAATGAAATGTAGAATTGACAGAACTAAATACAGGGCAATCCCAGAAGAATACTTAGAAACAGATCTGTTACTGATAACAATGTTCATTTTCCAACAGGTCAACTCCATATATTCAGATATACAGCTAGATGTTAGTTCAGCTTTATTCATGAGCTAGAATGGCCCAGACAACGTCCAATCTTTAGTCTAAAGAAATACAACGCTTGCAGATACATATGCTGTAGCAGCATGGCATGCATCTGCAAAGCATGGAGTTAAATATAAATGTATCCCCCCTTTTTTTAGTATTATATTTGTACAATTTACAAAACCAATAATTTGTTCCTGTTTGCTTTTGTTAACATTTGGTCAATTTTTATAGTTGTAACATGACCAGATATGCAGGATAGGGAATGATGTGTTTAAAATGAAAAAGAATGTGTAGTGTGACCCATGCATAGGTTGTAAACAACCTCTTAGATATGCTGAGCATTAATACAATAAATTAGACATTGCACCTGTACTGGTCTAGTTCACCCTTGTTTGAGCTGTATTTTTGGTAAAGATGGTCAGACTGTTCGGTGAGGATAGGTTTTAGTTCCACTTCTCTATGGTAAATGTTTGCATATGAAAACCCCTCTGATTGAACGACAGGGTCATATTACCTGCCCTTAGAGTGTTATCTGACAGTGAATATTGATAGAACAAAATTAGAGAGCTAATGAGAAATGTAATGATGAAAAGCAGGTTATGAATCTATATATTGATGAGGCCTTTCAGGTTTATTTAGCAGATATTTTCCAAAAGATTTTATATTTAAATGTATTAAGTAAAAGGACAATATGAGTCATCGATAGTTTTGTCAGATCATTGTTTTTTGTTTTGGTTGTTTTTAATTTGCATCTAAAATGTTTCAGCCTTTTGGCATTATTTAAATAACACCAGTATATTTCAGCCATCTGAGTGTTTTAAGGCAGAATCAAACTTTCTTCTGTTGAACATTTATCATAAGTTGGTTTATTATATTATTTTCCACCTTACAAAATCAACATGAGTCCCAGTTTTTTAGTGCTTCTTGGGAGTTCTGTTAGCCCTGTAAGTTTAAAAAATGTCTGCTGTCACAGTTTATTCTATTGTTAAGATATATTGTTTGAACTTCTGCAACCTCTCCCTGATTAAAAAAATACATTGTGATGCAGCCTTGTAGGTCTCCTAACGTCATTGAAACAGGGTGGTATTATGCCATTATAATAAGAAATAGATGGAATTATATATACCCTTATATTGTTTTCATTAGTTCTTTACTTTGAAATTCTATACATGCAGGAAGATTTTTTTCAACTTTGCTTTCTCTCAAAACATAAGCTCAGAAAAAGGCTCATAAGGATGTAGTGTTTAGGGACTTACACTTACTTGGTGTCGATCAGCTGGTTTTCCTTAGATAGAAAACTGAACCAATCTGAATGTACGATCTGGTTGAACTGTATGTAATATATTTACTAAGAAAAATGGTGGCATGTTCAATACCCATTTTACCCGCTATATTTAAATATACTGTAAAATGTTCTAAACCAAAGAGAGCCTAAATAAACATCCTACAATAATATTTAATTTAATGTCCATTATAAAGTTACAGAGAAACCACATGTTTGTAGTGACCAACATGCTTTTGATATCATTTTGTTTGCATCATTGACCATTGCCAAACATTTAGAACAAGTTTCTCTCAAGACCTATAAATCCTAGTTGGTAAAGTGATAGGAGTAGGGATGCATGATATAATCGGCCCCCTATCGGTATCGGCCTGTATCGGCCTTAAAACTGAATATCGGACATCGGCCACCCCACCGATATTTAATCCGATATTTGATCAGCTTCTGAGTTTCTAAAGTCTAAAAAAAAAAAAAAAAAATACTACTTCTTCTTCTTTTCCTCAAAAACTTATTTTTTGCAGACTTAAAAACTTCTAAAGACGAGGGAAAAAAATATTGATACGTTTTTAAAAATCAATTTGGTATCAGCATATGAAAATATATTTGAGTATATTATTTTTTAAAGTGTCAGAAATGGATTATAAAACTGCTATTTTCAATGACTACTTATTTTTGTCCAGCTTTAACATCGGTATTGATATCGGTTATCGGCTACATGAGTTTTAAAATATCGGCATATCGGATATCGGCCAAAATCCCAATATCGTGCATACCTAGATAGGAGTATACCTATGCATTCAGAATGATCCTGAAGCTTTCTTCCTATTGAACATTTTTCTGTCAGCTGTAAGCGACATCCTAAAACAGTCAAACAAGTGCAAATCAGCAGCAAATTTGTTGGCTTGCTCAAATCACAAAGCATAGGCCAAGTCAGCAGTTGTCAACAGCTTTCTGAAATTTCCAAACTTCATGTAGCCTTCACATTAGTTAAAAACAGTCTGCAGAGCTTAATGGGATGGGTCTCTGTTGACAAGAAGCTACATCTTGGTCTTACATCAGCAAGTGCAATTCAAAAATAAGGATAAGGTGGTGTAAACCACACTGCTCCTGGACTCTAGAGCATCAAAGATGGGTTCTCTGCATATCTAATTATGCCTCTGCTGCAATCCAGTAAATGAGTCTGGGTTTAGCTATTAGCAAGAGAATAAAAGTTGGCTGACAATTTTTCAAGTGGAGCATTTTGTGCAAAGGAGATTATGCTGTTGGTTTATTTCTTTGTTTTTAGATTTAGACCTTTATATCCAGTAAAAATAATTTTGAATGCTGCAGAAATCAAAAACATGTTGATGTCATACGCCAAGGGTGAGGATGCCAACTCCTGTTCTAACATCAGTTCACACCAGTGCAAAGACCAGACATGGATGGGCAAGTTTGCTGTGGAGGATCTTGACTGACCTGCATATAGTCCTGACCTCAGGGAAGAGTGTGATTTTCAAAACATCATTCAACCTTAAAAATGCTGTCCTGAAAGAATGGTCAAATATTCCCATAAGCCACTCCTAAACCCCCTGGACTGCCGTTCTTGAAGGGTTGAAGCTGCTCTAGCTGCAACGGATGGGCAAACTAACACCATTAGTAAAGTTCATGCATTAAACAAAGGATGCGATAAGCTCAGTTATTTGAGTCACAGTAAGCATCTTAATGCTAATTTCAAAACAATATACTCTTAAAGGTAATGCGATATTATAGGTTATGTAGAGGTGTGCAAAGCATGTGTGCTAAAATCTTTTTTTCACTGGAAAACATCCATTTTCCCTACAATGATTAATGTTGGAAGCACGAAAGGGCAAGTTTTCTTTGCCAATGTCACATTAGAGAAGAAATGTTGTAATTTATTCATTCATTAATTTCTCATAACCTTTCATGTGTCATTGCATTTTATAGAAAGCAAAATTAAAGAGTTTAGTTAAAAAGGCACTGAATAATTTGCACATGACAGAATACCAAATGAGGTCTTTTCTTACTAAAGGTTAAAGCTAAGAACCCATTGCCTCATTTGTGCAGCAGTCAAATAGCAGGAAGGTTATTTTTTTTCTTTTGAATATTATTCCACCTGTGTTTCTCTCTTACAGACACTTGAGTCTGCCATCCAGAACAAGTCAGAAAAAAAGACTGAATAAATGGAAAGTCTGACTCTGCTGGAGGCAGTTATAGAGTGCAAACCCGATGTAGCTAACACTTTGATCAACTGATTGAAAGGGCTGTAAAGGGATCAACATTTAGGGTTTAGACACAGATTTCACATCACTGAAAAAGCAGAAGCTCTTTTATCTTTTTATCAGTAAGAGATTGCTAAATTATTAATGATTGTGTAAAAGGAAACTGCAGTGATTGATTAGTCTGAAATAATACACTTTGTTTGGAAAAAAGAAAGAGAACCCTGCTGAGGCCTGACAGGACGAGCCAGCCCTCTGTCTGTGACCGTGTCTGTGTTTGAAAGTGTAAGCCTGTCAGCGTCTGAAGCATGAGTTTCCATTTGTGCAGGAGGTCTCCTGAGAAGGCTCGGTTCGCAGTTCACACTGAGGCTTTCATCTGTCAATCACAGGCAAAGATTAGAGGATATCAGAGGTCGCTGTGTCAAACCTCTCATCCTGTCCTCATCCGCAGGGTTGCTCCAACTTCACGAGGATCATTTTTCTCATTTACTGCTGACTCAAGTTGGAGCTGTGCTCTAGATTTATAAGAGAGCAAATTAAATCAGACACAATCTTTTCTTCAGAACAGGGCCAATTTTTGCTCAGTCACACACGTGCTAAATTATAAATGCTGTATTATTATTTGTTTACTTCATGTTGGGCTGAGAGATGTGCATTATTCATCCCTCCCTGACAGCATAGGAGGACACAGGGTTGGGAAAACATTAGGGATGTTGTAGGGGATTTGAGGAGTCACGCACATGCAATAATGAATTTTCTCAGTTCTAAACAAGAAGATTGATCAAGGCTGTAAAAAAAAAAAGGATATACAACTAACACTGCTAGTCACCTGGTTGGTTACTTGTCTGAGTTTTAAATGCACCAAGCCTACAGAGCGTTTCGGGCTAATTTAGTTTGTGTTGTTTTCTTTTTCAGTCCTGAGAGATGATTTCCGGCAGGCTCCGAGTGATGTGGTGGTTGCTGCTGGAGAGCCGGCGGTGTTGGAGTGCATACCTCCACGGGGGCATCCTGAGCCCTCTGTTTTCTGGAAACGCAACAATGCCAGATTGAGCTCCAAAGATGAGCGCATCTTGGTCTGTATAAATGTCTAAATGCTTAATTAAACACTACTTTATTAATTAGACTTAGAAAGATTTATTTTGTCAGTGTAAACAAACAGAAATTTCGTTTTGAACATCTCTCTAGAGAATTTCAATTATTAAAGTTCAGCCTTGATAAGGTAAGCAGCAGTTGTTGTTGAGCTGCTACAACTGACTCCAGCTCCTGAAGCACTCGGTTCTCCTGGCTCAGGGAAGGAAGAGGACGATGATGACGATGCTGTGAGGGTGGTAGCCCCCTGGGTTAAAGAGGCTGATGTAGTTGAAGCAGCAGTGGTGCCATCGGCAGGTTTATTAGTGACAAACGATGCTGGACAAGGTGTGGAAGTCGGAGAGGGAAGGAAGGAGCTGGCTGGGGATATGGGGCTGTGTAGGGCTGTGCTTCCCCTCTAGATGCCGAAGAAATCCTGGGAACAGTCTCAGAGGAGCCTCCATTCACGCAGAGCTCTTTGGTTCCATCGGTACAGTACAGCATCAGCCCCAGGCCAACAGCACCGTCCGGTACTGCTGGACGCAGCCAAGACCCCATCAGAACGATGGCGCAGCAGTTACATATCTCCTTTTTTGAAGAGAGTTCGAGTCCAAATCATCCATTTTGTTTTCCAACGAGCGGACGTTAAAGAGCAGGGTTGATGGAGGTGGCGGTCTGTCGGGATCTCTCTTTAGCTTCGAAATTAGCCTCCCTCTGCACCCTCGCTTTCTCCGTCTTGCGCATCTCTTCCTCTGTCCATTATTTTCCACTGTTGTTTTGTTGACATCTATAGCACTCCGCAGTTTTTTAAACGGTCAAAAAATGTCAGTATTTAAAACATTCTGTGACCGTAGCTCCAGCAGGCGTTGGCGATCACAGATGTGGGTTTGATGTCTTTTTTGTTTCGTCTTAAGCAACATATTTTGTGAAATTGTCGAGAGGAGATGCTCTTGGCTGCTGCCTTGGAGCACCGCCATGGTAACACACCAATTATACCTGCACAGCTCAGGTGCACAAATATGCTGATATGGGAAGTATTAATTGTAAATTCCACAAATCTGGACTTTATGGATGAGTTCATTTGAGTTGGTTTGCCTTTGAGTTAATCAAATCTACTGCAGTAAAAGAAAATAATGAACCCCTTAAAACATGAATGAAAATGTGTCAAGAGGAAAGTAAGGAGATGGCAAATATATACTTTTCACATTTTATTAATGCATTTTAAAGGCCATGTATCCTTGCTGCAATGTAAAACTTTTTTCTTACTTTTGTTACCTCGAGAATCATATCTGCTCTGACATTCAAAGTCAAGGAGGAATGTGTTATACAAGAGGGAGAGATACTCATTTAGACAGACAATAGTTTCAAAAGACTATAATTCAGAGCAGACATGTTGTTATTCTCTGGACTGGAAAATGTCTGAATCCATGGTGTCCCTGTCGTCCTGCCTCTTCATGTGTGAAACCAGTAGATGGGTGTAAGATTGTTGAAAGTTGACTTTAGGAAAGTTAGGCAGAGGCTGTCTGAGGGCGGAGAAGCTGTTTCCATCTAAAAAACAATCCACTAAGAGCATACTATAAGGTCTGCTTTTTAAATGAGATGAACAAAGAAAGTATCTTAACATACTCAGTTTGCACTGCATCAAGCTGCATTTCTTATACATAAAATATTCTGATTTTATTCCAGGAAGCCTAACCAAATATTGATTTTTCTGCTATCAATTGTTGAAATAATATATCTAGGATATGTGAGAAGTTAAGGGAAAACTAAAATGGCCTTTCAGTCAATGCTGATATTATTTTTTCAGATGCGAGGGGGGAAGCTGATGATTTCCCCTACCAGGAAGAGTGATGCTGGCATGTATGTTTGTGTGGGCACCAACATGGTCGGAGAGAGGGACAGCGATCCTGCTGAGCTGGTTGTTTACGGTAAATCTCAATAAGTTCTCAAAGCTGTCACAAACAGTACAGGTGTCTTACATTTTATTGTTCTTCTTCTACCACATGGACATATTCAATTATCAACCAACCTTTAATATTAGATGGATACAAAAATAAATACAACATGGAATGTTAAATTAGATATGCAGAATGGCTTCCTTTAAAAGCTCAAAAGCTTGGAAGTACTCGCTCATTAGCTTTGAAATGAAAAAGCCTTTGGATGAAGGATGAAATATTTTCAAACATGAAACAAACTCCTGTTGTTTTGCTTTTAAACCTTTTTTTCTAGAATTACCAAGTTTACTATATTTTATGTTGTTTACAGAACGTCCTGTGTTGGTACGGAGGCCAGTAAACCAGGTGGTCATGGAGGAAGAGACGGTGGACTTCCTGTGTGAAGTCCACGGGGACCCCGCTCCCACTGTGCGATGGCGGCGAGATGAAGGGGAACTTCCTCGCGGGAGGTGAGACTTACAGAGATAAGGGGGGATGAGAAGGAATGGAAAGAGGCTGTGAAAAGTTTTGTCATTTATTTTTTCTTTTGTTGTAAATAAATACATAATTGTGCTTTTACATAATTCATGATGCAGAGGTGTTATCAATGTAAACTACTCTTTGATTGCTAGCTTTTATATAAGCATTGCTGTCTTTTTTATTTAATTGTTGAAGTATTTAAAAAACACTTAAAATATTGATTAATTTCTGTTCATGACTTTGTGAAATATAAAACTTGTATCTTTCTTTCTGCATGAGAGTGTTTACTGTTTTCATCTTAATTGTCTTTATCCCATTTTAACCATATGCACTCACTGCATGGCATAGGCTGCTGGGTGCTTAGGGTTAGGCATTGTTCATTGTCATAATCAACCCCAGCTTAATCAATTAAAGGACTGAAATAGTTTGATGTGGGGCATTAAAGGAAAGCCAGGGATCAAGGCATGTCACCCAAGGGAGACTCTCTGTCTGTTTAGTCCAAGCAGGCATGTTAAAAAGCATAATGAAAACAGGTGTTATAGTAATACATATAAAATCAGTAGTGATCATTGGGTGTTTCAGCCGCTTTCCAACTGAAAACCTAGGTTTTATAAATTCGGTTAACAATTGGTTTTGGCTCTTTTCCCATTTGACTGAAAAGCAGAGTCTGACGCCCTGCTGGAAAGCTGCGTGGCCACTGTCCCCCACCACTGCGTGTCTGCTGACAGCATCACGCTGGGTGGGCGTTGATGATGTCGACAGTGTGACGGAAATCAGGGAAGTAAATAATGGGGAGCAACATGGATGGGAGCCAGAGTGTAGTCAGTATTCTTTATTGCTTCGATCTTTTATCTGGCTGAATCTCTTAACAGTGCTGCGCCATGTTTATCAAATGTAAACAAAGTTGTTTTGGCTTGTTAGATCAGAAGCATCTAGCACGGTCTGTTGACGTGCGTATGTTGTGTTCAATGGTGTCACGTAACTAGAGGGTAAAAGCTCTGGTGTTCCCACAGCATGCTGATCAGAGCTGATGCGATTTTAACGTGGGTAGCTTGCTGAGTCATTTGGCCCTGGGTAGACACACGTCAGTTAGCTGACTGTGGTGAGTAGTGGCCTAGTAGTTAGGGCAATGTGTTTGGAATTCAGAGGTCCCAAAATCAAGCCCGACTCCCAAAGACCGCCACTCTAGGTCCTTGAGCAAGACCCTTAACCCCACACTGTTCCCTAGCACCACACAATGGCAGCCCACTGCTCCCCAAGGGGATGGGTGAAATGCAGAGGGTTTTATAAATAAATAATAAAAAAAAAAAAAAAAAAAAAATATATATATATATATATATATATATATATATATATATATATATATATATATATATATATATATATATATATATGAGATTTTCCAAGGCAAATAATGTATGCGATGTTAAAGAAAAAGGGTGTGAATCTAATTAAGTTTGAAGTCTGAAAAGAATGTCATGGTACATGAAGAATGTACCAGTGAAGATGGTGGGTCATTAGATGGGTAAATTGTTCTTAAGAACATGATAATGTAATTCTGGTGCAGAGATAGATTGATACATTATCTGTCCGCTATTATTGGTGGATAGATAGTCGGAATTAGACCTCAGCAATTAATTGATTTTTTCAATATAATCACAATTTAGAAAAGGCCCCCTTTTTTACTCACATTAATTACATTTAACAACAGTAAGAAAATACATTTCTAACTACTTACCTTTAAGTGGTGGTACTACATTTAATTTGGGTTTGCTACCACAAAGAAGGGAAGAGAAAGTTGCAGCTAGGATTTAGATCCATGCATGTTTTATCAGAAGTAAGATTTTTTTCATGCAATGGTACAGTCAAGTGCTGCGACAATGGACCCTTGAAAAGCAAGCTTGCAAGGTCATAGAAACACTGAAACCCTGGAGTGAAACATCGACATGCTTTTACTTACTGCAAAGAAAAATTGCAATCGCAGTATTTGGTGAAAATTTGCAATTTAGATTTTGGGTGAAATCTTTCAGGGCTAGTTGGTATAGTTTGATAATCATTCGTACATTAAGCAGCCATACCTTGAGACCCCCGGTTAGCTTTCCGTGATTAATTTTTTATTTGATTTTTTTATACATGTTCCCGTTATATGTGCATAACTGAGATTTGTGTAACATTTATCATTGTGTCATTTTTATCATGTGATTGTAAGAAGAAAAAGCAAAATCCACCCTGAGAATCATCCCAAAAATTGGCACCACATATCAATTGGACTGATGTCAAAATAATTGGCATCTGCATCGGCCTTAAGAAAGCTGTATCAATCAATCTCTACTCTGTTGCAAAGTTAGTAATTTAGCTGCACAGTCAGCCCCTGTAGGATAAATCAAGGAGGTCCCAGGAAAGAGTTGGGGTTGGGGGTAAGGGTTGGTATTTACTGAATGAGTCATGTGAGCTTGAACCACAGGCCCGGACTCTTATCTGTTTCTCCCAACAGATTGCTTTTTGTTCACTTTGTGCTGTTAGTATGTTTTGTGTCCACCTTGTTGGCCTTCCTTTATCTCACTTTCTTCCTCCACAGATTTGAAATACGCAACGGCAACAATCTCCGTTTGTTTCGCGTGAAAGAGCAAGATGAAGGGATGTACACCTGCACATCTGAAAACAGCGTGGGAAAGACAGAGGCTTCAGCCATGCTGCAGGTCCATGGTGAGAAATGCAACATGCATATTCAATAACAGCGCATGCAGACATGTACTTGGGTATGCATAAAGGGCTCTCAACTCGGGGGCTTGTGAGGTCACATGTCAACTGTATTAATATAAATCCTGCTCCCACTATTTTTGTCCTGATGATTGCTGTGTTTTTATTCTGTGAGTCCCTGTCCAGTGGTGTTGCCAGCAGCTTATGTTAAACCGTATGGATTACGCTGTTTGACAGATGTTTGATGGATGTGTGCTTTCACTCACTGCCAGAGAGCAGTCACAGTATTAATAAGACATGACTCTCCCTCTCTCTTCCTGTCTCCTTATCTCCCTCTGCTCTCTACCTAACTCTCTCTGCCCTTTTTTCACCCACTCGTCATGTGTCCTGGCTTGAATAGTCTGATATGACTTCCTCCACTAATGCCTTTATCATAGCAAATGAAATCCAACCCAAGCAGTTTTCTCTCCAGTCTTCTTTCCTGCTCTTTTTTTAAACACTTTTTCATCCCACTGCATGTTGATTTTTTGTTGCTCAGTGTTTTATCCATTTCATTAGATTTCCATTTCTTTCCATCATTTTTCAAACCCTATCATCATTCCACTTGGCTCATTCCCCAGGATCTAATTCTGATCTAAAAAATGCATTTATGTCTTTCAGCAATTTTAGAAAACAAGAAATATTTTCTACACTTTATTCCGAATAGTTTTTAAAAGCACCAATCAATGCCTAATGGTGTAAATAAGTCCCTCCATTAGGTGCTGACACATTGACAGCATGCCTCTTTCTGCAATTTAGCATAAGGAGCCTCAGACAGTCTAACTCCAGATTAAGGACTCCTTCTACACATATCTGGCATGTCCACGGCAGTGTGTCAGGATAATGTGACACTGTGCAAATCCTGCCTGCAGTTGCAGCTACAAGCACTGCAAAATGTAGCTGAAAGTGTTTTAAACAGAATCCAACCCATGTTTTAGGCTTAAATAGTGATGTGGCTTTACTTTGATGTGGTTTTTACTCTAATTTATAATAGATAAGCATGCGGACTTTAAGATATATGAAAATGGTTTCTTTTTAAAACTAAATTAAAGATTTTTGCTAACAAAAAGAATAAAATAGTGTATGAATTAATGCACAAAAAAGGTAATCTACTCTGCCTTGCAGAAGTAATTGTACCGCTCACACTTTTTCATATTTTTCAGCCTTTCTTCAACCGTTGTGTTTGATTAAACACTTCCCATCTTCCCATCAACTTTTATTAGCTTTCCTGTCCCTGGTGAAATAGGGGCGTTTTGCATGTGGGCCAAAATGTCAATCTGATGAATCCTCCAACACATGTTTGTAATGTCCCCTCTATGGCTTTTGGAAACTTTGAATTGAACTTCTTAGGGCTCCTGTTTAACAACAGGCTTGTTTCTCACTGCTACGCTTATATAACAGACATATATGTGAATTTCAAATCTGATAGTTGCCCCGTTGACAGATTCACTATCTTTAGCTGTGGATATCTGCAGCTTATCCAGAGTTAACACAAAGCTCTTGGCTCCTTCTTTGAACAATAATCTCTCCCTTTCAAGCCTGTCATTTCATAAAACACCTTTATCCCTGACCCGTCTGCTGTGTTTATCTTCATGGTTCTGTTTGTTTGAAGAATGTATGGTCTTCTGCCAATGTCTTAGGTGTCTTCACAACAGCTATATTAGACCCTTCTAACTAACTTTTGATCTGAAAATAAAGTTATGAAAAGTCTGATGTAGCTAGTGTATAGATATATACATGGAGTTCATGCAGATGTCATTAATTATTTCTCTAACTTCAGTGGAAGCAAAATATTCCAAGTTATACACACACACACTTGTATGTATATATATATATATATATATATATATATATATATATATATATATATATATATATATATATATATATATATATATATATATAGGGTTTTATTTCCATGACTATGAAAGCTGAAGATTCACACCGAAGGCATTAAAACTACAAATTCACACATGCAGAAATATATACTTACCAAAAAATTGTGCAACAACCGAAAATATATGTTACATTTTAGGTTGTTCAAAGTAGCCACCTTTTGCTCTGATTACTGCTTCGCACACTCTTGGCATTCTCTTGATGAGCTTCAAGAGGTAGTCACTTGAAATGGTCTTATAACAGTCTTGAAGGAGTTCCCAGAGATGCTTATTACTTGTTGGCCCTTTTTTCTTCACTCTGCTGTCCAGCTAGTCCTAAAACATCTCAATTGGTTTCAGATCCGGTGTTTGTGGAGGCCAGGTCATCTGGCGCAGCATCCTATCACTCTCTTTCTTGGTCAAATAGCCCTTACACAGCTTGGAGTTGTGTTTGCTCATTGTCCTGTTGAAAAATAAATGATGGTGGTCCAACTAAAACGCAAACCAGATGGAATAGCATGCCGCTGCAAGAGACTGTAGTAGCCATGCTTGTTCAGTATTTCTTCAATTTTGAATAAACCCCCAACAGTGTCACCGGCAAAGCAACCCCACTCCTCTCCCATGCGTTCACCTTTCTGCGTCGCACAAAGACACGATGGTTGGAACCAAAGATCTCATATTTGGACTCATCAGACCAAAGCACAGATTTCCACTGGTCTAATTTTCATTCTTTGCGTTCTTCAGCCCAACGATTCTCTTTTGCTTGTTGCCTGTCCCCAGCAGTGATTTCCTAGCAGGAGCCCTGATTCACACAATCTCCTCTTAACCGTTGTTCTATATATTCATGTTATTTGGAATCTTTTGCTTCCACTACTGTTAGACAAAACATTAATGACATCTTCATGAACTCAGAGCAGCAGCTGAAAAAAGGAAATTTAATCAGCCTAGTCTCTCAAAACTACACAAGTGACATCTTGTTTACTAAGATGATGAAAAAGATGTAAATGAGAAGAACTCAGTTAAGTAAGTAAAGAAGATAAATTAATATATGCCTATAAGGAATCTGAAATGTTCTTAAAATGTTTAAACATTGAATAAAGTTGGCCAATTTCAGCAAAAATATGAAACATAAAAAAAAACTAATAAATATTTTGCTTGCACTGGATTTAAAGCACTGGGTTTTTATTCTTTCTCAAATGACTGATCTAAAAAAGCCTTTGACGCCCCAGAAACCCTTTGATTAACTCTTTTGTATCACAGTTTGAGGGTCTCCATGTACATTCTTACTTTGTGTTTGATGATGGGGAACTGACCTTATAACAATGTAGCCACTGGCTAATGTAACATTGACATGACAGTAAGCAAAATTGTTCCAAAGAATAAATAAAAAAATTAACTTTAGAAAGTATGAAGTTCCTTCTGGAGACAGGTCAGCTAAAACGATGAAAGCCAGTTTTGTATAATTTTGCGGTGCATCGTTTTCTTAACACCTGGAATGCTAAAGCGATAGCACTGTTGGATTAGTTCTACACGTTATCAATCTAGGCTTGCTCTCATGGAATCTGTTTGGGTAAAGGAAGGACATTCAGCAGAACTTTCCGAGCTGATAGGAATAATTGACATACTGCCCGCCTACCTACGTTTGGTTTTAGCCAATTAGAAGGTGGAAAAAATGCAACATTGCTGCTTTTCTTTTAAAGATGAATCTGTAGAATCTGTAGAACTTTATCAAAGCAGTACTGCCATAATTATTTTAGTTAGTTTAATTAGTTTCTGCTGTGGGCTTATAACCTTTCGTTATAGCTGTGTGTCCTTCCCTATACTATAATACTGCAACATGATTAGTCAATACTCCTTCTCTCAAATGATTGAGACGACAGCAGGACAAGATGGATTCTCATGTGTTTGTAAACATAAATACTGGGAGAAATCAGCCTTTAAAGTGAGGACATTTTTATTGTAAAGACAAATAAAATGTGCTTTTTATGTTAGAGCCACACGCACTTTTTAACAATAGAATTCAGATTTCTGGTTTATGACTCCTTTATAACAACCTATGAGCAGCGTTATGCACCAACATCCTCATTTTAATATATGTGTGACCTAAGTTAACTTTTATTAAGAACTTATATAAGCAGTGCTCTCTTTGGTGCAGGGGTGAAGCAATGCCAGGACGGTCCGGTACTGTGTAACTCTAAAAGATTTAGAGGCAGGACGCAATACCCGCTGGCTGCTCATTAGTACCACTAACTTCAGTGTACAGTTACCAATCAGAGCGTGCAGTGAGGCTGGTCTGCAGAGTTTAAATCTCAATCACAGTTGCTAAATATATGTCTGATGCTCGCTTAACTCTGACAAACTGATCTCTGCCGGCTGTGCTCATGCACAAATCCTTCTTTACACGTATTTAGCTCTGTCTCTGCGTTTCCCTCAGTGGTATGCTCAGCAGCTTTCCACATTCATCTATGGGCTCTGCTGCCTCGGCCCTCAGAACCTAGTGAACTATATCTGGCTAAACTGTGTGGGACAAAAAAATTAATAAATATGAAAATAAATATATACACATATAAATCTATAAATACATGAAATACATGAATAAAAAACTAAATATGTGTTGGTCATTAAAAGACTAAGTGCTTTGTTGTTTTTTTATCTTATTTTTCTCTATATATGTAGGTTTTTGTGTATTTTCTCCTGTTTGTGTATTTATTTATACATTAATTTATTTCTACATTCATTTAGTTGTACTCATTTTTATTTCTTCCATGCATTTATTTCTGTATTTCTAAATTTCCACATTTATTTATAAACGCATTTCTGCGGTATGTTAATGAAGTGGTTGGTTCTAACATCTTCTTCAGCATGATTGGTTAATAAAAGTATACCTTAGACAGGTCTCCCTCCTCCGCATTGTGGGCGCATCATTAACATTCACATTTTACAGCAAAGCAGTTCATGGTTTTTATAAAATTAAGCAAGAAACTGGTTATGCAGAAACATAATCTGCAATAGTAGCTGCATTGTCTTGTGCACCATGAAAACGGGACATTGAGCTAGATTTGGCGTCAACTTGTAACACTGACTCGCATATAGAATGCATATGAGCATCTTCATCATCATTCTGAATGGGCCTCCGCTGCTCTGTTCTCCTGGATGAAATTTTAGTACCCGGCTTCATGCCAAGGTAGTTATCCTTGCCAGAATTGTCCCTGATCATTTTTTATCCCCTTGTAACTTTCACATGAAAACAGCTAACAGCATTTCTGGAACAGTTCCTTATTATTAGAAGGGGTTCTGATCCAAATATCAAGAATGTTGGATGTGGCTGGTCTATTTTATCTTTTATTTTTACAGAAATCTTTAACAAAGTGTTCTTTAGGTGTCTCACAACCTGAGCACAGATAAGAAAATGCTACTCCTGGTCATTATCTTTGTCATAACAGTAATAAAGGCTTTTCCATAAATACTGAAGTGTGTAAATAAATGGTGATAGGGTAAAATTGTTTTAAAATTGTAGAATTTAAAGAATTATTCTGAAGATAAAGAATGTTTATGCATTTTTATTAGGAATTGATCATACTCATATATTAATTAGCCCTGAATATTTTCTTATATTTATCAAAAAGCTAAATTAGATTTTGTGCTAAAGACTCAAAATTTAAAACTCAAGTGTAATTTAGCTGCAATATATTGGTTAAATTTGTCTATATCTGAAATTATTTGATCTTTTAAAATCCAATAAAAAGAAACAATATGGGCCAGTTAATATTTTATCCTGTTAAAACCCACCGGGTCGCCAGCGACCCATTTTATGCATTTTCAGAATGTTTTGCGCATTACCATTTTACGGTTTAGAATGCATGAAAATTACAAACAGTAAAAGTTTTTACCAATATAGGCTTGTTTGACACTGTTAGAAACCTTAGATTCTCCACAATTCAACCACCAAGTTCATTTTATGGACACAGTGAGCACCAAAGCACAGTTAACACAGATATAGCAGCATGTCAAAATATAAATATGAGAAAAAGCTAGGACCATAAGGGTCCACAGATTAAAAGTAATCCAGCATATATATATATATATATATATATATATATATATATATATATATATATATATATATATATATTATATATATATATATATATATATATATATATATAATAAAAATATTCCATGAAGAGAAAATCGTCGCATAGCTGGTCATAGCTAATGCTTAGAATCTTGCTAATAATACTTACTTCATCAAACATTTGCCTGCAAAGTTTGTTTTGTTTTTCGTTTTTTTATTTTACATCGTCCTCCTACCTACAAGACAAAAATGTCTTCATCTTTGTATGACTCAATTTGATGGGGGACAGCCGATGAAGTCTCATAAGCTCCTTGCTCCTTGCCTGTCAGCCAATGACGCACTGACTAGAGATATTAACTAAATGAAACATTTATATTTCTGTATCTATATACCAGTCAATCGTCAGATGAAAATGAAAAAAAGTTTGATATAATGATATAATGATACTTGCTTTATAACTGTTTTGTTGCCATCAAAATGCTTCAATGTTATTCTATGGATCAAATGGCACAATTTTGCATATTTGGAGAGGTTTGGAGAGGCTGGTGACACCAAAAGTTAAAAGCCCCACAGCTCTGGAACTGTTATACCTGGAGGTCTAAAACTTCAGTTCTGTAGTTGTGGTTTACATGATGTAGAACAAATGTAATAGAATGAGACATGCCTATTCTTAAGCATGTCTTTATTACTGCTGTTCAAAGAAGACCTATTATTTTCAAGAAGAAAAAAAAAACTATTTTGAGTCATGTTTGAAATTATTAAGTTTAGGCTGTGTTTTAGTCACCCTATTTTCATTTATATTTTCAGAAACTACAAGGTGTTAGCTTTCAAATGATGTATCACACATGTAATTTGGGCTTACAGTTCCTCAGTAATTTGCTTTTCCATTTGAGTACACTAAATAGGCGAAGATGACTCAAAATCAGTTGGGTTTCAATTATATAAAACTGACAAAAATTTAGAATTATGTTCATCCCTGATGAACTTTGGATATTGTCACAGAAATTCACTCTGAACCAGGCAAAATGTAATCTGTTTTTTGAGAGAAAAAAATAACAAAATATCAAAAAGATGTAAATAACATAAATGGGGCCAAGTTACAAACATAATTAGAGAAATCATTATTGGTTTGTTTTTTTTATTATCTTTTACTTGCCCACACTGACTTTATCTGACAGTAACTTGTTTTCAGGAACTTTCATTTAAAAAAATATCCCAATAGAATTAAAAGAGTTTCATTCACCTTCCTGCCCTAATATTTTTAGATGATTTATTTCAGACGCAGATGAGATGTCACTCAACGTCTGTGTAAGAGACACAGATCACTTGCTGTGAAACTGGTTTTATTATTATCACAGATACAAAGACAGTTTGCTTTGTTAGGAAGTCATTGCTTCTAGGATTTATAAAACATCAATATTTCTGACTATTCCCTATAGAATGCTTATATTAACCCAGAGATCTTTATACCATGTTGCATGTTCCGTCAGGGACGGATGTGATCAAACAGAGCATTTTGTTCCAACACAGTACATTCAGCCTTCCTTTCTATCTGCAGGCTGTTGCCACCTCTAACCTATAATAATAGCAGTAAAGTCTAGACAAGTCTATCTGCTTACTTGCAGATCTGGGCTTCCTCTGAAGGTTTATTAACTAGTGATACTGAGAATAACTAATTCTGGGACCTTCACTTCAGTCAGCATAGTCTGATAGGGATCTGTTCAGGTGGTTTGACCCAAATTGAAGTCTTTCAGTCAAAAGCCTTTTTCTCTGTGCATCCCTTAAACTTTTTTTTTCCTATAGAGATGACAAATCTGTAAAAGAAAGAAAAACTATGACTCTTGTTTCAATCTTTGTGAATTTAGAACTATTTTTGATTAGGTTGAATTTATGTAGCACTATACGTGAGTAAAATAGGAAACATTTTATACATCACATTTATTCACCGACACTAAAGCCTCTCAAGTAAATAAACAAAAATATAATCCTGTTATTTTGAGCTTGTTGATGCAAGTGACTCAGTTTCCATGGCGGTAGTCCCAGTGTTTTGAATTATTTGGGTATGTTTCAAATGTGGATTTTTTACTTTTAGTTTGGAGGGATTCTTTACGGCCAATAGTGCTTAAGAAAGTCCAGAGAAACTAATGTTAGTCGATGCATTTATCCTCTGGCATTGCAGATGTGCAACTCTGTTGAGAAACTGTAGAGCAGATGGAAAAGCTCCACATTCAGTGGGAATTGTGAGCCAATAATTTCAGCTGGATGTAGAAAGCAGTGGTCAGTGTAAATCCTTGGAGGATACAACGACGTGGATAATTCAGTTCAATTGATCTGATCTAGCTGGAAAACAGCAGTTCTTTAAGACCTTTCCTAATATAACTTGGTAATGAATGTCACCAGGATGGCAGTGGTTTGTGCGGTGATGTGTGTGATCTGTTTTCTCTTTCTGTTATGTTTATGTTTCTCCTCAGTTGAGCTTAAGGTGGTTTCTCTCATTAATAATCAGAGAGGCATGAGAGAGGGGAGTTAGATCAAAAAGGCTCAGAGGGGTAAAGAGATTCTTCCATCCAGTTAAGAGCTAATGAGGGTTTTATCGATTAACATCAGAGTAAACAGCTTCGATGGGGGTGGGACATTTACTGCCATTTTTAATCTTTACCTTTATGGGGCTTTTCTTGATGTGCGGGTGAGATTAAATTCAGCTTTTAGAAGCAACACTGAGTAAAACCTAAAATCATATCCAGTCTCAATAATGACAGTGACTGAGGAAACGGTTACTGGGGGAGGACGTTCCAGTAGTGAATGTGTGAAAAAATTTTTTTACAGATGAGCTCTCAGGATATTTAAGAGTAGCAGGAACAAAGGAGGAGAAGCTCTATTTGTTTTCAGCGGATGACAAAGATCCTTTCCGATGTGCGAGGCTGAGTTGGTCAAAGAAGCAAGTTTCAGTATCTGGAATCCAGTCTTTTTCTTTTATGATCCCTATCTCAAGGCAGTGGGTAAAATTAGATAGGCTGACTGCTCTACCTTTTGGTTCAGTGTTTTGTTTACTTCCACAGACAGGAGAAAAACCAAGCCCCAATCCATCCATCCATCTTGCAAAACATCACTCTTGAAAAAACATATCAATATAATTGGACTTCTCTGCTTCAGGCATAGATTCCTCTCTGACCTAAAGGGACCAGTCTGCCTTTTTATGGCAACTGTATCAATAGAAAAACATATTTTTTTAGAAAGCAAAACCCCTACATTTTGTTAATGCTAGAGACTAGAAATGAATCAGAAGTACAAGTCTTAATAAGTATTACCTCATTGCTTTCCTTCCAGTGCCTCCTCAGATTACTGCAAAGCCCAGAGACCAGATTGCTGCCCAAGGGAGGAGTGTAACCTTCCAGTGTGGCACCACAGGAAACCCTCCACCTGCCATCTTCTGGCAGAAAGAGGGCAGCCAGGTAAGACACACAAAAAAGAAATATTTGTGAATGTCAATTTTTGCTTTTATTCTTGTTGGTGTTAGTTCTACATTTTTACAAGCTCTCTATTGTTTGTCATATCAAAAGAACAGTTTCACACCTCCCTTTTTCCTTCATCGCAACACTTTTTTTTAAAGTTGTCTACACCCCTCAAAACACATTCTCAGGACACAAATGCTTCACACATTTTTACACTTATCTATGGATGTAAATAGTCTACAGCCCCCACCCTTCTTCAAATGCCAAGTTTTACCAAGTAAAAAAACAAGACAAGGCAAGACAAATCTCTTCTTTTCTCATCATTACTGTGACTTAAACTTTTTACTTAATTAAAACAAGCAACAATTTTCAGGTAAAAAATATATTAATATGTAGTTAGTTAATTCTGAAACTGTTATAATTAAATAGGAGTTAGAAATATCTGCCATCATTTACAATACTTCTGATTAACGCTGACTATAGTGTATTGCAGGGGTCACCAACGTGATGCCCGCGGGCAACAAGGGGCCCTCAAGGACCACATGGGGTGCCCTCAGCATCTTATGAAAACAGAACAACTTACTAGTGGACTAAGTTTGAATGTTATTTTTTGCTGCTGCTGTTATGTTTTATCATTTATAGAGCGTTTCATCATATCAATAATTTAAAACATATAAGCATTTACAGGGATTTCAAAATGACAATATCTAGAGGCAAATTAGCAATGTAAAGAAACAATAGAAATAATTTTATTATCTATGAAGTGAACGCTGACTCCTCCAGTTCATAGGTTAATATTAGTAGCCCATCCTGTGACTCAGTACCCATGAAGTAGCCCCTGTTCATTAAAAGGTTGGTGACCCCTGGTGTATTGGTTTCAGGAAACTTTTGTGTCCTGGGCCACATTATTAAAAGCCTGTGAAGAGCTGCGGCTGCTTTAGAGGGATATACCTGTCAAAATAAAAGTACAAAAAGATGTCCAAGGCATTAGATATACCATGAGCATACAAAACCTAAACAAGTCATACTGTCAGTGGCAGCTTTATTAAACGGATGTACCAGTTTAATTATTAGTCAGCTTTATATATACAGTATATATTTTTTTTTGAACAACGTTTTTATTATTTTAAAGAGAAACAGGTACATTGATCCGATAAAGGTAAAAGGGGCGTATTGCAACCTGATACAACAGAAAGGAACACATAAAAACAAAACACAAACAACAACCCCCAAAGTCACTACGACTGTGACATCAGTTCCTGTCACCTTTGGGCGCAGCACTCGTGCACCCTGAGTTGTCCTATACTTCTGTATTGCAAAGCAGCTACTGCACATGTACAACTTTTAACGAGAGTCTATGGCCAAAGATATTTGCACCCTAGGGCGGAAATACGTCACCAATCCGACAGCTAATTAAACAGCTTTACTCATCATTAAAGATCAAATATTAATCTTGCACATTAAAAAAAATATTAATCTATTTAAAAATATAAAAAATTTTCATGTTTTAATCAAGGTCATTGGGTGGGTGGGGCAGCGGCCTAAAGCCCTCGATTTGATCAGCCACCACTGCTGTCAACTCTAAACATACTGTGTGGACTAAAGGGCAGATTATACTTCTGCAACCGCACACATCAAATGTTGCCTGGGTCCGTTCACGAACCAGTTTTGCTGGCATGCTTCTGCACCGTTGGTCCGAAATTTTTAGGGACACACAGCAGTTTCAGGCCAAAGTGCAAGGGGGAGCCTATTTGAGAGCTTGAGAGAACTTCTGTGCTGCCTCACATATTTATATCTCAGTCTCTTCCACCTTTGTAAACACTCCTTTGGATCCCGCTCAAGGATCTGGCTGATCTCCCTCCAGGAGTTCTCAAAGACCTTGGCAACTTTATATATAGTTTGTCTGAAGCATCGTACAAGTGGTTGTACTTCTGAACCTTCTCGATTAACCTTTCATCGTAGTTGTCCATTGCAGTTGTTCCTCGGTTTTTAAAAATGGCACACCCCGGCACCGAATCAAGAAGGACGACCACACAGACAGCTGGAAAGGCATACCAAGGACCAATCACAGCTGCCTTTTGTCTGCGCACTTCGGCTTGACGTCTGCACGGGTTTGCGACCATCCAACGCGTAGTCAGGATTTTTTTGAGGTGCGCGACCACAGTTGCCGAACCTCTGCACGGGGTGTGTGTGTTGAGGGGGGGAGGTCGGCGGGTGTGGCGCGTGGTCTCGCACAGACACAGATTTGACGATTGCAAAGGCTATGTGTCAGAAGCATAAATTGGCTTTAAGGGGTAGTGTGGCATACCCAAAGTGAGTGGCAGCATCATGCTTAGAACCTTTTTTTCCTCTGCTAGAAGTGGAGCTTTAATAAGGTGGTGGAAATCACTGACAATTCCAAATACCAGGCACAAACCTTAGGCTTCTGCAGTAAAGCCAAAGATTAAGAGGAGCTTCATCCTCTCAGCCTCACAACAACCCCCTGTGGGCAGAAATATGCCCTGTATGCAGCTAGAGAAATAAAGTAGGTGAATGAAGAAGGGTTTAGCAGGTGCCAAAATTGCTCCTTCAAGCCAAACTCTGCTCTCCTTTTACATTTTCCCAACTATAAGCTCAATTAGCTACTTGGACTGACTGCAGTAGGAGACATTACAGGTGCTGGTCATAAAATTAGAATATCATGAAAAAGTAGATTGATTTCAGTAATTCCATTTAAAAAGTGAAACTTGTATATTATATTCATACATTACATACAAACTCATATATTTCAGATGTTTATTTTGTTTAATTTTGATGATTACAAATGACAACAAATGAAAATCTCAAATTCATCATATCAGAAAATTAGAATATTGTGAAAAGGTTCAAAATTGATGGCCCCTGGTGCCACACTCTAATCAGCTAATTAACTCAAACCACCTGCAAAAGCCTTTAAATGGTCTTTCAGTCTAGTTCTATAGGCTACACAATCATGGGGAAGACTGCTGACTTGACAGTTGTCCAAAAGACGACCATCGACACCTTGCACAAGGAGGGCAAGACACAAAAGGTCATCGCTAAAGAGGCTGGCTGTTCACAGAGCTCAGTGTCCAAGCACATTAATAGAGAGGCGAAGGGAAGGAAAAGATGTGGTCGAAAAAAGTGTACAAGCAAGAGAGATAACCGCACCCTGGAGAGGATTGTGAAACAAAACCCCTTCAAAAATGTGGGGGAGATTCACAAAGAGTGGACTGCAGCTGGAGTGAGTGCTTCAAGAACCACCACACACAGACGTATGAAAGACATGGGTTTCTGCTGTCGCATTCCTTGTGTCAAGCCACTCTTGAACCACAGACAGCGTCAGAAGCGTCTTGCCTGGGCTAAAGAGAAACAGGACTGGACTGCTGGTGAGTGGTCCAAAGTCATGTTCTCTGATGAAAGTAAATTTTGCATTTCCTTTGGAAATCAAGGTCCCAGAGTCTGGAGGAAAAGAAGAGAGGCACTTCATCCACGTTGCTTGAAGTCCAGTGTAAAGTTTCCACAGTCAGTGATGGTTTGGGGTGCCATGTCATCTGCTGGTGTTGGTCCATTGTGTTTTCTGAGGTCCAGGGTCAACGCAGCCACATACCAGGAAGTTTTAGAGCACTTCATGCTTCCTGCAGCTGACCAACTTTTTGGAGATGCAGATTTCATTTTCCAACAGGACTTGGCACCTGCACACAGTGCCAAAGCTACCAGTACCTGGTTGAAGGACCATGGTATCCCTGTTCTTAATTGGCCAGCAAACTCTCCTGACCTTAACCCCATAGAAAATCTATGGGGTATTGTGAAGAAGAAGATGCAATACACCAGACCCAACAATTCAGAAGAGCTAAAAGCCACTATTAGAGCAACCTGGGCTATCATAACACCTGAGCAGTGCCACAGACTGATCGACTCCATGCCACGCCGCATTGCTGCAGTAATACAGGCCAAAGGAGGCCCAACTAAATACTGAGTGCTGTACATGCTCATACTTTTCATGTTCATACTTTTCAGTTGGCCAACATTTCTATAAATCCTTTGTTTTTATTGGTCTTCAGTAATATTCTAATTTTCTGATATGATGAATTTGAGATTTTCATTTGTTGTCATTTGTAATCATCAAAATTAAACAAAATAAACATCTGAAATATATGAGTTTGTATGTAATGTATGAATATAATATACAAGTTTCACTTTTTAAATGGAATTACTGAAATCAATCTACTTTTTCATGATATTCTAATTTTATGACCAGCACCTGTAGATTTTTTTTTGTCACCACACATTTATAAATACACATGCCTGCTAATGCTTTTGGCAATGCTTGGTTGTTGCTTTTTTCACTCTATTTGGAGGATTATCTGTAACCTTATAACTTCAGTCCATCTACTGAGATCTAAGCCTCTTAGGGGAATGAAACGGTTGGCTGAATGGACTGTTGCATCCCTTCCCCCTCATTCACATTCATGCTGGTTACAGAAAAAACAGGACGGAAAACATCTGGTACAGAGAATCATCAACAAACACACCTTGCATGCTGGTTATGTGTTAATTTAGATTTGATTTGATTGAATTAATTAGGTTTCACGTGGAAACTTGTGTAGATACATGAAGTAAAATGAAAAACAGAAAGGGAAAGCTAATTGGGAGTTTCAAGCTTTATCTTGAATCTGTGAACTATTAGGAGATGGCCAAAGGGGAAAACTGTATTAATGATAAATAACACCCGTCCCTGATTAAGCCCATTCTTACAATTTACTACATCAGAAAAAAAAAAACAGAACAAAGTAAAACAGATTTAATCTGTTAGATGTTAAAGATTTAAAAGTTAGAAAAGTTCTTATTTTCTCCATGTTGAGGAACTATTATTATTTAAGAGACGCTTTTAAAAAACTTTAATCAGTGTAAAAAATTCACTTCAAGTGTGACTAGTGCATAAACTGCAGCTTTCATACTGGGCTTTATCGTAGAAATCCAGACGTTCTGTGATGTCTTTAGAGGATTTTTAGACAAAATGTTAAATGGAGACCAAGAAAAACAGCCAACAGAACACTGATAAAATTGTGGAGAAGTATAAAGCTTGGATTAGTTAAAAAAAAAACAATATTTGTAGCTTTGAACATCAGAGCAAGCATTGTTCACTCAATACGTTGAAAATGATGAGAATGGTACACCTGCAAAACTTGTCAAAATGTGACTGTCTGCCTAATCACACAGCTCAGGGAGTTGGAGCATTATTCTGCTAATCAACCAAGAGGCCCATGATAACTACAGTAGTGATATACAATTCAGTAGGCAGAATGTTTTTATTTGCTGGAAATCTTGTCCACATGGAAGAAAAAGCAGGAAAGGGTGTTTAGGAGAAGGACAACATTGGGAAAAGGTGCTCTGGTCACATAGGTTTTCAACTGAGCTGTTTGTTTTAAGGTTAATAAAAACATTATGTAACAGAAGACTGAGAAGGCAAACAACCTTGACATGTTGTGGTGGCAGCATTATGCTGTGGGAATGATCTCTGTAAACAGAACTGGGAGCCACATGAGTCAAGACAAAGACAGGGCAATCCTGGAAGAAAATTGGATTAGCTGTCGTGCTGAAGACAGAGCTTTAAAGTTAATGTTAAAAATGTTATCATTGACTCATACAGCAAAGATGAAAGGACACGAATGTCTGTTTGCATATTTCACACTGGTCGGATTTAAATGATGCTGCTTAAAGGCTTTAAATACTATTTCAAATAGAAGTGTTTTCTTCATTAGGAGGATTCAGCAGACAAAAATTGTTTTAGAAACAGAAAAAAAGCATCAACAAGCTATTTTTTCTGTCATTTAAAATGTCTACTTATCAGAATCTATAACCATATGACTTCTCATACTCAGCTTGTGTATTGATGTGTTTAGATGCTGCTGTTTCCTGGTCAGCCACCATCACAATCTGGTCGGTACTCGGTTTCCATGAGCGGAGAGCTGATCATCACTGACATCCACCCTGAAGACTCAGGCTTTTACGTCTGCCAGGCGATCAGTGTGGCAGGAAGTGTGCTGACGAAGGCTCTGCTGGAGGTGGAAGGAGGTAAAACTTTCATCTAAAGGTTCATGTTTTGAGTGTGGCAGAGGTTCCTTCTTCACAATCAGCTAATGAGGTAAACATATTAATTACTTAGTGGGTGCACAACAATTGGCCTCATGGAGGGAGAACACAGTTGGAGGCCCCACACTGGATGAGCAATGAATTCTTAAGTTAATGTTCTTTTTCAGGCAGCTTGTAAACAGCAGATTTATACCTTCTTTGTGCCTTTTGATGTAGCTCATTAAACTCTACCTGCTTAGCATCTGAAGTATTCTCTCTCAGTATGTTTTACAGCCGGCAACTTTCTTATTACATTTTCTGAGTCTTTTAAATATGTTTTACTTTAAAGAATAGCAATAGCACCACTAAACTACAGTGCTGTGATGAACGATTTGCTCCCTGACCAATTTGTTCTGTTTTTTTGCATTTTGTCACAACTAAACCAATTTGGCCATGTGTGAAAACATATCCTTACCCTTGTACAGTCGTAAAATAGTCCTGACTAACTACATTTTCTGGTTCAATTATACAACCCACCGCTAATTACTCTCAGATTTGTCATACCAACAAATTGCTTAAACAGCAGATTTCTCACAGCATGAAATAGACAAAAAAAACATTAAAAAAGTAACGAATCACATCCTGTTTTAAAGTCTTAAATTAAAGTTGAGAAATTAGGTAACTGACATTTTTGGGTGTGGAATGGGAGCAAAGGCATTTTAATGTTTTAGGATACCAGAGAGCCAATTATCCACAAATGGTGAACACATAGAACCTCATTAGGAATGGTCAGCCTAGCAATACTACACAAACACAGCATTTGCATCTCAATAAGAAAGTAAAAAAAGAACAAAGAATAAAACCTTCCTTTACCTCAATGGACAGGCTTCATGTAAGAAAATGCAACAAAATCAGTGTAAGAAAGAGACGGGGTAAAATATGCATGCAGTGTTAAGCTGCAAAGTTAAAGCTAGTTCTCACTACAAAGAACAAACACTATTAAACATTTAATTAAAAGTAACGCAACTTTGGGAAGAAACAAAACATTTAAAAATATGTCTATTATGTGGACTGATGAGAAAAAAGTGTTCATTTTCTAAAAAGTAGTCTAAGACTTGTGGAAAAAATTACTAAACAAGTGGTGATAGTGCAATCCTGTAGGGTTTCTTTTTAGTTCTAACCTGGATGCCGTACAATCATTTATGGAACCATGAATTCTGCTCTGAAGCTGAAAATAATTTGTGACATGCAGCTCCATTTAACCTGGGTTATGTAACAGGACAATGATCCAATTCGCACCAGAAAGTCTCCCTCTAAAAAGCAAAAGAA
The DNA here is from genome assembly GCF_016077235.1 of Cyprinodon tularosa. Taxonomy (NCBI): domain Eukaryota; kingdom Metazoa; phylum Chordata; class Actinopteri; order Cyprinodontiformes; family Cyprinodontidae; genus Cyprinodon; species Cyprinodon tularosa. The sequence goes on along the minus strand of NW_024039241.1, from coordinate 554,714 downwards.
ACATTTTTTTACTTACTTGGTCAATTTAAAGCTAATTAAAATGATGCGACTAGAAGTTAAGCATGCTGACCATGCTTCAAACGATTCATTGTGGATTAAAAGAACATCCAAAAGAAGAAGAGTGGAGCAACATTCCTCCAAAGCAATGTAAAAGAGTGATTAACAGTTTGCTAAATGTTGCTTTTCTCCCAGGGTGGCATAACTAGATTTTTGTTTTGGGGAAAAGTAAATTTTTCACATGAAACTAATGTAAAAGTCAATCCAACTGTATATGAGCCATCCTGATTGTACATATGACACCTCAAATCTGTGTTACTCCCTTGTATTTTTTTTTATTTTTTTTATTTTTATTTTGTTTTTCATTGTGTGTGATACATGTACACTTGCACCTTAATCCTTATTTATCTTGATATACTGTACATACCTTGACATACTGTATATATATATTGTTTATTCTTAATGCACCTTTTTCCTCCTTGTTTGCACCTTCTTTAATTACTATGCCAATATGTGACCAGTAAATTTCTCCGCTGTGAGATCAATAAAGCTCATCTAATCTAATCTTTGGTTTGTAAAACCTCTTACAGTCTTAAAAGTTAAACAATTAAAAGGAATGTTTCGAATTTGATGTCACAATAAGTCTAACAATCGGCATCATATAACTGTATACAAAAAAGCAAAAACAGAAAAAATATCCGTCAAAGTGCAAATATATTTTCCTTCACCTTGTAATTTTCTGGGTCTTCTGCTCTAAATCTGCCAGGACCTTCAGGGCGGATCCCACCGATCATTCGGCAAGGCCCTGCCAACCAGACCTTATCTCGCGGGGCAATGGCACAGCTGCATTGCCGTTTAGTTGGAGGCACCTCAGTCCAGATCTCATGGGAAAAAGATGGAGAGAGGCTGCAGGGAAACAAACCTCGAGTGACCTTGATGGAGAATGGCACCTTGCAAATTACAGATCTAAAGGTGTGTGTATGTGTGTCTGTGAGTGTGTGTGCGGGGGAGGTGTGGGTAGCTTTTATTCAAAGGATTTGAAAAGGATGGTTTTCAAAAGTCAGTCGCTCTTCGATAGAAAAGGAAAATGGAGCAAACTGGTGATAGAAACTACAAAAACTCTAAAGAATAATAGTGTCTCATCTCTGACCCCCTTGCCACCTTCTGCTGCAGCCCACCTAGTGACAGAATTTTATCTCATTTCCATCAGAAACTCCATTTTCCCTGGCAAAATTAAGGTGAGGCAGGATTTCAAAGACCAGCCTTTCCAAGGCAGAGCATTATCTCTCCAGCGCAATTATGTGCCCATGTGGTGTGTAATTGTAATGTTAATGAAGGCGCTTGTTTATAAATGCTAATGTGTTCTCCTTTGATGGAAGACGAGTCAGAAGACTCTTTTGTCTTGCAACCCCACCTGGAGGTCAGTGAGTGTACGCAGGAAGGTGCAAAAGTGGCATCAGTTTCATTAATGGACTGGCGATAGCTGATTAATCATGTAAACCTGGTTTTAATTAGATCTCATGGCTGGACTTTACTTATTCACTCCCACTCTCTACCCTGCTTCCCAGCAGTGGTGGCGAGCAAACTTGCAGCATTAAGCTTTGGTCCAATGCACCACTGAGGCAGGGGAAATCTGCCATGCCGATGTGCTCAATGGAACAGAAGAGATGCATTAGTGTGGCGTCAAAAAGGGGGAGGGGGTAGAGATGACTAGAGAGTACCTAAAAATATTCACTCCGCTCATGCCCCTACAAGCCATCAATATTTTAGCAGTAGTTGGAGTCATGTAAAAAAAATTCACCGGCTGCCGAACGCTGAGCTGTCTGTCAGCCAGAGGTCAGCACTGCAGAGGGTGATCTCATATGGTCCGGTGATGGTTCCAGCAGACTGGCTTCCAGCCTGTACACAGAGAACGCCACGAGCACCAGTCAAGTGTGCAGACATATACAACTCATAATTTAATCAGGTAGGGTGCAAAGCTCTTTCAAACAAAAAACAGAATAAGGGTTAAAATAGCTGCATGTAAACAACATTAATTCCTCTGCACTGACTTTGAATAAATACCTCCTGCAAAAAAAGAACAAAGCCTTGTTGGTGGATGCAAATAGGTTAGATGGAAATATGTGAACCTAGAATAATCAAATAACAGACCACTTTCGGAGGTCAGTAATTAAGAAAGGGCAACAAAACTATATATATATAAAAAAATAATTATTTATATATCGCATACATTAGAATACACTAAAGTTTGTGGTCTGAATGTGAGAAAATGGGGAGAAGTTGAATGGGTATGAATATATTTGGGAAGCAGTGTGCCTAAAACACACCTACATCACAGCTGCAGTCTTTCCCCTAACAGCAGATCATTGGTCTGTGCATGCAGAGAATGTAGTATTGACACCTACAGAGAATTATCACCTATAGAGATTTATCACTCAGCTCTGCTGAGCTTTTTGATGGGTTTCAGCCTATTTTTGTTTGGTTTTTATTGTCTAGAGTGTTGCTTCTCTGATTGACTCTCGCTCATTCTTCAATAAACAAGCCGACAAAGCTTTACAAAATAGAATAGAAGAATCTATTTAAATCTGTTAAATCTCATGTAAAGAACCTTCTTTTGGAAGTAAAACAAAACAATTAATTGTAGTGTTGATCATAGGAATAAGTATAATTGTTTTTTTTTCTTCATTATTGAACCTTTCTTTCTTAAGGTAATCTGATACGACAACATAGAAACAAGAACTTGTTGCCCAAGTTATACATTTTGGTGGAATCATTTCCTAATCTAGTTCTTTCCATCCATCTATCCATTTTCCGTCTCGCATATCCCAAGCAGGGTCGCGAGGGGTGCTCCAGCTATCTATGAGCAAGAGGCGGGGTACACCTTGGACAGGTCGCCAGTCTATCGCAATAATCTAGTTCTAACAGAGGGAAAATGATTTTTACAGGATCAAACATATGCATAAACAAGATACTTTAATAAATGCTCTTTTGGGCATCAACAAGCAGAAATTTATGCAGACCGCAAATTATCTAAACGAAATCGGGGAAATTCCAGAAGTGTAATGGCGCTTTATTTAATATCAAATCTGTATCTATCTGTGGTTTTCTGTGGAAACACCAAGCTGTCTCTAACTTCTAATCACTCAGCTTCTGATTTCAGGTAATGGAAAACAGGTTTGAATTAGTCCTCCTCCATTTTTTCCTTCCACCTATGTGATATATCACTTCAACTGGGAATGAAATAGTTCCTTTGCATGAACCTCCCACCACCATGCTTGTCTTTTTAAAACTCTCACTGACTCAATAAATGTACTTCTGGTTAATGGTTACAAAATTCTTAATCTTTTTTACATAGGACATTTGGCTTGTCTGATTTTAGATTTTGAGGCAGTTGCTAATTTTATATATATATATATATATATATATATATATATATATATATATTATTTTATTTTTTTATCATTATTCTTCTCTATAATTTGCAAGGATATTATTTGCAGTGGAAACAGGTTTTATATCTAGGTAATTAATTTATTTTGATGCTATCTATGGAATCAACCCCAGAACGAGTAAAATATCTTATGGAGCTGGTGAGAATATTACTAACCATAACGAAATAATTCTGTATCAGCTTTGGCTGTAATGCTTCTCGGAAACGACAAACTCATTATTCTAAACTTAATTCAAAAGAATTGAGATTAGTTAACAAATACTCTCAGGGATGAAAACCTAATTTTTGGAGACGTGAACTGATTAGGCCTAAAAGGCAATATTTAGCCGCAAGCATTATTTTTACATTTGTAAGAAAAGATGAGAAGCTTGTAAGCCTGCAGACAAAATACTGTGAAATACAGGATAGGCATTGCATTGTGGTGGTGTTTTTTTTTTTTTTAAAAGAGGGACAGTAATACTTTTGCAGCCATGATGGGAGCATACAGAAAAAGGATTGTATGTAAATAATGAAAAATGATATTATAAAGATTATACTTTAAAACTACTTTACTAAGAATAGCTGATGAAAAACAGACATCAGAAAGAGGGAAGGTGGGGTTGGGAGTAAATGTTTGCTAAATATCTAGTTCTAGCTGTATGTTAAAGGTACGTTGTGTGATCTATAGATCTTACAACCTATAATGATAAGGTTTTAAAGCCATGCTTAAAACCGTGGTATTACCATAACACTCATCTCCATAATGAAACCTTACATGCTGTAATAAAAACCTTAGTACAATACACTTGATGGTGATACTAATGGACTTCAGCTGTTGTTTGACAGGACACTGACTCAGGGATGTACACATGTGTTGCATCCAGCCCCACGGGGGAATCGAGCTGGAGCGGGATGTTGACTGTCAGAGGTACTTATAACCAAACTTACCACACTTGTCACTTTCTGCTACATTTTACACCTTGTTGCACTTATAGTCCATTTGCTGGGGGAGCACCACCTGCTGCCTGAACACTACACAATCTGCACCAGTTTCTGTCAAACTGTTAACCAGAGCCAGCCCTCTGACTGTAGTCATCTCTTTGTGCCATAGAGGATGCAGCCTCTTCTGGATCCAGAGCTTCTGAGTTCATCCAGCTTCCAGGACCTCCACAAAAACCTGTGGTGACCGAGGTGACCAAAAACACGGTCACTCTAACATGGCAGTCAAATCCTCATGAAGGTGGGGATGCTGTTACCTCGTATGTCATCGAGGCCTTCAGGTAGGATTTTTCAAAGATTTTATGCGATTTGAATAAAGTCCCTCATTATTTGATTGTGTCTGTATAAGAGTGGGAAAAACCTTGTTTTTAATTGATAGGAAACTATGTCAGGAGTCTTGACGCTTCTTTTCAGGTCCCAAATAAGTTCACACACACAAAAAAAAGTTAGATTCAAATAATGTAAAAACAAAGCTGCAAGGGCATCAATTTCTCACCATTTGCTTCCAAGTTTTTATATTTACAGCTGAAGGACACAGTTTCTTGAACCCAAAAATTTATGTGTTCAGGTACATTGTTCTTTTGATGTACTTAGTTTGGAGGCTCGTAATTGTTTATGTCTCCACCTCACTCAGCTGAGATTTGGACTTTGTTAATTCCAACTGAAGCAGATAAACAATGCTAATACGGCATAGACAGTGCTAATGGTTAATTGAATTCTGACACTCATTCATTTACAAGTTGTAGTATTTGAGACAACCTAGAAGTTTAAAAGACAGGTACAACTGGTAAAGAAGAGTGTTTTCCATGTAGGACTCCTTGGTAGAATATAATCATATATTTCATTATAGACTTTGAAAAAGTTAACATTGGTTTTATTATGTCATACTTTGATTAGTGTAATGATCTGTGTTGTTTGATGACACCAAGCTGTACAAAATACCGCTACACACCTTCTGACAATATCTGCATGCTATGATGAAATCACAAGCATTTCTGAACTTGCTTCCTGTTTTCATTTCAGGATTTTGTTTCAATATTTGATTTCTTGTTCTACGAGTAACATCCTACTTGACTGGAATACGTAACCTTATACGTTATTCAGAGCATACATTTCCACAAATAAACTTGTGTTAAACAGTTGCGGCTCAAAAGCAGAGGTTCCAGCAATTTCTTTAGTGTTGCTTCGTAAGTAGTGTAACAGACGGTTTTTTCCCCCATCCAATTTAAAATAAAAAGCATATTTTTGGTTTTTGCTGTGTTGATTGCAGGCTGCATGGTGGGACAGTTGGTAGCAAGTAGGCAGTTGGTTCATATCCTGGTCTTTCTGCATGAAGTTCTCTTTTTGCATGGGATATCTGACAGATCATGAGTGTGAATTGGTTTCTCAACGTTTCCCTTAGCTGAGCGTGTGTGTAAAGTTGTTCGTATTTGTGTGTTTTGCTATGTTATGGACTAAGCAGAGGACTGAACCACAAAGCAGGATTACTGGTTAGCGAGACAATTTCAGGTGACCTGGCTTTCTGGTGCCAGGAAGCTGCATTCATTCTTAGACCAAAACAACTTTTATTTTCATTCTGTATACACAGTGTACACACAACAAATTTCATTTAGTACAGCTTTTCAGACAGTAAATGAACATTTCCTTTCAATAAAGTGCAGTAGTGATCAAATGTGAACAGTGTGGGAGAAAAAACATGGTGCAAAAAACCATGGTAACGTAATCTGAAAAGCAAACCTGCTACAGGGCAGACTAGCTTTCAGGATTGATCTGAATCCTAGAAAAGGCTCCAATTAGAAGCCAATCAGCTGTTTGTGAAAAAACGACACACCCTTTCATTAAAGATCCAATTTAATTCAGAGTGCAAAAAGAAAAGAAAATTAAAAACAATCTTCGCTTCCCATCCAAGAAGCTTTTTGAATTCAAAATGTCAGGAATAGCATTGGGTTCGAGTGCGAGTTTTAATTTTCTTTTTTTTGGAATGACTATGACCTGGATGACTGAGAATCTTCACCAGCGTAGTTCAAAAAGAACAAAGAAACAAACAAAACAGCATCATAATAAAGTGACTTTAAGTTAAGTTTTAAGTTAACTGCAGGTATCAGTTTGAACAGGAGCTCTTGACAAATTGGATTGTTTTCTATTTATTTTCCTATTTCGTCCTTTTTTGGCAACCAGCCAAATACTATTTTGTATTTGTTTTCTAAAATAAAAATCAGAACAGGAATTGTAAGAAGATCCTTTGGATCACAATGATATTATTTATATGTGCAACACAGATTTTTATGAGCCGAAATGTCATATATACCTGATCCCGGAACCGTTTTGGCCGTACGACCCACAGGAGTTTGGCCTTCACTGTGTCGCAGACTATATGTTTGTCATGACATATGACGCAACAGGCAGCCTTGTGTCCACTGTTGGGAATGCAGTGCGACCCGGGAAAAATCTGTCAAGCTGTCCATCAAGGGTCCAGTGATACAGGTGATGAATGAATTCATCATCTTCTCTGCATGGTCTCTTGCCTGTACACCATATAAAAAAGGATTTGTTGTGATAGCAGATGAATCAATATATGGATTTCTTTAAAAGTTCATATTCATCTCATTATCCCTTTTCGGGCCAATTCACCAGTTGTGCGAGAAATTTTTGATCTGGCCGAATTTCAGCCTGACATGTTTGAAATTCAGTCGTCGTCGTAAGGTGGTCTTGGGTAAATTGCTTAATGTGCATACACAAACAAGGATTCTTCTTTTTATTCCTCTCAGATGAAAACATAAGCATGGTTGGGGTGCAATGAGTGAAATGGCATTCTTTCTGTAAAATTGACAGACTGTAGTAGCCAGGTTTGCTCAGCCATGTATATATACATGGCTGAGCAATAATTAATATAATATAAATTGGCCAATACATATATTTTATTTTTCTTTCTAGCCTTTTCATTGTAAATGAGAATGGTAAATGCTGCAAAGAAGCTGCGCCAATGCTCGATTAATGGTAAAACTGCAGGTTAAAAAAAAAAAGTTCTCATACAGCTCAAGAAGCAGGATGACTTCCCTCAGACTGATCACTTCTTGTATTAATATAATGCAGTTGTGTCATCAGCTTCCAGCTATATTCTAGCCCAAACATTATTGAATTTAAAATACCAATTGACCAGATGAAATTAAGTTTTTGTGTTTTAGTGTTATCTGCTCCTAAGTCTTCTTCAGCCCAGGGGGGTTACTTCTGAAGGATGCGCTGTGATTAATATGGAATACAGTGATTGGGATGCAGACAGTGTTAAATGTCACTGATGTTTACCATTTGCAGTTACTCTGTCACAAACCTTTGTCAAGCTGTTTGCCATTTTTTTCAGTTTGCCGAAGTGGTTGCCTTTTCATTGAGACTTTTTCTTTCCTCTGTTGGATTCATTTTTGTTCCTTACAGGAGAAATACGGCTCTACTTATTCTGCTCTCATGGTTGTGATTGGTCTGCTAGCTTGAACCTGCCTCTTTAGACGTACGCGTCAACAGGTTCATGATCCGTCAAATCTGGAATGAGTTAGCGAGTTGATAACCAGCTTCGTGGCATTACTGATCCTGATGCCAGGCTTGTGGATTGGTTAAACTGGATAGGTTAGGATTAAAACCGATAGGCTACATTTGCTTCATGGACTCTGGACTCCCATTTTTTTGTCACTATTGTTTGACCCGATCCTGCTTTGCTCCATTAATGTGATTATTGTAAGGATCTGTGTTTAGTCTTGTCATGCTTCAGTTACCTAATTGGTGATGTTTTTTCCACCTGGGCTGTGCAATTAGTTCTTTATTCTTTATTTGCTGCATTCTTTATAGTTTCTGTTTTGATATTCTTATCACAGGTAAATATTGTTTTCTTGCAACAACATTTAAAGCTTTATTAAGTTATGTCCTGTCCACTGAACTCCTGCTTGACAGAAAATAGATGGATGTGTTAAACGCTGTACTCAGGGCCAAGCCAGGAAGCTTGGTATGGAGAGGATTTTGATTGCAAAAACGATGCAAGTGGAGCCAAAATGTTAACATGCACCCCTTTCCCACTGACCAAAAAACCCATTTAATCCAAGGAAAAATTTACTTATGGTGGCAGTAGGAATAGGTCACTGACCCGTGTCGACCCGGATCAAACAACTCAGCAAGCAACCCAGGTTGAAATTACCTTCAACCGGTCGGCTCCAATCAGTGCACAGTGTGATATCAGACCAAGTTTGACCCGCTAATTTACCCAATAGAACTGAGCACAACATAAGGACGGTAACAAATATATGTGTGTGTGTGTTCAACAGTAGAAAAAATAAAATTTTAAAATTACTGTACAATTACATTATCATAGAAATCAAAAGGGGCATGAACTAAAGTTTTATCCTAAAATATAAGCTTGTCCTGAAATGAATAATATTTCAATTTGTATCAGTCAAACAGCACCATTGACCAAAAACCTATGGACTACAATTTTTACATGCAAAGACTTTTTTTTGGAGGGGGGAGGGGATAAATCCTTTTCCACTTTCCTGGTTCTTCTCCTCATCTCACTTTTCCCCTGTCACTTTCCATCTGAGTCTTCCTCCTCCTCTTCAGCTCCATGACTGACAGGATCCCATTCTCTGCATCAACTGTATGACCAAAACTGAAACTGGCCATCTTAGCTACCAATAAAAACAAAACAAAACTTTAATTATTATAAACATTATGACATTTTTGTGGTGTTTTTTTTTTTTTTGCACTGTCTGCATCCTGCTCAAAATTAATCTATTCCACCTATTCATTCTTTCCTTTCAGCATTTGCTGTTGTTTTTTCCCTTTATTTTAAAAGTGGGAGAGGCTGATAATCATTCCCCTATATCAGGGGTCTGCAACCTGCGGCTCCCGAGCCACATATGGCTCTTTGGACCCTCTCCACCGGCTCTTAATACTGGCTAAAATGTATATAAAGAGCTAAATAATTTACTATAATATATACCGGTATCAATAGCTTTAGCGTTTTTTATAAGATGGAAGAGAATGGGTTTAAAAGAACCAGAAATATATTTTCAGAGACATTTCTCTATGAATTAGCTGGAGAATTATATGCTTTAACATTAAAAATATATGAATTTATTGTTTGAGATGGCAACAACTAATTTGCTATACAAGCTTTTAAAAAAAAAGGTTTTCTAGAAAAAGTCATGTTATTATTTGCGGCTCTAAACAACTTTTATTTGGTCGTACTCTGGGCAAAACGGCTCTTTGGATATGAAAGGTTGCAGACCCCTGCCCTATATACTAAATATCATATCGACCCAGTTTGATGCTTCTACTGTGACAGTGGTGCGAGGTCCACTCAGGGCTGGCTGTAATTTATTTTGTTGAGAGTATTTGTATCCAATTTTAGATAAAATATCTGTGTGTCGAATCGTTTTAGGATCTAGAGCCCATTTTAAATCCCTCTGCTGTATGTTTTATCTCTCTGAGTGGGAACTGATAAAAAAAAATTGCTCACCTTAAAAAAACACCTTGGTTTATTTTAATGTTTCTTTACACTTTTCTTTGGATTTCATAGATTTTTTCTGACATAGTAAAAAAAAAAAAGAAACTACTTCCAACTACCATATGGTTTGACCGAAAATGTTAAATCCCTGACTCACTGCTCCTCCATAATGAAGTCTTCTTAATTTTGAGCCATTAGAGTTTGGAAAATGAGTCATCTCAGCCCAAGGGAAAACGGTTTGGTTAAGTGATGTCGGGGAAAGAAAGTGTGACATTCACTGTCTCAGTGTTTAGCCACGGTGTCCTGGGGAAAGCCAAAGAGATTCTAACAACCAACCAGGGGCTGCAGAGAGGCAGAGAGCGAATGAAGGAGCTGACAATTACTGCTGTGGTCAGACTGGCAGCTCTGTCCTATCCTGGGGCAATGTAGGGGGGGGTTATGCATGCCAAGTCAGAGAGTTGACTCATTACAGTGGAAAGACAGGGGAAACACAGTGCAGGCAGACACACATACATGCACACTAACAAGCATGCTTGTGTACATTTCTCGTGGTGTCCAACAAAGAAATTCAGTTAATGATGGATCCATCCACCGCTGCACGCTCCATCCTGAAGCAACTTGTTTGGAGTTGCTTGTTTTTATGGCATCGCTCCTGTTTAGTTTTTATTTTATTTTATTCCTTGTCTTCTGGAGCATCATTTAATGCCACATGTCGGTTTTAGTGGCTTTCTTCTATATTTATATTTTTTTTCACTCACACCCCTAATAATCACAACCCCCAATATTTTGTGGCCACTTGTCTCACAAAATTGTATCTTTAATGGAGTTTTTTAAGAATATTCTTCATATTAATTTGTATCAAAGTAGATAAGCTGGTAAAGATTCCCAGTTATCCAGGTCATAGTCATTCCAAAAAAGTTACAAAAATAATCCATTGGACTTTGTTTACAACTTTTAAGATGCTTCGCTTCCCATCCAGGAAGCTTTTTCAATTCAAAATGTCAGAATTAGCATTAAACCTTTATGCAGTAGCCCAAAAACTAAGTAGATAAATAGATATGTTTTCAAACTCAAGATGCTTTTAAGGTCTCAAGTGTCACAACAGACCTGTGGTGCTTTGCTAAAGTTATTTCAAGGCACCTGAAGAAGGAATCAAATTCAAGTCCAAACATGATGACATTTTTGATAATGATTTGAGTCCAAGGTCAGTACAGAAAAATAACAATCTAAGCAAAGGTAACTAAATCAGGGTCAAAGGCAAGTGAAAAACTACAAGCAGGTTCAAAAGGGAGGATGGCACGATAGCGAGCTCCAAGGCTGGAATGCTTGGCACCAGGGAAAAAGAAGAACCGCAAGCAGGGGCAGCACTAAATGAGGTAGAAATATAAACGTAAACAAAAAATGTAGAGACACAGATAGTCAAAATTAGGTTGTGGCACAGGCTGATTACTTCTGGGATTTGTGGAAATCAAAAATAAGCAGAAGATCGGAACATTTGAATTTTGGCCCTCTATGAAGTAATCTAAAGAGGCTTTTAAGTTGTTAGATTCACCCTGGAAGCCAGCTTTGTCCGACAATCAGGAGCAGCACATCCTGGTGTCCAAACATCAGGGTTCTTGATGCTGGAGTTTAGAAATATTAACTTTTCCAGCTTGATGCAGAGCATCAACCAATCAGAAAAGCTAACCAAAGAGTTTTCTGGGAGATAGACACTACATGTATGCTGTGATCACTTCTGCAGAGCTGTCAGCATATGTAACATTTATATAATACAAGTAGAAGAAGGTGCTCCGACCATTATTACTCCACTAAAACATTTTCTTACTGAACTGGAGTGAAACAATTTATTAACACATAACCTACATAGAAGAAAAAATATTGAAACCTGTTTGACTTTGTTTTTCTGGTATTGTTCTTGCAGTTCTTACCACAAATCTAAAAAAAAAATGCTTTATATATACGGTACTTTTAGTTGCTACAAAAGTGAGCGGGAAACTGCTGACAGCCTGGTTTAAAGAGCTTTCACTGGTGACTCCCAGCACTGTGGCCCGTTGGTATGGAAGGTCCCCATACGAGAACAGAATATGTAAGATTCATAATCCAGATGCATTGACTGCACAGATGACATTTGAGGTGGACGATGTCATTAAAAAATGTGTTAAAATTTTTTTTCCTACCCATCTAAAGGTAAAGCCAAGCTGCTAATTAGATTGCATTGACAGAACAGAGCAACTTAACAACATGAGCATCGAGCACCTGGAGCGTCTAAGCATAAAAGCATCTTGACTGGCATTAACCAATTGTGCAAGTTCTGGCATTTAAGCATTTCACAGACAAATATGTTTGCAACTCTCTTGTCAATCCTGCTCCTGAGTTTCAGTGAAACTTTTCAAATAAAGTTTTATAGATCACTTTTAAATACAAAGAAATCAAACCTGTCCTTGAGGTCACAGAAATCAATCCCTCAGTAGGTGGGACAATAAAGGCTGGTTTACATAGCAACATTTTTAAATTAAACACTGAAGAAAACACCACCCAATGATAATAAACATTGGGGATAGAAAAGCTTTGGTCATACAGAGTATTCTCTCCATGCACATCACACCACACACAAACCTAGAGATACATACATTTGTATAAACAATTTTAAGTTTTTTGTGTTTTAGCTGCAAAAGGGTCTGTGTGCAGATTAGAGTCCTGCACCGGGTCAGGTATGGCATGTACCCACAGTAAACCTTCATCTACGGGTAGAAAATAAGATTGTATGTCGTCCCAGGTACTGGCACTGAGATAAGAAAAAGTGGTAGCATAAAAAGAAATACACATGAATAACAATTCTTATTCATATTTAAATTTTTTATTCATTCTACATCTAAATGAGTTTATAATGGGCATTTTTATAAACATGGAACGAAGCAGTCCGCACTCAATTGAAGACACAATCAGCAAAGGAAGATGCTTTGGAGGTTTTACTCTGATGGAAAAATGATGCAAAAATGTTTCTGAACCTAGCAGTGATAGAGCATAATCTGCCTGCCATCCTAGCATCAAGTTTAGCTAGAGCCAGAGACTTTTCATTGGCGAGATTAATGCAGCCAGTGACTTTGGAAGACATTCTTTTTCCACACAGCAAACTTAAAAGCAATGTCTGGATATAAGTAAGTAATACCCTAGGTGATAAAATAAACAGTGACATTGGAATAAATTAGTCTGAGCTTAGAGGTATTTTTGGAGTGTGCTCCAAAAATATTTCAAACTGTCCTATAAAAAAGCTAAAAGTCCTTTAAACACATGTGGACAGTTGTTGGTACCACTCATTCAATGAAATAAAAAGTTAGATTGAAATTACGGAAATAAGTTGAATAGGTAAATAAAAATTCTGTTATGGACAAATAAAAGTCCGACATTGGTTTGGGGATCCTGTGACCCCTGGCTCTTTTTCCTCAATTTCCTCATTAAAGGGTCTGATGATGTCGGTCAAAGTGGCTTTGCAAATAATGAATAGGGGAAACAAAGGAAGCAAAGGATGATATATGTAGCCGACTGTGCAGGCAAAGACAACCCTCAGAGTGCATCTTCTGCACCGCTGATAGTATTGGTAATTTTATTAACGCAAAACCCAATAAGGTAAACATGCTTGTTTCCTTTTCAAAAATGTATAAGTTTAGTCCAATGGGAATAGTTTGACTCTTTTCCAGTTGTTCTGTTTATTTCAGAGACATTATAGTTTTTTTTAATCATTATTCATTTTTTTTATCTGAATGCACTAAATCTGAGACTGAAAACTGGGATGGATCTTTTTTTATGTGCAGCGTACAACTTCACTGGAATAGAGAATTTTTCTATTTTCTTTTTTTTGTTGTTTAATTTTGTATTTGTTGCGTTAAATTCAAATCCGTAACAGATGGAGCGATCTGTAAATACACTTAAAATAACTGCCTCTCTCTGGTTCTGGTTTGGCTCTTAAAAAAAAAAAAAAAAAAAAAACAGCTAGTTTTTGGTTTGAATCAGTTCTTTCTTCCTCTCTCACGTTTAAGTAAATTGCTGCTGCACAGTGACACAAAGAAAAAAGCTGCAGCTGGGAGGAGTTTGTGTGTACCATGAAAAACAGCAATAGGGTTTTTTTATTTATTTTGGTCGTGGACTGTTTCCTAACCCAATGGTTAGAAAAAGAAACAAAAAAATTAATATCTTTTTAGAACAAATGATTGTGAGGTAAAAATTCACAATCATGACTTTAATTCTCTATCTTCAAGCCCCAATGCCTATATGCTTCTCTTATACACAGACAATAGTTGTCTTGCAACTTAACAGACAATTTTAGACCTACAGCTGGAATCTTCAAATGGCCAAACTACACCTCTGAAGAGCATTTGGTAAGAAGAAAATGTCCCCATTGAATGGAGGGAAAGAAAGCTGTGACCTTCTTGTTGTAATTACCTAACTATTTTCCTCTCCACGGAGTTAAGAAAAATGTGAAATGGTGCAATGCTGTTTGATAGTGCCTGTGTTTTTCCCCAGTATCAAACTGCTTTTTCCTTCTTTATGAGCCAACCTGCTGCAATAAAAGAAGGAATAAAACTTTGTCTTCAAGTTGAGACCTTCTGAATGTTTTTCAGATGAAAAGAATCTCAAAGATTAAAGAAGCCAGGGATGGACTCTTTATTTCATTTGCTCACTCATTCAGTAGAAGCCACTAAAAGAATGAGAGCAAAATAAATGTTTTCTCACTTTATGGTGAGAAAGTATTAAGAAGTCTGTGCACTAAAGAAAAGAAAGAAGATATAAAATACTTGAGCTTTTAAGGTGCTGATTGTTTCTGTCTATTGGTTAAGGACCATTTCTTTTGCCTCCCTAAGGGTGTATTTTGACAAGGAATTTTTGCATAAAATTCAAAGAATTTGGGGCAAAAAAGTCTGGGCTGAATAAAGACTAGTACTGACAGTCTATATATATTCCTTTTAAGTGTGTTCTGGTCATATTGAATTATCCAGATTAAGGCTAAGATAACTTAAAATTTGTAAATAATTGATAAATTAGTTAACCTTCATCAAGCCGGCACAAAATTCTGACTTTTTTGTTTTCCTAAATGAGATCCAACACTGAATTATACCATATCTGAGTTAATCCTTCAAATTTCAATAATTCAATTATAGCATAGAAATAAGTATCAGTCCTTTCTTTCACTCCCTCTCTCATGTTGTTTTTTGTCAACAAATATATTTCTGTTCATTTCAATTGTAGATTTGCTATCCTGTTTTTCAGTTAAGATATAGGTAGATTGGGTGACCTGTTTTAATATAATTATGTTTCAGGTCAGCATAATAAAAGACACCTCTGGCTAACACATGTTTTATTTTTGTGTGTGCTAAATGCGGTTATTATCCATCAAAATGTAAATTGGTATACCATTTTTACCAAGACCCTGTTTCTCACAAAGACTCTGGAACTGTTGTAGCTAGAGGTCTGAAATTTTCTGCATTTGTATTTGACATGGTGCAGAACAAATGCAATACAATGAGAGATGCCTACTCTTCAGCACGTCTTTATCACTGCTGTTAAAAAAGACCTTTAATTTCAAGTATTGCACCCATAATTTGGGCTTACAGTTCCTAAGTTGTTTGCCTTTCTATTTGGGTATGGAAAATAGGCGAGAATTTCCCAAAATGAGGTAGATGTTAAGAAAAGCTAATTCACCATTCCTTTCTTTTATTCCACACACATCTGATAACCAAATGAATCAAGGAATGAACTAATGAAGATAATCCCGCCATTTGGACCTGCAAAGGAGGTGTATATATGGGAGACAGAACAAAGAACGGGCTAATCAGCTGATAGGGAGCAGGTGTGGATAGAAGGAACTAGATGGGAGCGAGGGGGAAAGAGACTGGCACAAGGGGGCAACAGAGAGTAACTTACAACACTGCTTAACTATATAATGGACCCCAGGAACAGTAGTCTCTACTCTCGTAGAGACTAATTGGGGTCCTTAAATAAATGAATAGCTAGAAAACAAACAAAAGTGGAAATTAAATTAATGACCCAGAAAAAAACAGAATGACATAAATCAAAGTGTAACTGAAAACTCAAAAAGAAAACAGAATCAGGAAGGGCAAAATCATGATAATGTGTGCATTCACCTTTGCTGCTTACTGCTGCCGCTGGTTGAATAAAGCATTGCAGCTGTACACAAACCATCCCCCAAAAGCCCAAAAGTACTTTGGTCAGCAGGGACCAAAGTCCCAGGACAGTAGAGCCCATGGAAAGTGTATTTACCGAGCCTAGGTAAATGTGTATGGAAATTCTACCCGTGCTTTCAAAAGCCTTGGGCTCCTGAAAAGCCCCAGGGTTTTGAGTGGCAATGAAAAAGGTGCTATTGGTATTAAGATGCTGCTGTCAAAGCAATGTAAAGTGCTCAGGAGAGAGCATCCTTTGTGGAGCAATTTTCCCTGTAGGTGAACTGCCAGTTGTCCAGGCCTGCTGGCCTCTTGAAGCGCTTTATGGTTATTGAGGTAAGAGCTATGGTGTGGTTGATTCAGGCGACAGTTGATTGTTATGGCAATGATTGAAGCCTTTGGATAGGAAGGGACGAAAGAAGGAAGGATATCTGCATAAAACCCTGCAAATTGGTCAGCTCATGATTTTAGCAGTCAAACAGACACCATGTCTGCACTTGCAGCCTTGTCAGTGTTGATATATGTAATGCAACTCACCTGGTTTTGCTGCAGGACAAGAACACCTCCAGCTTATGTGAACATTCAGTCCTTCTGCTGCTTAGAGGCAAGGCATGCAAGGTGTAGGGAAGAGCTGGGTTATAGCTGAGCTGCTGGTCATTGTGTTTATAATATGTAATGAGCCTAATGCTTCTCCACATACTTTGTGAATTGTTGTTGAAGAGCTTCTCAAAGCGGTGCTTGTACCTGTGCTTTGTCTGTTGAATTCCATATTCCATTTCTCTACGGACCCTGTTATACACAGTCTATCACCTGATTTGTAAGCTTCATCCATAGATTTAACCATGGGCCATATTGTGCTGTCTTCTCATGGTATCTAGTTAGAAAAAATGCCATACTATTTATTGTGAGTAGGACAGCATCAGTAATTTGACTGTTATTTGACTGAACAAATAATGTATATTCCTCCAGATTGTCCTCTTTTCACAGTCTATGTGCCCAAAGCTAAGCTGAACAGGCCTTCAGTCCAGACCTTAATGTTTCTGTACAAGAGAGGTTAGTAGTTTGCTGACAGAGATCAAGTCCAAAGATATATGCATTGACATTCCAAAGAGAAGAGCTACTGCCTTATATTCTACAGAAATGTTGCAGCAGACCTGGTTCAATGTTCTTTGGTCTCTGAAGGTTTATGAATTTGGGGAGCACAGCTTTTCACACAGATTATCTTTCATTTGGCCATTGATGAGACTGTACAGCTCTTCTAAAGATTACTTAGCATTAGTTCTAGGTAATATGTAGGCTGCTATATTAATAACAAAGCTAAGTTCTCTAATCAGTTTTGATATTCTGTTTTCTTCTGTCATGTAGCCAGTCCGTGGGCAGCACCTGGCAAACTGTTGCAGACCATGTGAAGCAGGAGAGGCACACAGTGGTTGGACTTTTCCCAAATACAGTTTATCTCTTTATAGTCCGAGCAGTCAACTCTTACGGTCTCAGTGACCCCAGTCCAATATCTGAGCCGGTCCGGACACAGGGTGAGTTTTTTTCAGATGTTCTCATCTGCTATAATAAGACACAAAGTTATCATGGTTGTAAATCATGACAGTATAGTCAATTATTTTAAACTTTTTTTTTCAATGTTTTTCACATATATCCTGCAATGTTCAAGTGATAGAAAACTGAACTAAATACTATCTTGAGTATACACACCCATTACTAAACAGTTATTTAAGTACCTATTGGGCATTTGAGCAATTAGTTTCCTTTAATTAAACCATAACACCAATACTTAAAGTGGATCTGATGAAACACATTCAGTTCAGCTGTCCTGGAAGGATCTTCTCATCTTTTTCTCCTAAGGGTCAATCATTTAAAGACATGTTTTGCAGTGTGGCTAAAAAAAGACAAGAAGGGGGCCATGGGACAATAGTAGCAGAATGGCATAGAGAAATAAATTCCAAAAAAGTTAAAAGGAAGCCACTGGACTTTGTTTTCCAAGTTGAAGACATTTTACTTCCCATCCAGAAAGCTCTCCAATTCAATTCTTCAGTGTCATCAAATTTTAGCCAGTCTTTATATGGAAGAAATGGAAAAGGGAGCTTTGGGCACCTTCCGAGGAACACCACCAAGACACTGGTGTAGATATGTGGATGACACATTCATCAAAATCCATTTAAAATGGGAAGCTTTAAAAAGGCACATAAACTCTTGTTGACCACAACATCAAGTTCACCACAGAAGATGCAAACTACAACAATCTACCTTTTCTGGTTTGGTGAGCATGTAAGGAGATGGAAACCTCAACATTTAAGTGTATAGGAAATCCACTCACACAGACCAATATCTTCTTTTTGACTCACATCACCCACTGGAACACAAACTTTCTGTCACCAGAAACTTACAACACAGGGCCAAGCATGTCCCTACAAAAACAGAAGGGACGCACAAAGAACAGAAACCCATCAAAGATGCTCTTCAAACCTGGGGATACCCATAACTGGGCGTTTGTCAAATCAGCAAGGAAATCCAAAAGACAAGCAGCAAAACATAACGGTGAGAAGATTAAACGCAAAAACATTGTTATTCCATATGTTGCTGGAGTCTCTGAAAATCTCTAAAGAATTTTCTCCAAACCAAGAATCCTACTACATTTCCAAATAAGACCCTCAGACAGAGGCTTGTGCTTTCTAAAGACAAAACCCCCCAACCTAAGAGGAGAGGAGTGGTGTATGCAGTTTAATGCAGTGAGGAATGCTCTGATCTTTATATTGGAGGAAACAAAATTCTCCACAGATGCATGGTTCAACACAGATGGGCTACCTCCTCAGGACAAGACTCTTCTGTCCACCTATGCCTGAAGGACAAAGGAAACTTGTTTGAGGACAAAAATTTTCCCATTTTGGACAAAGAAGACAGGTGGTTTGAAAGGGGTGTGAAGGAAGCTATTTACTTTAAGAGAGAAAAAACAACTTTAAACAGAGGGGATGGACTTAGGTTTCATCTCTCGGACACACACAACACAGCGTCAGAGTTGATTCCTTCCCACTATCATCTCAGTCATCATCACCATGCAGGAGGTCAAAACATCTGGCTTGGTAAACCAGGCCAATAACGACCCTAACAACTCCCCATTACAGAGGCATGGGCCAGTTTCAGGTTAATTTAACAACTACTGTAACTACTCCCCATTACAGGGGGGGCTGTTTTCAGATGTATTTGCATGTTTTCTAAGCCATAACAACGCTTTTCTTGGGCTACTTTATAAAGCCTGGAGCTCAACGCTACTCCGGACATTTTGAATTGAGAAAGCTTGCTGGATGGGAAGCGCAACCTCTTCAAACTTGGAAAACAAAGTTCAGTGGTTTGCTTTTCACTCTTTTGGAATGACTATGACCTGGATCACTGAGAATCTTCACCAGCATATAGAAGTCCAAATAATATGCAAATTATTCATATTGTTAGCAGATTTGGGTTTAATCCTTTCATCTCAGAACTACCGACATGCTCTTTGTAGTTTTCATAGATATTAGGATTATCATAACAGTGAAGAGGCCTTGCAATGTCAATCACTTTTAACTGGTCAAAACATCTGTGGGAAAATGCTAAAAGAATGTAAGCAATTATAACTTACTTCGTAGAAACCCGACCTGTTCTTTCAGTGTACGCCATTGCGTGGAAGAATCTCCCAAAAACACTCTGGTCTTGTTTCTCTCTTCTGAGTCTTTTGTCTTCTTCTTCTTCTAAAACACTTTGTAGACAGTTTTCTCTTACTACACTCGGCCATTTTCAATGAATTGCTGTGAGAAAGGCAAGCTTCAATGACTGGCTGAAAACGTAGCTCACACATATATACCTGAAAGTGTGCATGCGTAGAAAAAGATAGCAGCCTGTGGAAAAGCATGTAGGACGGCCTTACATAAACAAATCACCAGAATGTCAATTGACACTTAGGAGGACCACTTATTTGATTCACCCAGAAAAATAACATCTTCCACTATACCTTTAAAGCTACAGTGTGTAATAATAACAGGGATATACAGTCAGAAATGTAATATATTATACATAACTATGGTATTTATCATCATCTACGAGCTCAGCCTTTTAACCTTAATATTTGCGTTGCCTTAGAATTCGTGATTTATAATTACATAGGAGCAGGTCTCGCAGCCATGGAGGCAGACATCTTTGCGCTACGGCAGCGCAGAGCCAACAAACTAGCGATTGCGAGATCGCCCATTACGCTCGAAAGTAACTAGGCAAGTTGAGAGAGATGAACTGAGACGGTACTGAACAATATACCCTACACAGACTAATGAAATACTATCTGTAAAATTATCTATGTAAACAAACCTCATCACTTGAGAAGGTAGGTGATGCGGACGTCGTGGAAGACATTTTGTCCCGTAACGCTCGCCGTACTGTTGGGGGGGAGAAGCGGTGGGGGGGAGATGTTCATGTTGCTGCAGTCTGCAGTCTGGACGTTAGATGTTGCTGAAAATTACACACTGTAGCTTTAAGACTAGTTATCAGGGTTGCTGGAGAGAAACCTTTTATTCCACATAAGGATTCTATCCACTCGTGCAATGGTATTCAAAACCTTGAATGTGAATGTTTTATGCTCTGATGATAAAACATTTAAACTGTAGGACATACTTTAAGTAGTATATCTTACAAACATAATACAACATAATCATTCAACACTAGTTGTGATCAAGTCAGGAATAGCCCTGAATACTGGACAGCTGAAGTCAAAACTTCAGGTGTGTGCTAGAAAATTGTAGATGAAAAGGATTTTATGTGACCATGAGCCCCTTAAACATATTTAAACATCAAGGAAAAAACATTATTATAGGATTATAGGAGAATTTTAGTTTTGATATATTCTGTCTCAAGAGAGTTGTGGAATAGACCAGTCAGGATATGTGGTGCTTATAGATTCCTGCTTGAAAGTGAATCAAATGTCATGCATTCAAGCTTTAGTTTAGGAATCTTCAAATCTGTTGCAGGTTGTTACATCATTTGTATTTCTTTTATATTTTTGGGAGTTTTTTCAATCAAATTTTGCAGGATGAATCACAACTAATATGTTAGAGGGTTTTCAAATGTTTAAGGTTTCTTTATTCTATGCCCCAAGGAACTTGGGTTTCTTGAGCTACAGGAGAGTTTCCACTTTTTTTAATCTTCTTTTCAATAAATCCTTTGCTTTACACTATTCAGTCCTCTCAGTCTGCACTTTTTTAAAGCAAGAGATAACGATAGTGATGTAGAGCAGAGATAATATGCTGTGCTCTTTTAAGAAGTTGTTTTTCATGTGCAGTGTCATAACTAATTGCTTTCTCAGCGTGATGCTTCTCTGCCCTGAGCTATGTTGGATTTCAGATTCACCCCTTTTTTGTTGACTTGCTGCTGCTCAGATGTGCTCTGCTTTGTTTTTTGTTTTCTTTTTCTGGCTAAATTCTTTTCTTTGTGGTGTCAGATGGGAGTCCAACAGAGCAGGGTGTGGACCACAGACAGGTTCAGAGAGAGCTTGGGGAGGTTTCTGTCTACCTGCAGAAGCCTGTGGTTCTGTCTCCTACTAGCGCAAGGATTTCTTGGACTGTAAGTTCACTTCGTGGTTGATAATGTTAGCATTTCAAAGTGATGAAGACATGCTAATCCTTGACCATTAGCTTCACATGCTTCCTCAAACACTGTGAGAATAAACTGAGCCTCTTGATGCCTTAACACTGCAGGACTTTGACTTGCATATTTCATGCTTGCCAACACTTTTCAGGTGGCCCGTCAGTCCCGGTACATCCAGGGTTACCGCATATTTTACCGGATGATTGGTGGCTCCTGGTTGGTCCGAGATGTAGAAGCAACATCTGACTACAGTGCAGTCTTAGCAGATCTTCAAAGTAACAAGGAGTATGAAGTCAAGATACGCCCCTACTTCAATGAGCTCCACGGCCATGACAGTCTCATGGTTCTGATGCACACCCCTGAGGAGGGTATGAGATTGTCATCAGAAAATAATTGCAAATATGTAAAAGTAATGCACTAAATGACATTATTTGTTTCTGGAAAGGAGAAAATGTTTGATATCATTAACCTGTAATTATATCTGTATCATGTAGCACTTGTGAACCAATTTCAATTTTGTTTTTCCATTAGCTTTAAGTGGTCCACCAGAGGCTGTGTCAGTGGTGCAACTCACCAACAGCTCCAGTATCAGTGTGTCCTGGGAGCCACCACCTCACAGTGTTCAGACTAGCATCATCTTGGAGTACAAAGTGAGTCAAGTACTTGTCTTTTCTTGAAGACCTTCATGGTGTTTTAATAACAATTACAGTGCCTTAATAAGGCTTTCATTTTTTCCTATTTAGTATTAAAAAAAAACATAAGACGTTAGTGTATGCTGTGCAACTGACACCAACACCAGATAGTGTATAATTATAAATTGGAAGTAAAAAGAAAATATAATTAAAAAGATTTTGTGTAAGAAGATGCTCTGGTCAGCTAACACCAAAGTGTTTATTACCCTGAACATACCATCCCTGGCATAAATCATAGCAGATTTATGTTTTCAAACATCATTAGAGATAGATACGGTGAAATAAACTTTTTTGAGTCTGAAAATGATTTAAGGCAGTTGTTAAGCTTCATATACAGGCAGAACACTGCCAAAAAAAAATTATTCATACATATCAAAGGTTTTGAAATTTGGTCAGTCTTGAATCTTGTAACTCTTGACTTTTATATATGTTGCTTCAGTGCTGAAGCAGAGACACATGTTATTTTTGCAGAAAAATGGCCTCCCGGACTTTTGAGAATAATTTAATTTATCTGATATAAAATAGCCACTTAAAGTCCAGAACTAAAGCTGTGCACTATTTAAAATAATGCTCTCTGAGCCTAAACAATTTTGGAAACATTAATGGAAAAAAAAAATCTGTCTTAAAATGAAAGACCCACATACATATAAAAAATACCCCAAAGCCACCCAGCCGCTATATTTCAGTAAATCTAAATTCTTGCAGATTTAATGGTTGTAGATGTCAACCGAAACACAAAGCAATGAAGAGAAACCAGCCATGATGAACTGCAGAGGAGGATTATGTATAGGAGACAGAACCAATAGTTAAGTAATCAGTTAATTGGGAGCAGCTAGAAAGGAGCCTAGGGGAGAGGAAAGGGGCAGTAGGGGGCAACATAGAGTAACCAGGAAAAACAGGGTTCAGCTGTAACTAAAAAAGAACTCAGATGGTTATAACATAAGGATTAACCAAGAGTAAAATTAGAGGATAAGAGAAGGGACTGGAGATAACTGAAGCCATGGAAAATATAACCTAAGGATAAAAGAAGTAAAATTAACTGAAACTAGACCTAGGAATAAATAACGGCAAAAATGCAGAAAAGAGAATAATAAGGCCAAGTAAAATTAAGAATTTAAAAATTATATAAATCTTGAGAATACGGAGTAACAGAAAATAAAGCATAACTGGGAACCCAAAATGAAAACTTACAGAGAACCAAAAAGTGCAGAGTGGCAGATCATGACAGAAACAGTCCTATGTGAGTCACAATTTAAAGACATGAATCGCATTTGATAAAATCTCACGTAGGCTAAGATCTATTAACTTTGTAACATGCTCTGCCTCATTTAGACATACTGTTATTTGGAGTGAAAGAGGTCAAAATTACTTATACAAAAATATAGTGTCACTAACTTTTTGCTATGATGGTTTATAATTTAATGTCTCATCATATCACATTCTTGAGTTAATTGTTGGCTCCTACATGTCACTCTCTTTAATTGGTTTATGACAGAGCCCCAAAAGGTAAAACAATTATTATCTGCATTCATTGAGAAATGCAGTCTAATGCTTCTACTTAGACACCCAGTACATTTTTTTTTCAACTTTCCATAATTGTAGGATGAACTCTTCATCGGGGCAGACAGAGTACCTGCATAGCTTAGCAATGAAATTAGGTAATGTTGCTATCTGCTGTTAATGCAACATTTGTTTAGCCTTTACAATACAGACATTTTATTAAAGTAATACATATCTTAAATATTCATCTTTGTTGTGCTATTTTGAGGACAACATATAAAAAGTGTCCACAAACATTGGTAAGCTTGAGGTCCCGTTAAAAAAAGTCCATGATAAAACATTGTTTACTTACAGCTTCCATAGAATAGCAAGACACACAGAAACGAGTGTGATGAAGTTTTCACACTGTGACAAAACCTAACAAATTGGAACGAGTGTAATTTTTTTTTATGCATATATGACTCAGAGTTACACAGAGCTGTTGTTTAGATGGTTGTGAAAAGCAGTGATGCATAATTAGCAATTAGTAATAACTCTTTTGCTGCTCATGTGCTGCCAGCTCTTGTTTTGTCATCAGATTGTCTGCTAAACCCAGACTGTTCCTGTCATCTGTTTGCTGTGTGGAAAAGAGAGAAAAAAACAGAGTCCTAATATTCTGTCTATTAGCATCAGCTCAACACTGATTGCTAATCACCAAGCTGCTATTCCAGGAACAAAGTTCAGCTCTGTTGTTTAGAATTTCCAAATTCAAATACATATAGTCAATTAATTTGAGCATTTATCAGCAGAAGGCAGGGATCAAACAAAACCCTGTTAAGTTTTTCATTTCCAGAACCATGTGCAGTATTTTGTCCCACAGGCTTAAATATATAAAAAAAAATCACTCAATTCCTGGTACAGTAGCACAGATGGTCATTATAACCTTCAGTGACTTCCTCATAGAACTTCACAAAAGATTAATTAATAGGCGAGCTGCTACCTGAATGCCATTGTACTGTAGATACAGTAGATACGCAGATTATAGCTGAAATAAAAAGGACATAAGTTACAGATATGACAGCTACTGTGTTTATAACAATTTACTTGGAAAATTAGGAATAGTTATTTTACTAAACTAAGATTTAAAAACAAATGTTGTTGGTTGACAACAGACCAGCTGTGGTTTAAGATGTTCTCATCTAGTAAGAAATGAAAGTATATTACATTCTTCAACATGCTTTAACTTCAAAGGGTTTGCTCAATAAATTTGAAAGTAAACTGGCTGAGAACTCCATGTGCATTTAGC
Organism: Cyprinodon tularosa; assembly: GCF_016077235.1. NCBI lineage: Eukaryota > Metazoa > Chordata > Actinopteri > Cyprinodontiformes > Cyprinodontidae > Cyprinodon > Cyprinodon tularosa. The sequence continues at coordinate 529,528 of NW_024039241.1, read as the reverse complement.
ATCATTGTGAGCAGTTTGAATCAAAGTAATAATGATTTCATGTATACATACCTATCTCTGCACAAGTTGACAACACACTTTCATTTTTTCAGTCAAAAAAAAGAAAAGTGACATTTCTTGCAATATCTGTAATATCAGTAACACAAAGTAACTGGTAAGTGTGAAGTAACAAAGGGACGAATCACTGCAATCACTGCATCTTATACAGCTTTGAACATCTAGTAACATTTCACCCATTCTTTAAGGCAACATGACCTGAGCTCTATCATACTGCTTTAAAAGGGTCTTCTAACAGGAGCTTGAAACAGATTCTATTAAGTCTTGAAATTTTTTTTAATCATTCCATTCAGGGTCTGGCTGTACTGTATACAGTATTTTAGTTCTTTATATTTAGTTATCCAAATGAATAGAAGACAATAGAAGAGAAAGATAATCCCTTTATTGTCCCACAATGGGGACAATAAAGGGATTTTCTTTATAACCCTTTGCTGCTGGTTTTACAGCAGCAAAGGGTTATACAGTAGTAGAAGTGGTCACACAATGTGGAACTTAGAAAAGTGTATAAAATAATAGATAAGGAAATAAAACAAATAAAGTATTATAATGTACAGTGTTTTTACAATATAAATACTCTGTATCTGGAGAATAAAAAATAAATAACAGCTGTGAACATTTTTACAGTAATGGATATGTGAAAATGGCATTAACACAAGAGATGTGCAAAAAAGTGACAGCAGCGTGTTGTTTAACTGACTAAGACAGAAACTGTCCAAAAATCAGCATCAATTTAACAGCTTATTGAGGTTGTTTGGAACAGTGATGGTTGTAAAGTCTTATAGCTGCTGGGAGGAAGGATCTGTGATGACGCTCCAAGGTGTATTTAGGGTGCAGCAGTCTGTCACTGAAGGAGCTTTCGAGTTTAGCAACAGCTTCATGCATGGAGTGGAAGGCGAACATCCACCCAGTCTCAAGTCTTTTGAGGCTTCAAACAGGCTTTCTTCCAGATTGTATATCTCCAATCATATCACCATCAATGCTGACCATCTTCTCGGTTTAGCAACAGGTTTCACAATTGAGATGTAAGTGTGAGCATCATTTTGCATGCAGGTCTACCAGTTACAGTTTGTTCTTTATCTGATCAGAAAATCTTCTACCACAAGATTGCTGTTACACAAAAAGGTGTTTGGTAAATATCCAGCAGAATTATTTTATTTAGGTTTCTTTTTGAGACTCATCCACTAAGGCCAAATGGTGGGCATGATTATTATGTGTCCTGATTCTCCTGCCTGCATTGTGGATCTCTGCAGCTCCTCTAGAGTTATGATGATGAGTCTTCTGACTGCTTCCCAGAATGAAGCCATCCTTGTCCTTGTCAGTTTAGATTAACAGCCATATCTTGGTAGGTTTGCCGTTGTATCATCCTGTCTTCATTTTCAGGGACAATTCACTGAGAGATCCATCTTTTATTCTTGATTTATCTTTGACAATACGACAAGCTCAGGTTAAAAGTCCTGATCTTTTATTCTAAGTGGTCACACTTAAAGCCTGTTGTCTTGTTTGAGGGATCAATCATTAACCTTGGCTCATCTGTTTTTCTTATCAGGTTTGGTGTCTGCCCAGGGATGCGGTGAGTCAGATAAACCGAACCGTGGATGGGTCCGTTCTGTCCATACTGCTGACGGGTCTGCTGCCTGACGTCCAGTACACGGTGGTGGTGGCTGCTGTCACCAGTCTGGGTGTGGGCGCTCTGAGTCCGCCTGTCAGCCTGTTTCTCAGTGAGTCATTCAAACTGTTACAGCCTCTGCTGTAGCAGTTTAGAAAATATGTCAGGATGTATTCCCAGCAGGCTGAGGGTGAAAAGTCTTCTCAAAGTGAATTAAAAATAAGGTGATGAGCGATAATCTTCTTTGGAGTATGAATATGTCAAAGATGTAAGAGTATTTTATTTTTTATTTCCAAACTTTTCTTATTTTTTTACTAAAAAACTGTTGGCAAGTAAAGCAAATTAATGTAGATGTGGGGCAGCTCTGGGTGTTTCTTGTAGGTATTGAGCATTCCAGTACCTGCGAAAACTGTCATCTCAGATTAATTAGATTCCTTGTAACTAATGGTGGGTTTAAATAAAGAAGACTGAATTATGAAGACAGGTAAAACGTGCTTTGTGGTTTGCATAACCTTTCTTTATGTTTTTCCCTCTCATAGATTTGTTTTTAAACTAATTAGATTTTATATTATCATTGTTTAAATAAGTATATTGTAACTTAGTTTTTTAGGTCACACATATACGCCATTTAACTTCCAATATTATTTATGTATCTAATTGTCAACTCAAAGAGAGAACAAGTCTGTATGAATAAAACATTATTTAAAATATTCATATATGGTTTTACATTGAAGTTGGGTACAAAGTCTTTCAGTTTCCTTTTTTTATATTTTGATTTCTGCCTAATAAGCATACAATAGTTATCTGATATGTGTGTCTATTAAAAAAAAAACAAGTTCCATAAACTATTTTTCCTGTGTAAAATAAACCAAAGAACTTTAAAATTGAACAATTTTGCTCCTAACCCTGAAATCAATTTAATATTAATTTATATGAAAGCTCAGAATACAATACTGCTATGGTGTAACTTATTATAGCTCTTTTTGACAAGCTGTCAAGACAGTTTTTAAGATAAATTGCTTTAATTTTTTTTTTACATTACTTCTTTTCCCAGGAAGTTTAATGTTTTCAGTTAGTCGTCAAAACCTGCCATGAAATCTAACTTGTGACTTTGGGAGTTATAACCATTGTTTAAGATGTATTTGAGCAATTTGCATTTGCCTATAAAATCATATGTTTGCTCCCTACCTTTCCATCCAGCTGTCATTTAGCCATCTAGCTGTCTGCCTGTCATGTACAGCATCCTCTGTCAGTGTTGTAGGGGTGAGTAGGAAGTGTGCAGAAATCTGAATTTGTGGCTTTGTTGGTCGGTACGCGTGATAAAATCCCGAATAAATGTTTTTTGTCTTTATAAAGTCAGCTAAATTACAATGCTTCTATGATAAACCATGAAAATATGAATCTTCTCTTTAATTATAATAACCTCACAGAACAAAATATAAATACTTAATCTAAAGCTATTGAAGAATCAGTACTTACTAATAGATACAAGCAATATGTTTTCTGTTGATGTTTATGGTGTGATATCCTATAGCGGAAATAAACCCAGGAGGGATCTATAGAACTTGTGCAAAGAATAATGCTATAAACAGCAGGGGAGCCAATTAATATGGTGGATGTGTTTTTGGTCAAAACAGATATTTCTTATTTTTTCTGCTGTTGATAAAAATGCCCAAATAAAAAAATAGATTTTCTGTCAGTATGAGACCAGGCCACTTGAACAAAATGTGAATTAAGGCTTTAAAATGTCTTATATCATGCTTGTCAAAAGCATTAGAGGATGCTGTGAATGTCCATGATAAAGAACTAAAGGCTGAGTCATTTTCATGGAATTTGTAAGTAGAATCACATATAGAATTTATCCTTGACTCAGCAGTTTAAAATTTACAGTGTTCACCATAGCAGTAAAACAAATTCAGCCTTATTGTTGTAAAGCTGTGATGATGGAGATAATATTCCATTACAAAATCTCCACAAAGCAAAACTTTTCCTCATATTTTAATGCCTTTTTCTACAGCAGTTACATTTTATTTTATTTTATATTGAATTAATTATTAATTGAATAAAACAATGCTCTGTCCATCCCTTCAATTTTGTTGTACCTCTACTAAACAGAAAGGTAAAGCAAGCCTTTGAGAGTGAATGAAAAAGGAAGGACTTTAGGGTTTTATAACCTCCACCAAACATTTTCATGATTAATCTCTGATATGGAGCCACTCCTCCATCTTTATTAGTTTTATAGAAACCCAGATCTTCTTCCAGCTGTAGTGTGACGGGATGCAACATCATTTCCAGTCTCTGTTTTGTGTATTCTAAGTGGATTTCAGCAGAGGGGGCTGACCTTTTACAGGGACGTAAATAGTCACAGAAACCATCAGGGAAAAATATGTCCAGTTTAGCTTAGACACACTGATTCTGCAGCTTCCACTGCCAAAAATAAAAAAAAGACAATGATGGTACAAAACTATGACAGTGGCAGATGAAGGTTGTAAATATCTTTACTTTTAAAAACATTTTAAATTTCTCACTTGGGTCCATTTTATTAAATTAGGAATACTTGATTTCTCAGTAATACAGTTTTAAAAGTTTAAATCACACATTAAAAATATTAACGTAAAAATATGTAAACTTGAAGTGTAAAGTCAAGCTCCAGTTTATTTCCAAAATATACATTATTTTTAAAACAGATGACCGTATATAAGACTGCTTACTTTAGTGCAATGATTTGATTTTTAGCTAGATAAATTTCTAAAATCACTTATCTGTGTTATATACATTTTCGAAGTTTTATGAGTTGAATGTTGGGTTCTCAGTAGCTGTAAAACTTTATAGTCAATATCAGCAGAAATAAACATATACCAATCTGTGTTTCATTCATCTCAATAATGTGTTTGTCATTTTTTTATAACTTAAATGAAATCATTGATTGGTCGACTCATTGTATTAGCTCAAAATAGTCAAAGGAGAAGCAGAAGATGCCAAAGGAAGAAAAAGGTGCATGGGATGTATACAGTTTATACAGTGCATCCATATATGACAGCTTTTTTTTATAGCAGGATACTAGCAGGGGTGTTTGCATGGATATTTATATAGATGGATATTTATATTTAGATATATAGTTATTGCACTAGGTGTAACATATAGAGAGACACTGAATGCACTTTTTGATTGAATGCAAATTCACTGAAAAAGAGAAGCATATGATAGAAAATAGGCTGGTAGAATAAATAGGTTTTATTTATTAACCTAAAAAACTATTTTCTAATGTTTTACCTTTTTATGTCAAATTGCTAACTAGAATGCTTCTGCCCCCAATATCTGCTGATACATTCACCTGGAACACCACTACTGTGGCAGATCAAATATTTTTCATTAATTAATTAATACATTTATTTATTTAACTTAGCAATGTGAAACAAAACAAAAAAATTTTCACATAGGGAAATTAAAACACTGGTACCTCTAACTAACTAGATAGATGATAGATCTCAGTATATATAAGCTTGTATTTAGTTGTTCAGGGAGGTTCTTTAAGGCATTGTGGTACATTATACCAAGTTTGAAGGAACTTAAAGAATTGATTGAGACATTCTGAAGATTGATTTTCAGCTCAAGGTCTGCTCCTAAAACTAATTTAGATAGTTGTCTGCAACTTTTAGGAGTAATTGGTTTGTTTTTGATACCGATGACCAACACATCAAACTGGAATCAGGAGGCAGATTTTGTTCAACATTTATTCGGTTTAAGGTCTTGTTTGCTACATCTGAGCAAATGTCTGTCAGCAGAGAGAAAACTTCCTCTGACTGTTCTGTCTCGAGGCTTCTATAACGTCAAAGCCACACCATTAGACACATGTTTGTATTTTCTGTATTTTCAAAATGAAAAGACTTAGGGCTGGATTTATCAAGATCCAATTTTGCGTGCAGTAATTTGCGCTCGCAAACTGGAATTTTGCGCAAGGGGCTGAACCATGGTTTGCGGGTGATTTAACAAGAGTGATTGCGTAACAGGTGGCAGGTGCAAAACTGTTGGAGACGCCCTATTTAAATGATGGTTTTGCGCGTTTTGTGGTTTGCGGCAAAGTAGTTTGTACAAACTAGTGCATTAAGAATTTTAAATCTTACAGTGACCCCCCCAAAAAAAAAAAAAAAAAAAAAATATATATATATATATATATATATATATATATATATATATATATATATATATATATATATATATATATAGATATATATATATAGATATATATATATATCTATATATATATATAAAGAAAAAACTTTGGCAACCTTTATTCCCTAAGTTGGTATGTGGCTGAATTTCTACTTCACTGCAGTAAAAAAAAAAACAGGTGTTTTGTATTGGCCTGTAGAAAAATGCACATACCAAATGGCTCACAAGAAGTGACTGTGGATGAGATTACTGCGCGTACGCATCCCCGCAGCATTGGCAGGTTGGTCCACAGGCGCAGGGGGGAGGTCTGGTTTCTCCGTTAGGGCGTCAGGGCGACATGGCATTTAGAACGTCAGACAGCACTTCTGAAAGACTAGATTGGGAGATCCGATGTTGCAAGGAGTTTTGTGATATCTGGTATTGCGTGGGTCCTCCTTGTGGCTGGCTCCAAATCCATTCGGAGTTCCCCCAACAGCTCCAAAATGTCAATGCTGGATAAACGATATATTTTGATGATCGTTTCCTCGTTCATTCCAAAAATATTCACACGGAGTGAAAAAATGCGTTCTCTGCGTCTCCTTGCTTCATTTCGATGTCTCCTTCTTGCAACAATAACCGCTGCCATGTGTGCGCATTTACGCATACAGACCATTTGCACCTTCTTTTGAAACGTGTTAAATATAGAGTCAGATACCGTTAGCAAAATTGCTTTCAGGTTTAATAAATCACTTTGCGAGTGCTAAATTAATATATTTACATGTTCTCCTCCCACAAGACGCACTTTTGCGTGTAAACGCCCCATATTGCATATTCATTGCAGAAAAAGTACTAAATGGATAAGAGGCGCTATTTAGCATGTTTTAAAGACCAAATCCTTTTAGCACGCTGTTGATAGATCAGTTTGTAAATTTTTTAGCGTGCGCAGTGAAATAGCTCACACTTTTATACACGCAAACCTTTGATAGATCCGGCCCTTAGACTTAGAAATTGACCCATTAGGACACATCTAAATGTAAAAATTTAGAACGTAACGTTTCTGTATGGATGGATGGATGGATGGATGGATGGATGGATGGATGGATGGATGGATGGATGGATGGATGGATGGATGGATGGATGGATGGATGGATGGATGGATGGATGAATGGAGTCAACTTTGTACTCTGTCAAGTCGGTAAAAACTCACTGTCTATTCGAAAGTATAATCCAAGAATGTGTATAAATCCAGTCTTAAACAAAAAAAACAAACATCCAAACTACTGTTGACTTATCAAACTGCAGTTTGACCTTGTCTGTTTGTCTTGCAGGCCAACCAGTGGAGGTGAAGAAAGACAGTGATCTGAGCATAGCAGAGCAGATCGCCAGCTTCATCCAGCTGCCAGCCTTCATGGCAGGGCTGGGTGTAGCTGCCTGGCTGGTGTTGATGGGCTTCAGCGGATGGCTATACTGCCGACACCACAGAAGGAAGCAGCTAGGACACTACACCACATCCTTTGCATACACACCAGCAGGTGAGGAGCTGATAACGTCCTGTTTTGGTCAACTTGTACTGCTGGCAAATGAATTATCCTGACATGCCTTAGAGCTTTGATTCACTCCAAGTTGTCACATCCAATATGTGGGATGAGATATGGAGAAAAGGAAATCAGCTGTTAATGAAAAAAGCTTCACATTTTGTTTTTCAACCAGTGACAGTGACAAACTTCCGAATGAACCTCTAGGGGACATCTTCAGCAGTGATAAATGCTTTAAATTTGATTTGTTTTGCAAAACAAATCCTGCACTTTAATCTCATACACAGTTCATTTAAATGTATTTATCCAAGCTTCCTAGTTTGCACAACTAAAGTTCAAAACACAGAAGTGCAGATTTAGAACAAAGGCTTGGGGTGTTTGGGTAAAAATATATCATTTGTTCAGTACTTCAGGCGTTCAGTGAAGCTCATGTAGAATGATTTTATGCAACTGTTGTATTATTGTGATTCAGATTATCTTCTGATAATGTCAGTTTGCATGGCTTTGACTGTTGCAGCTGCATTTTCTTGCAGGCATACTTTAATGTATATAGATCATTTGTATGCATGTGTTTGGATATGGAGATCAGAAGCGTATTTTAATTTAAATTAATTCAAACCTGCTTATATTTGATTGTTTTATGGAGAATAACAACTCAGGGCTAAATGTTTTTGTTTTCTTTGGATTCTTAAAGGAAGAAAAAAAGTTGTTTGAAGGCGAAAGGTTTCTTTTCTCCTGTGTCAAACATGATATATATATCTTAGCACTTGTTTTCCTTGTTGCAGTTGGCTTTGCTCACAGTGAAGGATCTGGAATCAATGGAGGGTAAACTCTTCTTTAAGGTTTGATTCACATGATAATAGCCACTATGGGTTTAATGGAAACAGAACTGATAAATTCTCACCTCTCTTTTCCTCAAGGCCCAGCTTGTTGGGGTCAGGTATGGGCAATTACCCCTGGCTGGCAGACTCCTGGCCCACTCCTAACCTTACTCACAGCAAAGACTTTGTCAATTGCTGCTCTGGAAAACTGGACTCAGAAAGATATTATAACTGTAAGAGCATGTGTAGGTTGAATATGGAGTGAAATATCCAGTGAGAGCATAAAATATATTGGTTGTGGCTGATAATGCCTCACAGAAACTCTTCTTTCCAGCCGTCGGGATCATCAACTACCCCAGCCAGACAGAGAAGCGCAGCACTGAGTCCAACGACAGCCCCATTTACAGCACCATCAACACAGCAGTTGAGGACGACCTGCTGGCTTACTATGACACCTACTCCAGCCTGTCATATAAACAGGGTCCAGACCCCTACAGCAGCAACCCAGTTCTGTCAAAGGCTGGAAATATGAGTCTGGAGCAGGACTTAGACCGGTGGACCATTCAGTCCGGCCAGTCTGGGTCAGAATATGCCAAACTTCAGTATGCTAAGAAAAGCAACGGTGAGCATTTTCCTCCTTACAAATTCTTAGATAATGAATAAAAGTTTTACCTTGATATGCAAGAATTCATGATCAGAAAAAAAAACTAAGTACCTAAGTGCAGTGTTCACCTCTATGTGATAAAGTTGGCTTTCTCATCTTTACAGAATTGTGTCATTGAATTTTGGATTGTTGTTAATGAACATACAGTATCAGTAAGGATAAAGCTTATACTTTGGGACAAACCAAGGCATTTATTATATGTAGGGATGTTTTTTTTTTTTGACAATGCCTGTTTTAAATATGTACATATAATCCTAAAAAATATATATTAGAGGACTATTTAAAGTAGTGGTGGGACAAGATTAAAATATTTTTTTAAGTTAATCACAGGGTCTGTAATTAAATAATGGAAATTTATAAGATTTTAATTGCAAACTGTATAATAAACCACCTTCGTAATTCAATTCAGTTCAGTTTCTTTATATAGCACCAATTCACAACACATGTCATCTCAAGGCACTTTTAAGTTCACCAGATCATACATTCAAATTGATTGAAAGTTTTCTATCTAAGGAAAACCAGTTAATTGCATCGACTCATTAACTTGGATGCAATCCCTCACACTAAGCATACTAGTAGCGACAGTGGAGAGGAAAAACTCCCTTTTAACAGGAAGAAACCTCCAGCAGAACCAGGCTCAGTGTAAGCGGCCATCTGCAGAGGCCGACTGGGGTTCAAGGAGACAGAAGCAGAGATAGTAGGCGCAACAGTAAAAAGCGGCCCCGTCCAGGAAACACACAGCCAGGCCAAACTCCCATGTCAGAGGATGAAGAGTGCACATCCAGCCAGTCACAGTCAGAGAAACAGGACTACACTGGAAAAACTGGCAAGCATCAATAAACAAAGGTGTTGATGGCAGCAGAACAGCTGATATTTCTCTCCAGGGTGGTGTCATAGTCAAACAGGAACAGATGAGGCGGATTCAAAAAGCCCTTTTCTCCTAAATTGTTGGATAAATAATAAGTCCAACAACACATTTATTGTTTCTAATCCAAGTAATTTGGTTATTCAACCATTGGATTGGTATATAACAATATAACATATAACATTTAAAAAAAATTTTGAAACCCCTGATTTTTTTTTAAACCCCTGATATTTTAGACAATTTCTTTGAAAATACAATTGTAGAAAAAATATTTTGGGAAAGGGAAGAGAAGTCATCTTCAACCAGAAAATGGAAGCCTCTATTACGGCTTCTTTCTGTCACATGTGGATGTTGTCCTGGTTATAACACTAACACTGAGCTGTCTACCAATCATTGTATGAGTGCATACATGCTATAGAGGCTGAGTTGTGAAATGTGCCTCATGTTAAGTCCTTTGCGTGGTCAGTTTATCTGGAAGAGGACAAAATGAATTCAGTCTATTTAGAAAAAAAAAATTCTATGACCCTTTTTACAATTTCTTCTAATTCAATTTTGATGTGGGTCAAATCCAGGACAAAAAGACTGTGTACTGTTCTGTGATAGTGGACGGATACAAAGTAGGTATTATATTACCAGTGCTTCTTTTTATCTCGGAACACCAAGTTTGCATATTCACTAATCGTTTTTTTCTAAAATGTCCAATTTGGAAAACTTTTAAAGATAATTAGCGTTCTTTGTGTTTTGTTCAATGAGATATGAGCGTCAAAGGTGGGGGCCATATTCAACTATTTTGTGCCTGGCCCATCTAAGGCTGTCAGCGTGTCTGGTCTCTGGCATCCCTTTAAAATAAGTTAATCATGTAGATTTTATAATATGCAACATTTGTAATTAATACTTCAATTATTAGTTCATATATTTTATTTTAAAAATTTCTATAGATATTTACTGCTTTTACCACACTTATGTTAGTCAGCAGTCTGAAACCTTAAGAGGTAAGGCAGGAAGTAAATGAGGCAAAACGAAAGCAAATGGCAAGGTAAGCTGAAGTGATTTAAAAACAGAAAGTTCTGCAAAGACCTGTCACAGGACCTAAGAGATTCATCATCCTTCTCATCCATACACACTCAGAGATTACAGCTCTTTGGGACTGACCTTGAATCTGGAAAAATATTAATAAGAATATTTTTGTCCCAAGTTATCTCTTTTATCAAAAAGATTCATGTGGTGCAATGCACAGAGAAATACACGCAAACATTAGGCTACCATTATGGGGAATAGGCATTGATTTCTTTTTATGTTTTATTCATTACTATGGGCTACCTCATACTCTAATCCTTAAACCTATCACTAGTACATACCTACCCCTAAACCTAACCTTGTAGTTTTATTTTTTTCAGATATGTTTGTAAAGCTGTAAATAAAGATAGTAGCTACAAAAATTATTATACTCTAATGCTTAATATTAAAGGCAGAGATGGTCGATAAATAAATCATCAATCAACCTGAGAAAGAGATATTACAAATAATCAAACCTTGTGTTATTAGTTATAACTAAGTATATCAATGGCTGTGATATTTTTTTTCTTTCAGACAAACTGGCTCCACAACCATCTGCGGGATCCTTGTCCAAGTCAGCTCCGCTCACCTGGGTGGATGTTTTATCACTGCCTCTTCCTCCAAACAAAGAAAGAGGTCGTGCAAAATCAGACAATGAAGAGGTGCAGCACAGGTAAAATTCATAAATACAGGATTTTCCAGACTCTTTGTGCTCCAGGAACATTCAGCTCTTGCTGCTTCTCTTCATCCAGGCTCTTTTATTATTCTTGAGAAGGCCTTTGGCTCCAATTCCCTGACAGATGGAGTTAAGGCTACTGGGTATCAAAGCTGCCCTATAACACTGCCAAGGCTGTCAAGCCAAACTTAAGGGAAGTTTGATGGACTGGGGAGTTTGCAAATTAACACTTGTGTGTCTTTAGGCAGCGAGCTGATTGCGCTTTGAGGCGGTAAAGGGGAGCGTCTAGTCTAACTGGTTCTGACACATTAGATTGCGGACATAACGGGGTGGGATCAGAGAGGCTGTTCTGACTGTGCCGTGTCTTTTATAATGACTTTAGCCTCTGTCTGACAGGCTGAATTAGTACTTTCCATTTTCAATGACACGTCCGTCATTAAACAGCCCTGATGGGGCTGAGATGACAACAGGAATCATGGAGGTGGATCTCGTCTTCATATTTTTATTAACTCCAATCTTTTTAGGAACTTTTAAAAATATGTCTTAATAATCAGCATCCTTTGGATGCTCTAACTCGCGTTTTGGATTCCATTGAAGCTGGTTAAAATATTCAGCCATAGTTTAAGAAAATCACTATACAAATTGATTTTAAGTAGTTAATTATAAGAAAGTTAAAACTCTCATTTCCTTTAGTTCAGCTACAGCATATGAAAAAAAAAAACACAATTTAAGGAAAGATTATATTGGAAGAGGGATCAGGATTATTTAGATCTCCCATGCACCTACAGAATACAGAAATATGCCAAAGAATAATCTTCTGTGGATTCTGAAGGTCAAACTCCTTGTATAGTTTGCTTGCATGTATTTGCAGGTCACAAACAGCTTCTCCTCTGTGGCTCAGCCTAAGGAAACTATTTGAATTACATCTGGCTATAGCTTTGAAGGGAATCTGCAGCCTGCATGTTCTGTGGAAACAGCAGGAATCTGCTACATTATTCATTTTAAAAAAACAAAAACAAAAAAAAACATGTTTTACTATGGAAATCTTTACAGATTTAAGACTATTTTCCTAATGTAGGTTTAATTGTCATTTTGATGCATTTCATTCATCATTGCTTTTTAATTTCTGTTCAGAAATAATCCTTAACGTCATCACCTTAGTTGCTTCCAAGTTACAATGGTTCTATTTATTCAAATGGTTACAGAATAGTGATGTGATGGTATGTAAGGACCCCCATCCTGTGCATAACATAACCACAAAGCAATAATTGATAAATTTGTTTCTCCAATGTGAGAATTTACTAATTCATTTATTGAGAAAAGGGAAGTCAGGAGAAATGTTATTTAAAAGCAGAATCTGGAAGACCCAACAGACAGGAATCGTGGCCAGAGGTTTAACAATAGTTTAGGTAAATACTTTGAAGCCTCAAACATCATATTGAAATTCCATCATGTGTTCAAAAGTATATGCGACAAGCTAGGTTTGTGTAAAAAGGAATGTCCTTACCCTGATCTTATTCACTACTCAACCTTTAGCTCCGAGGAGGAGGATGATGACTGGTGTCCTCCACTTCCTGCCAGAACCTACCTGATGGATGCTTCCAGGGAGGAAGTATCTAGCCTGCCCTCTAAATCAGAAGAACTAATAATTTCCCCTCAGCACGATGCACTGAAGTCCAGCGACAGTCCACGCCTTCAGCATTTTGATCTTTTGGTCCGCCACCACGAGTTCCAGTCCAACCCTAACCTATTTACCAACACCAAGGCACTGGAAGGCAGTGATGTATACAACTCCAACCAGTGGGTGGATAAATTCAGGGGAGAAGGCCTCAGCAAAGGTCAGTTTGAATTCATTTGAATAGCTCATATTTTAAGATTCCACTTATAGGACCATAGAGTGTCTCAGCAGAAAATATTTGTACATAGAAATCATGTTTTATTTATTCATAGTTTTTTTTTCCTTTTGTGTAAGTTTCCTAAAGATGACGTCAGCATGCTTTCTTGTCAGGACAATCTCCTGCTTTGGCTGCAGATTCCAGCCCTGCAGCTCCTGCTCACAGATCCAGGAGTAAGAAGAAAGTGCCAAAGGATGGACAAAACCGGAGAGAGAAGCACGGAGGCACAGCAGGTACACCCTGAGCCACACTTGTCACTTCTGCTTCAGTTAAACAAACAGGTACATTAGTGACCTCTAGACTATTCCCAGAATGTGTAAGCATTACTCCTATTACTACATTTTCTCTCAGTGGCTCATCAGTGTAATTTTAATCTATTTAATCAATAATTTTAATTAAAAAAGCATAAATTGGCTGAAGAACACCAGGAAACAAACAGCCTCATGATTACCAGGAAGCTCAGCAAAACTTGAATAAATTTAGGCTTAGGAATGAAGAGAAATTTAAAGCATGGTTAGGATATAAAACTGTATTAAATACTGGAGAAAGGCTGTTTTGATCTATTTTCTAAGCAAGTGACCATTGAGGTTGACAGGCCAGGTAAGGAGAGCACATTATCAGATAAGAAGCCAAGAGGCTCATAGTAGCAGGGGCGGATTTACCATTACGTAAAAATAGGCAGCTGCCTAGGCCCCCAAGTTCCTGGGGGCCCCATAAAACTCCATTTACATGTACGGTTAATACAGCTTTTACTTATTTGTGCGCATTAATTATGTTTTTCATAAAAATCCTTTCGTTAAAATGCCATGTCTCTGGCCCCCCCTTCATTGTCCACCACATTGGCTCAGTCCATTTGCTGTGCATGTGCAGAAAGGTCCAAACAAACAGACAGCTGCAAACCATTTGAAGACAAATGGTGCAAAGAGCTGTATCACCATCTTAATTCTTTTTTTGGCTATGTTTAGCGACTTTTCAGACCCCTCTAAGGCTTTTATTTAAAAAAAAGAGCCTAGTGCCAATTCTAGCGACTTTTTTCTGTTACTGGAGACTTTGGCGACAACATATAAAAGCGTTGAACTCTGCTCTCCAGAGCGAGTAGATTGTTAACCCCGCCTCCTGCTCATCTTTCTCTTGTCTGCTGTCCTGATTAATGCAGGCAGGGTAAATGCACGCTGCGCTGCAGCACAGAAAGGGAGAGAACCTTTAAACTTTGATTTATGTAATCAAGTTGCAGAACATTTCCCTTTGTTTCAGTTGGTCATGAGACAAGGGATTTATTCTTATTTCTCAAGAGTGCTTAGTTCGGAAATTTGTTGATGGTCCCTTAAAGAACCACCGCGGTAAGAAGAGGGAGTAACAGAGAACATCTAGCCAAAGTCTGAGCTCCTAAATCGGATTGACGGTGAGATAGGTGCCTCTAAATCAGCGAAGCTTGAATCTCCAGCTTCCAACTAACTTCCCCACCACAATTCATGACAGATTTCTGAAGCAGTCTTAGAGTTCACAAAGTTCTTGTTCTCCGCACATCCCTTACTGCTGAGTTCTTTCTATATTGTAGCATTTTGAAACAACTTTGTCAGAAGAGCCTGCACCATTGCAGCCACGCAAAATTCTGCAGGCAACTGTTAGGGTAGCTCAGTGACAGCACTATGAAGATATTTGATAATTCGGATATTAAAAAAATATAGTTTTGACTAGGCCAAATTAACTAAAATATCATTTTATATACAATATACATTTTGACTCTCCAAAATGTGATTAAAGATATCTTCAACTGTTATTTCCCCTAGAAATAATATAATTTTATTATCTTAAAAACATCATTATGGGCTGACAAATTTGATTAAATAATGTTTGTCTAATCTATTAAAATTTCTGTATCACTATAATGGATCTGTATTATGAGTTGTCTTCTCAATTCAGAGGACCCCATGCCTCCCTTTACCTAGGGCCCCAAATTTTCTAAATCAGCCCCTGTATAGTAACTATTGAAGAACAATGAAGGACAACTACATAACAATCATACTCTCCACAAATTTGGTGTTATGGAAGATGGACGTGGTGAAAGATATCCTCAAGAGGTTCCATTAACAGTAAACAACAAGAAACTTCAGGCAATCAGTAAAGAAGGAGCTTTTTAATTGATGAGAGCAATTAAACATTTTACCAGCACTCTATGGGCTTGATCTTCAAAAGGTTTGTGAATAATAAAACAATTGCAAACAGATCTTAAAAGCAGGTGCAAATCGTACTGTGTGTGTAAAATGAGCAGCTGCTCAAAATTATGTGTTTGAGCCTTTATGCATGTGCAAATCATGTTTCAAATGAAAAATGTAGGCGTATTTGTAGAAGAAATAGCAAAAAATAGAATAATATTTAGTGCAGAAAAGATATCTATGGGTAAATTTATTTATTTTTTCTCCTTGAATGTTCCTCAAAGCTCAGTTATGTTGTTTTAAATCATTATGTGTTTTCTTTGGTTTGCAATATTTTGGTTAAGTGCATGTTGTGAGGAATAGGTGGAGGTAAATCCATCTGTTTCGGGCTTAATCTCACTGTAGGGCTGACAGTGGCTCCTTCGCTGTCTGAGCGAGGGCGGAATCAAGGAGCTCACAAAGTCAGAATCTTTGGGTTTATGTTGAGGCGGACAATAATTCAGTATCAATTTATACCTCAATATCCTTTAATTCAATAACACTTATATGACATTTATAATATATAAATACACAACAGTTTAACATTACAGTGCTTGTCACTAACTGATGTTGTGGGATTTATGTAGTTTTATGTGTATTGTTTTTAAAGCAAATGTAGTGATGAAGTTTAAGAAACATTAATTAAGCAGGTCAGAAACAAGAGTGATATCTGCTCATCGAGCTCATAGGAAGAAAGCACATTTCCCAAAATGTCAAAATAATCCTTTTAAGATAAAATTCTCTATGTGCGTGTTTTTAATTATCACTGATGAATCGCACCCAGACCTTCCCCCGCAGCCGACCCCTCCTGCCACAGATGACTCCCCGCAGCTCTTTGTGGACACTTTGAGTCGCAGACCAACAGATAGCGGAACAAGAGAGGGAAATGACTTACCTACTATTCCAAAGAAAGGAGAAGATTTCTCACCCCCAAGGGAAGGACTTGACAAGTGGTTATCACAAGGTAAAAAAGGCAATACCCAGTGAGATGAATAACATCGTAAAATGCCAGATCTAGCAACCTGTTGTGTAGGTTTGTTTAAGTATTTTTGTGATGCTTCATAATAAATCTTTCCTTTGATGGCAGGTTTATGTTCTTAGTCAGCACTTTACATATGAGACGTTTCTTTTTCCAAAATAGATGAGAATGTAACCCCATGTGGAAAGCCAAACCTTCTGTCCAAGGTGCAGATATCGGGATATGGGTCCCTTGGGGGACGCCTCTTTCCTCAGCCCTCCGCTGCTTCTCAGAAGAGAGATGAGGTATGTTTGAACAGACCATTGGTGGCTGTTGCACAGCATGGGTGTAAAAGTGCTGTTCAATGTCAAGCCAGCAAGAAACTGAGGAGGAAAAGGCCCTTTTCAGACCCATGTTACTGAATCATGATTTGAACATTTTCTTAATAATAAATGTTTTCACAGCAACAGGACCAAGATCATTACAGTTTGAAGAAATAGGATTTTACAGTTTGAAGAAACAGAAATACAAACCAGGATGTGCATGACAAGGAAGGGCTATATATATACTGCATGCATCATTTACGTAGTTAACATTGTATTACTTCTTGAGCTCCTTGAGTTATTTACTGTCACAGGTAGGTGCTTTGACTGGAGAGTATGTGTTGGGGCCAGTATGATTTAAGAAGGGCCAGGCCTCGCACCCTGAGATTAGGACCTGCCCACCGGGCACATACCCATTGTCACAGATTACCAGTCAGAGCCTGCTATAAACGATTCTAAAGAGTTTTTTTTTTTACAATTTTCTTTTCGGTGAAACCTTTAAATCATGTGTAACCTCCCAGTTAACTGTGGCTTTAGATTTAAGATAAAAAAAAATTCCAAGAGATTGGAAATTAAATTTAGACTTTACTATAACTGATGTTGCATCTCTTCTTTTTAGAATTAAACACTAAAACTGAGTGCTTCAAAAAGGGATTGATTTAACGGGGTGGCCCCTTTTGCAACCAGGTCATTGTAGCTTTTTTTCCCCCAACATATCTTCTCCTGACATGAATTTGTTGTCACAACTGAACTAAACTCTGTGAGAAATCAAAAACCCACCTTCTGTTGCCTTAAAATAAAAGTTTGTTAAAAAAAAAAAAAACCACTAGACCTTCAGATATAGTAATATATCCACATAATCTGGATTTTTTTTTTCTCTCACAAATGTTTATGTTCCTGGCTGACTTAATTTTTATCCAACTCTAAACCTTCTCTGTTGCATATGTAGGATAAATTATGTAGAATGTATAAACAAGATGGCCATTGGTATGGCATCGTTGAGAAATTTATGAACATGTGGCAATGCCTGGACTTATTGTGGAGACCCCAAATCAGTTAGCACCAGTAGTAAGCATTTAATGGCTTTATAAAAAGTTTCATTTGTGTGGAGAAGAACAGGGTCAATGACCAATAACAACTCAGAGGTCTAGAGGGTGCACTGAATGAAGGTCACTGACCTTCTTAGGAGCTGGGAATTCCCCATCCTCCCCTCTTTTCCATGTCTTGTTAGATGTGGTTAAAGGCTTTCAAGAATCTGGCAGTTACCACTGGGAGAGCTAGTACATCTCATAGCCTTGGTAATTATGTAGGTGTAACCACTGAGACCTCATTGCCAGTGCAACAGATGGAGCAGGGAGCAACGTCATGAGTCACGTCAAGCAAGGCAAGGAGAGCTGTAATAATTAGAGAAGCAGCCTGATAACTCTGGAGGAACTACAGAGTAGCGCTGATAGGAAAACTAAGACATGCTATGCTGATGAAGGTTCTCAGTCATCCAGGTCATAGTCATTCCGTAAAAATTCAAAAAATAACCACTGGACTTGGTTTCCAAAATTTGAAGACGTTTTAGCATGTCTTACCGTAACCGGAATTTGTATGCAAATGTTCTTACCGGAATAATGCAAGTCTATTTCTAACTTTTAAGTGGATGTTTAAAGATTTCCTTTATCCAGATTGACTTTGTAATATTTTGCACTAAAAATAATGAAGAATTTTGACAAAGGGCGTATATTTTATTTTTTGTGTCTGATGCTACATTAAATAATTTTCAAAAGGTATAAAGAAATTACAGTTAAGAATAACTTAATTCTGTTCTGTGCTAATTTACTTTTATCTCGACTGTGATAAGAAAAAGGGTTGAGGGTATTTTTCATTGCTACCTTATTGGACAACTGGAGAAAATATGAAAAACATGCCTTGCATTCCTGAAGAGCAGCAGGCAAAACGAAAACAGCACATCACATGTAATTGTGATGATCTAAATCAGTGCTACACATTGATATAATTTCTCTCTCAAGAAGAATTTCTGATAAGAAATAAAATTGTTTTTTTAGAGATGATGTAGCACAGTATCTTCAGTATTATACCACTTTAAAAATTATTCATGAGTTGATCTTTACCGTTGTTCTCTGTGTAATTTGTATGCAAATGTTCCTGTTAGTCTAACAGCATTTTTTTTCCATTTCTCTCCATCTTGTGTTTTCTCTGCAGAATCTCATATAGACAGCAGCCGATAACATGATGTGAAAACCTCCTCTCATGCTCCTCAACTTCCTGTCTTCGCTAACCATCAATCTGTTGCCATGGCCTCCCATGCAAAGCTGAAGACTAAAGGAACAGTGTCAAGGCTCGCAATCTGCCTTTTCAAATGTTATATGTGTTCTGTTTTTATTTTATTTTATTAATTTCTTTCTAGTGTGTGATTTCTCTCACCCCCTCCTCTGTGTATAAAGACACCCTCAGTGTTATTTTTTTTTAGAAAGATTTGATCAGATATATTGCTAAATTAATACGGGGGAAAGTATGGTATTTTCAGGTTAAAGGGAATTCAATGTAAGTATTGCAATGTTGTACAGCAGATTATTGAATGTATCCTTTGTTTACTTCTGATCATGAAGCTATGAAGCTGCGTGTCTTTGATGAGCGATGGTGGAAGGGACAAGAAGCAAAAATCTCATGATGTTGGTGTGGGTGTGTGTCAGTGTTTTTGTTTCACCTTCCTGTGAGGCTGTATAACCGTGTTAGATCACCAGTGTGTTAATTTTTAAATCTGAAAAATAAAAGGCTTTGTTACATAAAGGTTTCTTTGCGAGTGTGAAATCTACTAACTGTGACAGAAGAATAACAGTTATGTTTCTAGCAGCGGGACTCTGCGGATGACAACGCCAGCCTGTATTTTCCAGTCAGCTGGTGCGCCGCCTCAGTGTGAAGAGGAATGTTTCTACACAAAGAACTACTCGGCAAAGCACTCTAAAACTTGTGGCATTATTATCCTTATCATTTAGACTTCTAAAACAAATATAGTTAATCTTTTAATTCATTAATGGTAGATCCTTGATATGATCAACAGATTTCCAAGCTACAGTTGTAGGAAACTGCAGGTAAATGATGTTGGCATATTATGAACCTAACAGTTTTACTGGAGAGGAACCAATTAGATACACACCCTGTTTCACTGCAGGGACAGGAAAGCTGGTCATAGTTTATGGGTAAGATGGAGAAAGTTAAACAGAGGCTAAACCAGGAAGTTTTTCTGTTAGATGTTGGAAAACAATTGGAAATTTTCAGAGGTCAATTTCCAACACAACAAGAACCCTTAACATACACCCATCGCTAAATTGGAATGGCTTAGATTGAAATATTCTTACATATATAATAAATGGTCAGAAGCGTTTTTTATAAAAACTGGCTGAAAAAGATTAACACATTTCTCAAATTTCTCTGTAACAGTGTTGTAAATCCAACAATTTTCCTTCCAATTCAACTCTGTGCAAAAATGTTTGTCTTATAAGAATTGAAAATACATTAATGGTTGTAGGGATATAAAATGTCACAAATAGCTTAAAAAGTAAAATATTTTCTTTAGCAAGGCACAGGAAAGCACCCAGATGTTGGAATAAGGGTGATATACAAAAGAAAAACAAGCCTATGCAATTGTGAAATTTCAAAAGTAGAAATTTGTAGAAGTTTTTTGGAAATCTTACCCCAAATTGACACAAACTGAGTGCACCTTTGATCATTCCGTAGTGTCTGCATATTTATGTGTGACTTTTTGAATAAACATAAATGGACTGAAGTAGCTATTAACATCCTGGCTTTTAATGGAGATCTTATGCAACAGAATAAGTTCAGTGCCGCTCTTTTTCAGGTGACTGAGAATGCAGGACGCAGGATGGGATCAAACTGTTGGTAATAATGATGTTCATGTTCAATAGCAGGGTAATATTATAGTAATAAAGGAATATGCTTTTATATTAACCCTCCAGTCATAAATCTGGCTGTAGGATGATGGTGTTTTTGTCCTGTTGGAAGTTTAACCTCTGTCCCAGTCTTTGTCTTGGAAGTTGCTATAGTAGTTTTTGTCCCAGAAACCTGCATTTAATTTAATTCCATTTAATTAACAACACTCCCCATAAACTCTAACCAGCTCTCTGGTACCTGTTGAAGACAAGTTCAGTTATTGGTGATGTATAGGGTTAGATTTTCACATTTTGATGTGCCCAAATTTGTGGATTATGATTAACTTTACACTCACCGGCCACTTTATTAGGTACACCTGTCCAACTGCTCGTTAACACTTAATTTCTAAGCAGCCAATCACATGGCGGCAACTCTGTGCATTTAGGCATGTAGACATGGTCAAGACAATCTCCTGCAGTTCAAACCGAGCATCAGTATGGGGAAGAAAGGTGATTTGAGTGACTTTGAACGTGGCATGATTGTTGGTGCCAGAAGTGCTGGTCTGAGTATTTCAGAAACTGCTGATCTACTGGGATTTTCACGCACAACCATCTCTAGGGTTTACAGAGAATGGTCCGAAAAAGAAAAAACATCCAGTGAGCGGCAGTTCTGTGGGCGCAAATGCCTTGTTGATGCCAGAGGTCAGAGGAGAATGGCCAGATTGGTTCGAGCTGATAGAAGGGCAACAGTGACTCAAATAAGCACCCGTTACAACCAAGGTGGGCAGAAGAGCATCTCTGAACGCACAGTACGTCGAACTTTGAGGCAGATGGGCTACAGCAGCAGAAGACCATACCGGGTGCCACTCCTTTCAGCTAAGAAAAGGAAACTGAGGCTACAATTTGCACAAGCTCATCGAAATTGGACAATAGAAGATTGGAAAAACGTTGCCTGGTCTGATGAGTCTCGATTTCTGCTGCGACATTCGGATGGTAGGGTCAGAATTTGGCGTCTACAACATGAAAGCATGGATCCATCCTGCCTTGTATCAACGGTTCAGGCTGGTGGTGGTGGTGTCATGGTGTGGGGAATATTTTCTTGGCACTCTTTGGGCCCCTTGGTACCAATTGAGCATCGTTGCAACGCCACAGCCTACCTGAGTATTGTTGCTGACCATGTCCATCCCTTTATGACCACAATGTACCCAACTTCTGATGGCTACTTTCAGCAGGATAATGCGCCATGTCATAAAGCTGGAATCATCTCAGACTGGTTTCTTGAACAAGGCAATGGGTTCACTGTACTCAAATGGCCTCCACAGTCACCAGATCTCAATCCAATAGAGCATCTTTGGGATGTGGTGGAACGGGAGAATCGCATCATGGATGTGCAGCCGACAAATCTGCGGCAACTGTGTGATGCCATCATGTCAATATGGACCAAACTCCCTGAGGAATGCTTCCAGCACCTTGTTGAATGTATGCCACGAAGAATTGAGGCAGTTCTGAAGGCAAAAGGGGGTCCAACCCGTTACTAGCATGGGGTACCTAATAAAGTGGCCGGTGAGTGTATATTTCT
Source organism: Cyprinodon tularosa (assembly GCF_016077235.1). Taxonomy (NCBI): domain Eukaryota; kingdom Metazoa; phylum Chordata; class Actinopteri; order Cyprinodontiformes; family Cyprinodontidae; genus Cyprinodon; species Cyprinodon tularosa. Next base: position 507,247 of record NW_024039241.1, on the reverse strand, counting down.
TTCACTATTGGCCTGTCTGCCGTGTTACTTGTTCTATATGACAGTTGACTAATATCCCTCAAAGATCGTCTGTATTTATATTATTTTGTGATGGTCTATCAAGTAAAATCTTTTAGCATTCATTAAATTGTGGTTGTAATGTGAAAAACTTAAAGTGATATTAATAAAAGGTAAAGCAATGTAAATATTTTTGCGAAAGACTCTGTAGATGAAAGCTTACAAGCCGTGACAGGAAATGAAAACCATTAAGATGTAACTTTCTTTGTGCCTCTGTGATTAAGAGGCCTTGTAGAGCAGAGTAAGAAAAGAGAATGATCTCACATTTTTCCACCAGAGCCAAATGACCCTGAAGTCTCAATAAACTCCCAGTATGTTGTATCATGTTCCCAGAAAAGGCCTTGTCTGATAGGAGATACTGTGCTCGTGCTGATGCCTTCCTCAGATTGCAGCATTGTGAAGCTAAACGTAGCTTAATGAGAGCGGGAAGCCTTCATCTCAGCGTACAGCCTCTGAAAAAGTGACAGTAGTGAGATATGAAAGGCTTCCCTAGTGCCGGCTCTGTCATCTGGTGGGTGAACCTTCTATATGTGGATCCTATTAGTTGAAGAACCATTCAATATATTGCAACATGAAGGCATTCGGATGGTGTGGAAAAAACGCTGGGTTCTGTTGCATCTCAGACCATAATTTTCCTACCGGAGGATGATTGCAATCCATTGCAATTTGCAGAGGTTATATGGTTCAGAGGGGTTGGACCAGGGGTGGACTGGAACAAAAATCGGCCCTGGCATTTTGGACTACACTGGCCCACCGCATTTTTTTTGGTGTACTGAATGTGTATACCAACTGTGCAATACCAACTGTGCAATACCTTGAGGTCAGGTTAATGGAAATTAGTGAGAGTGGACACTTAAAATTCTTCCAAAATCTTAATTTGTTAACACTGTAAAATGTAAACTCCACCACAGCACAGCAACAGCTCTTAAATGAGAGAGAGAGAGAGAGAGAGAGAGAGAGAGAGAGAGAGAGAGAGAGAGAGAGAGAGAGAGAGAGAGAGAGAGGTCACAGTCAATCACACATATTATCACATTATATCATCATAAGAAGTTATTGTAAGTTGCTCATCAGATCTATTCAGTCTTCCAGATACTGTAGGGTAACATTGGACTACTGTGCATTCATTGTATAAAAAAAGGATACCAATGACAAAATGATGAACCATTAGAAATCCTGTCAGAGAGGATGCACTCAGTGTAGGCTACAAAAAAAAATCATCATTAGCCACTAGTGCTAGCATGACGTTTATGGGTAGCAGCACCTGTGTTTACTAAACTAACTTTACCATGGAACATTAACCAACAATTTTTTATTGGGGTTATGTCATTTAATCATATTCATCAAGGGGTTGGTTGGTTTATCCTATCATCATTACCAGACATCCCAAGTTCCAAAAACTCATTTCAGGGAGATGCTTATCCCCCAACCGCCCGCCCCCCGGGGAAAACAATCCCACACCGTGCCCCATACACACTTAAGGCCAGCAGCTTTTCAACAACTGTTTATTAACTAACAGTTATTTCTTAAACACGAAACAGAACAGTATTGGTCTTTTATTTTCAATACTTTCAATCTTGTAGCCTTAAACAGCGTTTGTGCTTTCTGTTTTTCATTCAGCATACAGTGCACCTCGCCACGGTGTCATCATTCCTCACAATGGCCGGTTCCAGACAGGGGCCAATGGGGGCCAGTGCCCCTGTAGATCATGTCCTGGCCCCTGTTATGGCCTCTGTACTGAAGACATATAAAAGAAATTCTAATAATGATCTGGGCTGGAACAGACATGGTTACTGATAGGTCATTTGGATCTATTTCATTGTTACTTTAGGTTCCCAGAAAGTACTGTTTAACCCAACAAACATTTTCTGTGGGTTTAACTGGAAATGAAAAATTAACAAATTGGACAACTGCTCTAGTTAATTTATTTGACTTTACAATCCTGCATTTTTTTCATTTTTTTCCTCCCCTTTATTTATAAGCAATATTTTTTTAAATAAATGCCTTTCATATTTTTGATCTAGCTTTGCACCTGCAGTTGCAATAGTTCTCCTTCTCAGCAACCCATCACCAACCAGTGTTTTTTTTTCCACCCTAAGATAATTTGTCTTTATTTTCCAGCATTTAGTTTGAATAAAGCAAGCCAATTGTGCATGAAACAGTTTTAATGCAAATGTATGGTGAAGTGAAAAGTTAAGACGTCAAAAAAAATAAAAAAAGATTTATCAATAATTTTGTTTTGCTATTTTATTTCATTTTCCAGTTGCTTAATGCACGCAAGGAGGGGGCCAAAAAGTTCCTCAGTACAGAAGATCTGACATACAGATACATACAGACATACATGGAAAGGACGACAAGTCACCTGCAGGTGCAATCTCCACTTGCCGAACTACTGCTACAACCGAGATATTACAACATTAACGTCGTAATGGGAAAACATAAAAAAATGTGCGGAAAACTCTGGATTTTCCTAACTTTTGGCTGTGCCGTTGTGTTTTTATTTTGGTAATTAAAAGCTAGTCGGCTAATGCAATCGGCCAAGTAGCCTACAATGTTATGTTCGTGGATATTAAAAAAATTTTTTTTTTCAATTGCTGAGAATATGGGTCAGAAAATAGCTTTCTTTAGACCTGGTATTTTTCTAAAAACTGCATTTATCATTTCTTAAAGCCGTATGTCACTTCGTTGTTTATTTCCTCTCTCCCCTGCCCTGAATGTTCGCTGTAATGGTAGGTTAACAACACCCTTCCCCCACCTCTGGAGCTTTGCAAAGTTCAGGTTCTAGTTTTCGACAAAATAATTTGTTGTATATCAAAGCTAGACATCTCTCTGTGATTTGCTTTACTGTTGTCAACATCGTCCATTTAATAAATGTACCGCTTCATGTAATTAATAAAAAGACATTTTGTAATAAATAATAAGTCTTCAAACTTTTTTTAAAAAGAGAAACGCATTATTATTGTAAAAACCTATGCTTAGCGTGAACATTCATGCATTCCAATGCTGAAGGAAAATCTTTCTGCATACAGTAGGAACCACTTATTAGACCATTTTCAAACCGTTTTATGTTTTTTTTTTGTCTGCATTGTATTGTCAAGAAGCTAAATAGACCATGTACAAGTTGCTCCACTCTTAAAAACATAAACACAAATCAAGTGTCCTGCTCAGACAGCAGCCAGTAACTGATTACTGGTGTGCTTTGGGCACAGATTGGAGTTCCTGTTATTATTTTCCCACAGATTAGCTTAACTAGGGTTCTTTTTCTGAGATATGACAAATCTGCATGCATATTCCTCTGGTTTAAAGTGGCTACATGTTCTTGTAGGTTCTTCTTAAAAATTCATTGAAACAATCTAAAAAAAAAAAAAACTCACTATGGTTCCACAGTACAGTAGTGTTTAAGAGTAAAGTTTATAATCTAATCCTAACTTATTCATAGAGGAATTTTAAAAACATGGAATGTAGCCAGAGTGCTGTTAAACATACAGTTCAAGCTAAGTTCATGCCATATGGAGATTTTCCACACCATCAACCAACAGTCAGATAAATAAATAAATACAGCCTGAGAATAAAAAACAGAAACAGTTTCAAATCAATTTGTTGTATTCATACATCCAATATCAAAAAAAGTCTGGCCGTTTATAAAAAGTAACAACCTAGTGTTAAATCCAAATAAAATGGTAAAAAACATGTTTTTGAATCCTTAATTTAATTCAAAATCTGTACCCTGCTGACTACTTTGACATAACTTTATAGAAGATATCTAAAAACATTGCAGGCTAACAGATACAAAGGTAATCATAAGGTTTAGAGCTAAGGAACTCTAAGAACATCCATCACTCCATCCATCCATCCATTATCTGACACGCTTGTCCCGAGTGGGGTCGCGAGGGGTCCTGGTGCCTATCTCCAGCAGTCAATGGGCGAGGGGTGGGGTACACCCTGGACAGGTCGCCAGTCCATCGCAGGGCAACACAGAGACACACAGGACAAACAGCCATTCACTCACACACTCACTAAGGACAATTTAGAGAAGCCAATTAACCTAACAGTCATGTATTTGGACTTTGGGAGGAAGCCGGAGTACCCGAAGAGAACCCACGCATGCTCAGGGAGAACATGCAAACTCCATACCATAGCAAAAGCCAACATGTAAAATTAGAGAAAAACTGGCGATGAACCTTTCCTACCTAAAGAAATAAGTAACATAGCAGATTCAATTTTAAATCTACGGAAAGAGAGAAAAAGAAATTTCATAATATACACCGAATAACTATGTCTATAAAATGCACACTGTACTAATTGATATAAAATGTATTTCTGAGTATCTCTGGGCACCTTAATCCAAACACCTGTGCGTGTATGTGTGTGTGCTTGTATAAACAAGGTTTCTTCATAAAAGTTACCCCCAGTCGGCCAAAGCAAAAGGACTCTCACACTGAGCTTGGCTTTGCTGGAGATTTATTTCTGTTAAAAGGAAGTTTTTTTCCTCCCTTTTTCCTCTTTCCACTCTCACTTCATGCATGCTCGGTGTGAGGGATAGCTGTAGAATTAGTGACACAATGCAAGCAAATATCTACTGACACATGCTCATCTAGGAGGAGAGTATCCTGCAAAGTGACTGTAATCAATCTGACAGTGACTCTGCAATCTATGAAAAACTTTGAGCTGCCATTGTTTCTGTGGACCAAGGTAACCCTCGTGAAGGGGACAAAAAAGTGAGATAATCCGGAGACAATCTGGGGCTCCAGAAACAGGAACTGAGATCAGGTTCACAGCAGTGGTTCTGAAGTGAGATGGCAGCTTGGAAAAAGCTTTCTGCATTCTGATTATTGAATGAGGACTTACAGGGAGACCAAATTGATTCTTCCAGGAGCAGATGAATAAGGTCCAGGAGGTCAGGCTGCAGTTAGATTTGATCCATTTCAATATCTAATGAGTAAAATGGAAGAATTATCTTACATTTCATCCCAATAGTTTGATGTGGTGAGGGGTTTCAAAATAAAAGTGCACCATGTAGTCCAAACAGGTTAGATAAGATTGAGATAACACCCGAGGATAAATAAACTTTAAGCTACAAATAAGAAAAATCTTTAGATTAGATCCAAACTAAGCTTTAATGAACAGAATATTTTATTACCAGAGTTAACAAACAAATTTATATCCCTTTAGGATTAATGAAGTATTATTGAATTGAAAATCAAAAAGGTCATATCTGTTGTATCTGTGGTAATAAAAAATAGACAGATCATTCAAATGATGAGGGGAATGAATCCGGTACTGAAAAATAAATCAAAACCACCCCCTAGTGGTAATGTGCTGTGACTGTAAAGGCAATGTGGCTGCCATGTTGTATCCTCTCAAATTTACAGTGCCTTGACAAAATAAGTTCATCCCTCAAAGTTGACCTTTTATTTGTGACATAACAACAAAACAGTTCAGAGTATGTTTCTTTAAAATAAGATGACGAATTACACAAAGTGGAGAATAATTGTGATCAGGCAAGGATATGGTTTTTGCAACTTTTGAAAAAAAGAAGAAAGAAAATCAAAGTGCATCCTCCTTCAGTGAAATTAAATCATGCTTAGAAATACAATCCTTCAAAAAATAAAAATTGAATACATCATGTGGACTTAAATTGGTAATATTAACAAAAATGATAAAAGATATGTTATCAATATGGATATATGTTTCCAGTCACACCTAATAATCATAAAAACACTACAAAATATATTCAAGTCATCAAAATAACACTTCTAATCTAATAAAATGCATTTTATCAGCATGGTGTTTTGTGCAGCCTTAGTTAATAGGTATTAATCCACTCTGTAAAGTAAGGTCAAAAAAACAAACAGAAAACTTCTAAAACATAAGCCGAATCTTCCCATCCCTCCCAAAGCATTTATCAAGGAAACAGCCAATGGAATCATGACACTAGATAGCACATACGTTTTTAATCTTAATTTAAAGAAAAGTAGGGCTTCAGCTCTTTTGCAGTGAATGAGAGTTTAATCCAGATTAGTGGAGCATAAGAACTAAAAGCTGCTTCTCCTTGTTTGCCTTTGTTTCTGGGCAGGCAGTGTAGATTCTAGCCAGACCAGACCAGGACCTAATAGGTCTGAGTGGTTAATAGCAAAACTGTAATGCATTTTGGTGCTAAGCCATTCGTTGATTTAAATACTAATATAAGAATTTTCAAACCTATTATTCTCTGAGATTTGAGGAGCAAGAAGAAGAACTTTAGAACTGGGGTGAAGTGCTTCATTTTCTTAGTTAATAAGCAGTGCTCTAGATCAGCTGCAGCTGTCTATTTTTTATGCAGCTTTGTGAAGACATCATTGCAGTAATCAATTCTACTAAAGATCAACGCATGAATTAGTTCTTCAAGGTCCTACTGAGACATATTTCCTTTAATTCATGATTTTTTTTTACATTAAAGAAAAAAGGCTGGCCTTGTTACCTTGTCTTTATATGCATCAGATGGTTCAGGTCTGACTGGTATTTTCTAGCTGTATTAACTAAAGCTCTGTGCTTTGTCCAAACATTATTATTTCTCTTTTTTTTTTTTTAGCTAAAGAAATGTTGGCATATCCATGCATTGGTTTATGCATTTACTCAGAGCTTGAATAGAGTCACAAGCTAACATCATAATGTATAGCTGTGTGTCATCTGCACATTTAAGCTGCCATATGTTGTTTATTAAAATATTTTTTTTCGCTTTTTTTAGGGGGGAAGCATGTAGATATAGAATATAAGGGGCTCTACGATGGACCTATGGTGAGTGTCATGGGATTTTTCTAGTCTCTAAACTCACTCACTGATACAAAAAGTATCTGACCATCAAGAAAGAGTAAATAATGAAAGAATGAAGATAGAATGAAAGTTATATACCAGCTCATCCACAGAGTTAAAGGGCGAAGCGGAGGAAGAAAAGTAGCTCTGGTTAAAGGTTCCAGTAGCATCATAGTGTAGTGATGACCTGTGACTCTCAGCTAACTCTCAGGTTATCTCTATGTTTGGTGCAGCTGTTTGCAGCATTCCTATGGTTACTGATGGTGCTCCATGTTCTCTGCTGGAGGACAAAGCTGCTAGCAGATTATTTACTGAATAGTAGAATTTAAACTAAACAAGTTTCTCAGCTATTATCGATACCTCCAACTGTATTCAGCAAATGGATGATATTATTCAACACTTTAAAAACGTTAATGGCTCCAAAGTGTAGGATAAGATTTTCTAGGCTGGGTGCCGTTCTGTGATTACAAGAATGTTCACTGACTTAACACATTACTGGTATACTCATAACTGTGTTTTTCTTTTTGCAGTTGTTTTTAATCTAATTCTAATGCACTTTTTCTGGTAGCTTATGAGAAGAGTGTTTTGAATAAAGGGAGGCATCTTGTGCTGATTCGTCAACTTATCCTTCTTTCATTTTTGATATAAAAAGCATGGTGAAATTCTGAAAAAATAATGAAAACATGAAAAACCCCTTACTGGTATGAAGTAGTTTTTGTCAAACCTTTCCTTAATTTTGTGTAGGAGTTAAGGGTAGAGGAACACAAGCAACCAGGGAGCTGGGAGAAAAAGCAATATGACCTTTATTACATACAGATTTAAAGATTCTGACATGTATGTCATTGTTTGACCATTTGAAGCCCTATAAGAAAAAAATCTTAAAGTGAATTCTGGATTAGTTTGGGCCAAAATGCATCTGGATTAGTAATAATTATCTTTATTAGTCAGTGCACCTTACAATGAAATGTGCCTGCATATAACCCATTTCCCTTAAAGATCCATAAGCAGCTCACAGAATGAAGCAATTTTGGAGCTAATGCTTTTTTTTCAGGGACCCAAATAACTGGTTAGTGGTGCGTTTCTTTGGATCCAAGTGCTGCACTCTTAACACTGGACCACCACCACCCATAAGAGAAAAAAGTAATGAAGGATTCCCTTCAATGAAAAGGTGTGAAATTAGAAAAATTACTGTGATTTGGACCCTACACTATCCGGTGACTTTACTTGGTCAGGTAAGGATAAGGTTCTAGTAATCTGATCCAATCTAGCAGAAACAAATGCATGAATAAGGATTTCAGAAACTCTGCATAAAATGACTGTACTTAGCTTTGTAATATATTGTAAGTAATAAAAACATGGGTGAACCAGGAAGCAACAAGGCCATCAAAAGTAAAACCTCTATCAAAATGTAACCCAAGATCCTGCTGGAAGACTTGGCATAGGAGATTTAAGGAGGAAAAATTCCCAATATTATATTTGTAACACTTACTGGTTCACAAAAAAGAATATAAATTGTATATTTATTTCAATAGAGAACGTTTTTTTGCTTTAAAACAGTCTAAAAACCTATGAAATGTGTGTTTCGGTACCTTATGAAGCATAACAGAAATGAAAAACTGAATGCCATTTTTTGTAAAAATGGTATAAAAAAACTATGAAAGTGTAAAATATGTTTAGGAGCATCTCATTATTTTTATTTAGCAAAATAGGCTAAAAACCAAGTATCACTATGCTGTCACTTCTCAGTAATTTGAACTTAAATAAATATCATAAAACAGCTTCTAGTTTGTGGATGGGGAAAAAAATGGAGAATGTTCAGGGTTATTAATATTTTTGTTTTTGTTTTCTCTTTACCCAAGTAGGCATAAGTTCAATAACGCTGATGTTTAGATGATTAAAAAAAGTACCTAAAATTTTTTTTATTATTATTATTATTTTTTTTTTTTTTTTTTGGTGCTACAGATGTAATAAATCAAAACAAAAGTCTACAAACGTTCTTCGCTTACACGTACTCATCGTGGTTTGTTTGGCCAAGTTTGTCATTGTGGTTCTGCAAATTGGTTCTTTTTTGGTATATACAGTTTTATTGTATTTTTTTATACATATTTGAAAAATTTTTCGATTCTAATTAAATTTGTTCATCTGGGGTGGCAGAGTGCAAATGAAAAGACAGCAGGATTAAACACATAAGGAATCGAAGCATAAGCAAAGTTGGAGTAAAGTTAATAGAGCAATGCAGCTGATGCGCCTCTTTTAATATCATCATCATATACACTGAATGTATGAGAGAAGAAATTATGCATTGATTTAATATAAAATCACACATTTTCATTTATAATCATCTGGCTGTTGGCTGCCACTGACAAATAATTACTATTAGGGATTTGCAGACATATCTAGAATGATTAGTTTAGTGTCTTTACCAGCGGTGCTGTGGTTAAGCCTTTTGCAGGTCATGAGTTGACTGTGAGTTTTTGTGGCATTCTCAATGAAAAGCCCCCTGTCATCACTATTACTGAGGCGCTTTAATAGTTTTGTATTTTCAGCAGATTCCCCTTTAAACACAAAACTCATCCTCTGTGATTGGCTGCAGCTCAGCAGGCTGCATTGTTCCATCAGGCCGTTTGTTCGCTCCGTTTCCTGCACACAAACAAAACTTTCCTGCCTTCCTGGGCAATATTGGGCTCCCCTGTGCTTTGACAACCTGGAATATTGGATTCCCTCACTATTTCTGAGGAAGAGAAAAACTAAAAGGTATGTGATCAGTTCTTTTGAACATTTGCATTTTTCTTCATTATTTTAGAAGAGTTTTTCCTTCTCTTAATGCTTTCTGAATTGATGATTTTCTCTTAAAAGCATAGTGGAAAGGTTCTGCTTTACATGAAATATTCCCCAAAAAATTGTAATGTTTTTAGGAATGTGTCATTCATTCTAGCTAGAATATTAGTTTGCTTAGTTTACCTCCTGTTTGGTATTTGTAAAATGATTACTGATTTATTCTGAGGCAAACATGTTTAACATCATGGAGTAATTCAATATGACATTGATAAAAGGTTGAAGTATTAGATCTAATTAGATCCAACTTCCTACATGCATCTGCTTCTGGTTGGTTCCATATTTTGAACCAGTCAGATGTGGCTAAGCCCTGACCTGCCCTTTGTTTTTCCATCTATCAGTATATATTGGCAGGATGTACAGCTTCATGGGAGGAGGGTTATTCTGCGCTGGAATTGGGAACATACTCCTCATTGTTTCTACAGCAACGGATTACTGGATGCAGTACCGCCACTCCAGTAACTACATGCACCAGGGCCTGTGGCGGTACTGTGTGCCTGGAAAATGTATGACGCACACAGACAGCATCGGTAAGACTCAGTCCATGCAGGGTGAAGATCATCATACATCAGTCTCTGATGTATGATGATCTTTACAAGTATGTTGTAAATTATGGATTAGATCTAAACACATTTAAAATGTCTTTATTTCAAAAGGATGCTCCAGTAAAATCAACACTTACAAGTCAAGACAAAACTATATCTGAGTCATTGTCTGCTGCAGCACTTAAAACTTTATTAATCCCATTGGACAAACACCCTTTACCTCTAAGATATGTTATCCTATGCAAAATGTAAGGAAACAAAAGATCTGAATGAACAATAATCGTCGACCAGTAAGGAAACTTACAAATAACACATTGCAAAATTAAAATTGTAGAAGAACAATCAAATAGATCAATATATAAAAGGATTGGAGAAACATTCATAACAACTCTATACAGTGAAAAAAAGTTTAAAAAAAGCCATAGCAAAAGAAATATATAAAAAGATATATTTAAAAACAATGGCTTTAGAAAAAGATGTAAAAAACAAACTAGAAGCTGACTGAATAGACAATGCTTAACTAGTCCGCTGCTAACATTACAGTGTAATGTAGAAAAGAGAATGTTTTTTATTTCAGAAGAATATATATGTCCAACCTATGAACAGTCCTAAAGGTCTAACACGGATTGTGCTTTTTTTAAGATGATCACTCTGCCTGTTCTAATGCCATAACTTTTTATGCTTTTTAAATACCATATTTGTTTTATCTCAATCCCTAATATATATATATATATATATATTATATATATATTCAGTAAGTTTATTTAAAAACCACCACCACCCATAATTAAAAAAAAATGTTTTAACATCTCTGTGGTTGCTTTCCTTTCTCATAATGGGACCATTTGACAAATGTAAATATATGAAGGATTCCCTCCATGTAACTGAGAATATAAAATTCCATGCACAAACCCAGACATTAAAAACAAATCTCTCTTCCTGCAGCGTATTGGGATGCCACCCGGGCCTTCATGATTCTTTCCCTCCTGGCTTGTTTCATTGGTATCGTGATTGGCATCATGGCCTTTATCCACTATTCCTCCTTCGATGGGTTTGACAAGACATTTGCAGCTGGGATCCTCTTCTTCATCTCTTGTAAAAAACAAAAACAAAACACTAATAATCTTACTGGTCTGTCTCTCTCTCTGCTGCACTAAAACTGATATTTGCTTAAAATCTCACATGCAGGCTTCTTTGTGCTGCTGGCAATGGCCGTCTACACCGGGGTGACAGTGAATTACTATGGAAAACGCTATGGCAGCTGGCGATTCTCCTGGTCCTATATAATGGGTTGGGTGGCGGTGGTGCTCACCTTCTTCTCAGGTGCAGACCTTAACACTATTTTGTTTGGTTTAATATTTCACTCTTATTCATCATGCTTTCTTTTTAGGTATCTTCTACATGTGTGCCTACCGGATGCATGAATGCCCAAGAAACTCTAACCCACGCTGAAACGCTTACTACTACAGCCACTCATACCTCTACCAATACATGGCTAAGATCAACTAATGCAGATGGCCATTTTTCCAACAACATCCTGTTAATCAGTACAATCAATAAGAAGCTAAATAAATGTGAATTGATCATTTGTCTAGTTTTTAATGTCTGTTCTAATATGAATCCTACTTATAGCAGCATTGCAGCTGATGGACCTCAGATCCACAACAGAAAATCAATGGTGGTAATAAATGCAACAAATACCCTAGAGTCTAAGATAAATTAAATTAAAATAATTATAGACGGGTCTATTCATTTGAACAGTTAGAACTACAAAATGAGTTTTCTTGAATAATAGTACGAGAGATCCGTTCATTTTTCAGGACCGGTTGCAGAGCAGAACCAGCTCTGCTGATAATCAGTAAAATCCTATTTCTATCCTTAAAATTTGGTAACTGGTCTCATAACTGGTGATGTTCCTCAAGAATCCATCTGGATTCCACTTTTGACATTATGTATCCGTCCTTTCGGTCAGTTGATTAGGTTATTATGCGAATTAGTCAGATGTTAAATGCCATTGAACACATGACCTTACAACAGTAGAATGTTCTGAACATCACTAAAAGATTGAAACACTAAATTGCTGCCATTTAGATCCTCTGACATCATCTTCAGGTGTTAAACCAGGAATGTCAGAACTGCCCCTATATAGATCAAATAGTTCAAACTAAATTTCCTTTATCATTGACATCATAATTGGTTTATCACCCGAGTTTATCAAATTTTCTAATAAGTCTTCAGATATTTTGCAGACAGAAATCAGAAGTCTCAATTTTAAATTAATAGATTTCTTTTTGCATCGTTTTAAAACCATTATGTTCCAGCACACTTTTTTTTTTAACATACAAGTTTTCAAAGTGAATTGTTCATTAAATAACTGCACCGATCTACAGATTTTAATCTGTTACATATAATTGTGTAGTAGAAGCACTTTTATGGAGTGCAGGTGGCAAGAATATAACACAAGTTTAAATATATTTTAGACTAAATCTTAAACACAGTGGTTTAAGCCACAATATACAAGACTTTCTGAGTAAAAATACTTCAAAAGATGTGTCCTTTTACAATAGCTAAAAGGCTTAAAAGAAACCACAGTAGTCTAAAGTTAAATTTTTTATTTGATCTTTTTCTGTAAAGCACTGTACAGTAGATACAGGTCAATCACAGAGTTACCAACATGAACACTTTGTGGTAATATTAACAAACAGTTTAACTCAAACCTGGAAAAATAAATAAATGGTGCCATGAACAACTGCAGTTATGGGTTCACTCTTCAGAACATTTGCTGTGAAACTAAGGCATTTTGTGACATCAAGTAAACAGAACAACTGAACAGCCTCCTGTAGTTTAGTCGACCTCCTCGATGGTGGGGCCAGAAGATGCTCCTCCTGCTCCAGGAGCTCCACCAGCTCCTGGCATCCCTCCTGGCATCCCTCCTGGCATCCCCCCAGCACTCTGGTACAGCTTGGTCATGATTGGGTTGCACAACTTCTCAAGCTCCTTCTGCTGGTGCTCAAACTCTTCTTTCTCTGTGGTCTAAACAAAAGAACGTTATAGTTTAATATTCTACTTTAAGTTCTATATAAAGTTGATATGACGAAGAGTTTTAGGTGAACATTATCCACCATGCAAATTAAAACTTAAACCCTCTGTGGCCTCTTCCGATTACGGGACGCTTGCATAAAATTAAAATGCTGGGATCATGTACAGATGTACCATTACTGGTTGGTAGTTGCAGTAGTATCACAAACAGTGATACTGACTGTCAACCTCATATAGTATATTATATTTTTATCAATATTACTAGTATACCGGGATTAGTTATCACTTTCTCAAATGTAGAACTTAGATATATGGTCATATACAGATGACCAATTAACACATCAGCTTCTATTACAGCTGTATTAATGAGACCAAACATGATTTACTTCAGTATTAAGAAAAAACACATCTACAATAAGCACTTAAAATCCATTAAAGAATTTAGTGCAATAACTGCCATGCTGTGAAAGTTGCAGTTGATCAAACTCATACCTGATTTCTATCCAGCCAGCTGATGACCTCGTTACATTTTTCCAGGATCTTCTTCTTGTCCTCCTCACTGATCTTATCCTTCAGCTTCTCATCCTCAACTGTCGACTTCATGTTGAAAGCATAAGATTCCAGACCATTCTTGGCTGCAACCTTTTCCCGTTGCACATCATCTTCAGCCTTGTACTTCTCTGCTTCCTGGACCATACGTTCAATATCCTCCTTACTCAAGCGGCCTGTGAAGAGGAGAAAAAGGGGTTAGAATAAAAATAAATAAATACTTCTAGGTATAGACTTAATGAAAAGAAGAGAGTTCTTACCTTTGTCATTTGTGATAGTGATTTTGTTCTCCTTTCCAGTGCTCTTGTCGACTGCAGAGACATTCATGATGCCATTGGCATCAATATCGAATGTTACTTCAATCTGAGGAACTCCTCGAGGAGCTGGGGGTATTCCAGTCAGATCAAATTTCCCCAGCAGATTGTTATCTTTGGTCATGGCCCTTTCTCCCTCAAACACCTAACAACAGATGATCAGTAAGGTTACGTATACAGAAATGTGTTTTTATTTGGTAAAGATGAACATGAACAGATGGCGGTCTAACCTGAATGAGCACACCAGGCTGGCTGTCTGAGTAAGTGGTGAAGGTCTGGGTCTGCTTTGTGGGAATGGTGGTGTTCCTCTTGATTAGCACCGTCATGACTCCACCTGCCGTCTCGATTCCCAGAGATAGAGGGGTGACATCCAGCAGCAGCAGGTCCTGAACATTCTCTGATTTATCACCGCACAATATGGCTGCTTGGACAGCTGAAGGGAAAACAAGAATAAAAAAATTTTAGTGCTACAAATAAAACTTTTAAAAGTTTGTTTTATATAAAGCCTGAATTCCACATACCTGCACCATAGGCCACTGCCTCATCAGGGTTAATGCTCTTGTTTAGTTCCTTCCCATTAAAGAAGTCCTGCAGAAGCTTCTGGATCTTTGGAATACGAGTTGACCCTCCCACCAGGACGATGTCGTGGACCTGAGCCTTGTCCATCTTGGCATCTCGGAGAGCCTTTTCTACAGGCTCCAGCGTTCCTCTAAACAGGTCTGCGTTCAGCTCCTCAAAGCGAGCCCTGGTGATGGACGTGTAAAAATCGATGCCCTCATATAGGGAGTCAATTTCAATGCTGGCCTGAGTGCTGGAGGACAGGGTACGCTTGGCTCTCTCACAGGCCGTGCGCAGGCGCCGCACTGCCCTCTTGTTGTCACTGATGTCCTTCTTGTACTTGCGTTTGAACTCAGAGATGAAGTGGTTCACCATGCGGTTGTCGAAATCTTCGCCACCCAAGTGAGTGTCGCCTGCCGTAGATTTCACCTCGAAGATGCCGTCTTCAATTGTCAAGATGGACACATCAAAAGTGCCACCACCAAGATCAAAGATGAGAACATTTCTCTCAGAGCCGACCTGAAATTAAAAATAAAGACATTAACTACTTGCTTAGCCGAGTTAAATCTCACTGCTTATGCTGTAGGACTGCACTTCTGACTACAGAGCAATGCAGCCTGATCATTCCTGATTTATTTCTCTTTTAGACCTGAAAAACACCATTTCTAAAGTCTGTAACAGAAAATCATTATGTTCTATTAGAGAGAATTCATCTCTAGCTTGTGAATGTGAATTGAGGTGTCTGATTGCTGAATTTAAAAATGATTTATTAAATTATGAAAATAAATGAATACAGAATATTTAAATTAACCAGAAAATGAGTTTAAGTTGTGCTCATCTGTTGCTACAGCAACAAGAAACAACGCTGACATTACATTTCAATAACTTAAGGCAAAAGCATTTTAACATCCAATTGATTAGGAAAAAAAAAACAAAACATTCAAAATAAGAATTTCTCAGAATTTTTTTTAGAACTGCTCATAACATTTTACCTTTTTGTCGAGGCCATAAGCGATGGCAGCAGCTGTGGGCTCATTAATAATTCGCAGGACATTCAGCCCAGAGATGGTCCCAGCATCTTTGGTAGCCTGGCGCTGGGAGTCATTGAAGTAGGCGGGTACAGTCACCACAGCATTTGTAACAGTCTGAAAAACATGACAGGTAAGACATTATATAGAGACATTCTGAAAAGTGATTTTACACTCAGTTTCTCAACTTTTCCATGAGGCCATAAATAAAAAAAAAAATTAAAATTAAAAATCTAAAAAACCCCAAAACAGGCCTCCATATTTGCATGACTCTAGATATCAGATAAGAAATCAAGTTATTTTGGATGTGAGCCTTTCTATTTTCTTTTTTTTTGTTCTCATTTGATAAATTATTGTAGGAAAAGTGTGGAAAACAGATTGTCACAAAATAAAATTTGACTAAATGAAAATCAGGTAAGATTTTGATGACTAATGGTTAATTCCTGTTCAAAGACACTTCATCTTTGGATAACCAAATAAAAATAAATAACTTATCTGGATTAAAACATGCATGGGATAGGTTATTTAAGAATCTATCCCATCAACCTATAATAAACGTTTTGCATACGACTGTTGGTTTACTGGATCCAGCTAATCAATGATCTCACAAAGAAGAATTTGCTTTTTTTCACTACAGTCTCAAACATGGATTTAGTGGAATCCAGCCATGGACATTATTTCACTTTAGGTTTACTTATGGAAACAAATCCACCATTAAGTGATGACTTTCATGAAATTTGAGGACTTACTAATGCACTAATAACAAAAATGAATAAGACTCTCTGCAGTTACGCTTAATTACCTTGCCAAGATAAGCCTCAGCAATCTCCTTCATTTTTAGCAGCACCATGGAGGAGATCTCCTCAGGGTAGAAGGTCTTTGTCTCCCCCTTGTACTCCACCTTCACTTTGGGCCGAGTGTTATCATTAATGACTGTGAAAGGCCAATGTTTCATGTCTGACTGGACAACGGCGTCATCAAAACGGCGCCCAATCAGCCGCTTTGCATCTGAGGAGACAGGAGAGATGTAAAACAGTCAGTTTTTTTTACTTCTTAAATCAGGTGACAGCTCATAACTTTTTAAAAGTGCAGAAATCTTACCAAACACTGTGTTATTGGGGTTGAGGGCCACCTGATTTTTGGCGGCATCTCCAATTAGCCTCTCTGTGTCAGTAAAGGCTACATAACTGGGCGTGGTCCTGTTCCCCTGGTCATTGGCAATGATTTCGACCTTACCATGCTGAAACACTCCTACACAGGAGTAGGTGGTACCCAGGTCAATTCCTACTGCTGGTCCCTTTGACATAGTTCCTAAAAGAAGGAGAAAAATATTATTAGCCAAAAACCAAGACTCAAAAGCTCATCAGCATGTCACCAATGAGATTATATACAGGTGCTGGTCATAAAATTAGAATATCATGAAACAGTAGATTGATTTCAGTAATTCCATTTAAAAAGTGAAACTTGTATATTATATTCATACATTACATACAAACTCATATATTTCAGATGTTTATTTTGTTTAATTTTGATGATTATAAATGACAACAAATTAAAATCTCAAATTCATCATATCAGAAAATTAGAATATTACTGAAGACCAATAAAAACAAAGGATTTATAGAAATGTTGGCCAACTGAAAAGTATGAACATGAAAAGTATGAGCATGTACAGCACTCAGTATTTAGTTGGGCCTCCTTTGGCCTGTATTACTGCAGCAATGCGGCGTGGCATGGAGTCGATCAGTCTGTGGCACTGCTCAGGTGTTATGATAGCCCAGGTTGCTCTAATAGTGGCTTTTAGCTCTTCTGAATTGTTGGGTCTGGTGTATTGCATCTTCTTCTTCACAATACCCCATAGATTTTCTATGGGGTTAAGGTCAGGAGAGTTTGCTGGCCAATTAAGAACAGGGATACCATGGTCCTTCAACCAGGTACTGGTAGCTTTGGCACTGTGTGCAGGTGCCAAGTCCTGTTGGAAAATGAAATCTGCATCTCCAAAAAGTTGGTCAGCTGCAGGAAGCATGAAGTGCTCTAAAACTTCCTGGTATGTGGCTGCGTTGACCCTGGACCTCAGAAAACACAATGGACCAACACCAGCAGATGACATGGCACCGCAAACCATCACTGACTGTGGAAACTTTACACTGGACTTCAAGCAACGTGGATGAAGTGCCTCTCTTCTTTTCCTCCAGACTCTGGGACCTTGATTTCCAAAGAAAATGCAAAATTTACTTTCATCAGAGAACATGACTTTGGACCACTCACCAGCAGTCCAGTCCTGTTTCTCTTTAGCCCAGGCAAGACGCTTCTGACGCTGTCTGTGGTTCAAGAGTGGCTTGACACAAGGAATGCGACAGCAGAAACCCATGTCTTTCATACGTCTGTGTGTGGTGGTTCTTGAAGCACTCACTCCAGCTGCAGTCCACTCTTTGTGAATCTCCCCCACATTTTTGAATGGGTTTTGTTTCACAATCCTCTCCAGGGTGCGGTTATCTCTCTTGCTTGTACACTTTTTTCGACCACATCTTTTCCTTCCCTTCGCCTCTCTATTAATGTGCTTGGACACTGAGCTCTGTGAACAGCCAGCCTCTTTAGCGATGACCTTTTGTGTCTTGCCCTCCTTGTGCAAGGTGTCGATGGTCGTCTTTTGGACAACTGTCAAGTCAGCAGTCTTCCCCATGATTGTGTAGCCTATAGAACTAGACTGAAAGACCATTTAAAGGCTTTTGCAGGTGGTTTGAGTTAATTAGCTGATTAGAGTGTGGCACCAGGGGCCATCAATTTTGAACCTTTTCACAATATTCTAATTTTCTGATATGATGAATTTGAGATTTTCATTTGTTGTCATTTGTAATCATCAAAATTAAACAAAATAAACATCTGAAATATATGAGTTTGTATGTAATGTATGAATATAATATACAAGTTTCACTTTTTAAATGGAATTACTGAAATCAATCAACTTTTTCATGATATTCTAATTTTATGACCAGCACCTGTAGCTTTCAAGTCCTGTGTAAGGCTGGAGCTATCATGAGTGAAAAGGAAAAATCCAGAACACTTAAAAATGCTCTAAGCCTTTTAAAGCCTAACAACAGCCCTTTATTATGACAACAAACAAATATGAGGCTAAAAGTCTTTCAACAATGTTCAATGTATTCCAAAATCCAAGAGCTTGATGGGTTTATATCAAGCAAAACAAGTTGACCAATCTAGTTTTATTAACAAAAGTACAGAAACGGACAAAGAACAAAGTTTTAAAAACGAAAAAAAAAAAGTAATGTAGTGTACAGAAAAAAGGTTTTCGGGGATACGTAAATATGTCGCCATCTGCTGGCAAACACAAAGAATACAGATTTTTACATTTACAGGCGTTAAGGTGAAGCTAATAGGAACGCGCAGGTGATTTGTGTAACTAATTAGAAGGAAGAAAAAAAACTATGATAAGGGCTTTACAAAAATTTTAAATTAAGCTTGTTAAAATTTAAAACATTGTTCCAATAACTTGACTGCAATGAAATCGGTGTTTTTTCAGTTGTCTTACTTGCTTTGGAGGTTTGAGTTATTTATTTGTTTTTTATTAAAACGTGTGTAATGAAAAACTTTAGCTATTAAAATAAAAATAAAGAAAAATCAGGCAAACGTGAAAGTTTCCTTAAATTTTATTAACAAAAAAAATTAATAAAAAAAAAATAAAAGCAAAAAAACAAAAAATATAACCAGAAAGTCCTATGTCGTTTGTTTGTATACAATTATTTAAAGGAGATTTGCTCCTCTTGCAACCTTATTAGGTTAAATTCTGTCTGAGAGCAGGGGTGTAGCCTCACGCTAGCTAAAAATGTACATGCTCCTCTATTCCAAACTATGAGGAGCAGCTGCAGTTCAGGGGGTGTGTCACTTAAACCGTCCTCAGAAGTTCTGGAACTTACTTTGAAACTCATCAAGAAAATTAAATTAAAGCTTCAGTAAAAAAAAAAAAAAAAAAAAAAGTTTAAAAATAGTGTTTAAGACATAACATCTGCTGTGTTTTTTGTGTTTTTTTTTATCTTTTTTGGTAGGGGCTTCATTAATCGAAAATATAATTTACGGCATCTAAGACTAGTAAAAAAAGATGTCGATAGGAATTAAGTTTAAAATTAACCGTGTTAGAAACGTAGCTTTGATAAAGACGTTAGAAATGAAAGATTTACCGTTCATTTTTAGGTTTTAATACATCCTAATCATCAAAATATAACAAGCACTGAATTACCTTCGTTGAATCGTAGCTTCTTCTCAAATTTCAGGGACTGAAATCAATACCCTTGATAATTTTCCCCGTGCAGAAAATCTGGATGTAATTCGTTCCTCGCCCTGGTTGTCTAGGTGATTTTCCTCTCCACGCGAGACTTGCCTCTGCCACGCGGGTCGCGCCTACTCTTGATAAACACACAGAACTCTCTGGAACGCAGGAGACAGGCTGGCCAATCATCTGCCGTCCATTCTCTCTCAACCCCCAAAAATCGACCAATCAGAAGGCTCGCCACACCAGTTGCTACATGGAAATATTTGAGCATTTCTCTTTCAACAGTGGAAGTTTCTAGTAATTACTAGCGAACTGCGAAAGGAAAGATCCAGTAGCAGCCATGGAATTCCACTTCAATTCACAGTTTGGGACACTATCACTGTATAATGTTTTCCCCCAGTGTATGTATCATAATACAGGTTATTTTATTTTAGTTTTAGTTCAGTGTCCAGCAGAAGTATTTATGCAACTTGAACAGTTTTTTCTTCTTTTTTTTTATTTAATTTAACAAAAAAAATTAATTAATGTGATGCATGAGCAAAGCAGGGCATGTCAGTGACATGAAAATGAATATACTGCATGTTTATTATAAATATTTAGAGGCAGAAGTTTAACTCACATATACTAAATAAAATTTAGTACAACTAAATTATTATTTTAGAGGCTCCCTTAATTAATGTTCACATATTTGTAATATGCTCAGTTTAAATAAAACAACTTCTATGAAGGCTAATATTTTATTAATTAATACCTTTGTGGGTCATTTATAGTGTGAAATATATTTGAACAAGAAATTAAAAAGAAATGGAGACCTTATGTGATTTTTCTTCTAACTCATAACTCAAACCATCTTTCTGTTGTGGTATCGGACAGGGCCGCTGGAAGTAATTTTGAACAGGGGCTGCTGTGAAATTTTTTTGGGGTCTTTTTTTGGACAAAAGACATTTGAGCCTATCTGCTTATTTAAAATACAGTAAAAAATAAATAAATAAATAGATTGAGATCCACTACTTCATTGTCATATACCAGTATATCAGTTCTCAGGTGAATATATGCGTTCTTAATTAGTCTTCACTATAAGAAGGTAGATTTGGTCAGCTGGCATGAACCTGATTCATTGTGTTTATGTCACATGTGACTCTATTCGCTCCAAAATCCTTTTACGCAAACCACAAGGAAATACTATCAATTTCTTAAACTATTTAAATGTTATTGAGCATATCCATTACACAAAGAACACAAGATCAACACTCTACTATGGTTATGTTAAACTATATGAATAGATATAAAACTGCATGGGGGCACCATGCTCTTACTTTGAGCTACAGTCAGGTTTCTCAATATGTGCCCTTGTGCGATCTCATGTGCTCGTGAAACGTTATCAGCCTCAGCCCTAGTACTTTTCCAATTCACAAGAACAGCAGACAGAGAACATACAAAGTCCCCGGATGTTGTTCTCGCCCCTCCCTATTTAATGAGTGTGCTGTCACTACCCGATCCGTCCCAGAAGTACGATCCATTCTCCACAAGCGCTATCAGCTCATTTGTGCATGCGCATCAAGATATACATATGGATGGTCCTCGATTTTATTTAGTTAAAAATACTTAAATGACGTTTTTCCCTCCCCAAAAACAGTAAACGCACTACAATATAATGTGTAAAAAGTTAATAATGTATTTCCTGAGAAAATAAATGCCTTAAAATCCTTTCTATTTTATCACTCGTCTCTGCCTGATCTGCATTGGAAATGGGATCCTACACTACTTCCAGTGGCTAACTTTTTTAGCTTTGGATTTAAACATAAATCTAGTCTTTTTGAGTTTTATGTTTTCGTTTCGTTTTAACCTTATGTTATATAGTGCGTAATCTAAAGAAAGAAACAACTAAAATGCAGATAAACATTGTTTAATCATATTTTGTCGGACTGCTCTCAGTGTGTCTGATGATGACGTCAGAGAAGCGGTTTAACGGAAAAAAATGCATAAAAATTGACTCACAAAATTCATAAAACATTTTTTTAAAGATGTGTATTAGCATTCTTTAGTAAGTTAAGGATAGAAATAAGTAGTTTTAGTCCATAATTACAGTAATTATGGACACCCGGGTGTACATCTATTCTTGCATGCACATTCGTGCTTCCGGGACGGATCGGGTAGTGACATGCATCCGAGCAGATTTGCCTGTTCTTGAGATTGACAGCGGTCCCAGCATGCACTGCGGCAACAGCAGCTTCCAAAGGAGCGCTGACAGAGCTCAGAGTATTATGTTAAAAGTTCTCTTTTCTCTTGCTGCTGTTCAATAAAAGTACATTTTAAGATTATTTGAGGCGAGAACATTATACTTTAAAGTGTCACTATATGGCTGGTTTACCAATTTAGTGCATAATAAAAAAAAAAATTTCCGAAGTTGAGAGGACCTTCGGCAACCAGCGGACCTCCGAGGGTAACGCCAGCCAGGGCTAATCCTAGGGCGTTTCTCAATTCAGTATGTTGAGTATGTATAGTAATTCGAGTATGTACTCGCGTTCTCGTCAAGTCCGTTCTTGGCGAGAACGCAGGAAGATCGGACTTGACGAGAACGCGAGCACGCAAGCACGTATGTGTATTGGAGCAGAAGCGTACTCGTGACGTCATCACAGGCAACGTTGTTTAGCATTTTTTTAACAGTCAAAACTATTTATTCCCTACACAAAACATTTTGAAAACAATATTTTTAATTTCTAAAGCTTAAAAAACATGAAAAAAAATTACCGAACCGCAAAAAACCGCCATCAGAACGAGCGGTAGTTCACAC
Source organism: Cyprinodon tularosa (assembly GCF_016077235.1). NCBI lineage: Eukaryota > Metazoa > Chordata > Actinopteri > Cyprinodontiformes > Cyprinodontidae > Cyprinodon > Cyprinodon tularosa. The sequence continues at coordinate 484,454 of NW_024039241.1, read as the reverse complement.
ATAACTAGACCGAGAGAAGTGCACTACAGACGGGGTAAATTTAGCCCTGGCTGCGGTTACCCTCGGAGGTCTGCTGGTCACTCTGGTCCGCTCAACGTCGGACTTTTTTTTAAAATTTCGCACTAACTCTGTAAACAGACCATACAGGGAGGCTTAAATGTATAATGTTATCGCCTCAAACGATTTCAAAACGTACTTTTGAAGAACAACAGCAGCAGAAAAGGGAATGTTTAACTTAACACTGTGAGCGCTGTCTCGAATCAAGCTGCGGCCGCGGGGCATTCTGGGGAAGCGGTCAGTCTGAAGAACACACAAGTCTGCTCTGATGCATGCTCGATAAAGAGGGCGGGGGTGAGAACAACATCCGGGGATTTGATGCGTTCTCGATCTGGCGTTCTTGAGAATTGGAACGGTACTCGGGCTGAGGCTGATGACGTGTCACGAGTACACGAGCACACGAGAACGCTCAAGAACGCATATTGAGAAACGCCCCTAGTCTGTGTGCAGTAGCCCTCTCACGGTATAGCCGTGTGTAAAGTACAGCTGACTCTGATGGCAAGTTTTTGGTTTTATTTGGCAAAATGTTAATTTACTTTGTGTTTATCTGACTATGTTAACTATTATTCCCCCAATGAATGAAAAAATTAAGAATTTATTATCTAGAGACTATTAATAACAGGAAGTGAAATGCAGCTCCAGATGAGCTGAGCATGTGGTGACGTCACGAGTATGCTTCTGTTCCAATTGACCCATATTTATGCTGCATAGTCCCGGTTTCCCCAAGTCCAACTGTCCTGGGTTCTTGTCAAGAACATACTTGGCGAGGACACAAGTCCGTACTCACGTTGTGAATTGAGAAACGGCTCCCCTGAGCGGACCAATCCAAAATGCGTTTCTGTACAGTGTTTCCTCCTGGTTTCTATCATTAGACTATGTACATTTACTAGTCTGCTGGATACTGCTAGCTTGCTTGACGTTACCATGACAACATAACTTCCTTGAACTTGTGTTAAATAGGCCTCAAAATAACGAAATTAAAATCCAAATACACATAATAGTGAAATTTAAAAAGTCAAAATCATTTCCAAAAATATTCTAAGAAATCTATAAATTGTGCAAAGTTTTTTTAATACATTTCTTTTATATCTCCCTCTTGCCACTAGGAATTGCTACAGCACCCCCACTTCCCTTGGTATTTGATACATTCCCAGTAAAATACACAAAAATTGTCTTGCATATTGTATTTTGGTGATGGACTCTGACCTGAACCTTCTGCCACCTAAAACAGAGGTCTTCAACACTGCTCCTAAGGGCCCATGCTTTAGATGGGTCTCTGTTTCAGCACACCTGAATCACATAATGGGATTTCCTCCTCAGCAGTCTCTAAGGGATGCAGAGGTCTGGTAATCACTAATTTGTTGAAGTCAGGTGTTTTGAGGTAGGGGAACATCTAAAACATGCTGGACAATGAGCCCTGAGGACCAGGGTTGAAGACCTCTGACCTAAAGAACATCTCTAGGATTAAAGGGCTAATGTTTCAACAGGACCTTAAAAAAACTAATTCATGCTTTCATCTTTAGTATAAAGGATTACTGTGATGGTGTCTTTGCAGGTCTGCATAAAAAGTTGATCAGAAAGCTGTAATTTATCCACACTAAAAATAAGAAAGTGGAGCACATCACCCCAGTTCTAAAGTCCTTAAACTGGCTAACCATACTGTATCTCAATAAATAGACATTAATATACTTCTATTAGCCTATAAATCATTGAAAAGTTTGATCCACAATACATTACAAACTTGTTGTCAGTGTCATCCAGACCTATCAGGTCTTCTGACTCAAAACCATACTGCATACCCAAAACCAAAACCAAACATGGAGAAGCAGGGTTTAGATCTTATTCTACAATTCTTTCTGGAGTAAACTCCCCTAAAATTAGCGTGGCCTTTAAACATGCTATCTAAACATGACAATTTTAATCCAACTTTCTTTTTTTTAGTAAACATCTATTTCTAATGGCCTGTTTTCAGTGCTTAGTCCTGTTTCTCTCCTAGACATAGCTATGGGTTCAGCTTTTACTCTGGATAACTGTGTGCTCTTTCTTTCATTCCTTTGGGCATGAAAACCGTCCCAAAGTCCATCTGCTTAATTGTTTCTGTCTGACTGAGCCACCTATGATGCTATAGTTTACTGCTGCCTTTCCTAACATAGAAAGTATTTATACAACAGTGTTTCTATGTTACTCCTGTATGTCAGGCTCTGTCTCCGTGAACCCCCAGTTGGCCTTGGGAATAAGCCACTCGCACTGAGTCTGGTTCTGTTGGTGGTTTCATCTTGTTCAGAGGGAGTTTTTCCTCTCAACTGTCTCCCCATAAATGTTCGGTGTGAGAGATTTTTGTCGTCAATTAAATTATTTAAGAGAATGTAACAATGTATCATCTGATTGAGTTTTCTCAGTAAAGTGCCTTGAGATGATAAGCTAAATTGAATTGAATTGGATAAGGCTTGCACGCATTTTCTATGTTGTAATTAGGTCTGAACTTCTTAAAGTAGAAGACTTACCTGTTCACCTTTAAAGTAGGACTGATAATTTAAAAAAGCATAAACCAAAATTATAACATATGCTTGTGCTAATTTTATTAAATACTTATTCTTCATATTCAACCCCTGACATGCATTAGAAATAACCTATGTTTCCAAAGTTAAACCAGTCCTGAAGGGCTGGAAACATACTCCCTTTCAATTCATATAAGAACAAACGCAGGGATTATTTCATAAGAAAACATCAGGGTCACAGATGATCAAATTTTTAACCTGATCTTGGGATTTGTTTACCTTTACAATGCATGTACGGAGTCCTGATATGACACTGTAAAACCGAGAGCTCCTATGTTACCAGAGCTACTGAGGCTTTGGATAGATTTTTTTTTTTTCCAGTTATGACTCATTGTAAAGCATGGTTTAATAACAGCTAATTGTTCTTTGAAATGCTATATTTTCAAGTTTAACAAATCAATTGGTTTTAGTTTATTTCATACTATAACAATTAAAGGACAGATAAAGAGGAAAAATACTATCCGGAGAAGTTGAGAATATGTGCTTTAATTCATAAACCAAATGTACTTTTATACTAGACTAATAATTCTGCACATGTTTAAACAAATAAAAAACCTTAAGCAATATGACAAGAACAGGGGACATTATTACTCATTATTCTTTACAAGTTGCTCTTCTTTAATTCTGGGCTCTCTAAACAACTAAATGATGTTCTCGCAAGGTAACAAAGGCATCATTGTTCAATTATGAAAATGTGTACACTGTGTTTTTTTTGCCAAACATTAAGATTCTTTCAGTCATATTCCCTGGAGGATCTTTCATGAACGTGCATTGGACTGACTGTTCCGTCACGGGCGTAGACAGAACATTATCCTGACTGCTATTCTTGCTTCATTGTTGTCCTCCATACTTGTTCTTGTTGCCAAGGAAAGTCTAAAGTTTCTCCCTTTTCCTCTCATGTCAAAGGTGCAATATATGGACACATGAAAAGCATCTTGTTTTTTAAATCTAATATTTAGGTGGTGATAAAGTAAATACATTTACGTACTTTATAGCAACATACTTAGATGGAAATCTTTTCACAGCTTCTTTTGTTTTTCCCATTTGAAAAATAAAATATTATCCATCAAAATAACTTCATACAACAGTAAACCGAAACAAACTTTTTGCTTTTGAAATACCTTATTTAAAGGTAACAATAATCTATAAAGAAAACTCATGGAGAACTGGTTTATCCATGATCCAAAAATGGAGGCTTAAATGGCCATACAACAAATCAAGAACTTGTCACTTTAATTAGAGCATTCGATTGAGAAGCACCCAAAAGTCCCAAGACAACTCTGAAATATGTGGCATACACAATGGGGAGATTCGGTCTCTGCATTTTGATCCATCCCCTTGGAGGGCAGTGGGCTGCCATTGTGTGTTCAGAAGTATGGGGCTAAGGGTTTTGCTCAGTAACCCAGAGTGGAGGCTGTGGGGCTTGCACCAGGTACTTGCAACCTTCTCAGAGCACAAGTCCACTGCTCTAAACCCACTAGGCCAACACAAGAGTAGGAGAGATCTAAAGCTTAGGTGGAGATAATGTGCTAGTATGACAATCAGTAGTCATATGTGCCACAGTTTTGCACACAGAAAGCCTTTCCTAAAAGAAAACTGTAAGAAATCCTGTTTGCAACAAGCCATTTGCTGGACCCAGTGAACACATAGTCTTGGAGAACATGTTCTGGGTAGATGAGACTGAAATGTAGGTTTTTAATGTACATAAAAAGTACTATTGGTGAAAGAAAACTACCACCAACTTTGTTCCTGAACTTGGCCCTCTAAAGCAAAGTAGTAGCAGTACCATACTGTGGGGGGGCTTTACTTACTGTGTATGTTTTGACCCAAGTGTTATTTTAATTTGAAATACATAACATGATTTTCAGATCAATATAAAGTACTGAGAGCATGTTTTGCTCTGTCTGGGCTGCTCTTTTAAAAAAAAATCCACCTATGTAACTTAAGATGGTCTGCTCCGTCGCTGAATGGGTCACATGAACATAATGCAGATTACTAAAGAAAAATCAAATCAAAACCCAACTTGAAATGGTACGGAAGCCGAGAGCAGTCGTACTCTACTTTTTTCTTTGCCTTGTCGAGATAATGACGTAACTATGCCATTATCATGGTTAAACCATTAATTGTTTTCTCGAGATGACCAGATAATTATCCGGTAATCACGAGAAAACAGTTATTGATTTCTTGAGATAACAAGATGATTTACCTGTATTAGTAATAAATGAGGCTGCCCAACAGCCCTGGATTCCCAATCCATCCATGCCTGTGTTGCCTGTAGTTGTGCAGTTGCGGTACCGTGTGTGTGCAAATAATCAGTTTTTCCGTTTCCTTTTTCTTTTCACTCATTGTCAGGTCGTGGTGGATGATTGAAATGCATGGAATACAGTAGAAACAAATCTGACTGTTTTTTAATGAAGATCTTTAATCTGCACTTATTTTGGGAGTTAATGCATCTTATACCTGTTACAGGCGCAACACCGGGGCTCTTCATAAAACACCTGGCACTAAGGCAATGAGGCAAAGGTCTAATTGTTTATGAATTAGAAGTAGAAGAAAATAATCAAACCAACGTCGTCTCGTTACCTAAAAGTTAAACCCAGATTATTTAAAGAATTACACATAGGCTGCCTCAGTTTTAACACACACCAATCATCTCCTTATGATTAGAAAATTGCTTTCTAATGAGAAAATTATCATCTCGTTATCACGAGAAAATGGCTTCGTTATCTTTAGGTAATGAAAACATTAACTTGTTTTCTCGAGAAAACCCCCGTGAAAAAGTATCGGAGGGACACGACTGCTCTCGGCTTCCGTACTATGGGATATAAAATGGATCCATAAATCATTAGAACAATGGATTTTAAAAGTTGTTTTTAGGTAACAAAATAGATATAGCACTTAGACGTAGTTTTGTTTTTCAGATTTAGGACCCTCTGCTTGTCCAGTCCAGGAGGCTAAACCACTGATCTCTATTTATTCACTGGATAGCCGATTTGGTGTTGGTAGTACTGTGAAGTCACCAGCCGCCATATTGCTACTCCCTATTTAGAGCCGTATACAATACGTGCGCTACAGCATCAAACAACGATTATGTTCTTATTTTCAGGGTGGCTTAAGACTTTCCAAATAAAGATAAATTCATCACTTTAATCCACACTTCCTGTTTCATAGCATCAGTAGATTACTGTAATTTATGGAAAGAAATAGGCACATCACATTGCATAGTCAGTATGAAGTCCATCCAGCCATCCATTTTCTTACACGCTCATCCCAAGTGGGGTCGTGAGGGGTGCTGGTGCCTATCTCCAGCTGTCTAAGGGCGAGAGGCAGAGTACACCCTGGACAGGTCGCCAGTCCATCACAGGGAAACACAGAGACAAACAGGACAAACAACCATTTACGCACACACTCACACCTAAGGGGACTTTAGAGAAGCCAATTAAAAAAACTCTCATCCAAACATTGCTCAGTCTTCTTAAAGTAAAAAAAAACAACAACTCATTTTTCTTTTATTATTTAAAATTTAGGTAGTGGTAAAGAAGTAAATAGGCATGTCTAGAAAGCTTGCAATTTTGTTCAGGATTTTGTCAACATGTGATTTACCTTTTTCTAATTAAAAGAGATGTTTAAGTGTTGTGTTTAAAGATATAACAACGCAAAATAGGATATAATTTAGTGATATAAGTGTTATAACAAAGTGAAATATTTTAGCTCTATCTTTAATAAAACCCCATATAATAGTGAAAATGACTTAATGACTTAGTGAATGCAAGTTAGAGAGCATAAGCCTCTTAGATAAAGTGCACCAAGAACACTGACCTTTGACTACAGCTTGTGACCCAAATGGCATAAAGCCTGAACTCCTTTATATCCTTTCCCTTGGGTAAGTGAACTGAGCTCTTCTGGCACCATGTTTTGTGTCAGCGCTAACTTAGATGGCATTGCTAGGAGACAAATGCTGTTTATCAATAACACAGAATAAAGCTGGAATTTGACATCAGATATGCCCAGAGTAATCTATCGGGAACCCTCATTCAGGCTCTGTTCCTGCATTTGTATTATGCTACCATCCTTCAGGGACTTGTGGTTCCTTTTCGTGTCAGGATGCTTCACAAAAGTGTTTAGATACTTCTCAGATAGGTGTGTCTTTTGTTCATAGAGGGTACAAAACAGCAGGGACATTTTACTATTTAAAGGTCACAGCCTAAGGCCATAACAAAAAATGATCCATTAAAAATATCTTCCTCACACAGATTCAGTGGGGAGACTATTATCATTTGAAAAGATCTGAGAGATAAACACTTGGCATGCAATCAATGATACAGATATTTGATAGATCTAGGATTTAAAATTAGAATTAGAGGATGTTACTGTGACTAAATGAAGATTTTACTGCTTGTGTAGTGTTAATAGATTTTCTTTCTTTCTGAACTGACTTTGTCTGTCAGTGCTTATTAAAAGTTCCCTGGTGTTCCTGTACCATGCACTTAAAAATATGCACATATTTATAATTACCCTCGTGTATGCCTCAAGTTCAATATGTCCATATTACACTTCTCAATTGAGAAAGAAATTATTCATAGAAGCAAAAGCATAGAAATATTACGTGCAGCCAAAGTTACACTTTATGCCAAGTATTACGAAAAAATGAAACTGAAGCCAGTTCAGGTTACTTTGTTGACGTTCACACCCATCTGGAGTCAGAGATATAAGTGGAGGGATCTGGCCACCAAAGAGAGCATAATACAAGATGAAGACATTCAGGTGAGACTAGGATACTTTATGTCATTCTTCAGGTTTTAATATCATGTACTGCACTCACATTTTCAGATTCTTTATGAGTGTTTTTCTATTAAAAAATCAGATTATGATGTGATTTTTTTTGTGATGTTATTGAAGTTAATTAATTTTAGGGGATTCATGGTAAGAGCTGCACGGTGCCGCAGTTTGAAGCCCTGCTGCCTTGCAGCAAGAAAGTTCTGGGTTCAGTTCGAGGCATGGGGTCTTTCTGCATGTCCTCCCTGTGCATGCCTGGATTCTTTCTGGGTACTCCGGCTTCCACCCACAGTCCAAAAACATGACTGCTAGGTCAATTGGAATCGTTAAATTGTCCTTAGGTGTGAGTGTGTGTGTGTGAGTGTGTGTGTGTGCATGGTTGAATGTCTTTGTGTGTCTCCATGTTTTCCTGCGATAGATTAGCAATCAGCCTTTCGCCCATTGAATGGAGGCACCGGCCCCACCGCGACCCTGATGAAATAAGCAGGAGAGGATAGATGGATGGCCTTCATGATGATTTTTTCCTGAAACGATCAGTAGAAAATGTCTTTGCTGCTTTATTACAGATCCACACTGAACTCCATGTTCCTGGTCATTCTTGTGTGGCAGCTTGGCCTGTTTCTGCAGGTCGATGCCCAGTATCCAGATTCCTGCCTTGGTACTGACACTATACGGGCTCCAGGTTCGACTTCTTTTCTCGGATGTATAAATGCATGTTTTGCAGCTTTCATTGCTTCAGTCCAAGTTCCATTTTCTCATTTTGATTTTCCTTCACTACTTCCAGAAAATTCTGACATAAACGTAACCTGTGGCACCCAGTACATGGACTTGAGCATCTACATTTGTCCTATCTATAATGCTCAATACAATGAGTCAATGATGGTCCTAAACAATGAGGTGAAGCACCCTGAATGTTATGGAACAGCCGACTGGACTGTTAGTCCACCAGTTTTAAGATTTAGATTCCCTATAAATGAAAGTTCCCTCTCAGACTGCAATAATAAATTTCAGGTAATTATATCGCCTCCTCCTCCAAAATAGTTCAAATTAAAACATTTATTTTTATTTATTTTTTAACTTTATTTGTCTTATCCCTTAACAGATAACAAATGAGGCTGGAACTGGAACATTTTCAGACATCTCGATGGTGCAGGTTGTGAACATCTCCGGTGCTGTCATATCTGTAGATCCATCTGCAGGCATGATTACCTATCGTCCACAGATCCAGTACATGTTCTCCTGCAAGTACCCAATGCAGTACCTGCTTAACAACACTCAGCTCAGTGTGTAAGTATGCAGGGAGACAGACATCACTGCAATAGTTCACCTGCAGTCCTGGAGGCTGGTTTGGTACAAAATGATGCAACATTTTAGTAAAATATTTTTAGAGATAGTAATACTGCTGCTGATATGAAATGTGAAAAAATGTTATCCATAACATATTTAGTTACTATTCTGGTAATAATACATATATTCAAAAAACTGGATAAATATACGATTGAATTACTTAAATAAATGTGTTTTGTTTTTAAAAAAGGACTGTGCTGGTATTTAAGAAGTTATTGCTAAACATGTATAATGTAATTTTAAACTGTATTGGTACATTAGATTTTAAGAAATAGTTTTACAGTCGTAGACAGTGAAAGTCAAAATGCGGCAGAATTTGTTTTTTTTACCCTCCAAGGATTACCTAAATGTGTTACTGATACAAATCTTAAAAAAATGTAGGTTACTTATACTAAAATATATGCACTTGTTTTTGCAGAGACATTGTAAATTATTTTGAGGTAAACTGCACAGCAGAAACCATAAAAATCCTAAAAAACTATGCTAGTAACGAATTATGCATCATTATGTTTTAAAGAATCAAATTTTAATAAATAATTTAAGAAATGCTAGAGTAAATATGTAGTATTCAAATACTACAGAAATGTCTGAGTAAAACAGGCACAAGGAAACAAAAGCATGAATGGATTCAAAAATAAACAGGGTTGAATAAAGGTATTGAACAAAAAGATTTTTAAAAAAATCAACAGCTAAGCACAAACAAAACCTCACATAAAGTCTTTATTAATTATTTAATTGTTTAGAAAATTATTCATGCTGTATTCAGATTGAATCAAAAAAGGCATGAACAAGTAATTATTATTATTATGGCTTTAAAATGATAATGTAAAATATTTTGTTATATTTTCATACTGCTAACCACCTAGTTTATAATGGTTTTGTTTTTTTTCTATTTCCAGATCAGGAGTTAATGTTGCCATACGAGATAATAACGGTAGCTTCATCAGCACACTTAGAATGGAGCTCTACCAGGTAAGAGCTGCTTTCATATTGCCTTTTTTACATTTAGAAATGCTTATCCTCTAAATATTTCATTAGCTGGATTTGGTCAATTCTTCCTTTTTCCCAAAACAGGATTCCACCTACCAGAACTTGTTAACTATTCCACAAACAGGACTCAACCTTAAAACCAAGATTTATGTTGCAGTAAAAGCCGTCAACCTAACAGAGAAGTACTTAAATCTTTTTCAGTTTAGTCTAAATCAGTCAAAATTAGAAAAGACTTTATAATTGTACCTTTGCTCCTTAAAGGTTCCACGTGTTGCTGGACAGATGCTACACCACCACAAGTCCTTATTCTATGCAATCAACATTTTATGACCTCTTTGTTGGGTGAGTTGGAAACATGTAACCCCATTAAAGACAGTTGGTTTTAATCACCTGTACTTCCAATGGCTTAACAAACCCCCCTTGTCTCGTTGAACCAAAGGTGTGATCGTGACCCACAGACTGTGATTGACGAAAATGGAGTTTCACAGAAAGCCCTCTTCTCCTTTGAAGCCTTCAGATTTGTGGAGCATCAAAATCTCACAGTTTCCACTTTCTTCCTGCACTGCGTCACCCGACTCTGTGAGACATCCCAGTGCAGCTCCTTACTGCCTGTGAGCCAACCACTTTGATTACATTTCAGTTTGTGTGAACACTTTCAGAAAGAGATCATGAAGACCGTTTGACATGTTATGCTTTTATTATTTCTTTACAATAGGACTGTAGTTCTTCAAACCGCAGAAGAAGAGCAACTGATGATGATGGGCCGCCCGAAGCTACCCTCACCTCTCGCCCCATATTTGTTGGCTCAAAGACTACTGGTACGTGTATAAACATTCATTCCCACAACACTGATAGTAACAAAGGCACAAAAGGAGAGAATAAACAGCTGTGGTAGTTACATAATATGACCTAGGCCATCCTGGAAGTTAAAGGCAACGTTTGCAGAAAGTACACAGTACTTTTCTGGAACTGTCATGGGCCTTATCAGGTACCTACATTGAATTTTCACAAATTCATGCAAGTAATTTTCTGGAATAGTGTCCTTTTTCAGGAAAATACTTAGAATAAAGGTTATAGAAACATAATTTATTTTTAGAAAGTACTTGGTAAGTTTTAGAAAGTACCTGGGAAGGAAGTTCTGTGAAAGCACAGCTTGTAGTACTTTTTGCAGTATTATACAGAATATTCCTGTAATTAATTTAGCCTAAAAAAACAAAACAAAAACACCCTATATTCTAAATATTTCCTTATTTACCTTTTTGACGATGTGCCAACATTTTAGATATACCTTTTTATTCCTTTACACTTTAAATTATTTAACCTAATTTAAAAGTTGTGTACAAAATCCTAAATTATGAAGTTAATGTTTTGGATTATTTTAAGGTTACAGCTGCTGCGCCTGTTGGGAACTATATTGCAACTAAGGCAAAAGTTTTAGTATAAACATTTAACTTAAGTTGTTCTCCATCAGTGTTGTTTTTGACAGCCATCTTAGGTTTACAGTAATTTTAGTCTTCAGGAGGAAAACTGTTATCCGTCTTAGACGCATTTAAGCCATTACAATATGCGATATTTTTAGTCGGTTTTAATCGACTAAAACTTAAAAAGGTTTTAGAATAGTTTTTGTCAGCTTTATGTTGCAAAAAAAAAAGTTAACCTTTACAATTTTGAATAACAACCAGATTTTTTACCAGACTCACAGCTCTTGCCTAGATACTACAATTGCTGGGTATAGAATGCTGCAGTTCATCATTGCTGTTGGGCAAAAAGCTTTGATTTACAGAATTCAAATAAACTTTTTTATGAATTAATGCTCAACTTTATCAAAAAGTGGGTCACAATAGCTGTGAAAATAGCAGATCTAGTTCAACACATCACATTCGTTGATATAGCAGACAGACAAGCTAACAAAATGTACAATAAAGGAATGATTTTAGACATATAAGGTTTCCATCCCGGAGCAAACACTTCCTGAGCTACTAGGAATCATGCATTACACACAGATCAATAAAATCTTCATTGCTCCAAAAAAGCAAAGAACAAAAACATTTTTCTTTCTACTTTGGCAGTTTTGGCTTTATTTCTTCAATTTGCCCCTTGGTTACTGCTTATCAAGGGTCAAAGTAGATTTAAATTCACAGGGTTTTGATATAAAACAATACAGAGAGAACCTGCATGATAGCCTTGTAATGCCATGGCAATCCAAACCTAAATTAAATAAATATGCTAACTAAAATGTTGAAATATTTAAAGGAAACAGAGAAAATGTTTAATGACAGTACAAGCAAACATTTAGATCATATATAGATAGATAGAAACGAGAACAATGAGAGAAATATTCAAGATCTATACCTTTTCATCTGGGTCTTTATTCAAAAATAAACAGAATGAAATATTTTCTTTGGATATAATGTAGAGATTCCTTTTGGTAGAAATTGAAGAATGTTTAGCATCATCTCTTGTGAGCTGGAAGAAATTAAATCTTGTTAGACAAATGGAATTTTTAAGCTTGGCAGAGGATGATCAGCCCTATATAGTTTATTAAGTAGCGAGAGCAGGAAGAGCCATACTGCTGAGAGCAAACCATCGGTGTGGCATCGGTGTGCGCATTTCAGCACAACTGGAACAGCTGGAAGATCAGAGTTAGTCAGAGTTGAGCTCACAGTACCGAACGATTCGGTTATTTTCTTCCCTGCTGCCATGATCCAGGTAGTGGGTGTGACCAAACAAGACGTAGACGCACGGCTAATACTGCTTAGCTTGTCTAACAGATTACAGCACAAGGATGCATTTTAAATGTCTGACTGACCACCCGCTTGTCAGTTTTCATTACTGTGATGAAAAAAAGGAGCATCAACGAAATAATTTAGGCATCGTTGACAAAAAACAAACAAACACTGTTCTCAATACAGTAAATAAATACAATTAGCATGAGGTGAATGTGTGACATTACGCAAACGACCTTCATAATTATTTTTCAGAATGGCGAAGATAAGAGAGAACATGTTGTTTTATAATTTATAGTTTTATGTTGGAACATCTATGTTCAGAAACAAACATTTGTTTGGTTTAAAACACCTTTAAATGTTTTTTGAATCATTATATAGGCTTGAAACTAGACATTCTAACTATGTTGGGATTTCTCTCTGTTAACATAACAAATAGTCATGTTTAAAATTTGCTAATTTTACCGTTGGATTAAAGAAATTTGAAGAAAAAAAACGTTCCCAAATTTTCATTCTTATAAGACTATTTGACACGTTAAGACTTCTTCATTTAATCACATTAATAAGAGCAAAAAATAAGTTTAAAAATGTTTAAAACATCTTTTAAATTTGATTTTGCTTTTTTTTTTCAATTTGACTATATTGGTGTATTTAAATGATGTTAGGTCACTAAAGTGTTGAACTCTAAAGAAAATCTCTTTGTTCCTTTCTTTTTTCTGAAGAAGAAGAAGGTGGAACCGCCTCAGCTATTCACGGTAAGAATTAGTCATAACCCATATTTATAATTAGTATTTGCCCCTTTTGAATTTAATAAATTTACTGAATAATTTTTATTCCTTCTTTCTCTAACAGCTTCATCAGCTCAGGGTGTTGCATCTGCACTGACACCACTGCTGTTTTCATTGCTGCTGGCTTTCTGTTTCATGTGAGATAATGAAGACGCCTCATGGGCTAACATGAACTAAGAATCAAGTTCCTTTTAAAAAAACAGCACAAAATCATCAGCAAAGTGGGAGATTTTACATTAGATCAGGTAGTCAAGAAATCTAAATGCAAATCTTACATATAATTGTATTATTTTTTAAGAAGGAAATCTGGGTTCAGCTGTTGTACAACAACAGCGCATTGTAATTATGTGTTGGTTATGCTTTTGGTCTCATGTTTGTGTATTTATAAAAAAAGTCAGCTTTTATCATTAGAAAATGTTGTTCTGCTTAGGGTTGTTTTGCTGGGAATAACAACAAAAAGGTTTTAACTCCTCTGTATAATATTTTGACTGAACAAACTTGTTTTGGACACAATGTTGGTGGAAAGTTTTACTTTCCTTCTTCCTGTTTGTCAAGGCAAATGTGTATGTAGATAATAAGAATCGATAAGCAAGCAAAAACGTTTCTGTTGCAGTTATTTTTTCAAAAATATAAATGTAACAAAAAAAAAACAACGCTGGAATCTTAAGAATAACACTGATTTGTGAACACATAACATAGAGTATTTTATTAAAAAATAACATAAACTTAACTCATTTGATTTCAAATGAAGTCACAAGGTCTTTTCTTACCAGCAGCTCATATCAAAGATACATTTTGTAGATTAGTTGTTGGTCAGAAACATGAATAATTTTTGATAAAAATTAGATTATATTTATATGGATTCAACTAAAGGATAACATCTTTTGGTGTCTTTATCAGGGGCTGCAGCACTTAAAAATGCAATCTGGAGAGACAATATCAGGGACTTGGTTGAGTCATACATATAGAAGACATATGTAAATATAAACGAGGCAAATAAGCATTTCAGAGATATCAAACAGAAGGTCGTGGCTGTAGAGGTTAAGGCTGCACACTGACACCTGAAATATGAGCATCATCCTGCAGAAGAGCCACCTCATCAGATACTTAGAAGGAAAATCGTGAATATGCCTTTGCATACAAAGATAAGTGTAACAGATTTCACAAAGTTAAGCAGTCCAATTACAAGCTTTAAATGTCAGTGTGTTTTAATTAGGTCATATTTGACCATTTTTGACCATTTTTGACTTTCAGCGAAAAAACTCTTCATCAAGTCACTGAAAACTCAACAACAGTGTCCATATCAGTTTTTATCACTCATTTGCCATAGATGTTTGCTTCTAATTTCCATTCAACTCTTACTTCAGAATATTAGGACGGGTAATGAATGCTCTTATTTCCTGCATCTTATACTCCAACAATTCAAACATCGTTTAAAAGAATAACTTAACCATATTTTTATCAGTAGAAATAAATACTTCCTCTTGCCGTTGGGTGCAGTTATTTGAGAGCTGTTCTAGCAGAGTTTAAGATTCTTAGCGGCAGCACATCCTCCACCCATTCACTGGGAGAAGCCATCATGTGGTCCCACAGCGCCACCTCATAGGGACCAGAATCCATCCATTCCACCAATGCTCCATAGCTCCTTCCTGCACAGAGAGATAGAAACAATCAGTAACGAGAAACTAACCAGATTTTTTCTCTATTAAAATCTGGATTCAGACACTGGTGCATCCATTTTAAGGCTTCACTTGTGTCATATAATGCAATAAATGTCTTTCTTTTGTGGATAGCACGTCCATTCATTAAACAAGATTTTGCAAGATAATTCAAACCTTCAGATAATTCAAACCTTCAGATAATTCAAAACTTCAGACCTTTGTCATGGGCCTTAATGAAAGGTTATTCATATTTCTAGTGGTGCCCAGTTAGTAAAAGTGATTAAATTTAGTGTCTTAATATTCCATTTACTAAAATGTGTAAAATTATCAAAGTATGTCAGGAAAAAATACAAGTAATGTGTAAGGTACTGCCAACCTGTCCAGGGTGTACCCCGCCTCTCGCCCGTAGAGAGCTGGAGATATACACCAGCACCCCTCGCGACCCCACTTGGGATTAAGAGTGTCAGAAAATGGATGGATGGATGTGTAAGGTATTATAAATATGAGCAAGACCAACATGCACCAGGACCGTAATGACCGAAAGGACAGGATTGCTGGATGTATGTATGGATGGATGGATGGATGGTATTCTAAATATGTTGCAAATTGACTATCAAACAGATAGAATGAATATGTTCAAGATAAAAAAAATCAAAGGCAAAAATAAACAGAGTGATGAAAAATTGTTACAAGACAGAAAGTTAAGATGGCACAGATATAAACATGAGCTCAGCCTAAGGTGTAGAAATTCACGTATCATATTTCTGAAATAAATAAATGCTTTTATTGGAAAACATTACATTAAAATGTTTTGATAAATTAATTTCTATTATACTGTCATTGTATTTATACTTTCCATTTCAGGAGTTAAAGGTAATGTTTTGTAAAAAAATAAATCAAGACTTTGGCAAATAATTGGCCTTTGTCTTAAGAAATTACCTTTAGTTATTTAGACTTTAACCTAATCCTTTAAACTACATGCATCCATCCTTTCTATCAGCTTCTAAGTGTATTTATGCTTAACTTGAGCAGGTAAATAAGATGATTTGACAATGGAATGAGCATTTTTACTCTTAAAATAAGATAATCAGATAATGCACTTGAAATAAGACAATGCAATTCATTTTTTCTTATTCTAAATATAAATTGTCTTGTTCCTTTGGCAAAGTGTCTCACTTACCTCCTCTATTCAAGAACAAATGCACTTATTTATTTTTATGACTTATTTAGATTTAAATTTTTTACAGTGTGGGGCACCTGGAGAGAACCAGTGCATAACCTTCTTATTGAAAGGTTGTGCCACCATGGAACCTTCTGTTTAACTGACCGAGAATTTTACCTATTAAGTAAATAGAAAAACATTTTAAGCTTAAGATATGAAGTAGGGTTGTGCTTATATGTAACCTAACTTATTTAAAGTTAGATTTTTTTATGGCACTTTGCTGATGTTAGAATGTCATAAGAACTAAACTTAATTCTTCTTCTTAAGCTGAATTCATGAAAAAAGATACTTAAAATGCATTTTAGCACAAACAAACTTTTAGCCGGAAGAAAACTAGCATAGATTAGATAATCAACAAAAGGAGGACAAATTTGACAAATTTTTCTTTACTTCAAGAAAAACACAAATTTCATCTGCAGGGGATTATCAACCTGACACTTATTTAATCCTATAAATTTCAATTTACCTCATTTATAAGTTAAAACTGTGGAGTATGCTGCCATAACCAGTACCTAAATTGCACAGCAAATAGTAAAGAGTGAAGCAGCCAATGATAATAAGAAAAACCTTGAAAAGCCTTTTGAAGCCTGAATATCCACTGATCATGACATCTTGAAATACACTTAAAAAATGATGATGCTACAGTCTAATGTGATTGTGGAATCACACTGTGAAATCTGACAGCTGCTATAGAAACTTCCTCCATAGTTACCTGTTCCTGATCCGAGCCTAAGCCCCCCCAGCAGGTTGCTTGCGAGCCGGTCTCTGTCCCATACAGTGAGCTCCACACAAGCCTCCATAAGATCCGCCTCACTGATGCCATCATAGACCATGGTGTGGTTAAAGACCGGCTCAGCAGTTCTCCGCAGAACACGGGTCTTCTGCCGGCCTTTTCTGCTTGTGTCCGGCAGCACAAAACTTGAAATTAAGAAGAAGCAAAAGTATATTGTGACATCAGGCGTAAAATGTTGATCATATTTTAGATTAATTTTCTGTTATATACCATTTAACGTAAGGATCAATCGTGGCTCTGATTAAAGGCAAGTTTTTACATTCTTTTACCCAAATGTGAATCTCTCCAGTGCTGGAAACTTCTTTTGCCGAACCTTTAAACAAAGCAAAATCTGTTTACGAAGCTGAGATCACACACAAAAAATCTTGGAGAGTGTCAAAGACTTGCAAAAATATAACACAATATAAATCAATGGTTAATTTCTAATTATCCTTTTTCACATTCTAACCAAAATGTCCTCTATTGGGAGTCTCCATTATGAACTAAAACAAAACAAGTAATAACAGGTTTAAAATATTGTTGAACAAGAAAATCTGAAAAATTTGACTTTTATATTTGCATGAGTCAAAACATCTTAGAACCAACTTACTGTTACTGTTAAATTACTGTCCTACTATAGGCATTTCTGACTATCTATGTGGAAAAATTACCCACAATAATATTTAGCATTATCGTTGTTAAAATTTGGATATTTATTTTCATTATCACCTCCAAGTTTATGGCTTAGAACCTCATCTTTCTTTCCCTGCGTCTCTCAAACAGTCAGTGTCACCAAATCCTATCATATTAATGTGTGGAATTTATCCTTTTTGATCCCCTTAACACTTTCGCGGCGATCTTTGTAGATCACCCGCAACATATCCACTTCTTGCACGTGTACTTGGAATCTTTGCAGATAATGATTTGCAACACATGATGGTAGAAAAATGGGATATTATCCCACAGCATTGTGTACAAGCTGGTGACCAGCATGAAAATAAAGGAATAGAGGGTTAAGACTGTGTTCCATTCTCCCAAACAATACTCAGGCCAACTTCTGTTGAAATATACACTAATTTAATTGTCAGTGTTCCTTTTTTTAAATTCTGATAATCCAACCCAATAAACAAAACTAAACAAGTGACAAAATATAGAATGTCTTAATGTCTGTGTTTGTTTCTTTTTCCAAGTTATGTAAAATGGACAAAAGACTTAACAAGGCCTTCTCTTTTCCCTGCTGGCCTTTATGATGGCACTCTTTCATACGATTTTTAAAAAAAAAATACATGATTAATTAAAAATAAACAAACAAGAACAACAGATGATGTTTTAGGGTTTCTGTTTGTGGGAGATGTTTTGTGTTTTCTTTTAGTGTCTCCATCTATCCACTAGATGGTGCCCTTTTTCCCCTGTTGGCCTGGAGGGCCTTTTCCTGGTTACCACCCACACCTGCGGCTTGTTTGGTCATTACCAGAGGAGTATATGAGCAGCGGACTGTCACCACTTTGAGGCCAGAGTGTTTGCCAGTATTGGGATTATTTCCTGATCAACTGGATAAACCTGGTCCTTCAAGCCTTGAAAGGAATCTATGCGTCTCTCTGAGACTAAGGAAAACATCCACCACTTCAGTTTGCAGTCCACTTCAGGAAAACTCATCGACAGTTTTCTCCTCAGGACCTCTACAAGTCTGCCTGTCCGCCCTCCAGAAAGTTATCTTCTTATCTGATTCATCCCCACAAACAGGAACCAAGGAGCTACCACAAGTCATCTACTAGTTTCCGGTTCCGGTTCACCTGACCGCTGGATATTACCCAATCCTAGAATCCTTGGTTTATGTCCCTCTGATTGTCATTATCTCAATAAACTGTTAAACGTTTCCCCTGCCTCTGAGTTGTATTTGCATGTGGGCAAAATATTTGAAACCCATCATGACAGGATGACTGTTAGCAGACCTTCACTGTGGGTGACTTGTGGCAAATAGCGTATCGCAAGTCTCATCTCTCCTCGCCCATTCAATGGTGCAGCAGAAGGTAGTGTCTGAAAAAGAGGAAACGTGATATCAGCAGCAAGTAGGACTGATGGCGATGGATACACCCTGGACAAAAAGGTAAACCTCTGTTATTTGATGGGAAAACAAGTAGGGCAGCTTTTGTATGACTGTGTTTGTCTGTGTGTGTTTACCCTAGCCTTCAGCGTTAAGTAATTCATCTGGGTGTGGTCAAAGTCCCACTTGGAGAGGTCCACATCCACCTCACCCAGGAAGCTGTTCTTGCCAAAGGTGTCGTGATGCCAGACAGAGAGAATGAGCGTCTGGGTTCGGAGGTACTCCATGCGAACACGATACTGTAAGGACAGGAGATTTTGTTTTCAGCTGGCAGAGTATTAGTGTGGGAAAAACCTCTGGGTCTGAATCCACGTTCTTACCCGGAGAATCTCATTGAATGTAGGGTTTAGTGTTTTTTTCTTTACTGATGTTTTCCTCTTTCCAAGATTGGATTTGTCAGGAACCAGGTAACTTTTTACATACCTTAAATAAAAAAACAGAAATTATTATGTATTTATTTATTTATTGGGGGCATTTTTTTCAAAGAGACATCAAAAGAATCTTCGACAAGATTGTTTTTATGAATCTAATTTCTAAAGTTTGCAAACATTTTAATGCAAAAAACAATTTTTCAACTAGAATAAAGAAAATCTAGGCTACAAATTGGCATTATCTTATCTAAATTATTTCCTTTCTTAGAGTTAGTTTTATCTCTTTAACGAGGTTTTCCTTAATTAAGGTTTGTGTTGTTGAATTTAGTGAGATGACAACAAATTGTCAGATTTCCAAATAATATATTAAAGTTAAATAATATGAATATTTCAATCAAGTATTAGTTAATTATGAAGTATTTCTTTAACAGTTTAGGCACTCTGTTGTTCCATCATATCTAAATCCATTCTACTGTTTATAAATTGTTGCTAGTGTTCATGTTATAACACAGTTCTAACAAAAAAATGATTAGAATGAGGAAGTTTTGAACTGACGGATCAGAGCGGTTCCTCTTTGGGTCCACGGCAGCCAGGTCGCGGCACTCAGCTACAAAGATGTGAAACTCCCGGAGCCTTTGGACGTAGTTGATGGAAAACTGGATGGTTCCCTGAACCTCGACAAAATCTCCACTGTACATGGTCATCACACTTCCGCTCAGCTGAGATAACAGAAACAAAAACATTACACTACAAAGATAGAATTATAGCTTGATCAATCAGGTTGTGTACGCATCAACAACTGAAGTTGTGTAAACACAGGTTTTGGCATGCAGGACGATTGCCCAGTTGTCCTTTGTATTTATCACTTTTACCATCTTTGTTTCTACTAAAAATGTAGGACTGCTGCAATCAACAGCTAAAATTATAGATGATGAAGTTGGTTGTTCTTTTCAGTGCGTAGTCCTGTTTCTCTCCTAGAGCTACTGGCTCAGCTTTTACTGTTACTAACTGTATGATCTCTCTTTTATCCCTTTTGACATGAAAACCAACTCATAGCTAATCTGCTTAAGTGTCTCTTTCCTAGACAGAGCCAGCCGTGGAGCTAGTTTACCGCTATATCTTCCAACTTTGAAAGTATTTATAAATCAGTGCTTCTATCTTCCTCTTGTATGTCTGCTTCCCTCTCCTTGAACGCCCAGGTGACCTCGGCAGATGGCCGTTCATACTAAGTCTGGTTCTGCTTGAGGTTTCTTCCTCTCCACTGTCACTGTATACATGTTGGGTGTGAGGGATTGCAGTGGAGTTAACAACACAATGCAAACAAACTACTGTCGCTACATGCTCAACCGGGAGGAGCCAATCCAAAGTGCAAAATGCAAAGTCAATGACTTGATGCAATCAGCTTAGATAGAAAAACTTTGAACCAATCTGACTGTAGGAATCAACTGAACTGTCTGTAAAATGAGATGACATACTGTATGTTGTGAACTGGCGCTATATAATAATAATTAAATTGAAGTGAATTTCTCTATAACCAAAAGAAAGCCTTTAAAAAAGCATTATTCATCAAGTGTTACATGTATCACGTGATTGTGTTGTTTAGGTTTAAAAAGATAGGAAATTGTCAAGCTGCCACTGGAAAAAAAAATGTACTTGATCCATTTCCTGTTTGTTAAAAAATTGTCTGTGGCCTAATGAAGGAAAAGGACAGAGCAAAAGATGGAGTACATGTTGTAGCACAAAGAAACAAAACCCTGAAGCACAAGAAAACAAAACATTCCTGATTTCTAGCAAAGATTATTTTTTTAAGCCATGAAGAGAAAACAGCAAACATGTGAGAAAAGGTGATCCAGATGGATAAAACTAAAGATGAACGTTCAGCTTATAAGGCAGTGAAGCTACAACCTGAACACCCAGGTTCAAGATTGATCCTACCTCAAAAATACTCCTGCTAGGTTTTAGTAAACAGGTGGTAGCAGCAGACATTTTAAAAGGAAGTTCTGACCAAGCAAGCTTCTACAATGGAGGAGTTATAGAAGGGATGGTTTAAAGGAGCAGTGATTACTCAGGATGTTAATACATCAGCTGTCCATGCAGTTGTGTGTTAACGTACAGAAGACACAGACGTCATGCCAGAGGAGCTGCTCAGAAGAGTCCCTGAGCTGCCTGCTGTTAGTCTGTCCAGAGGGCTACTACGCTCAAAGGAGTCAGAGTCAGTGCTATGGTCCTGAAACACAGACAGTATGCAAAGAAAGCTCTGTGCACTTGGAGGCAATACGTGGTTTGTGCTTCTAGACTAAAGGTGGCGGGGAAAGTTTTACCTCCTTCTGTAAGAACGAGGGAACAGACTTGCTCATCTTCTTTAAGTGGTCCGGATCCGAAAAAGATGATGAGGAAGGCGAAGAGATGGCTGAAACTGTGGGGTCGTAATCCTTTAGTATATTTACAATATGTATGCCGATTATCCATGATGAAGAAGTGCTGGTCTGCTTTTACCTTCACTGCTGCGCCACTGATCATCGGCTAGCTCCGTTCTTCTGTCTTGCCCTTTCAAGAACAGAAAAACAATAATAACGGTGAACAGAGAATGATTTCTACTGAAACATTAAAAAGTTCAATAGTGTATGCCGTGCTCACGTGGTGCTACAGACGCAGTGATGTCCTCCATGCTTTTAGCAAGATTTTTAGGCCGTGCCTCTGCTCGCCGCAGTGCCTTTCTCACTGGATTTTGCTCGTCTTCCTCATTCCCCCCTTCATTACAGAAGATAAGGCTATAATCGTGATCAACAGCTCTGTTCTCGTTTATAGAAAAACAATTAAACAGATGCTTAAATATAAACAAAATAATATGTAGATTATCATATAGCCAGTTCAATAAACCCCTTAATTATTTAAAGTGCTTTAATTAAAAAGGGAAAAATCCTTCATTAATGTCATAGCACAAAGCTGCATTATCAATGGTCTTGTCCAAATAGTTTTTGACCCAAATAAAATTTTAATTATTAGATTTAGGAACAATTAACAGCCTTTTTTTATCTATATATCTAAAAAAGACAGTAACAAAATAATATAAAAATGTTTCAGATTTTAAATGAGCTTGTAAACTGCTTTAACATTAACTAATTAAAATCCAGCAGTAATCTCTGGTATTTAACATTTGCATTATGTTTTTCATAAAATATAGATTATCTGCCTAGAGGTAATATGCATATTTTGCTCCATAAAAATAAAATCCCCCACGTTATCACCCAGAAGTGAAGCACTAGGAGTTTGGCTAAGGAGAGCTAAACATTTTAAACAATGTGTAAATGCATTTCACGATTTTTGAATTAGAGAATGGTGACATTTGTGTGCATCCAGCACAGCCAGGACCAGATACTGCCTGGCCCACATGCTAAACACAAGCTGACCACAAAAAAACATGCTCTGTTTACAAAGGTTTTTAACTCTGCAAACCCTGGTTACCACACAGGTATAATGTCAATGATACTGTTGGATCTGTTTATGTATGAAAAGCTGCATACCTCCATAAAAATGACTTTGTTTACTCTTAAAGATTTATTTTCACCTGTTAAAAGTCACATATTACTAATACATTCTTTAACATAAAAAAACATTCTCACTTGATTTGTCATTTTCAACATTTTTACACTCTAAATTATGTTTTTAAGTGTGCATAGATGTAATGTTTATTGGTTGGAGAAGCATTAGTCAATAGTGAACCTACTGTTCTGAAATGTTTGAAACAGGAAAAAATAGCTAAATGTAAACATGTAAATGTAAGCAGCTTTGAGCAAGAATAAACAGAAACTCAAATAGAGATACTGAGGATGATTTTTCCCCTCATGAAGGAAGACCTTTAAAAAATCTTTACCCGCAAAACAACAATCAGATTAGCTTACATCTCTCCTGTATTTAATGTAATCAGTCTCAGCCTCTGAAAGCTTATTGCTCTCTGCCAAAGATGCATGTGATTTGCACACAGACAGCATCGCGTGTTTCAGTAAGTGGTCATATGGTTCCTTAATTTTTTTCCCCTCTGAACTGAAAGAAGTCAAGCTAAGATTAGTGGGAGAATGAAATTGTTATCATTCCACAGAAACATTGTATTCTGAGCTGCTTTCATGGAAAGATGAAAAATGGATAATATCACTCAGAAAATGACAATGAAACATGTAAAAATAAAGAGCCAATTGCAGAGAACCTAAGGTGACAAAAAGAAGAAATGTGTAAATTTTGAAAACATCAGTTTGTTTCTTTACCAGTTCCCAGCTATAGTTGGATGTGGTTAAATCCTTTAAGTGACTTTTTTCTTCCACTTTAGACTCCTTTTCTCTAATGATCTGCTCAGTTCCTGCATGTGTAGCTACTGTACCCAGTATGGCAAACCAGAGGCTTGTGCTTTAAAAAAAAAAGCAAAGCAGGTAGGACAAATTTTACACTTTGGATATGGACAGACTGCATTAGATTTTCGTTTTTTCTCTGTCTTTAAAAAAAGGGGGGAAAAACGGGCCCAAGGGAAGCACAATGCTTAGGTTAATAATTTACTTTGCGTGCTTTGTGCCTGAGTAATGTGGGTACTTGATGAGCAAGAACCTGAATGAAGAACAGAATGCTTAATGAATTATTAACAGTCAAATAAAAGATTACATTTAATTGTGTTTTATAATACATATACATTGTAGCATAATGGCTCATCTTATAAAAATAAAATTTCACTGTACCCTTTATGTAACAGAAGAAAACAGATACAGACACAGAGAACTGAAGTTATTAGGATTAATATTTGTCAGTAGACTCAGATAAAGAGAATATTTTAAATATCAAAATTTGTTCAATGAACACGGTAAACTACTTTTTTTTATTCTAACAGTTTATGATAACAATACCCAAGTTGAAGGGTTTTGTTTTTTTCTTGTTGTTTAACTGACCTTAAATCAAACAAATTTTGTTGTTGAACTTGTTAGGGCAGATAATATTTTTGAAAATAAACAACATTAGATTTTTCTTCATAGTGCATGAAATTGCAACCATTCCCCAGCTGTTCTTATCTGATGCTCATATGATTTGAATTCAGCAACACATTTATACAAAACTGATGTAATTTATATAAATCAGAGTTAAAGGTATATATTTTGACCGTCACTCATTTTGCTTTTGCAGCGTTTTTGCATAAGGGTTGTGTAAAAAATTAGATTTTTCTATGTAAACCTTTAGTGTTTAAGTTTTATCCTCAGTTTAACTGTTTTGACTGTTTTTACATATAATATGGAATTTCAATATAACACTAAAGGCATTTAAATAAAGTTCTTTCATGTTGTTCATATAAAAAACAGGGATTTCAGATACACAGCTCCCACAGAGGAACCTAAATCCCTACTGTTAGAAATCCTTGAACTAAAAAAAATCTTGTATTTTATAGAAGCCAGTACCTACTAGCCTCTTTCCTAAATTAATTGTACTTTGCACTTTAGCAGTTTGCACTTTTTTTTGTGGAAACTTTGCTAAATGCTTTACTCAGTTATGACTGAATATTTAGAAAGGGATCATGGTTGAATGGACTTTGTTTTGCAGTCATGAAGCTTTTCAAGAAACAGCTAAATATCCTGCATGGATAATATCCAACATCCCAAAAACCAAGTAATGCAAAGCTTAGATTCATCTAAAGGGTAATGCCATTTGGAATACATGTGAGAAAATCTAAAATTACTTCTTACGATTTGAACCGTTCCTGGCGTTTGACCACGTTTCTGATGTGCTGCTGACCGAAGACTCTGGGCCCGTGTCTGAGCTGCTGTGGTTTGCCCACACTGGCCGCTGGCTTGGCTTGTTTGTCTTCCTGGCATGGCGCTCCTCTGAGGCTATCGGAGTGCTGGCTCTTACTGGTCCGCTCAGATCAAGACCGTACGCAGACTTGACGTCTGGGCCCTCATTGTTTAATGCTGGTGCGAGCGTGGTGTGAACGCTGGTCTTGTCAGTCATTCCCAGATAGTGTCGGTAGTCTGTTGGAACAAAAGCCCGCGCTCGAGGAATCACAAACTCTGGTTCCAGCTGCTTGTGCTTTCTGCTCTGAGACCGCAAGGGGCTTATGTCTATTCTAAGTTTGTTTGGATCTTTTTCTTCCTCTACACTCAGTGCAAACATGCTTGTTGCCCGGCGCAGAGAACTTCCACGACTGCTGGAAATGCTGAAGCTATCTTTTCTGATTTTTGGAGATCGAATCTCTTTAGATGCACTGCTTTGTAGCTTTGTGGACTTCTCTTCTCTACTGAAGTCCTTTGTGCTCCTTTTAGTCTGTTTTGGCTGCCCTGACTCAGTTGGCTGGTAAAGAGGCAAGTTACTTTTGTTGTCACTCTGTAACTTTGAACCAGATCCTGTCTGTTTATCGTGTGAAGACTTTGACCGGCTCTGAGGAGAAGGAGACGACATCATGATGGCTCCTCTTGTTTTCTCATGAATAGGATTTATGCGACAAATCTCTGGATCTGAGAACTTTAACTCCTGGGATGAAAGCTGAGAACAAAGGGGCTCTTTCTTTTTGGGGCTTTTGGGTTTATCAAAGGTTAACGACACCCTGGAGTCAGAGGTAGCCTCATCCCAGAAATCCCGTAAAAAGTTAAACTGGGCGCGACTGGTTCCAAGACTTGGATTCATCTTATCTAACCTCTGATTCAAAGGTAGGTCGTTCTTGTTACTGCCGTCTTCGTCGCTTCCTGAATCGTTTCCAATTGATCTCAAATCAAACTCTGACTTTGTGAATCTTTTAGTCAGTTTTCCCTGATTTCCTCTGCGAGAGACTTTTCCCTCTCCGGGAGTTTTAGGTTTACCAGTGTAAAATATTGGCTTATTAAGCTCTTGCTCCCAGAAGGATTTCAGCTGCTTTATTCTCTCTGCTGTGCTTTCTTGGTGTTGTGACGGCTGCCTATTTGAATATGAACTGCTGGTTCTGTCCTTATTAGCTGTATCTTCTTTTCTTTTGGGGGACAAGCCTGAGTGCAAATTTCTATCCTCAATATCTCTGTTCTTCACGTCATCATCCAAGTCTTGGTAAAGTTTGGCTTTTGTTGTGAGGTTCTCTTCACTCTCACACATGAATAAACCATTTCTGGACAAACCCAGCATTTCTGGATCAAAGCCAATCCTTACTGGGGGTTCTGCATTCAGCTGAGAGGTAGGGGCGGTCTTTGAAAAAGGGTCTTGAAGTAAAGTTTCTTTAGATCCTGAAATTCTGTCGGCTTGTAGCTTTGATTTGAGCACAGGTTCATTCTGGAACTCTTGATCTATAACTGCCCTCTCTGTTGCGTTTATTCTAGTTATACATAAAGCTTCCCCATCCAAAGTTCTTCTATTGGCAGTTTGAAGACTGGATGATAACTTTGAATGAGATGAGTTGTTTTTGTATTTTTCTTGTGCCTCCGAGGTAACGTGGTCTGCCGTTAGTATTTTGTGGCTGTTCACTGGCTGTTGATCTCTTTCTTCACTTGGATTTAGGGTGCACTTATTATACATCTCATGTTCACTGTACTTTTCCGGAATAAAGTGTATATTAGACTCTTTATTTGCAAAAACCTCTGCAGGGTTTACTTCTGCTTTTTCACAAGGTGTCACAGTTTGGCTGATAAGTACCTTACGGCCTGAGTTGCTTTTTTCCCAAAAGGATTTCAAATGAGAAATGTTCATTGTTTGGCTTTCATCACAAACATCTCTAATGCTGTGATAATCAAGATCTTGATTATCAAACATATAATTGCTTCCTTTTCTGTTGTCTTCAGTGGTGTTTATATGCAATGGGTTCCGTTTCATTTCAGAGCTATCCCCCTCTCTTTCACCTTTTTGAAACAACTCTTCCTCTCCTGATTTTTTCACATATATTTGTTTATCAAATCTCTTGGTGGACTTTTGAGTGTCTTTGGAGTTCAGCCAGTCGTTGCTGTCAGTGCTGCGGTTGAACCAGTCAAGGACCTTTGCGATGGAGTCTTCCTCTTCACCAGTGGGGCTCGCTGTCTGGGCGGACAATTTGAAATTGTTTATCTGATTAGACTTCTGAGCTTGCTGGCTGGATGTGTCAATGAAGTGGAGATTGTACAACAAAGGAGGGACTGGATCTGACAAAGGAAAAAGCAAAAAGCACAAATAATCAAATACATTTCTATATTTCTTAGACATGTAGTTTGATTTATTACATTTTTCAGCAACAAAAACTGATCTATCTATCTATCTATCTATCTATCTATCTATCTATCTATCTATCTATCTATCTATCTATCTATCTATCTATCTATCTATCTATCTATCTATCTACTTTGAGTTTATATTTTCCATTACCTAAATGAGGATCTACCTTTTTATCCTTAGGCCTTTAAATCATTCAACACTATGCAGTATGTCTATGGCTTTCACATATTTTGATTTTCTTTCAAAAACTGAGGGTGGGAAACAATACTGGTTCATGGTTTTAACATGAATCATGTCAGGAACTGATGCATCAAGCCACTTTCTTCTGTAGCCATTTCTTGGCCATGTATATTGAAAGGGGCTTTTCATTGTCTCACTAAAAAATGCATGTAAAATCTGCCCAGATGGCACAATATGTTGCTCTAAAATATTTAACTATCTTTCTCTCATGTTCCCATCGCCAAAGCCTAAATCACCCGGATAGTCCTTTTTATCTCTCACTCATAGCACATGGTATCAATTTTCCTCCAAATGCAATTAAAGCTCAAAAAGCCGAAATGCACTAAAGACTTGTCTGTCTCATAATAAACCCAACCAATAGTCTATCCATAAATTCATTAGGTAACAGAATAATGACTGATATTTTGAGTGCAATTTGTTTGCATACCAAAAAATTATTAATTATAATTTTTGACACCTGCTGGAATTTTAGGTCTTCAGTAGTTTCAGCTTTATCTTTAAATATTCTTTAGGAAATGCATGGAGAAATAGATACTATGATTTAAATCAATGTATCTGACTTATGTCTCTTGATGTGTTACACCTTAAAATGTATTAACAATTTTTATTTGCTTAAGTTTGATCATGTTCATTCAGTTGGAAAATATCACATTGCAAAAATGTTATTGTGTTTATCTGGGGAATGAAAAAGCGATAGACATGGGCAGATTTTGTGATGGATCCAAAACGCTGCTGCCTGTGTTCTCACTAGAACTAAGACAGTAGAACACATCAGCCTGGTTCTTAAGTACTTCCACTGGCTAAGAGAATAGAGTATAAATTCCTTCTGTTAATCCAGTGTTTCCCAACCTTTTTTGACATTTGTACCCCTTTGTAAATTTTGTCTTACCATGAGTACATTTTCAGTCAAAAGTATTGATGATTTTCCCAAAGTGGAATGTACAATAACTGGTTATAAAATAAAAACTATTTTCTAAATCCTTTAATTTGAGCATTTAATTCTTAGGCATTTCTTTCCATCACAAATAAAAAAACAAAATTAATATGTTCCCAGGAAGTTAGTAAGGAATCAAAATAAATACAAAATAAATTAATCTTATAAACCTGTATCTATAAATCGGGAGCTCCTCTGAGTAACTCCCTTATAATCCCAATTAAACTTGATGAATTGAGATGGACTGGCAACCTGTCCAGGGTGTACCCCGCCTCTCACCCATAGACAGCTGGAAATAGGCACCAGCACCCCTCACGACCCCGCTTGGGATAAGCGTGGCAGAAAAATGAATGCTTGAATTGGGAACAAAAATTATAGTCAGATTGACTTAATTAGTTTTCATCAAGACACCTGAGCTGCTTTGATAAGCTTCAAAAGCTCAGTGTGAAAAACAGTTGATACCAGGTTGTTCTCTATATCCAGTCTGTTTCTCAGCTTGGTCTGGATGTATGTCAAATCTGAAGGTGAACTCAAACAAAAACAAAGAAAAACTTACTTTTTGGTTAATAAAAGCTTGTTTAATTTTTCAATTTAGTCCTCAGAAAGAAAAACAGATCCCAGCCCTATTTTAGTTTCTTACCTAAGAAATAAAATATTTCTATGAAACCCTTGCAATGCACTTGCAGACCCCTAGAGGTACGAGTACCCCTGGTTGGGAATCACTGGTCTATAAATCACTGAATGGATTTGCACCTCAATACATAACAGATTTGTTTTCACCTAGACCACTCAGGTCTTCTATTTCCAGTCTACTTTACACCCAGAACTAGAACCAAACATGGAGCATTTAGTTCCTAGGCACCACTTGTCAGGAGCAAACTGACAGAAGACTGTAAACATGCTGAAAGCCTGAGTTATTTTAATTCAAAGTTAAAAACCCATTTGCTTAGAGCTGCCTTTGACTGGTTAAGTTAACTCAACTCAATTTTGTTATAAAGCCCTTTAAACAACAACAGCTGCTACAAAGTTCTAGATGTCCCAATTCTTTGGCTATTATATGTTTATCATATACCTATCTTTTGTAACGCCCTGAATAAGTAGTTTATGTTATTAGCGTTCGTGGAAGAGTTAATCTCTGTTTTATGGTATTTTAATTTGTGGATTCTTCAGATCTTTTACCTTCAAGCCAGTTCTATTTAGGTGATTTTGTGATTTTACTGATAAAGCAATAATCGGACCTAGGTGCATCAAAGACGTCTGAATTCAGCTTTTAAAAAAACAAAAAAGAATTCATTACGGTGCAAAGGGTGGTGATAACTGTTTGCTTTAGATCGCTTTTATGCCAAAATAAATGAAATCATCATTTATTCATTTTTTGATAGTTTTTTCTTTTATAAAAAAAAAAAATCAAAAACAAACTGCATCTGTAAACAAGTAGATGCTTAAACCTGTGTTTTTTTATTTTATTTTGATAGTTGGACCTCTTTCCTGCAGATTTAGAAGCTTCTCTGCTCCAACACACCTCCATCAAATTATTTTATTATCTCCACAGCAAGGACTTCAGAGTCCTATCAATCATCCATTTATTTAAGTCAGGTGTGTGGAGGTTGGGAAATACCTCAAACATGCAGGACAGTGGGCCATGCGGACTGACTTTGAAAACCACTGGCTTAAACAATATAGAAGTCAGGACAGCTTTAAATTTTAGATTATATTTACTGAAATTTAAAAATGCAGACCAAGGTCAGAAATTGGCAGTATAAACTATTAAACGGTAAACTAAATGTCACAAAAACATTAAATATCAAACATATGATAAATATCTTGAGTCACAGAAAACTGAATCATTTGTTAAAGGTGATAGAATCACAAAAACAATGATCTCATAACTAACAGTGAACTCACCTGTGTTTGCAGGTAAACTCATCTCCTCCTGTTGTCCTCCTGTTCCCAGGCTGCTGCTGGTGTCTCTGTCCTGAATGTTACTGCTTGACAAATGTGAAATGTTTACGACTGGATGGCTCCTTTGGTCGTCTTGTGTTCCAGCCCACTGTGTCATTTTGCTGTCAGAGGTCACATCAGTCCTGGTGTTTGCAGCGGTTCTGGAATAGGACATAGAGTTTTACCTTTAAATGTAGACTGATCTTATTAAATATATTTATTACAAATTTTTACTGACCGATCTCTTGTATTAGAAGCAACTCTCTGGTCTCTCTCCAGACTTGAGAAAGGATGAACCTGAGATGCAGCACACAGTGACTCCTGATTTCTATCTGCTGCTGTGGAGGTCTGAGTAGGATCTATCTCCTGAATATAAACACTTTCCTGAGGTTTTTCATCTGTAATCTTCAGGTCGGACTGGTTAGAGTTGTTGGATCCCTGCTGGCGCCGCCGTCTTGGAGCAGGAACAATCCCAGCAGGCCTTACCTGAGCGTTTAAACCCTGCTGGTTGCTACTTTGTAACTGACTGCTGCTGCGTCTAGACAGGAATGTCCTCTTCTTTGGTATGGGCCTGAAACCTGTGGAGGAGCTTTCTGATGTGATGGAGCCCCCTGACGTCTGACTGGACCCCCCCGCCGGTTGATTCTTCTGAGAAGTGATCGCCTCTGGATGGAAACATGCAGTTAACATTTGGCTGTGACTTCCATTACAAGTATGCTGCTATAAACATGAGCTCAAACCTGATTCCGGTGTGTGTTGTTCCAGAGCGTTGGTCATATCATGATTATTTTCAGGAGGTTCAACAACAGTTAGAGAGGCACGATTAAAGGGGTTGTGCCTGAGCTGGAAGGAAAAGGATGAATTGTTAGATTACAATAGCTGTGCCACAGGGAGAGAAAGGTAAAACAGAAATATGGCTTTACATTTGTAGCACAACTACCTACCATTCTGGGAGAACGAACTGCTGAATATTGATTTTCCTTTTCTGCGTCCCTACAAGAAGATCAATAATTTATTAAAAGGGGACATTCTTAGATGAAAGGCTGATTTTATAGTAAAACATGTAAAATATTATATGCAATAACTACAAAATACCATTTTAAGACTCCATCTTTTAAAAACTTTAGACTTGCAGATTTTTCTAAAACTTTTTATAACACTTTTATTAAGAGATTGGCTTGGTTTAATCAACAGGTTTTGAAATGTAATAATGCTTAAGCTGGCCTTAAATTTAAGTGGTCTTACAAATCTATCACACAGAATGGAGTGGACAATCCTACACTCTGTTTCTGATCTGTGATTTCTCACTCATTGATATAACTCAGGTTGATGTTTTGCGGTGGTGTCAAAAGTACACACATTTGTTACTTAAGTAGAAGTATAGATACTGCAGTTTAAAAACACTCTGGTAAAAGTTGAAGTATCAACTTGACCTCTTTACTCAAGTAAAAATGTAAAAGTATGTGCTCCAAAAACTACTTAAAGTTTAAAAGTATAAAGTAATCTTTAAAAAAAACAGCCAGATGCCACTAGATGAATTGAAAGCTCAATTTTTTGACTATTTCTAAAAATTCTTTTTCTGAATCCAACATTGTAGCATGGCATAGACAATTCATGTTTGTTTTGTTTCTGATGATTTCCTTTAGCTAACCAATGAGTGTTTGCATTCTATGACTCATCCAATCCCACTAGTTTTCACTAGATGTGGATGGAGCCAATTATCTGCATTGGATTGAGCACATTACGGGAAATAAATATTTAGAAACATTAAACCGAAGCCAAGAGTAAAGAGTAACGTTTGTTTAAAAAATGTAAGGAATAGAAATTAGAGATACTTGTGTGAAAATGTAAAGAGTAGAAGTCAGAAGTAGGAAGAAAAATAAGTAATGGAGTAAAGTATAGATACCTAAAAATTGTACATAAGTACATCTCTGATGCTTTGGAATCTATAGGCATCTCAGAATGCAAGTCAAGTTAAGATATAATAACACTTCTAGTGTAAGTTGGTTTTACAGCATAGGAAATAGCAGCACAAATAGAGGAGCCGCCCAATTTTTCATCATTAAGACGCCTCTAAGCAGTTTTGAATGTTATCTAAGGCTGTCAGGTCTCTAAAAGCTCCCTCCCTATACACAAACTTAACTGCTGGGATTCCATGGGAGAGACCAACACAAGAAATATAAAGCAGAAAAAGTATAGTTTCCAAAATATTTTTACAAATGAAACTTTTTCACTGCAGCTTCAGGTGCAGATATTTTTGATTATGTCACTACCAGGATTACATATAAAAAGACTGAAACTTTACCTATTGTTGGGCCATCCTAACATTCAAATAGGTTTTGTTGTAAGCAACCTGATTGCAGCTCTGGCTGTATGTTTAAGGTTTCTGTTCTGCCGGTAGATAAACATTTTCAAGCCTCCAACAGGTTTCTTTCCAGGATTGACCAATATTTAGCTCTATCTATTTTCCCATCATCTGTGAGCAGATTGTCTGTCCTTGCAGATAGGAAAAACAAAAAAACCCCACAGCATAATACTGCTACCACCATATTTCTCAATGAGGCATTAGAGGGCTCATAGTACTTTTGTTCTTTGAATGAATTTCAGTCCATCACTAGTATAGAGCTATGGTTCTCTGCAGTTCCTAAGGAGTTACAGCGAAGAAAACACCCAAATATTTTTGCAGGTTCTCCCATTTAGGAATCATGGAAGGGTCTGAAATTGTCAGCCATTGGTGCATGTCAACTGCGAGAGACACAATCTAAAAATAAAAAAAATCGAGAAATCACAATATATGATTTTATATTTGTAGGATTGTATGATTGTATTATTTTTGTACGATTTAGAGCTGCAAATAAGCATTTGAACAACTGAGAAAATCTATTTTAATATTTAGTACAGTAGCCTTTGCTTGCAGTTTCAGAGGTAAAATCCTTCATGCAGTTTTTCACCAGGTTTGCACACACTGCAGGAGAGATTTTGGCCTACTCCTCCACACAGATCTCCTCCAGATCAGTCAGGATTCTGCGCTATTGCTAAGAAACATGGACTTTAAGCTCCCTCGGAAGATTCTCTATTGGGTTTAGGTCTGGAGACTGGCTAGGCCAGGCCAGAACCTTGATATGCTTCTTCCAGAGCCACTCCTTGGTTTTCCTGGCTGTGTGTTTTGGGTCATTGTCATGTTGGAAGACCCAGCCTTGACCCATCTTCAATGCAGTGTAGTCTCCCTGTCCCATGTGCTGAAAAACACCCCAAAGCATGTTCAAATACTTATTTGCAGCTGTATCATACAAATAAATAGTTAAAAAAGCATATAATGTGATTTCTGGATTTTTTTTTGTCTTTGATTGTCTCTCTCACAGTGGACATGTATCTGCAAAAACAATCTCAGACCCTTCCATGATTCTTAAGTGGTTAGACTTGCAAAACATCAGGGTGTTCAAATACTTATTTACTAACTTACTTACTTTTCCTCACCGTACCAGTGCCTTTTGAACTGAAGCTTCCTCCCACTTCATAATTATCCTCCATTTTTGTCCATCAAAAAAATTGTGTGATAGATTGAAGTTAATGGCTTTCAGATGACAAAACATGAAAAAGTTGTAGTGGTATGAAAACTATGCAAGGTATTGTATATCAGATAACTGTTTGTCTAATCCAATTAAATATTATATGAAGTGCAGTTACTCCAAACAAGAGAGAGATAAAGTAACCCCGGTACGATAAGATGGCAGGAAAGGAGTAGAATTGAATTAATATGACTGAATTTAAAACTCATGTGATGCCGTAATAAATTATAAAAGTACACAGTGGCGGTAGCCTTTGTCAGAATGCAAATACCTGACAAGGACTTAGAGAATTTACAGCCTTTAACAAAAGTTTAGAAGCCCAGCCAAATCAAATATTAACTTTGTTTCACAGACGTCTAATAAGAGTCTCAGTTGTGCTCAGAAAAAATATGAGAAAATATGCATATTTTTTTGTTATTAATAATTTCAAAAAGTATAATAGCAAGCCCATTTTGAAGAACTTAGTTTATGTGAAAAGTTTAATCCATTTCTAAGTATTTATCTGTTCATTTTGGAGTGCACTGTTAGTAGGTTATAAAGCAGACTGTTCCCAAGCAGCACCACCTATGTTTACATAAGCTGAGTCACAAGACTGCATGTCTGCACACTGACAGGATACCGACTCTTTAAAGGCAGAGTGAAATAACGTCTTTAAGATGCAAGAGAGTGTTTCTGAATCACAGAGAAATTTTAGGATTCTGAAACATCATCATCAAAGCTGCTGATATAAGGAAAGGGGAACATTTCTAGAAGAAATGGATCAAACTGATGGTGTACTTTATCTCCTGCTGTAAGGATTCAAAGTATCTCGCAGGTTTCGGTGGAGGTGCTGTATCTGAGCCATGGCTGATGGGCGTCTTGGTTTTATCAACTCGAAGAGATCCGTCTGCAGAGAAACAGAGTTTACCATTTAAAACGATGTAGTTCGCACACAATTATGAGCTAAAGGCGTTTCTCTAGGATTAAAAATCATCAGTGAAATCTTTGTCAACAGCAAACAGAGAGGCCCACCTAAACTAGTTGCTCTTCCTTGCTTCATGGAGGCGAGGATGATCTCTGATCCATGGATTTTATCGCTGTGTCTTTGAGACTTGGCCTCATAGAACCATTCCCCCGACAGGTACTTCAGCTTCACATCTGACTGAGATTCGCTGTCCAGAACTTGCTCCAGTTTTCTGTCAGAAAAAAAAAAACATTAAGCCGAGGAACCTTTTTTTTTTTTAGTTTTAATTCAATAGTGCTAGCTTTGGCCTCCACTGACAAAGTTTAAAGAAACTTATTAAAAGTGAAGATATGGAAGACACCAATCTTTTTTTTCCGTTTGCTACAGTAATAAGCAAAAAAAAAAAAAAAAAAACTGAAGGACGAAATGCTTTATACTGATGCTGTTTAATATTTAAATAAAAGAAATAAACAATTTTAAGATCATAAAAATTGGTATATTAAAGAAAACTGCACAAAACTACCATACAATGATTATTTTACAATTATTTACAATTACTTATTATATAAGTATTAAATGTACCTTACAAGTTGTAATTAATCCAACACTAACTCAGCCACATGCTTCATTAAACTGCTAGTTTGAAGAGCAACTGAAACACCAGCAAATGGAAAAGCACTGAAATGTGTTACAAATTAAACTATCAACATGTTATTTGACAATATAACTAAACAGGCTAACAACACTAGCGTAGCTTAGCAGTTCAAAAATCTTCATGAAAACCTTGAACATGAAACTCCTGGTTACTTGTCATTTAAAACTGACTGAAAAGTGTGTTATTTTACTATAATTTAAAGTTATTATTTCTACAGGGTATACTATATATTTACCGTCAAAAGTATTAGCTTATTTGTCTCATAAAGTTAACCTAGAAAATATATTATGCTGTAGGTTTCAATATGAAGCTAATAAAAAGCTAAAACTAAAATGTCTTCCAAAAAGGTTTTTATGGGATTTTTTTTATTGTTATTCAGAAAGAAAAGTTAATTAACTAATTAAGGTCAAGTCTGTATTTGCTGACAATCCTTTTTCTGACTAGTTCCTGATGTGTTGCTTTATGAAATCTTTAAACTTCATGTTTTCAGACAGGTTCTATTTAAATTATTGCTTTAACTCTACAGGTCTACAGAATCATCATTTGTTTACTCCATTTCATATGTATTCAGGTTATCTTCATTTGATATTAACCGATTGTTTGATGATGACAAAAAAAGGAAGTGGTAAATCATTTGCTATGTAGATTTATTTTTTTTTAATCCTGGTTTTGTTAGGGATATTTTCTTCTGAATCTACTGTTTCCGTAACAATCTCCATTGGCAAGGTTATATAACATCTTCACATTAACGAACTCCAGAGAGTAAATTGGAAAACATCTCAGTCGAGTTAAAATGAAATCAATGCGGGATCAAAACAAATTCCTTCCTCGTAAAAAAAGAATAAAAAAAAACACCATTCCAGCTCATCTTTACACTGGTTGGGGAATCACAGCCGTCATGTGAGAAAGGGGTAGCAAATTATTACAGGCCGTTGGTCTAATCCTTTAACAGTAGACTGGACAGGGCACAGCAAGCATTCAAGTAAACTCCAAATGAAACGCTCTTTGTTTTACCTCCAATCTCATTTTTAAATTAGGTCAAACACCTTTTTAAAAATCAGATGTATTTATTTGTTTTATTGTGCACATCTGCCGCTGATTTGGATTTGCTTCTTGGAGATTGATCCTTTAAATTCTCCTGCTGATCCAAAGGACATCAAGTAGACAAAAGCTGAAATATTTGCAATTTAAATCAAATAAGATTATTTAATCTTAAAGCTTGTTTGAGGCTATCACATGGAGTCTTTGTTCCTCTTTGTTTGTCCTGCATCCTAACTAATCTAATTGCTGTGATCACATTTCGGTTTCTCAGCAGCGGAGGCAACGTCCAATCCCAGACAGCTGTTATTGTGTTATCGTATTAAGCAAAGACTCCCCTTCATAAGGTCTGGTGTTGGAGGGATTAGGCAAGCACTTATAAAAAGACATTAACTCAAATTCAGGAGATTAACTTTAATTTGGGCCTAGAACATTGGAGCCCATGTCAAATAATCAAGAGGGGGAAAAGTCTTGCAGGAAAGCAGATTGCTTAAAGATTTTTCAACCTTAGATTTATGTACCTGATTCTATCCTCCTCAGCCCGCTTCAGCTTAGCGTCTCTCTTCAAAACCGTCATGATCATCTCCTGCTCCTCCTCCGTCAGGTGGCTAAGGTCGATCATGATTCTCTTCCTCTGGCTCTAACTCAGCGGACAGGTGTGAAAACGCCCAAAGTCTCCTGGCTCTGTTGAACAAATACAACTGTTTACCTGGGAGGCTGTAGGAGGTTGTATTTGCACCAGTAACAATACAGTGAAAGAGACAGAGAGAGGAATAAAGCTCCTGAAGGAGGCTTCTCTTCTTAAACTTACACAAACTGTATTTGCATGCATACATTGAAATTTTCAACAGTGAATGAGCAGCTTAGAGCATTGAAATGGACATTTCCATTCATAAAGTAAAGCAGTGATCCAAAGAATATGGAGCAAAATGAAGTAAGAGAGATTTGAGTTGAGTTCTGTTTAAAGTGATTTGAAAGCTTCGCCATGTAGTGCAAATAGGATGTTTACAAGTGTGATGCAGTGTCCATTTGTGACTTGATTAGAGTTTTCAACAGTTCAACAGTCTGATGGCAGTGGGGGGAAAAGCTGTTACAGAACCTGCAGGTCCTGCATCGAATGCTGCAAAGCCTCTTCCAGAAAACAGTTCATTGTGAAATGAGTTCACATGAATGACTCCTTAAAATGAAGCCATTAAAAGTTATTTAGGGGTCTTGTTGCAAACAGCAAGTTTGTACTTATGTCTGATAGATGTTGGTATCTGGTTTTAATCTAGGAGCAAAGGCCAGAGTTATTAGGGCCCCACTTTCAGTAGCATGATTGAATGTTATTGACTTAAAATGACTATTTGCAGTGAGTGTAAATGCAGGACAAACAAAATTACAATTTACATAACATAGCTGGGTAATAAAGTATTTATCTCCACAGCTGGATGCCTTTTGTGATGTCACCAGGGGCAACAGGTGAGTTTTGTTTTGGATTTCACCTTCAATATTCAAGGTTTACAACAAAATAGTGCAACAAATCAAGATAAACTTGTTATTTGTGAGAAAAACTGCTTTACAGTCAGTTTGTTGATCTAAGAGTAAAGTCTGGCCTACAGATCTGTTCATAAACCTTAAAATCAGTTTATACTTCACACACATAACTACAATATTACATTTTGACATGTCCATTATGAATTAAAAATGTGACTACTTTCTAAAATGAAGATACACAGAGAAAACTTTGAATCTAAATAAAAAGGCTTTTTTTTTAAGCAAACGAAATAGGGCTGCCTTTTTATGCTTTTTGTTCTTTTTTTCATTCTTTTGCATTCTTAACATTTTCTCGATTATCTTATATGTTGTTACCTGAAAGGAATTTTTTTAACAGTCTAGATGGAGTCAGTCATAAAACTAACTTGGAGGAAATAAGGTAATATGTAGATTTATATATTTTGTGTCTAAAGTAAAGTGAGCCGAGGGACTTTCTTTTTAACCAGGGGGCTTCATGTGATAGATCTATTTGCATATTTCTTCCACAAGGAAGCTTTAAAGTGCTTCCAACAGATAAAATGCTTTTGATAAAGACTAGTAGATTATATCAAATTTCTTTAAATATCTCAAGCTGAACCACATCCTCACTAATTTTGTCAAGTAATCAAGCATTTGACATGAAATCAAGCTTAAAGGTATAGTGAAGGATTTTCGCGAATTTTTCATAAGACCCGCCCTCTCCACTTTTAAAAAAAAATGCACAACCCTGTATCCGCTCCCGAGAGGGAACGCCTATTAAACGTGTGCAAGAGCATGCACGAGCCAATTTCTCTTTGTGCACTCTATTTAAAAGTTGCTGTTTGCTTCCAAAACAAGATTTGCAATTTGTCCACTATGTCAGACTGGCCACCGGTAAATGAAAATGGGGACGAGCACATAGGCGGCCTTACGTAAACATTTAACCGAAATGATTGACAGTTAGGAGGACCACTTATTTTGATGATCCACCCAGAAAAAGAACATCCTCCACTATACCTTTAAACATCGAAAAAAAACTTTATCATAGAAATGAAAACAGCATACCCAAAAACCAAACAAAGCCACGTAATAGGGAGACGTTAAGCTGACCACGAAATCAAGAAAAATTATAAAAAGGCTTATTATTGTCATAAACTCATTATCTCGAGTGAACATTCAGAAACTCTAGCGTTATCTCTACGACCAAAAGCCAAATTCCTGCTGTGGGTCAGAAGCAAGCAAACAATGGGGGACTTATTGCGAGTCAGTTTGTTTGGTTTCAGCTGGGTCAGACTGTACAGCACATCATGTTGAACTTTACAGCAACCTAATCTGATCACAGGAGGAACTTTAGGGTTCACCAGAGAGTTCATTTATTCACATTTAAATTTTACCTTTAGGTAGTTCCAGATCTAGGTATGTTCAAGTCACACTTTATTCACACAGATGGTGATAGAGCCAGTGTTACATCTATTACAAAGCTAGATTTCCTTCGCACTAGAGGGCTAGTCTGTATACCTTAAACATGACTGGTTTGTCATCTTTATTGTTGCAATCTAACAATTTTCAGTGCAGAATAAAACTAAGAATAACAACAATTATTTCTAACCAAAAAATTACGTGGTTGAAAACCAAACCAGGAGTGCTGCGTCTAACCAACCACCCATTGGATCAACTCAGGACCTGGGACTGGAGGGAAAAAGGTTTGAGCTGCTTTATTCCCTTCTCCAACAGTGTACAGCCTTTATAAAACAACACGTTGCCATTCTTCTGGTAATTGAACCCTTGGTTTAAGATCAGATTTTAATCTAATATGTATTTTGGCTCTGATCCCCATTTAGGGATGTTATATATACCTTGGTGTGCTCTGTTTGTACTCAAATACAACAAGAACATCTACTGAAGTTAGGATAGTTAGAGCTCATGGGACAGTTATAAAACCATATTGGAAGAGTTTATAAAGTGGGAAAACTTGGGCATAATTATTCATTTGAACTTTTTGGTATCTCAGCGAGTCTGTTTGTTAAGGTGATGGTTCAAATTATTAACATGTTTAATAAGAAAATACCTATCTGTTGTTTTGCAACGTGAATACAATGTCAGTTAGCAAATCCACAGGTTTTTGACTTGCAAAGAGAATCCAGTGAGAGTTCGATCCAACATCAACACTCATGAAAAAAGGGAAAAATTGTCACACCCTGATGAAGCCAGAGTTTATTTATATAGCGCCAATTCACAACACATTTAATCTCAAGGCACTTTACACTTCACCAGATCATACGGACAAATTTATTCAAAGTTTTCTATCTAAGAAAACCAGTTGATTGCATCGACTCATTGACTCAAATGCAATCCCTCACACTAAGCATGCTTGTAGCTAATCTGCCTCCCTGCAGACTATTCTCTTTAAATTATGAGCAGGTGGCTCTTTTTCCTGCTCAATGATATGAAATGACTAAAGCTACAAGAGCATAGCATGAACAAAACAGTTAATTTCAGCTTTTAGGGTGTCTTAGAGCTAACTATGTGATTCCTGAAGATTTTAGATTTTAGAGGTAGGCTACCGCACAGGGCAGGTTAGGCATTTCGTACCAACCATGCGCCAGTTCTAACAACAGCCAGAGGTGTAGCCAGAAAATTTTGATAGGGTTTGCCAGTCAAAAACCAATGTACAGTGAGGGGTGGCCGAAAGCAGATAGGCGACAGAACCTGACAGTCAATCTAGATTGTTTCAACAGGAATGAGCACAACATCCATATTTTCTAAATAAAGCAAACTAAACTTTCCTACAGCCTTTGCTAACAAATAGACGTATATATTTAAACATCCATGCTGTTGAAATAAAAGGTGTAGGACAAAATTTCTGGGGCGAACATCTTTTCAAAAATTGTTTTGCATAAAATTCATATTTACATGTACTAATATCTACTTTAAGTGGATGTTTAATTTATTATTAAAGTAGTTATTCATCTATGATTTCACTGAAGACTCCTAGATGACTAACAGAGACATAATATTCTGTATATATCAATGTTAGTATTTTGATGTGCACAGTGTTTTAGTTGTCATGTAATTGTTAATATATGAAAAAATTAATAAGTTTTAACATTCCCCTTGAGATTATTACTGCTGCCATCTGTATTACAGTGTGAAAAAGATGCTAAGGGTGGCCAATGATTGGCTAACCCTATGGCCACCTCTGGCCCCCCATCTAGCTCCGCCCCTGTCACCAGCCGTTTCGTACCCCTTTTTAAAAACTTGAAGATTTAAGAGAACCTTCTCTAATTCATTAACATTTAAATTAGACATGGCTGTGTGACAGCGCGTAAATAACACCACACAGGGTCAGTAAGTGGGAACTAATTCTAGTTTTCAGATAATGATATAAATCAAGTAAATCATACTTGCCTTTTTATTTCCACATTTCAGTAAAATTATTTTGTACAGACACAGCATCAAACATACCAATGCTCCATTTGTTATGGACAATAACGTTTGGAAATTATTGGAGAAATGCAACAGGTTAGATAACTTTAATTTAATTTAATTTCAATAAGATATTTTTTCTCTCTCTGTTCAAGACAAAAGGTCATAAAAATATATCGGAAAACAGG
The DNA here is from genome assembly GCF_016077235.1 of Cyprinodon tularosa. NCBI lineage: Eukaryota > Metazoa > Chordata > Actinopteri > Cyprinodontiformes > Cyprinodontidae > Cyprinodon > Cyprinodon tularosa. The sequence continues at coordinate 442,479 of NW_024039241.1, read as the reverse complement.
TTTATATTTTGACTTACCTTACAGGACACCTTTCAGGACCACTTTTATGGTTAGAAAAGGAGGGATAAATTGTTCAGGGTGTCTCAGCTGCGCTGCTGCTGCTGGATGCGCTCACAGGAGCGCAGGAGAAGGGGGCGGAGCCTCAGCATAACGATGGGAGGACCTGACTAAGACAAGATAAAGACCAGCCTTTATGTTATATAACCTTCTGTACTCTTCCTCAGACTAATTAATATTGTTTAATGTGGGCCTGGGTGATTAATGCCAACCGCTTTTTTCTTTTGCAGCTCGCGCTGTTTAACTTGGGCTGCAGTGACAGGCTGCATCCAGCAGGTGTCGCCAGTGGCCGAGATGCAGCGAATGTTTGACTAAAGGGTGTGAGCATCTTCCCATGTGCCACAACAGGACAGGCTGAGGTCAGACTGCAATTAAAGCAGCTACACGAAGCTGTTTCACCATCTGTGCTCCAGTTTGGAGGAATAAACACCCCCACTGTGTCTCTGAGGTGATTCTATGACCTTGGAGCACATCAAGGGATAAAGGCCTTGTGCTCAAAGAGGGATTTCATAATTATTTGGAAACGCAAGTTTCTTAATAAATAATTACTTAAATCTGCCCTGATAGAACAAAAATTATTTATGAAATACCATATGCATAAATTATGTCACCATTTTATGCTTGAGCTGTAAGCTTGATCACCTGCACATTTTGTGTTCAGCCTCTCACCTTATCTCCTAATAAAATACTTAAAGGTTTGTGGCTGTAATGGATCAGAAAAGCTCCAATCAGAATAGTATTTCAAAAACTAGGATATACACTATATTGCCAAAAGTATTTGCTCACCCATCCAAATTATTGGAATCAGGTGTTCCAATCACTTCCATGGCCACAGGTGTATAAATTCAAGCACCTAGGCATGCAGACTGTTTTTACAAACATTTGTGAAAGAATGGGTCGCTCTCAGGAGCTCAGTGAATTCCAGCGTGGAACTGTGATAGGATGCCACCTGTGCAACAAATCCAGTCGTGAAATTTCCTCGCTCCTAAATATTCCACAGTCAACTGTCAGCTGTATTATAAGAAAATGGAAGTGTTTGGGAACGACAGCAACTCAGCCACGAAGTGGTAGGCCACGTAAACTGACGGAGCGGGGTCAGCGGATGCTGAAGCGCATAGTGCGAAGAGGTCGCCAACTTTCTGCAGAGTCAATCACTACAGACCTCCAAACTTCATGTGGCCTTCAGATTAGCTCAAGAACAGTGCGCAGAGAGCTTCATGGAATGGGTTTCCATGGTCGAGCAGCTGCATCCAAGCCATACATCACCAAGTGCAATGCAAAGCGTCGGATGCGGTGGTGTAAAGCACGCCGCCACTGGACTCTAGAGCAGTGGAGACGCGTTCTCTGGAGTGACGAATCGCGCTTCTCCATCTGGCAATCTGATGGACGGGTCTGGGTTTGGCGGTTGCCAGGAGAACGGTACTTGTCTGACTGCATTGTGCCAAGTGTAAAGTTTGGTGAAGGGGGGATTATGGTGTGGGGTTGTTTTTCAGGAGCTGGGCTTGGCCCCTTAGTTCCAAGGAAAGGAACTCTGAATGCTTCAGCATACCAAGACATTTTGGACAATTCCATGCTCCCAACTTTGTGGGAACAGTTTGGAGCTGGCCCCTTCCTCTTCCAACATGACTGTGCACCAGTGCACAAAGCAAGGTCCATAAAGACATGGATGACAGAGTCTGGTGTGGATGAACTTGACTGGCCTGCACAGAGTCCTGACCTCAACCCGATAGAACACCTTTGGGATGAATTAGAGCGGAGACTGAGAGCCAGGCCTTCTCGTCCAACATCAGTGTGCGACCTCACAAATGCGCTTCTGGAAGAATGGTCAAAAATTCCCATAAACACACTCCTAAACCTTGTGGACAGCCTTCCCAGAAGAGTTGAAGCTGTTCTAGCTGCAAAGGGTGGACCGACGTCATATTGAACCCTATGGATTAGGAACGGGATGTCACTTAAGCTCATATGTGAGTCAAGGCAGGTGAGCAAATACTTTTGGCAATATAGTGTATAAAGTACAGAGCAAACTATATCCTGCATTTACCTAAAAAAAAAAAAAAAAGACTTAAAATTTGCATGTATTTAGTTAACTCCTGATATCAAAGTCTGTCACTAGGATACACAATCGTGGGAAATACGGCTGAGAGAACAGATGTGTAGAGGACAGTAACTCACCCTCCATAAGTAAGTAAACAAGATAAGGTAATTTCTGAAGAAGGTGGTTGTTCAGAATGTTTCAACCAAGCATCTTTATAAAAACTCAAGTGGAGGGAAAAGGTGTAATAGAAAAAACTGACTGATCTAGCACATGGGCTACAGATGGGTTATAGAGAAAAAAATGGGAAAATATCTTCTGCTTTATCCAGGCCCAGGTCCCAAAGTCAGCAGTCTAACCAGAGATGCCCAGACTTCCCAATCCACACACACCTCCTCCAGCTGCTCTGGGGGGACACCAAGGCAACACCAGGCCAGCTGAGACATAGACGCTCCAGCATGTCCTAGGCCAGGCCAGTCCAGTCCTCAATAGCTACCATGCTCTATCTTTTAGATGCATCTCTTTTCTAACACACCAGAATCTAAAGCCTCAATCCCCTCATTTAGCTCAGCAGAGGCGTGGTAGCGAGGCACTCATTTGATTCAGGTGTTTTAAAAATGTGTTGCATCAAAAAGTTGTGGAATAGCAGCTCTTGAGGACTGGACTTCAGCACCTTCCACAAGGCCTCCTCCCAATAAGACATGCCTGGAGGGAGGCGACCGGGATCTGTTTCAGATGCCTCCCGGCTGGCTCCTCCGCCCCCATATGAAAATAAAGTTTAAATTTTAATGGGAAAATAAAGGTCCCAAATAAGGATGAGGGGAGCAGAAACAAGTGTGAAGTTTAGTCGGAAAGCAATCAGTGAGGATTTAGGGTTCTGCTTGTGTTGGATCTTTGGTTCTGTGATTCATTGGCCTTAGAGTCCATCTGACCTGATTTTCTGTCCAAAAATGAGACACCAGACCACCAGAGGTGGGTAGTAATAAGTTGCATTTACTTGAGTGGGTTTAAGCAGAAAGGGGGAAAAAAAAAAAATCTATTTTAAGTAGTTCTAGGACCCATAAATGAAAAGATGCTTTGACATTCGTTTGTCTGAGTTTATACCTGGTATGTTATTTGTTGGTTTGATGTCTGTTTGTAGGGGAATGGATCAATTAGATTTGGGAGGAGTTTTGTAATTGGGTATATTAGTCACCTGTGGGAGTGACACTGGCAGACAGTGGGTGAGTGGACCACTGTATTTTTTTGTTGACTGCAATGCAAATCGCTGTAAACTACTGTATGTTTAACAAGTTATACTTTAGATATGTTGTTTAAACCTTTGATGTGAATAAAGTTCACATCAGCACCATATTGATCCCAGCGTCAGACAAGGAACGGCCCGACCTCATTCTCTCAGCAGCTTTTTTGTTTCCTGAAGTTGCTGCAATAGAAACAGTTCAGTTTTTACTTTTAATTAGGTATACACATATATATGGAAAAATGCTAGTTTTAATTCAGAATGATTTCTGGTTATTCTGCCCAATTCAAACTTTTGCTTTTGGAGATCAGGTGAATTTAAAGTAATCTTTCAGATAAAAGTAAAGTATTGATCTATATCAATTACTTATCTAAAAAAAAAAAAAAAAAAAAAAAGGTTCTGAGCTTATGATAAAAAAATTTTGTTTTTGGAAAAGTGTTGCTTCTGCATGAATTTGCCTTTTTGTCATTTATTTTTCCTATTTTATAGTTTGTAATGCCAGAATTTGCAATCTGATTACAAATCCGGTGTGTTTTGACCCATCAATTACACAGAACTTTTCAGCAAGTACGTGTTGGACTACTTTCTTTATTTGAATGAAAAATGTTAAATTAGTTCTCTTAGTTAAATCTGTAGATACTTTACCCACCTATAACAATGCAGATGACCTGAAGGCTGCCATCAAACGGCTAATTTGGCTTCTATCACACCTCAGAACCACAGCCTGAATCCCTCAATAACTAGGAAGAACAGTGGGTCATGCAGAAAGCCCAACAAATTCATATCTTTAAAGGAACCTATACATGTTTAACATTCTTTACAAGTGATTTTTATTTTTCCAATTTTACAATCTGTTAACCATAATCAAAACTGAAAGGCTTAAAATCAAATGTCTAATAAAGTGATGGTTTTATTTCCTGAAATGACAAAATATTGAGTTATTTCACATTCATTAAACATAGAAATACCCATTAGCCACGATTTTGATAACGACAAAGTTTCTGTCCCTCGCCTTCAGCATTGTAGTCAACATGACAAGAGCAGAGCTACAGAAAGAGACACGTTTGTGGAAGCTGCTCTTTATTTGAAAAAGAAAGAAAAGACCTCAGTCATTGTCTGCTACACCATCTAATTACATAAAGAAAATATCTGCGGAGACAAACGCAGAGAATATCCTGAATCAAACTTAGGTAGAGTCAAATTTGATTGAATTGCTTTCATATTTCATACATCTTTCACGTTTGTTCGCTCATAGAACAGTTGAGTGTTTATGTACATGTGGCACCGATCAACAGTGCTGCTCCGCTCTACCCTGCTCCTTCTGGATCTTTTGTACAGCTAATTTACACCCGCTCCCCTCACTTTTTATCTTTTTTTTTTTTTTACCCCCCACCCCAACTCGTGTGATCACAACCCACTCAGCCGACCCACCCACCCTTCCCCAACGACACCGCTCTTTCTCTGAGAAACTGCAGCGTTGAAAGATGTGTGCAACATGAAGACAACTCGTTCACATTCAGAGTAAAGGCAGCCTTGATTACAGTCAGTGAGTCAACGGCATGCCAAGCTTAAAGCAAATGGAGCCCACCACCCAGTGCCACCCTTCAGATTCGTGGTCATTTGTTTTTTTTCCCCCCCAAACTAGTTGGGGACACGGATCCGATACAAATTAAACCCTAGGCACACTATATACTGTTAACTGACTGGTACTAGAACCCCTGCACTGTAAGTACAATGGAAATCGTGAAATCTTTCATCTAGTAGGAAAAAACAAAAGTTTTCTTAACACAAAACTCAGAATATTTAGTGCTCTATCATTCCGCTTAATAGGTGTAATTCATATAATATCTATTTTTTTCTCTACCTCTTAATGATAGTCTGTAATCCTTGTTTAATGCTGAAGCACTCCCACATAAATGTGATCATTTTACTGTAGATTTTACATTAACCCCCCCCCTCCCCGGCAATCTTAAACCAATAATCATAAATAAATACAAACAACACACAAGGAATGTCTACTGTAAACACGGTAAAAAAGACAAAAACTAAACAGGTGTAAACGTTGTTAGCATCACTACTTTGTGACGGTTAAATAACTGCAGGGTCTGGATGACTGATGATTGGATCAAGAAGGGGAAGAACTGCTCCCCCTCCCCTCTCTCTATCGAAGCCTTCATTTCCAACCTCAGAATCTCCAATTTAACGTGAGCTTCTGAGCACCCGAACCATCCTTACAGAGTACACTGTAAGGCAAGTAAGCAGTCATCGAAAAAGAGGTGGGGGGGAGGTTAGAAAGCAGCATCACTCGGCATGTCGGCCTAGTTATTTCAGAATAAAATGGGTTTGAGTTACTGCCGACCGCCGTGTGGACATGGTTACAATGGTTTCTGACAGTTGGTGCACCATTATATTCTCGACGTGTCTGTATTTGGGAGGGGGGGTGGGGGGGTGCTTCTCTGAAGAGTTAGACGGCAACGAGGACAAGGTTTTGCTGCTAAGTGCTTCATCTTCTGAGAGACACTTCCTTCAAATTACATGAACTGCATCTGCAAGAAAAGCAGAGAGCGGGGGTCAAACAGAGGCTGAATCCAACAGACGATCATAAGAGTTTAGTCACAGTTTGCTAAGCTTCCCCCCCTAAACAGAAAGCTGGAATGTCTAGTCTAAAAAGACTAATATGTTCATCTAATTAGGTTGAGTTACATAGTTTGTTTTATTGCCAGTTCAGCTAGAAAGCAGAAGCACACATTATTACAATGGAACAAGCAAAAACAGAATTCCTTTTATTTATTTAGTTTATATATTTTGCAAAAAAAAGGAAAACGATCAAAGCTGTAAATCAGCATGTTGACTACATTTTCCTCTAAAACTGGTATACAATTAATATTAAACCTTTTATTATTATTTTTCTTATCATTAGTATTACAACTATTATTAGAAGGAAACATTTCTTAAAATTGCAACAGATTTAGATTGGATTGAATTTACATTTCCAAACGACCAGTCCAAATTTGTCGGACAGAAGCCTTAGAAAGTAGCCTGGGTGCCATTCCGAACTTAGTCCCGCCCACAAGGTTTGAGGTCGGGGAAGTTCGGTCTGGCTCTGCTCCATAGTAGTGCGAGTATTAAAGCCCACCCTCTGGCGATCCAATCAAATTGTCAGGGCGGGCTTTATACGATGATGGACAGATGATCAACAGTAACGTAATCAACCACGTGACCAAAGCGCGCTTGGGCGACAACAACAATGGCTGCCGCCGGAGAGTTGAGGTGAGTAGATTCTGCTATTAGGTCTGTTCTAGAAGATATCGACAGCAAATTAATTTTAAAAGAGGAAAAGAGAAACGCGATCAAGGCTCATCTTCTTATTCTAGGCGCGCAACTGCACGCTTTGATTTTTGTTGACAACAACTATGCCTGGCTTAACATACGTCACGCACTCCGTTGCTCTTATTGGTTGTAGGTCTATCCAATTGAGTACAGAGGCATTTTTTTCCTGGTCCGTTCAAAACACGCCCCATAATCACAGCTCTATGGAGCAGTATCAGACTCATATTCTGACTAGAATTGAGTAGGACTACGTCAGGCTACTTAGAAAGAGTAAAATCTACTGATAATCTGTCACTTTTTTCCATTTTAAACTCAATTCCAGGAACCTTTAGCTTTGTTTTGCACCCAGATGTCAAAAACATGACAGAAAAAACAATATATTAGCAAGCACTATAAATTAAAGAGCTGCGCGCCAATAAGATTATAGATAAAAACTAAGAAATGAAGACAGGGTTATTTTAGCTTAAATTAAGAACTGTTGAATCTCTATCTCTAAAATATTTTTGGAGCAATGTTAAAAGTCAAACTAAATGTTGATTTTTAATAAAAAGTATATATATTTCTGAATAAGCTGGCGCATGTTTTATAATTTAGTTTTTATTGTGTTGACTGAAGCTTATAGAAGTGGGGTTTGTGCTTTGGTGTAACAAAATACCTTAGACTATGTAGGAAAGCTGTAGATTGATTATAATATATAATTAAGTAGATTAACCTTAATAAAAAAGTACACTTTCAGCAGTGTCTTTTTTTTCTTCAATTGACAGATTTGAGAATAAATGCATATTTTTAACAGTGAAAAGTTTTATATTACCTGACTGAACATGTTCTGTGTGGTTTGGAGCATAAAGAACAGTTTGACATGTCAGCTTTATATACGAACCTGCAGTAACAGTATTTACCCTGAAGGGACAAAGCTTAGCAAACATACAATAAGTTAAATATAGCAGTAGCTGCAAGGCAAAGAAAAAACTGCTTTAAGCCACGAATCATGTAAGTGAAAGCACAAAGGACCAAGATGCGTCAGTCTCAGTCAGGCAAAACAAGAAAGACATCCATGCAAGGTAACCCAAAAAGCCAAGTAAAGCAAAAATAAACAATAAGTAACATATGCAGTGCATGATCCACTGGAAAGGACATTAGGGCTTTGAAATAAAATAAATAAAACAAAAGCAAACATGCATCAGCGCTGGTCGGATCACGCATGCAGGTGCCTCTGCAAGCAAACAGCATGATGTACCTAAAGAGATGCTCTACAAGAAATCCTTGAGAGAGAGGTGTGCAAACGGGTCCTGTCCAGGGGCTCGGAGAGGACTCTGGCTGGAAGGACTAGAGGCTGCAGTGGGCTAACACAGGAAGTAGGAGGACCAGAGGAGAAGTCAGAGTCAGTACAGAGACTGAAGTAGGGATGAGATTAGTTTGGAGAGGCTGTGATGTATGATAGATGGGTTAATACAAACAAATTAAAATAAAAAGAGGAGCTGTTTGAAAACAGGAAGTCGAAACAGAAGATGATTCTTCAGTTTTGTTGTCGTTAGTTTCAGCTCCAGCGAGTGAAGACTTCTTTTTTTGTTAAAACTGTCATCATCTTCAGCAGTATTCACACCGACAACAAAGCTTTCACAGTCACTAACCGGGGTTCACAACACTGCACATTGAACACACCACGTACTCCACCTGAGGAGACTGAGCCTTGCACGAACCTGAGCGCTGGACACAGAGCCAAAGGGGTTGGGCGGCCTCATGACGGGCTGGGTGTACATCATGGTGGGTGGATTCATCATCCCCATGGAGCCCATCTGTGGAGGCTGCAAATCACATCAGTCATTTCAACTACAAGAAAACAATTCTTAGAAAACATTTGCTAACACCACCAACTGTATGGGACTGAAAACGATTGTACTGATGCATCAAAATTGTTTTAAACATTAAAGTGAACTTATTGCAGTCACTCGACTCGAAGAGTGAAACTACCAATTTATCCCACACAGAGTTATATCCTTTAAATGTTTAATTTATTCATTTTTTTTAAGAATATAGCTTAAAGAAAGCCTAAAAAATCGAGTCTATTAGAGATCTAAAATGTACGACTGATTAAAAAGAAACACAGTTATAACTTCTGACTGGTCCAGCAGATGGTCAGAGGTAGAGACCGACTGATACACCATTTTTAAATCCAATACAGATTATTTTGACATCAGTCTAATAGATCCTCAGTAAGTGATGTTTGTATTTCTTTGGGACGATTCTTTGAGTAACTATTGCTTTTCCTTCCTTATATTAAAAAAATAAAAATTTAATGAAAACAGATATTATACAGGTCTCAATTTAAACAACAACAACAACAAAAAAACATCTATTACTGAAGAAAATAAAACTAATTTGCAGCAAATTGAGGGGAATGGCAATGCATGCTCCCCACATGTGCTCACAGCATGGCTGCAAAATGCACAGATAAAAGAAAAAAACAAAAATAAAACCCCCACTAATATAGGCCAAAATTTGCTGACGATCAGTCCATCTTTAGTCAGAGGTTACTTCCACAACAATGGGAATCCACAAAAGGCCATTGCAGAAGAGACTGGCTGGTTACAGAGTACAGTATCCAAACATGTCAGAAGGAGAAATGTTATTAGACTTTTCATATAACAAAATTTTAAACAGTGTTAGATTTGGACATTGGCTGTTTATTCAATTTATCTATTTATTCATTTCGTCCTTGGCAGCACAAAGTATTAGAAATAGTCCTAAATGTCTGTAGCAAACATTTCCAAAATCTCAAAGCTAATGAATCACTCCTTCAAAAGTAAATTGGCCATGTTTGGGGAAATGATTTCTAACACCTATAATATATAGGGTGTAATTACTGAAGCGATAATTGAACAGAAAACTTACCATGCCGTATCCCATCATGCTCGTGGGTGTAGTGGCAGGGAAGGCCATGACTGATGGTGGCTGATGGGAGACAAAGAGATTGGATACATTTTTAGCAAAACATCCAGAGAATCAAGTCATATTGCAGCTTTAACTGACTTTAATCACTATTCTGATCCTGTGGTTTGCTTTGAGGGAAAACCACAGGAACAGATAGTCACTGGGACATCTCAGTTTGACGAGATACATCACTGACTAATTAGCACCAAGCCCAGATGGGTGTCAATTCCAGGAAAAAACAATGAAACAAACAGAAACAGACAAAAAGAGCAAATGGGGAGGAAAAGCCTTTGACTGAAGCCTCTAATTAATCTGTGATAAATACTCAACTTTTTAAATCAGACCTAAATGTTACTACTTCTTTTAAACAGATGTGAAATATCTAAAATCTGTGTTTACCTGTTGAGATAACAAGGATCTAAGAGGATCTGTAAACCTGTTGACCTTCAGGGAGCGGTGTCTCACATGGTTCTCAACCATTTCTGCTCCAACACAGCTAATTCAATTAGCTGCATTACAGAAGTTTTCAAACCCTTTAAAACTATTTCTCATCATTTTGCAACTCAGATTTAATGGAGCAGTCCAACTCAACATTTAGTTTTACGGTCATAACAAAAAAAAAATGTAAAAGTTACTGCATTTTTACCTAAGCTTACCACAGAAGATGATGCAGAATAAAAACATTAACGCTAATGAAAAAAAATATATATATACAAATTAAAGTTTTATAAATTGTGTTTTTCGTAACAAAAGAGAGATGAGGGTTAGAGTGGCATCAAAAAAAGATGTTGCGTTGTAAAAGGAACTGACTTGGCAAAAGACCTTATTTACATATGTAGGTCTACAGTAATATATAGACCTCATATGGATCAAAGACAAGGAAGAAAATAAAGTCTATTATTGCTTAAGGTGCAGAGGAATGTTTAAACAGAAACCTATTGGTATGTCTGACAGGCCCAGTTAGAATCCAGATTGAAATTCAGCTAATCTCCTGCAAGACTTAAAAAACATAAAGAAGATGTTCACATGAACCATTTCCATCAATTCTGCTTGAGCTTGTCACGCTTCTCTGTTAATAAAGGACATAAACGTGGTGCGATGAGGAGCACACCTTGTTCAGAGAAAGGTGGTTCCACAGATTAAAGACTCACACTGAATATAAATGCATGCCAGACTTTTCAAATCTTATTTTTTTTAATTGAATTTATTATTTATTAACAGAGGAGGGAGACACCTTATCGTTCCTTAACCATTCTCAATGTTCTATCAAACAAAGTTTAAACACTGAGGTTTATGGTTGATACCTAACACAGTCCAGGGATATAAATACTTTTGTAAGGCACTTTGTATCGTTGGTTTTCCCAAATAAAAAGTTAGGAATATAAACATTCTGGTAAGGTTTAAAGTTTGCTTTAGATCTACGATCACGCTTTAGGGGGAGAAGTTTGGAATTAAAAAGATAAAACTGAAGAGGAGTACGGCAGAGGCAGACATAAATGTGTGTGTCACCATGGAAACGGGGTTCCAGGTTGTAGTTGGGGCCGCCTTGGGTTGCCAGTTGGTGCCGCCAGTCATCCTCTTCTCCCCTGGCTGGCTCCAGTGCATGTCACTGTGGATTACAGATTTCACGTTAGCGGCAGAATGCAGCGCAGAGCTGAGACGGCGTGCCATGAAGCAGCACTTACTTCTTCATCGTGCCATTTCCGATGCCCAGGTCTGGAAGGCAACATTCATCAAGCAGCGGTTAGTCTAAGTTTTCTGGCAACTTTTTTGTCCTAATGAAGATGTGTGCTCATTAGAGCAGAACAGCATAAAGCGCCACACTCACTGCCGACAAGGTTGGCCAGGGAAGAGTCAAGGTCATCCGACACAAGCTTCTCAGGCTGCTGATTGGACGCCAGGTTGGAGCCAGCAAGAGTCGGTTTCAGGATGCCTCCCGCAAGATCTGATAGGAAAAACAGGACTGATTAAAACACACATTTAAAAATATTGCTAACTTTATTGAGGTAAAAGAAAATCAGTTTTATCATTTACACATTTATAAAATGGAAGGATTGTTTTGAACCTTAACAGTAAGGAGGTAGATGTCCCTGAAAAACTCTAAGAAGACTAATGTAGACATTAAACCCATTGAACACATCGGAAAGGTTTTGCTTCAGATAATAAAGTTTGTTTTTAATTTTTTTTTCTTTTAGAAGCTAAATTTGTAGAATTGAGAAGTAAAAGTCCTTCTGTAGAGAAGGACCTCAGCAGCTCGAGTAGCCTGTCAGTTTGGGCGCGCCGCCCTGTCTTGGCAATTTGCTGCTGAGTGGTGAGCTTTTTATTTAGATATTTGGGCCTGAACACTGCTCTGAGTAAACTAAAGAGTTTTAATTTAAGCCTAATTTAAGTGCTTGAAAATGTAACCTTGAGCTGCTTGCTGCGATTCGTGGTCTTTATGAAGAAGTTTACTAATATCTTCAAAGAACAGCTCTATTTATTGTGAGATTAAGTTTAGGTTCCGATGAGGTGACCTCCAAAGGAAATTATTTGCAGAGGATTTTATTCTTGGATGTCAGAGGGAGGCAACAAGCTGTTCTTATGTACCAGAAAACCGTGCATTATTTCTATTTCCTTCCCATTAAGCACAACTGTGTTGGTCACTCACTAAGATGTTAATCAGGGCTGGGTATTTTCGCCAAAGTCCTGAATTGATTGGATTTTGATTCATACAGTTCTAAATCGATTAATTTCAATTCAAACTGTTTTTACAATAATGAAAGTGGTTCAACTGTGTTTCAAAATACTTATGCATTTTAATTTTTCCTGTCATATTAAACACAAAGTTCAAACTTGTAAATCAGACAGTTTAAACTTGAGATGTGAACAAAGCTCTGTAAAAAGTGCAAACTTATTTGTGAAAAGTAAAAAAGTGAAGTCTCACTCGAGCAAACAGACGTGACAGAGCAGAGATGCATAAGCTGCATTAGCTCCACTGCACAAACCGTATTTGCAGCGTGTCTGTAACAACTACAGGGTGTTTGCTGGTCAGCCCCCTTTTGTTAATGTCTTCAGTCAACCTATTGGTTATATTTGCAGCTAAATAATCTTGATAGTCTGTAGCACGAGATGCGAGGCGCCACTAGTCACTGTAATGTCAAATATCCAGCACATTATCTTTAGCTGTTTCAAATCCAAAATGGTTCCAGACATCAGACTTCAGTTGGGACAGCTTGCTCAGCAGTGTGTTACTTGGGTCGGCATTTGCACACGCCATCTCATTTGAATGTGAACGTCATGCGCATCACTATAAAACTAATGGATCTCATTCCCTACACATTGATTTTGCAAAATTTTTAAAGGAATCGATTCAAAATCGATTACCGTATTTTCACGACCATAAGGCGCACCGGACTAAAAGGCGCACTCTCAGTTATGTGTCCCATTTCTGTATTTAACACACACATAAGGCGCACCGGACTATAGGGCGCGTTTTTTATATACAGGTACATGTCCTCTACTACCTTTAAATACCTCTACTGCGTATTTAAAAATACAGCGGGGGCAAAACTGAGTATGATTGTGCTTTATTCATGTATTTATTACAAAGTATTAATCAAACCCATCAAAGTCATCATCCTCTGTTATCCTCAGCATTCCTCTGAATAAAACAGCTGCGCTAAATCAGACATGCCAGTTTCCCCTTCTTCGCTGTCAGAGTCACTTTCCGTGCAGCGCAGCTCCTCAGAAATAATGCCGGCTTTTGCAAAAGCTTGAACAACAGAGCCAGCAGACACAGTCCATCTACAATCCACCCGCAAACGGTGGCGTAACTTGCACGGCGCTGCCTTCCATTTATCATGAAACTGTGGTCTCAGTCTGTCATCCATCGCTCCCACGCCGCTCGCAGCCTTACTGTGAACGGCCGCTCCACACCGATGTCAAGCGGTTGAAGTTCCTTTGTCAGACCCGACTTTGTCAGATAACGGCGAGCACAGCGTTCATTTGATTCATCTTTTTTTCACATCGGCTGTGAGATGGGCACGCAGCGATGGTGATGCGTGGAAAAAAGCACCTGGTCTCCTCACATACACCTGCCTTTCATCATCTCCTCATTCATCCAGCCTTTTTCATTTGCGTTAATATCATGTCATCAGAGCGCTGTGTCTGTCTCCCAGCCAGCTCCCAGATCAGCTTCTCTGATTGGTTGATGCGGCGCGTCCAGCAGCAAAACTTCAATTTTTCCATCTGAGCAGCAGCAGCGCGTTGGCGGTGCGTCAGATGCTTAAACGCTCCCGACGTGCTGCACCTGCTGCTCAAAACGCGCTGCAGGACCTTTTGCTGCACCTATACGCGCGTCAACCATTGACTTTGCATGTAAACTCGCTGCTTCTGCTGCACCTGCTGGGTCCGGTTCACACCGATGTCGAGCGGTTGAACAGCGAGCACAGCGTTCATTTGTTTCCCCATGTTTTTCACATCAGCTGTGAGATGGGCACGCATGGAGTTACATATTAACAGCGATGGTGAGGGGTGGAAAAAAAACACCTGGTCTCCTTACATTCAGCCACTCTTTCATCATCTCCTCAATGAGGTGGTCTCAAAAGTCGCAGTTACAACACACATAAGGCGCACCGCACCATAGGGCGCACCGCACATTTTGAGGAAAAAAAAAGACGTTTAAGTGCGCCTTATAGTCGTGAAAATACGGTAAATAGATTCTTTTGCCCAGCCCTATTGTTAATACATTTCATACAGGGTACTGGATCCTGCCTGAGAAATCATTAATTGTCTCAGTAACATAAAGAAAATCTATCAACCAACAACATCCCATTGCGGCTCTTTACTTCAGCTCCTCACCATCAGAGTTGAGGCTGCTGCTACCGGCGGCTTTGTTTCCAAAAACAGACTCAAAGTCCACCTGTAGTCCCCCTGCTGGCGGTTGTGGAGGGGCCTGAGGCGTTGAGCATCCTTTGGAAAGAGATAAGAAAAGTGACTAACAGAGGTACAAGATTGGACCGCAGTTCCAAACAAGATTCTCATAGAGAGAAGATGGATTCCTTCAGCAGAGCAGAAAATTGGATTTGATCTGCTGGAGAGAGCCTAGAATACTCTACCTCTGAATAGACCTGCTACAGTAGAGGGCTCAGTGGGGAAGGGAGCCTGATGTGGGAGATGCTGAGCAACGGAGGCTGGACCACAGAAGGAGTCTGACAGGCCACATCAAGCAGCAAGAGTAAGAGGAGAGAAACGGGAAGAAAGAAAAGAGGAGTAAAAGCACGTCAGGGACAGAAAAAGGTGAGGAATGACAGAAGCAGTACAGGAAATACGAGAAGTGCTTTCATCTTTTTAAAATTGACAGGGTGTTTTTTTTCTCTGTTGTTGCTAAATAATTATAAAAATAAAACACGACATCACAAAAATGTAGCAACCCAGAAGGTAATAAAGGTTAAGTTAAACATTTTGGGAATTGGTCTTCTTGATTTTAAGCATGCACTTTTTACATAAGGGTGATAGATGGAGAGAAAAAAAAAGGAGTAGTGATTCATCAGCTAATGGGCGACGACATCCGAATGGCAGGAATATTGCTGATCATCCCACACCAGCTCAACTGACCCTGACGATTTATTTAACCTGCAAAGACACTACACTCATTTAGATTAGACGTCTTCAACGTGAAGGCTATGATCCCCATTAAGTCAGGGGAGTCATGATTTTAAGGTTTACTTTATCACAACTTAATTTAGGTATTTGCATTAAGACCCGATCATGCTGAAAGAAAATACGAACTCACCATTCTTGGAGGATGTTCTTGTTCTTGTTTACATTTTGTTAAAACAGATCATAGATGTGACAATCCTCTATAAGATTCAGACTAAGAAACAGATCTAGTCTGATATAGGCTTGTCCCGATCCGATCCACGTATCGGATCGGGACGCCGATATTGGCAAAAAAATGCGTATCGGCAAAGCATGTAAAATGCCGATCCAGACTGCCGATCCAGTTTTTTTTTAAAAATCCGGTCCGTATTTTCCAGTTTCGCCGATTGAAACGATCCATTCCACTATTTTGCGCCAGTGTTCCCCTGTTTTGCATTTTTATTAAAACTTACAGCAATACTTGCACCTTTAACTGTTTACGGTTTTACTGCTCACTGTGCAATTTCAGATTGCTATTCATAATTTTGTCCAGTTTGTGTTTATCTCATAATAAACAGGTAAGTTTGTTGTTACCAATCATTGTGCTTTATTCAATCTCACCTAATTTAGCTGGCTAGATGTTATCAAGAGTACTAAAACCCTTTTCAACATGAGTCTTACAACTAAGGCTAAATACTTTAACTTAAACTTAAATACATGCTCGGATAGGCTGGTATCGGCCATTATCGGTATCGGATCGGAAGTCCAAAAACAATATCGGTATCGGATCGGAAGTGGAAAAACCTGGATCGGGACATCTCTAGTCTGATACAGATGTTGGATTTGTGAATAAGAATTCCCAGGATGTTTATTTTGTTTCCCTTTGTTACAAACTACCACGTTTTTACTGATTTCTTATTTGTTTCGAAGCTAGAAAGTTGCCACTAGGAGGGATTATAGTTTTGCATTATTTTGATATTTTTTCTCACGCATTTATTGGTTTTATGTTTATTTAGTTGATTTGCCTATACTTTGCAAACAGTATTTGAAGTTAGAAAATAATAATAAATATCCCAAAATGTAAAACTCTTCCTTTATTTCCAAGAAGTCTGTTATAGTTCTCCAACAATGGCTCAGTGGAGTTTTGAATAGCAGTCTATGTTTGCCAGCAAACATAGGTTAAGGCGGTGAGCCATCATAGTACCTGAGATGGAGTGTTCTATCCGCACTGTGCGTTTGTAATTGGTTGAAACGGATGAGTTTGTGTCAGTAAAGGGATTGTAACGATCTGGAGAATTAAAAAATAGTGTAAGAACAGGTTTAAACTTAAAGCTCTACATCATTTGAGCACCACAAAGCAACAGCAAGATGTTCATGAACAGAGGAGCAGCAGCAGCTAAACGGGCATAAACAGCAGGACATGGATCAGATCTGGCTTATACACAGAAGATGGCAGATGTAAAATCAGCTGCACTTTAATACGATCCCTCAGAGAGTTGGTATGAATCACTAACTCTGCAGAGTGAAAAAAATTTATTTATTTTCTTATTTATATCAAATTAGACTATAGTCTAATTCAATATTAGCAGAAAATTACTAAAAGTTAAGGTATAACAAATTATCAAATACATTTTGGCTATAAATCATCTGTTATATACAAACAAAAATAAAAATGTATATAATTTCATAGTTTTTGCAATCGTGCTAAATCAAGTCTAGTAACCGATCCAAATTGACGCTACTCTAAAGGCTGAACCAACTTGCACTATGAGATCCTTTTTTGGGAAAGTAAATAATAGGCAAAAATGATAGGGAAAAAAAACAAAACAAAAAGACTGAGTAACAAAACGTTTGAAATAAGGGTGAAAGATGCCACAACACTTCCCATAGCCTATGCCACTGTTTTGAATTCGGAAAAGTCGGGCATTAAAAAAACTAAAGCTGCTTCTTATGATAAAACACGGGGGCAAAATTATGGACAGCCTTAACAACAAGAGCAGCAGACTTTAGCAAAAAACGTCAAGACAGTGAAATCCATCAGGAAAATGCTGGACAGTAAGACACAGATCAATAACGATTGTCTCACTCATCAGCAAAACAATCTGTGGAACAACATGAAATTCATACTCGGAGTTATCAAAGCTAAAATTGTGCAACACCTTTCTTTCACCAATGTCTCAGTAACAGACTAAAAAAAAAAACTGTGCGTTCCTAAACAGCTGACTCAAGGCTGGGTTATGCTGGACACTCATATGTTTTGTGCGAAACAAGTTTGAAGTTTTAATACTCCAATGCGGTGCCCCCTCCCACGTACCTAATATTTTGGTGACTAAGGTGCGTTCAAGAACCAAACTGAAAGCTTACAGCACCAGACAAGTAGAAGTAGAAAACACAGCATTTTCCATCATTTTCAAAGTCTCTTCTTGTTAAACTAAGAGTGAGAGTTAACTTCTTTCAAAAACGTTGTTGATAATCTGCTAGCGATGGTGAAATTCAACCATATTTTTCCCGCTGAGAGCAGTCCCCGTAGTTATACGCTCTCCTAAGTGAACAGTGTGGAAAATCAGGCAGGCATAGGCGCTAAAATTACATAACTTGGCCGTCTGGACCAGTCAACCATAAACCAGGATAAATGATGTGGACTCACTATATTAGATGCCTTTTAAAGTGGCAGTTCATAGAGGTTTAAAACAAGTTTTAGTTGTCAGTAAATAAAGGTTTTTCTACAACATGACCATTTGGAAATGCTAATAATTACTTAGTTTTTATTTAATCTAATCTCTGCCTAAGATATCTTGCATAAATAAACACCTTAGAATTGCATTAATATGAATGATTATTGCATTTCGCATTTGTTGTACTTAAGTGCACCAAAATAAATAAAACAAGGACATACTTGTGCTGACTAAGTTTTGGTGCAAACCGCCTTTTCCTTCATCTCTACAGTAACCAAATAGGAAAATGTGTCCCCATTAATACCAAGCAGAATAAGAGTGAGGGGAATGTTATGTTCTAAAATTTAGCTCCGCACATGAATGTTAAATATATGGGTTTAATTTAGAAGTAAACCTGTATGTGTGCAAAAACTAAATTTTTTTTTTTTAAATTTACTTTAAAAAGAATTTGAACTTTTTACCAAATATTTGAAGCATTACTCTACCTGTAAAGACCGTTCATAAGAACTCACGAAATACTAACTTCTTTAAAGGAGTTAACAAATAAATAGGCTAAGGGCTTTCTTTTAAAATAACTGTCTAATCATAAGTAATCCTGATTCATAATCTAAAGTGTCAGACTTTACTATCCGTATTGGGATCCACGATAGATTATGTTTATATTTTTTTATATGCCAGGTTACTATTTTTTCAGACTACAGCTATTTGTTAAAAATTTACATTTTTGTCAAAGCTTTGATTAAGAGTTAACTTACTACATTTACTTTCTGAAAAGAAAGACATATTGAATTAAGTATTGTATAACCCCTGATCTTAAAAATTAGATCTTATTGTTGGTTTGTAAACATCCAGCCCTATGAAAAGGTTATCCCATAGAACCTGAGCATTAATGCTTTGGTGAATTTTTTTTTTCCTCATGGGATCAAGATTTTTTCATTTTATTTAAAAACAAAGAAATAATTAATAAAAGTGAAAAAATAAAATAAAAAGGTTATTTAAAAAAAAAACTAAAAAAAAAACTAGACCAATGACACTGAAAGCTAGAAAGATGTTCCAATTCACCCAGCAGAACTTCTTCCTCGCCTGTTAGCACCTTAGACTTTAAAACACAAATTTGAAGCTGGACGCTCACTTCCTGTAAATGTACCCAGTAGATTTCATTTAAAGTGAGCAGTACTGAACGCCCAGCAGGTACAGCGGAGCATGTAAAGGTTTCAGAGTCCCTTCAGCTGGTTATGCAGAATAAGGCCTAACAAAACATCACAGAGATATTTTACTGAGAAGCTGCAGCTGAAGAAGTCGGCCTTTAATATTAATCTGAACTTGGTAAGAACAGTAAGAATAGGTAGAGAAAAAAGATCTGTACAGAAAAAACATTGAACATGCAGGATAATCATGCTCTTAACTACAGAAATATGAAAGAGAGACAAGACGTTGGAAGAGAAACAAAATGAGTTGTTACCACCAAACATTTCATGACCAGATGTCCTAGAGGAAAAGCTAACACCGTCTGAAGACACGACAGGTAAGTGAGTGGCATCAACAACGAGTTTTGACAGGAAAGGATTAAGGTTTGGCATGGAATCATCTCCAGCTTCAGTAGAGGTGAAAGGATCTATGCAGGCAGAGGAAAGAGAAAAGAGAGAGACAGAAAATGACAGTGGAGAGGAGGAGGAGAACAGAGTCAGACAACAGCAACAAGAGAAGGATAGCATGCAGAGCCACGGCGTTGGCTGGAGGACGATGAGAAGAGGAACAAAACAAAGGTTTACCTGCCCACGCTGTGGCTACTGGGAGTCCCGTGGAGGCTGACTGCATGGAGGGCTGGAAGGTTGGCTGCAGGTCAAAAAGGTCACTCTCCATCTTGACCGCACTGCAGACACACAGAAAAATAGAGACAGAGAGAGAGAAAAAAAAGACCATTTAATTAGAGGGATTCTTCTGAACCATAATTCTGTATGGGTAACTGAACAAAAGGCTCCTTTAGCCAGCAACACATTCAGTGTATATAAAAATATGAGGAAGTGTCTACATGTACACCATCCTAAAGAGCAGGAGACGCACATAACAGTAAAACCCAACTAATGACATGTTTAGTCTGAGGTTGTGTCACCTCATTGCAGCCAGAGAGGATTTAGATGGATTTCAAACTCCGGATTTACAGATTTTTTTTTTTTTTTTTGCAGTTTCATAATATTCAGACCTTTGAGTAAGGTCCAAATTATTACACTGACCTCCCAACTTTGTGAAGTCTTTGCGTTCCAAAACTCATGAAACAAGGAAAGACTGAAAGTGGTCTCCAATTGTGTAATAAGATCATGTCATGGCTTTTCTGCCAACTTGAATAATTTATAGCAGAAGTTTCAAAATTTTTAGTAATTTAGTTTAATTTATGAAAATTGCACAGCATAGGTAGGATTTGGCTGAAAACCCCCAGTCCCAGTGAAACCAGAATATAAAAGGTGACTTAACTCAAAAATGTTGTGGGGTGGCCATTTTTAAATATGTGCACCGTAAATTAAAATATTGATAGAATCTAAAATCTTATTTATTTGGTAAATCAAAGGTAAAGGTATTTAAATGCCTTAAAACATCAGCTGCTAAATGCTAACAATTATTTCAATCCAAGTTTAAAAAAAAAAAAACGTTGCCCCTTATATTCACAGAAAATCAAATCCATGGGTCCTAGGAGGGTGAGTTGTTGATAAGCATTTGCTTTGGATGGGCATCGCTGGGGAGTCTCAACCAATGACAGCATTTCAGCGTTTATGGTGATGACCGTAAGAAGGAGAAGAGGACTGGATTTGGGTCTCAATTGAAAACAGTATTGATTAACGTCTGAGCTATTGCATCTAATCACACTAAATTGATGCAGTTCAATTTATTTATTAGCCAGAACTAATTTAAATGCGTCACTACTTATTCTGAATTATTAATATTTGTTCATTTACAATATTGGAGATGGAAAAAAAAAAAAAAAAAAACACAGCTTTTCCACATTTTTCTTTTCAAACTTTTCAGAAAATGGGTCAAATTCCAGCCTTTGGTCTTGCAGTAAAATGTGGAGCTTTGAGGTACCATTACAGAGGCTGCACCTGTGTCATGACATATTTACACCCCAATGAAGCAATACATCATAGATTATTGGATGATCAACTTAGAAACTAGTATAGTTAAAAATACGCTTCACTTTAAAAAAAAAAAAAAATTTTATTGCTTATTTCTAGCACAGGAAAGTTAAAAGAATTTTCTCACTGTGCACACAGAAATATTTCAAATAACAAATATATTAACTTGATGCTAGAGAGCAAATTGAAGAACAAATTGGAAAAAAAAATAAATAAATAATCCCCACAGTAGCTCTGCCTCTTAAACTGATGGAGTAACTATGTGTAAGGAGTACCCATTTGAGCAGCTGGGTGTGGAGAAGAGGTCAATGGTTGGTGCTGTGCTGATGGTGCCCCCGGTGGTGGAGACCGGCGATGTATCAGTGGTGGAAAAGGACGGCCGCTTTGACAGCTCTTTGAGCCTTTGCTCCTACCCAACGTAAAAGAAAGGTACCAGTAAAGAAAAAAACAATACAGACTCAATCATGGATTAGATCTTTAACATACAGAAACTACACAAACCTTAAGGGCTTTGAGTCGGGCCTGTTCTTCCTCGAGGGCCGCCTGCTTCTCCCGCTCATCCACCTTAGTGAAAGACATCCCTGTGCTGGCCAGTGATGACACTGCGTTTGATAGAGTACTGGCCCTGCAGGTCAAACAATATATTTATTAAAGAAAAAAAAAGAAGGAAACGGAGCATATTAGAAAAGTATTATTGACCAGCCAACAATAGCAGAGTTATTATACCTGCTGGCTGCAGTGGAGTCTTTCACTTTCTTCCCCTCTAAAGAGGCCAAATGCTGCTCAAGGGCTTCCAGGAGGCTGCTAGGAGCCTGTCATGACAGAAAGCACAGTGTCAGCAACTACTTGAGACGTGGAAGATGTTTTATGTACGGACATCAACACTATAACAGACAGTGGTGGGCAACCAAGATGGAACAGAAAACACAAAACCCTGTGAAATACGGCAAAAACAATTTGACGTATTATCAGCCGATTTTTAAAAGAGAATTACACCAGGTCCAGGATATAAGTCACCGACCACTGATTAATGACTGCATCCAGCCAAAAAGCTACTTTGGATGAGACTAAAATCTGCGTGGGATGATGTTCTGCACCAGAGCTCTTTCAACAACACGGCTGTTGTTGAATCGGCCATGTCTAAAGCATAACAGGGCAGACATTTTTTTTTAACAGGAGAGGAGCTACGCTGGGTTTTAACTCAACGATACGATCGAAGTCAAACTAAATTTATTACAGCAGGTGTTTATCTATTTTTTTTTATCTTAAACTGCTTTTCACCACGATGTGGGAGACAGGAGTCAGAGCAGAGGCATGCATAGAGACAACACTGAGGCAAGTCACGAACAGAGAAGAGTGAAAGAACAGTACTTACACAAACCGTGAACTAAAGTGGAAAGATAAGGGGGGAAAATACAGAATATAAAGGTGGTGACAGTCAGAGGGAAATGCATTTCAACTCAAATTCTTTGGGGTAAAATATTTATGAAAATGCAAGTGCAGTTTTACTTAATGTTACTTCAAATTGGAAATAAAACTGTCAAATGTGCAGCGTTCATGAGCTGATTTCTTCTACAATGTGGATTTAACACCTTTATTTACTGAAGCAGACACGGGTTAGAAGAGCCGAAGGAGAATCAGAAGCAACAAGAGGAAAAATACCCTCTTTAGCATCATGCGTCCGAAAAGAAAAAACATGCAAAATCAGAGATGCATCGAGAAATTGACTGTTGACAGAAACATAATGGTTTTTAATTTTAATCGAGGTTAACCTAAAAGTCCGGTCAAAAATATATGATACAAGGTTCTGTATTAAAGTCCTCTCAGGTCAGTTTCAGAAAAGGTGTTTAAAAGTGAAGCGGAAGAAGTAATTTCAAAGGAACAAGGAATTTTTTAACAACTAACTTTAAGTGCCTATAAATTGGGGGGAAAAAAAGTTATGTTTGGAAATATTGGCAGCTATTTGGAAATGTCAGAGCTATGATAATGATTTACATCCTACTGCAGACACACTGTTTTTATTGCCGTTATGCTATATCCAGCCTCTTAGACATCCTGTGTTTTATTATGAAAATATTTTTTAGGTTACTGATGTAAATTCTTTGCTTTGGCTAGCGTCCATGAGCCCTCTTGTTTGCACAAGTGTCGGCTTACGCTAAAAAGGAAGTCAGAAACAGAGTCTGGAGTTTTCAACACCACAAGTTCCAACAAATGGCTGCACAACTTATCATCATAGCAATAATCGCCGTGCTCAATTATAATAGTATCAGCATTATTGATAATATTTACTATAATTTCAAATAGGGATGAATTTATAAGTCGCATGCCAATAAAATATTCAGACAGTTTGAATCTTGGTAACAAAGAAGGATATGGTCAATAAATGTTCCTCGCAACAATATTAAAATGTCTTTTATCAACATTGTACAGTTAACTTAGGTCAAAGACGAAGTGTCTGCTTGTGGATTCCATCTTAATGCTATGAGGTCAAGCAAAATGAAAAATAAGATCGTGGTAGTCAGTAAAGGTCATTTTGTATAATGTCTGAAGCTATTAAATCATTATTAAAAGCAATCATATTTACTAAGTTGACCCTACTGGAAAAT
Source organism: Cyprinodon tularosa (assembly GCF_016077235.1). NCBI lineage: Eukaryota > Metazoa > Chordata > Actinopteri > Cyprinodontiformes > Cyprinodontidae > Cyprinodon > Cyprinodon tularosa. The sequence continues at coordinate 418,861 of NW_024039241.1, read as the reverse complement.
GATCTGCGTTAACCATTCTCTATGTATGATCCTACAGCCTGGTATAATGGTAATCCCATCATCCTTTGGTTTTTAATTTCAAACATTATTCAGACTAGTTCTATGGCTACTATGTAATCTCTGCTCAAATCAGTCTAGTTTTTGGTAGCCAGTGCAGTTTTAGTAAAAGTCTTAATCTTTTTGATGAAGATGAGGCTTAGCCACAATCAAGTCATCTCAAATGTGAAAGTTATTCAACAAAATTTTAGTCTGATTTAAGGAAGTATACAATTTGTGTGTATTCTATATTGGTATACAAGGTACAATAATGTGTTAACATGTGAACCCAAAACAATTAAATATATTCATTATATCTTTAAACATATGTGCACACATGTGAATATATTTACATCGAATTATGTGTTTAAATAGATCAGTTAGACAAAATATACAGTAGGTTATTATAAGGTATTATAAGATAACTTTTTGAATTTTTTTGAACTTGGAGCTATGAGCCAATACGACAGAAGAAATGCCATTGATTTGGATGATAATACCTCTATTCTCTGTTAGAGAGAATAGAGGTACAATCAGCTTTCCGTTTATCGACTCCTTAATGAGGTACTGGCATAATGGTTCACAAATCACAATTAATATCAAAAACCAGTCATAGCTAATTTTGAAAATATACCTCACAACTCACCAGTTCAATTAAAATTCTGCTGCATTGATCTCAGTAAGGATCAGCCTAACAAATATGAATAAATCCACATTCAACATATCACGGGACAGACATCTATTGGAGATGGAAATGTTTCTGTGACGCCTACATGTGATCATAAAAATGGTCTGCAAGAAATCATAAAAAAACTAAAACCATGGACAGCTTGTGTTGTGAATAAGTGGTCTAGAACTGGGACAGTTCCCAGAAATCAAAACATCTGGTCACCATATAGCTTTTAGCTATATGGCTTTTAGCTTAAAGCTACTAGACTACCTATAACAATGGAGTACATATAACCTGATCTGGTAAACACAGCATAATAAGCTGAGAGGCCATAAACAAGGAGGCAAACTTTGTTGAACTTTATACTTGCTGTCCAGCCATAAATTCCTGTGTTTTCAAATGCAACACACACAAATCAATGAGCTAATGTTAGAGCAACCAATACAGAGAACCAAGCAAACCTTGCCCATTAAGTTATTGGGGTCTTACCTTCCCCACAAAGGTTTGTTAATCGAACCTTAGTAGTTTGCTGCGTGTCGCTGCAATGCTTTTGGTGTCATACAAAATGTATTTTGAATGAATGAGAATTAAATCCTATCTATAGGTTCTTTAGTGGTTTCCCAACACAAACCTTATGGTTTTAATATGCAGTGGCTGCTTTCAGGAGGCCAAAAAAGAAAATGATGCAGCCCAAAGCTTATTGTTGACTGGTGACATGCATAATAGACAGAAATACAACCAATTTTTATTTTAAAAAAAACCACCTATTAAAATTTTTATCTCAACAAAAACCTATGCACATCTCACCATGTTTTAGTCAGAGAGCCATTCTTCCTGTTAAAAGGGAGATTTTCCTCTCCACTGTCGCTACAAGCATGCCTAGTGTGAAGGATTGCATTCGAGTCAATGCAATCAACTGGTTTTCCTTAGATAGAAAACTTTGAATGAATTTGACTGTATGATCTGGTGAACTGTAAAGCGCCTTGAGATGACGTGTGTTGTGAATTGGTGCTACATAAAGAAACTGAATTGAATTGTTATTTTGTCCCCATCTTGTTATTGCCATAAAAAAAATGCTTCATACATAAAATATGTTCATATTTACTGATGAAAACATTGGCTCAGATATGACCAACGCATCATCATTCACAGCAGGAATAGAAATACACAATTTGAATCTTAGTTGATTATTTTTTTGTAGTACAGTTTTTAGAACGTTAGAGTGCACCAAAATGGTTACTGGTGCAAAAGGTTTGACAAAAACTGCGTATCTGATCGGTGCATCTCTAAATCCATGTGTCTCAATTGAATACCCTCTTAGCGTGAATCTCTGCTCTGTCAGCACAAAACAAAATGAGAAAAGCAAAGCCAGGCATGGCTTTTTTTTTTTTTTGGGGGGGGGGGGGGGGGGGGGGGGGGGGATTAGCACTCTGATTTGACAAGCTATAGCTTACCTGTGAAAGGTCTGGGATGTCACCTCGGTCAATTCCCACCTGCTGTTAAGATAAAAAGTATATATTTATGAAGAGTCAGGCTTTTTTAATGCGATTCTATGAGTGAAATGAAGTCTAATCTACCTCAGCTACTTTGAGGAATTCTGATATCCGGGTCATGCGAGTCAGGAACTTTTTGTAAATGTCCAAGCCTTCTTTACACTGAGTCTTCTTCATGTCAAAGTACTTTTCTGTTTTGTAAGAAGGGCATGCATTATAAAGCAGCAGAGGAAATTCTTTATGGAGTCAAAGAAAAAGTGGTTTTAAAGGTCTCACCGAGCAGGTTGATAATGCCTTCGTTATAAGCAGCAAAGAGCCTGATGGAGTCTTTAAAGAGGAGCATGAAGGCTGCATTGATGACTCCATTAGTCAGCTCGTTGGCATTGACCTAAGGAAAGGCATTCGGACAGGACTATTTATATTAAAGACGCTGCACTGTGATTTATTGAGATACAAACCATGTGCAATGTTGGTGTATAAAAAAAACAACATATATGACCTGGAAACTTCAGCAGCTTTAAACCAAACAAACTGCCAGATTAACATAGGCTACAGTTCAAACTCACATTAAAATCGAGGAGGGCGTCCATCTGGTTCTGAATAATGGGTATAGTTTTGAGCAGCTTCTCTGTATTCATGGTCCTCATCACACCGTCGACACTGTGTGGAGACATGATACCACTATTAATGTAACACATCAGAGGTCTGCTCACCATACATTATAACTACTACTATTACTATTATAACAATTTATGGATGTAATCCTTAAGGCTTATGTCTTCTTGAACATATGAAAGTTAACCTCGAAAGAAATAAAGGGAGGTGGTTACAAAAACACTGATGGAGGCAAGAAATGAGTAGGAGAGATAATCCTCTGGTTTAAATGAGCATTTCATCTGTTCAGCTTGTAGCTGAAACAGATTAAAACTAGTTTCTAAAATGTTATATTAAAGGAGTTTCATGGACTTGAATCCGTGTATCATTCGTTCTTTCTATTTTCAATTGTCAATCAAAAAACAAAAAATTCACTGGTTATTTTGTTTTTTGTTCTTTATGGTTAAACCAAAAACGAAAAAAGGATTTTTTTTTCATATATCAATTTTAAGCTCAGATCAAGAATACGAAATAGAAAAACGGACAGCAACGCATAATTTGATTTTAATATTTAATCGGTACAGTTTACGTGACCCGGAAGTTTGGTGGAGCGTTAGCTAAAAAAACAATTGGCTTACCCCCACCACGTTCGATCAAGCTGCACCAGATAAGGCAGTCGGACCTATCAGCCATGGACAGTTACGTGTTATTTCGAGGATCCAAGCGTGTGACTCTTAAGGAGGAGGATATGACAACGGAGAAAATCAGCAGGATTTTCCAGGTATAACTTTTGTCTTGAAACTTTTCTGTGCACTGTACTTTTAACTAGCAACAACAAACAGCTTCTCGATCAACATAGTGTATGGTTCTAGCGTCGCCATGGTAGCCACTTCATTACCCCAACTGCTGCGCAAAGAGCTATTTCCGGGTCACGTAAACTGTACCGATTAAATATTAAAATCAAATTATGCGTCGCTGTCCGTTTTTCCATTTCGTATTATTGATCTGAGCTTAGGATTGATATATGAAAAACAAATCCTTTTTTCGTTTTTGGTTTAACCATAAAAAACAAAAAACAAAATAACCAGTCAATTTTTTATTTTTTGTTTTTTGATTGGCAATTGAAAATAGAAAGAACGAATGATACACGGATTGACTTGGCATAAAAATGTTTAGAGGTTTGTTCAGGATTTTGCCGTCTTCTTTCTTGGCAGTTTTTCCTGTGACTTTCATATTATTCATATCAATATCAGAAGAAAATGATTTTGACTGAAATTTAGCAATATAGGATACAAGTTTCATCCAGCCCTACTAAACATAAAACAATAGGAATAATAAAAGAAATGCAAAGTTTAGCACCATATTGAAAATAAATATTTCAAGATGGTCCTATAAACATTAGAAAGGGTTAATGAAGCACACATTTACCTGAAGTATGGCTTTATCATGTGAATTGAACACAGGTCTGTTGTTTAAAAAGTCGCTGAGTTAATGTTGCAGTTTCCAGTTTACTTAAGAGTTGCTGGTATAACACTGGGCTAACAGTATGGCTATAGCCTTTTTTGCAACGTAAAGCAAAGCTCCAATACAGAGTTTTGAGCATTGCTCAACTGTCTTCAGCGCGAACACAGCCTATTGGTTATTCATTTTCCTCTCAGAGGAGAGAACTGAGAAGTTGTTCTCCTCCATTTCCTCTCTCAGCCTCTGAACTGGCAGTAGAGGTAGCCAAAGGACAAAATTTGCATGTACGTGTGATGTAGCCCATTCCTGATTCCCTTTTGTAAAATACTGATATTGATCTAAAGCACTTTTCCTTTGTTTTAGGAGTTTACAATGACAACTTATGTTCTAATTAGTTTGATAGATCTAATATTACTGTCAAAATACCTGGAAGTTGATTGTTTGTCAAACAAAATTAAATCTTTTGACATAACAGAATAAAAACAAATGAAAAACCTCAGTTTACAAATTAAAAATATTTTGTTAAATAAAAAAGAAACCAGTTTGTTTCAACATCTATAGAGAAAGAGTCTGTTTAACTAGACCTGCCATGATGATATATCTTACTGGCCAACAGTTTGGAGACCATTATCAAGTGACACAAGGACAACGCCATAAAAAACACAATGGAAGTTAAAACAAGACAGAACCAAAACTATAGATAAAATAGATAATGAAGTCTCAGTAAACGCTCAAAAAAAGTTACTCGATAAACAAAATGTTCAAACTGACAAGAAAAGCCCTTCATTTAAATAAAAGCTGATGTCTCAACTTATATGACGCATGTTTTCCCAGGCATATCGTACTCTGGGATACTTTCAGATGTGTGATATCACCAAAAACGCCAGCATTGAGAAATGTGTTGCAAAGGGCAACATCTCTCCAGTGACTAGTCAGATCACGCAGTCTCGGAATGTGCGCCATTTTGCACTGACCTTTTCCCATTTCCTTTTTTTTTTGTTGAATTAAAAACACTTCATCACACACTGTTGGAAAGACAGACAGCCTCGTGCTGTAGGTTGTAGATACTGAAGAGTTATGATTATGTTTTAGTTGTAGATGCACATTTATTTTATTGCCACATTTAGCTTGCATCATAAAATATGTGACATATCACCATATCAGGTTAAGTGTCCCCCCCCAAAAAAATCTCAACTAGCCTTTCTCTGGCTTGCTACTCATTAGTCATTGGACTATCATGCTAAATTCTGAGGTATGGCATTTATGCAATGGAAATTAATGCAGGGGGAATTTGAATCATTGCATCAAAGTGAAACCTTTTGTAATCTCGTCTCTCTTTGGAAGTGAGAGAAGGAGAGAGAGAAAACAAACTGGGAGTGCAAATAGAAATATTCCAGCTCATTTCAAATCTTCAAGCGATTATTATTCATTATACGACTCATTTGGTGATTGCTTATCGCTACAGGTCATGGTTTGCAATGATCCTGCATTGATCAGAGAGGAAACCAGTTTAATCTTACCCTCGTTTAACTTTTGTGAAGTCAAAGGCAACCTGTCTGTAGGACACTGCTTTCTCGTTTAGGTACCGACTATACCTCCTGATGAATGTGGACATGTCATAACCTGCGACATCACACAGCAGGGAGAAAACAATCATTAGCTTTTATTCTATTCTTCTGGTCCTTTTACTTAAATATTTTTAAAAAGTACTTCAGTTGCATCGTTACCTTGTAGCCCGCTCTTGTCCAAAAAGTTGCTGAGGTTGAAAAGTGTATTCCTTGATGCCAAGTACTGGATAAAACGCTGTAAGTGGAGAAAAGAAGTTGAAGACAAAATCCTCCATATTATATGATGATGAGAGCAAGAGCGGCTAAATCATTTCACCTCATTGCCGTACACCATGAGGTGGTGTGTGGTGATCAGCGACTTGAACACAACCACCCAGCTGGTGTTGGTGGTCCTCTCGAATAAAGAGTCAGCCAGTTGGGGAATGTTCACGTTCATCTCGTTGGTGCAGTGGATAAGATCTGAAGAAAATTCACATGTCAAAAGATTAAAAGCACATTAAACTAAGACTGCTGTCTGAGTCCATGAATCTCTCCTTGTTTAATATGCATCACACAGTGGTTCTAAACTCCATTCAGTATTGAACATGCACAGAATGTATTCTCACCATTTTCTGCATACAGAGTTAAGTTATAGTAAGCAGAAATTAAACATAAAACTCTAAACAAAAAGAATACTTAAGGTCAGTTTACATCATTATCAGAAGGTTCCTTAAATCTTTGTGAGAAAATGTGAACTAAATGCATTTGATGGCCTTCCATAGTGTGCCAACCCGGCCGTACAATGCCACAGAATGCTTTTATGCAATATAATTATCACATTAAGCTGCTTGGAAAATTTTATATATTAGATAATGAAATCAGTACCTTAATGCATTTGGACTCTTGGCCAGTAAATACATTTAGTGATACCCGCTGTTTATTGCTGATGAAAACTATTCGGGAGGGTTTAAATTAGGGTTGAAATAATTCATCTGACTGATCATGATTAATCAAAATAACATCCCATAGGTTGATAAATTACCAACATAATCAAAAATGTGCATCAAGAAGCCTTAATTGATACAAGTCAAAAATTGCCCAAATTTGAAGAGCAGCTGCAACTATTTTCAATGAAAGCATGCAGTTAATTAAGAAAAAACGGTTTATTTATTTCTTTCCTCCCAATTCCCACATAAACTACTCGTTATCTGGGGGGTCTATGTTTGCAAGAACCAAATGCTAAAAGAGGTCAGTATAATTGAGTAAATTTTTTTCTTTTTTTTTTTTTTTTTACAGGTCCTTATTGCAATATTCAACTAAATTCTCACTAGCGTTCCTAATCTTGTGCAGCCTTTATTTTGAAAATTCATTAGGCATACAGAGAAGCAAATCTACTCAAAGATGATTTACCGTATTTTCACGACTATAAGGCGCACTTAAACGTCTTTTTTTTCCCTCAAAATGTGCGGTGCGCCCTATGGTGCGGTGCGCCCTATGTGTGTTGTAACTGCGACTTTTGAGACCACCTCATTGAGGAGATGATGAAAGAGTGGCTGAATGTAAGGAGACCAGCTGTTTTTTTTCCACCCCTCTTTCCACCCCTCCATGCGTGCCCATCTCACAGCTGATGTGAAAAACATGGGGAAACAAATGAACGCTGTGCTCGCTGTTCAACCGCTCGACATCGGTGTGAACCGGACCCAGCAGGTGCAGCAGAAGCAGCGAGTTTACATGCAAAGTCAATGGTTGACGCGCATATAGGTGCAGCAAAAGGTCCTGCAGCGCGTTTTGGTGCAGCACGTCGGGAGCGTTTAAGCATCTGACGCACCGCCAACGCGCTGCTGCTGCTCAGATGGAAAAATTGAAGTTTTGCTGCTGGACGCGCCGCATCAACCAATCAGAGAAGCTGATCTGGGAACTGACAGCGAGACAGACAGCGCTCTGATGACATATGATATTAACGCAAATGAAAAAGGCTGGATTGATGAGGAGATGATGAAAGGCAGGTGTATGTGAGGAGACCAGGTGCTTTTTTCCACGCATCCCCATCGCTGCGTGCCCATCTCACAGCCGATGTGAAAAAAAGATGAATCAAATGAACGCTGTGCTCGCCGTTATCTCGGGGGTCTGACAAAGGAACTTCCACCGCTCGACATCGGTGTGGAGCGGCCGTTCACAGTAAGGCTGCGAGCGGCGTGGGAGCGATGGATGACAGACTGAGACCACAGTTTCAGGATAAGTGGAAGGCAGCGCCGTGCAAGTTACGCCACCGTTTGCGGATGGATTGTAGATGGACTGTGTCTGCTGGCTCTGTTGTTCAAGCTTTCGCAAAAGCCGGCATTATTTCTGAGGAGCTGCGCTGCACGGAAAGTGACTGACAGCGCAGAAGGGGAAACTGGCATGTCTGATTTAGCGCAGCTGTTTTATTCAGAGGAATGCTGAGGATAACAGAGGATGATGACTTTGATGGGTTTGATTAATACTTTGTAATAAATACATGAATAAAGCACAATCATACTCAGTTTTGCTCCAGCTCTATTTTTCTACCTGAAAACTTAATTCAACAGCATCCTCTGAGCGCGTCTCCTCCTCTTCAGCGCGGTGGCTGGCAGGTGTTTTTTCATCCAAATAATCTAAATCTTGCAGCTATATTTGCTGTGATCAGTTGGAATAAAGTAGTTTTAATATGTTTTTAAGTGAGAAAGTCCACCTGAAAACTTAATAATTGCAGTCAGTTCATCCAGATTATCTATTTCTGTTGGAGGCGCTCAGACCCCCACATACCAGCGGTGCGCCGACAGGAGAAATCCTTTCGTTCACCGCGGCTGCTGGCAGGTGTTTTTCATCTAAATAATTTTAGCTGCAGGCACCAGGATACCGGTAATAAAAGCGAACATATTCCGTCGGCAGGTTTCAGGATTTTAAGTTAATTTAGGAGTGATCACAGCGCTGTGTCATCTGCGATGTGTCTGTCTCACGGCCAGCTGCCAGGTTTGATTAATACTTTGTAATAAATACATGAATAAAGCACAGTCATACTCAGTTTTGCCCCCGCTGTATTTTTAAATACGCAGTAGAGGTATTTAAAGGTAGTAGAGGACATGTACCTGTATATAAAAAACGCGCCCTATAGTCCGGTGCGCCTTATGTGTGTGTTAAATACAGAAATGGGACACATAACTGAGAGTGCGCCTTTTAGTCCGGTGCGCCTTATGGTCGTGAAAATACGGTAACCCATTTAGTTTTTTTATACAACAAGCCTTTCTTACTTCCTATTCCTTACATACATTGTTTTGTATCATTAGATTTCCAACTACAGGCAAACGCATTTTCCCATTCAGAAATTTTCTTTTTAAATTTATAATGAATGTAATTAGTGTTATACAAAAATATAATCTATTTTAGTCAATAAAGCACAATATCTAAGCTGTCTGAATGTGTTTAAATTACATGTGCTCTTTAAGGTCATCTAACAGTAGAAACATTATAAACCATTCTTTACTGTATTCATTTTAATAAATTTAGCATAGTCTGGTATTTAATGTGCTGCAGGAACAATATTCTTTTTACAAACCCCTATTAAATGGTTTAAAAGGAATGTTTGTAGTGATATTGTGGATGATCTGTGTGCAGCCTTCACATCGGACTTGAAAATGTTGGTGGTACAGATAGTGGCTCCACCCTTTTTTGACTGAAGGAAAGGGTGGATTCAAGGGGTTGGTGCTTGATATTCTATCTAATCTGCAATGACATGAGTACACCCAGTTTAGAGTTATACTCACTTGACTGAATGCTGTGTTTTCTTTTGACTACAATTAAAACCACCTTGGTTCCAAATTACAAAAAGTTTTTGAGTTTATAGGATAAAAGCAAAAAGTGCTGACCTTTTAGCTCTTGAGCCATGTAAGGTTTGTAATTTAGCAGCTGTTTAATAAAACAGATAATGTTGCTGTGCTGCAATACTAATGATTATAAAAAAGGATGTTTACAATAAGGGGTAAATTAATAGATTTTAAGAATTTAATAACAGTATTTTTTGACAATGGTCAGGATTTTGAATTATAGTGTCATTTTTAAGCCTTTAAAATCCTTTTAAAACACAAGGGATTTGTTTGGTTCACTCTTTAATTTATGATTCACATTTGTGAACCGGCACTGTAGAATTTTGGCCAAATATAAACAAACTAGAGAAGGCAAAATAAAACCATCTGGGCTTTTACTGAGCTTTGATAATAACAGCTCCTGTTTAAAAAACAAATACATCTGAGGCATTAGCACAGTGCCTGCTGTTCCACAGGGACTTAAAATGATATAATCAAACAACTTATTTTATACCATCTAAGGCCAACTATCTGTTTTAGAGAATACTTTCCATATTCAGAAAAATAACGCCTATCTGCTAATGGTTTCATTTGTTATCTTATAGATTTAAGATAGATTTAAGATCCGTTTCCAGGAATGCAAACCTGGAGGGAGCCATAAAGCAAACTAAAAATCTTCTATAACGTGAGAGTCATTGGAAATGTGTAACACACAAGTGAGCATAAACTTACAGCCTTTGATCCGGGTCCGTAAGGATGCTACTTTTATCCTTAATACAAAACATCTAAGCAACTTATTATTGAATTAATTTTAAAGATGTTATATCAGTGCAATCATGTAGCGCAGCATCTGAAGCCGCTAATGCTAATTATAATGGCTGTTGGTGACGCTGTGTCTCTTAGCAGGGCACCAGTGAGTGCACAGCATTAGGATGTTAACCACTCATGTTCTGGCCCACTTCCCTTTGCTTTCATGGTTATAGTTTGAACAGCCAGGCTACAGCTGCTCAGATGACCCTGCCATTCACGGCGCTGATCAGACTGACCGAGTATGTGGGCCTCCCCTTCTGTCCTATATTTGACTTTTTCAAAGGCGGGGGACTAGAAGTAGGACAGAATAACCTTCTAGAGAAGCAGCAGTAGTAGCGGTTAGCATTGCTGGCTGAAAATGCCCAAAGAGGTGGATGATGGAGAAGCCAGGAGGAGGATGATAAGGAGGGTCAGTATAATCAGCCCACAAAGTAACTGCAGTCATTAACATTAATGATTTCAACATGACTTAATTTACAACACCCAAATTAATTTATGCAACAGTACTGTGATACTGTCACGCTGAGTGTCTCCATTACAGGGCTGAATATTTTGTACAGGTCCAATCAAGTCAAGGAGTCGGTATGTTAAAAAGTGCATTCATCATGCAGAACACTAAATTGTTATGCAAACATTCTCCTTGATTCAACTGATTTCCAGTCATGTTCAACCTTTCTTTGCCCTAACCCTGAAAAATAACTAAACCAAACAATCACCAGTGGATACCAAACCCAAACTCAATTCACACCTTTGTCCTAAACTTGACCTAAAAATAAGAACAAACTTAACCATGAAAAAAACCCTCACTTTGGTCCAAACGGCCCTTAGTTTGATGGGAAAATAGGCTAAATGTTCCTCACCATGATGCCAAAACATGAAGGCACAGACACGTAGGATAGTGTGATTAAGGTGTCATAACAACACTCAGCTAGAGTGAATTATACAACGGCATCTTTATAACATTAACTTATCCCCCAGCAACACTAATCATGAACAGGTCAGGGTATCATCGCTGATCAGGAGCCAAAACTGACATCATGCATCTTTGCCTCTGATTCATAGCCTGTTTAAATGATTGTTCATCAGGCAGCTCCTCAACCTGAACCAAACTTTGACCAGAGTTCAGCCTCTACCGCCTCCAATATAAGTTTTAGTTTAAACTAGTTTTAAAATGCTATTATTTTGAGAAAAATATACTGGACAGAAATAAGCAACAAGCCATATCGCCTCATATTCAGTACAGAAACACCTGTTTCCAGCTCTTTGGTTTAGTGACGAAGGACTTTCGTTTTGCATGTTAAAGTTCTGTATATGTAAAGACATTGTTAGTATACGTACGTAAGCCTCTAGATACCCACACTTATTTATGAGTAAATAATGGTGTACAGCATGTTAGACAGCCCTCTAAAACTCAGTCACTCATGTAATGCATACATTTATGCATCATCTATCACTATATAATTTAACCTAAGCATATTCTTATATTAATAAAAAAAAAAGGAAATGTAAACCACACAGTTTCAGTGATTGCTTTTGGTGCATACACCATAAACAAGGACTACCAGTCACAAACCTTCCTGGCAAACAACACAAGAAACACTACAGGTTAAGACTACAGTCTTTAAAGCTCCTGTGTCTTGTTCAATATTCTGCCCAGGTTCATTTGCTGCATGTCTTCCAATCCAGTAATTAATTACGAAAGACAACCAGTGACACAAAATACAAAAAACAGAAAAGCGTCTTCCTAGTACTGATTATACAACTAAACTGAACTAAACTGTCATAATATAAAAATAAAAGTCAAATGTTTGTGAATTTCTGGTCCAGAACATTCTCAACCAAAGCCTTAAATGTTGCTCTAAAATAGTTTTAACCAAAGTCTTTACAGATTTGAGAACTCTGACCTGGTTGGTGGCATATGACAAGTTAATATTTAAGTCAAGTGATAAGAAATTATGACTTTATATTGATATATTGACTTTATAACTTCTAGACCCAGTTAAAAACGGGTTGCTTTATCAATTTATTATCTTTTATGGTGCAAAAAGGAAACTTTCCACTAGTCCCAACATATCTAAAAAAAATAAAAAATAACCACAAGAACCCATAACCAACTACTAGTGCATGTTATGTTATTTCATTTCTGTTTTGTTTTTTACACTGAAGTCTGAGATTCAAAAACAATATTTCTAATTATTAACGTGCATTAGAAATATAATAACCAAAAACATAACTGAAAATTTTCATAAGATTCCTTTACCTTAGTTTACCTTAATTTTTACATTTGTCAATTTTCAATTGAACTATTAACTGGGGGAAATGTTTCAAAACAACTGATAATGATTAACGCTGCTTTTGTTTGGGACTATTAACAGTATGATAAAATCATTTCCTCATTCACACAATTGTGGGACTGTTTTTCCTTTGCAGATCACAAACTCCATGATAAGAACGATTTAAACTTTTCTTAAGTTCACCTGGGCTGCCACAGCAACAAAACCAGCATCCATACTGCGTCATCATTAATAAAAAGAAAAGAACAAAGCACAGTCCCGGTCACACCAGGCTGTTGGCTGCCTTAGAATAACCCAGAGTGTCATTCTTTCAACTTTCAGTCGTCCCACAACAGAAGTCACTTCGACAGCACAAACACCTGCAACATTTAACACCAAGTCAAATATAAGCAACACAATAACCATAATAATCAGCTCAAAGAACCACTTTTCAGCTGTTTTAGTCCACAAAGCACAGTGATGAGTCTGCATTCTGACATAACACACAGCCTTCATTGTGACTGAACTTTAACCATCGCACTGGGCCTCCAACAAAACCACCTTTATTACCATCACTGCATTTGCTAGTAAGAATCGATGTGGAGAAAAGGATTAAAAGTACTGACTTCCTAAGTTTAGCCGCGGTACCATTGCTAGGTTTTCTTTTTCATGATCTGTACGAGAAAGAATTCTAACAAATCTAGATAGTTACACAATAAAAAAATAAAAAACACACCTGGTTTCATGTTACCCACAATTCAGTGCATTTACTTGAGCCATGGGTAAAAGATCTGTAAATTGAAATGTATTTTTTTTAAAAGATCTAATCAATGCAATGTTTTGCTCCACAGTTCCTAAAGTTTATTTTTAATTGTTTAAAGTCCACCCACAGGTATTAAAAGGCAAATTGCCTTAAAACATCATTAGAAGTAAACACAGATCGTACCCTAAAGAAAAATGTCTATGTGAGGCAATCAAAACAAAATCAAACCACATATTTGATGATTAAATTCTGCATCTTATTCTACATCAACTCATGCAGGTTGTATTCCATACTTTGAAGTTCTTTAAATCTTCTAACATTGTACAGAAATACACTTGATGGTTGATTTGTTCAGGTAGCAATTATTTGGATATGATATTCTGGATTTCATCCAATTAGAGGTATAAGGTGGCAGGTTTGATGTAGAGTCAGTAGGGCACATTACAGTTTGGGATGGCATCTTTAGTAGCTTAAAACCACCTTCATATTTAAAATTCTTTATCCTATTCCACCATGTATTCAATCAAGAAAGTTTATTTAAGGAAAAGCTAATTCTGTGACACTAATAAACCAGTGTGACAATATGATGGGACATAGAAAGTGAGGAAAATGCATCACAACCAAAACTATAGTAAACATCTACAAGCCAAACCAGGCTCCCAATATATTCAAATTCACATTCTCATTGTTGTCCTGGTGAAGAAAACTAATGGATCCTTATGGATTCGGTTCAGGCAGGTTTCAATTGTAATATTTAAGTTTATACAATTTACTAGAAAAATCAATAGAAGAGATCTTCTGTTCAACGCTTCATTGCACCAACTATCTCCCTTTTATTTTGACCATCCTCAAGTTTGTTGTCCTTTGCATTTAAAACAATATTGAGCCAAGAGATAACTAAATAGGCTGTTTGACAGAATATTCTGCTTTATAATCAGTTCAGTCATAACATACATTTAAACCAACGGCACCTCCAGCTGACACACTTTATAATCTTTGTCCTCTGGTGGCCTTGAGCAGTGATTCCCAACCGGCAGTATGTGTACCACTAGAGGTCCGCGAGTGCGTTGCAAGGACTACATGAAATATATTTTTATTTCTTAGGTAGTAAAATAAAATAGGGCTGGGGTCTGTTTTATGCGAAGACCCAATTGAAAAATTAAACAAGCTTTTATCAACAACAAAGTAAGTTTTTCTTATATTTTTGAGTTCACCACAACAAGGTAGAGGAACAGGCTGGAAGAAGACAACAGCCTCGTATCAGCGTTATTTCACAGTAAGCTACTGAGCTCATCAAAGCAGCTCAGGTGTCTTGATGAAAATAAAGTAAAACCAATTAAGTCAATCTGACTAAAATTTTTGTTTAGTATTTTGTTCCCAATTCATCAAATTTAAATCTGATTATAATGGAGTTTGTCAGAGGAACTCCCGTTTTATAAATACAGGTTGATAATATGATTTTGTCATATTTATTTCGATTCCTTACTTCCACACAACATACTTTTTTATTTTTACTTGAGACGGAATGATTAGAATGCCTAAGACTTAAATACTTAAAAGATTAATTAAAAGAGTTTTTATTCTATAATCAGTTATTGTACATTCCACTTTTGGACAATAGATACTTCTGACTGAGAGGGATACCCATGGTAAGATTAAATGTCGGAAGGGGTACACAAACGCAAAAAAGATCGGAAACACTAGCCTAGAGCCCCCCAATAGCACTTTTAACTTGAACAGATAATGTTAATGAAGGCACAAGTTATAAACATGTAAGAACAAAGTCTGAAAGAGTCGTTAACGGAGACATGGTTCAAAATAAACTTTTCCTGTGCAGCTTAAAGGAATAGTACACCCAAAACATGATTAGCCTTCATTTTCTACTCACCTCCATGCTGAACAAAACTCTGGAGTACTTTTTTGATATCTCAAATGCATCTGGAGATCTGGGAGGCTTCTTGCTGTCTGCTGACATTCAAATAATGGAGGTCTATGGTGACCGAGACAGAAAGGTCCATAAAAGTCCACAAAAACGTGTCAATATTCCTCCATACTGCTCGTCCAATGTAATCCAAGTGTCCTGAGTGGGTAGCATCCAGAATTTACTCGAAACGAAGTCATTTAGAACGTTTTAGAGCCTAAACAGTAGTGTATAGGATTTCCTAATAGCGCCCCCATGCGCGCTCACGATTCTACCGAAGCCGGCAGACCAAACCGGAAGAAAGTGCGCATTCAGCGTCTGCTCTGCCGATAATGCAAGCGTAGAAGAAGAAATGTGCTGTTTACCTGTGCAAAGAAAGAAACAACGAAAGAAAAATGTCTGAGGACTTCAGTGTTGAGGAAGAGCATGAGTTCTTTGCCGAGCTGAATGCGCTGGTTTGGTCTGCCGGCTTCCGTAGAATCGTGAGCGCGCATGGGGGCGCTATTAGGAAATCCTATACACTACTGTTTATGCTCTAAAACGTTCTAAATGACTTTGTTTCGAGTAAATTCTGGATGCTACCCACTCAGGACACTTGGATTACATTGGACGAGCAGTATGGAGGAATATTGACACGTTTTTGTGGACTTTTATGGACCTTTCTGTCTCGGGCGCCATAGACCTCCATTATTTGAATGTCAGCAGACAGCAAGAAGCCTCCCAGATCTCCAGATGCATTTGAGATATCAAAAAAGTACTCCAGAGTTTTGTTCAGCATGGGGGTGAGTAGAAAATGAAGGCTAATCATGTTTTGGGTGTACTATTCCTTTAAGGTTGTTGATACCTACAGCTCTGTAGATGTTATCAATATCTATAAAAAAGCAAGACGTTTTAAACAAAAACTTAAACAGTGACCATGCATAGAAAATAAAGTGCAGCTACATGGGCTGTTGGGACCAAATGAATCATCTTTGATTGCACAAACAACCTTAGGGAAAGCCCAACTGCTAAGGTTAAATGGTCATTTGTATAACGCATAAATATGATTGTATGTATATTGAATGTGATTTTAAAGAAAAGATAGATAGTGACACCGCTTTACTTCTTCCTGAAATGAAATCCTGTTACTAAGCACAAAAGTAGTGATTCAAAGTTTCCAGTCCAATCGGGACAATATTACACCTGATATGACCAATTTCAATGGGGTGGTTCCAACCCCAAAAGACAAGCAAACTTTTTTTTTAAAGCTATACAAGGATAATTTGGGCGTTTTCGTCTATGGAAATAAATTGTGTTAAAATGGGGCTTATTCTTAAATAAGTTGAAAGTCAGGTATAGTCGCATAGGAAAAAACAACTTGGATAAACAGTAATCAGTAGACCATCTGGATATTCTAACCTTTTACTTTCCAAATAGAATGCCATTTTTACTGCTTCAGGAATCTCTGATCATTTCTAATTAAGCTTTGAAATAAATTGAATTTTTTTTGTCTAATTCAAAAGGAAAAACTTGCTAAAAGATATGATTTGCCAAAAGTATGCAAACTAGGCAGAGACAGATAGATTTCAGAAGTATGTGTACAACTTAAACAAATTTTACATTTAAATTGTTGTATTTGCAAACCCAATATTCATATCACAAAGTTATTTTTCTGACAAAACCTGGTATAAATAACGGTACATATACTGTTGCCTAAAACAGGTATAATATCCCTGCTGAAATCACTGAGTCGCATGCTAACTCCAGCTTCAGAGCTTTAGCATTTCATGTTTTACCATTCAGCAAACCTTTAAATGACTTAAATCTGATTTTTTACATTTTTAAGAGCGTAGAAACATTTAAGTCAGTTCTTTAAAGATGCAACGCTTGAGCTATAGGGTTAAATACTATAGACAAACCCAGATAGCATGACAAGCTAATTTGTTAACTAAGGTGATGAAATAAGAGAGAAACACGTATTAGGCGTTGATAGAGCCTGCTACAGCGTCAAGACTATTCAAATGCCCATCATAAGTATGTCAACAAGGCCTGTGGTCCCTGTGAAAACAATTTAATCTCCCTTTCATGAGCAGCATTTGCTAGCATGTAGCCTCCAGTGAGGTTTTGAGGCCTTCTCCTAGCTTCGCCATAACTCTAACTGAGGAGCAGCTCTCAACTTCTAACCATAAGCAGACTGTCCAGAAATACTTACAGTCCAAATGTTTCTTCTTTGGGCCCATTATTTCGTGCGTGGTGGCCTTGCATACTGTTTTGGACACCGCGGATCCCGTTACACTGTGCTGGGCTGCCGTTATCCTGTCCGTAATGCTCTGTCCCGACATCTTCGCTTTATTCAACGAAACAAAAGACTCCCCAAAAAATCTCAAGCCCGAATGGCTTTGTCTTCTGATCTTAGATTTTCTTTTTTGTCCCCCACAACTGATTAAAAAAATGAAATGGAATCTCCACCTCCTCCTTTGCCTTTTTCCCCACCTCGCTCGGAGGAAAGAAAAATCAAAACTAGGCTATGGCAGCAGCGGACCAGGGGAGGGCGGAATATAAAGGGAAGCGGAACCTGACAGCAATAAATATAGAAAACATATATCGGTTAGGCCTATTTCTGTTAAATCAGTTCAAATTCATTTAGAATTTAATAAAGCAGAGAAACTGAGGTTAATTCGTTGGCACTGCCTTGCTCTCATCCCGAAGAAGCACACCGGTTCCCTGCCTCCGCCGCTCCGCAAGTCGTCGCCGTCGCCGCTCCTCCTCTCCTCCTTCTTCCTTCTATATTGTCCCTGCTGCCCAGCTATCAAGGCTCTATGAAAGACACACAAAAAAAGACCTCTAAGGACGGGAAATGGCGGTCCTGTTCGGCTTTGCTCTCATGCACACCACCCAGCAAGGATCTGCACGAATCGATTCTGTTTATCACTTCCAGTTAAATGTGTGTGTGTTCTCTACGGAAGAGGATTAGGGCCACGGAAGAAAAAATAAAAACAGTTAACTGATTTTTAAATATTATTTCAGTTTAATATGGCAAACAAGTCAGAATTCTGACTTTTTTTCTCAGAATTCTGAATTTTTTCTCAGAATTCTGACCTTAATCTCAGAGTTCTGACTTTAATCTCGGAATTCTGACTTTAATCTCGGAATTCTGACTTTTTTCTCAGAATTCTGACTTTTTTCTCAGCATTCTGACTTTAATCTCGGAATTCTGGCGTGTTTCTCGGAATTCTGACTTTAATCTCAGAATTCTGACTTTTTTCTCAGAATTCTGACTTAAATCTCAGAATTCTGGCTTTAATCTCAGAATTCTGACTTTTTTTCTCAAAATTCTGACTTAAATCTCAGAATTCTGGCTTTAATCTCAGAATTCTGACTTTTTTTCTCAAAATTCTGACTTCAATCTCAGAATTCTGACTTATCTCGGAATTCTGAATTTTTTCTCAGAATTCTGACTTTAATCTCGGAATTCTGACTTTCTTTCTCAGAACTCTGACTTTAATCTCAGAATTCTGACTTTAATCTCAGAATTCTGACTTTTTTTCCCTCAGAATTCTGACTTTTTTTCCCTCAAAATTCTGACTTTGATCTCAGAATTCTGATTTATCTCAGAATTCTGAATTTTTTCTCAGAATTCTGACTAATCTCAGAATATTGACTTTAATCTGGGAATTCTGACTTTAATCTCAGAATACTGACTTTAATCTCAGAATTCTGACGTGTTTCTCGGAATTCTGACTTTGATCTCAGAATTCTGACTTTTTTCCTCAGAATTCTGACTTATCTCAGAATTCTGAATTTTTTCTCAGAATTCTGACTAATCTCAGAATTCTGACCTTAATCTCAGAGTTCTGACTTTGATCTCGGAATTCTGACTTCAATCTCGGAATTCTGACTTTTTTCTCAGCTTTCTGACTTTAATTTTGGAAATCTGACGGGTTTCTCGGAATTCTGACTTTAATCTCGGTATTCTGACGTGTTTCTCGGAATTCTGACTTTAATCTCAGAATTCTGACTTTTTTCCTCAGAATTCTGACTTTAATCTCGGAATTCTGACATTTTTCTCAGAATTCTGACTTTAATCTGAGAATTCTGACTTATCTCAGAATTCTGAATTTTTTCTCAGAATTCTGACTAATCTCAGAATACTGACTTTAATCTTGGAATTCTGACTTTAATCTCAGAATACTGACTTTAATCTCAGAATTCTGACTTTTTTCTCAGCAATCTGACTTTAATCTCGGAATTCTGATGTGTTTCTCTGAATTTTGACTTTAATTTCAGAATTCTGACTTTTTCCTCAGAATTCTGGCTTTTTTTCCCTCAGAATTCTGACTTCAATCTCAGAATTCTGACTTTTGGCTAAAGTAAAAGAGCAGAAAGGGAGGGGTTAAGCAGAAATAATTGCTGGGGACTGTCCTTGTCAGGCCAAAGTTGGTTACGCCTGCGCTTGAGTAACTAATTGGTATTGGAGCATTGGAGGATTCATCCTGAACTATCTTAACTATCCAGTGGAGTACACCAGAATCCTCTTTGTTGTCTTCACCTTGGCTTAACTCGCCAAATTATCTACCAGCTTTCCCAGCGTTCAGAGCTGTTATCCAGCAGTGAATCTCCAGCTTCCTACTGACCTGCAGCAGCAGGTGAGAATGGAGAGGATCTGCTCCTTCACAGGAACTATAAGCACAAGCACCTCTCCTGAAACTTTTGAAGTCTGCAGATACCACCCCTGTCATTGGTTTGATCCATGAGTCAGGGTAGAGAAAGGAGGTGGATCAGGTGGTCAGTTAGTGTGGTTCAGGACCACCTGGGGCTTAACCTGGCTATGATGATGGATTACTGGAGTGCACCTCCTATATTCTCTGTGCTAATTCTCCGTGGTTATGAAACATGTTTTCTCAGGAACTAAGAAGGCCGTCACAAATAAACATTGTTTTGAAGAAGACCGCAGGAGGCCATGTTTCCTGCCGCAACTCCTAAAATACAACCTTCCACAGGACCTAATGCTCAGCTTTTAACAGCTATTATTCAGTTTGTCCTTTTGCACATACATCGATGTGTGGTTTGACTCAGTCACAAGACAGGACAGTTCAAGACTGAAGAACAAACTTCTCATCAGATAGGGACATCAAGACTGTCCCTCCATTCTGGACTTGTTCAGGTGTCGGGCCAGGAGAAGGGTAGCTACACCTTTGAAGACCCTCTCACTTTATGGACAGAAGGTTAACAGCAGGTTTTCTTAAAGGAAGGTACATTGTGACTCTTTGTGCAAAAAACAACTGCCACAGATTAAACAGTGAACACTGTACAGTATGAAATAAATAATACAAAAAAGGTCAATATTTTACCTCTTAATATATACTAAATGACATTTGCAACATTACCAACATGGCTGATTTTTATCATCCCTTTAAATAGAACACAGCTCAATGTCTATTGCCTTTTGCACCATATTTTTTTTGCACTGCACCCAACCTTTCCCTATTAATGCCTTTTGCACCATTACTTTTAAACTGGTTTCCTTTTCTCCTACACTGGTTACATTCTCAATGACTATGTCACTTTACCAGTGGTAATGTTCATTTCACTGTGTAAACTGCTCATTCACTGTTGTAAGCTGTGTGCAATGAAATCTCGCTTTGCATACACATTGTGCATACAACATGACAATAAGGTTTGTCTAATTTTAAGAAGAGCCTCTTGCAGCTCTGTAGCTGAAGGTTGCAAAATCAGCAGGTAAAGACTCTAATCCCATCTCAACATCTTAATTTTAAAATCGATGTTCAAGTAAATTTGAAAGTCAAAGGGGACAGTTAGGCACAGTTTCTGTGCTTCTACATATCATCATTAGAAAACTATTTGGTTTTATCCCTCTAGTAGAGGGACCATAGGGGCCCAGGACCAGTCCATTTGAAACATGTTTTTTTTTCTCCTACACTGTTTACATTTGATCATTTCTGCACTTTAAGAAAATGAAATGTCATGTAAGCTGTACAAAATGAAATTTCGTTTTGTATACACAGAGTGTATACAAAACGAAGTTTTAGTCAAAGGGGGTAAAGCAGGCAAACGTATTCAAGTAATAACACGGATACTTCAAAATAATATTACTTAGGTAAAAGTTAAAAGTTTTGAGCAGTAAAATTACTCCTAAAAATACCTTTTTTTTTTTCAAAATTGACTCCAGTAAATGTGAGTAGAAGTAACCACTTCTCCCCTCAGTCAAATTCTTTATATATGAACACCATATTTGATATGTTTCTCATTCTGATTTAGTCCATCATCCCAAAATGGACAAAAGTAGGACAAGAGTGAACCTACAGTCAACAGGTCCACTCTAAAGGAGCTATGTAGATCCTTCACTTACACTGAAAAAGAACTGCTATCAGTAATAGTGTTAGTCACTCATTATGTGCAATTCTTTTCAGTAATTTTATTTTTTCTGAAATAGAATAACGTGCAATAATAAATATTTTGAACAACACAAATTATGTTTTTTTTTTCCCTTGCCAGACAGCACAGGCTTAAAAGTATCAAGATTTAAAACAAAACATAAAAGGAAAGAGAACATAAAAATATAAGATATTCAGAAATAGAATGTACAGCATTATTAATTCTGTACTATATAAGAACTTTATATACTCAACATCACAATTTTCATAAGTAAGCATAATGGAATATGGGAGTGTTGAATTTCAATGTGACACTTTTAAAGCTTTCGTGTTCTTCAAGCAAAGAAGTATAAAAGGAACATCTAGTGGAAAACCCAGTTTATTGAGGTTGCAGGTGGCATCTCACAGGGTGGTGTTGGATGGGTAGGGGTGCAACATCAGTGCCAGGGAAGCAAGCAGGATCAATACACTCATTCAGAGGGTTGGTTCCATTCATGGTTAGAAGCCAGAGACCTTTGAATCAGTGAACAAACGGCTCTCCTTCATCGACATCCCATCCCAGGCTCATCAAGACTCTCACCACAGAAAATAAAGGACTCTTTAAGAAATCAATCCAGCCTTTAAACATCACATCTTCAGCCTGTTGCTTCAGTGTGACAGCAGAGATTTCCTACATATTTAAGCCGTTTTTACACACAGGTGAACTGTACGTATTTACACATAGCAAATAGAGTTTACATGCTAGTGTAAATGATTGTTGCAAGCCAACGGCACAGTCCACACCAGCAGTCGACTGTCACTAGCTTCTCATCCAGGAGGAGTGAGTCCTGCAAGTCTAATCTTCAATCCAAGAAAACCTTATTATCTAATCGGACAACATACTAAGTTTGACTGCATTGTTTGATAAGTAGAATGAATTTAGAATGTATGCAATTGACTCTGTCTCTTTGATTGCATAAATTGACTGCTTTCTGTTTGTTTTGTTTTTTGTGAAGTGCATTAGGGCAAAATATGTTAAGAATTGGCTCTACATACAGTACATATCCTAAATAGATAGGTCTTCTCTGCTGTCACTGAGTTACTGCAGTTAAAAAAACAAAAAAACAAAGGGCTTTTGTTACTGAACTCTTGACAAAATAATATTTTGAGTAAGAGTGGGGGCTAAGTTTTACGACAAGCAATGCAGAGATTGGAGCTTGAGTAAAATGTCCTGTTTTATCTGCCTTATTGGCTTGGACATGCATAATGCATGTAAACTGAATGACAACAAACAGCTAGGTACTCATAGAGTGTCTGAATAATTCCATGAAGAGATTTGACGTGCAAAAGAGTAATTCACAACAGCTTCGCACTAAAAATGTAATAACACCAGAAATATTTTGCATAGCTTTTCTGTAAATACCTTATCTCATGTTTTCTTGCAACTTAACTTTTAAGGGGTTTTAGGACATGAGCTGTTTTGAGCACCAACTAGATGAAAGCTGTGTCTGTAAGGAGGGAATGGAGATTTCTTTTCCTCTCTACTCTCTTCAGAAGAAAGACTGTTTGCTAATGAAGTCCAAGTGGAGCCTAGCAGTTAATAAAGGTCCTCTCATTCTGTTTATCCCTTAAATCCACAATAGATCAACTTTGTTTAGTGTTTAAATGGTACACCTGACTTTTACTGTTGTACTACTAGTTCTCGGAGTTACAGATATTTTCACCCATTGTTTGGTTTAGACCTACGACACAGATTGTCTATGATATTTAAAATGTCAATGAATTCAATATTTGTTTGGCTCTGGTCTTGTTCAAAAACTGTTGAAGGGTCAGCAGTCAACCGATGAAAGATAGACCTAACTTTCTGCAGGGTGACATCTCAGTTGTGAATTGTTTGTCATCATAACATATGATATTTACAATAAAGTATTGTAGTTGTATTTTCTATTAGCCTACGTATGAAAAAAAAAATAAACATAATGCATAAAACACAGAGCCGTTGTTTTTAAAAGGAAAAAGTTAAGGTTTTTATTAAGCCCTATTCAAATCACTTGGAAGACTTGAAACTAATACTGTTCTTCCCCCCAAACTACACTGAAATAATTGAATTTTCCATGTAATTTGATGCTGTTCCAGCTTAAAAAATGTATTTGTGGTTTGAAAACAATAATTTCACTTTACCTGGACTAAAAAGTCCCTTATCCTTGAAAAAATCAACTGAAACAATTAGTTTCCAGGTAAGTATACACTTCAAGTCAATGGTTATAGTGTCACTAGGGGTTTATCCTTTCACACATCCACTACGTGACTAATTCAACGTAGGTGTGGCCAGCACTGCAACACCATGAGCAAAGTTGCCTAATAATACAGTCTACGCAGTTTCGGAAAAGAAATGTTAATGATGAGTCGGCATTGTAGTCATTGAGTGACAATTCTCTGATATCATATGGAGATGATTTTAAGAACTCTGAGCAATTTAAGGTTTTTTCACTTGTTTTAAAACAATAACAGTATACAGCTATTGATTTTTACTAAAGGTCCAGCTCTAAGTAATCATGATTTATAAATCCTGTGTCAGTGGTCAATAAATATAGTTGGAACAAAGTTATGCATTTTTGTCACTACTTTATTCCAAAGTAAGTTTGTACATATATTTAATTATATTTTTTATAATTGAAATTAAATAAAAGCATGGATAGCAGCTTGAAAGGGTTGTCATGAAAGAAAAGGTTTTAGTTGTACGAACTGTCTTAACTCGATAAAAGCAAGACCTGACAACTGCTCCAATTTGCTTTCCCAATGTAAAATCCCTGTTCACCTTAAAACCCAAGTTTGTGATGATCAATATTAAATATGGTGTTAGGGGTCTCAGGTCTATATTAGTGGAGTCACAAGGGCAATGAGGTTCTTATAAAACAACTTTCCATTCAAAAGTGGGAAACCAAACAACTTCATTTAGACTTTAGGGTTAGTAATTCTGCTTCCCCCCAACTTGTCAGTTACAGCTTCTTTCCAAAAACAAAATATGTTTGAATGTCTTCTAAAAAAATTTATTTTTATGTTTTGTAGTTTATATATTTGTTATCATTGTGTTTGTTGTACATGCTTGTGTTCCCTTGTCAACAGAAACATTTGGGCTAATGTGGGTGCGTGTTTGCAATGGGTAGGGATTTTGCAATAAGGATCCTTTTGAGAGAAGTCTGTTTAATCCTAGTGTATTAAAACACAATTTCCATAGAATTATTCAATTCTATGCTTTAACATGGGTGCAGCATAGTGAGAACTTAATAAATGGAAGTTATTTGAAACCGGTAAGATATTGGGAGAGGAACCATTGTAGGAGAAAGGAAAAAGCTTCTTAAATATAAATGAGTTGACAAAGGATACATTAATGCATGGCAGTGAAATCAACAGAAATCAAACAGATGCAAATCATGACGTCACTGCTTCCTTAAGGGCCGATACTAGATGTTCAAATGAGTTCAAGAAAAGGAGAACAGAAAAACCATCGGATTTACACGCCTGTGTTAATTCTCAGTCGTCCAGGTCAGGGTCTTGGCAACCACAAAACAGACTTAAATCAGTGGGTAACTGGATTATACATAAGTCTTTATCAGTTCTGTTGGCTCGCACCAGAGCAATTAGTCATTGAAGCTCTGATGCTTTAAGCAGGATGGAGGTCACTCCTCCTAAGCCATTCCAAGCCAGCTCCAAACCAATGATCAACCCGTCATCCACCTGGGTTGTTGTGGTCTTTTGTATGATCAAGTCAGTAGAGCAGGAAAAAAACCTCAGAGGACTGTATTCTCACCAGTTCGTTTTAATCTTTACATCTCTGACTTCCTGTAAAAGGCAACCCTGTCATTTGAAGAACTATTCAGATGACTCTAGATCGGGAAAAGATGCTGAGCACAGGGAGCTGCTGGATCTCTTTTTGGCACGCTGTGGAAAAAAAATCATCTGATCCTGAATGGGAATAGAGCAAGACAGATTGTGGTAGATTTTAGAAGCAACAGAAACTATTAAAAAGCTATTATTATTGTAGTAAAAGAAGAAGAGGTGCTGAAGTAGTATACATACCTCAGTGTTTACATGGACAACAGACTCAAACACTTTCAGTGTTTGCAGCAAGATGCTGGATATCTTCTGTAAGTCTGTTTTAGAGAGTTATCTCTTCTGCCATCATCTAGCACCATAAGACCAAATAACTGAGAAATCTAACAAGTTCATAAAGGATCCTGGTTCTGTTTCTGTTCTAGAAACTCCTCTAGAACCTTTGGAGATGATTTCACACAGAATATGAGGAACATTATGCACAGCAGTTAGCATAGTCTTCAGAAGGCTGTTGAACAACCGAGTGTCTTCAGTCTAAGGATTCTCCAGAATCGATGCAATACAAACCGCCACCGAAGGTCCTTCCTATAGCTTTTAATAGAAAACATCAATGGAAATAAAACCCCACGAGAATTACAACTACATTTACTTTCCTTCTGGGATCAGCGTTATATTTTTGAACTGAGTGGAGCTGTTAAAAAAAAATAAAAATAAAAAAGAAGACTACTAAGAACTGTTTTAATGGAAACCACAAAAAGCTCTGTCTCATTATTCTGCTGAAAGAGCAAAGAAAAGAGAAAGGAATATTTTAGGGGATATTTGCCATCCTCTTTTCTGCCAGTATGAACCTCTGAGCTCAGGAGGGCATTACAGGGTCCCTCCAGTAACCTATTAGCATTCCCCAACCCAACAACGAGAGCAATTAGCTCTTACAAATAGGGCTGGGTAATACATTAATTAAATTGATTCATTGAATGTTCTGTTGAAGATGCAACTTTTGGAAAACCTGCATTTTTTTCTCTTCACAAATGCACTCCCTAGGCTACCGTAGTGCAGAGTATCATAAGTTCATCATCTTTTGTTCTTTGATGTATACTTATAACTGACAAACAAGCTCAATGTGTAATACCACTACCAGCTAACATCTTACATGTCATATTTTCATTGTGTACAATGGCAAGATCTGCTCACTTGCATTATCGGCATGTTTCACAGCTTGGATTTATCTGCACTTTGAACTAAAGGTAAGCTCCCAGAAGGGATGTTTGTGTAATGACTCAGAACAGAGGGAGCCAGTGTTCAAGGCAAGACAGACAGTAGGATAACTTAAGAAGAGTTCATTAAAATAAACAGGATCTTTTTGGATCTGCAGAAGCAGTAGCTAGGGCATCTACAGCGGGAACCTTTATAGGAGAGAAACACAGGTTAGTGACCGCGATAATCTGACGAAGGGTGATTATGAACGCTTTAGTCACAAACCTGGTTTGGGATTTCCGTCTGTGCACAGAGAGAGGATGATTCCAGCCGGTCGGCTGACAAGACGGAGCGGACTCTGCCAGAGAGATTCCAGACGCTGAAGGCTAGAAGGCTGCAGAAGTGGCAGGAGATTAGATCCAAGCAGACGCAGGAAAACAGGATCCAGAAGGCGAAGCCAAGAGGCAGATCCAGCTTCACTCCACAGTAGAATCCAACAGGAATGCAAAGACAGGTCAGGGAAACGGAACAGACAGGCTGGCAGGCTCAAGGGTCCGAATACAAAAACAGGTCAGGATCAGGCAATCAGAACATTATGGAATTGCTAGAGAACTCTAAACACCAAAAGGTCAAGAATCTGGCGCTGACGACTGGGAGCAAGCAGCTTAAATAGAGGCAGGAGCAGGTTGATCAGATGAGCGGTGATTAGAAACCGTGCAGAGTTAGACAGGTGAATTAAGTGAACAATTAAGCCAGTCATCAGCGCCAAGATCATGAAAGTTTGATGTAAAAGCTAGTTTTTGAAAGTAACTTTTGTCATTTCTCATATAGACTCACTTGATGAGATGACTGGAGTCTGGTGTGCTTTTGCTTGGTTGGAAAGAAAACCTGCAGCCACACGGCCCTTTCTGGAACCAGTTTGACACCCCTGACCTAGAACCTTCTTGCTGCAACCCAACACTGCTACTAGCTGCGCCAACATGCAGTCCATCATGACACTAAATAATCAGTCTTTGTAAAGTCATATCTCTCAGTCCTACTACAAATGTGTCTTTTTTTCTGTATGCCAAACTTTTGATAAAACAACAGTACAACTGTACTAAATTTTGTGACTAGGGAGCAGATTTTTTTTAATCCAGAGGTAAGTAAAATGTGACTTAAATAGGAGAAGCACTACTTAACCTTTTCTTTCACTTTAGGTAAAAGTAGAAAGTCGTCATCCAATAAATTCTTCTAGTAGGAGTGAAACATACTTGGCCAATGCAGAATTTAAGAGGAGGTCTTGTTCATGTCACATTCATATCTCCTAGATTTAAATGAACACCAATCCAGACCACAATGATTTTCTCTCCTGAGAAACAATTCTCACAGTGAGCATTATTCTCCAAATTCTCTCTCATCTCTCTCTTTTTGACCTCAGCAAATAGGAAAATTAGATGTCTTGTGTTGATTTTAAATGTGTCCCAATTTGACATTGTTACATGGAAGCAGCTTCTTAGTTATGTCTATTGAAGCACAGGAGTTCAGATTTGAGGCTTTATGGCCAGAGGCCTTAGTCCTTGATGTGGATGTTGCAGGTTAAAATCCAAGCTAGTGATTCTTTGTTGGAAGTTTCTCTCTCATTTATCTTAAATTCTTTTTAGCTTACCAATAAATGAAGGCTTCATAAAAAGTTTCAGATTCATCTAATGTTAAGTTCTTTATTTTTTTATTATAAATATATATATATATTTTTATATGGCACTAGTAGCTCGTTTTTCTGACAGTAGGCTGACAGGAAAGGGGGTATGAGAGAGGGGGAGAGACATGCGGCAAAGGACCACAGGTCGGAGGACTAAGGACCACGCTCCGAGGACTAAGGCCTCCATGCATGGATCGTGCGCACTAACCACTGTACCATCTGCACACCCTTTGTATTATAAATAATTAAGACACTATTGAGAAAAGAGGCATATTATTATGAAAGCTCCCCTGTTTATGGGGAGTGTTGGCCTAGTGGTTAGAGCAGTGCGCTTGTGCTCTGAGAAGGTTGCAAGTACTCAGTTTGATCCCTACAGCCTGCACTCTGGGTCTCTAAGCAAGACCTTATCCCCACAGTGCTCCCCGGGCGCTGCTCAGTGGCAGCCCACTGCTCCCCAAGGGGATGGGTTAAATGCAAAGAGTTAATTTCTCCACTGTGAGATCAATAAAGTTGAATTTCTATTTCTGTTTATCCCACTTCTCAAATCTCTTTATGTTTTGATAATGTATTATCTCCTTTTTGACTCAACTCTTGCTCAATGAGACAATTAAAAGTAAATCAGAAACAAATGCTCACAGCAACACATTTTCATATGGAGGGTAAAACTACTACACAGTTACTGAGTAACTGTGGCCCCTTAACATCCGATTTATTGTTTAAAATATGTAATCAGCAACCCTTTCCAACAGTAACCTTTTTTCACATATATTCTTTTTCAACATAAAATTACATAATCTTTACATATCATTACATTCATATTTGCCAGAGAAGGAAAAAGAATTTCAATCTGCAATATCTGCTGTATTATGTGGCCTGATTAAAAAAAAAAGCTCTTTTGAGAAATGGAAGTTAATGGAATTTGTCAAATTTTTCTGGTTTTAAGTAGCTTCTTACTGGAAGTCAGCTACTTGTGCTTTGAATAAATAGCATAGAATTTAATAAAATGGAAAATGATTTACTGTCCCAAAGAAAGGAATTTCTGGGACCTCATTAAACGTTTGTTGTACCTGCAGGATATTTTACATAAGTGAGAACAACTAGTCCAGATCATACTTAAAGCCATGCTCATTATACTGATGTTTTGGGGATACCTCATTCATGGGGAGACGGGCACTGTTTAAAGTCGACTAATGGATTGAGCTAAATTTAGGAAAATCTTTGAAGAAAATCTGAAATAAGAAGTGGATGACTTGAAACTATAGCAAATGTTAACCTTTAGCAGCACAACATGACTTTATACAAATTCAAAACTTTTCTTTTTTTATATGACATGTAAACCATCTATCCTTTTCCTCTTCCTTCATCATTATGTAGCATTATGTTGTTCTATGCTATGAAACACCATTTTTGCGGTTGCTATGTTATAAAACATTAATCAGTTGAAGAGACAGAGGTACTTTTTTATTCACTGTATTTAAAGTGTGTTTTTATGCTATTAATCATATGAAAAAGTAGTATTAGTGATATATAATTTTAAGTCAATAACTTTATTCTTCTCTCTACGAGAATTATCTATAACAATAAAGGCTAAAACAAAACATTTATTTTGGTTTTGAAGCTCCACGCAGTGAGATAATATGTCCACAAGGTGGTGCTATAGAGCCACATTTCAGGATGTTACAACATGCTTGAGTTTAGCAATAAATGGTTCTGATGAAAATATTATATATTTTTTCTGAAACAAAGCATAATGTAAGAACTTGCTAAGATAAAAAAAAAAATCTTTAACTATTGAACCATATTTTCTAATTGAGGTTTCCTGTTTATTTCACCTAATCTTGGGAAAACGATGATAAAATGCACTCATTTATTACTAATTCACTCCTTTAAACCAACCAAGTTGGATATTCTGATCTGTTTATCTACTTTTAGAATGTAAATAAACTCATATGTTAAACTAAATAAATTCCTGCTATTTTTTTGTGCCATCAATATACTAACAACAGCTATTTAGCAGCACATCACGCCCATACGTAATCCTCCTTTTTCCCAATCTTACCTGGATACTTTAACATCATTTTACAATGATAAAAAAGAAGGCATTAGGAACTTCAGTAAACACAGCTACCTACATGTCTGCCTCTTTTTGGACAAACAAAAACAGTGGTTAATATCCTAATCCATTTTAAATGGTCTCCTTCTGTGACAAGACAACAAACATTACTGAGAGAGGATCAAATTGTAGTGGAGCCTTTGATGCAGGCTTCACTTTCCTGTCTGTGTTAAAACTGGAGCATCAGATAACAGTTGCCCTCAGTCAGGTTTTGTGCTGCGGCCCAGATTGTCTGATTCAGACGTCTGCATGTTGAATCTGGATGTTTCAGGTTGATCAGATAGAGGAGGCCATATCAGACAGATCTAAGTTTGGCAGTTGGTCCTGAGACATTTTAAGTCTCCCAGCACAACGACCTGCAAAAAAAAAAACAAAAAAAAAACATGCACATAGAGCTTAGGGGCTTTACAAAAAGACATGCTTTCACTACAAAAGGATTGAAGGTTTCAGTGGTTGAATATAAATTGACATATAAGAACTCTGTTTTCATTTATCTTTTTTTTTTCTTAGAAAGTGTATATGTGAACATATTTACAATACAATGAGCATTTAGAGAGTGGAGCAAGTGGCTAAACAAGACAATTGTTAAGAGGAATTAGAGCACTTTTACCAAATTAGTTTGAATCTTTTCTTTAAGTAATAAAACTTTGAACCTTTTCATATTACAAACATTGATTGTGATGGAAGAAACTGCATAATGGTTAAGTGAAAGGGTAAAGTTCCATTGTAGGTACCTATTTCAAAAATTAAATAATAAGAAGAAACAGTGGTCCATATTGTAATGCATTCATATTTCAATTAAATTATATACAATAATGAGGTCATATTGAGCATCACCGTAAAAAACGATACGCAACCAATTTTCTTTAAAAGCCTAGAAATTAGTATTGAAGTCCAAAACAAAGAAGAAAATAGGGATAAAGATGTGGACCTGTTCAAAGCATGGTTAAAGTATAAAACAACAACCCAGCTGTGAACTCACACACCACTATTCCATCCCTGATTTAAATGAATAGAGTTTGACACAACTGGTTACTTGACTTACAGCCTGGGTAGAGAAAAAAAAAGCTAACACCTTGCAGTGCGTTGTAATAAGAATCATAATCTTTATTCTTCATTTTGGATCCATTATGACATTTTTATTAATAGAGCCTCGTCTTAGAGTGCACCTATTAATACCGTGAAGATTGAAACACTGCATTTTACAGTTGCCTTTTCTATCTATGTTTTTTTCTGGATTTCCGCTTCTGTCTCCTTGAACCCGATGATTCGGCAGATGGCTGCTCACACTGAGCCTGGTTCTTCTGGACGTTTCTTCCTGTTGAAAGGGAGTTTTTCCTTTCCACTCTCGCTACAGACATGCTTGGTGTGAGGAAATGCTGCAGAGTCAATGAGTCGATGCAATTAGCTGGATTTCCTCAACTAGAAAACGTTAAACTGATCTGACTGTATGATTTAGTTGAATTGTAAAGTACCTTGAGATGACATGTGTTGAGAATTGGCACTATATAAATAAACTTAATTGTATTATGCAGAGAATTGTGCTTCATAACATGTTGGAAGGAAAACTGTCGGTCAGCTACTCCACAAATCTGGTATTAAAGGTAGAATAACATGATTGCTTAAAGGAGGCCATCCAAAGTCCTATTTAAGTTTGCCACAAGCCATGTTTGCATTGAAAATGCATGAAAGACTTAAAGGTATAGTGGAAGATGTTCTTTTTCTGGGTGGATCATCAAAATAAGTGGTCCTCCTAATTGTCAATCATTCTGGTTATATGTTTATGTAAGGCTGTCCTACGTGCTTACACATTTTCACTTATGGGTGGTGAGTCTGAAGTTGTGGAAAAATTGCACATCTTCTTTTGAAAAAGTAAGCTTGAGCGATGCAAACAGGCATTTTTAAAAAGAGCGTGCACAAGGAGAAATTTGCTTGTACATGCTCTTGTAATTAGGGATTCCCTCTTGGGAGTGGGTACAGGGTTGAGTGTGAATTTTTTTTTTTTAATTGGAGAGTCTTTTCAAAAATGCGCGAAAAATTGTCCACTAAACCTCGACTTATTCTGAACCAAACTTGGTTTCAGCATTACAATAAAGAGCAAAGATAAAGTCAGAAACAAAACCCTATCGACTGTTCACAAACTGTGACATGTTCAATGACTTCAATGAACTTTTGTCTGTGAAGGTCTGTAGCAAAGTTAAAGGTAACTGATTTCTTGTGTAGTGATTAAATAACTTTGCTGTGGCTATATAAACAGCTGAAGGTTTCTACTTTAAGTGATGCCTTATGCATCGCAATTACTTGCACACAGCCGTGCAATGGACTGTGATCTGACTTTTGTGCTCATGCGAATATGAGCCGCAGCAGTAGCTGATGAAAGCTGAATTCTCGGGCGACACTTGCCCCCTGCTGAGGCCCACCATTTGTTTGACCTGACAGACAGAGATCAGACTGAAGAGAGATGAATGGGAACCCACCAAGCACGCTCGGGTTTCTTGGTGCCGTGAAAAGATTTGTTCCGTCCATTGAGATCTGATGGAGTTTCCCATGTTCTGCACCGCAGCAGCTTTTTGTTGGACTATCTTTCTCATCTACCTGCTCACAAGAGATACACGCAAGGCTGACATTACATTCAGTGCGGTTACCTTGATGCCAGTGCAAACTGTGTGCCACAGTTAAGAAGTTTACCATCGTCATAAATCACAGGAGGAAGAGGGGTTCTGGATAATTAATCTGGAAAAGACTGGAGGCAGATAAACAGGTGAGGAGAGAGACATGGGTGGGGGAGATGAAGGAGGGAGGCAGGGGAATGAAATGAGGTGGAAAGAGGGGTGACCTTAGTTTAAAAGAGGTGGGGTAAAGGGTCAAGATTAGTGGTAAAAGAAGAGGCGAGGAAGAAGGATTAGGAGACCTGTGGACAGAAGGCTGAACTCCTCTGATCGAGGTCACAGTGTGCAGCAGTCGTGGAAAGAAGTGTTGTTTTTTCAACCTGGGATTTTGACATAGGTGCTGTTTTTTGACATGTAACTGAGGAATGTGGTTGATCCAGTGTTGACCCCCCTGAAGATGACCCTGGGCAAACCTCTCTCAGATCCTGAAATGGCACAAATGTGCTTCGTCTTCCTGCTGATTGGGAACGCCATCTCAGTTTCCACACAGTTTAATGGATACAACTGTGATGCCAGCTACCACAGCAGGTTTCCTGGTGAGAAAACAGCACAACATGCCCTCTTTATTTTTACCCCTTCTTTTATTTCTTATTCTGCTTTAATTGGACTAAAATGTAGCTATTATTCAAATTGACAAGCTGAACTAGCTACATCATTTTCAGGTGTTAATTCTTGGTAAAGCTTTCATACAAGGTTTTAAAATTTCTTTAGCTCTTTAGAGATATTTCAAGGATGGATAAAGCATAGAAGTTTGCATGTCTACTTTTAAATCACATTTCCATTACATTTTGCACAGATACAGATACAATTAAACAAAAAACAAAAAAGTGTAATTAATAATAACTAATATCTAAAGTTTTTTTTTAAATGTTTGCCTATTTTATGATGCAATTAAAACAACATGTTTGATGAACATATATAGCCACATTTCAAGTGGAAAATGCAACATGCATAACTATAGAAATAATTTTTGTTTAGATGTATAAACATATTTATGTCATATTTAAATATTCTATATGAATGATTGTTTTATTACTTTTTTAACCTTAATCTAATTTAACTCCATTCTCTGTTATGATTGTATTTGAATTCTTTTTACAATTTGCCCAAAATTTATCTCCACTGTTTGTCTTTAATATAAGAAGCAATGAATTGGAAAATCTTTTTCCTTTTTTCTTTTTTTAAAGCTTACATAAAAGACTTAATCTTCAATTTCCTTAACCAAGAAACTCATCCTTGTAGAGAAATAAAAAGAAATAAATGCAAACTTAATGTTCTTCAACATTTTAAACAGTAAACAAGATAGATTATATACAATATTTGAAGTTAGAAAACCAAATGTTGCTGTTGACCTAAAGTGATTGCCATAAACTGAACATTTTAAATTAGAGAAGCATTGTTTTAGTCTGAAACATCTGTTTCTATTTTGTCTCTGCAGCAGAGCGAGACATTAGCATTTACTGCGGGGTCCAAACCATCACCCTGAAGATCAATTTCTGTCCCGTTCTCTACTCGGGGTACACAGCTGCAGACCTGGCCCTCAACGGCCAGCACAGCGACGCTCAGTGTCGCGGTTTCATCAACAACAACACCTTCCCCACTGCCGTCCTTTTTTCAATCAGCCTCAGCACTCTGGAGGCCTGTGGCAACAGCCTCGTTGTAAGGAAAAAAAAAAACAACAATATCACTTTGGTTAAACTAACAGACAATCTCATTAGTTGTTTTTTTCACTTAACAGTGCGTTAGATAATTCTCCTTTTATGCAGGTCAGCACAGCTTATGGGGTCAACGCCTACGGGAACATGTCTCTGGTACAAATTGGGAATATCTCAGGATACATCGACACTCCTGACCCTCCGACTATAATCAGCTACCTGCCTGGTTTGCTGTACAAATTCAGCTGCAGCTACCCATTAGAGTACCTGGTCAATAACTCCCAGCTGGCATCGTGAGTTACTTTCACTTAATGCTCATATGAGAGCCTGGCATTTATTAGAATACATTACTGATGCTTTCATGAGTATAAATGTTTGCATTTTGAGTTTTGTACCACTTCTTTTACTAGAAGTGTACATTTTTAATGGCTAATATAATCATTCAGGTAAATGTTTTAACTTGTATCTGAACTTGTATCAGGTCACATTATGAAACACTGCCAATAATGAATTTCTTTTCACAGCTCCTCTGCTGCTGTTTCAGTCAAGGACAGTAATGGCACTTTCGTTAGCACCCTGAGTATGATCCTGTACAACGTGAGTACGCAGCCCAGTTAAAACAGCTTTACCTCTAAGAGAGCAGAATGCTGGCAAAGTTTATTTGAAATATTTATATCAAGAGAAGTAGAGAGAGAAGTAGATATTAGGGGTTTAATCTATAAGAGGTGTATAAATACCTACTTATTTTCAACAAATCTGATAAAAGAAACCAAAGA
The DNA here is from genome assembly GCF_016077235.1 of Cyprinodon tularosa. Lineage (NCBI taxonomy): Eukaryota > Metazoa > Chordata > Actinopteri > Cyprinodontiformes > Cyprinodontidae > Cyprinodon > Cyprinodon tularosa. The sequence continues at coordinate 383,197 of NW_024039241.1, read as the reverse complement.
AAGACTGAAAAGAAATGTATGTTTTTTGTAAACTTCATTTCCAAGCCTGCCTACATCATGTTCCCATTGTGAATTCTCTCTAAAAGACAGATCTATTCATTAACCAGAGACAATGGTGAAAGATTGCATTTCTGAAAGCTACCCTCTCTCTGGAAACAACAAATTATGATGGTATAAAATGTTGCTGTATAAAGGTATCAGTCAGGAAAAAATAACAAAATGCTCTGCAGTATTTTATAGGGTTAGAAAGGACTTGTATTAAACTGCTAACACTACCATCCACCAAAGAATTCCCAGGTTCTTCAGAAGAACAGTCATCACATGATGCTCCCTCCTTCGCTGTTGTTTGAATGCATTAAATAGTCTATATCATGCAACTTTTTTGAGCTTTTAACTCTTATATAATGCTTTTCCTCCATCAAATTCATGCACAAAGTGATATTTCATTTGATTAATTCAGTTAATTTTGATTAATGCTGTCTGAACAGCAGCCCCTTTCGAACTGTAAAAAATAAGCAGTTGGAGAATATCTACATAATAATGTCAACTCCAGGAAGCACCTACCTTAACCCTGCTGCGCCTGCACTGTAAACAAACACTCATTTTCTCAGATCAGGAAGAGGTGATGTAAAGTACAGAGTGGTGATTTGCCTAAAAGTTTAGACCGCCCTTCTAGCAGCTAATCTGCACAGAGCAACAACCTATCTTCTAAATATTTATCTGTTACAAAGGCGGCTTAGCTTTGAAGGTAAGTATTTTTCCCATGGATTTGGAGAAAACAACTGTATTTTATACCAAATATATACGCTTCTAAAGCCTCTTTCCTACTTCAATTAGTGGGTTAACCTGGGTTTTTGAAACACAAGTTGACTCGCTAACCGTCTGTATTTGGATCCCTTCCCATTAGCAAAGAAACACTGGGTCTGATGCCCCTGTTGGTAAGCTGTGGTGCCTCTGTCCCCCCACTGCTGCGTGTCTGGTGACACCAGCATGCTGGATTAGCTTCCACGATGTCAGCAGTGTGACAGATATCAGGAAAATAAATAATGAAGAGCAACATGGGAGGTCATAGCCATTCCAAAAAAGCAATCAATTGAAAGCTTCTAATCCAGGAAGCTTTTTCAATTCAATTCAATTTTTCAATTCAATTAAAAAAGCTTCCTGGATGGGAAGCGAAATGTCCTCAAACTTGGAAACAAAGGTGTCAAGATTTGGATAATGTTTGTTGACCCAAAAGCAGAGGCAGGGAGGCAGAGGTGAATTTCTTGTGGATTTAATGATGAGAGGAGGCAGGTAATCCAAAAATCCAAATATGAAAACAAAGTCCAAAAACAAACAGGAAACCAGGAATCAAAAAATCCAAAAAGAAAACAAAGCCCAAACTAACATGAAACCAGGAGTCCAAAAATCAAAAAATCAAAACAAGAAAACGAGTAAAGACGAACCAGAAACCATTGAGACATCAGGGGTATCACAATCACAAGGAGGAAGGCTAAGAGAGACGGAGTTGGAGGAAGTTTGACGAGGATCCAGCAAAGAAGAACTGAACAGAGAGGGTATTTAAGGGAGACTGAGACAGAGAGAAGAGTAACGAGCAGATTTGGAACAGGTGTGCACAGAGCAGAACAGAAAAGTAGCTGGGGAAAAATGAGAACACAAGAGGGCAGGAGAGGGCAAAACAGAACATCCAAAAGAAAAACTTAACAGAACCAGAACTCTAACAAAAGGAGAACCAGGGCGTAGTGAGTGTTCATTATTGTTTCGGTCTTTTGTCCTTCCGAATCCCTCTTAGCAGTGCTGCGCGATGTTTAACAAATGTAAGCAGAGCTGTTTTAGCTTGTTAGAACAGACGGCACTGCCACGATGTTGTGACGTATGCTTGGTGGGTCTGATGTTCCCACGATGTTATGATTGGAGCCAAGCCGTTTGAAAGCGACTTTAACCTGCATTGCTGGCCGAGTCATTTCATGTGAGTTGAAACGGGTCAGTGAGCCATTCCCACCGCCACTAAAAGCCGATTGTTTAAACATTTTTTAGGCCAGTGGGAAAGGGGTATATTTCTAAAGGCATTGTTTTATCATTTTCCTACAGGTGACTTACAGGCTTACAAAAAGCATGATATCGGTTCTTTAAGTCCTTTTGTTAATTTTGAGAGCTGTTTATGAACCAAAAGTACCATTTGACAGTTTGGCCCAAATTTCAGCTTGATTTCATTTGATCATGACACCTACCCCACCTATTTTAGCCAGACATGTCCTTATCCCTGACTTGGAAAAAAATAAATACTTGTTACATGTAGGACACTAGCCGCATTTACCAAAAACTGCAGCAATTTCAATGTTGCTGTCAGCCTGGTGCCCCTCCTACAACTTTCTCCTTTATGTTTTTCATCAGTTTTGGGAAAATGTTTTCTCTGTTCATTGGTTTAGTTTTTACTTTGGAGGCTTGAGCTGTGATATATTGTAATCTCCCTGCAAGCAAGGCTTTGGCTAAAAACATACAAATGAACACGTGTCACAAAAATCCTATGAAAGCCAAACTTATTTCAGGTACAAGTTAAAAAGAATTGATGTTTACATGATGCAATTAAATCCAAAGGGGCTACAAGAAATGATCAATGTGTCATTACAGCATTTCTTTTGTATGGGATGATTAATCAAAGTCTTAAATCCTGGATTTTTTTTTTATGATTAAGCACCTTTTTGAGAGGCACTAGACATACTGAATACAAGTTTCCAATGTTTGGCACAGAATAACGTTATTTTTATGTGTCCATTTGTTTGGTATCACTTTGTGCAGGACTCTACATACAGTCAGCCTCTCTCCATTCCAATGACTGGTCTCTCTCTGAAAACCAGGGTCTTTGCTGCTGTAAAGGCCACAAACTTAGACAAACGGTATGGAGCAACACTTTATTCTTTGCTATGCTTATCCTTAAACAAATATATGATTGTGCTTTATGTAATCTGTTATGTTATTTACACTGAGACTTAACTACACACATGATGATATTTCTGATTTCCACTAGCATCTTTCCCAGCATCTTTCTTTTTTTCAGATATAGACTTATTCTTTTGTGCTTATTCTACTTTCATTATGCCATTATGTTATTATTGGATGTGAAGGCGCCAGTCTGCAGCAAAGAAACCCCAACCAGTGCTTTCCCATCTCTATCCCATCTCACAGTTTTGTCCTTCTTGCAGATGGAATATCTTGATGGACTACTGTTACACCACCCCCTCAGGGAATCCTAATGATGAACTCCGCTATGACCTTTTCTTTGGGTAATCTTGCTTTTTTTTTTCATTCAAGATGATGACTTGATAAACCACAAAAGAGAGTCATTACCTTTTCAGGCTCTCTGCTAGGCTTATCCTCATGAATGCTTCCATCCTGTGACAGCTTAAGCATACACCCAGACAACCAGTCTGTCATTTTTAGTGCATGCATGTTTAAATATGTATGCATGTCTGTGTTGCATGTATGCAGATGCTATAAAGATCCTCAGACGACTGTTTTTGAGAACGGGAAGAGTCAGATGGGGCGTTTCTCCTTTGAGGTCTTTCGATTTGTGAAACACAGACACCAGAAAATGTCCACCGTGTTCTTGCACTGCGTCACCAAGCTTTGCAGGGCAGATGACTGCATCATGCTTATTCCGGTATGAGGGAAAATCTGTGAATGTGTATAAATGTCTTCTGATTTCAGCGAGGAATGACATTGGAAACTGTGATTGACAGATTTGTGGGAAACGGCGTAGGAGGGATGGAGAGCAGAGCCTTGATTCCCGGCCAGCGGCGTCTGGGAACGCCGTTATCACTGCTGGTCCAATTATCACAAGGAGTGGTATGAACAATAAAATGATCTTAGAGGAACAGGCTGACATTTTTACAGATAGGCTGATCTGAAATTGTGGAAGAGTCATGATAGCAGAAAAGGGTTGCCTACAAAAAATGTGTAGGACTTATCAAAAAAAAAAAAGCCAGTAAAATATCTTAGAATTGATCATCTTTCTTTTATTTACAGAGGAAACACCTGTCAACAACTCCCAGCTTGGTAAGAATATTTCCTCAATTATAAAATTAACAATTGTGTTAAACAGAAAAATATGAAAATAAAGAAATGTTTCAACACCTAACAAAGAGTTTCAAAGCATCATTTTAGAAAATATCTGTTTCATTTTTCCCTCTATCTTCCACCCAACAGCACCTGGCGTTTCTTCCCAGCCATTAAATGGTTTGACCATTGCTTTGATCTCGGGTGTGGCCATATTGGGTGGGATCAGTGTCGGCTTCTTTGTCCTGTCGCTCCGCCTCTTCCAAAAGTCCCGCCTCCCAAGAGCTGCAGCCTCAGGTGTTTGGAATCCCAGCTTTAAGTGAATTTGGCTCCTTGTTTTCATTTATTTTTTTAGCCTCTTCAGGGCATCTGATTGCCCACAATGATACACTCATAACTATGGTTTTATATACATATAACATGTTTTAGGTATTTATTGACTTCAATACCTCATTTTTTGGGCTTGCCAGTAGTTGAAAACAATCCTATTTCAGTTAGAAAATTAGAAATGAATAAATAAACCAATTTAGATATGTTTTACAACCGTAATTTGTTATTATTTCAACCTTTTGGTTATTGGTGAGCAAAGTGTTACATGAAAAAAACAACAACAACAACAACAAAAAACGATTGTTTAAATACCAATAGATAAATAATATGCTGTATACCGTTTAAGCCAGGAAGTTTTCATGAAAAATATTCATACTGATTAATTTTATATAGATTTTATGTCATTATAGCCCCAATTTCCAGTGCATTTTGTTTGGAATAATGAGCTAGACCAGCACATTCTAGCACATAAGTAACTATTGAAGGAAAATTATATATTTATCTATTGTAAAGACAAATCTTAAAAGTGGTACATTTGTATTTTGCTCCCCTAAGTCAGTATGTCATATAACCATATTTTGCTACAATCACAGTTTAAAAACTTATGGGAAACCTTTTTTTGAAATGGAGTTTAGATTTAGATAAAACCATTTCTTTATATTTTCAGGATGATTGTCCTGCAGGAAGGACTCCCATCCATTCTGACTAGCTTCCGGTTTGGTCTGAATCCTAAATAAAACTCTTTAAATTTGCAGATAAATGCTCTAAATATGCAGATGATGAAATGATCACGGCTTGGTGAAATGTTCCAACCTTTGGTTGATGTTTTATGCTTATTCTGGTATGATAACACTTGTTCTAATTTTTACCACACCTATAAGGCCTTTCATGGATATGAATACAATGAAATGAGATAATAGATTGATAAGAAAAATAAGTGGAAGACTGGCATATATTCAAGTTCATGGTTGCAACAGGGCAAAGCATAAAACGGTGAACCCAACACACTTGCAACACACTTTCAGTCAGTTCATAGCTTTATCTTTTATCATCAAGGTTAAAAGTATGTGTAATGCAAAGAATGTTTGCTTTTATTTGTCTGATTTTAAAAATAAAATTTTTATTCAACTTTTTGTACACCCTGGGACACTTCATAAATGGAACAAGTGCTGATTTACATTGTGTGTTTAGAAGCGGCCTTTAGAGCAAGATTCAAATGTTTCAGAGCTTGATATAATGTTGGGGTTCATTTTTTTAAGTGTGTTATTTATTTCAAGATACAGTAAAGGTACAAGTGTGCGTGTTGATGATTTTCTGATAATCGTCTGAGATGAGGGATATAATGGTTTCATCTGAGACGATCATCAGAATGTTTGATGTCGGCTTAGCTCATCTAGAGCTCAGACTTCATGGTATCATGCAAGATCTATAATGACTGTAAGAGTAAAAAAACTGATTTAGATCAAACAAGTTACACACACGGATGTAACAAAGGGCAGTAGACAATTAAAAAGATCCTTGAAAGGACATATTAAACTTTGTTCAACTGACCAAAATAGTTCTGTGTCCAGCTTTCAAAGAAATGATTGATTTAATGAAATAACCGCAAGTTATACATAGTATTCTCAAACATTCTTCTTATTTATGTTAGGAGTCACATCCTGTCTTGTATCTGGATTATGACAAGAAATATACTGGATTTTCTTCAAGGACTATTTAAGAATACTTCAACCAACTGATAGTGATGGGTTAAGTGTTATGTTACACACTGATATCTGCTATTAGATATCATTTTTACAATATTTCCTTTTTACGTGTTCAGGCGTTTGGGTCTTATACGTTTTGCTAAATGCCAATACCTGAAGTCCAGAAATATTTTAGTTAAACATTTCACAAAAGAGAAGCTGATCAGCGATTTCTTTAGGTTTGGAGCAGAACTTGGGCCACATAAAACAATGTCTAGAAGAACAGTTGGGATCTCCAGCTTAAATATTAACTTTCATAGAGTGAAAATAGTGGGCATTTATAAGGTGGAGTTTAAGTTAAAAGGGACTATCCCTGATCTTGCATTGGATAAACTATTATCTTCCCCTAACAGTTTGTTCTCCATAAGATAAAATGTTACTAAATCGGAGAGTAAAACACACCTATTAACTACTAATAAAAATAAAAATATTACCTAACAGATCAGTTTTGAGTCCAAAATTATTCCTTCAAAGCTATTCAAGTAAACGTGCCAAAATTTTCACGAGATTTGATATATTTATTTGATCACAGATCTTCTTTTTCTGTTTCTCCCTTTAGCCACGTTGTTCTGTTTACATACCTTGTTGTACACATGCTGCAGGATGCTCAATCCTACAATCCATTAGTCAGTTTATAAGATCAAATTAAATACTTTAACTCATAACAAATTATATCACAAGCATTTTTCTTAAATTTATCTTTGGGGCACAATCTCAACAATTTTTTCCCAAATGAAACACTCCGCATCACTGAAGAAACACTGTCCAGAGTGAAACATGGTGGTGGCATCATGCTCTGTTCTGTTTTTATTTCTATTTTAAAAGGACCAACATAATCAATATTAGAGAAGATTACAATATATATATATATATATTCTTCCAGGGAAACAGTGACAGGATTAGCAAAATGTAACTATGTGAAAATAGGTGCTATTAAAGCAAACTTTAACCAAAAAAAAAAAAAAAAGTTTGGTTAAAGTTTGCTTTAATAGCACCTATTTTCACATAGTTACATTTGCTAATCCTGTCACTGTTTCCCTGGAGGAAAAATTATGAGGAAGGTAATTATTTTTACATTCTAACCACACTACAATCTTGCTATTAGTAACAGTAAAAAAAAAAAAAAAAAAAAAAAAAAAAAAAAACATAGCTAGCTAGCTTGGCAAATTAAACAATGTTGTTTTTCAGCAAGTTGATTATGTGTGAGCAGCCCTTAGTGCTCCCAATAAGGAGAGTAAGAGTTTAATTCTGAACCTGTTACACATTTTGATGAAAGCTCTTCATCCTTTCCTTTCCTATGGATGAAACAAAAGGTTAAAGAAACAAAAGAGCTCAAAATATATTTTTAGAACATGCTTTTGTCTTAATCTAATCATTGATCATCTCATTTTGTCAAACCAAAGTTGGTTTGAAATCTCTGATTAGGAAATTTAGAAATTACACACCAACATTTAAGAAATGAGACAACTCAAAGAAAATTAGTGCCAGTGTTTTTTTTATTTCAATTAGGCATAGAGATTAAAAAGTTAAACACATTAAACACTGCCAAAAAACTTTTTTTTCCTTCCTGTTGTTTTGCTGCATAGTCTTTTGCAATACCCCAAAGATCCTCTGTCGCAAAAAGATCAAAGTTTTTGTGAACAAACATCAAACGGCTCCATCTTTTATGAGTCATACTGACCTCAGAACTGTTTCAGGAGGACAGAAGGATCAGAAAGACTCTCCGGTAAGCAGCTGCTATAGGAGTGCTGTAGTGCATTTTCAGCAGTGACAGGCTTTTGTTTACATCCGTAGGTGATGCAATGTAGAATATTCCAACAGAACTCTAAGCTGTATCCTGCAGCATTTGGCTTTATCAGTTCTGGTCCTGCAGGGTTAGTGTCATACATTTTAGACATTTTCTTGCTTGAAAATACATTCTAAAAATAAAAAGTTGTTAGCAGACTCCTAATGTGCCTGCAGACTGATATTACATTTAAACTATTTAAATAAGATGTGTTGGAGAAGGGAATAGAGGGATACTAACCTTCAAGGACCAGTTGAACAGTTAAAAGCACAGGACTGACTGGATAATAGACACTACAGAAATCCACTGACTAGTTGGATGGAGAAGCATAACAACTCACCAGAGGTTTCTTTACAAGCTAAAACCCCCGCTTCAGTCTATTATTTTAATTTCCACCGGTTATAATTTCCATGAATTAAAGAGGAGCTTACAGATTGAAAGATGAAAAAATGTGAAAAAGATCATGCAAGATCATATGAGATCATGCATTTGTTTTTCTTTTAAAGGCTTAACCAAATTACAACACAGACATGCATACATATTTAAACATGCATGCACTCAAAATGACAGACTGGATGTCTGGTGTATGCTGAAGCTGTCACAGGATGGAAGCATTCATGAGGATAAACAGATGTAGCATAATTTATATCTCATTGTGTTGCCATCTTAAAATATATATATATTTCTGAAGACTATATATCGAGAGGAGTTGGCTAAGGTGGCTCAAGCATCTATAGTGGATGCTCCCTGGACACATGGGCGTGTTCCTGGCACTGTGCAAAAGGGAGGGGCCCAGGGGACAATCAAGGACACGCTAGAGAGAATATGTCTCTCTTCTGGCCTGGGAGCCCCTCAGGCTTCCTCCATTGGAGCTGGAAAACATGACTGGGGAGAGGGAAGTCTGGGAGTCTCTGCTGAGGATGTTACCTCCAAGAATCACTCGTTTATAAGCGTAAGATGACAAGCATGATATTCTATTAACTTCTATTAATAAAAATTCTGTCTCTGGTGAATTATTTCCATAAATGAAGCATTTGCAACCATATGCAAACGTTTTCAGAAAGATTTGAAGATATTTACTTCATGTATTTGATTAAATTCTCTTAACTAAACACAGCCAGCAAAGAGCATTTTAAATGTCATGATTCTTGGAGAATCGAGCTGCTGCAGAATGAACAAAAAAAATCATTTGCTACCAAAACCTATTTAAAAACTGAATCAATCTTATATTTTCCTTTCTTTTGCCGTATCGATTTCTGTCTCCTATGACCTATCTAAATATCTGTAGGCGGCTGCTGCATCTCACGTGTCATTTTGCAAGGCTGGTTTTTGTGTGCCGCTCAACTCTGCTAAATTCTGCACTCCTCATTACTCTAATCCCTCCTTTCAGCAGCCATTCTGCCATGTATTCAGCATCTACAATGTCCACAGATAACTAAAATGGGACGAATGAATTCTATCATCCCCCCTCTCAGCTTTCTATCAGCGATAATTGATTAAACCTTCCTCGTGGAAATAGGAACTAGGCTGAGCTTCAGCTTTGACTGTTGAACCCAAAGCTCAGGTGAACCTTGAAGAGAGAGAATGTATTCTTTTAAAAAGAATGAAGAATGCAAATCACTATGACAAAAATAACAAAAAGACATCCAGATATTTTTCATCATTCAATGTGATTCTATATTTTTAACAGCAGATGGACAGAAACTCCCATTTTCAATCTCTTCAGATGTTTTCCTTCCCAGGTGGCTCATCTGTCAGGATCAGGTGTCTGATATGATCACACTGCTCCCTCTCTCTATCTCAACTTATTAATAATGTTTTATTTGATGCCTTAAAGATAAAAAAATGCTAACTATGAGACAGTTGTAGCTTAAATCTTTTTTCAACTATTACTTCAAAACTAAGAAGATCACAGGGCAGAACTTTGATGCTGTCAGGCTTTTATTTTGACGATATTTAACTTGTTACAAAACCGTGAACATCAAAAGCCTCCTCACAAAAGATCCTTTATTCTAGTCTTTTTTTATATTTTTTTTATTAAGACTTATTCAGGTCGCAGCGAGCCAAGAAAAATCAGGATTGTCTTCATTCCTGTGACTGTGCTCCTCCATGGTAACAGAAACTGCCATGATTTTCACTCCTCTAAGCTTCATTTTAGTAGGAAACAATAAACTCAACATCAGATAATTATCTGAAGGATGAGAGTTGAACTCAGATATTTAGCTAAATTGAAAAAAAAAAACATTGTCTGTTATTAAATCAAAGCAGACCTTTCCTATCTTGGGTCAGTTATAATTTCCCAGCTGATTTCTTTTTGAGAAAGCACAAATAGTGGAAGATAGATTTTAGACTTTCACAAGTAGTTAGATTTTTAAGTATATTTTCTTTTTTTTTTAGGATGGCCATTAAACAGCATGATGTCGATTAAAAGTCATGATATTCTTCCTCAAGCCCCTCAAAATGTTTTGTTGGGATCTTAGCTTATACCTGCTCCTACACTGATCTGTCATAGTGCACCACTGTGTTCAAATACACCTTTTCCAACATTTATTGATTTTTAACAGTGCTTATAAAGAACATAAGTGTGCTCTCATGTTAAAGGAAAAGTTCAGAGTATTTGACTATTGTCGAGTATTCAACTTGTCCCTTGTTGTTGTTTGCTAGATCGTTATAGGCTATTTTAGAGCAACACTTATAGAGCATATGAGAAAAGAAAGACAAAACAAACAAACAAAAAAAAGACAAAAACAAAACAAAACAACATTCTCACAATCTCAAATCTCCCTAGAAAAAACCCCCCAAAAAGTTCCAACAATAATGGTTATCTGTTTTCCAAAAAATTTGCCCAGATTGTTTTGGTATTCTACTTCACTTAGAAAATACAAACTCAAATGTATAGTTCAAAGTGAAATAGTCAGGTATACATATAACGAAAGTTATTTTAGGACACTGCAGGAGACCAACTGCAACTAGTTCACCCCAGACACCCCTCATATCCATGTTTTCTATATAGTCTATAAAAGGACCCCAAATATTTTGAAATAGCAATAATTTCCCTTTTATATGAAAGTAATATTTTCCATTGGCAAGGTTGTAGATATTTCCTTAATCAAATTAATGAATTTTGGTTTACTGGTACTCTTCCATGAAAGTGCTATGACTCTTTTTTGCAAGTAATAGACATAAATCTATGGCAATAATAATTTTTCTGGACATATGATGAGTATAATCCTAAGATAAACACTTTAGGATCAAAAATTAGTTTGATCAAATATACCTTTTCAACTCATCCATTTGAAACAACAATTTGTACACAAATTTTAACTCCACATTATGTTATTTTGTTTAGAATGAGGTCTGTTGTGTTAAGCGTAGCACCTCCTTTAGTGAAACAGTAACACATATTTTATGTTGTCACTGTTGTACATCAGTGTTAGGATGTTGTCCTCCATTCTCCCCCAGATGTAACAGTGGTGATCATACCCAAAACCTTGTTTTTCTTTTATAAAATCATAGCTCATGATTTTAAATTAATGATCTTCATCACTGAGAACATTATTTTTTAATAGAGATTTTTTTAGGACATAAAATACGTAACCCATGTCTAATTTCAGCAGTCTTTGCTGTACTGATACATGCAATGTGGCGATATTCATAAGATGTAACATTTTTGTCTTAAATGGTGCATGATTATTTTGGATGGAAATTCCATTTCTGATCAATTAATGGGATAAGCTTTCATTTTTCTGCATGCTCTGTGGTGGGGAAGAGTTGGGAAAATTTTTATAACCATCCAAATACCATCACCACTATCAAAAATGCTTTCCCAAATAAATGTTTTCCTTATATAGTGTGTCCTTATTTAGGAGTCATTGTTTTAGCCCTGGTGAATAGCCTTTCAGTCCATACTGGGGCAGGATTTTATTTATTGAGTAATATGATATATTGACCAACTCTAGAGCCAAGTTTGGCTCTTGAGTTGATGCACATTTTCAAATGAATACTATATATTCCTTATTGTTACATACATTTATAAAAACCCTATTAGAAAGTGATTGTTTTTTCAGAGTGGGTTAAATTAGAGGATAGTTTTCACTGCAGTTATATTAAAAGCTTTTGTTGCTAAAAAATAAATCTGTGGAAGACGTGATGTAGGGAGAATAAAAATCATGACGAATCTCTTTATGGTTTTCCATAACATGATAATCTCTATATAGGCTGTAAATCTGAGGATCGGCTGCTATGGGTCTTGTTTTTTTTTTTCTCACATCTCCTTTGTTCTACTGGAACAGCGCTATGCCTCAGTGTCTCCACAGCCTTTAGCTTCCATCTTCTTTATTCTGTTTGTGTCGCAAGGCATAAAACATGATATGACAAAAAAGTGAGCTGCACAGAGTAGAAATGTGATTTATTTTTTAGTACTTTTAGGCTTTGTAATGAATTCTGCCTCTGAGTCCAGCAGTCCAGCTTTAGATTTAACCTTTACACATACCCTCAGGTTTTCCTTCCTTACATTAATAGGCACGCCACAGCTACCTAGAAAGCCCCAGTCTTGGATATTTTCTGCCTTCACTTCAATCAATAACTCATAGCTGGACTGTATCCTTGTTATGTGTAGTTGGGATACATGTGAGGTTTGCCTTAGACTGGAAAGTGTTTGTCAGATCAACTGACCACCGTCCTAGAGTTCAGGGATGGCCAGATGGCTCATATTACATCGAAATGGCTTGGAAGCTTTTGCAGAAAATGCCGGATCCTTTATGATATGACTAAAAACATCCAGGAAATTATTTTCATACAACAGGTTTTATGTATTAATATCTGCATCACAGAAATAAGACTTAGATAAGAGAAACACTTTAAGAAAGGAAACATATCAAAAGAACAAGAGTCAAATATATTACATCCGATTAAATGTTAAAATACTGATTTAAAATGCATAACTTAGACTTAGACAGACTTTGATTTTATTTTGTCATATCTGTTGATAAAGGTAAGCAGCAGTGATTAAAACACTCTGATGAAAAAAAGTGATATAAACATATGACTGTATAGTTACAGTTCCAACATTCAGGTTTCTTTTTTATATATACCTATATATATATAACCCATTTTACATAACATTTAACATAACTGTCTAGGACCTTAGGGAAATTAACAGATATAACAATACTTGGTCTTAATCAGGACAGGAAAACCCTAAATAAGAAGAGCCAACAATGTCAGAAAAGACTGATTTTTAGGTAATTGGTAACAAATGCATATAAAGTATAGAAAACCACTGCTGGAGCCCATGTTTAGCTTTTTTTCTGATTGGGTGAAACTAAACAAGTCTATGTGTCTGAATTGCACATAAAAAAATTTATTTAAGACCTTATATAATATCAATAAGATTTTAAATTTTAAAATCATATTTCGAGCACTGAAGTAATCTGATCCATTTTCCTGATTTTGGTTAGCATTCTTATGTCAGTACTGTTTTTTTTTTTTTGCAGGTGCCTGATACATTTTTTACAGTGACCTGGTTTTAAGTTAGTACAATAATCTAACCTGCTGAAAATAAAATCATGCTTATTTTTTCTATATATTTTTCTGTTTAATTCTGTTTCTTTCTATATCTTTCTTTCTATATCTTTATTACAAATAAACATGTTTTTCTCTGGCAGTGCTTTTAATATTATGCTAGGCTAATTCATGAACTTACACTTACATTAGAGTCCACAACTACTTGTTTTCTTTGAGAGCCAAAAAGAAAGACTTGTGTTTTTCAGAAACTGTGGACATTTACTCAGGGCCTTTACTGCAGTATGATCAAGTGGTGGCATCAAAACATATAATTGTAAGTCATTAGAATCTCTCCTGTGAGAGATAATTTCATTCACCAAAATTCTAAGGTTGCTGGATTATGTACGGATTAAATAAAAGTGACCAAGTATCGATATCTGAGGATTATCTAAGATAAAGTTGAAATTTTGTTTTATTTCTATTATTCCTCTGCTAATATCTAATTTCAAATATTAGTAGCTCCAATTGTTTTCTTCTTTTGATGCATTTATTTTTAATCTTTTGAATAGAAATCATACCATATATGGGATTGTTATGTTGGTTTTAACACATACTGTATACACAGTAACCACCAAAAAATTGTATATCAAGCATACATTTTGGCTTTATATCTTGTACTTTTTGAGGTTCCAAGTATTTTTTATTTTAGCATTGATAAAAAAAGAAGCGGAATTCTATTACAGATGAGGCTTAGAAAGATCTCTTCTGTCTGAGGGGTTCACTCTGCCTATGGAAACGATCCACCCAGCAAAACGGTACAGTGCAGATAACATTAACATGACAGCAAGCTTTATGATGCTGATAAAATCCACTAGTTGTTGTTTTGACTGCACTGGACTGTGCCTTAACTATGTTGAGGTCTTATATATATATGGCTTGTTTGAAAACCAAGAATCTATATCACCTTTATAGACCTATAAAGGATTTTTTGTTGAAACAATTGGGTAAGATAATTTTTAGGAGGAATGAGCATGCTTAGAAATGAACTCAGCTCCAGCTATCCCCATCACCCTCTGCTACTTTGCAATTGACACTGTAGTCTTTCCACTTCCTGGGACTATCATCTCACAGGACCTAATGTGGGAGTTGAAAATCAACTCCAGGACACAGCTAAAGAAAATTCAACTTGCCAAGGACAATGATAATGCACTTCTACTCCTCCATCATTGGCTCCATCCTCATTGCCTCCATCATCATCTGGTATGCTGGTGCCACAGCCAAGGAAAAGGGCAGGCTGCAGCGTGTCATCTGGTCTGAAGAGAAGGTGATTGGCTGCAATCTTCCATCTCTCCAAGATCTCCAAGATCTCCAATGCAGGAAAGATTGTGGATGATCCCTCGCATCCCAGTCACAAACTATTTCAGACACTTCGCTCTGGCAGGAGGCTGCGGTCCATCAGGACCAAAAACCTCACACCACTAGAACAGTTACCATTCACTACAAGCCTTATCAACAAGGCCCTGAACCCCCATGATACTGACACTGCCTCTGTCCCTCCCCCTTTCAGGACCTTCAAGCTACACCAAAGTAGCATCTCCAGAACTTCTGCATATAGCTATAGATTCTGTGTTCTGTATACATACATATATATATATATATGTATATATATATATATATATATATATATATATATATATATATACATATATATATATATATATATATATATATATATTTTTTTTGTCTGCACCATCAACACCAAGTCAAATTCCTTGTAAGTGTAAACCTAACCTGATTTTGATTCTGATTTATCACATAGCCTACAAGGGTGAAACACTTGGGGAATTGTTTTTGGTCATATTTTTCTTTAATTTTCCTTTCCTCTTGGTCAGACTCTAGCACTAACATTTCAGGCTGAACGAATAACGTCTCTGTTATGGACATTTTAAACTAGATTTAAAGATGGAGTTGATCGCTCAGAAACTAGGAGGGGGTTCAAGAGAAAAGCCTCATTTGCATTTAAAAAGACGACAGCACAACAAGCCAATCCAACAAGCACCTTAAAAATCTGTAAAGTAAAGAGAAAAGAAAAGTAAAAAGAAACTAAAATGGATGCTTTAGGAGCTTTAACTGAACAACTCAGACCCAAAACAGTTCCACTTCATATAGAGAACAACTGAATGACATTAATAAGAAAGGGAAGGATTTAAAAGCAAAATAACTTCTTTTTTTTTTTAAGAAGTACCCAGGTTCAAAGCTAACTAATATCAGAAAACATTTTACAAAAACAAAGATCATAAATAGAAGAAAAGTACATAAAGAATGTAGCTGTACTGTAAAAGAAATGTAGAATAATTGAAGGATATTAATGCTATTGTCTGGCTCTGAAAATAATAGATTATCCTTAAAGGAACCCAAGTTGTTATCAAAGAATTGTGATGGTCTTCTGTGTTTGAAATATCTGTTGTCAAATCTTAAAACCTTCCTATTTTATTCAACTCTTTTCCTGTAATTTAATTTATTGTTCCACTTTTGTGACAAATGGGATATTTTGTCTTTTATAATGAAATATTGATGCTTCTTTGCCTCTATACTCGCAGCTTCTGTCTCCAATAAAGAGAAAGATGTGGGCTGCTTATTAACTTTGCTGCCATGAGAACAGCTATTCACAAGACATTTGCTAATTAGATTCACAAGAAGTGAAAGACACTTCTTATCTGCAGAATGCCATAAAGTCCTCTGTTTTCTGTGGGATTAGAGCATCCCATATTCCTTTCATTCTCATACAGTATGTGCATAAACTCCATCTGTGGTCAGTGGGACAACAAGGGAACATCTGCTGGACTTATGGAGCCTGCTGGTTTGATGAGAGGTGTGGTAGCCATTTTGACTGCAAATAATTTTCTTCCTGAGGCGACAAAATAGCATCAACCATTAAAATACTTTAACTTAACTTATTATTTGAAGTCAGAGGTTGCACAGAAATCCTTTATCAATAATGACACTATTCAATTTTAAGCAGAAGCCCCGATAAAGCTGTATTTCCAACTCAGAAAGTTGGATTAATCTCAACAGCTTGACATACAGTAGAATTCAGGCTATTTTCTACACACACAAATTCTATGATTTTCGGCATGTTTGTGAAGCAATGATGCACATGAAGCACCTTATCATCAGTTTACCCGATCTTGAGCTCAAGCTCCCAACTTTTAGTATAAAAAGGAACACATTTTAAGGTCAGATCTCTCACCAGGCTCTGTTCAAACAAAAAAACAAACGATGTAATTAAGCTTTCCATAATTGACAAATTACAAAAATAAGACTTTTTTACTCCCTACCCAGTTAAAAAAATCCCATTTGCTCACCTAGCTAGCTCCAGCTCATCTGGATACTGCAGCGTTGAGATGGTCAAGGAGGAAAAAGAAGATGGCCATTATGGAGAGCATTAGATATGAGACAGAGGTTACAGATTGCACAAGACTTCTGTGGAGTCTGTTCTACAGAACAATATGGGCAGTGTGAAAAAACATATCTATGAAAGGAGGCCTCATAGGTGTACTTCACAATGTGCTACCTTCACAGAAGTCTCTATTGGCTGGACGGGTTTGTTTATAGCAAATCATTTGTTACCCAAAGTAAAAGAAGCACCATATAGATAACATTTTTTGGGTGTCGGCCATATTGCCCCTTTCCCATTTAGTAATTGTGCCTTTTCAGTCTTTTTATACCAAATATTTCATTCCAATGCTGCATCAATGCAATACTGGATTGAAGGCAATCAGCCAAGAGGAGGCAAGCACCAAGTGACAAAGCTGGTGGTTGCTGAGTGGTTGCTATGCAGACAAGAAACAGGTAATATCATAAAATATAATTAATGAAGAAAAACCTACAAAGCATTAGGAGCATGGCAATAGCAGGCGAAAACAGCTTTTGGAAATTAGACGATGGAGGTGATGGAGGCTGGATAACAAGTTGACAACAGTGGTGGATCTGATTAGGGTTGTCACGATACTAAACTTTTCAACTCGATACCGATACTAAGGAAAATATTCGATACTCGATACCATTTTCGATACCATAAGGATAAAATTTCAACAGAAATATTTTGATTAATAATTAAAATACAATAAATAAACAAATACAATAAACAATAAGAACAACATTTTGAGGTTGTTTGCTGTGCACAGTATTTAGCAAGCTTGATAAAAAACTTACAAAATTAAAATTAAGTTTTCCTTACTTGGCTATGCTTTGCACACATAACAATGACACTAGCCAAACCGGTTAAGAAACAAAAATAATTGTCAGCAGCTGCAACTGTTACAAAAAAAGTCTGAAACTGAAAAGTGCACAGAATTATTCAATCGCAGTGTTCAGAAAGTGCATTTTCCTCTATTCTGCACTTTAGATGAATGACTGTTTAGGTGCGACTGGTACTCGATACTTTTGAAAATGAGTATTGTATCCGGATACAACATTTCAGTATCAATACTTTTTTGAGTATCGATACTTTTGACAACCCTAGATCTGATAAAGGAATGACTGAATGGAGGAGGCTTTTTACTGATGACAGTAAATGATGACAGTTACTCAGTTCAGAATAAGGTTAGTCTAATCAACAGATGTGATGGAGCTGGAATGAACCTTGTGAGGTTCTGAGGAAATATCTAAAAATAATGTAGAGATTTCAGAGAATGTCAAGAGAAACAACCAAGCAATTGGCATAAAGTGAATAAGGAAAGGCATAGTACACAAACACATTTTCTAAACTCAAAATGTGTTTAGCAAATGTGTTTGTATACTCAACCACACATTTTCTAAACATAAAATTAGAAATACTGATCACTTTGGGCACAGAGGATCACCATTAGTAAATCATGTGACTCTGGGTATCATCAGAATGAAGAAGATGCTCTGGACCTAAAGCAACTTCGATTCTGGCCTGTTGATTCTTCCTACAGATTTTGGACTTTAATATTTAGAAAATTTGTAATATGTATTCTCTTTATAAAGAGATAAACAGATTTTTTTTTTTTGGTTGAGAGACTTTTGACATGAAATTTCTGCTTCAGGATTGAGTTAACACATAAAATTAAACATCTGTAGTCAATATCCTAGATGCGTCTGGGTTAGATGTCTTTATTATATTATATGCTGAAGGGTCATTATATATTGAGTGACATATCTTAGTCCTTCATTTCTGGAAATTTTTGGTTAGTATGGCTTTAAAAAACAAAAAAATCTGTGTCACAAAAGACATAATACTTCATATGATCAATAAAAAGGGACATTTCTAATGTAAATGTAATGCATCTAAAAAGCCTTCTTTTACGTGGCACCGCATAAAGGTGATCAGCCCATCTGCTAAGATTTTTATTCTCTGTAAGCTAATGTTATTAAAACTTTAAGAAATAAAGGTAGTAAATATTTCACTCTACAGTCAGGCTTCATGCATCTCAAAACAGGTGCAAACAAGTCTGAAGGCGCAGAGCAGAGCTTCAAAAGACGTACAGAGCTATTTGTGCTTGTAATCCAACAGACAGCATGTACACACCCTTTACTTGCATGAATATGTCTTTATTAATATTTAGATTGTATTCTAAGGACCAAAGTGCACAAATTGATTGGTGAAGGACATGCAAACAAAATCTTTTACCAGGTGCAAAGTGATTTTCAAAATCTAAAACATAACTGTTTTATTGTCCTATTTAGTTCTTCTTGAGGTCTAACATAAAAAATGTCTGTGGTCGTTGTTGCAAAGGAAGTATTGTACAATGCCAGAGGGATGAAGAGATATTCTGTCTGTATGCAAATATAATTGCAATTTGCAGGTAGCGAGAAATTAATGCAGCAGGAAGGCAAGCAATCTTTATCCAATTAAACCTAAGTGAAAAAAACAACTGAAATGAAACATATGGCAAGTTTATTAAAAGTAGAATATACTCAGAGAGATGCTGTAACAGTAGAATCATGGTTATGGGTTACTTGTTTGCACCTGTTTGAAAACACTTAATTATTCCATCCATCCATCCATCCATCCATCCATCCATCCATCCATCCATCCATCCATCCATCCATCCATCCATCCATCCATCCATCCATCCATCCATCCATCCATCCATCCACACATGCTCAGGGAGAACATGCAAAGGTCCATGCAGATAGACCCTGGGCCAGGACTTGAAATAAATAGGTTTGCACATCTTAACATTTGCACAACAATCTTTGCAGATCACCTGCATCACATTGACTTTTTACATGTTCTAGGAAAATGCTCATGCAACTTAGTGTTTCTCTGTCTGAATCTTTGAAGATCAGGCGCTATGCATATTAATTCTATATTATTAGTGTGACTTCTGAATTGAATTAGATTAAACTATTTTAGGATATATTATTTAAATATGTACCTTTAAGGATTTGTGAAACATTTCTATATCTCTCATGCTTCAGTAACCCTTTAACTCTCTCATGATGTGAAAAGAAGTTGGGATAATGTAAAAACAGCAGAGCCTGTTCACCAGTTTAAAGTAAGTGTGCCTTGTTTGGGCTTTCCAGTCCTGTTTTTAAGAGTGCATCTTGCAGTTCACATGAAACAATTCCTGACATATGAGGGGAGCTTTTGGTTATTCTGAGTTGCAGGAAATGAAAGGGATTAATTTATCAAACTGAGGGTAAGTGGCACACACACAATGTGCCGTGTTTTAACTTGAAGAATGTGGCTGGTACAAACAGTGGAGCAGTACAATATGAAAGCAGCATTCAGATTTATGCATTCAGTTTGAGTGGGGATTTTTTTTTTTCTCCCCCGTGTGAGGTTTGATGTGGGTTTGAGGCAGAGAAGATAAAAGTTTGTGTGTGTGTGACTGGGAGGGTATTGGCAAAGTTGTGTTACTATTGTAATATTCCACTAGGGGGTGTATAATCACCATATTTATCAATATTTAGATTTGCACTGAAACCTTCCTGTTCCAAAGCCCATTGTATACCTTGATTTATGGATAGATTCACTGTCAAAACTTTTTTTGTGTTGAACTTGTACATTTCAGTCAGGATTACCTTTGTTACTCTAAGGTCATAATTAGCTTTATTTACTAAGATTTTGTGTGCAACCAAGGTTGCTGCATTCACAGCATATAGACATTTAAAGGGAATAAAACAAAGATAAAAGGAATAGTGTGCATATGTAGGGCAATGAAATGAAATAGAAAAGCAGGATGTGATGCAAATATGCTCATGTTGTTTCATAGCTGACTCCTATGAAACAACATGTCAGGTGTTTGCATCACAGAGACAAATAGCAGGGAGGAAACTCTCTGTCGGGTAGTAGCACTCTGTAGCACCAACCTGAAGGTAAAGGTCCAAAACTGTTTTTGTCCAGGATGCCTGCAGAATGTTTGTTTTCTCTATTTACAGCGACTTTCTCCCACTGTTATTAACTGTGGCGTTAAAAACCTTTAAACGGTTTCCACTTTACACCACAAACTTTAATGCACTTAAATGAAATTGTACCTACCAGACCAACACAGTACGTAATTTGTAGTATGGATGGAAAATAACTTCTATTCTCAGATGTTGTTTAAATAAAAATCTGAAAAGCATAGCATACATTTGTTTTTACTCCCTGTTTGTCAATATTACTAGCAAATGAGGTGTATTCGGTTGCATGTAGCTCTATGTGTGGTGACATACGGCTACACAGGTGCTATGACTATTTACAGAGTTGAAGGATGACTCAGAGGTGAAAGTCAAGTTGAGAGCAGTTTACCTTCATCCTCACTGACATGTTTTCTATCAGTGTTACCAGAACTTAAATGCAAATAGTCATAAACATGATCATATAATTGCATTGCTGTTTAACAGCCTCTGCATGAGCAAATCAGCCATAAACTGCTAACTAGACTAGACATGGCTGAATGAGAGTGAAGCAATCATCCATATAGTAACTCAAGCATAAAATTTAGGACAGAAAACACAAATCAACTCGTAACATAAAATAGAAACTTAGCAATAAAACTTCTTCACGGCTCAAAACAGATGGATACTAATGGATTTGTTTATTAGAAAACAAAATGACTGTTCTGACTTTTGACCTTCTTAAACATCTGCAGTTTCTGTACCTGCTTCCCAGTGTTTTATAATCATTTAGATCACAACATTATTTCTTAAGGCAGTTTGTTGAAATGGGTTTATTCAAGGGATATCAGATTAAGTCTAGTAAAATGACTCATATTATTATTTTTAATCACTAAAAACTGAAGAATTAAGTATTATTTTATTTTAATTTACCATTTATGTATTATTTTTCTGGGCAATTGACAGAATGAGGAAGGTTTTTTTTCCTGTAGGGCAGCATATGTGATCATCAGAACGTAACTGCAAGGGTTCCCAGTGTGAGCTAATAAAAAGCGAAAAAAGAATCTCCTTTGTACAGGGGAGAGAACAACTAAGCCAATCAGCTGACTTGACAGATGATCTAAATAAAAGTTACAGTATTGTTAAGTAGGCCATAACAAACTCCACATGAAGACGACCCACTTTGAAGCCTGAGGGGGTAAATCAGCTAAACAGCAATGTGGTGCTCCATTAAGGCTGCAGTAACTGCACTGAGCGGGATAAATCGCCCTTTTATGAATTCACTGTAATTTAATTAAACCAACAGGGATAAACGTGTGCGGTGTCGCTCACTAATGGTGTGGACATTAACCTTTGGTTCCAGCTGCTTTGCCCTCTAAAATGTTAATAGCCAAGAGGGGGGTGTTAAATAGCAGCTAGAAATCTGAATGACACTTGCCTTCATTGCCACTCCATGAATTTAAAACATCTTATTTTATTTACAGTCAAGTCATGTTTTGACACATCTTCATAAGCAGTGTTTTACACCGCTGTCATCGTAATAGAGCCTTCTAGACTGTTATCTGCGAGCAAAGCTAAATCCTTCTGCCTGGTTTTCGTCTTCGGTTGAGAGACTAATTGTTCTGTCATTTCCACGCTAATTAATATGCATAAGTGTCTGTCTGCAGGCTATACGTTAGGTTTAGTGGACAGCACAATCATTAAAAATTGATGGACCAGCTGGGTTTTAGGGCATTCATTGGAATATGACACTTCTAATAATCAGCATTACTTGTGAAAACCAAAACCAGGATGGCTTAAAGGTAGCTAAATGGGCAGTTTTTCAGGGAGTACAATACAGGATCGGACTGATGGGGAGGTGAAGTCATGCAGGAAGGTCCGGCCGTTCCATTAACCTTTTATAATGAAACAGGGAAGCGAGAAAGCTGGACAAATGACACCATGTTCATGTCATATCAGAGGCAGCCGAGTTATAGAACCAGCACACAACCTGATTGTGAAAAACACATTCTGTATCTACTTTCTTGAATAATTTAAGACTTGCGGATTTCTTTTATTTTTTTACATAAGTTTTCACACTTTTTCGTGCGGTGAAGAGGTTAATAATCTCTTCTGTGTCATTGTGGAATTCAAAGCTGAAATGAAAGCACAAAAATCTGCCAACCACCACCAAATCCTACCTTTAAAAAAAGTTGATGCATTATATATATTTTTTTTAAATCTCTCAAAACCAACGCTTACTCAGCTCTCCGACTTTACTTCAGTGGATTTTGTTACCGTTCGATGCAGGAAAGGTTATTTTCCTTTAAAACCTTTAAGCTTGGCTTTACTAAGAGCCTCCTGAATTCAGTTTAGCAGAAGCCAAATAGAAAAAAATAGGGCATGTTGTGCCAACTATTTCTCTGGAAGAAATAAAATAATGAGGTTTAAAGGCTTTTAGAGGCAGATTTAGCTACCTTTATGCAGAGCAAGTCTTTATTTCCAATTTGGTTGATTTATGCTACACTTACAGGGAATCTTAAAGGCTGTGACCCAGCAGTGTGCCTCAACTAATGGACTTTCACAATGGTCCATACCTATACTTAGATGCATTTTCTAACTCTTTATGTAGATAAACACATGACTCCCCGGGTATAATTTTGCAAACCATCAGTGATCAACAGACATAGCAATTTTTCATGTTTACTAACATTAAAACAACAACTTTGATTTAGTTCACTGGGATTTTATTAAAAAGGAAAGTACAAGTGTTTATGAGGGTTCAGGGTTTTCCACATTGCAATAAAAAAAAAAAATGATTGATGCCTCTCATAAGCTTATTCTTCTTAAGTAGATTTCAGGGTGCTACTAACTGATTTTAGAAGATAGCCACTAAACATATTCCATCTGTGTGTACTTTCAGTATTTACAATCATAAAAGGTCAAGGTTATCAGGGACAAAGCCTACACCTAGAGGAAGCTGCTTTTGTCAAATGATGCCATTTTGGTCCATAAGGAAACCACTGTTTGTGCTGGCAAACTAAGACTGCATGTTACTCTGAAGGGTAATGAATGGAGTCGTTTTTTTGGCAGTTCAAAAGAAAACCTTTTAGAGGTGACAGAAGACTTTAGACTGAGGTGTATGTTTAGCTTCCAGGGGAGACACAAATGTTAAACATTTAGCCAGAAATACAAAAGCACTGTTCAGATCAGTAGAGTCAAAATCAAATGCACAGTGTGCCAAAAATCAAGAATTTAGACAAAGTCCAGACCATTTATTTTAGATCATTTCACATTTGGTGTTTATTTTCCTTCTCTTCCAATAAGATTATACACATCTAGATATAAAAATTATCAAGACTGAATACTATTAGCACATGCTATGTCAAATGTCAAAAGAAACATCTGTAGCATTTATTTCTTCAGTGTAACTGAGTAAATCCTACTCCATTATCAGACTTTCACTCAGTTTTTCTGAAAAAGTTTCAGCACCTATTCAGGTGTCTTTGTCAGTTATGTCAACTTGCATTAGACTAAACACTTTCTGGAATGCTGATGTTTTTAAGCCCCTGAAGGCCAATCATCCTAAGACAGCTTCCAAAGTCCACCACTTGAGACTGGCACCACGTGAATCTATTGTTTCTTTTAATGTAACCTCTCTCTTCACCTGCATTCCAACATCAGAGCCAGTACACACCATCACAGACCTCTGCCTCTGGACTCCATAACTCAAATATAGAGACAAATTTTATCAACAGA
The DNA here is from genome assembly GCF_016077235.1 of Cyprinodon tularosa. Taxonomy (NCBI): domain Eukaryota; kingdom Metazoa; phylum Chordata; class Actinopteri; order Cyprinodontiformes; family Cyprinodontidae; genus Cyprinodon; species Cyprinodon tularosa. The sequence continues at coordinate 358,684 of NW_024039241.1, read as the reverse complement.
AACATGGGGGTGCAACGGGCTTTTTGACTTACATCACCCATTGTAACACAAACTGTCTGTTATCAGAATTCTGAGTTACAAGGTAGACAACATTCCCTCAGTCGCAGAGCTGCATTTACCACACAGGAGAAAACAGAGAGACATAATGGCAATGAAAGTCCATTTGAGTTGGGAGTTTCTGAGAAACTCAAGAGGATATTCTCTAAAAACTCAAACCCAAAAACAGACCCAGATAAAAACTGGTTCATCCCAAAGACAGAACATCCAATTTAAAGCTGAGAGGCGTTGTTTATGTGGTGCCATGAAGTGAGGACTCCTACCCTCAGCAGCTCTGGGTATTAGAACAAACATAGCTGTCAAGCCCCATATTAGCAGTCTCCTGTAAATTTCCCGTATTATTCTATTATAAAAATTATACAGAAAGAAAATTGTTTTGCCTCTCCAAATGGAACTGTTGCTTTGCAGGTCAAAATTTGATCACCTTATTGTAGTTTGCAATTGGTTGACTAGTGTTTATTTTCGATTTATCATTCACATATCTTAAAAGCTCGCAAGTCTTAATGGCTTGCAGCAGATGCCATAGAATTTCCCTGTCATGATCTTGGCACTGATGACTGGCTGGATTATTAATTTAATGCACCAGTCTAGCTCTGCCCAGTTTCTCATTACTTTCATCTGATCCACCTCTATTTAACCAGCTATGTAACCAGTCATCAGGGCCAGATGACTCTTGAGCCAGCAGGCGAGATCATCTCTTGAGCCTGAGCCAGTGGTGAGAGTGTTTCAGCCTTACCGTATTGTTTCTGATTTCCTGTCTACCTCTCAACCACGGATTCTGCCTGTTCCTGTCTGATCTGTTTTTACCTGCCTGCTTCCAGTCAACAGCCGAGATTATTCTTGAGCCAGTGGTGTCTTTCAGCATTACCATAGCGTTTCTGATTACCTGATCTTGACCTGTTCTGCCTCTCATCCACAACAGCATGCCTGTTCCCATCTAATCTGTTTGCCTGACCTGTCTTTGTACTCCTTCTGGACTTTGCTTCTATAATGAACTTGGAGCAGCTTCTTGTCACCAACCTAAATTTCCCTTTGGAACCTCATCGGACTTCTGATTTCCTGGTTCTGAATCCTGAGCACGTCCTTGACACCGGCTTTGGCTTCGCCCTCTGGATTATCCTGCCTTCCTTCGGATCTGATCTCCTGCTTGTTCTCCGTCCTCTTGAACAACAGCGTCTAGGACTCTATGAGCAGTGTCAGCTGTCTCTTGTTGACAGCTGACTGGCTGGAATCAATCTCGTTATCTGGGCACAGACTGAACTATAAAACCAGGTTAGTGACTCAGGCATTTATAATTATCCGACATCAGACTATCGTGGTTACTAACCTAAGTTTTCCTTCTGCAGAGGTTCCTGCCTCAAACGTTCTTGCTGTTACATCAGATCTGCTGATTTTTTTTTAATAAATGCTTTTTGAGTAATCTTACTGTCTGTCTTGCCTAGAATACTGGATTCTCTGATTGTGCCGTGACAATCTTGTATTTTCAAATCCAAACTAAGACAGGTCTGAGAACAGAGGACACTCTGTCCTGAAAGTAATTCCAAAGAGGTTACACTAGTCGTGCCATCAAGTGTCAAATGACCATACACAAAACCCATACAAAAAAACAGACTCCAAATACCCAGGAGAAGGACAGTTGAGTAATTGGTTTGCATTAAACTCTGAATGTACTTAGGAGGATAGGCCTGGAGGTGTATTAAAGCATTAGCCACAGATAAGCTTTTTTTATGGATGGCATGAACCAGATGACTGATGCTACATTTACACCGGACGCAGCAAGAGCAGCAACATCGCGTCTGCTGCTTCATTTTTGCTGCTTGTTAGTTCTGACGGGCGGCTGAAGCAGCTTTGCTGCTCTGGCTGCTCCAAAAGTGTGTCTGACACACGTTGGGTGGAGCTTCACTATCCTTTCTCTGACTTGCAGCTATATTTGCTGTGATCAGTGGGAATAAAGTAGTTTTAATATGTTTTTAAGTGAGAAAATACACCTGAAAACGTAATCAGTGCAGTCAGTTCATTCAGATTATCATCCTGCCTTCCAATATTTTTTCTGTCGGAGCCGCTCAGACTGCGGTGCGCCGACAGTAGGAATCCCTTCAACAGCAGCCTCTGGCCGGGTCGCCGCCTCGCGGTTCACTGCGGCAGCTGGTAGGTGTTTTACATCTAAATAATCTAAACTGCAGGCACCAGGATAATAAAAGCGAACATATTCTGCTGGCAGATTTCTGCATTTTAAGTTAATTTATGCGTCAATAAACAGTTTCAGAGGAGTGATCACAGCGCTCTGTATCATCAGTGATGTGTCTGTCTCGCTGTCAGCTCCCAGATCAGCTCCTCTGATTAGTTGACGCGGCGCGTCGAGCAGCAAAAGTCCAATTTTTCCATCTCGAGCAGCAGCGCGTTTGCGGCGCGTCAGATGCTTAAACGCGCCCGACGCGCTGCTTCAGCTGCTCAGACGCGCTGCGCCTGCTGCTCAAAACGCGCTGCGGGACCTTTTGCAGCGCCTTGACGGGCGTCATCTATTGACTTTGCATGTAAACTCGCTGCTTCTGCCGCGCCTGCTGCGTCCGGTGTGAACGCATCATGAGAATTAGCAAAGGAAATCCTAAGAATCCTTTCTGTGATAACTATTCATTCAAGTAATTTCTTTAGAGTAGCAAGAATATATAGAAATACAGATAATAATTAAAGCTCAGTTTGCTACATATCGATCTAGTCTGATACTCACAGATAAAAGCCAGATATATGGTATCTCTTCTTTTACAGATGTCAATGATAGTCGTATGCGGTGATGCTGGCCTTTTCATCCGAACTGTGCAAATTCTAGCTCCTACCTGCTGTTCCCAGATCCTATAGTTCACCTTGCTTGTGGTCAACACCAAAAACTCTACCAGAGTAGGAAAGAACCTCTGGACATCTGTGCTGAATCCAAAAAACCTTTAGCTTTATGTCTGTTATGTGATGGAAACACAAATAGATGATGCTTGTCAATGTGGAATGACAACCTTCTTGAAAACAAATTTTAAAACAATTACACAGCTATATTGAATGGCGAAGGCTCTCCTTTATAGAACACATATACTGTGTCATATAATGTACACATCACAAAATGATGTCATTTTTTATTTTCAAACTCCAAAAGATGGTCTGTGTACCTCTCCATACTACATTCTTTCACGCTAAGGATTGTGAGCAACCTTATAGTTCCTATGTGGCAGATAGGAACATCAGAAGGTTTATATGCTAAATAGGTCTATATGCTAACTATCGACACAAAGCCTCCTGCTTCCTCCTCCTACCTCCTCCCTTACTGCCACTAATCGGATAGCACTTCTCATGGCAATCACTGATGCATTTCTGCTTTGGCTTAGATGTCCTTACTGATTAGTGCTATTCAGATGGACCGTGGAGGAAGGGGGCCTTAAGCGTCCTGACTGATACTAATACACCAGCAGGGCTTGGGATATGTAGGCTATGCAGTGGTTGCTCTGACTACCAACATGTGTGCTGCAGCAGATATTTGGAATTATCTTAGGGGCAAAGCAGTATTGCAAAATCAGACAGATTTGGCCCAAAGGCCTTAATTTGACACTTAGGGATTGACACTCAGATAAAAAATTTGTGAACATATCTGAAATGTTTCTCTATACTGAAGTTTGCAGTGGTAATATGACAACATGTTAACAGTTAAGAGATGTTAACACTTTTGCAATAAAAAGTTTAAATGCAAATTTTATTCACAGGAAAGAGGTTCAGTCATTTCAAAGATTCATTTTTTACAGAAATACAACAAAGTTGACCATATTTCTGTCAAGGCGTGAAAATATCAGTTAACTTTATCTCATCATAGTCAAATAATGAGCACAGATGAAGCTGCGAAAGAGTCCATCTAGAGCCTTTATCAACCTAATTATCAGACTGACTGATATAACAGAGGAACAGATGTGCTTTATATCATCCCCTTGTGTCACCAGCGGTTTCCTCCAATGGAAGGCACCCAGCTATCAGTGCTTCATCTAAATGTTCTCACAGAGAAGGAAATAGGGGCTAGAAAAATGTTTCGATGAACAAAACCTGAGGTGTTTAATAGCTGTAGCGCAGAATCCAAGGACATGTAAGAAAATCAAATAAGAACGTATATTCTCTTCTTCTGATGAATATTATACAGAATTGGGTATCCACCACTCCTCTTTGAATGGACACTTTAGTGTATTGGAGGTTTCAGTCCTCGGGTGATGAGGCCATGTTGTCTGTGGCTTAAATGCTGCTGGTAGAGTCTCCCAGGACAAAACAGAATCTGGCAGAAAGGCAAAGAGGGTTTCAAAAGCCTTGATTATGACAAAAACAATCAAAGCTCCCGAAGTCACTTGTTACAGGAGGGCCACACTCCCATCCAGAGATCAGGACAGCAAGCATGAGTGTTGCCACCGGTGAAGAGCTCACTTAAAACTGACTGAAGGAGGATATTAGGGCATCTGCATTAATAGTAAATGACAGATGATATATTGCAGAAAGAACAGCAGGGAAAACAAACAACTGGCCAAAAGTTGTGTGTTTTGATAAATCATTCTGATTAATATTTGGGACATCTGGAAGAAGACATGTCCCAGAAGGTTGAGTGATTAAATAAATTACTATGTCAGAACTTTTCCATGAATACTGAGTAAAAACATAAAGAGGGTGTTTTTTTAAAGAACATAAGCATAGAATAGAGTTAAATGCTGTTTATTTTCAACAGGAAAAAATAACAACGCTACTATACAAGGTGGAGGAGACAGCAGTGCGACTCAATGATCCTTACATGGAAATACTGCTTTAAAGTGAGTGAGTGAGTGAGTGAGTGAGTGAGTGAGTGAGTGAGTGAGTGAGTGAGTGAGTGAGTGAGTGAGTGAGTCAGTCAGTCAGTCAGTCAGTCAGTCAGTCAGTCAGTCAGTCAGTCAGTCAGTCAGTCAAGAAGATCTCGTAATAAAAGAAAAGATTTGAATGACCAATCCAGGAACTTCTATAAAGTGGAAATGATAATCTCTAGAATTAGAAGCACTTTTATTTGGAATAGCATTTATTTCAGTTAAAAACTGAAAAATATATCCCTCTTTTATCTTGGCATTTTTGTGTGTAAATGCTACACTGGTCTGAGATGAGAACTACGAGTTTATTAAAAAAAAAACATTCTCTACATTTGTTGCTTTTTTTTTTATCTGTGAAAATATATCCTTTTTAACATATAATCTTTTTCAATAATATTCTGCACTGACAGCAAATCATGAGCCAATTCTGTATTTCTGAGAGTACCCTGACCCTGGTGTGATACAAAAGCTGCACTTCATTGTAGGACCTTCTGACTTCATTGTAGGACCTTCTATATTATAAAATAGAAAAAAGAAAAAATGCATATGGGCAGCTGTTAATAAGACTTTGACTTTGCCTTGTGGTTCAAACTCTGGACTGTTGACATAGATTATCAGGGAAGCTTTTGGACATATAAACTTCAATTAAATTATCATGGTCAAGGTTTCAGTTTTCCTTTAATGTTCAGTTCTAATTTAACATGAAATCAATGAGCTTATGCACTTGGGTCATAATCATATATATCAGAAGTCTAAGTCTGCTGGTTTATCTTGGCTTGTCCTCCTTTGATCAGCTTACTCAGTGTCGACTATCAGATGGTTGTTATGGTGCAAAGGTCCCCTGCTTTTGAGTAAAATCTTGATATTTGATGAATCACATTAAACAAGATTTCCATGAAGGACCCTCAACAGTGGTTACACATCTAGAATTTTATATACTGTAAATGTAACAGGACAACATTTGGCTAACACTCTAAACATGAGACAAAAAAAATATATTAATATACTGTAGTATAACTGTACTGTATCATTATTATTATTATTATTGTTATTGTTATTTTCTTATGCCAGAATTTGGATAACTGTATGACAAAAGTCAGTTTTTTAGAACAAATTCACTCTAACTTAGCAAATAGAATATTGCCGTATGTAGGTAGACACATGGCTACATTTTATAATACTAGATCACAAAAAGCCAAATGAAAGGAGATACTTCTGTGGGCAGCACAGTGCTGTTACACTTGACCTTGTGCAACTTTTCTTTTTATTCCAGGTAAGCTGTTTTTAACGGTAGATGAGCCTTCTTTGCAGTATCCCCTCTGGTCCCAAAACAGACTAGCTGTTGTTTTTGTTGCTATTTTTTGGATTTTTTACAGAACAATCTATAATACAAAATGCAAAAATTATTAAAAGGTTTATAATCATTTAAAATCTACTTATTCCATAGATTTGACAGAAGATGTTTCTTTTGGGGATAAAACATTGGTGTCTAGCTTATGTTTCATGCAGAGCCTAGAACATGCTTTTGCCAATATATGGAATATGAATAATACTGTACACTGAGCCCCTGGGCTACACCGCTAACTGACAGGTAGTCGTTGGATGATTTATTTCCCCAATCTGCTATAGTCAAAAGCATATGAATATTAAACATTTATGAGACTTTAAAAAACATAGAACAAATAAACCTTGCCTTCAAAAACTGTCACTGTTTGGTTTCTACCATCAGTCTTGACTGTCACCTGTTCAGGCTAGGAAAGTATCAACAAACAAACTTTGACAATAAATGAGCAATTATAGTGGCTAATGTTTAGGGTGATGATAAATATGTGTATTTACTCATTTCCAAAGATTACAAGCCTTTTTATAACCCTATACCTGATATGACTTATTACTCTACTGTTGATAAAAGTAGTCTATTCACCAGTTATTTGAAATTGTGTAAAGATGCAAACCATCAAACACAGCAAAGCTAAGATAACATTATGGATTTGTACTACACTGTATATTGCAGGCAGTGTTGGGTCATCGATGGTGGACTCTGAAACAACTTAGTTTGCAAGTATGATGCTCATTTCAGAGTCTTGTGGTTTTCAAACTATAATGCTCGGTGGTAAATTCATTTGTGAATACAATCAGTTATAACTATTGACCATAATATAATAAGTACAAAGGCTAGAAATGTTCACTACTTTCATGGCACTTTAAAATGCCTTAACAGAATACTGGCAGTTAAAATGAAAAGTGTTTAATTAGGTGGTACCACTTATGAAGTGCCACAGAACCACTGATATAGTTTAATACAACTTGAACTGAAAAAACAAAACATATTTACTAAAAGTCATTTTCCCTCTATGTTTTCACTTTAAATATGAATAACTGCCTCTAATTCTTATGCTATTAAACCTTTATTGTTTTTAACCCCTCAAAAGTGGCTTTCACAGTTGGACAGAAACAGCTTGATATAATGCCTAATGTAAATTTAAACACTACATGCATTACCACATGCTAGTGTCTTTACAGCTAGGTATATTAACAGTCCCAATCATTTTCTCCAAGCAACACATTTATGGAATGAGCACAATGTAAAGCTTGTGTAAACATTTGCATGCACAACATCTGTGCTTCACATTCTGTTGTATATTTTTTTGTGATTACAATCATAAATATTCCAACCCATTACTGAAAAAGACTAGTGGTATAGATCAAAATATAAATATTCACTAATAGATATCCATGTTATTTTGTCAGCAGAGTCGACTTGAATAAGCATTAACTAATAAACACACCTTGTGTTTTAAATCCAAACTGCAAACAAACCAGTTAGCAAGAAAACACGTTTCGATGTATGAAACCGTGACTCCTAATTTGCTGTGTATTGAGTGCAGCTGCAGGAGGCCATGAGATTCCATGTCCCCTAAAACACATGCAAATGAATGTAAATATGCAGAATCTTCCTGCATGTTAAAAACTCCATGGCAGCACTGCAGCAAGGCTGTCGAATGTATACAGCGGATATAAATGCTTTTTCTCTTTCAGTCTGTGTTTTGTTAGAGTAATAGTCTAATTATTTCATACCTGTGATTGACACTTATGCAGTTATGTCAGACAGAGTTGGATATTTTTCCATAAGTCAGAGGAGCTGATGTGATTCTATTTATATTTCCTTTATTTCTGATCAATCTTTTTCAGTTTTAAGTGCTAAACACTTGCCCTCAGATTCTGCCTTTATCATATGCTTATTTTAATTTGAAAATGACTTTTTTTTTGCAAGAAATGTATCTGACTGCATTAGTGATGTTTGACAACTTATAGGAGAAATAAGACTTTCTAAACCCCAAAGTGAAATCTACTAAATTACTTCAGTATGCAAAGTTACATTAATATACAATGTAATTCTAAAGAAAAGCTTAAACTTAAAACCCTATTGACCTCTTATCTCTTACATGCTTCAGGCCTCCTCTCTGTCCACTTAAAGTAGTGCCTTTTTGATCTCAGTAAAGAGTTTTACAAGGTTTTTGTCATTTAGCAGCTGGTTCTGTTTTACAACATAAATTAAGCATATACGCAAAGGTAGATGAAGCCAATGTAGGGTGCATGAGCTTCGGTTCAATTGCATATGTAATTACTGGTAAAAAAGGAATAAATTTAGTATTTCTCAATATGCTAGAGCTCACTTAGCTATCAATGCCTTAAAAGAACATATTTTCTAACCAATGATCACTGCAAAATGTAAGATGAAACAAACTGATTAAGAGAACACAAGAAGGGTTGACTGACATGTGGCTTGGAGAATTAATAACTGTAAGGATGAGAGCTGCAGCATCTGATTAGTAATAACTGTTGCCATGGAAATCAGGAGACAGACATGAAGCTCTAAAGAAAAAAACTCGGGTGGTGTAATTAAAGGATAGAAAGTAAACTTGAAGCCAATCAGATTCCAATGGGTTCATCTCGGTGAAATGCCAACAGTTAAATGCGTTGTGCAAGAATATGTTTTGATAAAAGCAAGAGCAAGTGTATTAGATTGATCAGAATTTGCCTCCACAACACACTTCAAAATCTTTTTAATTTGTGAATCCTTGGTGGTGAATAAGCACAATCAGGAGCTCTGATTAAACAAGCAGAGAAATCTTAAAACAGGAAAAGATTGTTGCACAAACTGATGTCTGTTTTTGAACTTTATACAAACTAAATATAATGTTTTATTCTCCTTGATCTCCATTGAAACTGACATGACATATATTTTACCTTTTTTTTCCCTCACTGGTTCAAACAAACATGGCTCATTGAACAAGAATGCACTTCTGTTCCACAACAACTTTATAGAAGAGGAAAAAACAACCAGTTTAAGAAATTCCCACTCCTCTTGTTTACATAGAAGTAGCATAAGCAAATCCGAACTCCTATCTTCAACAGGAAGGTAGAAAAGTAACACTCTTTTCCCCTCTTTATTGTAAATATAATTCCAATCCAAAATGTAATCTATTTTGACAGATAAGCATTTGAATGTGTTTTCAGTCAAATTCGCTATCAGACCTTGTAAGAATATCATTAATTGCCACCAAGTAAACGTTTCTACAGCAATGAGTCTTTGATTTCAAAGTTTGTTATACTTGCAGAGCAAAACATTAGAAACGAAAAAAAAAAAAAAAAAAAACAGATATTCAAACAGGTTAGTATATCAATATTTTATTTGCGGCCAAAATTCTTGTACATTTATAATTACCATGAGACTCCAGTTTCCTCTTAAGCAAGCACACAGCCCCACAGGACCTATCGAGCTGCATATTGGTGTATGGGTGTTTAAGAGTGTTTTAAGGAGTATGACTCTACTGAAAAGTCCTTTGAATTGAAGGTTTGATTTGAATGTTGCTGTATAAATGAAAATCTGTTTAATCAGAGGAATTAGCATGAATACAGAAAATGTCCTTTTATGTTTTATTATTAATCAAGGTGTACACTGTACAAAGCATTTAGATAAAGGAATTCATTTCCTGGCTGCAGTCAGTCTTGAGACTGCATATAGTTTACATGGCTGCAGCAGATCATCTGTATCACAATTTGTTGGGTCCTATTTGTTGTGCATGTTAAAAGGAAGCCAAAATATTTAGATTTGGACTAAGATCTAAAAATTGGATGGACATATGGATGATGGACAACCATTATAAACATGCTGTATGACTGAACAGAATTTTACTTTGCCTAAATATTGAGTTTGCTAAATAGTTAAAGTAGTCAACTTTAAAATAGACTTCTGTTATATCCCCAAGATGGATGTAATGTTGTTGTTTTTTTGTTCTGTTTTAGGCTCCGCCTCTAAGATTCGGTGCTGCTTCCAGAGTCTCAGTACAATCAGCGATCACCTGCACACTATTTAAGGCCTGCGAAGCTGTACTTCAGGGCCTCTGGGCCATTTGTCTGCCATACACCGCTGTGGTTGTTTGTAGCATCTAATGGGCTGTTAATTTGCTGCCAGGCAATCCTGTTCAGATGCATTTTCTTTTTAAGGGGCAAGCTGCCTTTTGTTTAACCCCAGCTTTATGTGCTTAGGTAGGTTATTTTGTAGAATTGTATATTTTGATTTTAGTTTGAGTTTGGTAAGTCCACTTTTCTTTTTCTTTTAGTGCTGTTTTGTTTGTTTTATTCTGGCCTGAGCTCTCTGTGAAGCTTTCACCATTGTACAGAAAAGTTTCTTCTAAAAAAATGGCAGAATAAACCTCTTTAAAAGCCATTTTGAGTCCTTGATTCCCTGTCTGAATTTATGTTGGTCCCTTATATCTCCTAGAACCAGCCAGGAGATGTACAGTAACATCATCTAAAAAACCAAATAACTTTAAAAGATTATACATTTATTTCTATTAAGTAATACCCTCCTAAGTTATTTTTCATTCTCCAACTTTGATTTGTCCCACAGTCTTCCTTGTGTTTGTCTGTGTCCACGGACTAAAAATATTCTTCTGTGGTATTAGTGAATGTGTCTGTAGCTTATTCTGTGAGAGCTTATGAGTGCCTGGGTGCCACTGCAACCTGAAGTGGAAGGAGCAAAAGGACTCTGGGGCCTTTTGTCTGTCATATTGAGTAAAGCTATCCCACCCTCTCCTTGCTTTAAGGGCTACATACCTACTTCCAGATGACATGATCTGGAAGTAGGTACAGACTTTACTGAGGTAAGTTATTTTATTTTTAGACCCATGTCCCAATATTGTTTTCTTGTGCAATTTGGCCTCTCTCTAAGAGCCCTTTATATGAAACCATTAAAGAAAAGATGAAGAGGCTCTCTGTGTACATGGGTGGGATATGCCCCCTCCAGCGTCAGTAGAGCCTGTGTCTGTAGACGGTAGTCGGCCCTGTAAAGGTTTTTTTATATTTAGAGATTTTGTGTACTTTGTAAACAAATCTATTTAAAAGTATTGTTTTGTCAAGCCCAATTGGATGTAATAAAACAGGGTTAGACAGAGATATTGCGGGTTTGTTTAATATAATAGCATTATTCTACCATGTTTACCTCTGAGCAAACATTGTCTTCGTAATTTAGCTTTTATTTCCAGTTATGGTTTTCAAGTTTAACACGGGACAGTGCAAGGGGCACTTACTGGTATCAAGATAAAACGTATGTTGTCAAGTTTCTGTGTACCATAGGACCTAACCAAAGGGAGCAGAATCATAATGTCAGGGACAAAGCAGTCAAGCAAAGGACAAAGGTGTAGAAAAAATATTCATTTATTTTCGCCATTGTACTATTTAACAAAAAATAAAATGAAATTGCTGCCCATCACACATTGCACCCGACCCCTTTGGCCCCTCCTACAGGTGGTGAGCCCATTGGAATGGAGACCCATGTGCCCGTCCAGCCTGCATGGGTAAAAGCCCATCCACCAGGCACTCGCCAGCGTGCCCCACCTCCAGGCATGGCTCCAGAGTGGGGCCCCGGTGACCCGCGTCAAGGCGAGGGAACACTACATCCATTTATGTTACTCGTCATAAGGGGTCACATGCTACCCTCACAAATGTTATAAGGAAATGTTCAATGTCATCATCATCATCATTTAACTTTTGCAAATTTGGCTCCTATAGAAAGGGATAGGTAGAGTCAGCTGGTTTAACAGAAGATGGTGCAGGCTCTGGTGGAGTATTGTCCAAATTCACTTGTTCAGGCATCTTCTGAGACACAGGCCGCAGGGATGAACAGCGCCATTTCTACTGTTATCTCTACGGTGTTACACTATATTTGATCCCCCAGCTAATTCTTCCAACCTCAGCAAAAGAAAAACAGTTAGTGATCTTCAAATACTGATCATAGTTTTTTTTACTAAATGTGTGCACCCATATCAGCAAACATCCTAAAATAAATATGCTGTGTGAAAAAAACATTAAAATATTGACAATGAAATTGCTGGAGGAACCATATAACAAAAGTTACTGGGGGAACACAAGCCAACGACAGAGAGGATGAACAAGGAAGAGGAGCATTGGTTTAGGAGGAACTGACAATGACTATAATATTATTTCTTTAGAAGAAATGATTAGACCTGTGAGGAACAGGTGAAACTTATGAACTGAAAGGGGATCAGCTGTGGGTGAGCATTGGATGAAGTGCTGAGGCAAAATGACCATCAAAGGAAAAAAAAACGCAGCAACTGGAAACCATATACACTTTGAAAGCCCAAAGGAATAAGTTAACCCAAACAGAACACAAACATGGGAAAAACGGTGGGGGAAAAAAGCAAGAGTATTATTCAAATAAACTATAAGAATACATTGAAATACACCAACGGAAATAAAAAGTGAATGGCAAACCTCAAAGTCAGATAAATAATATAAAAGTGAACTAATGTTTTAACCATACAGCTTTTGTGGTTCAAAGCTCTTTGAAAATAGCACATCTTTTCACTCATCCCCTGCTGTACACTGTCAGTTATACCGAAAAGAGGCCACTACATTTTATTAACTTAGACAAAATTGGGTTTTACAAAAGCTGCATATACCCAGTAAAAATCAGATAATCATGGTATGTAAACAATAGGAGTGAAATGCAGTGCTCCAGTTAAGATAACCCTGCTTTAACACTACAGGCACAGCAAGTTTATTTATGTTTAACAATTCAGGAGCAAAGACTATTCTCTGAGATACAGGGAGCCTGTGTGAGGAGGTGCACCATTTTCTTACTTCTAGTGAAACAGAAAATGCTCAAGGAAATGCCCAGGAGCCTCCTGGCAGGAGGATGCCTGATGTTTCCCAATGACAAAAAACACTCCGGCGAAGAGCGACTGGCCTCCTGCTCCTCTTATGCAGCTTGAGAGTGAAACTGATGAGCAGATGAGCTGCACCTGTGGGAACGTGCAGCTGGAAATGCCACGCCCAGCCCAGCAATCAGCCTTCAGGAGGCCCTCTGTTGGAGAGTCTGCAGAACTGAACCATGTAGAAGTAAAATAAAGAAATAACATTTCCTGACAGATGGATTATTTTCTTTTTTTAAAGAAAACCATTTAAATCATGCAATTTTTATCTTAAATTCTAATTCTCATATTGTTTTCTCTTTATAAATTACTGTACCATGGAGCTGCTGTGTTTTTACTCTATGTTGGCATGCTGTCAGAATCTTGAAGAATTTCGGAGCCGGGTCTGTCTACTCTTTGTTGCTGTTAGATACTGGGGATTGAGAGCCTTTTACTGTTCTCTCCACACTTACAAACATATACCCCCCGGTGACAAACACACTCTCACGCACTTACCCTCCTCCGCACACACATATATACCTACACACCAACACACAGATGCCCCAAACGGCTGAAGGTCATACAAACAACAGGTTACTATAATATCAGTGTGGTCTCCCTACTTTGACACTGGAATCAACCTGGATGAATCAAATTCAGTCACACAATTTGTATAGGTTGTTGAGATATCCTTTCATGGAGCAAAACTGTCTTTGCACATGTATCTGCTATATATGGTATGCCTAGAAAAACACAGGTGAAGCTTGTCATTCAAGTTCAAGAAATAAATCCAAGGGTATTAGCATGCCACCACATGCAATAAAAAGGGTTTTATAGCACATACAGATCAAATATTTCCAAAATATGTTAAAATGTTAGCTTTAACTAATTAAGACTTCAAAGGAGTCAGTGTCGTTAAATGCAAACATAGCACCACTGCACCATTTTCTGCTCAGTAGCTGTCTACAAAAGGGAACTTATCATATAAAGGTATACATAAGTGTGGTTCATTGGAATGCTGACTGAGGGCAAATAGATTTGGGATTTTGGTAGCTTTGCAAACTTTCATCACAATAAAGAAGCAGCTAAGATGTCAAAACCCTCAAAGGATTTAACAATCCTATTCTGCATTAACGGATAAGGCATCACAGGGTAAAATCTTCTCAAAGGTTTTCAGAACTGCTGGATTATCAGAATAAACAACCCCTCTACCTGGTGAGTGCAAAAAACAAACAAAAAAAAAACACTGGAATCTCTGTGAAAGTAGCCGGCCACCCAAGAGAAAAGCATTAAGTGAGGCTTGTGCCTAGCCACTTCAAATTCTCCTAAAAGCATCCGTGAATTCGCTCTGTGACTCGAGTTCAGCTGGGTTTAGAGCTCTCCAACCATGAGCCCATTATCCATTATTATTTAGTTCCTTTTTAGAATTATAGCAATTTCTCCCCAGGACCATGCTACTGGTTGCATTTATATCTGCTTTTTGTTATACCCTGAATAAACTGCCTTAAAAATGAATAAGGCCAGCATCACCTTGTCCCACTTCATCTTAACTTATTTGTTGAGCTGTCTATCATCCTTTCAATGGAAACCCCTTGTTAATGATTGATGTGGCACCTCTTAATGTGATGGATGAATCGTCTGCCGCATGATGGGATAGGGTTGAGTCAGGCCCCCCCCGCCCTCCCCCCACCACTCAATGCTACCCTCTGCGTGGAGCAGACGCACGCCTGGTGTCCATCGATGGCGGAACAAAGAGACATTCAATTTAAGCCCCATCAATAATGTAGAGCTCCGAAGGCCTTCTGCTGAGGCAGCCCTGCAAAAGCTGAGACACTGTGGTGTTGAAGCCATTCTTTTTGACTGGTTTATTACCTCCGGATCTGCACACCGACTCATGGATGATATCTCTTTATTTACTTTGGCATGGCAGCACCACCGTGATGCCTGTGACTCTGTTCTTGAGCTGCTTTGTTTCTACGCAGGCCCAATCCTCTGTTATGGGGAACGTGTCATTAATAACAACACAGTTTCTCGTTTATCTGCGGTGTCATACACATGAACACACAAATAAAAAAGGAAAGGGTTTGGTTTATATATAGGATAGGCATTGGCAAGCTGCTGCTTAAAACACAGTTCTTTAAGAGTTTTGATTTGTTGTGCAAACACAATTTCTATATAAAGATAGATCCTGATAAAAGAAAGAAGATGATATCTCTGATAAAGCTCCTCATACCTAACAAGAAAATATGTAACTGAAAAATAAGACCTGTGAACATAGGATGGGTGAGAAAAACATATTCTTAAATATTAGGAAAAAGTTATTTCTGAGATGATCCAAATAAACAGAGGCAACCCACACAAGCCTCTAAGGATACACACAATGTTAAAAGGTCTCTTAAAGGTGCAGTAAAAAATTGTGCAATTGACTCACTGTTTGGATAAAATCTTTTTTTTTTCAACTTGAAATATTTTGTGACAATAATTGAAATGTTTATCTGTTTAGTTCCATACGTTTTTATTTATCAGGCTTGATTTAACGCTAAGAAAATGGAATCCAACTACTGATGACGAATAAAACAGAATCAATCAGGTAAAAAAAACGTGTGATGTAAATCTAAATTCACTCAAAAGAGATCTTCTTTTTCCCCATTGTTTGTTTTTTCCTCGGACAACTATCGGACATTTTCTATCTACTAAAGCTGCATCACTGTCAAAACACACCTTTTGTGTGTCTCTGAGCTGCAGCAAATCCAGATCAAATATTTGACTCTCTGAGAATAAAGCAGATGGATGTAACAATGTAACACTGCCATATGGCATTTGTGGTAATCTGATTACTGTTTTCTATAGAAAGAAGGTCACATTTGTCTTTGTGAGATTTCAGCATTACATTCTGAAGTCAGGAAGACAGCAAAGGGAAAAAAAAATCAACTCTGTCTCCTACAACTCATTGGAGAAAAAAAAACTATATCATCTTTATAAAAACTGAAGGAGAGGTCAGATTCTTCACTCTTGAGGCCAAGGGGAAGTATTTGAGAAAACAGAAGTGACCCTCAAAGGAAACAACACTTTTTGAAGGAAGGATATAAGATTTCAAGTATGAGCATAGAGAGTTAAATAAATTCATATCAGTCTGTCAAGTTAACTTAGGTGATCAGTGCTTTCAAAAAAGCCCCAGAATAGTCTTGCTAAATCCCAACAGATGATTTCTTTGTTTTGTTGCTTCTGCCTTCACAAGAACAATTAAATTCCAGGGAGATAATTTCTTATTTCAAGTGCAATCAGCTGATTAGCAATTAAATCATCAAAGAGCATAAGTGAAGTTGGCACCCTGTCCTTCCACCCAAGCCATTTATTAAACACTGACCTAGAATAGACACTCATAATAGCCACTCTAGTGGCCAAAGCCATTTAGTCCCCTTTCTATGACACTCCACATAATTGCTCCCTTCCCCCATTTCTCATATTACTTGGAAAAATTGTCTTTGCCACTACTGGTCAGGACCTAACACTCACACCTGTTCACAATCAGAATTTTTTTAAAGCATATTTAGCCCATCTTTTAACCTGAGACCAAGCTGGTGCACAGAGGCCAGGGGAGAGAAGCAGCACTTACGCAAACAAGTGAATCCCCCCGACGGCCGTAGACACTTCTGGCTGAGATGGTCTGCATTGCCCCCAATCCATCTGCAGACCTCCAGGGAGCATGTGGTGATTATGGTTCATAATTCATAGAGGGGCCAAACATCCAGAGGAAGACAACCCCAGGCTTACCTTTTCATAATGCATTGGATCCCGAGTGCTGAATGCTTTGCCTTTTTTTCCCCTCTATTTTTCAAGCAGTGAATGTAGGTTATTAGCTTAGTCAGATATGCACACAGCCGTAGAGTCACAGTCCCTGAACAGGCAGGATATACGGAATACATAGTAATTGGAAAACTCCAAAGAGAAATAGACTCCGTTTGGTGTTTGCACAGGTCAGTGATTAAACTGGATGAGCTGGAGTGCTCCTGGTGTGAAAAGTGGTGACAAACCTCCAGCTCTAAAGGTTGTATAAATCCCCTTAGTGGCATCATACTCCCACTTCTTAGTTAAATCCTGCGGCATTCTTAAGAGTCAGGGAGTGATGACAAATGCTAACAGGAGGCTCAGACCAGAATTAATTTACTCTGTTTTTCCCCTAGGTCAAGGGTTTATGAAAGGCCTGTAGCTGATTTACATGATGTCTACAAATATTTCTAGTCCCTCTTTACAGTGTAAATGCTGAAAGCTGATTGTGGAAGCTGAAAGGTGCTTAAAGACCTGACGTGAATAGGCAATGTTGGAAAAAAAAAATCCTTATAATGTACATTCTCCTTTGATAATGTTACGGTACTACTTTACACAAAAACATGACTATCTAGCTGACATAGTTTACACGTACTTTAAAACACTTTATTTTGCTTATGATAATGATATGTGAGCAATAACCTAACATATAATGTCCTGAATAGAAAAAAAAACAATGTTTGAAAAAACAACATTAGTTTATTTTGTTGAAAACCATTAAATAAAGATTTTATTTAAACAAATATACTGTATACATTATGACAGTTATTTTTTGTATGAAGCTTTTAAGGGCTGAACGGATAAAACCAACATATTTTGTTTTAAATACTAAATCCACTGCAACATGTTTAAATAAAGGTTGGTGGACTAAGGTTGGATGATGATAAATTACTTTCTGTCTGGAAGAAGGAGTGGTGGATCTGCTTTGAGATATCCTGAGGCTGCAGGTAAAATGAAACCAGATGAAGAAATGAAAGTAGTAAAGAATGCCACCACCTATTGCCAGTGTAATAAATTGTTACAGCTTGTTGCTTTAACAACTTCTCCTGCAGCTTAGGTGCAAGAAATGTGCCAAACAATGACTTTTTGTCCCAAATTAGAATAGAATAGAATAGAATAGAATAGAATAGAAAATCCCTTTATTGTCCCACAATGGGGAAATTCTGGTGTTCACAGCAGCAAAAAGATTTTAGAAAAAAATGGTCACACAATATGAACTTTAGAAATATATATGTTATAAGAATAACACAATTGTCAGGTTTCTGTTTCTGTTATGTTTTTCTTTTGAGTATTCAGTCTTACTTTACTCCTTGATTTCTAGTGTTTAGTTTTCTTTTCACCATGTTTTATACTGTAGTCCTAGTTATTTGATTATCATTTTTTTCATTTTGTTGTTATTTCCAGGTTTCAATTTGTTGCTCTCTGCTGCCCTCTTATGTTCTCCTTCTTCCCTAGCTCTTTCCCTCTCTTGTTCTTTGCACACCTGCTCCCAGTTTCCTCATTAGCCCCCTCTTTGTCTCAGTCTCCTTTAAAAAGCCCTCTCTGTTCAGTTCCCCTTTGCTGGGTCCTCGTCAAACACTGTCTACATGCTCCAACTCCTTCTCTCTGAGCCTTCCTCGTTATGTTTGTGATTCCCCTGATGTCCCCATGGTTTCTGGTACGTTAGACTTGTTTTCATGTTTTTGATTTTTGGATTTTTGGACTTCTGGTTTCATGTTTGTTTGGACTTTGTTTTCCTTTTGGATTTTGGATTTTGGATAACCAGCCTCTGATTTCTTTCAAGTCATTATTAAATCCACAACAGATTCACCTCTGCCTCTCTTCCTTTGCTTTTGGGTCAACTCACCATAGTCTAATCGTGACAACAATAGTGAAGAGTTAAGAAATAAACAAATGAAATACTGTGTTGTAAAGTGTTTTAAAAAATATAAATACCGTGCACCTGAAGAATAAATAACTAAGTTATTCAGCAATGGAAATGTTTGCAGTAATGGATATTTGAAAAATAGCAGCAACATCAGAGATGCGCAAAATTACATCAGCATGTTATTTAACTGAGTAAGGGAGAAACTGCATTTAACAACTTATTGAGGTTGTTTGGTACCCTGAATCAGAAGGGCGACATTAGTTTAGGTCCTCCATGAAAAAAAAAAACAAATGATAAAAAGTTCAAGTACATCAGCCACAAGTTTTCAAAAACTACTATCCCTGGTGCAAACAAAGGCGACGAGTCAAGTGGTTGATTAAGGCCAGGTTCCCTCTCAACACTATTTCATCAGAAAATCAACTCCCAAAAACGGACATAGTGCTAATTTTCTGATGCATTGTTGCTTCTTTACTAGTAACCTTTAACAGAAATGTAATTACAGCAACATTGCCTAACGTTTGACCTAAGTATTAGATTAATTTGAATATACAGCATGTATTAATGCTGTATGCGGGTTGCCCCTCATTCAAGCCCAGCCATATAACTTGAGAGGGTGAGACATCACTGATCTATCATGTGGCCTAAAGTACTGCTTTACAGCAGTCCGACCATCCCTTCAATACAAGAGCAAACTAAGTTGTTGTTGTCCAAAACGACGGAAAAGAAACTAAATATAGGCAGATCTAGGATTAAATCTAGGATTTAACCAAGGGGGTTGGATTTAGCCCTTTACCTCCATGGCTTCTCAAAATGCTGGCTCCAAATGCTCTTCTATAAAATACCAAAACACTGAGAGCTACTGTTTAATTTTGTAATTGTGCACTGTTGCCAGTTGCCGTCCGGGACACTGAACCTGTAAATTACAGTTACTTACTTTTGAGGTAAAATATGCACCACTCTGCACTGTTTGATTGTTTATATTATTCTCCCTATGTTGAATTATTGTATTAGCAGGAGGTTTGCATGTCAGTCCATGCAAAATGATAGATCATTGAGAATAGCAAACACTTGTCTGGTAAGCTGTTTTCCAGAAGTTGACTTAAAGCAGCAATAAGTGAGAAATTTTCTGACAAAATAACCAAAGTCATTCTCATTTTTCACCAAGAAGGGAAGTAACATTCCTTATAGACAAAAATGTGTGGATCTGAAACAATATGTCTCAATATCAATTATTTCAGTGGAGCACATGATGTCTCACTACAGAAGCATGAGTCCAAGTTGTATTTATACCTTTATAAGCTTTATACCTTAACATGAAGATGTGATGACAAAAGCCTGTTGCAGCATGTACAACCAGTGGGAAAATTCAACTACAATAGCCACTGTTGAACCACAAGATGGAGAGCTGTAAAGTCTCATGCAGGGAGAGTGAGAAACACACATTTTCTGACATGCACTCACGCCAAACTTGAAATTTCTCACACTAAAAAATAACAAACCCCATATCGGCTGTGAATGATCTGTCCATTAGGGAGTTTGTGTGTGTGTGTGTGTATGGACACACACTCAGTGCCAATGGCACTGCTATAGAATGAACAGAAGGGTGTGTTTTGGTCGCACAGAGTGGTTAGCGTGCACAACCCATGTACAGAGGCCTTAGTCCTTGACATGGCCAACCCCGGGTTCAGGCTTTTGTAATACAGTGAAATCTCACCCCAAAAATCCAGAATGTTTTTAGGGGTCTACTTGTCATATTCAATCTGCACATTCTGCACAGATCTTTGAAAACTGCAAAATGTCCTAAAATTTTTATTCCTGAATAACCTAATGGGAGAGAAACCTTCCCTCAGTCTGCATTACAGAAGACTTGCGAGCATAGATGTTAATCTATTAATGCTTAGGCCTTTTCTGTTAGCTATATAAGCATGGATCTTGCCACAAGTGGAAGATTTTCACTCTATAGGGTTAGGGCAACGTTTTTGTAGATGTCTGTTTTTATAAGCTTATTTTAGATTAAATATTAAATAGAAAATATTTATACTGAAGATTAGATTTTAGACTCTATAATATTGACATATAATGCTCCTTCAGGTGAAATCAAATGCAATTCAAAGAAAATAAATCATAAACACCCAAAGATCTTAACTTCTAGGAAAACTGTGCACAAAAACAGGAAAATTAGGAGATTGAATAGCAGTCTGACCAATTTAGACACTGAAAACAGTGAGTAAATCTTGAATGACAGTAAATTAATGAATCTCTGTGGAATAGATCAGCGGCGATAATGTTGGTGGTTATACTAATTAGAGATGTTTGCACGAATCACAACCAGTATTGCTGCAATCTCAGTAATGAAAACAGTTTGAACACTAATATTCTGCAACTGGAACGTGAATAGAAGGCAGTGTGCAGTGAAGTCTTTGTTTCACGGTAATGTCTTAGCTCATGGGTATATAGTTGCAAGCAAAACAGCTTTTCCTTGGCTAGATCTTATTGAGATTGATGTCATCCATCTCCATCTTTCTGAGACAGATTAAGTGCTAACATTGCAACCATTTAGGCCAAACAAAAGCTAATTATCTTAAGTAAGCAAGCAAGCTGTGCGAAATGGCCCTTCTAAATTCTACAATTAGGTCTATTTAGGGGCTGGTTTACATTCATTAACAGCTATAGTGTGTTTACATTTTCTTGATACATGAAACTTCAGCTGAATTTTTTTTCTCTTATTTCATTTCCAAAAAGGAATATCATATTATACATGAAATGTTATAATATTATATTCAAATTTCAGTTATTATAGATGAACTTGGATCTATCTAAGTACTGCCCACTTTAGCTTGGATTTTAATACAGTACAGTAAGCTGACAATGTGAGGTTGATTAGTAAAATGTTGTTTACATAAAGTTTAGGTAATTGGATCCAGCTGTCAGTTTGGAAAAGAGGAAATGTTAAACTGCACCAACTTATTATGGGTCCCCTGCGATGCATTATCCTTCCATTGTCTATATACACGTACCATTAGAGGAGAGCTATTATCTCCAGTGGTCAGTGGGCAAGAGGCAGTGTACGCCTTGGACAGGTTCAGTCCATCTCAGGCAAAATCAGACTGCTTTTAAAATGTTACCATTAACTGTTAGAGAAACACCAGCTGTCAATAGAGAGATGCCATAAAAATCCACATGATCATTGACATCATGAATAACGTAAAAAACTGTATTTATATCCGGTTGACATTTCCTCCAGCTTTCAAATGACTATTAAATATGTAAAAAAGATTTTTATAACAGACTCAATAAAGCTGTTCATGTGCTGCGTCTTGAAAAACAAAATAAAGTCAACCTACCAACACATTAACTGATAAGTATATCTAAGCATATACAGAAATATAACTGTCTCACATTTGATTCTCCATTTAGTCACGCAGAGTGATGAATTGCATCTGCTGCTTTTCATTTATCTCAACTGCCTTCATCAGCATTTCCCAAAACATACTCTAATTTTTCTCTCTGATAGAGTGTAGGAAAGAATGATTTGTCACTTTAAGGTTAAAGCATTCAATGACTTCCCATTTTGTCTTGTTGCTGCTGAACCATCTCCCTTCCTTTGTCTAAATCTTTTCTGTGTTTGAGTGAACAGCTTAACAAGGACAAGGAGTTTTGCATTGTGACACTGCCTTGGCCTTTGTTGATTACTTTATACCTGTTTATTGCAGAATGCTATCTGTTATCTGAATGGGCTATATATATACGTATATGTGCATGTGTTGTATGCAAATCTCATGTGCATGTGAGTATTATTAGAAAAAGACAACTTTTTTACACTTTCATATGTCTGTATGTAAGTTCCTGCTCCTGGTGGTGCATATGGATTTGATTTTGCAGGGAAACAGTCTCAGGGAGTACAGCAAGACCCCTTTGAAGTCATTGTTAATGCCACTTAAAGTAATTATGACAAGTTGTTTGAATGTTTGAACGAAAGAGAGACCCACTTTCATTTACTCACTAACGTAAAAAGGTGCATTTGAAAGAAATAGCCTGTTTCATTGTGGATATTTCATCTTTCTTCTTTTTTTTTTTTTTTTAGCTCCGTTGATTTAAAACTACTGACTAAGATCCTACACTAATAGTCAAAATATATTCTCATGATGAATGCATTGTCAGTGCATTAAAACACTTAATGTGAAAACTGGAATACAAATCGCACTTGCTGATGCACTTATTACAGTAATAACACATGAATATGAATCCCTGTCTACAGTCTAATGCACTGCATGGTTACCTCACTAAACTTTCCATCTCTGGCTGTCATTAATCGGTTCCATTCATAAATAACCACTTCCTCCTTTTACTACAGCAGTAATGCATGTTTTGCAGGGAGCACTTATCACAAAATCCATAAACTGCTAAGATGCCTGAAGTAAAGCCTTTTAAGACCAAAGATGATTATATATATATATATATATATATATATATATATATATATATATATATATATATATATATATATATATATATATATATATATATATATATATATATACATTGTGAGAGGATTAAATATTACACTAATATTGCATTCCTGGTGTCATTTTCTCTTTTCAGCTTGTGCACAGTCTGATGTAAACTTAATAAATAGACTCACGTCTGGGTGTTTCACCAGGACTGTTTTTAGATATTTAACTGGAGGGGAAAAGATTAGGCATGTGCTCAGCTGCCTCCTGTTTCTTACCCTTTTCAAAAATGCTGAAATAGTGCTGATTCCCCATGGGAGTATGTGAGGAGGTAACCCGAAAAATACAGCAGCTTCGGTGCATGCAGAGCTGCTCCCATGACACATTTGTACTAGAGAAGGGGATTTATCTATGTTTTTTGTTTTTTTTTGAAAAATGGAGGGGGGAGCTAGATCTGAGATCTCTGCATCTGCTCAGCAGCTTGGCACCATGAGTGCTGGAGGCAAGGCACGTCACCGTCTTTTGATTAAAGATTTATGCCCTCCCAGAGAAGTTTTCTCTCCTTTTTGTAAACCCTATCTCCTACAATTTGCGAAAAAATGTGTAAAGTAAAGGAGAGATTTTTGTCTTAATTGTTTTTCAGCTGAAAGGCAGAGTTTTAAAAATTCAGGTGAGGATTTTAAATGAATACATTTTGTATATTTCTGAATTCTGTCTTTCAGTTTATGTCTTTAAAATGAATACTAAACCTGCCTCCTTTCCAAAAAATGTTAAAAGCCTCCATTCAGCAAATTTACATTTGAACTGAGGATGCCACTGCAGCGTCTGTAATCAGGATGCGCCATTGTGGCTCCTCTTTGAGTCGTATAAATAAACATACGCTTTTATTCTAGACATTTAAACGGACCAAAAATGTATTTGAATACAATGTTGGCCATTATTCTAAAATGGGAATGCATTATATTGTAAATAACTTTCACTGAGGTTGATGTGTGAAACATTATCTGCATCAAAAATGTTTTAAATACATTTTATTGACTGTTTTCCAGACTTGTGTTGACAACTAACAAAAAAGGTTATGTGTTGATATTCATACAGGTGTTCTACTTCAGATCTGAGTTTAGAGTTAAGATGCATAATAATCTTTACCAATGTTTTCTTTTTCACAACATGCCCCTTTTAAAAAAGGCACTTTGATAAAACGTCTGTTCTATTGCCATCTCCCAGGGAGCCATCTCAGTGACTCAGCATGCAGAATCCCAGGAAACCAAGAATGGAGCCGCAGAATGGGAAATGTATTATATTTCATCACTTTTATTTTACCCCTCTTTTTCTGACTGTGATATACACACCAGGACGTAAAGTGAGAGATGTGCTTGAACTAAAATACAAATAAATGTCAAATATTCAGCAATAAGGAAAGTATACCGTTCTAGTGAGCAACTAGATGTTTAATGTTCATCATGTTTACTGTGATAACTTTGACTATTGTTAGGACAAGATGAGGAAAATCTGAATTCAAAGATAAAACATTGACTAAGGATTTTTGTTAATTTTGCATCCATAGTGCCTGTATGGCATATTCTGTATATGGTGTCTTAAATTTAGGAGGCTCCTGCACACATTTTGATATTTCTAAAGGGATTTACACATGTGAAAATAAACTTTGCTTAGCTAAAACTCCCTTTACTTGGTTTGTGTGTCAAATTAGTCCAAACATATCTTCATAGGCTATTAATCTCAAAGAAAAACTGCAAAGACCTAATACTGTATAACTAAAGACTGCAAAGTTATGGTCTCCAGCGTTTTATAATCTAACCTTAAAGTGGGCTTATTGTGTGGTAGCCTTAGTAAAATTACACTTTTATATTTGTTTCCAGATGCAATAACTGAGAAAAATGTTTTATTAGATTTTCTTTATATTATTATTGTCAGCACATTCAACTTTGCACAAAGCAAAATATTCAAGGAAAATATTTGATTCATTCAGATCTAAGATGTGATATTTGAGTGTATATATATATATATATATATATATATATATATATATATATATATATATATATATATATATATATATATATATATATATATATATATATATATATATATATATATATATTTTTTTTTTTTTTTTTTTTTTTTTTCATTTTTTTTTTTTGGAAGGACCTAAAAGTAGCTACAATGATGATGGAAAAACAGCCCCTGCTCAGAAATCAAAAGGCACAGCCAACACAGCATTAGAGCAGATGGTGAGGCAGGAGTAAATAGAGGATGAGACAACGAACTCAAGTAACCTGGGAAAATGAGCACTGGATGGAGATTATTGAGTTAATACAGGTGTGCTAATTATAATCTGGAGCAGTACGGTACAAAGGTAACTGAGGACAACATGATACAGGCACCAGAAATCCCACTCAACTGAACACCCGACCGTTTCAAAAAAACTAAATTAAAAGTTGAAAATATAAATAAATGTTAAAAAAAACTGTGAATTTAACAATCATAGTTGTATTGGCTATGTTCAATAAATGTCAGAAATCATTTTTTTTATTTGTTTTTTCTATTAGCTTAGAAAGACTTTTAGCACCATAAAGGGGGGACATATTCCTCCATTTGACCTCCTCTTTTTGTCAATTACATATGAAACACAAGCTGGTAAACGTGTGGAATATTTAAATGCAGAAAAAAATTCATATTGCGTATGCAACACCAACAAGAAAGTAGAAAAGTGAGTTTAACATGATACAAGAAAAAAAAGAAAAATAATCCTATCTGCATTCATTTTGAACATGCTCCTTCTTGTAAACGTCTGTAAACCTCAGCTTTTATGACTAATAATAGGATTACTAAAGTGAGTTACCACCAGAGCATGAACCTGTCAGCATGATTCAAAAATGCTGTTTTGATTCAGCTTAAATGATTCTCTGTCGACATGCTGACAAGATGGGAGAGCAAAATGTATTAGAAAAACTTTCCAAATAAACACGAAAAGATGGTTAAATATAAATATATAGATGGATACACACACTAGCCACTTTATGAAGAATTCTTGTATAATTGCTTATTGACGAAAAGAAAATATTCAGCTAATCATGTAACATTAGTTCAACGCTTTTAGGCATTTAAAAATGGTAATCCCCTGAGAAGAAAGGGGATTCAGATTATTTTAAATGTGGTATGGTTATCGGCCTGGTTGATGTTTCCTAGTGGGCTGGTCTGTGTTTTTCAGAAACCCTGGCTTTTCCTGGCACACTCTCACCCATTAGTGACAACTGAGAGTCTTTTAAACTCCACATCCGTCTGACTATAGTTTTTGACCACTGTGTAGCATCTTTTTTGATGGCTGTTTCCAGCTGGATAATGTTTCATGTTACAACGCTCAAATAATCTCAAACTGTTTTTTTGAACAAAAAAGTGAGTTAGCTGTACTCCCATGGCCTCCACAGTTACCTTATGCTAGTTTAATGGGCTGGCTTGGAGATGTGATGTGTTTAGCATTATGAATGTGCAGCCGACAAATTGGCAGAAACTGCACGATACTCTCATGTTACAGTAGAAAAAAAGAAAAGTTTTAGACACCTTTTTGAGGCAATAGCAATGCTTAAAATATTGTATACAGACACACTTCCTAGTGTGACTTCATTGATGCCTATCCATAGACTACTAGAGATCACAGCTTTACAAATTACCAAATGACAACAGGAGGGGTTCTAAACAGAAATGGGGGAAGTTCCACCATATGAAATCCATTTTGTGAGACTCTTAATGGTTGGTAGTGGGAGGAACAGTAGTCTCAGAAGGGCCAACATGTGTGGATCCATCAGCTTTTTCTAAGTATCGCATCAGAAAAGCTTGATGGAAATAACAAGATTTGAAAAAAAAAAAAACTAAAATTTAGAGCAAATATTTGAAGCTTGTTTTATTTATTTATTTATTTATTTATTTATTTATTTATTTATTTATTTATTTATTTATTTATTTATTTATTTATTTGCTTTATATGAAAAAAGGATAAATGTGCCAAATGGGAGAAGTTAATACTTTTTGTGAATCAGCTCTGGCTGGCGTAGGAAACTTTTACCTTGCATGACTGATGAGCTGTTTCCACTGTCGGGATTTTCCCCGATGTTACTATTATTGTATTCACTTTAACATGGCTGGAAGCAACATTGCATTTACTAGCAGACATTTTAATCTAAGAACAACTTGTCTGATAGCAACGCATTCATTAAAGCTTTCCTCCATTACATTGTAGTCCTGTTTACAGTGTAGTTCTGTTTTTCTGGCTGTGACTGGCTGGTTGTGCTCTCTTCATCCTCTGACGTGGGAGCTGGTTTGGAGCTTGTCTGCCTGGCTGTGTGTTTGCTGGTGGGGGGCCTCCTGTGGAGCTGGTTGACAGTTGCCTTTTGCATCTCTGCTTCTTTCTGTACATCTGCTTCTGTCTCCTTGAACCGCAGTTGGCCTCGACAGTTGGCCACTCACACTGAGCTTTGTTCTGCTGGAGGTTTCTTCCTGTTAAAAGGGAGTTTTTCCTCTCCACTGTCGCTACAAGCATGGTTGGTGTTAGGGATTGCCTTTGAGTCAATTAGTCGTTCAGCTGGCTTTCTTTGAATAGAAAACTTTGAATCAATTTGACTGTATGATCTGGCTGAATTGTAAAGTGCCTTGAGATGATATGTGTCGGTAATTGGTGCTATATAAATAAACTGAATTGAATACTGATCTGTGGTCCAGGCT
Organism: Cyprinodon tularosa; assembly: GCF_016077235.1. Classification (NCBI taxonomy): domain Eukaryota; kingdom Metazoa; phylum Chordata; class Actinopteri; order Cyprinodontiformes; family Cyprinodontidae; genus Cyprinodon; species Cyprinodon tularosa. The sequence goes on along the minus strand of NW_024039241.1, from coordinate 330,675 downwards.
AGATTGCAGCCTCTGCTTTCTGTTTATTACAGCCATTTGTGACGACATAATGAGGAAGAGGACGTAAGATGAGATTATAATTTACATCGCTCGGATAATTTGCTTCAATCAAATCTAATGTAAAATCCAAATTCGGATTTCTTTTTTCCAAACTTTTATAAGTTTGGTTAAAATTTACATTTCAGTTGGATTGAAACGTGACTAATGTGTTACAGGATTGGGTGATTAATAATGGTGTTTCGTGACTTAAAGCATCCTTTATTAATCTTATTGCTAGCAAACCCATCAGAGGTGACCCCTCTTTGCTCTAGCTGTAGACTTTTGTATCAAAACAGTAAGTTATCAAGTTAGGATCAATATAATCTAAATTCTCAGCTCTTTAATTTTCACTTGCTGTACCATGAAGCTTTTATGTGTTAAGTATGTACCTAAGTTCTGTGGGTTTTGTTTTGTGTTTTTTATATTTAAGTATCACTGTCCACATGCATGGGTATGATTGCATCACTTTTAATTTCAACCTTGCAAACTCGACTACTTTTGGCCCAACATCCGTTGTAGGATAAGGTATCCTATTTGGGTCATTGTAAATAGCTTCTTTTTTGCCACAGTAAGTACACTTCTGGCGATTCGGCTCTTCATTTAGAAGGCTAAACTAAGTTGGGGACCTTTCACAGCTGGAAAACACATTTTCACAACTTAGAGATTAGTGGGGGAAAAACAGTTGTCATTATTCAGATTAGGTTCTAAAAAAAGCCACTTTTCTCAACTTTCTAGATAGAATCAACACATTCTGCATAGCATCACCTCTCAATGATCAGGGAATGTGGGTGTCCATTTACTACGCAGGCGCAGCATGGTCAAGGTAGGTGAGGAGACAGCTCTCAATAGACATAAGTTGAACACTAATTTTTCCAGGACAAGTAGGTTCTGCTGCTCAGAGAGCAGGATACATCAGGATTACTCAGTTATGGATGAATCCAGTACATACTACTACATTGGACATGAGGATGATGAAGTTATAGTACTATTTGTCATGATGGGTCTTATATGTTTTGCCCACATGCAGAAACACTCAGAGTCAGCTAGTTTCTTTCTTAGCAAGACAAGAGGATTCCTTCCAGGGCTTGAAGGACCAGCTTTTTCCAGTGGATCTGTAGAAATCCTGCCAAAGATTCACAGAGAATAACTGGGTAAGAACTTGAGGTCTTAGAAAAAAACAAAAACTCAAAGTATTGACTCAGCAAAACTCAGAGGGGCTAGAGTACCCAATACTGACAAACACTCTGGCGAGGAGATGGTGACAGTCTGCTGCTCATATACTCCTCAGACGGTGATGACCAACGAGCTGCAGGTGTGAATTGTTGAGAGCAGGAAGAGGCCCTCCAGGTCAACAGAGGAACAATGGCACCATCTTGTGGATGGGTGGAGACACTGAAAAAGAACAAAAACAACCCCCACAAACTGGAACCCTAACACTGTTGTGTAGTAAAAAGTGCAACAAAGTTTGTTTTACATGATCTAGACCCCTTTATGGAACTCAATTTGTTTTAGGCAGTACACAAGTTTTAAATAGCCTTTTTATTTGACCCTTTTATCACTAAGACAAGGCAAAGCCTGGCACGGCAACTTTATTTATAGAGCACATTTCATGCCCAAGGTAACTCAGTGTGGCTCAGAGAAACACCAACAACACAATAAAACAAACGTAAACAATAATATATAAAAAAAATACATATTATATGTTAAAAGTAGTTAAAATACAATGAATTGTCACAGGCAACACAAAATAGGCATGTTTTAAACCTGTACCTAAACAAAGTCAAGGTTGAGGCTTGTTTTAGGTCCTTACTAAGGCTGTTCCGGACCTTTGCTGCATGAAACTGAAACGCAGCCTCAACACTAAGACAGAATTTGATGAACTGTTGTCTGGTTTTGACGTCAAGAGTCCACATTCAGTGGGCCCAATCCAATTGAACTGTTATATTCAAGATGGATTTTGTGGTTACTAAGAAGCTACTGGCATCCAGCTCAAGTCAGACACCAATCGCAACTCCAGGAAAGGTGAAAAAGTAAAAAAAAAAAAAAAATTAAAAAATTGTCGAGTACAAGGGCATGCTACAAAGAAAAACCAGTAGAGTATTGCAGTTCTGTGTTTTGGCCACCAGTGGCTTTACCATTGGAAAACTATTCGGTGTCTCTTTAACCAACTACCTAATAATAGATAATTCTGTTGATCAAACCGTACTGAACAAAAATGGTAAGCTGACTGTGGGATTTTTATTAGTCTAATTCTTTTGAGCATCCAATTTGTAAAACATTTGGGATATGTACAAAATGTAAGTAGAGTTTTTTTTAAGCCACACAAGTACACTGATAAAATGTATAGAAAAACACAATGATATGTGTTTAGGTTCAGTTTTGGGAGGACATAAATGTCTTTTTTTCTGCCTCTTTACAAAACATCTCCATACCCATGCCCATTACTCCACTGAACTACTTCAGGACTGGATACAGTTTGTTGTACAGGAAGCTAAACATTTGTTAAGACATCCTGAAGCTCTGCAATATTTGCATGTTTGTTAAATCAAGAACAATATCTTCCCACAACTGGAAGGCTTGGTAAAAACTCAAACAAGGGTCTGCAGAATAATTTGCAATAGGACATTTATCTGAAACACACACAACATACATTTTCAAATAACTAATATCATCAGTTTATATACCGGTATATGACCCTCAAGCCACCATATGGTACGATTAAGCTTATTCTCGTACGTTGTTGGGCTTCTACCCTTTGGTTTTATGATGCTTCTTCCACTCTTCTACTTTTCTAGAGTGTTTTGTTTTGCCACTGACAGGCTTTCCTGCCTTTGATTTTATCATATGTGTAACAAAAAGGCAAAGATTAGGCCGAAGGTTTACCATTGTTTATCTGTTCTCTCTTACTGTCCTCTATTTATGTTCGGTTTAAATGATGTCACGTTACCTTTTAGGTCGCCATATAATCATCCCAACTTAACGTGACTATAATGTATAACAATCCAAAATGTGTACAGTCACTGTAGCATCAAGTCAAGAATTAATGTTTACCTGTTTCTGCATGTCTGCTGTCTGTGTTTTGGCTAATCTACTTCTTTACCTTAAAATAATTTATATTTAAACATAAAATCCCAATGTCCTGTTATTCTTTATTTCCTTTTAGACTAAATGAATAAACAAACACACATTGAAAAATAATTTGTATAGCAAAGCAAAGTTGTAAATAATTGGCAAATATTTCTTGTGTATATCTCTGATCTCTCTTGTGCAGTCTACTTTAGTGGAGATACATTTTCTCAGTGACAGCTGAATATATTGAGACAAAATATGGTGAAAATGTTAATGACACAGAGCTGCAAGCAGGTCTTTAGGCTACCAATACTAGAGGGAACAAAAGCATGACTCGCACAGCTGGTGGTTTCTTTTCCAACCATGACCTTCAGCAGGAATAGGGGCAGTTAGTAGTCATGGAGGGGCCTGGTATGAGAAACGGCTTCTCCTGAGGCCAAAATACTGGATGTGTCTCAGTGGGTTGGGAGTGAGTTGCAGCTTTAAGTAGGGAACATGTCCTTTTAGAGTCTTGCTCGCCAGCACCAGAATAAAGCCGGTGATTCAGAAGTGGAAGGATGCAGCAGTGATGTGAATGTAGTATGAGATCATGTTGAGCCAGAAGGGAAAACATTCCATCCAGCAATCGATCTATGTTGAAACCTTCATATATCACTGTTACCTTGAGTGAATGAATAAGCAAAAAGAGGATAAATGGGGTTCATCATTTTGCCCCAGATATCCAGGAGGACATCTGGACGGCATGGCTGCCACTGTGACCTAAACTCAAATAAACTACGAAAGAACTGATTGATGGATGAGTAATTGGTACTTTCAGACAGCAGGCAGTTGCCAATGCAGCTGCAGTCTGGAAATGCTAATGTCAGAAGTTTTAATTTGGTAGTAGAAACATTCACATGAAAATATTCAGTTTTCCTCATCAGCCCAAAATAATAGGTTGTATTCTGTAAAAAAGATACTAGAAAAATAAGATGAGCAACAGAATTTGATAATAATTTAATAATGTTTTTGTTCCATCTTGTATTTCTTATCTTTGACAACACTAATTAAAATTATTTTGACAGAATTATTTGTTTTGTGCAGCCAATACTTAGAGAAACAGTTTTTACTCAATTATTTGCTAACCTTTGCCATTTTCCCTTTTTTTTATATTTTGCATTAGTCGTAAAGGTACCCAACATTCACAAAATAATTACTGTAATTTGAAAAGCAATTTGCATTTACAAGATGTGCAGCTACTAAAAACCTTACCGTATCCTGAAAAACTGGAAGGTATTTTCAGGTTAACTTAAGTTTGCCCTATCTTAACATACCAGTGTTATTGCATCTGAGTTTTTTGTAACTGTAGGCTAGTATGAATGTTCTTGATTTTATTGCTCCAAATATTTAAGTGAAGTATGCAGCAAGTCTGGGCAAATTGAGTTCAGAATGCAGGAAGCATGACTTGAAGAGTGGGAAAACATTATGAGAGGTTCAGATAAGAGGTGGGTGCAAAATATCTAATGTAAATTGTTGCTTTGATCATAAAACACCTAAGAGATAGAACTACACATCTCAAACTAATGATGTACGAGAAGAGTAATTTTTCTTTAAAGACTGCTGGTTGATTTTCACTTGAGTATGCTGTTTTGCACCGAGGGTGTCAGTCTGTCTGTGCCCTGCAGCCTTGAAACAACACCGGTGACTTTTAATTGGTCTCTGTGTCAGGGAATCAGAATGCAAAGACTGCTCTCAGCCCTTTAATTCTACACTGGTGAATTGAAGGAGCAAAAAAAACAAAAAAAACAACTCAAAGTAGTTCCTTTTTTAAGAACTCATGGAGATGTAAATTAGTAAGGTTGGGGGTGAATGAGTCATTTTGATTTTTCTTACTCTGGCCATAAAATAATTTTTCTCCTGCTTTAATATTTGAAATGCCCTCAAATCATCAAAATAAGATTTTTTCTTTTCTTACTGCCTGGCCTAAAGGTTAAATTGTGCCTAAAGGAAAAAAATGCTAGAGCATGCAAATGCTCTGTGGGATCTCCACCCACTTGTTCAAGAATGTCAGCTGGAAACTCATGACTTCTACAGTCAGTAAGTCATCATCTCCATCAGCAGTGGCCGTCTAGTTCTTGTAGTAACTTGTTTTTTTGAGTGATAATGAATATTTGAGATACAAGAAATTAAATAACAATGCTGAAATATGTTCCAGTAAATAAAACAATTAAACAAGGATAATGTAAATAATAAGAAAAATTAGGCATAACCCTAACCCTATTATTAGGGCCATAATAATAGTTTTGGCAAATTACATTACGGTTGGTTTCTTTCTTCTTTTTGGCTATTACAGATTTTAACTTGGGAGTGCATCACTGAGTGGCATTCTTACTTGATCTAATTACTAATGAATGAAGAACACTGACCTTTGCCGAAGGAATTAAGGCCTTTAGTGCACTAAGGTATGAACACAATTTTCCACAAAATCCATCAGAAAATCATGTTGTAAGAGATCATGGCACTTGGTGCTCATTGAAAGAGAATGGTTATAAACACTCCCAACACAAAATCGTGCAAGGGGGCTTGCATAACTCAAACTGAAATACAGTAGAACCCAGGTCTATTTTTGTTGGACTTTGCAGCAATTAAGCTGCAATTTCATCAGTCTAAAAGAGGTGCAGTTGCAAGGTAAAACAAATCCGCTTTAGGGGAAATATAAAGAGAAATCTCTGAATCGGAGGGATAACTCAAAGTAATTTATGCCTAGGTCCATCTCCAAATTTGTTTGTCCGTAACTAACTTTGCTTTTGCCTTAAAACTGTGTTCTCACCCATGATCTAAACTCAGATGTATAGACCACGGTTTACACAGCAAGAAAATGATCTTTGAACTTATCCAGCAGCTACTGAAGGTTTTTTATTCATTACTTGGTTTGTTTATACTGGTAGAATTTCTGGCACAGACTCTTGTGGGAATACTTGATATCACGCAATCGATGGCCCATAATGCCACTACACAGAGTCTCTACTCAGTCAATGGAACATGGAAAAAAATGGCATCGGAGCATAAAGATTTGGATGCAACTAGTGGGACCCAGGCTTTAGTGGGGAGGGGCGACCTAGTAGTCAGGACATTGCACTTGGAATCCAGAGATTCTGATTCTTGTTATTTTTGTGTGGTTAAAAGTTAATTGATAATTTCAAAAATGAAAACATGTCTAAGCCAAAGTCTTAAATATAGGGACAATAATTAAACTCAGATCAGAAATCCAACTTGTAATCTTTAATGTGACATTGTGGTCCGGCCACTGGACTCTTTCTTTTAAAACAAGGGTTTAGGTAAAAATGCGGATGACAAATTTCCTGACTGAGGGTCAATGAGCACTACTGTATCTGAAAAGTATAATTTTTGAGTAAGAAATGCAAAAGACAGTTTTTTTTGCTGCTTTTTTAACACAAATTGGAAAACCTTAGAATTCAAACTTACACTTATTTAGAATTCAAGGTTTAGGAAACTAAAGAGCGAAACTGGATGAGTTAAATTCTCAAACTTAAAATTTTATTTAAGTTGGTGGCCTTAAGATTTTGGATTCCTTCAACTTGTTCTTTCTTTAACAATGCTGTTTAAAGCCTTTTAGATTTATAGGTTCATCCAAACTTTGCAGAATATATATTTTTTTAAATCATTCTCTATTCTTTGCCCTTTTTTTTATACAACTTGTTATTTGTGGTTGACTCATCGTTGGCTACATTGAAAGCAGGGATTTGTGACTCAGGAAATATTGATGAATTGATTTTTGCTCTGATGGCGAGGAAAATAGAGGTCTCCTGGCCTGAAATGGAGAGGATATCAGCTGCCAGGGTTCAGAAAGTGCGATTGTGCTGACCTCTCACCTTTTACAAGAGGCATGCGTCTTGTTTGTACAGAGAACCGATGCCTGAAGGCCATGGGAGGGCCTTAGCTGTTAAAACTTGTCACGGATCAGATATTATTCCTCCTCAGGGAATGGAGATTTAGCAGATGTAATGCAACATGACTTTCAAGAAAATTGTGTTGGGTCATAACATGTCTCATTTTCTGTGCCATTTTTTACAGAAGAGAAAATTCAATCAAACAGGCATGAGATTTTCATGCACCCAGACTGTAAACAAAGCTCACACATTTATCATTGGGAAATATTCTTTAGAAGTGTAAATAGGTGTAAAACAAATGGAGAGTCCTACCACAACTTTCAAATGAGGAAGGTTGGAGGAAACTGAGATTTCAAAACCTAGTTGGTGAAGTCGTTTTTTAAAACTCTGCTTGGATGTTTTTTAGACGGTATGGAAACACAGATGTAAGGTGCCCCTTTTCTTTTCTATTATCCTGGAGGAAAACACCCAATCAATGATTTGAAAATGAAAACCACAATATTTTTTGACTCAATGTAAAAATGTAGCATTTTTCATATCCCCCACTTCATAGCACACATTATGTACCAGAAATGGCTTATTTTGTTCGTAAACGTGTTAAACTTCAAGCAGAAGCCAAACACAAAGAAACCTGGTTGAATAGTAGTACAAAAAGCCTTCCAGTTTCAAACTCATCACAGTGAAGGTCAGATTTCCAAGAGAAGTTTTTATCTATTTATTTATTTCTTTTCTCAAAGCATGCTCACATGCAGACCTTAACACTCTCCTTGCTTTGTAATTCTAAACTACTGTGTCTGTGGTAAATCTTACATTTAACGCTTCAGGATCACATTGACACGCCACATTTGAAAGAAAAGCAACACACTTTGTGATACTGAAGCAATGCAGCAACAGCTGAAGGACATACTGAGTAGTGGCCTCTGATGGTGAAAATAAAGACTTTACATTCCTTTTTATGGCTCAAACCATGTTGCTATCTTTATAAACCAAGATAAAGAGCCACAGCAGGAGTAGGATTTTGTTGTGGTGAGTAACTCCAGGCTCAAATCTATGATACATGGCTGTTTCATATATAGAGAGGTTCCACAATCATCTGGAATGGGGTGCAGAAGGCAATCAGGGGTGTCATATAGGTGAAAAAGTTAAAAATATTCCAAGTGCCCTTGAATGACAGGGGCACCAGAAGAGTTGTTCATTTATTTATTTATTTATTACATTTTTTTTTTTAATCTGTCCCAGTCAAATGTGGTACTGCGGAGCAGAGATTAGGATCTGCTCTCCCTGCATAGTGTGAGCCTCTCCATACGCACTGCAGTCAATGTGACAGAGGAAAAAAAAGGATTGGGGATTAAAAAGTCGGACTCAACCGGTGGGACGAGGGCTTCACTGTTAAATAAGAGTTTATATTCCTTTTTAAAGAAACATGTTGCCTTGCCTGTTATTTTAAGAACAGCGTTTAAAAAATGAAGTATCAGCTACACCGTATGAATTATGTTTTTATTTTGTTTCAATAAAGTAATAAATAAATTTTCAATTAGCAAGAAATAACATTCAAACACAAAGATTTATTGTAGTCAGACAAATTTCAGCAGTCAAAACAAGAGAATAGGTATGACTTCTCTCTTTTGATTCAAAGCTGGGGACTTATCTGGTGGATTGTTTAAATAAAACTGTGGATTTATTGGCATTTTTTTTGCCATACTGGGTCAACTAACTAACATTTTTTTTAAATTAAAAACTAACTTATAAGACTAAACACATGTTTTATTGCTTACCTCTTGAGTCATTAGGCAGATATTTGGTCTATTTGGCAAATTCAATCTCTGTTATCTCTGTTGTCTTTCATAAAGAAACTTTGATTTCCTGTGTCTATTTGAATAATGTTTTCATGTTTTATTGTGGCTGCTTTAAAATATTCCCAATTGTAAGGACTTGTCTGGTGGTAAATCCCCTGCTGACTTTTTCATGTGCAAACAGGCAGCTGACAAAGTCTAAATCTGATTATCTTGTTATTTCCCCTGCATTTGTTTGATTAAAAAAAATATGTATAATGCAGGGTCTTTTTCTACATGAAACTAATAAATGCTACATTGTAATTGCACTGTGTTCTCTGATTCTCTGAATGAACTTTGTTGTGTAAATTTTCTTTTCTATTTCCATACCTGAAGTAAAATTGCCTGGAGACACTTTTGTAGGATTTCAGGATTCAAAAGATCTTTTATTGCATCCGCAGCATTTCAACATGCGTTTTATTCAGTCTCCATTATGCTTTTGGGCAGAAAAATATAGTTAACAAATTAAGCCTCCTGTAAACTTTTGTACATGTTTTATGCACTTTAATAATCACTAAACTAATATAAGTAGGGGGTCAATTTGTTGCAACAAGGAGCTTAATGGCTTATCATTTGATTATTCAGACTCCAACTGTACTGTAGACTGTCTTATCTAAATTTACTTGATACAAAAAAAGGTTCTCAAGAGAGATTAAAATGTGTGAACACCAAGGTGACTAACGGTGTCCCTACTGTGCTAAGAAGCTAATCCTGGTCCGGAAAATTTCAAATCATTATCTCATGACTCTGAATGTTTGCCTGAGCTGCAAATATTTTAAATAAGAGGCATTCAATTTGCAAATGCAATTTTTAGTATGTGCAATTTCTGGTGGAGCCCTCAGTCAGGGATGTATCCAACCCTTACTTTGGGAGAACTTCCACTCAAATTCAGTGGAAGGCTTGGGGAATGACGTCTGAGTGGACAATGTTCTCTGCCTCTTTTGTTTGATTCACCTACCTGCAGCTGCGCCCTAAGATCTGCGGTGACTTTAGTGAGGAAAATTCCTGAATCCAGTGTTGGACATTGATAGTAAGGGATGTTGTCAAGCTGAAAAAGGGGTCCTATTAAGCTTGGTTGGCTTGTGGGACTCCTGTGGTGTGCCGCTACCCTGGCAATAGCAGAGGCAAAAACCTGGGAGGAGTTTGGAGAGACCATGGAAAAAGACTGGTTAGCCTCAAAGCAATTCTGTGCAAACTGTCCGGTGTGTCTGGATGAGAAAGCATTTACTAGGAGCCATAAGTCACCCATTTCTAACCAGCGATGTCACAAAAGTTAAACCATCTGAAACTGGTTTCCTTAACATGTTTTTTTTTTTTTTTTTTGTAGAATAAAAAAGGAGTCCAGTCTGGAACTAGCATCTTTTAAAGTGGGCAGTGAGTGTAAAGCCACATGCATACAATACAGAAATGCATACAATACTGCACGTACCTCATATTTTGAATTGCAGCAAGTTCAAGGTGATGACATACTGTAGGTCCGTGAAGCAAGCAGAAGAAACTAGTTAGGTCGATGAAAATTTGGTCAGTATTTATGCATCTCAAATCCAGCAAAAAATTAAGCTGCTGCCATCAGGTTTTATGATGATCCATACTTACTGAGCTTTAAATGGGTGGAAATCCCCTTTTTGAGATAATGTAGAATTAGAGGTTGACTCATGGGAGAAAGATTGAACTTCAAACCCCTCAGATTTGCTGTGAAGTCAAAAAGTGAAACGTTTCTCTATGAACATGAAAGAAATAACCAAGCAGTTTGTTAAAAGAGTAATGAGATATTATCTAAAATAAAAATACCAACTTTGCTTCTCCCAGAACTTAAGATTGCCATTTTTGTTGTACCTTCAAAAAAATAAAGGCAGATTGGATGAAGATAAACTAAAGCCATCTTTTCTGCATCATTGTTATTGCTGCTGAAAATATTATGAATTATTAGAAATAAAAAAAGAAATTTAAATTTTTCTTTTTCTCATAATACAAGAGATGCTTTTAAATCTATATGGTGTCGCACAGTACACTGATGTCATGACACTTAAATTAGATTTCGACTGTCAGTTAAATGAACATCCAGACAAAAAAACTGCTTCATATCCAGGGCTACCTCTGACCTTCTGGTTAATATAGTGCATTTAAAATTAGTGGGACACAGAGTTATTCGAGGCATGTAAACAGGCTATTATTCTGTTCAGTTTACTGATTTGTTGTCCTCCAAGCCGTTACCAAGAATGCCGGAAGATGAATGAATGAAACGTGATTTATCCCTGCTGGAAACGGGCAACAGGATACACGAAGATTTAAAGAGGTTGTCCAATTAGAGGTAGAGATAGGAAATCCTCCTCATCATCACTCCAAGCAGATATCCAATGAGGAAAAAAAGGTTGACAAGGATGAGTAATTATATTATCCCTGAGTATTCCGCATGCACTGCAATGGTACGCAATAGGAGTGTTGATTACCCAAATCAGCCAGAAACAAAACAAAATGGCTTTTTCTAAAGCAAAAATGGACTTAATGTATTAATGTTAGTGCTAAATAAAACACTCACCTTGGTTTCTGTTTTTCGGATCAGAGTTATTTTCCATCTGCACCACAATGTCTGTCTGTGTAACGATGTCTGTCTGCTGCTGTGTCCCATAATGTCACTTCAGTTCTATCTGCTGCACTTGCAACCAGATCTAAGCAGTTACACCTGCGGCATCTCCAATAACAAGGAGTTGCTGCACTTTGGAGCAGCACTATACGTATATTGCTGGCTTTCCCATTAGAAACTGCCAGATTCTAGAAATCTATTTGTGGGAGAGGAGCGTCGAGCTATCGTTATTTGACCTCATGATCTCCACATGTCTCGATCCTGGTTTCTCCTACCTGCCATACCCTAAGTCAGATATTCCTATTGGCTTCTCATACCTGGACTTTGACCTCCTGCTGTACCTTATGACCAAGTCTGTTTGCCTCTGCCCCTGGATTGTTCTGTTATTCATGTATAACCCAAGCCTGGACTTCTAACCTGCCTCTGTCCCTACAAAACCTTCTGTCTAGTTAGTTTGCCTCTTATTATTAATTCTTTCATCTGCATCCCTATTTCCCAGCGCAGGCTCACGGCTTTTGGGTAGGTTAGTGGTTTGCATTCAGCGCACTGTCTACACCCCTGAGTTGTTCTTGGCGACTATCCCTGTTCCTGGAAAACCTTTTTTTTAAGTACATTTTTGAGTTTACATTTTTTAACTCAGTTTGTACCTGCTCTGAAAGTATGTTTTTCCTTTTTCAATATTTAAGTTAAGATGCTCCACTTTATTTTATGTTTTTATCCCTTTAAATTGACCATTTCTTTTACCTAGGAAGATTTTTTCCTATTAGTAAATGCCCTGCTTTGCATCCCTCCCCTCTTTCCCTTATGCTGAACAACTTAAGTTTCTTAATATATTTGTTATTTGAATATAATTTATGTCTTTCTAATGTTTTTTTCTACCATTATTACAGTATTATATAAATCTATTCTAATTGAAAGTTTAAAAATGATCTTGAGCAAACTAGTTTAAGAATATTTATAGCGCTAGGCTAACGATGATTGAATTTGTTTTCAGTTAAGTTTTTTTTTGTGTGTGTGCAAAACTCACATAAACAGTCCCTCTATATAATGAAAAGAAATATAAAATGACCAGCATCATTTCAGTGGCTATGGAGAGTTTAGTCAGAGATTGCCATGCTGAGCAATGTTTGAGACCCAAATACAGTTTCTCAAAATAAAAAGGAAATCAATACTATTTACGCTTTCCTTAACCTTTACTTTCCCAAGGAAACCCTATTGGGAACACCTTTTCTTCAGAGTGTCTCATAAAGATAGGTAGTGGGACATAGCAGTCTTGTATAATAAGCATTCTAAACAAATTCAAAGCAAAACAACTACAGATAAGTAAAAAAAAAAAAAAAAAAAAACTATCACAGCAATGTGTTCACATCTTTTTTTTTTTTTTAAAGGTTATTGTTATGGTTCTCCCCTTTTCGGACTCTGAGTTTTTAGTTTCCAGTTAGTTGTTATCCTGTTTTGTTGATCTTTGGTTTATTTTCAGTTATATTCAAGCAGTCTTTAGCATTCAAGCTTCTTTAGTTACTCTCTGTTGCCCCCCTGTGCTTGTTTCCTTTCCCCTTGGCTTCCTTCTAGTTATTTCCACTCACACCTGCTCCATTTTCAGCTCATTTGCCCATCCTTTGTCTCTTCCCCTTACTGTATATAGATCACCTATGCAGTCTGGTTCCGTGTTATTATTTGCTTCCTCATCTCTGGCTCCCCACGTGAGTTTTCCCTTATGTTTTCTGTATTTTTATTTGGTTCTTTGTAGTTTGCACTTTTGGAAGAAGAACTCATCTCAGCTTCACTTATCTCCGCATTTGGGTCCTCCTTCAACCTCACCCCCATTGTTGACAGTTATTAGTTTCAGAAGGTTCTCAGCCCTCATCAGTCGACATGTTAACTCCTTGAATATGACTGTAAATATGTCTTAACATCTGACAAGAAAGCTGCATCATGTTAAAAATAGGCTCTCTTTGTTTCTCTGTGTGATAGGCTCTCTTTCACTTAATCATATACTTGTGCTTTTTAGCTAACCTCTAAGATACATCCTTATTTTAAAATTTTTATTTATTTTTTTTTTTAAAGTTGATCTACACGACGCTTGAGTTTAGGAGCCCTTTACACCAAACTCATACATACTGAACTTATGTGTTTTGGGAAGATAAAAAATATACCTTTTAAATTAATCAGGTTCTGGACATTAAAATGAGACTGAAAACATTCCACAGAAATGTTTGTAAAAACCTTTGAAAAGCCTCAGGAACATTTTTTTTTTAAAGATAATGTATAATATAGCATCTTTTTATTCTTTTGAGGTGCATTCCTTCTACACTTTTGCAACGTGAATCCTTAAATAAGCTTAAATGTCCTTCCACGCAGAAAATGTTTTTGCTGGTTTGGAAAAAATGGGTCAAGATGATCAGATCCAAATCGATATGACATTGATGCTGCAGCACCAAGAAGACCTGTTTATGCATAACTGACAGTGCATAAATCAGTCACTTATTAATAATAAAGTCACTTTATTTTTGCTATATCATCTGTTTGCTCCATTAATTTTGTCTCCTAGCATCTCTCTTTTAAAAACACTGTTTTAATAAGACCAAGGCTGAAAAAGAACCAGGGCTTTGGTAAAACTGGAAAAAAGGATATCTGAGTTTGAATTTTTGCTCGAAAAATCATTAAAATAATTACCAACTGATGTCCCATCCCGAGCTCAATTAACGTCAGCTCCACTTTAACAGTGGACATGTCAAATTTCAGACTCACTCGTCCTATGTTTCTTAAAAACTGTCTTTAGCAGCATGTGATGTAAATGTATCATTGACAAAATCAAATGCAGCATGCTGCTCCCCGTGATGGATTACATGTCTCCAGCAACTTTCAAATCTCTTTAAGCTTATTTTCGTAAAGGACTGAAATGAATGGAAAATAATGCCTGCCAAGACGATGGGAAATCAATCTACAATCTGGTGGTTTGCTCTGGAGAATAGCCAGTGATGCAAAGTATGCCTGATTTGTAGCTAATGGGCTGGAAGATGCAGAACTATCATTATGCTTCTTTAAGGGACCTTCTGATAGCACGACTTGAGCAGAAGAAAATTATTGAGCAGATGTAGTATTAGCATTTTATGTTAAATATTTTTGTGGTGTGCATATTCAGAGGCGTGGAAGGTTAGAGGGAGATGTAAGAAACTCATCGACCATTAGAGGAGCCAAGCCCTGCTCCGAGCTCCGAGCTCCTAATCCTATTTTATTTTGTAAATGCATTCACTTGCACCTAATTGCAGCAGCAGGCAGCCAGAATGGATCAACATGCACATTTAGTTGATTGTTAGTGCTGCTTTGACCCTGCATGCATATTAAGGTTAATCAGGCTGAATTACTGACTAACAAAATAAGTTAAATGGATTTTGTAAGTAACAAGATGATGGTTTCAGTTTAACAGCATAAGGAATTAAAGAGCTTTTGATGAAGATTATAAATATTTTCCTTTCATAGGGAAGGCTTAAAATAGGGCAGAGTCTTTTTTTTTCAGGGCTGCATGTTTCTTTTCCTTTCTTTCTTTTTTTTCAAGTGACTGACATTTGCATGGTTGACTCAAACACTGCAGAAACTTTCTCTGCAATGCGTGATAAGCTGCACCTCCTGATTCAGCCTGACAGCAGTCCGACAAGCTAATAATGGTTCACAGACACACAAACAGCCCCTCGAATGTTTCCATTTCAGTAATACGAAGCCTGCTTTTTAATGGCAAGATGAAATGAGTTTGAACCCTTTTTTATTTCTGCTTATAGTCTTATTGTTTTGTGCTTGGTAAATTACAGCATCACAAAAACACACAAACACACAAGGTTAAGCTCTACAGCTGCACTACATAGTGTTTTTATATTAGTAATTGAGCAGAGCATTGTATTTAACATGAAAGCATTTACTCCTAAGGGTCTGTGCACTAAAGTCAGGTGGTTCTGTAACCCCCATCAGCTAAGATGTGGTTCATCATTTTGTTACCAGTGGGCAAAATACAATATTGTTATGAATATCTAGGCTTTTTGAAACATGTTTTAATGTTAAGGGCGAGGGAAACTAAAAATAAGTGTCATTTAGTTTCTAAATTAGCATATAAATCCTTTAAAAGACATAGTCAATAAAACAATAAAACAAGCAATAAAAATGGTGAGCATACAGTAGCTGAGAATACAGGAGGAGGTTCCATTTGTTAGGCTACAGGTCCCCATACATAACGTAATTGATGGTGATTTCTTTAGGGAAGAAAAGGAAATCACGAGAAAAGCTTGAAAACCTAACAAAACCAGCACATTATGGAGTTCTAAAAGCTATAACCTGACCAACCAACTTACATAGGCTGCATTTCAAAAGGGGAGCCCCGCTTGTAGCTATGATGGTGTCAGGCACTGTATATTGGCCTGAGGAATCATTTAAAATAACTCATATGAGTCAACTCTTTAGGTCACAAAGTCTGCGGTGTGCCTTTAAAGTAGATCTAAGTAAGATTTGTACTATAATATATCCTCTTTTAGGTCTCTGTAATGGAAATCTAACTATTTATGAGACGACTGAGAGGTCTCTCATCTCCCCCTACTGGTTTCGGTCAGAAAACCACACTTACGAGTTTCTGTGCTACTTAGCTCAGTAGCAGTTCCGTCTAGCAGTAGCAGTTGGTCTTGTTCTGGCGGTAAGACAAATAGGTTTATGACATGGTGAAGCCAGAAAAAAAGGCAAAAAGAACTTTGTTACACCCCTTTCCCATAGGCCGATTAAAAAAGCTCTTGACATACATCTACTAATTTGCGTGATACCGTTGAATGCAACGTATGGACGTCAACGCAATGAAAAAGGGAGATTTGGAGGGACAAAAGACCGAAACAATAAAGAACACTTACTAAGTGCTTGCTCCTTTCCATGTTGCTCTCTTTCGTTTACTTTCCTGATTTTTGTCACAATGGTTGCATCATCAGCACTAATGCAGTGTGATCCATCACCAGACATGCAGCAGTCAGACGACACTCAGCTTGCCAGCAGTGGGTCAGACCCAGCTTTTTTTGCCAATGTGAAGGAAGCCAAAAGCGGATTGACCCGTGTTAAAGAAAACTTTGTTAACCCACTAATTTCAGTGGAAAGATGCTTTAGAGGAAGAAAGGAAAAGAAAAAGATAATCGGATCATGACAGGGCTTGCAGAAGAGTGCATTTGGGTAGAAAGTTTGCCCTGTAGCAGGACCTCAAACAAAAACAGGTATTCAAAAGTGATGCAGACCTGTTACTGGAAGAATAATAACTTTATCTGCTATACTCTGTTCATTTATCTATCTATAGCTGTGATAGCATCAGCCTCTGAGCTGTACAATGATAGTCAAAGTTTTTTCACAAAAACACAGTCTTCAGAATAGACTTGGACAAACTTTGTTATTTTGTACACATAGAGTGTATACAAAATGAAATTTCATTTTATACAGCTCTCATGACATTTTCATTTCCAATAACATCCTTAATGTCACTGAGCCAAGCAATAATTGCACAAGTCTCCCTTTAATCCATGTTATTCCTAATAATTTATAAGGGTTCAGCAGTCAGTGTGTTTATTTTATCACTTTTATACAATTTAAGCTATCATAATTCTTGGCAAGTTTATTAGAGTTTATTATTTGCCATTTGATTTTTGTATATCACTTTTTCAGGTTACTATACAAATGTTTTTTTATTTTTATATGTTTGTCTTATGCAAACAACAGACATATATTCCACAGTTTCATCGATGGTCTACATAATTGTGCTTCCACAGTTCCTCATTCCCTTTAAATTCATTCCCTTTTTTTCTATTCATTTTTATCATTTACTGCTAGTATTTTTGGTTTTTCTGTCTGCTTAATAAGTTTTATTAATTTAAAAGTGTGTTGAGCCTCCTTTAGTTTCCATTTTTCAAATAGGATATTGACAGAGAAAAACTCTGGTTCAAGAGTTTAAATAAAAGATTCCAGTAGCTTCAGGAACCTGGGGGAAAAACTTCTTCAAACTCTAAGACTATGGTGCATGGGAATTGATTTGTTCTTTAAAACCTGTGTACTCAGTAACGTATTTTACATAGTTGGTCCTCAATCTAACAGAGCTGCCGTTTTGGTCAACAATAACACATCCATGTAACATATTTCCACCAATAAGGTATTGGTGTACTTCATAAAAAATAAAGACCACCAGAACCTTCAGTTCCATCCTCAGCAGTTTATGGTTTTCACCTTCTCATTTTTATGATGCTTGGCTCCAAAATCTTTTAAATAAGTGATGCAACTCTATATCTGATTTAAAGAAAACAATAAAAGGCAGATTGTGATAAACTGAAGAGCAATATTCTTTATACCTACACAATAAATCTATTTCTTAAAAAGAGAAACAAGAATTCACACTTAAATGCATTTCTTTAAAATACTTTAGATGCAGCTGCACAGATTTTTCAAGCATCTTGAGTATTAAAGAGAATAAAATTTAATCATATAAAATAAAATTACCTTATAAGAATTAAGCAAGTGAAACTCATCTCAGAATGAAGGCTTGGCTTCTATTCTAATGTAAGTTCTTTTTCTGGTTAGTTCTGCATAGTTTGTTTTAAAGCTGTTAAGTTGTTTGTGTCTTTTTTTGTTTAGTTGCTTATGTTTTGTGATTACACCCTTTATGGAGAACAGTAAGTATACAGTATGTGGAAATATACATATAAATATGACATATAAATATGACAATACAATTTACATTATTACAGTAATTAGCATTATTACACTATTACAGTATTGTATTTCATACATTTTCTATGTTGCCTTGGTGTACTTAGGTTTATCCCCGTCATCTATGTCCACAAAGACCTTGGTGCACCCTAACCCTGCTTTGAGGAGGTTATTTTATACTGAGCAGACTCACCAATAAGAAGATGAAAAAAATCACACCAGCTTTACCAGATTGCTTTCAGACTGAATGGAACAGTTTGCTCATCTACATATGAAATAAGCACAACAAAGGGGAAAATTAACTCGCAGGCAGGGCTGTATAGCAGGAAGTACAGAGAAAGTGAGCACAAGAGAGTTTAGGCAGCAGAGCAAGAACGTTTCATACTCGTCTCCTAGCGTCATGGGAGTTCATACATGAAGGTTGTTTTTACCAAAACTGAACAAGAAAAATCCATAATCAGCTACTGATTTAATTTTATGTTTATTTCTCAAAATAGGATCCTACTGAGTAGTTCAGTCAGTCTTGGAGTCTGATGTTTTTCAATCAAAAAGCTCATTCATGTGCATAAAATTCATGAAAAGAAGTTTACTTTGGGAACCAGTTGGTTATATTTATGAATAAATTCATAGCAATTTGACAATGGTGCAGCCAATAGAAGACAAGAGAAGGAGTACAAAAGTGGGCAGAAATTGTACAGGCTTGTGAACATTCACAGGTTAAGATAAAAAAATCTCAAAAATACAAACAAGTTTTCCATTTGAAGTGTAACTGTCAGCCATGAATGGATCAGTGCAGCAGCTTTTTATTTTGTTTATAACTTTCTGTAAAAAAAAAAAAAAAAAAAAAAAAACTGTATATCTGATCTCAGGATAATCATGTACTTGGTTTGTATTGATGAAAAAATAGTTCCCCTAGTTGTACCTTTATGTTTTTGTTGTTTTATTGTCTCCTCTCTGTACGCTCAACCTCTAGTCAACCTCAGCTAATGGCTGTTGATCCTGGTAATGATGGAGGTTGCTTACCATTAAGAGGAAACGTTTCCTTTCTACTGTCGACACGTGGCTGCTCAGGAGTAGAAACTGATTCAGCAAAATTGAAAAAGCTTCCTTGGATGGAAAAGTCTTGATCACATTTTCAGCTGACTCTGTTTTTCTGATATTAGAAATGCCCTCCACTGGACATACACAATCCATTCTGAGTTTCGAATAGAATAGAATAGAATAGAATAGAATAGAATAGAATAGAATAGAATAGAATAGAATAGAATAGAATAGAATTCAACTTTATTGTCATTACACTGTCACAAGTACAAATCAACAAAATGTAGTTTGCATCTATCAAGAAGTGCTATACAGGATACAAATACTTATTTGCATATGTACAGAAACTATGAATATATGGACTTTGAATGGTGTATATAAACAGAGAATAATTTAAAGAGGCTATAAAATTAAAAATTATGGAAAACTATATACAGTTATACAGGAAAGTTAGGATATGGATTATATAGATTAGTACAGGATAAATAATGACAGATAATAGCAGATAAAAGATTTGCTGATTATATAGTTGAGAAATACATGCAAGTAGTGTCGGATCCCTTTACATCCTGATACCAGGTATTTAAATAACATGTATAGAAATGGCTTCAATTCCTGTTAGCATAAGATCAAACAAACTTTTGTCTTTTATGTCGGTTTGGCCTTTCGCTCTGACAAAACTGGTGTAGTTAACAGAAGATTGTGGATCACAAACACCTTTTTTTTAAGCTCTCTCCACAGACTTTTTCAGAGGACTCACATAAGAACTTTGTAATGGCCATCCCAAAACATTGACTTTGTTGTCCTTACATTAAATTTTAACCAATATTGCAGTAGGCTTTGCATCGTTGTCTGTGCGGAAAGCCATTTTTACAAAAGCTTTAACAGCTTTGCTGATGACTTCAGATTTTGCTGCATCACATAACCCTCTGGTCTCATGATTACATCTCTTTTGTTAGGTGTGGAGTTCCTCCTGCAGCAAAAAAAACAACACACACAACAATAACGGCTGTTTTTTTCCCTGTGCACATTTAAAACCTAATTTTGTTCCTTAAATCTCTTCTTTTTCTTTCTTTCTTTTTTTTTTGATTTCACACAACGAAAAAGTGTGTTTAAGATGTTGCCTAAAATACATGTGCAGGTGTTCTTTCTAAATCAAATGCTCAATATTTAATAATTGCTTAAGAATTTCACCTATTCTTAAAGTCTGTTGAGATGTTTTCAGTTGTCTCAATTTGATTTGAATTGAAATGTTTTTAGAGGAACTGTGGCATAGACTTAAAAGCTGAACAGATTATAATATCAGGTATTTAAATGTCCTCATTTCCATTCCCCTCTGGGCTATTTGTCAACAGCTTTCATTTCTTTATTTCTTAATCTTTGTCCAAATTCACACAAAAAAAGGAAACAGATACTAAATTTAACTATTGTAACATCTTTATTCAAATCTCACTAGGACTGTCATTTCTACCTCTTGAGGAAGCTCAGGTCTTTTGGGGTGAGAGGGCCACTCCTGAAGACCTTCTACGACTCTGTGGTGGCATCAGCCATCCTGTACAGTGTGGCCTGCTGGGGCAACAGCATTACGGAGAGGGACAGAAAAAAACTAGACAAGATCATCAAGAGGTCCAGCTCAGTCCTGGGCTGTCCTCTGGACTCTGTACAGCAGGTGGGGGACAGGAGGGCCCTGTCCAAACTCATGTCTATGCTGGACCATGAGGACCACCCCCTGAAGGACACTCTCTCTGCTCTGGAGAGCAGCTTCAGTGAAAGACTGATACACCCTCGCTGTATAAAGGAGAGATTCCGCAGATCCTTTCTTCCCGCTGCTGTCAGACTGTACAACCAACAATGCTAGCTCCGTATCAACCATATGTCCACCGTCACTTTACCTGTTATTATTGCATATCTACTGTATACATCACTCATACCTATTTAAATCTGCAATAATTTAATACAATCAATCATTTGCACAGAACTTTACTGTTGTCACTTTATACCAGTGTTGCCTTGTCTGTCTGTATATACTTAATGTGTGTGTGTACATATATATATATATATATATATTTTTTTATACTTTGTAGTCTTCTTCTTCTTTTTTCTTACTGTACTGTGATGCAACGCTGCAATTTCCCCACTGTGGGACAAATAAAGGATTATCTTATCTTATCTTATCTTATCATATTTACAAAAACATAGTAGTTAGAGATGTTTTATAATTCACATTTTATTAGCCATGTTTATTTGAAATCATCCTGCTTATACTGATATAGTGTAATTAAAGTCAAATCACACAAGGAATCTACAGGTAGATTTTAGATGGACTTTACTCTTGCCTTCATGGCCTCAGGCTGGTTTCAGAGCAGTTTGCATTCTTTCAGGCAAGCCTGGAACAATAAAAAAGAAAACAATGACAGACGGCATCCTCCGTCCTGCTTTGAGTTGCAGCAGCCCCTGCTCTTCCTCCCTGCAGCTGAAGCTGCATTGTCATGGACACGGTGTGAGGTAGAGGGAGAGCTGGTCAGAAACAGAGCTGATTGTTATGGTAACATCTGTTTGTTTGGAGATGTGATGTGAATGTGGGTGGGGTTAATTGCACTCTGTTCTTGTGGGTCAACACCAGTGCGAATTAACGCTCTGGACTGAGCCTGCAGGCACTGAAGCGATAAAGTCATTCCAGCTTTGGCCGAAAAACAGGCTGGCGCTCATGTCCTGAGTTGGTAACACACCTTCAGGGCGACAGTGCAACAGACCCTCCACATTCCAGAGTGAGGGGGGGGGGGGGTTCTATCCTTCACTTCCCTGCAGGTCAACCGAGTGTGTTTAAAGAGGCCTAATCAGATCTATGTGTTGGACTTTCGAGGGTAGGGATAGACTTGCATTGTTGCCTGAAACAATGACTGCCTTTATGGCAGCAGTGTGAGCTGACACCTGCAAGGTGCTTCTTTTCCACCAGCAAACATTTGGGAAGTGAGTCAGTAAACAAATTTTATCATACAGCCTTTTTCAGAAGAGCAGAAGGACAGATTTAGAGTGAAAACACTGGCTTGCAAAAGGATTTATGCATCTTTGCACTTTTTTGCAATGTGTGTTAGCAAGATTATACCTGATAGGAAAAAACACCAACTCATATAAAAAAGTAAGTTGAAAGATATATAATAAATATTTTTTTAATGTGTATTTAGACCCAACTAGATCACTTAAAAAACATGTGGAAAAATATGCAGTGGTCAATTGAAATCAGCTCCTGATGTTTTCTTTTTGTGAAAATCTAGAACCTGAACTCACTATTTTCTCCATAAAATATGGTGGGTACAGCATCATGCATTAAGGAAGTTGATTAGAGGTAACTGGAAGACAAAGAGTATATTAACAGAATATTAAGAGTTTGACCCTTCAATGTTTTCTAATGAAAAAAAAAAAACTAAGAAACCTCCAGCAATCAGAAAAACAACAGCATTTGATGGAAAACATGTTGTTTTTAAATGGGAAAAAAACAGCTTGCTGTAGGTGAAGGACAGAAAAAAACACACAGCCAGCAGTAAAACCTGTCCTGCTCCTGATAAAATGAATACAATCAATTAATTCAATCAAATAAATGACAGGGTATCATTAATGCATGCTGCGTGTTTGCATATGTGAGTTGCTGTCGCCAAATTTGAGTGAGGACTGTGAGCAGCAGTGCGTTCAGGAATCTGACACCCCCGCAGAATAAGAAACAAGTCCTTTTTTCTGTGAGACACAACAAGTACAGATATTCAGAAAGGCTTTCAGAGTCACAGATTTTTAATTCTGTTACTGCAAACGGGTCTCACTGGATATAAGTGTATTTCATTTTCAAGTCATATTTATTAGGTAAAAAAAAAATCAACTTTAACTTCTATAAATTCCAGATGATTCCATCAGAATCTGTTTCGATGAACACAGAAAATGGTTTTAATCACCTGAATTGAATGTAATTTTTTTTTTTTTTATTAAGCTATCGTTGTACATGTGGTGTTAAACTTAGAGAAAATAAGAACTAATTTGGTAAAGGTGAATCACTGAAGTATTAAATTTGCGTTAGCCCTTTAAGTTTTTCTTTTACGTCAAATGTTTGCTTCTTTTATTGTGGGGAATTCAACTTTAAGCCTGTTTTGTGGTCTGACAGCCCATAAATGTAACTCCATGGGTGATTGTTACCATAAATATAGAGGACTGCACGCTGGCTGCCAACAAAAACAATTCCAGCGAATCCATTTGTTTACTACCTACCATAAAAAACAGCAGATAAAGTAGGCATCAGACTGGAGAACATGTCGCAGCATTTAACAGGACAGGCTTCATCTGCATCTGCACCGCCACAGTTTCATTTGGAAATATTATCTCCATCCAGATGAGCCTTTAAGCTGAGATTTGGAAATCAGTGTGTGCTCAGAGTAGCAAGTCTGAAAATGCCCACTGATGCATTCAGCAGGTAGATAATGTTCAGATTGGGAAATGAAATGAAATACAACCTAATCCATTGAATAGTGAAGGGAATAGAGAATTCAAACATGAAGAGAAACATTGTAAAGGGTATGCAAGAGTAAACATGTTAGTGTTTTGAGTCAGTCTTTTTTCAGTACCAACGTGGAGTCTCTGTCATTGTTTACTACATTCTCAGTTTCTTCAGCGCAGGTCAAAAACTCAAAGGAACAGCAGAGTAAAAAGGAGTTCAAAGGAAACTTTAAATGTTTGATTATTGTGAAAAATACTAAAAGGGGTCATGATTTTTTTAAGTGTAGTTCTGTGAAGAAGGTTGTAATCCTTTTGTAAACATCCATGTTACTTGGTGACCTTTTGGCTGAATTTCCATTGAGAAAATCAACTGTCAGGCAAAGTAAAGTGGAAGTATTAGCAGGTTTATTCAGCTTCGCAGCACCAAGCCTCCTATCAAACACACAACCTCTGCCTTAAAATGGACTAAACCATTTACATGATATTGAACAATCCCTCACTTCCATTTAAGAACACATATTTAGATCAAATATATTCACACATTTCAGGTTTACTTTTTATGAACATTTTCTGATTAACTTACACACAAACACTATAGAAATCCAGAAAACTGTGTTCACAAATTCCCCCATATTTTCCATGGTCTCTCCTGGAACATCTAAATGGTGTCTAGACCCCCAGGGAATAATTTGTCCAAACACCCTGGAGAGAACACAGAAAAGAAGAGGTCTTCATTACAATCCAGGTTAGGTGGTCCAGGAGTGAAAGGCCTTATAATCTATAATATATGACATTTATTTTCATATTTACCTTAAAATACTTAATTCTGATTTCAAACACCTGCAAACTTAGGCTAGTATTTTGTTGCAAATTGTATTTAACATTTTTTAAAACCATCACCATATTCGCCTGTTGTTATTTTCAAAGACAAACAGAATTTTATAAATTTAGATAAATATAAGAGAAAGTGTGCCACTAATTACCTTTCTGTTTGAAACGACATGATCGGGTCAAAAGCGTTTCCTGTTACAGGAAATGATAGAGGGAAAATTATGAAATTAAATGCTATATTTATTTTTTTATCTTTACACCACATCACTTCTCTACCAGACATCTACTGTGCATGTGTTGTATGTGTAGTATCTGTTCCACACCAGGGAATTGTATGTGACACCCTAATCTAACTTCAACTTCTCATGAGAGTATTGCTCGTTTTAATGCACACAAAATTGGTTTAGAGGATCATCACAAAAAGCATCTCCATAACTTTATGACATTTTCGATACTTAATCCGTAGGTATGAACACAATATTAATGAAATATTCTAAGGAGGACAATCCAACAACATACAAGTTTTGAAAATGAAACGGTTAAGTAGATGGATGGAATGGTGCTTAAATGGCTGAATGAAAAGAAGTCTCATAAAACTGTGTATTTTTTAAAACTTTATTTTGTTTTTGTTTTTGCCAGACCTGTAAAAATACAAAAACAAAATGAATCCCTTTTTACAGGGTTGTATGTGCTGTATAGGAAATCTGATAAATGTGTAGGATGTTGGATCAGAACCTCACTTAAAAAAAAAGAAAACTATCCTTTTAACTGCATAACATTAGGGCATTACTGCCAACTATCTGTTCACCAATTTCAGATATTTTCTCTTGCTACTCATGCGGCCAAAAAACAGTTAATGAAAGCTGTGCTTCATGAGGCCTTTTTGTAGATTACATTTAAATTAGTTTCAAAGTCTGAATGGGGGAACTAAAGAATCTCACATCATCATTTCACTTTCAACATGAGTAAAAACAACCAGGCTCCTCCTCGAGAACTCAGTGACAGAAACCCTGGGGATCGGAAAACCTCTCAGGGCAGAAACTTCTGTGGAAAAGCAACGAGACGCCAAGATTTAAGAGATTTTTCAGGATCTGAAAGTTTTCACTGCCTCAGAAATGCTGGAGACCTTAAGTGGGACCAATTTGTCATGATCCAATCAGCACTCTCAAGTGGTTTTCTGTATTTTTTTTCCTCTTTTTTACCTCATCCCCTTTTCTTGATCTTCTTGTGTGAGAATTTAAATAAAACTACTTGTCACATTTTTCAGAGTGCTTATGAGTTAAATCATTGAATGTAATTTGCAGCAACGGCAATCAATTCTCTAGTTTTTGCACAGTTGAACAAATAACCTCTCAGCCTCTTTAAACCTTGTGTGGTTGCATATTCTCAAACTGTCGAACATGAGCAGGATTACAGTAATGTATGTAAAGCTCCAAAGCAGAAAAATACAGGCCTGGGTGGCTAAAAGCAGAACTCATTCCTCCACATTCTCATGAAATTCCAGCAGTTTTTCACAACTCCAGCCATACCTGGTGACAGGTGATTCCAGCGTGTCAGACAAAGAAATCTTCATCCTTCATATTTGATTACTTTGTCTTCTATTTGATATTCCCGACATGCCCTTTTCACTCAAATGTATCAGGAGATGGTATCTTCTTCGGCCGGTATCTACAATTTCACTTTTTTTCTCTACTCTGCTTTAAAGATTACCTGGCAGAGAGAATGTCAACCAGCTTTTCCCACTTTATTGCCAAAAATAAAAGTAAAAAAAGAAAAAGCAGCTGGGACTGAAAGAGCAATGACAAATAATGCTGCAAACAGCTTTGAGACGTGCCGATGAGTTGAAAATTTTAAAAACTGGAACAGCGGCTGCGGAGATGCCATGACATGACTTATCTTTTGTTTAAGAGTTAATTTCATGGAACATTTGAGAGTTGTGCTTCATTATGAGGAAGTGGTGGGAGATGTACTCCTGAAATGTTTACAGCCATATTAGAAAGGGATAACAAGGAAATGCCATTTGTGTTTGTTCCAGCTTGTTGTTCAAAGCGTTGACCATCAGCAGGGCGGCATTTAAGTACCACCGTCTCTTCCTCCTGCTGGCAAAAATAAAATAAAAATCAACGAGCCGCCGCCATTAAATAACAAAGCAACAAACAGTTTGAGGCTCAGGTGAGAAATAAACAGTACAGACAGCTGACAGATGCCTGAGTTGTAGCTGGCTGGTCTACATTCCTCATGAATAATTTCTCTGCCTTTTCATGCAGCCTGTGAATTACTTTTGAGCTTTCACAGCCAGGTAATTTGGGAAAACAGACACAACCAGCAGCCAAGCCTGCCAGACTGGGTCAAATATATCATACTACCAGCAGCTGCATCTACTGCAGGAGCAGTGTGGAGGCCAGCTCCTGGAAAACATCTGATCTTATTTTTTTGAAGTAACAGATTCCTCCTCCAATACACATTATATTACCTTTCTTCTTCTTTTTAATTATTCCACAATCTATTATTTTAGTCTTCCTTTTATAATGATTGCAACTCAAACTTAATATTTCTCTCAAAATAGTTTCTTTGATATGGATTTGCGAATTTGAAGGCTATAATAGCTTGTGTGTCTTTTTCTGTCAGACTAAACCAAATAGAACATTTGTGTGATTTCCTTTTTACATAATTATTATTATTCATAGTCATATATAACAAAAGCTGAACATAATATCTGAGGAATTCTCTTTTCTGCAAATACTGATTAAAATTACATTAGTTTCTCTGTAAAATCTTGGAGCGGGGTGTCGAACATCACAAATGTCTGTTATTTTTATTTTTTTACAAAGCAGAATCCCATCAGTTGCAATTTGGGTTGATTTTT
This sequence comes from Cyprinodon tularosa, assembly GCF_016077235.1. Classification (NCBI taxonomy): domain Eukaryota; kingdom Metazoa; phylum Chordata; class Actinopteri; order Cyprinodontiformes; family Cyprinodontidae; genus Cyprinodon; species Cyprinodon tularosa. The sequence continues at coordinate 303,330 of NW_024039241.1, read as the reverse complement.
TTTCTCTTTTTTTAGCCCTTTCTAAATAGACAGCCTCAACACAAGTCCATTTTATTATGAGTTCAGAATTTTCCCTTTTTTTTTTCTTAACCAAACCTAAAAGTTTGTAAGAAAAAAATAATCAAGCAAAATATGGTTTTGTCATTTGTTCTGCCAACTTTTCCCATTAAGTGTTTTTATTCAGTATGAGAACTCTGTGTGCATTCTGCTTCTCCATGTATTTATTGGATAAAGCTTCACCTTGATTAGCAAGTCAAAACAGATGAAAAAAAATATGAGTACAAAGTAAAAAATTAAAACAACCTGTCACTATGTTAAATATCTGTTGGTCAAGGGCAGCATAGGATAGCTACCTTCGTAACTATTTTTTTTAAATGTTGTTCTTGGATTACCAGCTTGTTGTAGCTTTCTTTCAGCCAGCTGACCAACAGCACACAACAGTACTGTGGTAATTGTTTCTCCAAATAACTGGAGAAAACTTTGGTCACTCTGAAATTTTCTCCCGCCCCTGATTAAAAAGGACTATAAGAACAGAATAATACATTTTTTTCAAATAAGTTTTGAAACCATGATTTTCAAAATTCTTGATACCATAATCTTATCTGTGGATGAACATCCTACAGTATGATTTCATATTGCACCCTATTTTCAAAGATGATTCCTCCTGCTGGTAGATGGTATGCACCATATTAGCAATTTTTTTTGCAGTAGACTTGAGGTAGATTTTAGAAACTAATTTTACATTTTTAGTTGTCAAAGAGATTTGAACGTTTCCATAAGGTGGGTAGAGACAGTTTAGGAAAAGACGAGTGATACAAAAGTACAACATGGGGAAATGGCAAAAAGCTCATCCCTTCCCTTTATTTATTTTTCGAAACCAGTCACAATGACAACATTTCTTGACATTTCTTGGAAACTGGCTTGGAGCTCGTCTGCCTGGCTGTGTTTCCTGGAAGGGGCCACCTTTGCATCTTTCTGCTTCTGTCTCCTTAAACCCCAATTGAGCTCAGCAGATGGGCGCACACACTGAGCCTGGTTCTGCTGGAGGTTTCTACCTGTTAGAAGGGAGCTTTCCTCTCCACTGTCGCTACATGCATGCTTGGTGTGAGGGGTCGCTGTCAAGTTATGAAGTCAATACAATCAGCTGGTTTTCCTTAGATAGAAAACTTTAAACGGATCTGACTGTATGATTTGGTTGAATTGTCTCTCTGAAGTGTCTTGAGATGACGTGTTGTGAATTGGTGCTATATAATAAAAACTGAATTTAATTGAAATAACAATTTTGTTAAATCAGTGAAACATACCAATATAAGTGCAGTTTAATACAAAGTGGATGAAAATATGTCATACATCATTAGAAAGGATCATACATTTGTCAGATCCTGTTTCTGCTTTTGCTTTTCTTGTTTCGTTAAAACAATAATAATTGGAAAATAAAAACCTTGTCTAATAAACTGTCCTTAAATTACAAATATGACATTTGGAATAGAACAGCTAATTTCACCCCTTCTTTTATTCTCATAATCTCTTTCAGGCACTCAGTGCACAGAGTTCTCTAATGGTTGGCTAAACTAACTGGGAGGAAACCAAGTTAACTTTAAAAAGAGACAATATCCAACAATAAATCTTTAATTATTCTTGAAATTATTATTTAAAAGCATTTAAAAAAAAATAGTAACCATAACCATAAAGTCTGCATACTTAAAAGCATATTGGAAATATATTCTTGACATTATTACTAGGATACATGACTATGCAAAAGGTGAAAACCAATCAGCTGCTTAGATGTTGTTCATAATTTGTTCATATTTGTCAACCAAATCAGGCTTTGGACTTTTCTGTTACTTTGGACAAAAAAAAAAAAAAAAGTCTGGAGCTGTCTGTCTAGGATGTCAAAAATTTTTTCCTTACTCGAATCGTTGTCATATATATTTTTGACTTTACAACTGTTTATCTGGGCCCACAATAGTTCTGTTCTTATTTTATGTCAAATGTCAAAATCGTTGATTTAAGCACACCCTGTAGTGAGCCCAATCTTACTCTCATTTTTAACACTGGTGAATGATCCCTTCTAACAAAAACAGCAGAAGCTGAATTTACAGACAGTAAAACACTCATTAATTTTACTCGGACAGAAAGAAAAATTACATTCTAGCTGAAGCTAATCATCATGGAAAAACAAGCAAGGGGGACATCTAGAGAGAAGAGATAATGAATTTAAACTATCTGATTATTTTATCACTTTTCTTTTGCTTTGAAAGACAACATGTGCAAAAAGCAATGCATTTTATTTCCAGATAAACCTCATGCTAATACTCTAGCTGTTTACTCTTTACTATTCACTGGGCTGTGTTATTGTCCTACAGATTTAGGACATTTATCTCCTTAAATTTGGGACACCAGATGTTTCATGACCCTTTAGAAAAGCAGGGGTGCAATGTAGAGACTGTCTTTGGTGGATGAGGAAAAATCTGTTAGTCATTGTTGATTTATTTTTCTGTTTGGCCAGCAAGCAGTCACACATCCAACTTAATATATCCCAATAAAGAAGGCTATAAAAAAAAAAAAAAAAAAAAACAGAAACCAACTGCTGCAACCATAAACAGAGACAGCAATCCACCCAGAGAGGGAACAGACTCCAGGTTCTCATCTATGGTAATTCAAATTCTGTTTGGAGGATGTAACTCTTATTTTGTGTCACAGTGTGTTATAAAATTACCTGTTCTCTCTGTAATATAAAAAGAAAGGCAGAATGAGAATTGATTACATCTAATATGTTTTATGTTTCGAAAATAGCACATTCTTCCCTTTAAAGAGTGCATTTCAATTTCACATAGTTTTTATTATGTTCAGGCAATCATGATGGACAAACAGATGATTAGTGCATTGGCAAAAAAAGTTTACTAAAAAAACAAAAAAACAGAATTTGGACCTTAATACCAGAGTTCTGACTCTAAAATTTCATGAGATAAATGTGTTAATCTAGTTAAAAGGAAAAAGTCTGACGCACTAAAACTTTATGATGTGTGTAAATAATTTCCTGTCAGCAATAAACCAAATGACCACGTTAAACATAACACCAGTCGTTCAAGAACCAAAGAGACAGATAGCGATGTATTTCACAGATTTATCTCAACCAAACTTAATCCATACAAATATTTTCTGAGGTTATCCGCTCCACCAGTTGTCACGAAATTCATCTCAGCAGTTTCTTTGCAGTAATCCTTCTGAATAAAGCAGACAGACAGACAAACATATGGGACTGTTCTCACCTGAATTTGCATCTTCTTCAGTGTTTTTGCATCTTTTCATCTTAAGCCCTACAGCTTTGCTGTTTTGGTTTGCTTTCACCACTCTCATTAGCATTGCCTCTGACAGCAGGCAGCATGATGTACAGCATTTAGCAGCTGGCTTGTCAGACCTTTCCCCCTAGAGTTGCTGGAGCCCCAAACAAAGCCACGGTGAATGTCAGTATTGGACTTCAATTTGTTGAGTGGACAAATGGATCCCCAGAGAAATGTCCATGTTGCACCATAAGTGCTGAATGTATAGATAAGAAACAAGAAGTGCAAAAGTGTAGCCCAGTCACTTGGTCCAGAAGATCAAAAAAGTATTCACACCCCTTAAACCTTTTTACATTTTTGATCAATTACAGCTTTAATGCATTTTATTAGGAATTTATGCCGTTTTTACACAAAGTGGTGCAACATAAGTGGGAAAAAAGACATATAGAATATTAGGGCTGAAACAATTAATCGGATTAATGATTGATCGATTATTGAAATAATTGTCAACTAATTTAGTAATCTATTAATCGTTAACTAGAGTATAGAGACTCTGAAATTCATCTTTAGTTTACAGAGCAACCAACCTTAAGCAGCAATTATGGACAAAATATGTAAACATGTTACATTTGAGATAAAGATATGCTTTATCCAGAACACAAGTGGAAAAGTTTTAGTATTACCTGGTTTTATTTCGTGAAAAATCTTCTTTAAGGAGCCTTTTGCTATCCGCTTATTGATCGATTAACCGAAAACATAATCGACAGATTAATCAATTTGCAAAATAGTCTTTAGTTGCAGCCTTACTGTATTTTTTTAAATTTAACAATAAACAATATGCAAAAAAGAATTTGTAACAGCACCCTTTACCTGTGCCTTGAGGAGTAATTCACTGTTTTAATCAATCATACAAAATATTTCTGAATTGAAATTATAAAATTTTAAATACTTCTGCCTAATGGGTGAGAGCCTTCTTTCGTTCTCTTTAAGACATACAGTTTAAGAAAAAAACAGAAGATTTGAAGCTGTTCTTACAAAGAAAAATAGTTTCAGAAAATAAATATTTAGTGGGGAAATAAAATAGGTGCCACCTCTTTAAGATTTTCATAAGTTATTCTCACATTATTGTTATGCGGAACATTTTATTGGTCTACTACATAAAGTCTCTCTTTGGTTACATCAATTTAAGATTTGATAAAGTGGGTCAGACCATTATCAAAAGACACTCCAACTCTTAATACTCAGACTTATTTGTTGATGCTTTAGAAATTTGGGAATTGACAACTGGTAAGCTCAAAATAGTTTTACTTGAAGCAATAATTGTGTGGTATAAATGCAGACACAATGGATTCTTGTCATTAGTTTTACTGTTGCTATCAAGAAGTGAGTTCTATTGATCTGTTTTAATATAATGAAGGCAGGGATGGCATGAGAATCTCAAACAAAAAGACCCATTCTTCTCTTCTTCGTGTAAATGTGGAGATTAGTTTGGGGGGAAAGTTAGGTTCTGCAGTGAAGAATAAAATCAATAAAACACAGACTCCACTCAGAAAGAGAGGTAACTGTGCATTGACTACAAGCCGCTCACACACTCAATCAGATTAACTAATGAAGCAATTATTGATCGGGCATGGAGATGTTGGCCAGCCCCAGGCCGAGCCATTAAGTGGAGCTTCTTCTCCCTTGGTCACACTGAAAAATGTCAGGGTCACTTTGTTTTGCTTCTTGACACAGTCTACCAAAGCCCCCCAACCCCACCCCCACCTCATATCACTCGTTTGCCTCCCACGAGGGGCTCTGAAAAGGCAAACGCCTCCTTGGGATGTAGGCGAATTCTAATTGTCACTATGCTTGGAGAGGAGCCAAATTAACGGCACCTTATGAGCTGCATCAACAGGGAGAAAATTAAGGCATGTAAACTTACTGCAGGGCTGGAAATCAGTGTTATCCTATTTGCCATGTCACTCTGAGCCTCGTCATCATTTCAGGTTACAGCTTTTTGTTGGAATCACACCCAGTAGGAAGGGTTTAATTACTTCTAGATTAGCAACCCACTTTTGGCAATTAGTGGTGATCTATAACATGACCCAGCTGCAGGGAGGAAGTGGAAGATTTGCTGTCTGCAGCATCCCTGAATGTCAGGAATACATAGTTTCGCCTGAGTCCTTAGCAACACACAGTTTGTTTCCATGCTCATAGCAGGAGCCGTGCCACGAGATGCCTCACAAAATGTCAAAATAGGAGCCCTCATTCTTTCATCAAATAAAAGACAGCAGGAGCTGGTAGAGTTTCTCCACTCTAACACGATATATTGTAATTCATTATTCTGTGTGTAATCTCTCTGCCGCGTCATGGGGACAAACTGAAAATGCTCTCCTGTGAATATAAAATCAACTACAGCGGTGTTTATTTCAGAGTAGAGGGGGGAAGCATGATGAGAAGTTTTAGAACTGACTTTTTACAGACTTTAGGTCTTTTCAATATTTAGTCCTTGAGCATGGCTCACCTGAAAGCCCAATTATGACTGAGATGTTATTGTTTGGTAATTGAACTCAACACTGCCGGCTTGGTCATCAGTCACTCTCATTCCCTTTCACCCACACTCTCACATAAAAAAGTAAATAGTTCTTTTTCTTTCTCCCACTCTCTCCCTTTCTCTCTCGACGCACTGAGGCAGGGAAAATATTGCTTTGCGGTTAACTTCTAATCAAATTGCATTAGGTTTTCACAGCCTGTGCCCTCACTCCATTTGCACAAACCATCACAGATCTTACATGAATTTCACACCCAGGGTGAGGAATACTTACTTCTTCACCCCCAATAGATTTTGGCTCTAGCTCACCACACACATGAAAGTGCGCACCCCCCACCCTCCACATACACACGCACACTTTCATGCACACAATTTGTGATCAAACAAGCATGATCGTGCAGTTACAGGCCAGTGGTGGATCATTTTATTTGCAGTAAGTGTGGATTTAATGACATTTTACATTCTCTGATGTTATTTTTACTAACTTCTGATGTGGACTTGAAGTGACTCTCACTGTCATATTGATACAGTGTGGCAGAGCTAAAAGATCTTTTCAAGTCATAACTTGTATATCATCATACATGCTGCATTCATGATGCTGAAATCATTGAATTATGCAGAGCTCTGCTGAGGTTATTCTAATTAAACTAACATAATAAAACTAGCTATTTCTCTGTAGTTATGTAAACAGTACTGCATTTTTGCATGTTATTTTTCATTTACACAAGAATTTGTTGAGTTAAACAGGGTCGAGTGCTTCAACCAACTGTTTTTATATTTGCAACCATCTAGTTAAATTTCTAGGCAGCACAGGACAAATGTATGTTTTTATGCTGATGATATTCATTAGAGCACATCCTCTTAAGAACCTGATGATAAACTGTTGCATTGTAACCTCCAATGTCTCTCTCATGTTTTTATCATCTCCCTTATCACCCTTCTCATTGTGCATTGTCGTTAGATTACCGTCCTCATCCATTTTTGTTTATATCACATTTGTTTATAGTTCCTGTTGTTTTGAACTTAATTATTACAATTCCCGTAGAGATAGGATCATTTTCAGTTTTATGAAGCCTAGGCACAGTTCAACTGAAGAAACTAAATTAGTTGCCCTCATCAGACGCTCTTTGCCTCTAATGCAAACCAATCAGCTTTGAACCACACCTCCACAAAGCCCAATCAGCATCCAGAGATCATCTTAAAAGGTCTTCAAATCCACAACTCTACCCTGCTACTCAGCCAAGCACAAGCAGTGGCTACGCTATGTTTGATTTTGAGTCAGACGACCCCAATTCAACCCACCCCCATCCCTTTTACCGCTAAAACTTCATCTGACTTTTCCATGGTGCTTCTTCAACCTCATCCTTATCAGAGTGTATTTCCTCTCGGACTCTTACTGCATCCCACGTCACATCTCCTCTGCAATGTTAAGACTCGTTCTGCCAGAGGTTTGTTCCTATAGGAGAGTTTTCCACTCCACTGTCACTTCCTGCTTGCTCATCATGGTCAGGTTCATGCAAACCTGTTTATCCAAGCTGGACATTTATCTTTCGGGCCCCCGAGTCAAACACTAGTATCAGCTCACACAGTCTGTTGGATCTCACCAATACAGCTCAAGCAGATTGTCTCGCCAACCAGCATTCTATGAACCACCTGCTTATGGATGTCAGAGTAAAATTCAGTGCAAATGTTTCCTGCCGAGGTCTGAGCACCAAAGTCTTAAAATAATTGTATCAATGAAATTCATCTAATTGTCTTTTTCTCTCTGGTGAGTTTTTCAGATTCAAATGTGATCAAAACTTAAGCTGTATATAGATGGTATGTTATCCTGTCTTTGTTTTTTTAAGGGTGGCAAAGACAAATTTGGCTCAGTGTTGTATGACATTTAAACAGAGGAAACAGGAAGATTCAGATCTCAAATGAAAGTTTGCAGGCATTAACTTAAAAGATAGGAGGGATGGCTAAATGTACCACTAACTAGTAAAAACTATATTTATATTAACAGCTATTTATTAACGTTCTTAATGAAATGTAATTTATTTGAGGTCATGCTACAGTGTTTAAAATAATGCCTTGTATTTTTGTTATTACACCTCAAACAGTGGCAAACTGAACTAAATAAATAACAAGCATGTCTTTAAATTTAGAAAAGCCTGGATACATTATATATTCTTAAAAATAAACAAAAAGGCTGTGGTTTTCAGATTTAAACACAAACATACCTGTTTACTTCAGATTAAATGTCACTTTCACTATTACTACTAAAGAAAAAAAGGACAGAGTATTTCCCCATTAAGCAACGTTTAAAGACTTCATGCTCACACGTGGGGGATCTTTTTAAAATAATAATTAGAATGGTCAGAATTTCTTTCATATAGTTTCAAACTGATCTGAGCTTGCAATAACTTTTCTGGTTGGATAAGACAAAGACCATACTTCCTCAATTATGCATTCTCTCCCCCAGAATAAAAGCTACAAAATCCAATTGTAACATCCAAAAGCTTTTAATCACCGAGCTCCATCCTACCTCAGAGATTTCATATTTCCATCCTTTCCCATCAGTGCTTTGCTCTCAGGCTTCAGGTCCAGCTGTGGTTAACGGAGTATCTGAGGCAGAGTCTTCATTATCTTATTCTTTTTACTCTCTGTATGTGTGCATGATAATGATATTGTGAATAAAATTGGCTTAAAGAAGGCTGTAGGTATCTGGATTTTTATTAGACCTACTTACTCACCTATTTAAGTTCAACATCATTTGTTCTAAATCGGCACAGTTTAAATAAACACATTTTAGTTGATGTATGATAGTATAGGAGTAATTTAAAGATCTGCCAACAGAGCACTAAGCTAGGAGAGGGAATTTTCCTGAAAGCAAAAGCTGTCTTTGTGCCATTATTTCCATTTAATGGACAGTCATTATCTGTTATAGTGGTATTGCTCTTGAATAGGTAATGAAATAATTAAAAAGTAGGGAGATATGAGCGAGGCTTTCATTAATTAATTATGACTTCTTTATTTATGCAGACATTTCTTCTTTATTATAATTAACCATCCTACAGGCTGCTTTACCATCAGCTTTATGTTGTTTTGGCTGAAGGGCACAGCAGCAGGGTGATGCCCGCCTGCATTAAACAAGCCTCAATATGGGAGTTGGCTGGAAATGTGCCTCGGTGTGAACGTGTGTCGATGCAGCTGTATGAGAAAGTAAGGGTGTTGGATGCTGTAAATGGATAAAAGCAAAAAACAAAAACAAAACACTGATTTGGGGATAAGACACTACCCAAAATAGGAAACAGCTACTTCAGTAAAATTTCTGAGGATTTCATCAGTTAATTTTTAAAAGCATGTCAGCAGAACTTAGAAGCTGCAAAGGAGATTCTACTAATATTATCCTGTATGTTCAAAGTGCTTTTTTGATAGAATCTCTCAGACCTATTACCTTGATGTCCACTTTAAAAAAAATTTTCCTGCATGGTTGCAGATGTTGCTCTCTTGTGTTTATTTTCCTGTGGATGATTTGAAACAGGACAATGTCTGGTAGTATGAAGGTTATTAAAGTGAACTTGATTTAGTTTAAGATCCAGTTTATTTACAAGTGCAAATTTGCAGCCAATCTCATCTGAGGATACTTTATGAGAAAAAAGCAGGTCGAGTGAATATACAAATAACAGAATCCTGCTTGTTTTGAATTTTTAGTTCATATCATAATGTGATTTGGTAAAAAGTTGTCGATCTACTAAACACTGGACTGGAGTCACTTCTCGGAAACCAGGAGGTTGTGGTGGCTTTGAAGGCTTTAAGGGTGGAAAAGGAGTCGTGGTCAGTGCAATGGTCATACACAGAGAAGTAGTCCACGGGGCAGGGGTTTCTAAAAGGGCTACACAAGAGGAGGGTCGGAAATCCAGGCAAGAGAATTAGTAAAAAAGGCACTCTAACCAGCCAGAGGTAGAAAGGTAGGAGGCAGATCTGAGGTCCAGGCTCAGATAACACCCGATTGACTGAACACTCCAGATGGACACAGGCAAACAGACTTGGTCAAGAGGAAAGACAGGAGGTTGATGTCCAGAGAACAGAAGCCAACATGAGTATCAGGGGCAAGGCAGGCAGGAGAAAACAAGAAGAAGACATTTGGAGAATAGGAGGTCAAAATCCCTTGAAGGTCTGCTGCCAAAAATGGCTTTCAAGATCCCACAGGAAGACAACAATATATAAACAATAAACAATATATAGAGCTCCACCAGGTGCAACAATCAATTGGAGCTGCCACAGAAGCAGAGAGATAAGGACGTGACATCTTGGGCATGCAAAGAGCAGGTTCACAGGCAGGAATGGACAGGAATATTTCACACCTGAAAGCACCAAAACAATCCCTGCAATGCATTGTTTCTAAAGCTGATCCATCTGTTCGTCTGTCCATCCATCCAATCATCCATCCATTAATACATCCATCCGTCCGTCCGTCCATCCGTCCATCCATCCATCCATCCATCCATCCATCCATCCATCCATCCATCCATCCATTCCTATTGGAGATTTAGTAATGATTGTTTCAAATTGAAGCATGAAATCTAGACCTCCCTCTTCAATCACTCTCCCCAGCTTAATGTTTGGTGCCATTGCATTCTCAGTGTGGAAGGCATATATAGTGTCTACTGTGATTACCTGGTCTATCCTAGAATAACCTTCCTATAAAAAAAAGAAAGAGAAGAAAAACCTCCATAGCAATCTTAACTGAGTCCTTTGGGTGTGAAGGAGCAGTTGCTCTATCCTGAGCTCTCCAATGGTGACTCCTAAAAAGGGAAGCTCATTCCAGCCGGTGGTATCTGGGATAAAGTTGTCTTAGTCCTGATTTCAATCTCATCACTGTAGCTGAAGATTGGAAAGTAGGTGGATCAGTAAATTGGGAGCTTTGCTTTCTGGCCAGCATGATGCAATTTGCTATTTACTGCACACAAGTTCCCAATCCTGCTATAAACTTCCATCGCTCAAACAAGACACCAGGTTACTTTGACATGTCCACTTGTTGCAGACACTCATATCTGACCTACAGGCAGTATTACACTTTTTTTCCGGTTGAGAACTGTTTCCTATTTAACTATGAACCACTAGAGTGCCCTCTTAACCTGACTATTTAAAGACAGTATCTATACTCCATCATCAGCAGAAAGCAGTTACCAGACTCTACGGCTTCCCAACAAGTCCTCTCTTCTCCAAGACAACACCTTGAAGCCCTGTCTGTCAACACTTCTAACAGGATCAGTGACAAAATACACCCCCTCTCAGAGTCCATCCTGAGCCAAGAACAAGTTTCAACTTTGTGCTGAGAATGTGGACAGCACTTTTGCTTTGGTTTTACAAGGACCGGATAACCATTAAAAGCATTCAAGGTGCCCCACAGTTCTGCAGCTCCTCCTGCGAATTTGCTTCGGGGGACATATAGTGCAATTCCATGCTGATATTAATCTGTTATATAGATCTGGAGAGCCCATTGAAACAAACCCCTCAAGGCTGAGCAAATGCTAAAATCTTTTTTCAAAACCATAAAAATAAAAAAGTACAAATTCCATTACTTATTCTCCAAGCACTGTTAAATCCTGAACATTTTTGACAAAAATACATCACTTATTGAAATAGACAGGCTTCTCTGTAGTTGCTTTGATAATCTGTCAGATGTTTAAAAGCAGAGAAATTTCTTTTTTTTCATTCTCTCAAACCCATAAACCGTGCAACTTCGGGAAACAGACTGCTGAAAAAAGTGAAAATGTCACCTTGCCATCTTTCTTTTCTCTATATAGCTTTCTAGTAGGGTAATGACTTCAGAATGGTCAGATACCTGGAGAGCATTTCAGTTCGGCTTTTAGATAATACTCTATTAAAACTCTTTAAAGCTTGTAAATGTAACATCTAATAACGGTTCAATCCTGAAGATGTTTCTCTGTTTCAATGTTACTCTCTATCATTATGTGAGCCATCTGGCAGAGAGCCTAATATTTTTACATTATCTGCTTTATGTATGAATACAATGATCAGGGATAACAGAATAGCAAGCAATGTGACACTGATAACGTTTTTAAAAGGCTAGTTTTTAGTGGGTGGGATACGATATGCCTTTAATACATATTGTATCTTGACATGGGTTTGACAAGGTCCGAATAATGGCTAGATCACAGCAGGATCATCAAAACAGCATATCTTGTAGAGATTAATAATAATAATTTAATTCAGTTTATTTATATAGCGCTAATTCAGAACACATGTCATCTCAAGGCACTTTATGTCATGATCTTGGTACTGATGACTGGTCTGATTACTCATTTCACTCACCTGCCTATCTCCGCCCAGTTCTCCTTACCGCACATCTGATCCACCTTCTCAAGCCTCGATTTAACCAGCCTTCAACCAGTCATCAGTGCCAGATTGTTCATACCATACCTCTGGGCACGGACTGAACTATAAGATTAGGTTAGAGACCCACACGTTCATTATCATTCTCCACCAGATAGATGTGGTCACTAACCTGTGTTCTCCAGCTGCAGAGGTTCCTGCCTTAGACGCCGACCCTGTTTACTGCAGTTCCTTTTCTAATAAACGTTTTGAGAAATCTAACTATCTGTCTGCCTCGAATACTGAGTCCAATCTTTCTGAGTGTTACAATTTACAGAGACAATTCAATCAGATCATAGAGTCAGATTGGTTCAGAGTTTTCCATGTAAAGAAAACCGGCTGACTGAGTCGACTCATTGACAGAGCATGCATGTAGCTACTGTGGAGAGCGTAACTCCCTTTTAACAGAAAGAATTCTCCAGGAGAACCAGGCTCAGTCATCTGCCATCTGCCGAGGCTAACAGGGGTATAATAATGATATAACTGATAATAATAGTTAATAGGGGTGTCCTAAAACAACTTTTTCACTTCCAATATGATTTTGATGTCATAGCTTTGTTTAGGGACCGATACTGATAATAACCTGGTAGAATATCATGAAATAAAATAACTTTTCTACTGACTTTCTGGTGTGAAATTAAAGTTATCTTACTTAAAAAGAGAAAAAATAGTCTACAACAAATAGTAAGATAAAAACTGATCCATTTATTATTAACTTATGGGTTGGAAACACTTTTAATAGAACCCGTTAGAAGCGTTAGATGCAGGTTGATTTGCAGGTTGATTTCAATATTACCTTTTGGGTTGATATGTGACTGATATCCAACAGCACCATTGTATCATGATATGTCTATAAAGTAAAAGTATTAGCAAATAATTAACAGGTGTTATTTGGTTTGATTAATGTTGTGCAGTTCTATGTTAAAATTTGTAAAAGCACTTAGGATTTGTTATTCATTTATTCTATTTTATCAAGAAGTGCAGCTTTTCCTCTAAGTGGAATGAGGGTGCATGAATGAGGGAAGGGTAGGAGGGGAATTGGGGAGTTGGAGATGAGGGCGTACAGAGAGGCCGTGGGGGTTTAAAGAAACCTATGGGATGGGGGTGCATCTGTATAGGATATGTGTGTGGGAGGAATGCTTTTGGAGGGTAAAAGCAGAGAGGGAAAGGGTGGTGGTGGAGGAAGGGGAGGGTGTGGGTGAGTATCAGAGGCGGAGCTGCGCGCAGGATTCTCCACCCTCGCGCTCGCCTGTGAGCCCCTCGCTATTACCTGTTTGAACAGAGCTGATGTGAGCGTGACTTGGCGAGCACATGCCACGTTGGGAGAGAATCCAAGAATAAGCAGCGCGAGGAGCAAACCGAACTGGGCGCAGCAGGACACTTTGATTTAATGCGCCTGTTTTAATATTAAAAAAGAAACAAAAAAATAACTGAAGTGGGTCTCTACAAACCTTTAAATCAGAGGAAGCTGACGGAGGACCCATGAGAGTCGCCAGGATGATGCACTTGTTGTCCCTCCTCTTCTGCGCGCTCCTGTGCCAAGGTAAGCTCTATATGTGAGGTTTGCTGCGCGCTGGAAGCGGTAGGCGCAGGTAAACGCAGGATAGGGGCCCGCTTTTATCTGAACGCGCAGCCACAACTTAAAGAAAGAGTTAACTAGAATACGGATTTTAATCATATCAGCAAGTTTGTGATCTATTTTATAGTTTTTTTTCTTTAATTAAGCGTTTGTGTTGAGTGTTTGATTGAAAAACAGAAGAAATTCTCTATAATTACGCATGTAATACTAAATAAAATTATCTTTAAGAAATCAATAAAAACTTTTTTTTTTGTTATCCACTTGATATCGATCTAGAGTGACTCATTACTATAAACTCATTATGCGCACTTTGTAGATCTATGCGGTGGTCATTACCTCCTCCTGATTCGTGTTTATGCCATGATGATCATCTCATTTACATGAGTCGTTTGTGTGCGTGTGTGTTTTGGGTCATTGTTAACAAGCAGGCTGTTGGGCCGAAGGATGCTGCTTTCCTGTATGATTTATGATAATTATGGGCTGCCTGTGCGAGTAAAGCATTCCTTACATGCTCTGTCTAGTAATTACACATAGGGATGTTGGCAGTGACTTATGTGAGTGAATGGGCCCCTTAGTTTTAACCAAATGAAGTGGAATCTTTTGTGTTTAAGCACAATGCAGAAGGTATGTGTTAGAGGTGATTTGGTTTAGTGAGAAATAATTTAAATATGGACAAAAGATGTGTGTGCGCGCGCTTTGCACATGTTTTGCATTTGTGGTCATGTCTAACCCCTTTGTAGTTTTCCACACTGTCTGCTCCTGTTGGGTCAACAGGTAACAGCACCATGTGTTCACATCACTCAGCCAGACTTCAGGCTATAAGCTCAGTGTACTTCCTGGGATAAGAGAGGGGCGGGGAGGATGATCCCATTCTGCTCCCCTTTGCTTTGCTGCACAGCAGTGGCGCCTGTTGTTGGAAATGAACACCGCGCAGCACCTTTCAGCCCAACTCAGGTGGATTTCTTTAAATGGAAATGAGAGAAAATGGCCACTCAAGCTGTTAGAGCAGCATTGCTGCAAAGCTGTGTGGTTTTAAAAAAGGGAGGTAAATCATCCACTTTTCTGTTGATTATGAATTTCTAATAGCTGACACATTATTTGGTAACAAGATCACTTAAAAAGTAAAATAACTATGAGATATTTCTAATGTTGGGTAAACGGTTCAAAACTCCCTTACCCTTTTCCACATACTATTTTATAAAAGATTACATTTATTTATTTATTTTGAGATCTCTTGTTTTTAAACACAAAACAAACATATACATTCTTGGCTCAAGATACTTTTTTTTTTTTTACATTACAAATTACCCCACCGCTCAGAACTACTGTGCGTCTACCCACAAGATCAAAAAGTAATAAAACATTAGTGTGTCATTTTTATACGCATATACATCATAGACCCAAAAAAGAGAGGAAAACTACATAAATAAATGAAAAATAGTGGTCCTCACTACAAATACAAAATACAACCACTAGGGTTGATTACATTTCTAACACCTGAAGTGTATAAACTTAAAATTTTAAGCAACTGCTGCAGCTAGATACAGCAGGAAAGCCAGACTCGGTGAACAAATACTCTAAAATTATGCATCTGTTTTGGTTTTTTTTTTTTTTTTTGTTCGCCTCTCCGACTCCACCCTTCCCCCACCGCCGCCCCTCCATCTCCTCCCTCCCTTACTGCCTGTCCTGAACAGGCAGGCAGACAGTCCTTGGTGTCACAGCTGGTCTTACTTGTCCGGCAAATGGGGGCTCTCCTCTTTTGCTAATGGACTAATCTCATGTGTGTTTGGGTGTGTGTGTGTGTGTGTGTGGGGTGGGGGGTGGGGGTGGGGGTCACCCAATTATACCTGAGAGTCAGTCACTCTCCACTCTTTCATCTACTAACTAGGTTATGTCAAGGCTTGTCTGATGCTAAATCTCAGGAAAAGGATTGAAGGGCTTTAATTGCATGTTTGGGTTCTGTGTTTAATTTCCCACAACTGTTCATTTATGCCCCGTCTCTTTTGAAGGAGGCTCACAGCTTTTTTTCCCCCTCTCTTTGAAAAGAGATTCTTTGTTGTCTAGCAAGTATTGTGTCCTCTTCATGCAAAATTCAGTTGCAGTCATGAGAAATATGAGAAGTCATCCAAATCATAACTTGTGACAGAAATCCCACCGTTGTATGGCTAATTTTGTTATCCTATTTTAACTCTGTCTCCTCTAACAGTTGTCTATGCATTGGATTATAGAAGTGAAAAGCTGTCTAAGCGAAGAGCCTTATGAGACTATAAATGATAGATTAACTTGATATAAACGTTAATAGATGTGCTTTATTTTCATGGATAGTTTTAAAGTACCTGTAGTCGTTATCTCTCCTGGACACTTTATTTTAGTTTAAATCCAGATTTAGTCTAATGCGAATTTACAACTTGAAAATAGCCAGACTAGTTATTCTCTCTAAAAAAATGTCAATTTAAAAAGTGTTTATGAACACTGTTGTATGATCTCCCTGTGTGATGCATAGTGAGACAGAACATGTAAAGCACTGCTGACCAGGACAGCTGCCTCGGGGTTTAGCAAGACGTTTCTATTTAAAAGTAACTAAATGTTTCCCCTCTTGTTTTGCTCGTGTGAACCCACTGTGTCCCGTCTCATGAGTAGCGTGTAACTTGGAGCCCCTATCTAACAGAAAGGAAAGGCGGCATAAAAATCAATACAATAGTGTTCACTAAAACCATTATAAATTGTATTGATTTTTCCATCAATTTACTTTTTATCACAAAGTTGCAGAAATGTCGGGAAATGTGTATGTTTCCTGTTCCCATTACTTGGTTCTCCTGGGAAAATCATTGATGGTGCACCACTTCTTACATCCACATCCTTAAGGCTCAGTTATGCTTGACACACATAAATTCTGCGAAGATATGAGATGGGCGGACACATCTGGAGCTTTTTGCTGCGTAGTGCTTTTCCCTTCTACCCGATGTTGTGGTTGACTCCCGGGGGATGTATACGGCACAGACCGCAACCTTACAACACCACGTTACATGTAGAAGTAAAAAACACAGCTGTTCCCAAACTTTTCAAAGCTTCTTTGTGTCATGTAGAAGAAATGTAGTTTTTTTTTTTTTTTTTTTGTTTCCAATCTGTTTGTCACGGTGAACTTTATGGCCAAAAATTTAAGGTCTTTGGATGTTCATGAGAATCCTCGCCAGAAGGAGCTGTTCCTTGTCCACCATGTTTTTCTGCTCTGAGCTGTCTGTGTATTTACAGACCTTCCTACGTGTGCAACGCATGAAATCTGGCAAAGCGGGGCGTGGGTACTCAAATTTAGCCATGCGTACCTCATTGACGTGTCTAGCTTCTATAGTAAACATTTCCTGGATTCCCAATGCAGACATCCTGACACTTTTAAGCTGTAATGTCACTTCCTTTCAACAAAACAGTTGACATTTTTGAGACTGAAGTGGTTTTAAGATGGTAGGAAACCACTTTGATCCCGGACACCCTTGGACAACTGGACCTGGACTAGCTGTCCAGCTCCAGTTTCTTTAAATATTCATAGTTTTCTTTGCAACTACTAGCTTTAGAATGCAGATGAGAGGCCAGTTTAATGATACATAAAGTATTCTTCTCATAGCATGGTACCACTTTTTTGGCATGGGACTAAAAAATCTTAGTATTTCAACTAATACGCCAGTAGCCTCAAAATAATAATAAAAAAAAAATAAATAGCTTTCGAACTAGAAGTTAACTTCAGCCGGTGGGAATGGGATGTGGTTTTTGAGACTGGACTTGTTTTAAGAGGGAAGAAACACACATCTCTTTTGATTCCTCTTTGACAAGCCATTAGCTTCACAATAAACAAAGAAAATAAAATTGCAGAAAACAGAAATAACAGATGTTCAAAGGTTCATTAGATTTGTTTTTGTTTTGTTTGACTTAACTATTTTTAAGATGGTAGATATCCACAATGAACTTTGCTCTTTTTGGTATAGCTACTGATATCACCCGCCATGACCATCCACTCTCAATTTATGTTAAATAAAAATACCCAAAGTCCTATCTACAGCAGGTGAAATACTAATGGCGTATACCCTGAACTCATAAATCCAAAAGTATCATTTTGAGAGAATAAATGGGCTGTTAAGCTCATGCTGTCTGACTAACTACATCTTAAAGTAGCAAATGGAAATTCAGTCCTATTAATCCACAGTTCCTCTCACTTATAATAGGGATGTTTGAAATGCTCCCAAAAGGGAAATCTGTGCAAGTTATTGTCCTGCTGGATGCTTAACCCAAATTTGCCTGCTCATAATGTCTCTCAAAAGGCTCTAAAGAGCTCTTGGTGCTTAGTTGCGAGTGAGAATGTGAAGTGGACCCCTTTTTTCTTGTTTCACACAGTTAGCACACTTGTGTTTTGGATGAAAAAGACCACGGATAAAGGGAGACAGACGCTATTACTTATCCGAGAAGCACAAAGCAAGTGAGATATAAGGAGACAGATGTTTGCTGCTGAGAATAAGGCTTGTGTATGCTTATTTGTGTGCACCTTGCGCTTCACTGGCCTTGATCAGAATAAGAAATGAGTGGAAAGTCTGAACAGACGGCAGAGGTGTTGCTGGAGGATAGAAAAAAAAAAGACAGGTTTCTTAAAATAAGAAAAACAAAACACAATCCTGACGCCTGTTCAGTCTGGCAACATCGCACTGTAAATTAAAGCAGCATTTGAGGCGGGGAGCTTGGTGTCATGTCCCACCAGGGGTCCAGAATTCCTAGCATCGCCCCTGGCAGCAGCACTTTACGACCAAGACGTGAGAATAAAGTTTAAATGAATTACCAATCTGCTATCTTTAGTTTTAGATTACACCTATATAAAAGTACCCCAAATATGACTTGAGGTTCTGATGAAAGGAAGGCACAAGCATTGCACCGTTTGAAATTAAGCTCCAGAAAGAGCAAGTTTTATTGCACATCTAAAAGCAGAGAAGCTTATATTAGAGCGGATCGTTACGCTGCTCCATTTCTCTAAGAAGTAATACAAGCTTCAGATACCACCATGTGTAAGAAATCAGGCCGGTGCATCCTCCCATCCCAGGAGAATTGATGCTTAAAACATGTGCATCCCTACCATATGGTGCGCTGCCTTGGGTCTGCTCATTAATATTGCACACCTCAAATTAGAGGTAATATATAGTGAAGATTTGGACATAGAATCGTTTAAACTGTATTTTTTTATAGAACATTTTCAGAATGCACTCAGGGTACTGATTTATGTTTTGGTCTTTGTATGTACCTCTTTACACAGTGAGTGGGTGTGCTGAGGCTTGTATCTACCCCCAGCAGGACACCGAACAGGTGGAGGAGTGTTGGGGGGGTTTTGCCTGTGAGGAATGGGGGGGGTGTCTCTTTATGATTCAATGTTTGTGTGTACAGTTGTTAGGAGGAACAGCTTGTTCTCATCACTCACCTTCAGCTAAAAGATAACTCCTAGTCTCATTGGTGTCTGAGCTCTTAAACAGTTTGCTGTTATCTAAAAGTTAATCGAGTAGTTCAGCTCACGAGAGTATAGAAATGATATCAGGTTCATGATAACTAGAAATCGAAACAATTTTTTTAATATTGAAATTATTTGTGATAACAATTGAAAACCAACATTTTAGGTTTGACAACTCTCTTCTCAGTGAAGAAATACCCAGTCCAGTTTCATGAATGTATATATTGTGGCATTTATTATTGGCTGTTATGAAGCAAAAAAAAAGAGGTAGATGTTAGCAACTAATTGATTTGCAAATCCTCCTGGTTTTAGTTCACCAACTTGGAACTATAGAACACACTCAACTTCCACACAGATGCAAACTACAACCTGGAACAATTCAAATACCACACTAACTCCATTCTTAGTTTTAGTAGTACTCCTAAATGTAGATATAACAGTTTAAAGAGCCGCAAAGTACATATTAAAAAGGTATGATCATCGTGTGAGCATTATAGATATCTGAATGGGTTGTTTAGAAATACAGTCATTAAGAATGAAGGGCATGTATCCTGAGTTCAATCTTTCCAAGATGTTCAGCTGTCAGGGTGGAGTCTGACAGCATTCAATGTCCACAACTGACACAGATACAAGTGCCCTAGGTGCTGAAGTGCATTATGAGACAGACTTACCCTCTATTTGTGGTGCAGTTTTTCTTAATGTAAAATCTCATACCATTATACGCTGCTTTACCTTTAGTTTTAACATTTTACACCTTTGCATTACGGGCCACAGAGGAAGTATAAGCAATGTCAAAAAATGTTCATTCTGAAAGGCTCTCAAAGCTTGGAGAAGTGTGAGTGTCCTTTCCTTCAGAGAAAGAAAAGACTTAGGTGGCAGAAGTAATCACTCTTAGGCAATGACTCAATAAGGGAAAGGGTCCTTTGTTCGTCTGCGACAGCTTTACACTCAGGATTATCAGTGAAAACAGTGGCGAGTGAATCTTAATTACACTTTGGTGATTGCTTTGCCCTAATTTCAAGGCAGAGCGGGAGAGATATTTTCAATTTTAATAATCTTTGCCAAAACTGCCTTTTCAGCTGCCCTCTTCTCATGTAATTAGTTGGTCGGTTCACAGAAGATTGTTAAAGTTAAAGATTTTGGTTCTATATGTATATGTATGTATAACTCTTCTCTAATAACATTGATAAGAGTTATATGTTTTTGTTTCATTTAATTGTGTTGTTTTTTTTTTTATGAGCATTTTCTTACTTTTGACATGGAAATTTGCTTTGTAAAAAAAAAATGGTTTATTGGTTATCCAAGAAGAGGCAGTGGAGATCCATTGTCTCAGCTTTAAAGACTTTAAACCAGCAGAAGGCTGAGTGTTCTGCACAGTTGTGCCCCTTTCTCTGTGTAGAAACACCCCTATTGAAATGCATGAAGCTAGTTTCGGTTTAGGTAAAAGACGAGCGGTGCACTGAATCTCTGTAGCCCTTGTTTCACAGATTGGGGGGGTAAAAAAAAGTGAGGTTGTTTCTATCTTTTGTCATTGACGCATCACCCCCCCAGCTTTCACTGGATTCCTGCGGACTCCCGCCGACTGTATTGTGAGGCTGACTCTTTTTAAACAAATGAGTGTATGATAGTGACTTCTTGCTCCCGCTCCTCTCTTTGTCATTAATATGGAACAGCACACACCCCTCGGAGGAAAAGGAGGGAGGGAGCACAAAGTAGCTGCTGCCGGTCCCAGCACTTCACATGTGGAACCTGGAGTAGGGGGAGGAGGGAATCTCCCTCCATATGAAAAGCCTGGCACCACACCCATCCCTAACAGGGCCTAGATCTTTGTTCAAATTTTCCATTAGTCGTTGCTCCATTTTAATGAATACTTGGAGTGGCCTCCATTAACTGTGATGGTAATGATCCTGAGGATAAATGAGGAGTACCACAAATTGGTAAATCATGGGTATGCAGGAATCCACAGGGTGGGTGCTAATGCTACCTTTGTTTTAGAAATTGCATTTAATGGACTTTTTGTAGGACAAATCTAAGATAAGACTTAGATAAGATAAGTTCCCGCAAACAGCATTGTGTCCCACGCTGGGGTTAAGTTATCTTACTGTCCCATAAGTGGGTCAGTAGTGAACATTTTGTCATAAAGTCATCCTTTCTGTCTAGTTATAAGCATTTAGGTAAAACAGGAGTTTATGTTTGTATTTTGTGGTATACATTTTTTAGTGTTGCCTTTTTAGGTTAAGGAGAGGCAAGAAAGTTGATACAGCCCTTGTACGAGAAAGGTGAAACATCCACTTCAAGCCTCAAGGCAACTAATAAAATGACAAGGAGTTTTGTCGTCCCATTCATGCATGAATCACTCTCTTTTGCATCACTGAGAAGTCCCTCTATTCACTCTGTTGCTGTCCAACCATTTTTTGATTCATGAAACATCACCCCTCATCCCACCCCTGGGAACTTGGAGAAAACAGTTTTGTGTCAGTATATGACCCCAGCATTGGCATTCTTGCCATTTTAAAAGCCAGTTCATTGTGTGGTTCTGATGTCCACCGTCCTTCCTTCAAGGCTGTAGCAGCAAGTCTGTAGTGCCTGGAGCTATCTCCGATTATAGTGCCATGCTTGAACTTCCCAGAGACAGACTTTCTCATTCAGGGTGACTCTCTTTCACGAGAGAATTGTAGAGAAGATCACTGGTTGGAATTAAAAGCCTCTTATGTTCGTTGTAACGAAGTACCAGATGTAGTGAAGCCCCAAATGCTAAGCTTATCTCACTTAGTCAGTCAACGCACTTGAGTTTATTTAAATCTCTTATGGGAATTAATAATCGTTCTTTTGGGGGGGAAAAATAATAAAATTTTGTTACGTTTCCAACAAATGTGGGCAACCAATACAGCAATTTGCAGAAAAAAATTAATTAGTTATGACCCAGCTGTTACAGGCCAGCATTTAT
This sequence comes from Cyprinodon tularosa, assembly GCF_016077235.1. Classification (NCBI taxonomy): domain Eukaryota; kingdom Metazoa; phylum Chordata; class Actinopteri; order Cyprinodontiformes; family Cyprinodontidae; genus Cyprinodon; species Cyprinodon tularosa. The sequence goes on along the minus strand of NW_024039241.1, from coordinate 281,127 downwards.
TAATTTTTTTCTATAAAATCCAATTGAATATAATAGAATTCGGAATAAGATAATATATATTTGGGCATGAGAGGCAAATGAAATCAAAGAGATGCAAACAATAAATAAAATAATATGAAGAATAATGAAAATCAGAACATTAAATTAGAATGTACAGCAAAAGATCAAAAGATATTTTATTCATTTGACCTTTCAGTTCTAATGATTTAAAAAAGGTTGTTATATTTCAAACTAGGGTTGTCACGATACTTAACTTTTCAACTCGATACCGATACTAAGAAAAATATTCGATACTCGATACCATTTTCGATACCACTAGGATAAAATTTCAACAGAAATATTTTGATTAATAATTAAAATACAATAAATAAATAAATACAATAAACAATAAGAACAACATTTTGAGGTTGTTTGCTGTGCACAGTATTTAGCAAGCTTGATAAAAAACTTACAAAATTAAAACTAAGTGTTCCTTCCTTGGCTATGCTTTGCACACATAATGACACTAGCCAAACCGGTTAAGAAACAAAAATAATTCTCAGCAGCTGCACCTGTTACAAAAAAAAGTCTGAAACTGAAAAGTGCACAGAATTATTCAATCACAGTGTTCAGAAAGTGCATTTTCCTCTATTCTGCACTTTAGATGAATGACTGTTTAGGTGCGACTGGTACTCGATACTTTTGAAAATGAGTATTGTATCCGGATACAACATTTCAGTATCGATACTTTTTTGAGTATCGATACTTTTGACAACCCTATTTCAAACCTTTTCCAGAATTTCGGTAAATTCAAAAGAAATTGCATTAAAGTATGGTCCTTAAATATTCTGTAAAGCAAAGGGGCAGCCGTATAGCTCCTAGCAACAGATAGGAATGTCAGGAGGACCCTATGCTAAATGAACTATTGATAGGAATCATCCTGTGTCCTTTTCCTACCTCCTTACTGTCAGTACTAGTCGGATAGCACCTATCATGGCGATCTTTGACGTGTTTCTGCTTTGGTTTATGTGTCGTTCCCGATTTGCACTATTTGGAAGAAACCAGGTAGTAGCATGGTATTGGAGCATCATCATTTAAGACCTGAGAATAGCTTAACATAAACCATGAATTTCAGCTGTCCGTGTTTTTGTTGATTGCACAGACCTGATTGATGTTCCTCCTTATTTGAGGTGGTGTTTTCCATTGCCTCTCTGCTGTTTATCTGTTGTATGTCCTCTGGTTCTTGGGTGTGTTCTGTTTCTGTAAGTTTAGTTTTATTCAGTGGAATATATCCATCCAAAATGTCAGTGTCAACGACCCATTGTCGTTCTGACACTACACCACTGTACATAAAGATAAAAACCCTTTCTGATAGAGAAAGTCAAAACTATTGATGAAGATATTAAATGTTAAATTAAAATTGAGCAAAAGCAGAACTGACAGCCTAAAATGCACAGAGATGAGAATAATTATTTTTGGAGTTACTATGCTTTAAAAACTTCTTTTTCGTCAGTATGCACTACAAAGACATCTTTTTACTGCATTATTGTCAGTGTTTGACAGGATAATAATTGGTCAGAGGCAACCAAGGGATGATTGTCTGATTTCTAAGCTTAGATAGTTGAGTGGTACTTAAAGATATTATTAAAGATATTATTTTTGTTAAGTACTAGACCAAACCAGGCTATGAGTGCACATTTGCACAGCTGGTCCAATTCAAGGATTGCTTAAAGCAAGTTCATTTAAACCTTCAGTTGGCTCAGAGAGATTTAGACTGAGCCAAACAACATCACGCAATTTCAGCAGATTATTTCAGGTGCATTATTGTTCTGGTATTGCACTAACCAACAAAAGACCAGATGGAATCCCATTTAATAAAGTTTCTGTTGCTACTTTGGAGTACAAATGTAGGAATCTACATGTACCTCTTTCAATCCTCCATGTAGCCCCGTTGGATATTTTAAAACTCTTTTATTATGTATGTGCTCTTTCTTAATTTTCCCTCTTTATATACTCAGATGTGCTTCTCTTATGCCATAAATTTCCTTCCTGTTTTTGGAACCTTATACTTGACTTCACATTGCTGATGATCTGCTCTGGCTTTCAGTTAAACAGTGGTGAGACTGGCAATTGTGCGGTAACTCTGCCAGGCTACGGTTCTCTGGTCGGATTCACAATGGATTTATCCGACAACCCTTCATAGGGTTAATCTGAAAGTCGGGTAGAAACCTACTTTTGCCTTAAAGTTCTAACACATTTTGACAATGTCCTGTCATGAGTAGTGTATTGAACTCAACATTGATAAAATACCAGAATATTTCAAAACATTTTAAACTGTTATAAACATTAAAAAATGTAAAGACAGTGGATAAAACTTCACAGTGATTGGTTAAAAGTAATGAACACTAGAAGACAATTAGCTTAGGGAATTAAAAAAACTTTGAATCAAGTTCTAAAACAGCTAGCTAGACAAATCATCATCCGTTCCCCTCTTCCCATTTTAAAGCAAGATTTTTTTATTTTTTTTGCATTCTTGTCAGTGAACATTTAAGACTTCCCATCTGGCTTAAGGGCATGTCTTTTCTAATGAGAAACTGCCAAAAACATGATTTAGTGCGAGGAAACGTAATCCTCACAACAGCTTACTGTGACTTGAATCTGTCTCGTCACTTAGAGGCTGAAGCAGTCTCCTCCCTAGTTCAGATGCACAGGCTGTGTTTTTGTCTAACGCCTCGCTTGTGGACGTGTTAGATGTTTTCTGATAAAGTACTCTGCGTGGCTGTTAAGTATTCAGCTGCTTCTCTGCCAGACCTTACGAAGGGAGGTGAAGAGATGCTTGTCTTGTAGTGGATGCAATACTTAATTTTTCTAATGGGACATATTAGGAGGTCATTATTGGTGTGCACCTGGATTGAATTACAAGCACTGCATACCTATCAGGTCCTATAAATATATATATATATATATATATATATATATATATATATATATATATATATATATATATATATATATATATATATATATATATATATATATATATATATATATATATATATATATATATATATATATATATATATATATATATATATATATATATATATATATATATATATATATATATATATAGGCAGGACCCCCGATGCAGACTGTGCAAAGATGCCCCTGAAACAATACAGCACATAACAGCGGGGTGTAAAATGCAGGCAGGAAGTGCATACATGGAACGCCACAACCAGGTAGCTGTCATAGTGTACAGGAACATCTGCCATGAGTATGGGCTGGAAGTCCCAAGGTCAAAATGGAAGACACCTCCTAAGGTAGTTGAGAATGACCGAGCTAAGATCCTATGGGACTTCAAGATCCAGACTGACAAACAGGTGATGGCTAACCAACCAGACATCGTGTTGGTCGACAAACAGCAGAAGAAGGCAGTAGTGATAGATGTGGCAATCCCAAGCGACAGCAACATCAAGAAGAAAGAACACGAGAAGCTTGAGAAATACCAAGGACTGAAGGAGGAGCTAGAAAAGATGTGGAAAGTAAGAGCAGCAGTGGTGCCAGTGGTAATTGGAGCACTAGGGGCTGTGACCCCCAAACTGGGAGAGTGGCTACAGCAGATTCCAGGTAAAACATCAGAGGTCTCTGTCCAGAAGAGCGCAGTCCTAGGAACAGCTAAGATACTGCGCAGAACCCTCAAACTCCCAGGCCTCTGGTAGAGGACCCGAGCTTGAGGATGACACATACCACCCCACGAGGGGTGAGAAAACATTTTTTTTTTTTTATATATATATATATATATATATATGTATATATATATATATATATATATATATATATATATATATATATATATATATATATATATATATATATATATATATATATATATATATATATATATATATATATATATATAAACAGATTTTTGTGCATTCTGCTCTTTGTTAAAAAACAAGAAGCAGATGTGTTTGATTCTGGTGTGATAGGAATCAACAAGCAGTCTATAGCTTTATTTAACTCTCCTAAATGTAGATTTAAAACCTAACTGAAGATTAAAAGTGTAATAGGATCAAGTAAAAGACAGAAAAGAAGGGATGTCGTGTTGTGATCCGTAAAAAAAAAACACTCTGAAAATCTGTACAGAAGAATAGACCCCCAGGGTGTTGCAGCTAGGATTTTTCTGCTGTTTTTTTTTTTTTGCCAGGAAATCTTAGGATTACCTGTCTCATTGTGGAGGGCTTGCCATAGCACGCTCATATAAACAAAGCCAACACTACAGCAAGACAGCATCACAGCCATGGTATGTTTTTTTTTATTGGCATATTGGCTCAGATCATATTAAATTGTGGGTTTCATACAAATGGAGGAGTTTGTTACTTCTCTGCTCAAGTCAGCCTCCTTTTTTCTTTTTTCCAAATATCATGCTTGAATGAATCCGTTTCTTATTGAAATGTCTTGTAGTTAATGCATTTTCATATCTCAGGCCATTACATCTGCTGGTACCCATGTTCGTTATATTAAAAAACAACTCAACGCAATAGTAGCTTGTAAGAGATTAGTTTTATTTTATTTTATATTATTTATTTTTTTTTTTCTTATTCTCCCCACAGTTTTGGTACTTGGAAAGGCTCTGCTTCCCCTCATGTATATTTGATCAAGCCTTTCAGGTTTTAGTCATAAATGTGTTTGACAATCTGATTAAAATGGAACAATAAGAAGTAGAAGGGTACTATGAAGGTCTCTGGCCTGGGAGTCTAGGAAATGATCTCTGGTATCATGGCCTAATCCAGAGGGTATGTTCCTGTTTAACATTCTCATTTCCTTTCAGACCTAAAGCATTAAACTCCACCGCCCATATATAAAGGGAGGGCTTGGAGGTTTCGATGTAATTAATAGTCAAACTTTAACTACAAGGTGAAATGCAGTGATTGAACACAGACCAAAAAAAAAGGTTTCTTCTTTGATGTATCTGTAAAACACAGGCAGTGACTTAAACCCAACTTTTCAGAGGCGGATACTGATGCTTTGAGGAAGATAAGTTCACTATCAGAGCTAGTGTTGCAAATCTAAAATGAAATGAAAGATGGCTGTGGATGTTTTCCATATGAAAATAACAAAAATCGTTTCCTCTTAGATAATTGAGATTACAAATTTAACCTACAGATATAAGGCATTTAAAGGACATACAAACTCTACTTCTGTTTAAATTCACTGGCCCTTAATGTCTTCTTTGGATTTTATTACTTGTAACAAAGAAATGTGACCTTTTTATTGTAAGAAATATATATGTATTTGCTACTGTGATTTTCCTGAAGAGCTTAGTCACACTAACTCTATAGAAAACTTGCGGGCATATCTATGGCAGTCAACATTACATTTGCTAATATAAAACCTACTTATCCTAAATTGAAATACAGTTAAGTCATATTATTTTATTCCACTTATCATTCAAATTAGAAGACTACAAGAAATGTTTAAAAAAATAAAGATAAACAGGTGACCCAGAATCGAAGGGGTAACGTGCGGCCCTAGCCTGAATCTATAATGTGGTCTTTGCAGGTCCTCAAACAGAAGACAGGGAAAAAAATTACAACTTCATTGATTTCATAAATTCAGTTCCTCTTCTAATCTTCTAACTAATGATTTCCCATAATCGTTGCGTAATGGTTGCAACTTTTAAATGGGAGTTTTATCAACTCTTTGCCACATAGAGGCCACAAGGTGGCAAAGTTGCAGACTGAGATTAGCTTTAGGAGCTCTAGTAGAAGATGATGAAACTGACTTTAAGGAAGCTTTGCTGATGGCATTTTTAAAACCCTCATTTGCCCTTTTATACATTTCACCATGTCCACCTGCTGGAAACAGGTTCTATGACCAGCTTTCACATTTTAAAGATCAAACTCATGCTTTACCGACATAACATTTATCCCACAAAATGATTAAGAATCTGTTATATTTTACAAGATGTCATGTTTTAGCTCATCATTTGAATCAGCGCCTTAATTAAATAGCAGTCCATGCAAGCCTCCTTCATCATTTATAGTATTCGTTATTCCATCCAATTTGTTGGCTTAAAATACAAAAGAAACAATGCCTTTTTCAAATCAAAAGAAAGGCTGAAGTTTTCCTCCATAAAATTCACACTTGGCACCCCTCCTGAGTTTGTGAGTTCTCGTAAATACCTCAGCATTTTTATTGACGCAAGTTTTCTTTAAATTCTCCGGTTGAATGTATTTGAAAGAGACAGAAACTTTTACTGTGGTTTTCTTTTCTTCAGGAATAAATCATGTTTTTTATTCAATGCCAGAAAACAGCTTGTTGCTGTGACCTTTTTACCTCTTATTGACTTTGGTGTCATTGTTTACAAAAACGACTCTGTTAGGTCTCTTCGGATCTTTGACACTGTTTGCAAGGTTTATAATGGGCTGTAAACACTTCACCAATACGTTTTATATTGTGTGGTCAAATGGTCATCATTTTCTTAAAGCAGACTTCTATGTTGCAAACTGGAGTCAGTACTGAGTTCCTACTCTTTAAAAAGAGTGCTTCCTCTCTCTGTAGTTTCAAGTAAGAACAAGATACAACAGGATTTGCAGCTGTGCAGCTAGACTCCAGTGGGATTTTAATCAAAGCAGAACTACACATATTGGGAAACTTTTTCTTGCTTTTCCGGTGACATGCAAAAGTATTCATACCCACTGGTCCTTCTCTTATTTTCTTTCATGTATCAGCTCAAAAAATTAAGTGAGGTTTTATTTATTTATTTTTTGCAACATATGTGCTCGACTTTCTGATCTAAAAGTCTGTTCTACTCTAACAAATTACCGTACCATCTTTCCATTATGGTCAGGTTTTTGTAGGTCTTGCCTAATAGTTTTCATGTCCAATGCCTGTTAGCAGATTTCTCCACCAGATATGATATTTTCTGTTGTTCCTCTAGAGTTATCACGAGTCTCTTGGCTGCTTATCTCATCAATGTTTTCATTACTTGGCATGTGAGTCAGGGAGGGCAACCATGTTTTAGCAGGTTTGCAAGTCTGTCATAGTATTTAAGTTTACAGATGATGGATTTGGCAGAATTTAGGAAATTGTTTTATGACCTAACTCAGCTTTACACATATCTTCAACTGTCTCCCAGACCGGGCTTTGGTCTTTCTGATGGTGTCTGTGCATTTTTATTCTCTAACAAACCTCCCAAATCTTTATATAATGGCCATATTCAAATGACATTAAGTTACGTGAATCTTTATAATTGCCTAGCTTCGAAAGATAATTGATTGCCCTTAGATTTACAAAGTGGTTTCAGAGTGAATGACATTCTTTAGCTCTTTATCTGTAAAAAAAAAAAAAAAAAAGATTTGTTTTTTCATCTTAAAGGGGCAAAGTCACATTATATGCCTAGACAAAAAGGACCAAAAACTACCCAATCATAATGAAATGGGGTTATATGCATCACTTGTCCTTCATTATAATGCTTTAATAGTCCTTTTTGAGCCTAAATAGAAAACCTACACTGGGAGCAATGAGCAGACATAAACAGATGACTGCGCATTCTGCTGCCTGTAGGGCTGAACTATTAGAAAACTACATGGAGACAATGGACACAGCTACTTAGCCGAGCTCTGTGTGGTCCAGACTAACTGATATTAGTTAAACAAACCAATCTATAACAACTCAAAGTTCTAGTCAGTCCTCCCTGCCTATCAGAACATGAAAGGGAAAACAAAATTCTTCCACCCAACAAAAATAAACAGGGATACAGCATAAAGGTCCGAATTTTTTATTAAATAAAGGAAAATTAAAATGCCATTTCTCCAGTAAGGGCATTGTTGATTAGCCCTGAACTGAATTTTCTAGTCTTCTAGGTTTTAGTAACATACTTAAACCATAGAGACTAAGAACAGATTTGCTATCACTAGAATTACCATTAACAAAGACGTTTTATCACACATCCATCCACTCTACGGCCATTCCTCCACAGCTTTATCTCCCACTTCATTGAACGCTAATTTTCATAGTGCATTTGATGTGCTATTTGAGTCTTATCCCTCTTGGAATCAGATTTTTTCGTGTTTTGTTTTTTTACGCTGATTCTTGTACCTCTCTGCATCATTTTTGCAAGGAGGTTTGAACTTTTTTAGCATATGTCTTACTTGTTTATATCCTGCTCATATAGACTTTATCATGCCTCTCGCCAAGCTTCACTACCCAACCACAGCAGGACGTGGTATCATTCTGAAGCACAGCATGTAACCAGAGTGAGCTTCAGGATTATAAACTGAAAGATACAAGGTGACTATGCCCCTTTAAGTCATCATTACTTGTGGTTATCTGAAAAAATATAGAAAGATGTTTAAGTATACATAACTGGAAGATATTGTAGTTCTTTCTGATTACAAAATCTTGAATATGTGCAGAAGTAATTGATTATCTTGAAACTGCTTTATGTTAATTTTAGCAGTAATGAAAATTAGCTTCTTAAATTTACATACAACAAATCTTTTTTTCCGAAAGATTTGAAATTTCTTCTTCTTTTGGTAACAACACATCCCTGGGCTTTTCACTTTTTTTGTCTGACTCTGCTTCAGAGGGCTTTCTGAACTGTGTTTTTAACTCGGTCTGCTTGAAGGTAGAAAGCCTGTGTAGAACATTACTATTGAGATTCTTACTGCTTAGCTCTTCAGGCCACATTGATATCTTGAATCTTTCAGCGGTCGAAAAGGTGTTGGCAGCTTATTGACAGCTTTTTTTGGTGTTTGTTTGTTTGTTTTTGTGAAGAGGGATGTTTCACTGCTGCTACGTCTCGTTTTCAGACAGATCTGCAGGGCTTTTTTTTTTCATTCCTGCTTATATTCAGGGTGAACTGCACAGGAGGGGCAGCCCGGGAGAGGAGGGGGTGGTGAAATAGTGAAACAACAGGGTTGATGGTTAAAAGCACTTACCTTGATGTATGGCTTCTCCTCTTGTTGCTGTGGAAGAGGAAAATGTAATAGCCACAGCTAATGAAATTATTCAAGGTTTTGTGTACTCAAAATGACTCTGACATGGACCGAAGTATATAAACCGGGCGTGGTTATTTGATTTTGCAGACACAAAAGGAAAGCACAGACAAAAAGGATGCTTGAGTTTATAGTAGCGATGCACCCTTGTCTCCTAGAAAGGCCAGGATTGGCTATTTTCAGGTCTAGTTTTGAAAATTCTTAGCTGTTTATCACTATACTTAAAGTACAAAAAAATACATCTACCGAGACTCCTAAAAAAATCCCAATTCAGACGGTTATAGGCAAGGTTAGTGGTGTGAAAAAGTATTTGCCCCTCTAACAGATTTCACCTGTTTTGACTGCTGTCTTTGATAATATCTATGTTTAGCACACTTGATGTAACCAAGGCTGTTATTATTGCCTTCTATAATTGTAAAAAAACAGCAGGAAATACAGTTAAAGCTCTTTCAACAGAGCACTATGACCAAAGCAGCTCATTTAACTTTAAAGTCAAAACTGTTGTTGCATGAGCAAAAGGATTCAGGAAACAAATCTTCTGAATTGAAGTCAAAACGGGGACGAAATCGTCTCCCCTCTGTTTTTCTGTTAAGAATTAAGCCAGGCATACACTGTGCGATATTTTCAATCATTGCACATAGCTACAACTCAAACTGTACGACGAAACCGCAGGGTTTAAAAATTCACAGCTCACGATTTGATGGTGATATATAATTTTCACACTGTGTAAACATACTTAAGGCCTCATACATATTTAGCAACACACACACAGAATATAGGAGACAGGGTGTTTGAACCTTAGCACTCAGAACCAAGATTACAACATTGTATTTGGTCGCACACATACACGCTTAGGAAAATCAGAGCCAAACAGACACACATATATTTCACAAACATTCACACACACATCGTTCAAAGAAGTATAAATATACTGAGATGGGTGCACCATATTCAGGGAAAACAAACTGGAATGTCTGATGATGTAGTGCTGAACTTATGAAGTGTTTAAGACAGCTGTCGGAATTCGAATTATCAATAAATGTTTCCCTCCTCCGGAAGACAAAATGCCGTGAATCGTTTTCAAGTGTCCTTCTTTCTGTAATAAGAGAATTCTGCCAATGAGCTTCCACAGATGCATGTTCTCACACTGTGCAACCAATGCTTTGATGCAATATACCTGTTCACACTGCACGTCCAAAAACCAGACGTCAGACTAAGCGCCGAGAGATGGAGCTGGTCGGACTCGATAGTCTGGAAGAAGCAGAAGAACTCTCTTGTTTGCACATGTGCAATGCTCCAGGTTCTGGTAAATCGCTTCGTAGCTCTGCTTCAACAGCAGGATTTGTCCACGAACACCTCACGACGGCCGACTGAATTTCAAACACGTTTGATTTTCTTCCGACCTTATGATTCCCGATCAGGAGGTGGTCGTGAGAGGCTAATCGTTCCTCCTTACCCCCTGTATACTACACTTCGCAAGACACAGGATCAGGCTGAAAATCAGTTTTATCCTATGGGCATGATCAAAGCATTGATCATTGTAATCTAAAAGAAAGGCAAAAGAAGATACCTAAGAAAGGTTAAGCTCAGGGTAGCTTACTGTATTACAACCCAGTATAACTTGATATAGAAATTAAAGATTACTTTCCTTAATTTTCATTTAAAAATCATCAGGATTTAAAACTACAGTCTTTGTTAAAGAACCTGAAAAACATTTCTTTCAGTTTTATTCCTCAGGGCAAAAGAAGTTATTGCCAGTCAAACAGAATGTCAGACTTTCAAGAAAATCATATCCCAGTATCAGCCAGAAATAGCCTCCCTGCATCCCTTGTTTATCATGGTAGTCTGGTATATGTTTATTTTTGTGTACAAAAAAATCATTGAACTTTCCCACTTGTGAAACCTTTCCACCAAGTTCGTGTTAGCAGTCATCCCACCGAATAATCCAAAAGTCCTGAAGTAGAAGGAAGCCTCAGCAGTGTAACAGCACAAGTTAATCTCCAGCCTTAACCGGCGCTTCATCAAAGCAGACGTTCGACTGTGGGTATTAAATGCAAAACCACACAGATTTGATGTGCAAGCAAGTACATAATCCTTTGTATGTATTATCTGCATTCCATGTATTCCTCTCACCATTATCCATGCTGTTTAGCCAGCAGAGGCTTTAGGACCCCCTCACTGTCTAAAGAACTGAAGCAGGACACGATTACATTTTTTACACCCAACAACCTCATTGGGAAGAGCTGCAATGCCTGCACTGTTTCACCAATAAGGGTTAAAAGTTCAGCTTTGTCATTAGGAGTGCACACACACAACTTTTTAACCAACCGATGTGAACCGATGTGAACTTTCTATTACCAAAAGGTGAGAGCTACATGAATCCATCCTTAGAGAAAAATCTTCCCGTTCAGTTTCTGCTGTTTTTTTGCACATAAGGCAGAGCTAATAGAATACAACAAATCAGGTGCTATACTCTGATACAAATCATTGAATCCGGATTTAATGAAGTCAATCCCAAATTTAGAATAAAGTCTTGAGATATCCACTTTGTACTTAGGCTTTTTTATGTATTTCCATAAATAATTTTGAATCAAGAAAATTGTGGCCCATGCACCATGTGACATCAAATGAAGCACTTGAAGGGCAATTATTGGAAGCCTTCTTCTTCCAGCCCTCCGGTCCTGAATTTTGTTTTTCTGCTGTGCCAGGATCCATTTGCCAGGAACAGGGTGTAGCAGCAGCAGGTTGGATTGGTGTCCTCAGGCAACACCTGACAGTGTAATACAGTCATACAGATAGCACAACTGCTCCCCCCTGACCAATGCACACCACATGTTCAAAGGATTCTATGCTGGGGGAGGTGAGGGGGCAGGGAATGCCTGGGTGGGGCCGCTTTTACAGCCGAAGCAGCTCTCGTGTTGCACACAGGCAGGCAGACAGGTGATTCAACAAAAGCTCATGGCATTTGTGTAAATAGTTGAATCTGTAGCTCTCAGCTGTGCTAATATCTCAGAGTACTGTGAAAATAAAAAAAAAACACAGATTTCACTGCCAGTAGAAGGAGCAGCCTTATCGTATTATAGTATGAAAATTTCTGTCTGTCTGTTTGCAAACGCAGCCGCATCTGTGCAGCGGTCTTGGTGGAAGATGTAACTAACTATCATTTTAGCCAAAAGATGTTAGGAGATCATCACAGTTTGGCTAGTTTGAAACCTCCTTAAACATTACGTATATACATGATCCATAGAGGAGTGTAGTCCCACATAATGTTTGACACTTCTGGTCAAAGAAATCACAGAACTTTGGTTATGTTATTCATTTTTCAAGGCCTGCTATACAGCCGGTTTATTCACAAAGTGGTTGAAAGTCAATAATAAAATAAATATAAATTTTAAATGTGTATGTTGCACTCTTTATTCTAATTGTTGTATGCAGGCCTCTCATTATAAACACTTTGTGGAAGATTTTCCACAAATCCGTGCAAAATCATTGCCTCAGTTATTATTTTTCCTCCTTGCAGCTGTGACATGAAATCTACCATATTTAGTGACTGTAAACAAAGAAATCAGTGCTGCTCTGCAGAACAAACAAGGCAATGGCATTTCTAAATGACGTCAAGCGTCTTTTTCTGTGTTTGTGATCTGTGAAAAGTACATCTGTCTGTCACTCATTTTGATAAATGTTTTCGTCTTTAAAGCTTTAAAAAGCAGTGAGTTTGATCTCAATCTTTAGCCCAAGGTGACATTTTAAGATTGCTTGCTTCTTCTTCTATTCTTTATCATTCTAACAAAGAGCCGTAAGATTTGTTGCTTAGTTTACTTGAGGCAACAGCAAACCTTCACATTCTATATGCAGGAAACTGCTTTACGTTGTTCATCCATTGCAATCCAGTCATCAAAGTTTTTCAGATTTTTTCCCTCTAATTTAAAAGTCGATGAATCAATGAAGTTTTTACATGTTCTGTGTTTGTAGAGCCTTTCGGCTAGTAATAAACCTGATTAGAAATTACTTTCGGTCTGTAATCCAGAGTGCAGATACTTAATCTAAAAGTCAATCCCACTTTAGTCAGCTCGGCAGCTTCAGGCAAGTATGGTTGGCAGGTTTCCGGTGTGTATGCAAAAAACTGAATATCTACTGCGTGATGCGACACGTTGTGAAGAAACCTGGTGAAATGACAAGTGCTTTGATGTCAAAAAGCTTGTGTTGAATGTGTCAGGAATATTTTACAGCTTCCTGTTAACTGGGAAAGGGTGAGTCTTTTAAGAACTCAAGGATTCATTTCTTGCACTTAGATTTACTGATGTAAGTTCAGATTTCTCAGTAATTCTAATGTACCTGCATGCATCATTCCAAAGCATTACCCTCTGCTGGCTTCATCTACCATACTGTGCCATCTAAGGCTCTACTCTTTCATCTATTTTTTTAAGACTGTAAACATGTATTTTATCATCACTCTGGCTGCACTTTTAACGCCTTAATTGGGCTAATTCTTCCAGTGATTGCTGGAGGAAAGGGGCTCTGTAATTTTAATTACATCAGTTAAATATAGAGTTTTCAGACAGCAAGCACTGCCCTCTGAGAAACTGTGAGGACTTATCTAAGCCTCATCACAAATGCAGAGCTGCATTAGGGAACTACAAGAACCATGTGGCCAGATACCTGTTATCAACGCATAACTGCCAACCTTGGATTAATTGAAAGGCTTTGATTCTTCTGAATGGGCTGAAGTGTTAAACGATATACAGGATGCCAGAGTATCAAAACTGCTGATCGTGTGCAATTCAGTTGAATTGTTCTATTACACTTTTAATAAAGTGACAGTTCACAGGAAAGACACCCAAGTTACAAGACTTAAACATAAATCCCACAGATTTTTTCCGTCATACAGTCAAGTCAAATGGCTTATTCACTTGATGATCAAATTATGGTTTGTAAAATGTATCTATCTAATAAGCTCGGTTGACAGCATTGAACCGAGCCAGAAATGCTTTCAATGAGGGAGGAGAACAAAGATTATTCACTCGGTTTAGCAATAACTCTACCAGTGTGTCTGCTTAGGAGTAAAGCACAGCTTGAGAATGAAGCACTTAGCCAGGGGTACTTTCTTTGAGCTGTACTAAATGAAATTTCATGTATACAAAATGGCTATAAAAGTTTTCTAAGTCTAAGTTTGAGGAGGTAAAACATAAAATAATGAATATTATTGGAAGCAATAGTTTCATTGTCTGTCTAGTAAAGAGAGAGAGTTAAATACTGAATCATCAAAATAGTATTACCGTCTATGGGAAAAGAGAATAGCTCATATAGTTCATGGTAACAATTGAACTCACAATGGATATACGCATCTTAACTCATCCCCTTGGAGAGCAGTGGGTTTCCACTGTGCAGCGTCTGGGGAGCAATCTGAGGTTAAGGGTCCTGCTCAGAGAGCCAAAATGCAGGCTGTGGGGATGGGACTGGATACTTGCAACCCTGTCAGGGCTCAAGCGCACTGCTCTAACCACTAGGCCACCACTTTCCCAGCAATATCTCTCAAAATTACTCACTAAGAGGAAAGATACTCAGCTCAACACAGGCTTACATGGCTGTCAGTGTTTTCTACTGCAAAGAACATTAAAGAGCAGACATTGTAAAGATATACAATAGTATCTTTATTAGCTTCATCTAAGAAACAGCCTCCAAAAATATGCTAATGCAATCCAAGTGGCATGATATAAGTCGGAATAAAAACTTAATGAAAGTTAATGAATAGGTGTAGCTACTATGCTTGCGGGCCACGTGTTGCTATTCACTCTATCATTTTACCTTAAACCTAAAATCATGGCACTGAGTTCAAATATGTGATGTGTTTTAAAACCTGCACACCCTTCTGCTGAATTAGATGTTCGGTTATCTTAAATTAAGTCTCAACTTTTACTTCAGTAAAAACACCCTAGGAAATGGCTATATAGCTGCAGGGTATAATGCTTTAAAGTCAAGGTCTCTGCAATTAACGCTGATGGTGCATGTGGACGCAAGTTCATCATGAGGCTCGGGCTGCAGAACTAATTTAGAGATGCTTGTAAGATGCAGTTTATTAAAGTCTGAAACCTCTTCAGCGGATGAAAATGTTATCGTGCTCAAATTACTCAAAAATAATTAAGAAGGATTGACTTGAATGGAGAGTCAATAAGCCCAGGCCTTGCCATTCCTCTGCATAGGAAACATTTGAAAAAAGAAACCAATTATAGAGGCGAGTTTTATTTTAATTTACCGAAGTGAAAACTCCGAGCATGAGCGCTGAATGGTGCTTTACTCTATAAATGAGATTGGAGGTCAGCAATTTTGTTTTGTTGATAGTATCTACTTAAAATTTTGTATTTTAAAGGTTAAAAACTTTAAATAATCTGCTTACTCTTGATTGCTCTTATATTTTGAAATGTTTTTTCTTTTCTAACAGATTAAAAGGTTTAATATTCCTTTTTGCCCACTGAAAAAAACGAGTTGTTTGCTCAGTCCTGTGTCTACTTTTCGGAAATTGCTTTGATGGCAGCAGTTTTGGGGTTGTGTGCTTTAACTGACATAGGCTATCATCTTGACAAGAGTCAAAACATGGAGATCCATTAGGCTGTGATTGAGCCTGCCACTGTCATGCTCATTTATAGCCCAGACGCTTAGGTGAGCTAATGGATGCACTTCCAGAAACAAAAGCCTTATGTCTCAAAGCCGAAATGTTAGCCACGGAGATGCATTAGGAAAAGGGTTAATGGATAAATAGGAAGCGGTGGGGCTGTGCTTTGTTAATGGCCCTAACGTTGCCTTTAATGGTGTGTCGTTAATAAGGGAGGCTGTTGTTGGAGGTTTTTGTGTCAGGACGGCGGGTTCTCCTTTGATCGGGCTCCAAGTCTGCCTAAAGGCATCTCACAACTACTCCCCCGACTCCCTCCCCATACACACCACTCCAGGGTCCTGTAGTATTCACCCCTCAAATACATAATTCACGACATAATGGACTTGATTTCTGAGTGCACTTACCACCGGATCGCTCCAGCCAGCTGTGATCCTAAGAGCAGTCCCTGCGACCGGTTACAGCTCATCTGCTGATGTAATTTATGACATTTTTTAAGAGTTTTTTTTTTCACATATGTCGTGTGGTCGAGTGTATAGATGAGCACATTTTTAAAGACTAACGATCATGCAGTAAGATCAATTTCTAGGAAACCTCATGGCAAGTCATTTAGAGGGATAATCACCCATCTTCTAATGCACTTTTATCTTTCCTGTCTCCCTTTCAGCTGTAAAATATGACTGATACTGCCCACAGTATGAACCATACATTAAAGGAATAGTACACCCAAAACATGATTAGCCTTCATTTTCTACTCACCCCCATGCTGAACAAAACTCTGGAGTACTTTTTTGATATCTCAAATGCATCTGGAGATCTGGGAGGCTTCTTGCTGTCTGCTGACATTCAAATAATGGAGGTCTATGGCGCCCGAGACAGAAAGGTCCACAAAAGTCCACAAAAACGTGTCAATATTCCTCCATACTGCTCGTCCAATGTAATCCAAGTGTCCTGAGTGGGTAGCGTCCATAATTTACTCGAAACGAAGTCATTTAGAACGTTTTAGAGCCTAAACAGTAGTGTATAGGATTTCTTAATAGCGCCCCCATGCGCGCTCACGATTCTACGGAAGCCGGCAGACCAAACCAGCGCATTCAGCTCGGCAAAGAACTCATGCTCTTCCTCAACACTGAAGTCCTCAGACATTTTTCTTTCGTTGTTTCTTTCTTTGCACAGGTAAACAGCACATTTCTTCTTCTACGCTTGCATTATCGGCAGAGCAGACGCTGAATGCGCACTTTCTTCCGGTTTGGTCTGCCGGCTTCCGTAGAATCGTGAGCGCGCATGGGGGCGCTATTAGGAAATCCTATACACTACTGTTTAGGCTCTAAAACGTTCTAAATGACTTCGTTTTGAGTAAATTCTGGATACTACCCACTCAGGACACTTGGATTACATTGGACGAGCAGTATGGAGGAATATTGACACGTTTTTATGGACTTTTGTGGACCTTTCTGTCTCGGGCGCCATAGACCTCCATTATTTGAATGTCAGCAGACAGCAAGAAGCCTCCCAGATCTCCAGATGCATTTGAGATATCAAAAAAGTACTCCAGAGTTTTGTTCAGCATGGGGGTGAGTAGAAAATGAAGGCTAATCATGTTTTGGGTGTACTATTCCTTTAAGCTGTTTGTACTTTTTCCACATTGGGGTCCTTGATCTTTTTAAAAAGCTGGAGTTTATTCCTTTTTTAAGCCAAAATAAAATGAAAGTTTTATTATTGTGTTGTTCTTTGCAAAAGCCTATCTAGGTTGATTGCACTGTCCCCATCTATGTTAAAATATCCTTCTTTTATATAATC
Organism: Cyprinodon tularosa; assembly: GCF_016077235.1. NCBI lineage: Eukaryota > Metazoa > Chordata > Actinopteri > Cyprinodontiformes > Cyprinodontidae > Cyprinodon > Cyprinodon tularosa. The sequence goes on along the minus strand of NW_024039241.1, from coordinate 263,736 downwards.
TTAATTGCCATTCATTAAGATTCTTAACAATGGCTCTACTAAAGTGTTATTATTGAACAGTTTTACTAATTAAAACAAAAAATTATTAAAGACTAACATTTTTTTTACCTTTTATATTTTTTATTTTGTTTTATTCAAAGCTTTAACTACATTTACTTCATAGTAACTTGCCCCCTCACAGATGTCATCTATCATCTCTAAATGGTTTAGGTCTTAGTGTTTCAATGTAATGCACTTGTATGAATTGAGATTAAGCACATGACTTGAAGGTTAAGTTTATTTTCACCAGATTTTGTTTTGATTACTGCCACACCTGTTGGATTGGGGCTTTACCTAAATTGAATGTCAGACAATATGAAGTAGGGGGATGATTTTAAAAAGTGAAACATCATGCCCCCAATCTAAATGAATCCTTTAAACAAAATGGCTGTCCCACTTTAAATCAGTCTGGAAATGGTGAGCCATCACAGGAATACAAAAAATGTAGAAAAATAGCACAAAAAAGGTCTCACATTATCAAAATCATATTATTGTGATTATCATCAAGACCTTTGGGAAAATTTTCTATAGGCTAGCAAAAAATGAACACAGGTAGAACGTGTGCTACAGATACATTTGGCCAAACACTAACTGCATTTTTTAAAAAGAAGAAGAGACCTACCGGCAGACATGGCAGTGCTAGTATTATACTCTGGAGCATTGAATAAAAAAAAAACTATTCCACAAAGAACAATGGAGCAAATTCCACCACAATGATGTAAATGATTTGACAAGGGTGTTGCAAACACCTAACCACTCCCCGGTAATTGGTTTTCTTTTTACCTTCAATAAATCAGCATTTCAAAATTTAATTTCGAGTTGCACATATGTAAAAAAAAAACAAGTTGATGATGTGATAAAATAAATAAAGAACAGGGGTTCTGAAATTGGGATAAGTTAAAAGATGGAAAAAGAAAATAATTCTTCAGTAGATATAGTTAGATCACAGGTGAGGGACCAAGAACATGCAGTTTGTTTATGTCGTAATCCGTTTACTTCAGTCTCAGTAAGGTCTAACGAAAACGTTTTTTAGTGGAAGCATTGCTTAAAAATGATGGTGTATTTCAGTACCTCTGCGTTAACTTTTATTACTCAGATTTTTACAGCGAGAAAATTATATTCCTTAATGCTTCTGAATGTAGTAGAGTCACGAGACGTCCTGTGTTTTTCAGTTTAGGAGTGGTGCTTCATTTTCCTCTGGGCCTATTCTTTCCATCCTTGTGCTGTTGTGCTCTCCACCCACTCAGATAACCCACAGCAGGTGCAAACACTTTTTACCTGTTCTTGAGGGACTGTCAACAGGTATTCTGGGAATTGCAGAAAATCATAGGATGCAGAAGCAAGCCAGCCATGATGTGAGTCATTTTCTACAGAATGTCAGTCATACTCTGAAAAATGGGAGAGTATAAACGTTATCTACTAGGAATAAAAAGAAAAAGAAAATGTGTTTCAGTTTTACAGGCTGTGAGCAGAGTTTGTCCCATTAAGGTTGATTTTTTTTCCTTTTACCATTACTGCTTAAATAAGCAAACCAGAAGGATGTTACTACCGTGCAAAACTCTGGTACTTTTATAATGTTAAGACTTGATTTTTCTTTTTTTTTTTATCAGAATTTTATGTAATCCAGCAATGAAGGGTAGTGTACAAATTTGTAGTGGAAAGAAAAGGATGAATTATTTAACTCTTATTTTTTACAATGAAAAGTCTGAAAGCTTCCCAAATAAAACCATCATTTGTTACAACTCCAACAAACAAGCTACTCTTACAGTTTATCTTTCTACCAGCTTTGTACACTTAGATGCAGAAAATAGTTTCTGTACTTTGTCGCTAAATTTGCACTCTTTTCAACTCAATGAACAATATCCAAGAGCTTTAATTTTTTTAATGTTCACCACAGATTACTAAAGTAATCATTACTAGACTTTGACTAGGCCAGTCTTAAAAAGGACAGTAATTTGGACTAAACCTTTTTTTCGTTGTAGCTCCAGATGAAATTTTAGTTTTTTTTCCTGCTATAGGTGAACTTTTGCCCTTCTTTGTTCATTATGCAACAAGTACCACAGCCGTGTTTCGTAGTAAGAACTGTGTTTCCAGGGTTTCCCATCACACAGAGTGTTTTGCCTCGAGACAAAAAAAAAATTAATTCTGTTTTTTTCTGACCAGAGTAACATCATCCATTTTATAAACAATGGTTGTCCTTTCCAAAGATTCCCCTATCTTTTAAGCCTGTTGAATTACCATTGGTGTATTAGGGATTTGTGTTGGATTGTATATATGTAGACTTATAGGAGTGAAAATGCATTTTCATGGAACTTTGTGCTTACTATTTTTTTATTTATTTATTTATTTTTTGGTCAAAGGTAGCCATGGCTACTACATGAAACCTGAATAAAGGCTTGTAGTCATATTTCTTCTTGTAAATTCCAGTTCTGCTGCATTATCTGGGGGAAATGTGTGACTTCAACAATATCTAACCTGATTTAACAATTGTTTAAAGTGAAAAGTCAAAAGGGAGCTATATAAAGACATTGTTAAATTGGGTATTTTAATTAAAGTTCCCATCCTTTCATGTGCAAATATAAAACATTGCTCTTTAGTGCAGCCTTTAAGTAATCCCCAATTGTGTTTTTTTTGTTTTTTTTTACTCAAACAACACGTTTTTTCTGAGCACCTATAGCCAGTAATTACACAAGTGACCTATAAGCCTGGGGACAGAATAAATCTCCTCCTCCTTCCCAAGCCCTCCTCTCTTGTCTTTGTCCTCTCCTCTCATTCCCTGATGAGAAACAAAGGCAGAATCCAATCTCTCTTCAGCATGTCCGCGCAGGTTTAAGAGCCTCCTCAGTACAAATTTGAAACCAGAGAACACAGAGGCAGCATTTTCAGTCACAGAGCAACAATAGGATCTCGACAGGTGAGACTGCTGGCGGTGCATTAGCCCCGTTCCCGCCTGCTGTGGTCTGTACGTGTCTGTTGACCACACATGATGCAGCTAATGAACATTGTTTTCTTTGCCCAAGGGGGAGAAAGAGGCCTATCGATGTTCCGCCTTTGAAAGATGTTTTTCCTAAACAGCAGGGTATAGTCTTTGCTTCTGTCTAGAGAGATCATCATTGTTCAGAACTTCTGAAATTGTTTTAAGAATCTCTTTCCCCCAGCTGGTCTCCAATAGACAGACTTAAGAACAGTCTGTCTTTTGTTGCACTCATGTTTTCTAAATCCTCTTACATGCACACATAATCTAAATCTTTTTCTTAAATATATTCAGAATTTTCATAATTTAACTAATTTATTAAAAATCCATGGCTGATTTTTTTTTTGACAGAGAGTGGACAGAAATGTGGCCTCGCCACTTGGGTGAAGAAGAGAAGCCATTAAGTTTAATGGGCTTGGACTAATGAGGCATTGTGTTATACAGTCTGCACAGGCTCCCTGTTTGCTGTGTCTACACACCTTCTTAAAAAGAACACAGAATTATTTGTCTCGCACACTTTAGTGACTTAAAAAGTGAAAAATATGAAGATCATGTGGTCTAAAAACTCATACCTCAGAGCTAAGGCAATGCTTTTATTAGTGCAGGAGCAGATCAATAGTAAATACGCTGTTTGGATTACTATGAGATTCTCACAGAATTATCTCTTTTATTCTGAATTCTGATATTTGTAATGTATTTCCTTTATTGCAAAGAATACTATGACATTTTACCTTCTGAGTAGATTTTACTCTCTGATCAGATAGTCTGACTGTGCCCATGCCATGTTCAGTTTGTTTTGTATATAAGGGTCACCCCAGGTTGTGTTTGCAGTCAGCCCACATGCAGCTTATTGTCTTAATTCACCTTGGTGTGTTTAAGGCTCTGAGTCTGATGTTGCTTTTGTTAGATCTTTGTCATTACCTTGTAGCTGTTGATGTTATGAGCTGCCCTTTATATTTAACCCAACACTTTTCTCTGCTCAATAATTGTAGTTGAGTTCTTCAAACCGCAACTCATGTTCCCGGCTTTCTTTATAGTTTAAATCGATAAGAGTTATCAAATCTTAAATATGCTCATATGTTCAATATTGAGTTGTACATTAAATTTCGTTAAGTGGATCTGTTTGTGGAGTACTTTCAGCTGATGTCATCACAAATTACAAAAACGATCTAGAAATAAGTAAACATTTCTCAAATTAAGTGTATTTACCCTTAATTTGAGTTGGTAAACAAGATGGTTTGCTAATAGAATTAGTATTATTACTCTTAAAATAAAATAATAAGATAATATGCACTTACAATACGACTATGCAATTGTTTTCTTATTTTGAATATAAATTGTATTGTTCCATTGCCAAAGTATCTCACTAACATCCTCATTTCAAGAAAAAAAATGCACTCTAAGAAAAAATTACTTATTTACAAAAATTGTTTTGCAGTGCAGTTGTTGGGAGGAAGATGTACAATGTTAAATATTTTGGTCACAAGCAGCCACAAGAAAAAGGGTATTACCTTTTGATATATTTGGAGGTAGTTATTCTCTATTAAATGCAAGCACAGCTCATGCAGAAAACACAGATATTGCTTATATCTTGGGGCAGCTCTGGCCCCAAAGCTACCGATTTAATACAGCTTCTTATAATTTTGCTTATATATATTCAGGAATAGGAAAGGTGGAGCAGCAGGTCCTGTGCCAAAAATAATGCTGTAAAATGGGACTATCTTGCTACAAATTAAAGATGGACAGTGTTACACTTACGCGTCGCTGTAGAAACTCCACTCCCTCCAGCATTTTTTTTTTCTGATATCTCTTATGAACCTAAAATAAAAATGTTTGACAAAGGATAATTTGCTGCTTTCAAAACACAAACCTTTTAAAACACCAGAAACTGCACCATGCCTAATTTAGTCAACGAAAATGCTCAAAGCATTTCATGTAGGTAAATACAATCATCATCAATCATTTTTATGCAATTTTAGCTAAATGTATTCAGTTTTTTGATGATTGTGGGATAAATAGTTGCAAAGATGCTTGAAATACAATAATCAAGTCAGAGCTGTGAATGCGTATTAATTATTAATGTAACATGGACATCAACGGTCACTTTGTGGACTATGCTATAGTGCTGAAAAAAACGTATCAGAATATAAGTCTAACCCTATTAAACCGTGACCTTTACCCTTTAAAGTTGGTCAACCCTATCACCAACTTAGCATAGTAGTTGTGAGAGGTTGAGAGATTGCATCCTTTCGTCTGTCTACATTATCCAGAATATTATTTTTTTCTTGATTGGATTTTTGTGGAATTATTACAGTCATTATTATTGTTACTATTATGGGATGGATTTTCTATTGATGATAAGCAGGTATCTATCACATATTCACTATGTGATATTAATTTATTTCTCTTTCATAAATATGATAATCACTGTTTCCATCTTGAGTTTCCCAACTAAAATAATAACATGAATCTTTAGTGAGTTTAGTTCGTAAAATGGCCTTTTCCTCCAATGTGACAAAAAGTAGGTAACATGTTAAGGTAACTTTTAAATACTGATTTATTTCCAGAAATAGTTTAACATTAAAACCAAAAAAAAGAAGAAGAAGAAAAAAACATCCTTATGGCTGCAGTTCTATGAATCCTGGAAGTGGATTTAATCCTCCATTCCTATCTGGGTGTGAAATTACTCATATACTGTAGCATTTAATGTGCGAAAGTAAATTGCTTTGCTTTTCTTGAGACTAATTTCACATTTCATTGTAGTTTCATTGCATGGCAACGCATGAATGCAGTGTTATATTAGTATTAGACAGTATCACACACTATTTTTCTTCATAAAGCTAATAAATGTGTTCGACTTCAGACAATGTTTAATGTGGAAGTTATAGATAAGGATCCACAGAGAGTGGATCACTTATTAAAAACCAAAGAAAAGGATAGAAAAAAAAACAGACAGGCCTAGTTCAGCCAACAAAGCTACAGATGGAGTTTATGGGGGAAACTTTGTCAGAAAATGAAAGCTTTGTCCCAAGTCTTCTGTCTATAAATTGATCTTCTTTTCAAATAGAAGGTCAGGGATCTTTAGGTTTTTGTGTTGTATTCAGTGCACAGAAGCATGTACTGTGGGGTAAAATAGGAACATTTTTGCAAATGTGTCACATATTGAAAATCCTTTTCCACTGTGGGGCTTTATTCACCCATATATTACAAGAAAAAGCATGAAATCTGCTGGTTAGATAGCGAAGTATTCAGCATTCAGAAATCATGTTTACAACTGACAAAGAAATAAAAAACATTAAAAAAAAAGACATACACTATATTGCCAAAAGTATTTGCTCACCTGCCTTGACTCACATATGAGCTTAAGTGACATCCCGTTCCTAATCCATAGGGTTCAATATGACGTCGGTCCACCCTTTGCAGCTAGAACAGCTTCAACTCTTCTGGGAAGGCTGTCCACAAGGTTTAGGAGTGTGTTTATGGGAATTTTTGACCATTCTTCCAGAAGCGCATTTGTGAGGTCGCACACTGATGTTGGACGAGAAGGCCTGGCTCTCAGTCTCCGCTCTAATTCATCCCAAAGGTGTTCTATCGGGTTGAGGTCAGGACTCTGTGCAGGCCAGTCAAGTTCATCCACACCAGACTCTGTCATCCATGTCTTTATGGACCTTGCTTTGTGCACTGGTGCACAGTCATGTTGGAAGAGGAAGGGGCCAGCTCCAAACTGTTCCCACAAAGTTGGGAGCATGGAATTGTCCAAAATGTCTTGGTATGCTGAAGCATTCAGAGTTCCTTTCACTGGAACTAAGGGGCCAAGCCCAGCTCCTGAAAAACAACCTCACACCATAATCCCCCCTCCACCAAACTTTACACTTGGCACAATGCAGTCAGACAAGTACCGTTCTCCTGGCAACCGCCAAACCCAGACCCGTCCATCAGATTGCCAGATGGAGAAGCGCGATTCGTCACTCCAGAGAACGCGTCTCCACTGCTCTAGAGTCCAGTGGCGGCGTGCTTTACACCACCGCATCCGACGCTTTGCATTGCACTTGGTGATGTATGGCTTGGATGCAGCTGCTCGACCATGGAAACCCATTCCATGAAGCTCTCTGCGCACTGTTCTTGAGCTAATCTGAAGGCCACATGAAGTTTGGAGGTCTGTAGTGATTGACTCTGCAGAAAGTTGGCGACCTCTTCGCACTATGCGCGTCAGCATCCGCTGACCCCGCTCCGTCAGTTTACGTGGCCTACCACTTCGTGGCTGAGTTGCTGTCGTTCCCAAACACTTCCATTTTCTTATAATACAGCTGACAGTTGACTGTGGAATATTTAGGAGCGAGGAAATTTCACGACTGGATTTGTTGCACAGGTGGCATCCTATCACAGTTCCACGCTGGAATTCACTGAGCTCCTGAGAGCGACCCATTCTTTCACAAATGTTTGTAAAAACAGTCTGCATGCCTAGGTGCTTGAATTTATACACCTGTGGCCATGGAAGTGATTGGAACACCTGATTCCAATAATTTGGATGGGTGAGCAAATACTTTTGGCAATATAGTGTATATACCTTTTTTTATCCTAGATTTAGTTGATTAGTTCCTGACCAGCCAATCCCTGGTAGAGACCAGTTAAGGAGAAAATCTGGCCTACGGCTGATTCCACAGAGCAGCTCCTGTTGCTGACGTACAGTCCTGCTAGATATGCTCCCTGCATGGCTGCAAAGTTTGAATCCTACCCGTGAAAGTGTAGCGTTCTTTCTCATTACATGTTTAAAAATCAGTCAGCTGTAAAGAGTGAGAATTTTTTTTTTTTTTGCCCACCGGCTCTTGACAGTTAAAAAATACAAGCTGATGGCTTTAGTTTTATGCTCCAAAGACAGTGACAGGCAATTACAGTGGGAAGGAAAGAGCTAAATTACAGAGCATACAGTGTTGACGGTTGGAATGGTGCCTCGATGGTTCGGCTCGCTACGAAAAAAGAGAGAGAAGCTGTCTGAGAGGGTTGTTGTGCGAGCCCCGCTGTCAGTTATCCATCAGCGACATGATTACACCTCTTCCCTCGAGAGAGACAGAGAGATAGTGAGAATGTGGCTTTGTGTTTTTTTTTTTTTTATGTCACTCTTCAGTGTGCTGATGTTATACCCTTCCTGAGCATGATGCTGGAGCAGAATTACAATATAGTCATGTGTCTGTCATAGTCAGTAACAGATGAGCTGGCTGAGTTTGTGAAGGGTGAAAGGTGTGACAAAACAGCAGAGCTCAGATGGTGGAAGATAGCTACAAGGATGCTTTGGGGACTCCGATGATGGGCTGTTCAGGTTTCCAAAAAAACCTCTCTCACCTTCTTGTGTGACGGCAATTTTTCCTGACAGAAAGCACTTAGAGATTGAGCTTATTAAATCACTGATCTCTCTCATTCGAGGTACTTGGTGCGTTTAATCAAAATTCCACACTTGTTGAATTATTAAAGGAAAGACAAGGACGAGAAGCAGAATGTCACGGAAGGTTAGGCTTTCTTTGATTTCTCTCTCCTTAGGCAAGTGCAGTTCACTAGGAGAATCTGGCCTTTCTCTGAGTTTTATTGATCTAGCCAGTGTGGGTCTGTTTGCCCCTCTACACTGAACTGCCTCTGAAGCGAGGCTATTTGCCGTCAAGTCTTTGTGGACATGCGCCATGGGATCTTTATTCACTGAGCAAGCCTCATTTTCGGCACTTAATAAGTTTGGGCCTTCGTTTTCTTGGGGATGTTGTAGGTGAAAGGCACACGCACGTCTGCATGCACAAACACACTCACACATATGGGAGTGTATAGGCGTAAGGTAGCACAACAAGGATGTGGAGACTTTTGCAGGGTGGAAGCTGATTTCCCAGGCGAGCTTCTATCTGAGCTGTCGTCAGCTGTCTCCTCTCACGGATAGAGGTGCCTTAATCAGGAACATGAAAGTATCTCCTGTGGTGCTGCCTTCTGTCTCCATCACTCACCTGTCAATTGCTTGATTTACCTTTTGTGGGAACATTAGCAAAGTTTTTTTTTTTTTGTGACCAGTATGAAAGCTCAGATTGTATAACTGAAGTGGAATTTAGATAAAACCCTAGGAGGAATGTTATTTTTGGTTCAGAGAACTAAAATGGCCTTCTATGATTTGTAAAAGCCCAGATTTATTGAGCTGGAACCTTTTGTCTCGACAGCCAGAAGGATCATCAAGAGATTTTGAGATCAGGCTCAAGGAAATCGATTTACCAAATCCATTTGAGCTTTGCGTTCGTATCTATAGTGAGTTGACTGTTCAAAATCCAAGATAAGTGCTGCAAAAGAGTATTTATACATTTACAGATTTATTTATTTTTTTGCATATTTTTTTAGTTTCACATCTCTGATGTCACCAAAAAAAACCTTAATGGAAAAGGATAACCTGCCTTAATACAGAAAACAATTCGGAAGTAATGATTTCAGGTATGAATTGAAAAACTTAAACCACTAAAAACCAAACTAGCCTGGTCTTATATGGAAAATCTTAAATAATTACTATTTTTGGAAAGCTGAGTTCAACATGCAGACATTCACTGATTGCTTAATTACTGAAAGAGCTTTTAGAATCACAAAATCACTTCCATAGTACCTGTCTGTCAAGATGAAGTAGACTAAAAGATCTAAAAAAGGCAGAAATATAACACAGGGCAGTCTTAAGAAAATAAGAACAAATGGGAAAACAAAGATATTCACCTCTATTAGCCTAGAAAAGGTGTATCAAATCATTTCCAATATCTCTCCAATTATTAACACCAAACTACACAGCCTTAGAATATCAGCAAAGTTCTACTTGAGTTCATGGCAGGTTTTACGTTCCCAGCAGAATTTTTTCAAATGAATACCATTCATGCATACTGTGATGTCAGATACACACTCATCAGTAACACTATCAACTTTTTTAAAAAGTTTTACAATTACATTGGGCACTGCTAAACAGATTGAATTTTTAAACATTTTAATCCCAGTTAAAATTACTTTTAGAAACTGACCCTGCGAAGAATCGTTACAATAAGAATTTTGTAAACGACTTTCTTAGCCTAAATCTAGATGGTAAGTTTTTTCGATAAGGTCAAATACTGTAGTATTCTGTTTTTCTTAAGATTAGAGTTTTATTTCTCTTTTCTGAACCTTTTATATTTAATTTAATTGATGAAGCTTGTTTTAGCCAAATCTATTTCTATAGTATAAGATCAATAATATAAGAAAGGATTGAATATCTAAAGTATCTTCCCAAATTTTTGTATTAGTTGATATGAAAACTGACAAAATTTAATTCGTAAACTGGTTTTAAAATCCCATATTAGTAATCTTACTGTGTACCTTTTTACGGTGTGTTCACTGTTCTAATATTCTGATTTAGATTTATGTGTTTTTAATCTGTCGAAAACGGGGCAGAACGGATCAAGGTGAGCATTTCTAGAAGCATCTGTTGTTTTATTCATATATTACTGTTTTCTACACCTATTCTTGCAATTTTGCCAGTATCCCCTTATGGTATAGACAACTGTTGCAGGTAGTGACTTGTTTTTATTATATACTGTGTGTAAGCATGTGTGAAAGCGTTTGTCACAAGACTGTTCGCCTACCTCTGTTGTGAAGGATTACCTTATCGCAGCAAGCAGTAGGAGCTCTGCTGTCTCTAACTCAACATGTGCGATTAGTTCTCATTCTGTAATGGTGTAATCTACAGAGATAATGGCTTTGCTTAATGCACACTCTCTTAAGGTTTTTCAGGGATGCAGCTTCATTTAAATTCCAAAAGAAAAATCTGTTTGAATTTTAAATGGAGAGAATTCTATTAAACAGGAAGAGCGATAACCTTTGCAATCTCTGCTGTGCTCATGGTGTAATCTCAGTTTAATTTACTTTTATTTTTTATGAGCCTTTGTTAAACTGATCCTAGCAGGTTGTGCTGCAATTTCTCCAGAGAGGTTTATCTCTCAACATTTAAGATACAAAATGAATACCTGTTCACACAATGCATACCAAAAAAAAAGAAAAATCATTGCCTTTAGCACATTGGGAAATGCATTCAGAATATTTTTCTTACATCACCAGCGCACACAGGTGGAGCAAACAATTAAGATAGTGACAGATTATTTCTGGCACCCTAAATACCTCCAAACATGAAATGTAGCAGGATGTCATCAAACTTGACACATATGCAAAACATGTCCCCCTGTCTTCCAAAGAGAGCTCATTACCAGGCCCCTCTCAATATATTCACAATGTCTCCATTAGCCTTTTTCCCTTCCACCCAGCATGTGCAATCATTTCTGGTTGGATCAGAAACCTGCACGTTTCATTAGATTTCCATCAGACAGGCAAAATAGGCGCGTACGGGATAGCTCCATCAGCATGCTGCGTTCAAACCAGCTATCTACTGTAGTGTTTCAGGTGGATCCTGTAGAAAAAGAGTTTATGTCCATGGAAGGGCATATCAGAATATGGCAATGCAGTATTTTGATAAATGATAAAGGTACAAAAAATTTAAAGTATTGGAGAGGATATTATAAGGTGTCATGGACAATAAGGGGAATCAGAGCATAAAATTCATGTCATCTGTTCGATGGGCAACTGGGCTAATCTCTTCAATAACTAGAAAAAATCCAGATGTAGGTGTTAGCATTAGAAAAGTATTGATGATTCATCCTGCACAGCTTAACATTTTCCAAGTAATCTTCGTAGATCATTTGCAACATGCCAAATTATTGGATGTGCAAAAATTACATTGCAAGTGCAATTTAGCGCTCCCGGTGGAGCAGTGGGTAGTGCTGTTGCCTTTGCAGCTTGATCGATTCCTGGCCTGGAGTCTTTATGCTTAGAGTTTGCATGTTCTCCCTGTGCATGTGAAGGTTCTCTTTAGGTACTCTGGCTTCCTCCCACATGACTGTTAGGTTAATTGGGTTCTCTAAATTCTCCTTAGTTGTGAATGTGTGTGCATGGTTGTGTGCCTCTGTGTTGCTCTGCGACAGACTGACAACCTGTCCAGGGTGTGCCCCGCCTCTCTTCCCATAGACTGCCGAATATAGGTACCGGCCCCACCACGACCCTTAAGACGGACTATTTCAGAAACCAACATACAAGGGAAGGCGAAAGTTTGACAGCAGCTCTACTAAATGTCTACTTAAAGTATCATAAGCAATTATGACCCAATAAACTTCAAGTTGAAAAGGAAAGCTTAGATTTAAACATTAACCTATTAGGTATTTTTAACATAAATTGGCTCTCAAACATACAGGGCACTGAAACATTTCCAGTAGCCTTAAAAAAATCAAAAGTCAAGTCTAAAGTTAACTGAACAGCACTAATAGACAAGAATAGATAACAAATGTGGAGCTTATAAAGACGTTACAAGGGCTATAACATTATTAGAGACGACTTAAGGATTAAATACCAAATGCATCTTCTGATAGCCAGTGCAGTTTAAAACAAAAATAAACTTCTAAGACATTTACAGAGTTGTATATTGGACAAATAACTTCAGGAGAATTTTACCTGGGAGTGAAAAATTGATGCTTTAAAGGTGTTAGCACAATTTACTTAACAGGTGACCTTGATTAGCTGGGTCATAGAGCTGCTGCCACTGCATGGCCTGCAATTGATACCTTTAATAAGAAAATTTTGAATTGGCTTTTCAAACATTTATTTGTTGGGTTTTTTTTTTTGGTTTTTTTTGGTCTACCTAAGAAGCGTGCCTGCATTGGAACCTTAAAAGAGATATTTGTTTCCACATTGTACAATTTTCCAGACATGATTATGTACTTAATGCAAGCAACTGAGAAGTTTAGCAGAGGGGCATTTTTCTGCTCCATATAGGCAAATAAATATCAAATCATTCTGTTACTTTCTCTGACATCTCATTAAAAGACTTTTTAAATATAAAAATAATGACATTTACACCTCTAAAAGGGCAACTTTTTGAAAACTTTGGTATATCTTTATGCATTGACCGAGCCAATGCCTAAATAGTGCTGATGGCTATTATCAAAGCAGGTTGTGATGTTTTCTCAGACTGCATAAAATAGATGTAGTTTGTCTAAGTCATACCTAGGGAAAGATAGGATTTTATAAGATAACAAACGATAGTGGCTACAATACAACATGTACATTTTTGTCTGTAGCGTTACACACGACTGGGAAGTTTTCTTCTGGTCTCTAAGATAGACACATTTTGTGTTATACCCTACAAAGATAGAAAATCAATTTCCCAAATGTATGAGCAGAAGTTTGAAGTCAACATTTAGCCAGAGGGTAGAGAAGTATCAGAAGCCAGAAAACGGCTGAAACACCCTCAAAAGCTCCAAGACTGTGAGTCAAACTGGCTTTGTGTCAAACGGATGTAATTAACTAGTCTACATTAAGTCATCATTCTTGTTTTGGGGCCTTTTAAAACAGGTTGTTCTGTTTGGTTCCAAAACCAGAATGGTTGTTGTTTGACAGCTCATAATGATGAGCGACAAGTGTTGGCGCTGGAACTTGGTTGAGTGCCAAGTAAGTTGCAATGAGAGCATAATATGCTGACTCCAGGCAGACTGTTTGATTTTCTCTTTCCCCTCGTTTAGTTATAAATCACTGCAAATCACTGCAGTCATTAACTGTTTTATGAACTGGTGTAATAATTCTAACTTTATACAAAGTAGGAAACAACTATTTCTAAACGTGTCACCTTATGTTTACATCGCATGAGCTGCGCAAACAGTCCCTTGGGGTCCCAGTTTTAACTGTGTCCCAGCGCAGACAATGGTAACCATAGTAAAAGTATTTACTTTCATTCAAACAGGATTCAAATGAGGCTCATGCACACAGCAAATGAATTCACTCCTACTCTGCCCAAGAGTAGATGAAACCTTTAAAGCCTCAGTGGTTTTGGAGTAAAACAGAGCAAAACTCTTAAAATGAGCTTTTGTTTTGTAAGTGTTTTTCCTCTCTGCAGTAACACAAGTCAGATAATTTCAAAGCTGAATGAGCACATCCAGATATTCAAGTAACTTTATCCCTTCCCTGTAAATACATAAGCCTGACTTGTCACAGATTCAGCAGATAGGTAAGAAGGAGGCCGGCCACTGCTTTGTTCTCATGTGTTGAACTGCTTTGGAGCTGTGTGGGATTTTAGCTGTCAGATTTGTGCTTCCACACGCCCACTTGCACATTTACCTAAGCCTGAACTCTGAAGAGTCTGAAGTGTAAATTTGAGAGCCAAAGAAGTGAGCATGGACTCATTTCCAGTCAGGCTATGGCAGCTTCCTCTACCCTCCGGCCCTCAGGCTCTAACCCATCATCACAGTCCATTGAGGGACTTCTTTTTTATCAGTTTACCCCTCTGTCTCTATGTTTTGAATGGAATTAAAGAAGTGAAAGGTATTGCAAAAAGATGTCATACTATCAAGGAATTGTGTGTGTTTAATAAAAGCTAAATGCATTAACAAATTAAACAATAAAGACTATTAATTAAATAGATACTTTTCTTAGAAAATTAAATGCTAGATATGAGAGGTTAAGCAGCCCCTTACTGTGAATAACAGTGGAGAATAAAAAATGACATTCTAAATTTACAACATGATGCTCAATGTTTCTACATTTGGTAGAGATGAGTAAAAAGTCATCAAAACAAATCTTTAATATAGTGAAGGATGTACTTTTTCCGGATGGATCATCAAAATAAGTGGTCCTCCTAATTGTCAATCATTCTGGTGATATGTTTACGTTAGGCTGTTCTACGCGCTCGTCCCAATTTTCACTTACTTAGTGGAAAAATTGCAGATCGTATTTTTGAAACTAAGCTTGTATGAGCGATGCAAACAGCAACTTTTAAACAGAGTGTGCACAAGGAGAAATGGGTGCAGATACAGGATTGTGCACGTGCATTTTTTTTGTAGAGAGGGTGGGTTTTTTCAAAATTTTGCAAAAAATCATCCACTACACCTTTAATTTGAGTACCTTTAATTAAGGAAATTTAGTGAAGGGGCCTTAAAATACATATTTTATACACATTTTAAATGGGATTACCATTATTACTGGAGTGTTGTCTGTAAAACAATGCTTGTATGTCTTATGCTATTTGATAATTCTAAATAAATAAAATAAATGAAGCACATGTTATTGACCCTCCTCCCTGTGAAGTAGTTAATTCAAAGTATTCTTCACTCAGTAACAACTTTTACATAAAAGAGTATTGCTATCAATGCAAACCTTGTAGTGCTGACATAAAATGGTTACTGGTTAGGGTCTCTAGAAATTATACAAAAATTGTTTCTAGATTTGTTTCCTGTCTTAGAATTTGAATTAAATGTTTATAAACTCCTTTCTGTTTGTTTGTTTTTCTCAGTCACAGGTTTGGAAACCATTTTCGGCTTACATGGGGAAACGGTTGCGATTCCTTGCAAAACTGAAGCCAATATACAGGACGACTTCATCTTGATTAAATGGATATATGTAAGTCACAAAGGAGGTCAATGGATTCACTACGGTGACATCCGTCTGTCACCCATTTCTCATGTCTTAACATCTGGGAGCAGGGGATATGAATTAGAATGCACGTGATCTTTATATGTCTTCGCTTTATAAATGAGCAAAGGAGGCTAGACATTGTGCATGCTCTTGTTTGAATTGGGAAACATGCAGCAGATCACAAACAAGTGCTCTCTTCTTTTGTCTTCAGTACAAGGATCAGCAGGAGGTAGACCTTCTGGTGAAGAAACAGAAGGAGGAAGCCACTGTCACTGCCGGTGGTGAATATAAGGACAGAGTCAGCATGGCAGCAAACCTTAGCCTCTTGCTTGCAGATGCCAAACTGAGTGACCAGCGTACCTTCAAATGCATGGTTGTGGTTGGCGGAGATATTAAACAACATATAGTTAACCTGGAAATCCAGAGTGAGTATAAGCATTGCTCTTCTGTTATAAAAGTCTTCACAAACTTTAAAACAGACCCTGTTTTTGAGCTTAATCTGCTCTTCTCTGACTTATGACCCCTTTTTCTCTTCCATACTGCAGGTGCTTCTTAATAAAGTACAATACCATTAAAATAGAAATTAATTACCTGAATACAAAATCTGACAGTAGAGTATTATGTAGTTGCATTACACACAGAATTCTATCTTTTAAATGTGTATTTCTGTTATTTCTGTTGGTTGTGGTTGTAAAGCTCATGAAAATCCAGAAATCACGTCCTTATTACACAAATATTAAAAAAATATCAAATAATAATTTCATCTAAAGTTAGTCATGCCAACCCCTTTGAACATTAGCGTTGCACAATAATTAAATGGTACCTATGGTGAATATTGCAATATCGATACGAGGTCTGATAAATAAACACATAAAGAAAAAGTGGGAATATTTTTCTGCTTTGGGTTTATTAAAAACCCAAAGCAGAAAAATCACTGAATTTTCCATTTTTAACTTGAGCAAAGTTGCTTTTGATTGATTAGCGCTCTGTTGGCATTAAAACTTAGCTGTATTACTTTATAGACTTGATCAGCTCTATGCCTGCTGAAACATTTTGTTGCATTAGAAAAACAAGAGTTTAAAGGCGGTTCTTTTTGAGATGCGCATAACAATGACACATTTGTGATGCAACCTTGGTTAATGTTTTCTTTATGTGAAATAACACATAGCAGATGTAGTCTGCTGTGCCTTCCCCTTGTCCCCACTCATTCAGTTGAGTGGCAAAAAAAGCAGTTTGTGTGTAAAAAAAAAAATAAAAAATCACTCGTGTCCAATGGTTGGTATCTGGTCAATAGATTTTTTTTTATGTGTGAATGTACCATCTATACCCTGTATTTTTGGAGGGGTGAATACGTTTCAAGTCTGGCTAAAAAAAAATCAATATGTCAAAGAAGGTTGTTAACAAAGAAAAGTTTAGATGCTTTATAGTTTTCTGGTGTTTAGCCATGCTAGTTTTGGATTTGATTAAACATAGAGGACCAAAGCTAGCAGATGACGCCACTCTGCAAATCCTCTCACTATACAAACCCCCTCCTGGACTTTAATCAAGTCTATGAATCTCCATTCTTCCTCCAAACTATGAGCCTTCAGCTTGAGGCACAGTTCTAAAAACTATGAAATATAAAACATTTTTTTCTTTTTAAAATTCCACTAGCCGAGGTAATCTTCTGATGTTTTATGTCCAGAAGTGCCTGCCCAAAAGCCATGCCACAGTTGTAGACCATGTCCTGGAGATATCTATGTGTCATGGCTCTTAAAACTCTCATGAAGCTCTTGATAACGAACATTCTCCTGCCACACATTTCCTGTTGTAGCCGTTAATATGCACGGTTACAGCACTCTGAACAGCCAGCTAATTTAGCTGGGTTAGATAAATTAACATCTCCATGATAATAGAATTTATTCAGATGCACCTGTATTCATTATCGGGTCTAATTGAGTATGAGATTGGCATAATAGAAATATCCTCTAACATGATGTTGCTCCTTTAAGAAATTACATGTGAAGAATAAGGAGTTTCACACAGTTCAGAAGCAGTGTCCTTTGGGACAGGATAAATTAATTTTTTTTGGATTTAAAGCTTATTTACCCTGGAGATTTCATATGCACAAACATCTTTTTAGCACTAAAATAGAAAGCATAATATAGCCCCTAAAAATTCTACTTTGACTGACAGCAGCAGCAACAGTTGTCTCTGCTAACAACCTTTTCATTAACACATTTTTTTGTTGTTGTTCTTTATTGCAGAGTTGCCTGAAGCTCCCTTTATAACTGAAAAAGCAGAAGCACTGGAGATTGGCAAACGCACAAAGGTGAAGTTTATTTTATGATAAATGTTGCCCATACCTACGTTATTTCTGGCTGCTACTCATCAAGGGATGTCCCTGATTTGTGCTGTGCTATCTCGGGACCTATAGCAGAGGCCATGAATGTTACTACAGTAATGAGTTCTTTGAAGTGATTCTCATAAATTAGTGAAGAGCAGAACCCCTCCTTCCCTACAGCAATTAGAATACTCAGAGGATTGGATGGGCTTTAGAAACGCTCCGAGCATTTCATGGTCTGCTGCCTGGAAAAGTCTTTTACTTCTCAAATGCTGTAGAGGCACAAAAAATATATAAAAAATCTAATATGTTTGGTCATTTTAAAATATGAATAAGATGCTGAATTTTCAGTGGAGTTGTATGACTACAGTGGCATGCAAAAGTATTAAAGTTTTTTATTTTTTTACATGTTGTCACTTTGAAACTGCACACCAATTTACTTTGTTAGAATTTTAGAGTATATACCACACAGTGACTGGAATTTTATTTTTTTTGGTTGGAGACAGAAGCTAGCCCGAATTTACGGGAACAACTAAATACAGACGACCCTTCAGGCTTCTAAAGTCTTAAAAGTTCAGCTGGACAGCCAAGATAGGCTTAAATCTATTTCTGTGGAAAACTTACAAATTCTTACAAAATCTTTTCCAAATTCTCAGGCTAATCTTTGACTATTTTGAGAGGAAAATTGTGCATAAAATTTCAGACCACACCCCAAACAATAATCTTCATTGCGAAATACGGTGGTGGTTAAATCATACTGTTGGGAGGCTTTTTTTAGCAGAGCAATGGTAGCAGATCAGAGTTGATGAGAGGAAATGAAGGGAATTACTGAAGGATAATCTGACTGATAGACGGAGATTTATCAGAAAACTTGAAGCATTAGTGGAAATTTGCCTTCCAGTAGAACAACTAACCTGAGCATAAAGACTAACCAGATCACATCAGCCAAACAGCTGCATGGTCATGTGCTGTTCTGCAAATAAGAACGACCAAAA
Source organism: Cyprinodon tularosa (assembly GCF_016077235.1). NCBI lineage: Eukaryota > Metazoa > Chordata > Actinopteri > Cyprinodontiformes > Cyprinodontidae > Cyprinodon > Cyprinodon tularosa. The sequence goes on along the minus strand of NW_024039241.1, from coordinate 244,925 downwards.
ATGTCAGACGTTTAACTGAAACCATAATTTTCTTAGTGAAACATGGTGGAGGCTGGACTATGCCTTTGGTGCTTTCCACGCAGGAACAGGAAACCTGGTCAGAGTGAGAAAAAGTTTATTCTACACAATACTGACTGAGTTTAAATGTAAATGCAGAAACATACCAATTTATTTCACAATGATGCACAACTCTTTTTGAAAAGAAGTGACCTCACAAAGTGGGAAAAATTAAATTGTATGAACTTGAAACTCGCTTTATGTTTCTCATTTCTGTATTGTTTTTATTTTTTTTTATGATTTATCTGTTTGGTTCTTAAAATAATTCTGTTTATTCCACAGCTGGGAACCTGTTTTGCAAAGCATGGTAATCCAGCTGCCAAAATCGTTTGGCTGAAGAACAACAAAACTCTTTTGTCTGATGGAAACCGTACGTATTCTTTATTCCTTTCATGTATAGAACTATAATATCAGCATATCCTTTGGGCAATTGCTTCTGAACTGTTTCTCTGTCAGGCGGTGCATGTAAGAGGTGTTTTCATTGGTGCTGATTTTTCTCCTTTTTGTATGTTTGCGTTCAGGTATTTTGATCAATGAGACGGTAGTCAAACAACCAGAGACTCAACTGTCGAATGTGGCGTCCACCCTGCATTACTCTGCTGAGAAGAAAGACACATCCGCCCAGTTCAGCTGCAGGGCTGAGCACCCACTTGGTGTTGACCTTGTGTCCCCCCCAGAGACTTTCAGCATCACTTGTAAGTCACGCTATATATTATTGAGAGCTTTTTGAATATTGAATAACCAAATAAAATGTAGAAATTATGTAGAGGATGATGGATTCATTTATTGTTTTTTGTGGAATACCTTTAGAAAGATTTAATATTTTATTTAGAGTTTTGCTGTAGTCAAGAACAACTTTGCAAAGCGGCATTTTTATTTCCACTCCATCCATTTTTTTATTTTCCTTTGTACTTTATTATAAAATTAAATAAAAATAAAAACTTGCTTGAGTGTTGATGTGAGGAATGTGTGATACTTTTGCTTATGGGTTCCTCCTCCAAGCTAAGCCTACCGTGCAACGGGATTTTTTTCTCTCCCTCAATTTTTTCTTCATAGGCTCCATTTAAAACACAGATGTAAATCCAGCTGTTTAGAGCTTAATTAAAAGGAGATTATTATTTTTGAAGTTATTATATAGCTTTATTTATTCTTTTAATGATATTTATTCCCCATCTCCATTGTTTAAAACTTCGTCTTTCTTTTATGGACACTTTAAAAATGCCAGTAGCATATGTAATTTACTTGGATGGAACTAAACTGGAATGGCACCTTATCCTTTGAGCAAACAGTCTTTGTAAATCCCCTGCAATTCGCCCACTTATTAGATTGGTAGTTAGGAAGAAGAAAAAAAAGCCCCTTCTTTTGAATCTTTGAAAATCCAGCCCATAGTTTTATGCATATAGATCAATAAGTTCAGTTTTCACTGCCTTTCAGCAGCAGCTTTCTTTTCTTTTAGCCGCTTTTCTACAAAAAACAGATTTGTGGATTGCCTGACTTTTAGTTGTTCAATCCACACATTATCAGACCAGAGGCGTGCCATGCTGCAGCTCCTCCATAGTTTCAGTGCACCTCTTATTTTGATCTCTTATTGTTGCTATTAGTTGAGATAATTTGACATTTCTGGAAACAATTTCCTGGTGCTTTATAGACTTTCTTTTTTCAGATGATGGACATTGCTCAGTACTGCTTAAACAAGTTTCTTATAACCTTCTCCACAACTTCATCCTCTACCTGTTGGGTCCTTCTATTTTTTTATTTATTTTTTTGTCTTTATGATCCTGTTGGTTCATTAATATGCTCTAAAAGATGTCTGACACCACACAAGGTGAATTATCTTTGTTAATTAGGTGAAGGGAATTTGTTGCACTCGATCCTTGCCTTTATTTAATTTTATTAAAGGAAAGTGAGAGTGATGAGTATGGTCTTTTTCCCCCTGCCTTTTATTGTCATTACACTGTCACAAGTGCAGAGCAACGAAATGAACTCTCTGCATTTAACCCATCCCCCTGTGGATGGGCTGCCATTGTGCGGCGCCCGGGGAGCAGTGTGAGGTTTAGGGTCTTTGCCCAGAAACCCAGAGTGGCAGTCTGTGGGAGTGGGTTGCGTACTCAGAACCTCAGGATTCCAAGGTTTATGCCCTATCCACTAGGCCACCACTCAATACCCGTATTTTCACGACTATAAGGCGCACCTAAACGTCTTTTTTTCCCCTCAAAATGTGGGGTGCGCCCTATGGTGCGGTGCGCCCTATCTGCGGACGTTGTTGAGACCACCATGAGTATGTGAGAACCTTAAAGGGGGAAGTGTGGGCGTGGCTTGTGTATAAAAGAACAGGTATGTGCTTTATGCAGAACATTGTTGTCTTAACAACCCTGGAAATGGCAAAGAGACACGCCTATGAAGCCCAGTTTAAACTGAAGGCTATCAGCTACGCAGAGGAACATGGAAATCGAGCAGCTGCGAGAGAATTCAATATAAATGAATCGATGGTTCGCAAGTGGAGGAAGCTGGAAAACGAACTCCGACTGGTGAAGAAGACGCAGCTGAATTTCCGCGGACATAAGGCGAGGTGGCCCGAGTTGGAGGAAAGACTCGAGCGGTGGATCGTGGAGCAAAGAACGAGTGGGGCCAGCGTTTCAACTCCAGCTGGAGTTGTTATTAAGGCGAATGAAAAAGGCTGGATGGACGAGGAGATGATGAAAGCTTGGCTGAGGGAGGTGTATGTAAGGAGACCAGGTGGTTTTTTCCACGCATCACCATCTCTGTTAATTTGTGACTCCATGCGTGCCCATCTCACAGCCGATGTGAAAAAAAAGGTCAAAGAAATGAACGCTGTGCTTGCTGTTATTCCGGGAGGTCTGACAAAGGAACTTCAACAGCTCGACATCGGTGTGAACCGGCCGTTCAAAGTAAGGCTGCGAGCGGCGTGGGAGCGATGGATGACAGACGGAGAGCACAGTTTCACTAAAAGTGGAAGGCAGCGCCGGGCAAGTTACGCCACCGTTTGCGGATGGATTGTAGATGCTTGGACTAACGTTTCTGCTGGGACTGTTGTTCGAGCTTTCGCAAAAGCTGGCATCATTTCCAAGGAGCCGCCCGGCACGGAAAGTGACTCTGACAGCGAAGAAGAAGGGGAAACTGGCATGTCGGATTTAGCGCAGCTGTTTAATTCAGAAACAGAGGATGAGGACTTTGAGGGGTTTGATTAATACTCTGTAATAAATACTTGAATAAAGCACAATCATACTCAGTTTTGCTCCCGCTCTATTTTTCTACCTGAAAACTTAATTCAACAGCAGCCTCTGGGCCGCGGCGCATCCGGGCTCACCTCCGCAGGTGTTTTTTCATCTAAATAATCTAAATCTTTTTAAGTGAGAAAGTCCACCTGAAAATTTAATCATTGCAGTCAGTTCATCCAGATTATTATCCTGCCTATGTTTTAAGTTAATTTATGCGTCAATAAACTGTATCAGAGGAGTAATCACAGCCCTGTGTCATCAGCGATGTGTCTCTCACGGCCGGTTCCCAGGTTTGAATAATACTTTGTAATAAATACACCTTGCAGCTTTATTTGCTGTGATCAGTGGGAATAAAGTAGTTTTAATATGTTTTTAAGTGGGAAAATCCACCTGAGAGGACATGTACCTGTATATAAAAAACGCGCCCTATAGTCCGGTGCGCCTTATGTGTGTGTTAAATACAGAAATGGCACACATAACTGAGACTGCGCCTTTTAGTCCGGTGCGCCTTATGGTCGTGAAAATACGGTACCTTGTTAAATATAATAGATATGTATTTTTCTTTTTTAATTATAGATGTATTTTTTTTTTCTATCTTCTGTATAATATATACATTTTAAATGCTTTATTTAATATTTACCAGGAGTAACAATAGTTGAAGCAGAAATCCCTTTAGTCAGGATAAAAGAAATCATCTTCATTGCTAAGTCAAAAGAATAAGCAAGAAGAATATGAAGATACATACAAGCAGCCTATATAGATAGTAATGCAGTTATTCTTTTGGAGGGTGTGGCAGGAAAAAAGTGGGCATAAACCTGTAGCTGTGGCAGTGATGAGCAAGCAGCACAGGTATGATATAGGAATTGAACATCATTAATGACACAACCCACACAGTGTGACACATAGCTTTACAGATATGAGTAACCAGCAGGAAATGTTCTTCCTTGGCTCATCTCCATTCTTTAAGCCCAGCAATGTGACAGTTTATACACTATAACTCTGCTAAACTTAGATTAAATAATGTTAAAGTTTGGTTTTAGAATCATTTACTATAAGAAAAACAGTTATTTTAAAGAAGGATCGCTCCAGGCAATAAGTACTGTGAAAAAGCTCTGAGTCGAGGAGCCTTTAGGGAGCAATACCCTACGTTATAGTCTAGGATTCATTTATCATGCCACATATTTCAGTTTTTAGCTTGTAAAATAATTTGAAAGCAAGGAATCCTTCAAAGAATGCAAATGTTATCATTGCATTTATGGCATACAAAGAAATGTAGCGAGTCTCCTAAAAAAATATATATATAGATATATTGACATTTAAATCCCTTCCCCAACATTCCTTTTTATTCTCACTCTCCCTTTTCTTTCCTCTTCACAGCTAACTAATATTATACATCTCTTCTGTTGGTGCAGCACACAAAAATCCCAACAAAATGCATTGAAGTTTGTGCTTGAAAAATTCAGAAGGGTAGAATATTTTTGGAAGGTGCTGTCAGTGGTGTTTGCCTCTTTGCAGCTTTCATCTTTCCACATGAAGTCTACACGAAATAAATACAAAACTTTTGTTTTACCATTTAAAACTTGAAACCTTCATTTTCTCTCAGCTTTAACTTCCTTTTTGAGATATTTAGATTTCTCTCGTCTTTGTCTCCACTTTTGCTGGGCAGATTTAAAGTAAGGTCACACAAGTTGCTTTGGTTTAGAAAAAATATTGCAGGAAGCATTTGCTGCTGTGGAAATCCTGCAATTGTGGCCTACCCTTAAGGATAGCCTGACTCATGAGATGTCAACCACTTCAAGCTATAGCACCCATCTCTATTTTACAATCACCTCTGTGTTGCACTAACTGGAAATGTCAGGTTTGATTTGGATGGGGCAGATTACTAATTATAATACTCCTCGAAATCATTAATTCTATAACAAAATGTCTAAAAAAAAATTTTTTTTTTTTTTTTTTTTTCCTTTTAATTGCTGTTATAAAATTGATTTTACGCTTTTGGTCACTTTATGGCTGGTGCCTATCTCTAGCTGTCTACGTGCCAGAAGCGTAGTTCACCCTGGAAAGGTTGCCAGTCTATTGCAGGGCAGCAAAAACTGGACAAAAAACTATTCACGCACATACTCACACCTAAGGAGAATTTACAGAAGCCAATTAACCTAACAGTCATGTTTTTGGATTTTGGGAGGAAGCCGGAGTACCCGGAGAGAACCCACGCATGCTCAGGTAGAACATGCCAACTCCATGCAGAGAGACCCCAGGCCAGGAATTGAACCCAGAACCTTCTTGCTGCAAGGCAGCAGTGCTGTCCACTTAGCAGCCCTGTATGAAATCCTTGACTAGAAATTAATTTTCCTTACATGCATATTAAATGCTTTGGTATTAGCTAAACATTCTAATTGCGCTGCTGAATTGACGCATATGTCAATAAGAACTGCCTGCAGACGATCCACAATCATGTTAATAACTGCTGATTGTGTCTGATGCAGATTCTTTTTAGGATTAAAAATAAATAAGTTAATTACTGTGTCTTTTCTAGTGCTTGATTTTAAAAATTATTAAAAGATTACGGTAAAAAAAAGCTGACATTTGCCAAATAATTAGTAGGACTATCTGCTCAGACAGCCAGTCTGCAGTCACTTGCTTATGAAACTCGCCTCCTGTAGTTTAAAACAATCTTACCCTAGTAAGAATACTGGCTGGTGCTATTTTTTTTTTATAATTTCTTCTGCTCCACTTTTTGGCACCTGTACCTCAAAACAGTTTTGTAAGTGAGGTAAATGTATTGCAGTATACTTTCAGCCAGCTGTTCCGCTGTGACAATATCTGGAGTGCATTATTTCTCTATGCTCTTTCTTGGTAGAGGAATGTCTTTGTTATTATTGACAATAATCCTGTCTATTCACAATCTTTTCATTAAAAAATGAAATACGGAAAGACATAAAATAACTAGAAGAAAGGCTTATAAACAAAGAAAACAAACAATAATTTATGTAGAGGGCAATGACTATGTGGGAGACCAACGTTTAAAATAACAGCACCAGAACTTGTTAAGAAATTAATAATGTTCAAGAATAAAGTAGTAGTTTCTCAGAAACCTAAATGAATACATATTTTAACCTAGTTCAATTCTTATTTTGTCCAAAATCTGGCTGAATAAAACTGTTGGATCTTTCTCAGTGTGCAGAGTTGATCCATTGTTTTTCAGCTGAGATGACAGAGATTATACTCTCACTACTCGTCCTCTTAAATTATCCGGGAGAACTGCTGTCTCAACAGTGACTCCTAAATATCCCTCCCATCAGACACCTGCTACAGGACCTCTGGAGGAAGCCCAGGGCGTACCAGAGCCAGCAGAGAGTCATTGTCCCCCCAGTGTGTCCTGGGGATCCCCTCGTTGATAGCCAAGCTCCTCAACCATCCGGCACCATCTCTCTGGGCTCAGTCTGACGTGTGGTTTTTGGATATGCAGTGTCAGCAGGTAGAGCGCATCAGAGCGCCGGGCCACATCATGAGCTTTGAACTTTTAAACCCTGCAGTTTCGTCGTCCAGTTTGGGCTGTAGCTGTGTGCAATGATTGAAAATAAAAAAACAATCATATAAAGTAAAGAAAAAGGGGCCAGGACAATCCAGTATTAAAAATGCAGGCAGAGAGCTTATTATTTCTGTCAAAGTTATATGCTGTCTGGATGTTTACTGGGAAGGTTGAGCTATTAGCTGATATAGTGAATCGTTTAAAGTACATTCGCCTGTCTATTCAGTACATAATGAGCTGCATAAAAACAGCCTCTGACCCATCAGAGAATCAGCAAACACTCTTTGCAGCTGATACTGATCAGAGCTTTTTTTTTACATTTTTGGTGATTATTTTTGCTTCAAGTCAAAGAAGGGGAAAGCAATCGCAGCTGAATACATTTCTATCTAAACATACAGGGTTCATAAAGGATGTTTTAGTTTTTTTGGGGGGAACAAATATTGAAGTTATCCCCTCACTTCAGTTGAAAATGGAGCTTTAAGTGCAGGAGCTACTTCTGCGTAGACATTTTTTAATGTTTTAATGTCTTCAGACGGAGCAGAAACACTGAACTTTGAAATGATTGTTTGCTTGAAAGCATTAGCTTGGTCATAACCAATGCTGTGGTGAAAAGTTGAAGCTCTCAGGATGACGTCTGAGGGAGAAAGCTTCCTCAGTTGTTGCTGTCTGACACATGTCTTCTTGCTTTTCTGCACAGACTCCACAGAGAACATTGCTCTTCAGGTTGAAGATGAGGATCAGATTGTAGAGGGAAGCAACATGACTCTGAAGTGCGTGGCAGATGGAAACCCTCCTCCTACCAGCTTCTACTTTCTCCTTAAGGTACCAAAATTCACAGAAATGCCTTCACCTTTATGCTTTTGAGAAGTTAACTAAATCATATGCACAGTGCTGTCACAAAATCCCCTTTGCTGTTCTCTTCTGGTTTTTCTGTCAGACCATGAAATAATTACAATGTCAAACATCAGTTAAAAATGCAAAATTAGAGTTTAATTTACTAAGGAATAAATAGTTTTCCCACTATCCATAGCTGGTTAAGGGGCAAAAAAATTTAAGTGGAACATGAAATAAATAAATGTGCCATGAAATAATGACATGTAAAATAAATATACTATCAAAATTAACTGTGAATAATAAAATGCACCCCTCATTTACAACTATTTATTTTATACTATATTTATTTTTTCATCCATTCCACATTAACCCTCTCTACCATAAAACCAACCTGGTTTTAAGTGAAAAAGTTTTAAACTTTACTGGTTGTACTGTCCTGTGGGACAATGATCCCTGTCAGGAGTTTGCAAAAATCACTTTCAAGATATTTGAAACTCTTCCTGACACAACTATTTTATTCTTACCACACTTAAAGGTTTTAAAGTGTGGACATCCTGTTGGGCTTAAATCCTGACTTCTGTCGTATTTCCTTTTAAGACATACATTGGTGGCGCTAATGGGCTTTGGATGAATGTATTTATCAGGTGCCCTTAAGTTTAAAAGGATCATTCACATGGTTCACAAGTTCAGTTGAAAATCAAACAGCAGAAAGGTTAACCCTTCATTTTTATGTCTTTAATTTAATAAATCAACCCTTAGCAATGCAATTTTTTCTCAGGACAGTTTACTGTTTAATATGCATTTTTTTCTTAAAAAAATAATCAAGAATAATGACACATAATAACATCAAAGCAAAAAAAGAGCTCTGGTATAAGAGTAGCATCAGGATCGGCTGTGATACAAACTTGTTATCAATTCTGATTTGAAAAAAGAAAGATTTGTTGGGCATTGTTCCTCTGATATTTTGTCTTCTCAGGCTACCTAAATATATTTCTGTACTTACTTCTTTCCTCTTCATTTTCTTCCTCTATTCAAATGCGGTATTCTTACATCACATCCTCTCATCCAGCTTTTTTGCATGCACTCATACTTCAAGCAAACCACCTTGGGGTTCAGATTAACCATGTTGAAATCTACATCTCTAACCCTGCCAGGTTTTTTTTTTTGTTCCATTACAGGGTCTAGAATGGGATCACGCTCCAGTCTGACCTGTTACAGAAAGTTTTAAAGAATACTTTATCACCTTATTAGTTAATAACCTGTTTTTGAAAATATTTCAGTCATTTCAATCAGACATGATGATCAGGTTTTTTTTTTTTTGTTAGTTTTCTTATTTATTTTTTTAATCATTCAGCCTGAGGCTGGGAAAGTATTTGCCAATACATTGAACAAGTGTAAGACACTCCACTCCAGCACTTTAGGTGGCGGTATTACGCTTAAAGTGGGTTTACCCCCCCATACAGAATCTCAATATTGGTTAAAAAAGAATCACAAATTTCGATTTTTGGCTAAATTGTTCCACCCTTATTCAGACTATGCTGTCAGACATGCTCTATTTAGGTAATACTGCAATTTGTATATATTGACTTATCTCTGTTGTGTTTACCTCATAATATGGAACATTTAAATATTATCTGATTGAATGCTTTTTTGCAGGGGCATATGGTTAAAGTTGAAAACACAAACATGTACACCATCCAGGACATCTCACGTAACAACAGTGGGGAATACAAATGCTCTCTAATTGTTGACCCCTCAAAGGAAGGATCCAGGAACGTCACAGTCAACTGTAAGGATGTTTCATTGTTTACTCCTTTGGAGAATAACAGCTGCAATTTGGTCACATGCCTGCATCATTATCTCTGTAATTTCCTTCTTAGCCTGCAGACTTTCTTGTTACTATGAGATCGGAAGCTGTTTGTTAGAGAAGGAAGTCCTAATATCTCTCTTTGCCAGACAGTCCTCTTGTGATTTGCAGAGACAAGTGTTGTGTGTCAGCCGGACAGCTACTAATAGACTCTGCCTCTGAATCAAATGGAAAGTTGTGTGGTTAACGGCAAAGATGTTTCAGCTCTTATCGAACCTCTGAACTGTCTTCTCCACACTCTGTCCTCTTCAGTCCTAGATGTCAAGTTAAACCTCGATAAGACAGTCATCAGAGAAGCAGGTGGTTCTTTAAATATAAGTCTGGACATTGATTCTTCTGCAAAACCAACTGTCTCCTGGACAAAGGTAAAAGCAATCTTCTATAGAGGGAAGCTGCAATCGATTATGAAATGTTTGTGCTTGTTATTGAAAGTGCCGATGTTTCTATTCATTTGATGCAGGGAGGTGTTAAATTGAACCAAGGGCCCAAGAACACAAATCTTGCTTACTCAGACGCTGGTTTCTATGAGCTGGAGGTGATGCTTGGTCCCCTCCACAGAAAGGCATCTTTTCATCTGACTGTGCAAGGTAAGGTTTAAGGAAGTGGTTCGTTTCTCAGATAGCTGTGGAGATTTTTATTTCCCCTTATGTAAAAATAGAGAAAAAAAAGAGTTTCAGCTAAATGCCTTTTTGCAGGTTTAATGCCAAAGACTGAAGTAAAACAACATTGAACATATGAGGCTGAATAATTAACTGAACTGGTATTGGCTTGATAGAAAAATCAAAGCAAACAAATCTGTCAGTTAATCATCAAGGATAACGATTCACATTTAGTCATAACTTTTTACATTTATTTTCTGCATTGGCAGAGGCATGAATGGGGATCTGGTTTCATGTGTCATGGATGGCTACAACATGAAGCACCTGAGAAATTCATGAACTATTTAATGTACCTGAAGCTTTCTTATATTGTGGTACATCACAACCTCAAATTTCAATATTTGTTATTGGAAATTTATGTGATGGACACATTCCTGAGGAGTGTATGATTGGGAAGGGGGGAAATGATACATGCATTATGCAAGGTTTTATTATGAAAGATTGGCCTTCCTTTTCTCTGATGCATATAAACAGCATCTGGGGTAACCGGTTACATCATGAAGTTTATAAATAATTTCGGAATAGTCCACATTCAGACTGGAATTTAATCCTGACATAAATATAGTCAACCGCATCAGGGAGACTAAATAACAAAGCAGACAGGTGATGAGTGAAGGTTTGAAGAAATTCAAAGCTGGGTTAGGTTATAAAACAATTCCAAAGGTCTCAACAACTTGCAGAGAGTTTGGGGCAACTAGCTTCAAACCTACTACGTTACATCCTTCTTAACTGGCACACCTTCTACTCCATAGTAGCTGCAGAGGAGCTACTGAGATTAATCTGCTGACATAACCACTGTTAGTCTCGGAATTGCTGAGTAAGTCAAACATGGAAAAAGTCAAGGTATGATCCTTACCCTGACCCTAATCACACAAAAACACCTGCTATCGGGTGATTGTTGTCCTGTGATATTAACATATAAAAATTGCATAGTTATACCTTTCCTAAATCAAATGGGTAATCAGTTGAGCTGTTTTTGCTATACAAATAAAAAGGACAATAAATTCAGTGCCTAGACCTGTAAAGCTGGTAGAGAAACCACCCAATAAAATATTGGGTATAACTGGAGTGCCCTCCTTTGTGTTTTGAGGTGTCACATCAAATACTATACTAGAATAAACTTCAGGGTGTGTTTGTAACACAAACAAATGAGAGTGAGTTTTTCTTGAATGAAAATGTTTACTTTCCCATTTAAATCAAACCAATAAAATTTCAAATGAGGGATTATCTCACTTATTTTGAAAAAAATCCGACCACATTGTAAGATAACAGGACCCGTCAAACTGTTTGTCTGAACTGCTAGGACAAGTATCAACAAAAGAAATAAAGATTTGTGTATGCTGTGCCTTTTAGCAATAAAGTCGTTTGTTCATATTAGACACAAAAAAAGCATCTAGCATTTCATATAACCAACTCACGGTGTGGTTTCTTCTCAAAATATTGTCCCTTCAAGTTGCGACTTTTCTTCAAGTCTGTCATTTCAGACTTTGCCCATGAACAAAATGCCTCTATGACAAATCATTTTCTACTTCAGGTGTATCTGAAGTGTTCTGTGCCATTGCAGGTGCTCCGGTTATCAGAAATCTGCACGAACAGCATGACAAAGATGGCAACCGTAAAGTCTTAATTTGTGAGGCCGAAGGTTCCCCAAAGCCAGCTGTTTCCTGGAACATCAATGGCACTTTGGTATGCACACTAACACACACCTCTAAGGATAACCCATTTTCCTCCTTGGGATTACATGGAATTCACTTCTGCATAATTTTTGTTGGTCAGACCTATGATGTTTTTTCTAAGTGCACATACATTTATTCATAGTGGTTACAGAGTCCAGATAGCTACATACTCAGGTAGTTTTCACTATCATTAGCATCCTTGGTAAAGACATTTAAATGCCTTTAATTATTATCATTGTTAAATTTATTATAATGTAATGTAAAATTGTATTTTTTAACTAAATCAATTCTGGAAAAACTATTATCCTTAGCATCCCTAAAATTTAGAATCAGATTAAGTAAATTATGGTTTTCGTTGTATGATTCATCTAGGTACAAAGTATGATATTTCAAATCTCAAAATAACTGCAAATATATAAACAAGGCCCACCTCATGAAGTTAGGATGGTAGGAGAGATCAAAATAACCATTAATGCTAACTGATGGAGAGCAGCATTAAGTAGTTGCATCTTGTTTTCACCAAGTCTCCACAGCAATCATTAAGAGCTATCTATGTGTCAACAAATAGTGTGAAACGCGTAAATTTTGAAGCATGCTGTGCTTCCTAAACTCCTGGGAATTTAACTCTGCTTTTTATACGTCAGATTTCAATTGAGCCTTTTAGTGACACCTTGGAGAAATTTGGCAACAAAACAGAGGATTAATTCTATTTCTAGATTTTAAATCTTTTGACAACTAAATTAATGCACTTAAATTAAAGACTAGATTATTTTTTAACCCTTTTCACCTAACATTGTGCTACTTTAATATAAGACTGAAGGTGCTACAGTCCAAAAAGACACACATTAATCCAGGATACCAAATCATCTTAAGGGTATTGTATAATGCATAAATATATATCCAATATACATTAGTCTTGTTACTCTTCTTATTTATCATTTGTTAATTATTTGTCTTAAAGCATAAAACTTGCATCAAGTAGGGTTATGTTGATAGCATCGAAGCACTTAATCACATTTCCAGTACACGTGACATTTTCTAATAGGCAGATGCCATTAGCTAAATTCATTTTGCTGTAGGGTTAAATGCAAAGTGTCAGCAGAGGGTTTCCATTTTGGTTGAGTGCTTAGTGTGGACTGGCACCGCAAAGACTGAAGCTGCAATCCAGAAACATGAGCGATATGAAAGACTACGCATGTGCTAACTGTCACTTTAGATGAGATTCATACAGTAGCTGTAGGGAACATTCACAACTAAAACTATATTTTCATTTGGTTCAAGGACCTTTTATTTTTTACCATCATTTTTTTTTACTTTTCAGTTGCCATATGCAATCATTTTATTTTTTAAAAGTTATCAAGAATTTTATTAAGTTTAACTCAGAAAAAAGCAGTAAAGAAGAGTTTAAAAGCGTAACCCAATTATGGAAATAGTTTTCTTACAGCAAGAAGTTACTACGGTAGCATAGGCGGATATGGGAGGAAATTATCTTAAGATTGATTTGTGTCATTCCTCCGTACTGATGCTAAAACTGCTTATGTTTTTATATATGTTTCTAAATGGTGGAATATTCTAGCAACTAGTGGGGCTGCTCTATGGTTCATATTGAAAACATATTTTATTGTTATTTTTTTTAATTAATAGAACTAAAACACAATTTTGCATCAACGGCTTGCATGAGCTATGAGCAGCTTCATTCAATCTTTCCTAAATCTGTGAAATCTGTCCATAAACTGTGGTTATGTTTAATCGCAGTAACATTTTTTTTAAAGACTAATGTTTTTTTTTTTTTTGAATAGAATCTAATAAAAGTGGGTATGTTCTTTAACAAAGTCACTCTGAGTACATTCCTAAGGTTTCCCATGCCTTAACCTTGAGTTTAAAACAAAGTTTCAAGTCATTTAATGTGAAGAATGCTTTTAGTGTTTCGTGTTTCTTTTTGCCTTTAAAGCTTTAATTTTTTTTTCTTGTTAAATCAAAAGCGGTTGTCATAGCAATTCTTTAAGACAGCGGATTTTGATTTGATAAAAGGAAGACCACATCAGCCACTAAAGAATCTCCAATAATTAAACAGTGTGAAGCTCTTAGGTGTATGAGCATGTTTTCTTTGCAATGAGCAATGGATTGTTTGAGACATGGACATGTTTTGAACTCATATTACACATTTTCCAGAGAATGCTGCAATCATTACACAACATGTAGTGCTGATTGAGCAAAGACCTCATGCTACGGTAATTACATTAAAGTTAAATTACATTCTTCTGTTGAGCTGCAACGCGTCTGAACTGATCTGAGCATTCTTAGATGGTTATTCCACATGTTTTGAAAGTTTTTTTTTTACCCCTGAGGCTTATACTCAGTATTTTACAGCAGAGCAATATAACCTCCCCCCTCCCCCCCACACCCTTGTGTTCTACCTGAATTCAAGCTGATGGGTGAGTTGCTCAGAGAAGAGGTGTGAAATAAAGATGAACCTCAGCCTACCACAAAAAAATATTCTCTTTTCCTACAGCTAAAGAAATGCATCTTTTTCTTTACTACAACACTCAGAGTCTAAACATGATAACAACAATAATTTTGTATTTTGATCCAGGCTTATTAGCTAATCTGTGATCAATTCTGTAAGGTGTTCTGTAGAGGATGTGAAAGGGTGTTGCCAGTCCGTCTTTGTGTCTGGGGTTTTCCTCTGAGACAAGGAATCTTATGTCCCACTGGCAGAGGCTGTTCCCTTGTCATATAAGGCTTGCCCGCTTATCTGTAATACATTGCCACCTAGTGGCACTGGTATGTGAATACTAACATATTTGCTTTCTCTCTTATTTTTCAGATTGATGAGAAATCCTTCGACAATGGCACAGTAACGCACAAGATTTCAGTGGTGCCCTCTGCAAATCTGAGTGTAACTTGTATAGTGTCCAACTCCTTTGGCATTGCTACCAAAGTTATAGATGTGTCTTCTCGTAAGTAAAAAGTGATTGCATGATCTTTTTATCTCTCCCCTTTTTTTATTCTTTCTAAATGTTTTCTCTACTTTTTTCACTAATTCTATGTGTCTGCATGTCCTTACAGTAATTAAATGTAGAATATTTAGTCAACATAAAATATTTCATTTATTTGTTTTTTATTATGAGTTGTTGGGTTTAGCCTGATTTCAAAATTGGATACATAAATAATCAGTGTTTCACCATAGCAGAACTGTAGGCCATAAAACAGACCATTACATTAATTATTTCCAGATATTATATTTAGTGCAGAAATTGTTTCAAGTACTACAATTTAGTGATTTATGATCTCAGGGTTTTTTATTAAACTTTGACCAGATTGCTGAAAAGATATAAGCAGAGCAATTTAAATATTTTTTAGCCTTCCTCTCAGGAGCAATAAGTATTTAGATAGAAAGCAGAGACAATGTCATTTTGATTTAAAACAGTCTTCTGCATCTTAGCATAATGGCGATTAGCAATGCAACTACTACTGAAACTGTCCATTTGTATTCCCTAGAGATTGGAGATCCTAACCACAATCCTTAGATTTTCAAATGAAATGCCAAAAAAGACAGAACTTAAAGAACAGAGACTGAAAGCTAAATTTTCTGAGGCTCAGTTTTGCTTGACGTATGTCCGTTCCGCTCTGCAATTAAACTACTATGTGTGGCCACCTAATATTCTGGCTGATCCCAGGGGGCTTGTAGGCTTACAGCACAGTCTGCAACCTTCCAAACCACACTACATGTTGTAGAAAACCTCACTGTTTATACATTTTCAAAGGCTCTTTGTCGCCGTAAGTAACGTAATGTATTATTATTATTTTCTATCTATTACCATGTTTTATATCCTATTTTAAATGTATCTATCTGGAATTAATGAATTATCTATCTGTCTATTTATCCATCTATCCATCCATCCATCCATCCATCCATCCATCCATCCATCCATCCATCCATCCATCCATAATTTGGCCTTACAAAAGTTGCGGATGCGTCAAACACAAACCACGTTTTAGGCTTCCTTCTATAATTCTTCTTTTCTATAACTTCTACTATTCCTCACTTAAACACCTCTAAACTTTCTGTTTATTGGTTTTATGTTGATGAATAATTTTTCTTTTTGTAGCATCTAAAATCTATGTGCTCCCTTTAAAATGATTTCTAAATGATTCAACAATGCTCAAACTGGCTAACTAAGCTATCAATTAGATTTTTCAACCATCATTATAGATAAAAATTGTTGTTGAGGCTGTCTGTTTTGTGCTGCATGTCAGTAAAATGTGGATAGTTTTATCAGAAAAAAAATATATTTTCAGTTTTTTTAGAAATTAAGAAGTTACATAACTAAAGATCAAATTTATTTTTAAAGAATTTAAAAGAAAATGTCTAAACAATATAATCTAATTTGCAGACCATATAAAGTGGAAGCTTCATGTTGTGAAGTCTTAGTTTGTTGGTGAACTGTTTTATGTTGTCTCTTTATGTCCCACTTTGAACTGTCACCTCACTACCACAGTCTCAATGATGCATGCTCTTTAGACCAAATCTAAAAGTGTGTAGTGTTTGTACCATCTTGTGCTTCTTCTTAATCCCCCATCCTTCTTAAGGACGGCTTTTCACATCTTCTTCTCACCATGTTGGGATGCTGGATTTAATCCGTTCCCTCTGTGCATGCAAAAGTAGAGTAGAAGTAGAGTAGTACGTTTTCTCAACCACAAAATTGGTTTTATTTTTTGTTTTGTTTTTCCTCCCCCATCTTTGGTTGAGCGTTAATTTTATTTCATATCTGATTTCAGTATTTGAGGATGTAAAGGTGGATAAAAGAGGTAAGTTGTAGCAGTCTTCTACGTCTAAAGTTTAACATCTCGGTTGAAATAAAAGACTACCTACTGGAAGACGGCATAATTACAGTAAATATCTATCGCTGTATCCCTTAGGTTTTTACAATTAGCCCTGTTTTTTTATGTTATGTTTGTTTTTTTGTTTTTTAATAAAACTATGAGAGGAATGGAGCTACCAGCATCCTGGCAAAATGTCAATCCTGCTCATAGTCTCATTGACGGCTTAATTAAAACTGGAAAGCAGTCATAAGTCCGATGGACATTCCGCAACAGCTCAGTGCAGACTTTCCCACTCATCAATGTGTTTAAAGCATATTATTTCTTTGATTCTCTTCATACGCCTGGGATTGATCTTTTGACAGAAATGGATATCAGCTCACCTTTTTCTCTGGCTTGTGTTACAGATCCAGCAGGAGACGATGACAAAACTAAGCTGGTCGTTGGAGTTGTAGTCGGTCTGCTCGTTGCAGCTGTGGTCATAGGCGTGGCTTACTGGGTGTATATGAAGAAATCCAAGTAAGAAGACTTCTTAAACCTTGTTTATGCATTGTTATCACAGCCCTCAAAATATATTACATTTATAATTATTTAATTTATAAGTCCATTAGAACACTGAAAAAAATTTATGTTCTGACTGACTTACACTTTCAATGATTAGGATATCAGACTGATTTTACATTACACTGAGTTTTCTTTATGATTAAAAGAACATTTCTATTTTAAATTTCTTTCCAAAGTGTAAAAATAGGTTGTTAAACGGAAAACTTCTCAGTACCTTACCTGCAACAGATACCGCTCATAATACTCAGATACCGCTTCTTACATACTCTGCAAGAAAAATTTGTTCTTGCTCTGAATTCAGTTCATTTTAAAAATACTTTGTTAATCCCAAAGGGAAATTAAATGTAATGCATTGAGATGGTGGTGGCAGAGACAAGTCTAAAATAGTGCAGTTTTAATCACCTCAGGCAATTGCTATGATACTAACGATAAGTAATCCTTATGCAAAAACACTATTCATTGAAGAGATTCAAGACAGAAAGTCGTGCTAACCAAAGAAGACACCACAGTTATTCAAAAAAAGTTAAAAAAATAAAAAATAAAAAAAATCCACTGGACTTTGATTGGAATGACTATAAACTGGATGACTAAGAATCTTCGCCGGCAAACGCCAAAGCTAATTTCTAATTTTACAAAAAACTGATAACTTCTTTACAAGGGAGAGGAAATAATCTGTAAATTGGTAATATTTGATCTTCTTGGTAGAAGTGTTCTATGTAATCTAGAATAAAAAATACCACCCAAAAAATATCAACGGTCAAACAGTAAATAGCCTATGTACTTTATTAGGTCCTACACTACAATCAGCTATTCAAACACACGTTTATACGCTAATGGTGATAGTTTAAATTGTAGCCACAGCTGCTGTGGGGTGCACTGACAGAAGCAGGGCGACATTGCCCCCTCTGACTACCAACATCAGGCAAGGGTCTTTTGAGAGCTGCAAGCAAAGACAAAGGGCTGCTGCAGCTGTGTTGTTGCTGGAATTCCAGCTGTGCTTCCTCCATAGGAGCTGTCATAAAAATGGGTCAATGTTGTGCATTCTGGGGATTTTTTACCTGTCTTTTTTAACTGTGTGTAGGTGAGTCCTTGCTTCCTTCCATGGCTACGACCAACATATATTTTATTAACTACCTTAGATTAAAAAATTTGTAGTACCGCAAGTTAGAGCATAGTCTATTAAAGAATGTACCTCTTAATCAAATGTAATAAATCAGTGATTCCCAGAGTGTGGGATTGGTAGATTTCAACTGAATGAATGACACCTCTTGAGAGGTATTGAAGCAAATATATGTACAAATATATATTTAAAGTATGTTTTTGTTGTATAAGTTATTGCTAAATGTAATCTGCTGCAGTTGACCTTTCAACGTTAGACTGTTAAAAAAGGTTAGGTGTGGTGGTCTGTAATTAAAGGTGTGGGAAAACTTTCTGCCTTGTAAAAAAAATGACTTTACAAGATCAATCTGGGAAATCTAAATTCTCTGTCTTGCTTGGAATAAAAAATAAAGGTTATGAATGCTTTAGGTTTATTGGATAAACAAAAACAGATAAAGATCATATATATATTTTTTTTTTAAATTGGTTGTACAGCTGTACTTGCTACCATTAGTACCTATTTAGCCTAACAGTAAACAGTTTGTCAAGGGAAAATCCTTGTTTTGTTTTTTTCCTTTTTTATAATTGTGGTCATAAGTAGTTTAGAAACTGAACATTACTTTAATACAGTTATTAATGTTCCCACCCAAAGCAACATTAAAAACACTCACCCCCACACAAATATTCTTTGCTCCTTTTGTATATTATCTCCAGGGAAGTCTTCAATTAATGACGTTTTATTTCTTACAGGCAAGGAAGCTGCAAAACTGGTGAGAAGGAGAATGGATCCTCTGAGGAGGAGAAAAAGTTGGAGGAGAAGGCGGAGGAGAACAGCCAGAAAGCTGATGTGTAGACAAAAACATTCCTGAAGGGTGAAGTGAAAGGTAGAGAACAATGCCAAAGTTTCCACTTACTGATATGAAAGCTGACTAAATGTATCTGTAACCTTGTTGTAAATTTCTTTTCAGTGAGGACGCAGAACCTTTGCACATTTCTCTTCACCTTTGTACTGGAAAACATTAAACATCGTGCATCGGGATGACGACAGCTTGGGTTTGGTTTCAGGGACACATTCACAAAAAGCATATCCTGACATCCCTCCCACCTCCACCATTAAAGAAAAAGAATGGATACTGTATGTGATAACATAAGTTTTCTGCACTACTGATACATGTGTACACTTGTCTACCATTAGGATTCACGTTTGTTAGAATGGTATTTTGGAAAAGTAAGAACATGCAGATCTTTTTATTGAAATTCTTAGTTTAATGCAAGTGAAGTTTCTCCTTGACCCATTGCTTTTGTTGCAAGGATGCTTAGGTCTGCAATAGTCTGTACTTGATTCTTTGGTTCTTTGAAAGTCGCGGGATCCATGGGATGTTTTTTCATTGCTTCTTAGTTTCATGCCATCTCAGGCCAGCCACATCTGCCTTCAGTGTCAGTATGTAGTTGTAGTAACTCTGTTTGTTTGTGCATTTATTTCAATTTTGTAAATGTATTGGATGAATTAGTGATGAACAGATTTCTGGAAGGGCTTAGAGTACAGTACCTTGAGAAAGTATTCTTACCCCTTTGAACTTTTCCACATTTTGTCAGGTTACAATCAGGGAGCAAGGTGTGTTTAATTGCGATTTGGTTTGATATAGCAAGATAAAATCATACATTTCTGAAATTGAGGCATGCATTTGTCTATCCATCTTGTAATCCCTAAAATGTTGGCCTGTTCTTTTTGAAATAGCTTATGCTCAGTCAGATTGGATGGAGGGAAATCATCATCTATATTTAGATTTAGTAGTGCCATTCAAACAAATACACATGCATTGATCTAAAATCTAAAATGCTTCTCTATCTGTTTATTGGGAACTGATTTCTCACCTGTTTTTTTAGCTCCATCTTAAGTTTGATCAGTTTCAGTGTCCTTTCCAAACAGAAACCTCTCTACAGCCTTTTCCCCAGGTTTGCCATGTTGCAGCAAACTTAATCTTAATCTGGGTTGTTTCTCTGATAAACTATCTCCTTGTCAAAACTGTCTATTTAAGTAGGGTGCCATGACTTAGCAGGTTTGCAGTTATGCAAATTACTTATACTTCTAAGCTTCTGCCTAACTTAACACAACATTGCTGCTGTGTCTTCTTTTATCTTTGCGTTTTGTTTGTTAATGTTCTTATTTGAAGCTCCGAGGCCCTCACAGAACAGCAGTGTGTTTACAGAGATTACGTTACATATAGACTCCGTTTTCTAATTAGGGGACTTCTAAGGCAATGGGTTGTGCTTGATTTTATCAGGGGTATCAGATCAAAGCGGTTTGAGTAAATAATTAACACCAGACATGGATGATTTTTTATTTGCAGAGGAATTTAAAAGCAGCTGAACCTACAAAATACACTGAAGCTTGTCACCTGATAAATTTGGAAATGTTTAAGGGTTTCAATACTTTTACAGGGCACTGTATATTCTTATAATTGACATTAGGTAAAAATGGCAATATTATTTTCATGTAAGGCAGGAACTAGGTAATCTGTCTCAAAGCTGTGTGGTGTTAATAAACATGTTTGTTTTTCTTGGTGCATTACCAGGAGATGAGATTTAATATTTTTGCCTTTCTTTTCATTGTCTTACTGTCCATGAACTGTGCATCATTGTAACCACAGCACAACACAAGAAGCTAGATTACTGGGAGAATGTACAGCACCACTCAACTGCTGGATTTAGTTTTGCTGCACATATTTGGATTTAGGTTTCTGGTCATAAATCTCTCTTGAACTTTTCTTTCAGCCTGCAGTAATGAGAGGATGTTAGTTAGTTAAATCTTTGAGCCACATATTATCTGTGTGTTCCATCAGTGTTGAGGAATGATTGTTGCTTTAAGTAGCCATGGGATCACTTTGTGAATGAGGACTCGAAGTGGAAAAACTAGCCTTTATGATATGTTTGCCTTCTTTTCAAGATCTACCTGTAATTACTTAAGTTTGTGATGTGCACTAGGGTTCATGTTTCAAATTTGTGTAGAAAAAAAAATGGGATACGCGCAGTTGTACATGTCACAAATTTTGGTCCAGTTAAGAGCATTGACAAAACAGAAAAAAAAATCTTTCAACACCGGGACGTAATGTGAAGTGTTTGAATTTAATTTTCTTTATGCTATTTATATGGTACGCAACTAAAGATCCTGGTAGGCATATTCAATTACTGTCACATATCTTTGATTTAAGTTGTTGCTAAATTGCTTGCAGACTTTATGAAATAAAAAAAGAGATTAACTCATCAGTAGTTTGCTCAGAGTCTGGTCGAATTATATATTGAGCATGTAATAACCTCAGATCTCCAAGCTGCTGTTTGTTGCCACCTTGTGAAAATAAAGACATCAAATTGGAAGAATGACCAAAGAAAGTGAACATTGCCATGCAAGTATTGTAAATATCTGATGTTTGTTTTTGTACTTTTGTTTAAAATAAAGTGTACATTTGGAAAAGTTAAGATCATTGAATTTGTCATTTTTTGTGGGATTTTTTTTTATCTGATCATATGATGAAATAAAGAACAAGAGGAGCTGTTAATTGTGGTCAAAACAAATTCTAATTATTTAATATAATTAAATTAACCCTGAGTGGTAAGAGACTATTTCTTTTATCACAATGAATGTTCTCTGAAAGGTGGAAAATGGATTAGTCCTAATTTGCACCAAGTCATTTTAACTGACTTATGTAAAGAGTTTTTATAGAGCCAGAGGGGCAGGAGGCAGAAAAGTCGATCTCAAGACCAGTCAGCCATTTACCATAGAATTGATTCCAACACTTGTTTTTCTACCATTTCTTTTCACTAAACCCTTGTTCAAATTTATTTCCAACAAAAGCTAATTATTTCTTTTTGTAAAAAATTTGGAGTATCAAAGTCTGACCACTTAAATTGGACTATGCTGGCATATAGGCAGTTTCTCAATATAGACTATTATCTTTGTTCTAAATCATGGAAGACATACATATGAACAGCTGATTATGAGCTTTGAGCCCACCATCACTATTTACACATGGGGCCTAGAGTTTTACTACAGCAGAAAATGTTGAATTTTAATGTATCAGATTGTATTTAAACAACGTTGGACTTTACAAAATAAAGTTGCACAGAAGTTGAAACAATATTTAGCAAAACGATCCAGCCCATGTCTGCACTCGGTTATCGTCATTAGGTTTATATTGCAAATGGATGTCTCGTGGACCAAAGTGTAGACCCACTGCGAGGAGACTTGGGGCATAACCTATTGGTTTGAGGATCATATTCCTGACCTGGGGGTCCAAGTGTTGCTTGAGAGAGACGGATGGTTACTCCTGCAACTCCCATCTCTAAAAACAAAGACTCCATTGTACATCTCACCTTTTTTATCTTATTGTTAAAGCAATAACATTTTGATTCAGAGATCTTAAAGATGACTGGTCTGTGTGCATATGAGAAAATTATGGATACATACTTTCAATCAAAGGCCAAAAAAACATTTTCAGAAGTTCTTCAAGACAAAACTAAAAATGATGACCTGAATAACTGTAAAAACCTGTTTGCAGTATGGAAGTAAAATAAAAATAATTTAAAAATAGTCCTCTAATAGTCAATCATTCCGATGATGTGTTTATGTAAGACCTTCCTGCGTGCTCAGCCCCATATTTACTTGCTGCTGGTGAGTTTGACATTGGAAAAATTGCAAACCTTCTTTTAGAAAGTAAGCTTGTATGTTCGATGCAAACAGCAATTTTTAAACAGAGCGTGCACAAGGAGAAATGAGCTTGTACATGCGTTTAATATGCTTTCCCTCTTGGGAGCAGGTACAGGGTTGTGCATGTGCTTTTTTTTCTAAGTGGAGAGGCTGGGTGTTATAAAAAAAAATTCGTGAAAATCCCCCAGTATACCTTTAAGGTAATAGCAATTTTGTAAATCAAATTAGCACATAGATGCAAAAACAAACCACACAACAGTTTTCTGAACAGAGGAACATGTTTAAGTCCATTTTGTGGATTTTGTGGTCTCGAGGATTATCCTGCTTTTAGCCTCCAGAACTCTCTTAGGACAGCCCACACCATAACTGTGTGCCTGTTCTGGACAGTCTCCTGGTCGCTCAATATAATTCTGGTTCTTTAGCTTTGTTTTCTTGCTCACTTTCCTTATTTTGGGGGTTTTCTGACATCCTGTCACTTCCTTTTGCTTCCATGCTGGTTTCCTTCATGTAAAAGTTTTCATTAAACATACATCCTTCCAATATGTGTCAGCCGATGTCCTTTTCGAGCTTCTGTCCTTTCCCCACTATTCTTGATATTTGATGTGTAGCTCTGTGACAAAATAGTGTAGTATAAGTTAGAAGTATAAACTAGTGAATTACATCCCAAATTAAAGTGTGCAAAATAAAGCATTATAATTACAATAAAACCTGTTGGAGGATCTAAGAAAAAGATGAGAAAATATTGATACTCCAAAATGAAATCTCAGGAACATTAAAGAAACTAACATTCACATACTAGGCTTCATTGTTAATCCACTGGAATTACACAGTGTTAACTGACATTAATTAGAGCAACTACACCATCACTTACATTAATTAGAATACTTTTGTTTGACTGTATTCTCTATTCATGACCTCAGGTGTACTATAGCATCATGAATCGCCTTATACAGTTTAAACTCCTTTAATTCTACCCCGGCAGTAAACATATTGGCCCTATAGCCTGGTTTCCACATATTGGATTAAGAAATATTTGTTATGTTCAAAAAAATCCTTTGGTGCCAGAAAAGCATAAGAAATCCTCAGAGGACTTGATGATCACAGGATTTTTAAATGACAAAGAACACATTAAGTAACCTCTGTACCTTACCAATGATAAATATTATTACCTTTGCCTTAAAAAAAAAAAAAAAAAAAAAAAAAAAAACAAGCCTGGAATTTGTTTAAGTAAAATTAACTGTAAGAAAAAAAATGTTGCTTTTTTTCCTTTACTTTTCCACATTTATTACAGATTTACTGCATTATATCAGCAAGAAATAGTAAAATAAAATGTCTGCTATTGTGGACTAAAAAGATCACTTTCTTAAAAAAGTATCATACAGTACAGAAAATTTGCACATGCAACATAAATTATAATCTAACAGGTGGGTTTAGTAACCTTTAGGCAGTAACAATCTATAAGGTAAATTGGCAGAAGTTCCATCTTTGGCATCCAAAGCTGTGGAACAAACATGAAAGTACAATTTAAAAAATGTATATAGCATACAGACAATTCAATCGGCAGAAATTCACAAAAGCTAAGATAAGCTTCTGCTGCCATCCTGTGGAAAAGAGGTATACTGCTTTCTCAAATAGGCGATTAGGATTGTTTTTCTGTTTTGTTATTATTATTTCAGTTATCCACACTGTATAGATAACATGGCATATCTGTGTTTTATTTTGAATTAAACGGTGTCCTTGTTAAATTAGTTTAGTTTAGATAATATTAAATGTTAAAACGTTAAACATATTGTTCAGAAATTGAAGAAGTAATTCATAAATCAAGAATTAGTAACTAATTAATTGTCGCTGTGGTTGTGGTGTCTTTTTAATACTGCATCTTTTAATATCCCAAGTTGTACTTTTGTCAGCACTGAAATTATGGAAGAGATAGGCTTAATTTTGCATAGATTTATAATTTGTTACAAGTTTGTAAAGTCAAACTTTGTTTAGTCAGCATGTAGAATTGGACAGGAAGGAAAAACAATATGCTAATCTGAAGGAACCTTTAACATGTTTAGCTATTTCTACGATGCATGCATTGAATAAAGAAATATACTTTTATCCTAAATAATTAAATATTGTTCATTTAACACATCTTTCTTGCTTCCAAAAAAAGTAACTTAAATATGCAACATTTTAGGCATGACCTCATTTAAAGATTGATCAATCAATATAGGGGCTTGAAATATATATATTTTTCTGTGTGTGTTGTGATAGTGTGGGAATGTGTTCTTGTTTTTAACACAATAGCATGTTGTGGGGACCAACTGCTCCTTGTGGGGCAGGCCTTAGTTTGTTTAAATGAAGAGCTTACTTTTCTGCTAATTCTGGGGATGGTGGGCCACTCCTTGTGCCAGACAAATATTACTTTTTAAACACCTAAAGTTAGTAAGAGGATCAAATAAATGTGCATTAACACTAGTCGTTTGTAAATTGTAGTCAACAATTTATCCAGATACTAAGAGTCTACAAAAGTTCTTACATTTTATCTTGACCTGCTCTCTGTTTGGCCCAGGCATATTAGTTCTGTATGAAAGAGAGTATGCATAACAAATAGTGTCTTATCTGCAGTTTAACAAAATTTTCATGCCAGATACCATTCATGAGTATCCCACATTCCAGTCATTCAGTAGCCATCAACTACACCACAGACAGACTGAATGTAAGGGTGAAAGAGTTATTGAAATCATCAACTGTAAGGTCCACAGATGTTGCAATATTACCTTCTGTTTTTAATGTTTAAGTTAGTAGTTGTTCATTTGAGAGAAGTCTCAAAGTAAGTTTTCATGTTAGAAAATGTGTATTTTGGGCTATTTAGGCATTTAATTGATTCACTATTGTTTGCCACATCAATGAATCTCAACTTTATGAACTCTCAAAAAAAAGCTGCAGACCTGCATTTAGCTCACTTACTCACACCTGACTTCATAGCCGTACCTGTGGGCTTGGCTTTTGTTAAACGAAGGAACTCAGGATACACTCTTCATGCTAGGTTAGCCGAAAGGAAAGTTTATCCTACGCTCACACCACAAGCAGCAGGAGCAAAAAAAAAAAACGTGCATGCTGCTTCATTTTTGATGCTTGAAAAGTGGGTCTAATGCGCGTTGGACGGAGCTACCCTATCCTTTCTCTGCCTGTAACAATGGCAGCTGTATTGGTGCATCGAGTAGCAAACGTACAATTTCTCCAACTCCAGCAGCTGTTGCTTCTGAAATGCGTTGTGCGCATCATATGCTCATGATGGGCTGCTTCAGCTGCTCCCGCTGGTCAAAACGCTCTGCAGGACCTTTTGCTGCACCAAGATGCGCGTCAACTATTGACTTTGCGTGTAAACTAGCATCTTCTGCTGCCGCTGCTGCTTGCGGTGTGAATGTAGCATTATGGCTAAGAGACCACATATTTAGAAAGGTATTTCAGCAAGAGCCATATTTTTGGATTATATTGATTATAAGTAAATGTGTGCATATTTAAGTAAGACCAACAATTTTGAGAGTACATTAAATCTCTCGATTTTGCTGTTTTTTAATGTAAAACTTTGTTACACTGAAAATTACCAATAATAAATGCTATGGCTCAGAATTCCAACGTCCATGTTAAGGTTTCAGATTATGGCTTTGTTTTGACGCAGCCATCCCTCTGGCATTACACCCTGGAAAGGATTTTTTCTTTCTCTTTCATTGTTGACCACCAGTCGGATGAAGACACCCAAAGATCCAGCTGGAAACTACATTCCCCATGGTGTAGAAACTCAGGAGCTTTGTTCCATTTTTGCTGGTGAAAAGGTATGCATCCCGCTTCGAAGAAGCTGTGAGCTGAAAATGCAGCTTCCAAGCGTGGGCACCACTGCCGACGTAAAAATACTGTGGCCTCTCTGGCGGATATGCCCGAAGCTGCCACTTGCTCTCCAGCAGGTCAGATTGACGCCGCCACTTCTTCCCTATCAGGTCAGTCTGACGCCGCTGCTTCCTTACCGTCAGATCAGTCTTACATCACTACTTCCTCCTTGTTGGGTCAGTCTGGAGCTGCCACTTCCTCTCCAATGAGTCAGCCAGCTGCAAACCATACTCCTCCACCAAGCCAGGTCAGTTTTGTCCAGTTGCCACAATCGTCATGTTCATGACCAACATCTAGCTTAATGAGTTAGAACTCTTATGCCAGTTCCCAATATCACTGCCCTCATCTCAAGGAGTCCCACTTATGAGAGTTTTTCTATGGGAAAAAGGATCTACTCCATTTCCTTCCACCTCCATCAGCTCCCTTCCAACCAGCCTTACCTGAGCCACAGCCCCTTAGCGGCCCAGTTCCCAAGCTGGAGCCCCTTAGCAGGCTAGTTCTCAAGCCCGAGCCCCATAGCAGGTCAGTTTCCAAGCCAGAGCCCCTTAGCGGGCCAGTCCCCAAGCCAGAGCCCCTCAAAGGGCCTCAGTTAGATCCTCTTGGCGTTTCTCCTCAGTCAGACCCTCTTAGTCCTCTAGCTCCACAGTCAGACCCCATTGGCATTCCCCCTTCAGGGTCAGATCCCCTTAGTGTTCCCTCTCCAGGGTCAGGTCCCCTAGGAGCTCCCTCTCCAGGGTCTGATCCCCATAGTGTTACCTCTCCTGAGTTTGAGCCCACTCTGAGCTGTCCAGAGACCCTGAGCCTGCTCTGAGCCATCCAGAGACCCTTGAGCCCGCTCTGTGCCATCCAGAGACCCCTGAGCCTGCTGACAAACTAGTCCCTGAATTAGAGCTCTGTAAGAGGCCCCTCGCACTCCTCGCCTTCAAGGCCCCTCATCGGGCGCTCCTTGCCTCCTAGTCCTCTCAGCAGGCGCTCCTAGCCTCTAGGCCCCTCAGTAGATGCTCCTTGCCCCCTAGACCCCTCCACGGCCGCTCCTCATCCATTACCATCTGTAGTGCCTCAATGTGAATCTGCAGCGCCGGTTTATAAGGTTTAACAAAAGTAACATTATTTTAAGTGTGGTTTTCTGTGATTATTTATACAGCAGTTTCTGATTGTCTCTAAAAGCTGTATCATCTTCCTTTGAGTTAACAACTTGAATAGAAAGAGACCAATATTGTCCTTGTGGTTAATGCTTAAGAACTTTGCTCAATTTTTAAGCCAAGTTATTGACATTTACTCAAAGTGAGGACAATTTGGATTTCAACAGCGGGTCCAAAATGTCCAGCCACAAAGGTAAGCCATTAAATAACACCTGGTAATTGAACAAAATGTAACTTATAATCATTTAACTATCAATCATCTTCAATTGCCTGTTTTAATTATTAATATATTCGTAATATGCTAATAAAATTGCTAAACATAAATACATTTCTTACCATTAACTCAACTTCTGGGGCTGCATGGATTTGCTGATGGCTTTGTAGTCATGTGTCCATATCTTTCAAATTGCTTGCCCTTTCAGAGGATGGTACATTCTAGGACGTTTCTATTGTGCAACACAAACTTGTGTAGTCTTAGACCACCTGTAGCACAAAGTTCAAGTGCATCCCTGGCAAGCCGAATAATATCTTCAAGGTCTTCCACCCTTGTAAGACCGACATCGAAATAAAAGTCTCTCCTGATAAATAAGTAACTGTTTTGAGGGTAGACGTCAGCATTAAACTTAGCTATCTGTTTCAGCCCAAAATTGGTGCATCCAGGAGAGGACGCTACACCAAAAAGATGTACTTTAATGCGGGACTCACTAGGTTGCCATTTCAGGTCTCCTTGTTTCCATCAAAGAAAGCACAAGTAGTTGTGATCAGTTTCTGCAACATGAAATTGATGAAACATCTTCTCAATGTCACTCACCAGTGATTTGGGGAGCCGTCGAAAGTGGATGAGAACTCCTGTCAAGTTGTTTAACATGTCAGGTCCACGAAGAAGATGGTTGTTCTGGCCGGTCTCCCTGTACCTGGCTGAGCAATCAAATGCTACACAAAATGTATCTGGCTTCTTTGCATAGCGAACACCATGATGGGGAATGTACCACCTCTCCTCCTTGCTCCCACCGTCTTTAACTAACTCTGCATCTCCCCTTTCAATGACTTCTTTCCATAACTCTGATGTATTTCTTCTTATAATTTTCATCTTGTTGCAGTTTCCCTTTGAGATGGTTAAGGTGTATTGCGACTGAGTCCTTGTTGTCAGGTAAGGAGGGTCTGGTTTTGAAGGGGAGGGGCATTTTGTAGTAGCCTTGTCTAATTTTTCATATGCCTTCTTTTACCTTGTTTAGAAATGTGATGTCATCCTATGTCTGTTTTACCATCTTCACTGCCATCCTTGAAGTACGATTCCAGGATGTGGATCACATCAGCGGGGGTTGCTGGAAGAGGCTTCTTTCCTGTGATTCTGTGACACAGATGACTTGTGCTCAGGGAATCACAGTCTTGTGATGAGCATCCCACAATGCTCCATCCTAAGTCACTTCATATAGCATAGCATATCTTCAATACCCCTAACAATGAACTGCCTTGGAGCCAAGGCCCTGGAGTAGTTGTAGCCGATGAGAAGCCCAGCTTCACAGTCCTTCAGCAGTTGGATTTCAGCTACTATTTCTGCAAGATGACTCCGTTTTTTAACAGTCTTGCAAGTAGCGATGTAAGCGAGATTTGTGTAGACTACTGGAAGATCGACTCGAATAGCACAACTGTATCCCCTTAAAAGAAGGCCAGAAACACTCTCACTTCTGATTACTGTGCCCTTTCCACTCATGATTGTCAATTTTTACTCCACAGGGCACTTCTCAGCATCAAGACCATTGCTTATTTCTTGGTCAACGAATACAGTGTCACTTTGGGTATCGAGAAGAGCATATACAAGTTTCTCAACAGTCGGATTATTTTTGGATTAAACCCACACTCGTATAACCATAGACATGTTGGTTGAGCCTTCTGAGTGATACACTGAGTGAAGTTGCTGCAGAACTTTGACTTATCCTGGCCTCTGAGGAAGATCTTTATTTCACATACCGGTAGTTGTTGTCATGAAGAGCTTTCGGATGCTTTGCCTTTCTCACAAAAGTGATGACGGTGACATTCTTTTGTACTGTTGCCTGTTTTTAGGCATCCTTGGCAGAGTTTCTTCTCATAGTTTTGCTGCTCGGGTAATGACCTCTCTGTGAACTTGGGACATGTATGAATTTGGTGATTAGCATCTTGACAAGGAACACATGGAGGCTTGGCCTTTTTTTTTTACATTTGGTTCTCATTATCAGCAACTGTTTGAATGGCGAGAATGTTGGCTGTCTCTCCTCATGTATTGGCTATGTCCCTTTTCAGTGCTTGAGTCTGATGAACACAGAGCATGAAGAGATGTATTGGGATTGCACGCAATCTTGGCTCAAGTTAGAAAAAAAAACTAACAAAGTCCTTAAGATTGGGAAATTCTTGCTTCTCTTTTATTCTTTGTGGATTTGACGGTTTCCACGTGAGGCCGCTCAGTCTGTGAGCTTCTGAACAAGTTTCTGATTCTCCTCACAGTCATTTAACATGTCAAGGCATAAGGAATGGAATCTTGACAGGCATTAAGAAAGTCTGAGAAGTTTCTTAGCACCTCAGCATCTTTAGGTTGAATACTTGGCTATTTGGGCAGTCTTTCTCTAAATTCTCTCTGAAGGGCAAATGGTTGATTATAGCAACAATTCAATTGTTGATAAGCTTCATCATAATTTCTGTAGAGGTGCCGTTGAGGGCATGGTATGCTGTGTCGCCAACATACTTCTTGAGATAGTAGAGTTTTTTTAGCTGGAGTAAATCACCCTTTGATCCAAAAGTGAGTTGAAGGTGGCTTTCCATTCAATTAATCTTAATTGATCACCACTGTGGACAAATGGTTCAGGAACGGGAAGCCTGTTTAAGGCTGTATTGTCTTGAAGAACCTGAGTGAGTGAAGAAATGTCTGCATGAGAGGGAGCAGCAGGGTGGTGAACGGACTACAGCTACAGGCACCCTACTTGCTTCCTTGTTCCTTCCATTGACTCTGTAGTAAGCTACATCATGTTACATCTCCTCATGATATACCCGAAGCTTGGCTTGAGCTGCCCCTACTTCCTTCTTTGCCTGCAATTGCTCCAACTCATGCCTTTGTGTCTCTAGAGCCTTCTGTTGTTGTTCCTCCAACTCTCATATAGATTCTTCCTCTAACAGCATCTTGTAGTTTGCTTCTTTCACTGCTAGTTCAGTTGCAGCATAAGCACGCTTGGCTGCTAGTGATGAAGTCATGGAGCAATTATCAGACTTGTCACTTATCATGGACACAGCAGATCCATAGATGGAATTTGCGAAGGCATCTTTCGTGTTTATCATCGAATTCACCTTCATCGTCTATTGCTCTGCTTTAGGCAATGTTGATGATTTCTTTGGACACCAATTCACATGTGTCAACTCGTTATCTTATATCAGCAGAAGGTATTGTAAGATCCTGGATTTCAAACAAAAATGCAAATGCAAACCCCACAATAAATGCAATTCTTAAGAAAAAGCAAAATAGGAAAATGTCCCTTAAATTCCATTATATTTACTGTAGTTGAGCAGGTAAATACTTATGTGTTTACTTTACTTCTGTTTGGATGTTACTACTTGACAACTGCATTTAATCATCGTGACTGCCCTCCGTATCCTTGTAGAGAAGTCGATGATGTATTTGCTTGATTGGTGAACCCCATGGGCAGCGAGTGGCGTAAAAGCAGAACACCGCAAAGAACCTCTTTTGTAGCCTTCTTGGGAACACACCGTGGTATCTGTTCATCGCAGCACATATTGTCGGCGGCAGATCTTGAGATTTGATGAGGGCAAAGTTCTTACTATAGCAAACCCAGCCAAACAATGCCGAAAAAACGTATTCTTGTACAGCCATTTGTTTCTGCACATGAATCCGTCGTGAAAAACCATAAGAGCTGTGGATATAAAACAATAAAAAAATCAGCTCTTACAAATAAAGTTTTATCCATGAAGTAATCCAAAATATGCCAAAGTCTGAATTAATTAAACATTAGCATAGAAAATTAACAATCATTTAAGTCAGCAAAACACACATAACCCCACATAAACCATATCCTTGTATCATACCTTGTCCCTACTTTTAGCCAGGTCCTTAATAAATGTATTAAGTACCTGGTTAGATCTTTAAAGTTGTGAAATATTTTTTCTATCCTTTACAGACATGCATATTTGCTCTGTGCAAAATCAACCTTTTTTTTTTATTAGACCTACTTCTGGCCCTGGAGCATAAAATAAAAGCATGTAACAATAAAAATGGAAACAACAAAATAAAAGCACATGGGCTGCCATAATAACACTAAAACACATTTTTTAAGAGTTTGTTACAGGTTTTGATGTGTTTGAGATGTGAGAGAGACTACAGCCAATCATGTATAGAGCCAGATATGGTCAACACAGCAATACTCACACACTGCAGTGTGTAGTATGTGACAGGAATTACATTCAAAGTTTTGAAAATCAGCTGGTCTGGACATTAAAGATACAGATGAAAAAAATCTGTCAACTTATGTTTGCTAGCGAGCTCTGCTTGCTGTTTTCAAAGTCTTTGCATATCTTATCCAACTCAATACCTTGAAATACAGTTTGATATATCTGCAATTTTACTAAAATTCTAAGCACAGCTAGTGACATATTGCCACATCTACATTGTCCCCTTCTTCAAGAATAACCTAAACTGAAGACTGGATGAAGAGTGATGGTCAACTTGTCAGTTCAGAATTATCCCTAGGTGTTTTTTTCGGTTCAGATTAGGGAGAATATTTGGACATTCACCTTTGCTCTGGTGATCTGGTGTAGGAATTCAATAGTAGCTACGGATGTGTGTTTTGGATTATCGTCAAGGGAATACAGCAATGGTAGTATCTTCCCTTTAAGTATAGAACAGTAGATCGCCTATCCAGAAGCTGGTCACGGGGGCAGCCGTCTCAGCAGAAACTCACAGATTTACCTCTCCTCAGCCACCTCCTCCATCTCTGCTGGGAAAAGCCTGATAATATCCCAGTTCAGAGAGACATAGCCCCTCCAACGTGTCCAGGGTCATACCCTGGGCTGGTAGGATTCTAACTTGTTCCAGTAGAAATATTCAGGATGATGAAATGTGGTCCCTATGACCTCCAGCAGCCTAAGCCTATAGCAGCATAACTATAGATGACTTAGGATAGCCTGAAACATCATAACTATAAGCTTTACCAAAAAGGAGCATTGTAAGCATGGTCTTAAAATAGTGTCTGTCTCGTGAATTAAAACTGGTAGATTTTCCACAAGAGATGAGCCTGATAGCTAAAAGATCTGCCTTCCATTTTACTTTTATATATCCTAGGAATCCATACTAAACCTGGAGATATAGAATTAAGTGCTTTGTTAGGGTCATAAGGAATAATCCGATTTATGATTTAAGATGGAGCTTGGATATATAGGGCTTTATATGTCAGAAGGAGGATTTAAATTATTAATCTTATTCTGGATTTGACAGAAATCCAATGAAGGGAAGCTATAATTGGACAAATAACTGTGATGCACATCCCAAAGGAAAATAAATACAGTATTCCAGCCTTGAAGTAACAAATGTTTGAACTTGTTTTTCATCACACTGGACAGGCTATTTTTAATTTTAGAAATATTTGAGTTATGAAAGAAGGAAATTCTAGATACCTGACTACTATGGAATTAAAAAATGACTAGCCATCAAATAAAATAACACCAAGGTTTTTTATGTCACAATTGGAGGCCAGTTCTCCCAAATTATGACATGGGAGAACTGCTCAGCGAGTCAGAGAGAGGTGTGGATCAATGCTGCCTGTTCCGGTCTGGTCTGGAGATCAAATCATGCAGGGCCAGAGAGTGACTGGATGTCAGTATTTAACAGCCATTTGGTGCTTTCAATTAACAGCCCGTCTACCTGCGTCCTGAAAAGAACAAAATCAAATAGTGAGGTAGCGACACCTACTGGACAGTAGGGGATCGTCACAGCAGAGTTATCTATTGACCATGATTTGAGCTTAATTCACTATTTCTTTTGTTTTTCTAACACTAAACCAGTAGGGTGTGTGTTCACAAACAATATATGACAGTTCGAATACTATCTGATTAAATAACATATTTACAATGCCTACTTAGTTTGGGAATATAACATGTTATAGTTGCAGAACTAGGATATGCATCTACAGTTATAAGTAAACCTCTACCTAAGTCTGAAGTCCTTTGCAGCCATTAACTATTTTTCTGTCAGGATTACCCTGACCTGTCTGCCCACTGGTCACCACCAACCCATCCACGTTTCTAACCGATTTTCCCTGCTCAGTGATACACCCTCTGCGTGGCCCACCCTGTTAACTGGCAGCTCCATAGTCAGAAACGTTGCATTAGAGACACCAGGGACCACAGTCAAATGTTTGCCGGGGGGCAGAATGGGCCAATTAAATTCATCCTCAACCCTTTCAGCCAACCACAAGTTCTGCTTTAGCAAAACGTAAACAGGAACCAGAAAAGAGGTAGTCCAGACCAAAACCGGTTATGTTTTAGTAAGCAAGTTAAACCAAGTAAATGGTGAATGGCCTGTAATTATATAGTGCTTTTTCAAGTCAGGAGACTTGACCAAAGCGCTTTACACTTCATTCAGTCATTCACCCATTCACACACACACTCACACACTGATGGTGGCAAGCTACATTGTAGCCACAATGTAGCTACACACTAGTTATTAGATATAATACTGTGTGATTGTAGCTAATAAAGGTACCGTTGCATTTTTAACCCGTGGTCTTTTGTGTTCATTTTACACAGTAAACGATTTATCACTCAGGTTGGATTCAATTTTCTTTCAGTAGCATCCAAATGAACAGAGACACATATATTTGGTTGGTGATTAATAACATTGCTAAGAGCCATAGCCTAAATTACTAAATTGGTGAAAGACAACTGGATCTTTAACAGTTGGATTCAGGAGTCTAATCTTTTAGGAAAGGGGCTAAAACCCTGGTCAATGAGCCATTTGCGGTTCTAATCATTCAACTGATAATAAATAACTTGCTTTGCCCTTGATTTGAATGATCTATTAATTAACTAACTCCCACCTCTAGTAATTTAATATATTCATAATATTCTGGTAAGCTAAGTGGTAAAACACTATAAAGTCCCCCATATAGTCCCCGCTCTATATAGTGACTGGGGGATTTAGGGGTAGGGGTAGATGTTCTCACACAGTAAGCTTATGAGCTATGAGATTAGCAA
The DNA here is from genome assembly GCF_016077235.1 of Cyprinodon tularosa. NCBI lineage: Eukaryota > Metazoa > Chordata > Actinopteri > Cyprinodontiformes > Cyprinodontidae > Cyprinodon > Cyprinodon tularosa. The sequence continues at coordinate 209,622 of NW_024039241.1, read as the reverse complement.
CTCTTAAACAGAGCGTGCACGAGAAGAACTGGGCTTGTGCAAGCAAGCACAAGTTTAATAGTCGATCCCTCTCGGGAGCGTAAACAGGGTTGTGCACGTGTGCACTTAAACAGTTCAGGGGGAGACAGACGTGGCTCTTGAAAAACCAAAAAAGGTTTTTTTTTAATCCACTGGACTTTGCTTCCAAGTTTGAAGACATTGCACTTCCAATCCATCTCTCGACAAACTGTTCTGACAACAGGTGACGAGGACATGGAAGCTGTAGTAGGCGGAAATGAGCAGAAGTAGCCTGTTTATGTAAATGTGTTAGGGTTTCCCGCACACCTGATTTGAGCTGAGATATAATTTCTTCTTCACCTGAACGCCACTATCTGTCTATCTCAATCTGTATCTGTGCCGATAGGTCCATATTAGGGCTGATCATTTCTTCAGTGCTCAGAACAGGGGACCCAGTAATCAAGGCAGAAAGACTATTAGTATTCTCAAAAAGGTGTTTATTAAAAAATTGTGGATCTGCAGTGATTGCAGGGACGCCTAAGGCAGTAACTTCAGCGGGGGGTAAACTCAGGTTAGTGACCATGTAAATCTGATGGAGGATAATTAGGAATGTGTAAGTCGCTAACCTGGTCTTGCAGTTCATTCCGTGACCAGAGAAAGAGGTTGATTCCAGCCGAATGGCTGCCTACAGCATGTGGCGAATGCTGCCCAGAGAGTCCCAGACGATGAGGACTTCAAGACTGCAGAACAGGCAGGCAGGAGATCAGATCCAAGCAGTCAAAGGAAAGCAGCATCCTGAAGGCAAAGCAAAAGCTAGTGTCAAAGAGGTTCACAGGAGTCTGAGCCAGAAGATCAGAGATCCAAAGAGGTACCGAAGGGAAATCTAGGTCGGTTTCGGAAAGCAAATCAAGGCTTGGTCAACAGGTAGGCAAAAAGATCAGAGCAGGAACAGGCAGGCTCAGAGGTCCAGAGGAAAAACGAGACAGGATCAGGCAATCAGAACACAATCAGGTATGCTAGAGAACACTCACCAAAGGCTTGAATAATCTGCCACTGATGACTGGGAGCAGGCAGGTTAAATAGAGACTGGAGCAGGTAACAAAGATGAACAGTGATAAGAAACTGGGTGGAGCTAAACAGGTGAATGGATTGAACTATCAAGCCAGTCACCAGCGCCAAGCTCATGACAACCTGTTTACTTTTAAGGGTAGGCTTAAATTCAGTTCAACTCAGTTTATTTATATAGCACCATTTCACAACACATGTCATCTCAAGGCACTTTACAATTCAACCAGATCATACAATCAAATTGATTCAAAGTTTTCTATCTAAGGAAAACCAGCTGATTGCATCGACTCATTGACTCAATGGCAATTTCTTACACTTAGCAACAGTGGAGAGGAAAAACTCCCTTTTAACAGGAAGAAACCAACAGCAGAACCAGACTCAGTTTGATGGGCCAGTTGCCGAGGATGACTGGGGTTCAAGGCGACAGAAGCAGACATAGAAAAAGAAGCAGATACAAAAGGCAACTGTAAACCAGCTCCACAGGTGGCCCCGTCCAGGAAACACACAGCCAGGCAGACAAGCTTCGAGCCAGCTCCCATGTCGAGGATGAAAGGGAGCACATCCAGCCAGTCACAGTCAGAGAAACAGCACTACTCTGAAAAACAGGCTGTTCTCGAACATCTATAAACAAAGGTGTTGACAGCAGCAGCATGGCTGATATTATTTCTCTTTAGAATGGTGTCACAGCCAAACAGAAACAGACCAGAAAGAACTACTATGAGAAAAAGCAGAGAGAACATAGAGATTGAAATAACAAATTATGCAGAGTGGGAGAATAGAGAAAGAATGAAGCAGAATGATGGAAAAGGGGTCCCCATGTCCTCCAGAAGTCTAAAGCCATAGCAGCATAACTATAGAAATAGCTCGGGATAACCCGAACCTCTCTAACTTTAAGCTTTATCAAAAAGGAAAGTTTTAAGTCTACCCTTAAGTTGACAGGGTGTCTGCCTCACGGACCAAAACTGGTAGTAGGTTCTACTGGAGAGGAGCCTGATAAATAAAAGATCTGCCTTACATTCTACTTTTAGAATTTCTAGGAACCACTAGTAAACCTGCAGATTGAGAGTGAAGTTCTCTGTTAGGAACATAAGGAACAATCATATCTGGAACTTGGCCATTTAAGGCTTTATAAGTGAGAAGGAGGATTTTAAATTATATTCTGGATTTAACAGAGATATTGTGGCGGACCACTAGGGGGCTCCACTCTCACTCAGTGGAGAGGTTGCAGTTATGTTTGTTCGGATGTGTATAAATATGGATTTTCTGTACAGTTGCTCTCAGTTGGAGTAGAGTAAAGAACTGTTTAAACCTGCCTGCTTTGTGTCGTCATCTTCACTCCTCCACATTGGTGACCCATGTGAGCCAACATGTCCGCATCTGATGGCCTGCCCAGCTCCTCTCAGCTGATCGCCGTTTCTGGTGGACCTCCACCGACCCCTACGGCTTCTTTTGCTGTGGCCGTTAAGATCCCGGATTTTTGGCAACATGATCCGCAATCATGGTTCTTCCACGTCGAAGCACAGTTTGCTCTTTGTGGAATCTCATCAGACGACACAAAGTACCACTATGTGGTTTCAGCGCTGGATCCGCCATCCACCAGGCGAGCAATGACCCTGCTTCGCAACCCTCCGGCGGACGGAAAGTAACGCGCCCTCAAGCACCTGCTTCTCCGCCGTTATTCCCTGTCCGACGCAGAACGTGCCGAGAAGTTGCTTTCTCTCTCTGGGTTAGGGGATGGCTCGGCTTTGGAGCTGTTGGAAAGCATGCTGTCCTTGCTGGGTGACGACAACGGTGGATTTCTTTTTATCCACCTGTTCCTGCGACAACTTCCTGCCCCGGTGTGGATCGCTCTGGCTAACTCTTCCCTGCTCCGGGAGAAGGATTACCGCTCGCTGGCGGAAGACGCTGATCACATCCTCCTGGCTTCCTTCACGGTCCATTCGCTAACCAGGGAAACTACAGCAGCTTCTTCTGAGCCTTTGTCCGCTTCAGCGGTCGATCAGCCGTCAGTGATGGCAGTGAATGCCACCAGGAAACGCCAGAAGCCGGCTCTTTGTTTTTACCATCAGCACTTTGGCGCAAGGGCGCGGCGCTGCCTCCCACCCCGACCAAGCCGACGCCTGCTAGCAGCTGCGGCCATCAGCGATAAGGAGAGGCTGCTCTTTGTTGAGGATTCGTGATCGGGGAGACGTTTTCTGGTGGTTTCGTGTTCGCAGAAGAGCCTCGTTCCCCCGGCGGGCTCCGACAGGCTTGCTAAGGGCTGCAGTCCCCAGCGGACTGCCGCTAATGGTTCTCCAATCAGAACATTCAGAGAAAGGTTGGTGACTGTCTGTTTCAATGGGCGTGACTTCCAATGGAACTTTGTAGTGGCTGCAAGCTCTGTCCCCATCATAGGGGCTGACTTCCTCTGTGCTCACGGCCTGCTAGTGGACGTTGCAAACAGGCGTTTAATTGATGCTATGTGTTTTTCCTCACTGCCTTGTATAACGCGAGGAGCTGGGTCGTTAGTACATACTAATTTTTTAGCTTCAGAGGACGCTTTCCAGCGTTTATTGTCAGATTTTCCTTCTCTGACTCTCCCCAATTTTTCAAACACCGACACAAAACACGGGATAGAGCATTATATCCCCACAACTGGCGCTCCAGTGTTTGCGCGCGCATGCCGTCTTGACGCGGCAAAGCTGGCTGTTGCGTGGGAGGAGTTTGCCAACATGGAGCGTTTAGGGATTGTGCGGCGCCCAACAGCCCGTGGGCGTCACCGTTGCACATGGTACCTAAGTCGGACGGCCAGTGGCGGCCTTGTGGGGATTTCCGTCGTCTAAATAACGTCACAGAGAATGACCGTTATCCTATCCCCCACATCAAGGATTTCTCTGTCCATCTCACCGGGACATCCATTTTTTCTAAAGTGGATTTAGTGCAGGGTTATCACCAGGTTCCCATGAGAGCTGAGGACATTCCTAAAACCGGGGATCACTCCATTTGGCCTGTTTGAGTTTTTACGCATGCCATTCGGCCTTAAAGGGGCAGCTCAAACATTTCAGTGGTTGATGGATTCCATTCTCCGTGGGTTGTCCTTTCTTTTTGTTTATTTTGATGACATCCTTGTGGCCAGCAGCTCGGCCGAACAGCACATGACCCACCTACGTCAGCTGTTCCAACGTCTGGCGGCACATGGCCTAATTATCAACCCGGCAAAATGCCAATTTGGGTTGCCGGTCATTGACTTTTTGGGCCACCGCATTTCTGCCAGTGGTGCGGTCCCACTGCCACAAAAAGTTCAGGCGGTGGCCAATTTTCCCTTGCCCCAGACGGTTAAAGCCCTGCAGGAGTTCTTGGGGATGGTTAATTTTTACAACCGCTTTATCCCCAAAGCAGCACAACTTCTGCTGCCGCTTTGCGGTGCTCTAAAACAGAAGAAAGCCACCGACAGCATCGAATGGGTCCCTGAACGCCTCCAGGCGTTTGGTGATGCTAAGTCTGCTTTGGCCGATGCTGCTCTTCCGGCCCACCCTTCCCAGTCAGCACAGATAGCATTGACAACTGATGCATCTGACCTCCGGTGTTTGGCAGCCACTTGCTTTTTTCAGCCACCTTGCTGCCATTTCTGAATTCACGACTGACATTCAATATGTTGCCGGCAAGTCCAACTTAGTGGCCAACTGTCTGTCCCGTGCTCTGATCTCCCCAGTTTATGTCGATATCGATTTTTCTGCTATGGCTGCAGAGCAGCGCAGTGATGCAGACATCCTGGCATTACAGTCTGGGTCCACGGGCCTCCAGCTGGAGGAAAGACAGATACAGGAAGGTGGTCCTCCTCTGATCTGTGATGTCTCTACTGGCTGTCCCCGCCCTCTGGATCCTGTTTCGTGGCGCCGCCGGGTTTTTGACACCTTACACTCCCTCTCACATCCTGACATTAGGGCCTCAGTAAAGCTGGTTGGTTCTAAATTCGTTTGGACTGGACTGTGCAAAACAGTTAGAGAATGGGCTGCAGCCTGTGTCCAGTGCCAGCGTGCTAAGGTCCAGAGGCACACTAAAGCACCCTTGGAACTGTTCCCCATCCCTAACAAGCGGTTTGATCATGTGCATGTAGAACTTGTGGGTCCCCTTCCTCCATCACAGGGTTTGACACATCTACTGACCATGATCGATCGTACAACCCAGTGGGCGGAAGTGGTACCCCTGTCATCCACAACGTCAGCAGCGGTGGCCCAGGCTTTTCTGTCCACCTGGGTTGCATGTTTTGGCCCTCCCTCTGACATAACCTCTGACAGGGGCCCACAGTTCGTTTCAGAGCTTTGGTCCGTCATGGCCGATGGTCTGGGGGTCAAGATCTACCGCACCACTGCATACAATCCGCAGGCTAATGGGTTGTGTGAGCGGTTCCACAGGTCATTGAAAGCTGCGCTCCGTGCTTCTTTGACTGATGGGAACTGGGTTGACCGCCCTCCATGGGTCATGCTTGGTTTGCGTTCAGCTGTTAAGGAGGACCTTGACGCTTCCACAGCTGAACTGGTTTTCGGTCAGCCCCTGGGTGTCCCTGGGGCATTTTTACCTGATTCGCCTACGCCACAGTTCAGTCCACTTGGGCAACGTTTTTTCCCTCAGGGAGACTCCTTTCGTGTTCCTACCCCTGTTCATCATTGTTTGCCCCAGTCTTTTGTTCCTGAGAACTTAGAGACCTCTAAATTTGTTTTTGTTCAACACGATGCACACAGATCACCCCTACGACCTATGCATGATGGCTGTTTCAGGGTCCTTGAACCAGGGCCTAAACATTTTCTTTTGGATTCAGGAGGGCATAAGGAAACTATCTGTATTGATAGGCTCAAACCTGCTCATGTCCTGGCGGACAATCAGGTGGTAACGGCCCAAGCTCCTCGCAGGGGAAGACCCCCCTCTACTATTTTAATGGACCGCTGTTCTCCCTCCAGAGATCGTCATCTATCGGAGCTCAATTCCCCTGCAGCCCCTCCGTGTCGCCCTCGTCCTAAGGCACGGATGTCCCAGGACCATCCTACAGGTTCCAAGTTCAGCTGTTTTGGACGTTTGATGAAACAAAAGGATCTGGATTCGTTTTTTTGTTTTTTTACCCTACTGAGTGTTCGAGGGGGGCATATGTGGCGGATCACTAGGGGGCTCCACTCTCACTCAGTGGAGAGGTTGCAGTTATGTTTGTTCGGATGTGTATATATATGGATTTTCTGCCCAGTTGCTCTCAGTTGGAGTAGAGTAAAGAACTGTTTAAACCTGCCTGCTTTGTGTCGTCATCTTCACTCCTCCACAATATGATCTCTCTTTTTAATTTTCATCAAAACTTCTGCTGCAGCATTTTGGATCAGCTGAAGGCTTCTAACTACAGTTTGTGGACTTCCTGATAGTAAAGAATTACAATAGTCCAGCCTTAAAGTAACAAATGTATGGACTAGTTTCTCAGCATCACCCGTAGACTGAATATTTCTAATTTTTGCAATAATTTTTCATAATTTTTCCGCAGATAAAATAAGAATATTCTAGAAATCTCTTTGCTATAGGATTTCAATGCCAGGTCTTGATCAAAAATAACACCAAGATTTTTTTACTTTATTATCTGAGATCAATTTAATCCCACCCAAATGAAGTGACTGACTAATCAGCTTCTTTTTCAAAGACTCTGATCCAAAGACTATAACGTTTGTTTTGTCTGCATTCAGGAGCAGAAAGTTAAAGGGATAGTTCGGTATTTTTGACATGAATCTGTATGGCTTCCCCATCACCAGTGTCATGCAATCACACTGACTTACCCCTGGCAGCGTCCTGTGAGCAGAGTTCTCGTCCAGTTTTGGTCAAGCCGAAAGTAGTCCGGCAGGTTTGCTAGACCCAGCGAAATAAAACGTTTCTCTTCCCAAAACATTATGTGTTCAAAAGAGTGATATTTTTGCATCCCAAAAACGTTGTAGTGGAAAAAGTCACACGTCGTTATCACTTGGTCCTATTTTCTCTCTGTTCGTATCAGTGCGCGCCGTCATTCAGACAGCTAGGGCCTACTAACCTGACAACAGCCAGATGCATGTCTCCCTCCGCCCAGCTAGGAGCTAGGCGGAGGGAGACATGCATCTGGCTGTTGTTGAGCTCGCTGTCTGAATGACGGCGCGCACTGATACGAACAGAGAGAAAATAGGACCAAGTGATAACGACGTGTGACTTTTTCCACTACAACGTTTTTGGGATGCAAAAATATCACTCTTTTGAACACATAATGTTTTGGGAAGAGAAACGTTTTATTTCGCTGGGTCTAGCAAACCTGCTTGACTACTTTTGGCTTGACCAAAACTGGACGAGAACTCTGCTCACAGGACGCTGCCAGGGGTAAGTCAGTGTGATTGCATGACACTGGTGATGGGGATGCCATACAGATTCATGTCAAAAATACCGAACTATCCCTTTAAGAGTCATTCACATTTTTATGTCTTCAACACATGTTATGTGTCAGCTTATTTGGATTTGTAGACAGATACAGCTGAGTATCATCAACATAACAGTGGAAATTAATCTCATGCTGTATTAAAACTTTTTATTGAAACTTTCCTTTTTGAGAAAGCTTATAGTTAGTGTGGCTCAGGTTATTTGAGGGATTGCTTTTGAGTCAATGAGTCAATACAATCAGCTTGTTTTCCTTAAATAGAAAACTTTCAACAAATCTGATTGCATGATCTGGGTGAATTGTCTCTATAAAGTGCCTTGAGAGCACATGTGTTGTGCATTGGCGGTATATAAATAAACTGAATTGAAATGTATTGAGATATAAAATTGAAATAAATTATTATTATTTTTTTATTTAATTAAAAAATTATATATATATATATATATATAGATATATATGTGTGTGTGTTGGGGGACGGGGGGCGGTCGGGGGGGGGGGGGGGGTTGTATGTGTTTATGGCTCTAGACCCCGAATTTACAGTAATAGTATATTCTTTACCAGTATTATAAGCATGATTCTTCAAGATTCCATATTCCTGTATTACTCGGTGGGTTTGTGTGAGTGCTGTAACCCAGGCCAACTCAGAATTTATTCGTCATTGGTACATCCGGGTATTCAATTTTTTTTGATTGACAGTTGCCATGGCAACAAGCTAGAGCATCGCCATTTTGTCAGGAGGCTTTTTTTTCCCCCCCAGCTCAGTCTTTTTCAAATCTTCTCCCTTCCCGCCGGAATAATGCTGTCAGTGGATTTATGTTTCGGGTTTTCGGATATCGAAACACGTCTACTGAAATGGATTAAGAAGATCGAGAGGCCGACGTTTTAACAGAGTTGGAAATAATTAGGCGGCGCCGCTCTAACTCAGTTGTCCGTGTCTCTGGTCCACCGGGCCGGTTCACTGCGCAGGTTTGGACCGCGCGCCATTTTGTGAAAATTGACACAAAATTCCTGACCAAAAATTATAAGAGGACGAGGCTTCTGTTTAGCGCTAATGATGTTCTGGATATAACCGCGTTGTCACGCTCGTCGAAGACACCAGCACATTCACTGCAAAGGCTAAGTTAAATCAGAATTTGGCGAAACGTTTATTTAGCGGCAGCTAGAGTCGTTAGCTTCAGGCTAGTCGGTGCAAGTGGCTAACGTTAGCTGCGTTCATTTTGTCAGCTAGCGCTAGTTAGCATGTTGCTTGTCATCAGCTGATAAAAACATTTGATAAATTTGCATCGATTGTGGATATTGGTGTTCAAAGCTTTGGACATGGAGCGCTTGCTGGAAATGACTGACGAGTTCTTTTAAGATCTTTTTGTCGGCCAGAGGACAGGGGATTGGATTTACTTGCTAACCCGTACAGGGAGGGGAGAATCTCGAGCTGGATAAGTTTCCTCATCATACAGTTTATTGGACTTTAAATGAAGATCGTGCCATCAGAGGTGAGTAATTCTATGCTATTCACTGCATATTGTGCCTTTATTAGTTCTCTATTTTTTAATGTATATCCTCTATGAATGGTTAACGATGATGGACGCGGTAGTGAAGTTAAAAATTGTAGCTTTTTGGTGTGGCGGCTAGCTAACTATTCACGTATTGAGTTCTGCTTAACGTTTGTTTTCAGTCAGTAGGTCAAGGAATGGATTTTAATTTTGGAAGGGGGGGGGGGCATTCCAGCTGACTGTGAATCATATGTCTGAGTTTGGATTGAGTGTCATGCTGGCACAGTTATTGCTAGCCCTGCTATATCAGACTGTCACTGTATGATTGAAGCTCTGTAGGCTTACCTCCCCCCATTTTACGTGTTGTCAGTAATAAACTGCGTTAACATCAGGGTGCATTTCGGATTTAACTGTTCTAATTGAGCTAACCTGGCTAATGGTCAGCGTTGACTTGTTGCCGAGCCAGCTGAATGGGCCCCACAGCCCCGCTGGCTGAACACAGCGTCACCAGCTAGCGTTGGGTTAGTGATGAGATATGCTCGTCTGTCCCGCAGTTTTCAGGGTAACGACGACAACGTTAGCTAGTTAGTCAGCTGGCTAACGGTAACGTGAGCTCGAATCCGTTTGTCATCTATTTGAAGATTTCGATTCTCCCACGAACGATAACTAGAGACAGGGGTGGAAAATTAACACTGAATATGCGTCCTAAATTCTAACCATGACGAGATCTATCCAGTCGTCTGTAAGTATAGAGCCATTCGGTATTCGTCTATTTACATTGGGCTTTTTTTTATTGTTTGGTTAAGTTACATTTGATTCAGCTTTGAAATCGATCTATCGGTTGGGCGTGAGAAGATGACACACAGGCGTGTTACTGAAATATCTACCCATCTCTTTATACCATATTTTAGCTTTAAAATTTTAAGCTAACCATCGTTATATTTAAACATAAATGGGCCCTTAGATGCCATAATGACTAGAGCCAGGGTAGGAACTGTTCATATTTTAGTACTGAACATTGAGGATGAGCAGGCATTTAGAAGAAACTATAAAGCTACAAGTGTGTTTTTCAAAATGTATCTATTTTTTTAAATTCTAGTTTGATTTTCTCCAGCTGGACTTTTAGATAGATGTTTACATTAAATTAAAACCATCTATCTATTTTATCTCAGTAAAAGCTGGTTTGTTTAAAACAAAACTGTAAATCACAGTTTTTTTTTTTTTTTTTTTTTTAGCTCTCACTAATTTTGCAATTGCCCGTATTACAACCCCATTGTATATATAGCTGCTCCACCTGGGTTATGGCTAACAACTGTCTATTTTAAAAGACTATTTCGTGTCATAAATAGAAGATTTTAAATAGCATATGGACTGAGAGGAGAGCAAATCCCCTTTAAGGCCCACAGCAGTAATAATTCTTATTTCACTGTTCAGGACTTTGGACAGTGAAATAAGCAAATTTGTTTTTAACAGTATTACACAGGCTTCATGTCTAGTTGTCTGGGTTTTTTTTTCTAAGTCTGTTTTACATTCAATATTTTGTGTGAACCACAAGAAGTTCACTTTAAGTAAGATTTTTGCTTCTTAAAAAAGCTATACACTTTGACTGAATTCTGGCATCCCAACATACTTCTAAAAGTTTCTGGGATTTCCTTTTCTTTCGATACTTTGTCTCTGTTTGTCAACCAAAATTTAACTTGAGTACAATTAGATGATATATGATAACAAATTTATTATTGTGTTTTTATTCTTTATAGTGGTTTGTGGTTTGCTGCTGGACTCTTCTCCCAGGATGATATGAAATTTTACAGAAGATGCATCCAGGTTAGCTGATTATATGTCAAGCCGTAGCCCATTGGTGGGGGTATAGTTTACTTTTCATCTCTTCCTTTCCCCCATATATTGCTGCTTTAAGTTTGGAATCGGGTCTAACTCCGTTTAATCGAAAAGTTTCTCTTATATAAGAGGATGTTTTTTTGTATTTTCTTTTTTCCAAATAGCACCACGATTGAATGTTAACTCCTCTTAGGATATCAGTGTTTATATTTTCTTAAACTGCTTAAATTGAAGTTATTTTTAAAATAAAGATATTTATTTCTGATTTGGATCCATATATCTTAACTATGAAATTTAGTTAGTTCTTAGATACGTCTCTGTTCTGTGGACCATCATCTCACAGTTCCTCTTCTTTCTGTCAGTCGAGATATATATATATATATTTTTTTTTTCTTCTTTGGATTTCAAAAGCTGGGTCAGCTTTCTAACACTCTTAGATGGAGTGCATGTTTTGGGCTGTGCAGCTATTTTGCTGTCAGGCTCTTGTGTTGAAAGCAACGTCTAAGTGTGCCAAAGTTCAATTTTATTTCTTGTTTATTTCTTGTTTTCTCATTGGAAAATGGGAGCAGCTCTGCCCTGGCAACAAAAGTAGGCTATTTGCATACTGCGTTGTGATTGGTCTGTGCATTGATGGGCTTGCCAAATCACGCTGTATCTCTGTGGTGATAGGCTATGCTAATTAAGTGCTGTTGCTGGGATTCTGAATAGTGGTTACTGTGTAGCATTGGTGAACTGTGTTGTCTGGTGAGAGATGCTGATAGCTGAACATGCTATTTAACAATTTTTTGATTCCTTCTGGCTTAAAATGAAGAATGATTCACTGTACAGTGTGGAGATGCTGTATTTTCACCACTTCTCCCTGCTAAACCTGCTATTTTTCTCCCTTTTCCTCAGAAAGGTTGATTTATTGCTGTTGTCTTTTTGTTTCTCATCCTCAAATGTTATATTCATATTATATTATAGTGATCATATTTAATAAACCATGCTGTCTCTTAAAATGACATTTATTTTGACAACATATTTTTGCTATACTTAACATAATTTAGTTTGTTTGTTTTTTTTATACTGGACTATATTTATTTACCAATGCTTTTGTGCTTTTATTTAACCATTCTTTATATACAATGATAAATTTATCAATTCCATGTTTATAAAGAAATTGCATGTTTTAGTCTCGGCTACATTAAGTAAGATAACATTTTGTTTATGTTTTGTTAATACAGTAAAATACAATCTTTAACTTTTTAATGTATGTACTAAATATCTGATGTAATTAAATGTCCATTTGATTCATATCTAGATAATTCTCCTGTCCTTTCCTGTGGATTAGTAAATAATGTTAAAAGTGTCTATGCAACTTCTGTTAATTTATCTCAGGAGGAGAGACTTAAGCATGCAAACCTTCGTCCGTCCGGCTTGCGCCCTCTTTTTCTTTACACACTGCTGGTCTTCAGATGGCTGCTCCAATGCCCCATACGCACCAGCAGTACAGTGACCGCCACCAGCCAAGCACTGACCAATCTGTTACGGTCTTACCGTACAGCGACCAGACACCACAGCTCACTGCCAATCAGGTATCCTAACCCCATCCTGCTGCACTCCTTGGATTTAAATCACTTAAAAGGATCGTCATACTTACTGTAACATGCAACACTGCTTCCCCTTTCTCCTCTGTCACTAGGCAAAAGTAGCTGCTTATTAAATATTTCCTTCAATTATGTCATGTTATGCTTAATATTTATTTTTGTTTTTTACTCAATCATATGTAAATTAAGTTTTTACCTGTAGAATTGTGTTGCTCCTTGTCGTAATGAGGTTTTATTTTTACTTTTTTCACTCCAGAGGCACATGCCCCAGTGCTTTCGTGACCCAACTTCAGCTCCCCTGAGGAAGCTCTCCATTGACCTTATCAAAACATACAAACACATCAATGAGGTTAGTATGCAACTTTTAATTTTAATTTATCCATTCTTTAAGTTTTCCTTATTAAATATATAAAATATAAGCTGAAATGAAATATATCTCAGCTTATTTTCAGTGAAAATCTAAGCAGAGACAGTTTCTAAACCTTATTTGCTAGCCCTCAGTGCATAAACAGACTGGTTGATAAAAAAAAACAGAAACTTTCTGACTAAACTGTATTGTAAATAAATATGAAATGTTAAATAAAATCTTGGGTTGACGGTTATGTCATATTTTCTCTTTTACTAAACCGTTGCATGGTTATATTGTTTTTTTTTTTTTTGTGGATTCACAGGTGTATTATGCAAAAAAGAAGCGGCGACACCAACAGGGTCAGGGTGAGGACTCCAGTCACAAAAAGGAGAGGAAAGTATTTAACGATGGCTATGACGATGATAACTATGACTACATCGTCAAGAATGGGGAGAAGTGGATGGACCGTTATGAGATTGATTCCTTGATAGGAAAAGGATCATTCGGACAGGTTTGTTTACATTCTTGTGAAACAATTTTGCTTTGAAAAAAATTACTTTTTGAAGAAATTTTAATTTGAGCTGAAAATTGGCCCTCAGGTTGTGAAAGCATACGACAGAGTAGAGCAAGAATGGGTCGCTATTAAGATCATCAAGAACAAGAAGGCTTTCCTTAACCAAGCCCAAATAGAAGTGCGACTCCTGGAGCTGATGAACAAACATGATACCGAGATGAAATACTACATTGGTAATCAACTCTCAGAACAGTATTTCCTCTCTGACAAAACATTTTTCTTTTGGTTTACTAACATTACAATCTGATTTGCTGCAGTTCACCTAAAGCGACACTTCATGTTTCGAAACCACCTCTGCCTCGTCTTCGAGATGCTTTCATACAACCTATACGACCTTCTCCGAAATACCAACTTCCGCGGAGTTTCTCTCAATCTCACCCGGAAGTTTGCCCAGCAGCTATGCACGGCACTACTCTTCCTGGCCACGCCTGAGCTCAGCATTATCCACTGTGACCTGAAGCCAGAGAACATTCTCCTCTGTAACCCTAAGAGGAGTGCCATCAAAATAGTGGACTTTGGCAGCTCATGCCAACTGGGACAAAGGGTGCGAAGCTGCTAGCCGTCTAATAAATGAGTGCTGTATGGACGTGGCCGAGAGAAAAGGTCTCATCTGTTTTCTTCCACCTTTTATGCGCAGATATACCAGTATATCCAGAGTCGCTTCTACCGTTCCCCAGAGGTGCTTCTGGGAATGCCCTATGACCTGGCAATCGATATGTGGTCCTTGGGGTGTATCTTGGTAGAAATGCATACCGGAGAACCTCTCTTTAGCGGAGCAAATGAGGTAAACTATTATATAGATTATCCTGATATGTGCTGGTCTAAGATGTATTCCTTTAAACAGGATTAGGAAATCTTATTAATATTTCTTTCCTGCCAGGTTGACCAGATGAACAAAATAGTTGAGGTTCTTGGCATCCCACCTAATCACATAATGGACCTAGCCCCAAAAGCCAGGAAGTTCTTTGAGAAGCTTTCGGATGGGACATGGAGTGTTAAGAAGACCAAAGATGGCAAAAGGGTAAGGCCAGTTTTCTTCTAATGCTGAAACGCTGATAATTCATTTTCGAAACTAAAGATGGGTTTTGATATTTGGAATTGATTTTATCTTATTTTAGTTTTTTAAATTTCTGTCTTTCTTTTTTTTAACAGTATAAGCCTCCAGCTTCACGGAAGCTCCACTCCATCCTCGGTGTGGAAACAGGGGGTCCAGGTGGCCGGCGGGCGGGAGAGTCTGGCCATGCCGTTGCTGACTACTTGAAATTCAAGGACCTGATCCTACGAATGTTGGATTATGACCCCAAGAGTCGTATCCAACCCTACTATGCCCTGCAGCACAGCTTCTTTAAGAAGACTGCGGATGAGGGGACCAATACAAGCAGCAGTGTGTCAACAAGTCCCGCGTTAGAGCAGTCCCAGTCTTCAGGAACCACCTCCAGCACCTCCTCTAGTTCAGGTAGTGGTCAGCGGAAGTGTTTTTTTTTTTTTTTTTTTTTTGTGTGCCTTTTACAGCTTTCTGATTTTTCTTTAAGTTTGACCTCTTCTTTAATTTCAAATTAGAAGTGGTACCTTAAAATAAACAAGATTATCGAAATATTTTTTTTCCCCCCAATTGAATCAGTGTTCTTTAAAAATCAGAACCACTTTTTTATCAGGCTTGTATGTTTTAGGGTTTAACATGTTGATCCAGTAGCTAATGTTAAGTATTTTTTGCTTACATAAGTATAACAATGTAGCCCAAGAAAGCTTAACCTGATGGAAGTTGATGAATATGTCCTTGTGACACGTTTTTCTACCACCTAGGAGGATCATCTGGAACTAGTACCAGTGGCAGAGCAAGGTCAGACCCTACCCATCACCACTTGCACAGTGGAGGACACTTTGGCACGACCATGCCTGCCATGGATGGTGACAGCCTCTGTCCACAGGTCAGTAAGTCACTTGGAATGATATTTCATTTTAACCTGCTACATAATATTTCTTGAAAAAACAAAGGAAGGAATTATGTTCTATTGATGTTGAACGTTCGACCAATATACCACTTTAAAGTTAGTTTCTCCGATGTTGCTATCTTGGAATTATGAGCTTTGGTTTAATGAGTCATCCTATATTCCTAATGTAAACTTTACTTGCTTTGTATTAAAGAAATTAGCACAAATAAGATTCTCCACCCTAACACAATAAATAATGTCTTATTTTGGATGAATAAAATTAAATAAAAAAACAATGAGGTGTAGAAATAGAGGTATATTTTTAGATGGAATATGGCATGACATCACACACCATGTCTCATTTGTGGTTCTATGGTTTCTAACATGTACGTCCATCTAAACAGCTGCCAGTCAAGGCTTAGCCCCTTAACATGGCAGCAACATGGTTGAGGGCCCCTTGGGTTGAAACCAGAGCTACTGTCATTGTCATTGTGGTGTAATTGCGTTACTAACTAAGCAGTCTGCTAGTACCTTTGACTGAGAACATGCACAATTTGATGCTAATGGTGAAACACTTCAGTAATGCCATAATTACTCTGTTATTCTAACAATAAAAAAATTCCAACTAAGAGGTTCTCCAGTTCGCAGCATTATAAAGTTAAACGTTGCTTACTCACTAGATGTGTCTTCCAAGAGGCGATACTGTATTTATCCTGGGCTGATATCAACATCCTATATTTATTTCCTTAAGGTGGCTTGAGTTTTTTAAGGCGGGGAGGGGATGGGGTTGCATTTTTTTTTCTTCATTGTGTGACCGTGATTTTAATGCATCTCTGGTTTGTGGATGTTACACTGAAGTAGAGAAGTAATGTCAGCACTATGATCGGTTTTTCATGGTGTTCAAAGACTAGGGAAATTATATCAGTAAATGTTGGTTACTGGCCATAACTGCAGAATTAATGTCAGATATTGATATTAACCCAAGTTTTCATTTTGGTGTATCCCTAGACTTTGTTAAATTAAAACATGCATCTTGGCCTTCAATTAAAATCTGCTGGAAAATCGGGAGCTTCAGAGTGGATTTTTTTTGTTTGTTTGTCTTATAATGCAGATTTAAAACCATAGAAGGCCCACAAGAGCTCACTGTCTTTTATGTGTTTTTCTGTTGGCCCTCTTTGTTTGTTGATTTCAATACTGGATCAGTGCTAGTATTAGCCTGACCTGCTAGTAGCACTCCTGTCTCTATTCGCTAAATGGTGTGAATCCAACAATCATGGCTGCTGCTAACTCTACTTCCACATAAAAATGCACACACACAAGTCAAATTGTAGTGTGATCCTCAGTGAGCAAAAAAATAGGTCTGAATGAGCTCTTTGTGTAGTATTTTCGCTCCTAAAACTGATATAACATGAATTTAAAGATAATTTCAGAAGGATTGTATAAGTAAAGCCCAGAAGAGCTTACGCTCTATGTGTAGAGAGTACCTAGTTATGATTCTACAGAAAAATATACATTTGCTTGTTAGGAGACTAAATTTGTTTAAGTTATGTATACCTAATAGGATAACTTTTTTTTTCTCCCAAAAGTCTTATATATATTGTAAAATGAATTTGTTTCTCAGTTAACAGGTAGTTCTAATGTTTGCCATGTAAAAACAGAACAAAGAAAACAGGCATTACATGGTTGTTGCAAATCTTGCCATGTAGTTTCATACATCATAACTTTTTGTAGTTTTAGAATATTTTTTGACACTCAAATGTTTTTATATACGGTATATATAAGTGTTGCTGGATCCACAGAAGGTTATTTGCAAAACAAACCCCTGCTTCATTAACACTAATGCAAAGATCAAAACATTACTTTATAAAACAATACAAAGAATGTTCTACGTGACTTCCCATCTGACCAGTGGTTGATCTGATTTATACCCATGTCGTTTAAACAATCCTAGGCTTATAAATAAATTTTTTCCCTTGTAGTTAAGTGTTCTATTGTATTATAGAAATAAATGATCCTTAGGTCCTTAGACAATACTTAAAAACACAAATGAGTGGCAAATCGTTGGCTTGAAACAGCATTACAGTCTATTCCCATCGCTTTAGTTTCCTATTCCAGTTTGGACCAGTTGATTCTAATGTTTGACATATAAGGATCCCAGATAGAATCAAAAATAATTTTTAACAATTTTTAGTGTTGGTAGACACGACTTTTTTGAGAAATAAACGTAAATTTCCTTCTGCACGCTATGAAAATGGTATAGAAAAAATGTAATTACAGGATTTCAAAGCAGGTGCAGCTAATTATGTGGTTGAATCCTATAAAGTCATAAAAGTTGGTTCACCTGTTCAGTTCTGACTCCTGTCTTTTACTTGGCATTCACAGGCAAGACAGCCTTACCCACCTCCACTGGTGTGGGGAGGCGGCGTTGGACCGGAGTCGGTCACTGGAGAAACCCACCCAGTTCAGGAGACCACCTTCCACGTTCCCCCTCAACACCCCAAGGCCCTGCATCCCCACTCCCATTTTCATCATCACCATGGGCAGATGATGGCGACGCGTCCGCGCCCACGCCACTACACCTCCCCGACACATAGCTCTTCAACGCAGGACTCCATGGAGGTGGTTCATGGCCATCTGTCCATGACCTCCCTGTCTTCCTCTGCCTCCTCTTCCTCAACATCATCCTCTTCCACTGGGAACCATGGGAACCAGGCCTACCAGCTCCGCCACTTGCCCGCCGGAGCCCTGGACTTTGGTCAGAACGGTGGGCTGAGCATGGGGCTAGGTGCCTTCTCGAACCCACGACAGGAGACTGGCATGGCAGCGCACCCTGCATTCTCCATGGGCACGAACACAGGGCCTGGCCATTACCTAGCGGAAGGCCACCTCGGCATGAGGCAGGGCATGGACCGGGAGGAGTCTCCAATGACTGGAGTATGTGTGCAGCAGAGTTCTATGGCCAGCTCGTGACTGCACTGACATTTGGCTGTGTGTTCCCCCTGTGCGTCATTTTTAAGGTGGTGTTTTTTACTACAAGGTGTGTTGAGAACAAAAGCTGCTCACGTCAGAAGGGAGATATCACTGAACCGCTACAACAGAGAAAAAACCTTTGTTAAAAGTATATATGTAATTTTTATCAGTTTTTTCTTTTGCAATCATTAGGCACAAAATAATACTGCGGAATAACCATAGTGAGATTGAGACATCCATCTTACCATTTCACCAATTTCATGTAACCACAAAGTAATCACCATATGGTATTATGTGGCAAAATCTTCTAAATGAGCATTTCAGGAGCAAAGATGGAGGCTGTTTCGCAGCTAGCTGTTGGTGAGGAAATGCTTGGCGTCTTTAGGTTCAAACTGTGGAGCGCCTGACATTACTGTTCCACCGTCAGTAATTATTTTTGCCCTTTTTTTTTTTTTTTTGTCTTTTTTTTTTTTTTTGCTACTCAAAATGAAATTCACATAAAAGCTGCTTGTAAATCCTGTAGCTTGACAACGAGGGGAAGTTTTTTTGCGGTGATATTTCTTGTTGGTCGGTTTTGTGTGACTCTGTTAAAGGGGAGCACATAGCAGTGGAGTCCCTACGCATGTGCTGGCCTGGTGACAAGGAAGATTCCCCGCGGGGTGGAACTGACACCAGCCGGGGTTAAAGGAGGAGGGAGGCACCACCTCCTCATGCCCAGCGGCCCTGTTGCCCCGCAGGATGCAACTGGGGGCCCAGCACAGGCGAGAGCAGCGATGGGCACGGGAGACGGAAGGATCCGGCCCGGTGAAAGGAAGACAGTCAGTGGCTGGTTCTAGATAACCCTTTGGCCTTATGACTCATGGACTTGGAATGAAAATGGAGCTGGACATTATCATTTGAATTAAGATGGCTTTCTCTATTTTTTATTTTTTTTCCTCTCTAGACAGCCCTTAATTCTGTAAGGAAATTAAACCAACTTAGAAAAGGTAAATAAGAATGGTAATCTGAGGCCTTTCTCAAAGATTTCGTCTTCAGCAGGGGCCCCACATAACAGGGTCTTATTGTACACAACAACCTCCTAAACATTACTTCCTTAAAATTCACTGGTTAAGGATTTTGCAGTGGAAAGAACTTTCTATTCCAGAGTCTACCTTTTTTTTGTTTTCTTTTGTTTTTTTAATGCCCCACCCTCTTTTTTGCATGTAGTCCCTCATCAGAAACCACCTGCACAAGTCTCTCCATCCAAAACATGGAAACTGAAGAAAAAAATGATTTAAGTGACTGCCTTTTTTTCTCCTCAAATTATGCTGTGAATTTTACAAGGATTTATTTTCCCTTTGGATATGTTTTTATACCAAAGCAGTTGTTTTATAGCATATAGGTGTCTGTAACCAATAATGTAGCAGTTCACCACTTTGACGCAAAAGTTTATTGA
Organism: Cyprinodon tularosa; assembly: GCF_016077235.1. Classification (NCBI taxonomy): domain Eukaryota; kingdom Metazoa; phylum Chordata; class Actinopteri; order Cyprinodontiformes; family Cyprinodontidae; genus Cyprinodon; species Cyprinodon tularosa. The sequence goes on along the minus strand of NW_024039241.1, from coordinate 189,980 downwards.
GATCTTATTTTAACGTCAACACAAACAGCTGCAATATATTACTTTTAGCAAAACTGGAGACCATCGTTGAGACCGTTGGCTATTGTGTATTCTGGCCAGATTTGTTTGCAACCTTTACCAAAACTTGTTTTTTCCATAATAATTGGTAGATTATTTTGGGAGTCTTTTAAAAACTTTGGTATGTTAGAGAACTTGGTAGTTACTCTGCAGGCTACAGAGTAGCAAGATAGAAGCTGATGGTTTAAAAAGAAAAAAAAGGAGACTAATGCGTTCTATTTCTGTGTTGTTGTTTTTTTTTTCTTTTACCCCTCCCCCTTCCCCGTCATCATACTATTTCAAAGGGTGTTGCTGCCTTTCATACATCATTTGGTCAACTTAGCTAGTTTCTGCCGTTAAGCAAGACTTTGTCATTGTCTTGCCAGGGTAAGGGTATTTGTGGTAAACCAGTTTGTGTTGAATGGTATAGTTCTGATTTGGTTGGACAAATCCCCATGATTGTCCTTTTCAAAGGGGGGAAAAAAAGGTGTCTTGTCAGCCCAACCATAACGGTGCTTTTCTAAGCAGACATGCATGTCCTCAACATTAATCAATGACCAGAAATATTTTTTTTTTATATCAGGGATTTTAAAGTGCTTTCTTTGTTCTGTTGTTGATTTTTACCACTTTTATGAAATTTGAAAAATAAAAACTAACATAAAAAAAAACTGCCCACTGTCACCTTGCCAATTAAGGGCAGGTCACAGGTCATGCTGTTGTCATTTTCTAAGAGAAACCATCCTTTTAGAAGTCATGCTTGGTATTTCCACGAACACAAATGTAAAGCTACCTATATTGAAGATTGGGGTTTGATCTGGATGTCAAGGTTAATTGCAGATTTGCAATCATTTTTTTCATACCCCACTGAATTTGAGACATTTAGATCTTTGTCAGTGGATTTTATTACTGGCATTCATACTGGTACTAAACATTCCAAAAATAAAGACTGAAAAAGAAAAAAATTGACTGCAGTGACTCGTAAGTGTGCGCCTATTTCAGATCATGCTGATTGACCTCTTATTTAGAGCAGTTGTCATGAAATGCAGCCCCTTTTTAATAGTTGAAATAGAATTTATGTATATATTTATATTTTTTTAATAAAGGAAGTATAGAACTCACTACCTTGCTCCTGCTGGTATGTTGATTATGTTTGTCAATTTGGTGACCATTCAGTGGGCAGGAACTCCTGTTTTCTTAGTGGCAAAACCTTGCCTTTTGGCAAAGGTACTTGACTACATCAGGACAACACTATGAGGTAGGGTTTGAATCAAACAGGGAAAGCTAGATCTTCAAACCTTAATAATTTTCACAGGGTATATTGTAAGTGCATGTACATCACAAACCTTAATTTTTGGTTATATGAGAAGCACATGGTTGAAAAAAATGGTTCCATCGTTCAAAAGCCTGTTGAGTTTGTGAATTACACACAAACAGATAATTGTTGACATATCTAAACACCCAACCGAAGTTGAAATCCTTTTTTTTTCTTTAACTTGGATTTAGCATTATTTTCCCCATCTTATTTTTATTTTATTTCACTCTTTTTCACTTTTTTTGTACATGCAACATGCACTATAGAATCGAACAGCATGGGGGAAAGGATAAGTCCATGTATCCACAGATTGTAAGATCTAGTCAAGACTTTGCTGTGTTTATGACAATGCCCTTTGTATTATATTAAGACAGTCTTATGTATGATATATAAAAGAAGTTAATTGAATTACTTTGTGTCATCATTGTTTTTCTTTCTAACTATTTTTACACCACTGCTGCAGTGAATAATCTTCCATCCGTGCACACGACAAACAATACCCAACATTAAAACATAACAGTGCTGTCTCGTATCTGTATATTGTTGATTTTCTATTGAGATGGCGTAGTGTAACTCCTCGTGGCTCGTTGGTCTAGGGGTATGATTCTCGCTTCGGGTGCGAGAGGTCCCGGGTTCAAATCCCGGACGAGCCCTGTTTTCTTCTGGCGATTCTTCAATATGTGGAAGTAAAATTAATCTTTAAAGCAAAAACTGTAGATAACTTCTGCAAATAGCAGCGTATTTAAAATTTTGTGATTTAAAATATATTATGTTTCCTTTTTACTTAGTTCATGACACAGCAGCAGGAGCCCATACAAAGGAAACTTTGTAAGTAAGTTTTAAAGAAGCTGAGGAAGATCGGACAGCAAAAGAGGGCTCGTCCGGGATTTGAACCCGGGACCTCTCGCACCCTAAGCGAGAATCATACCCCTAGACCAACGAGCCGGTGCACAATGGGAACTGAGGTGTGATATTGACTCGACAACTAAGTATGACATCTGGGAAAACCGGGGACTGGATCATATGGTGTAGAAAATGTTATAGAACTTCTTACGCGCGATGCGTCCGCCACACACAACTCGACGTTAAAAACAGGCAGAACGAGTTGCTCCACTGCGTAAAAGAACACACAGCATATAAACGTTAGGATCTGTGGTCAGACTTTAACTTTAAGACAAGCAAAAGTGCTTTCTTTGCACTTTGTTTTTTGTTGTTTTCACCGTCTTTATTTTATATTTAAACAATAAATATATCTTATGGTAGTATGTTATCACCTCAATAAATTTAAATGAAGGTTTACTATGTTTTAAAACCATAATCGATTTAATGATGGTTTACAAGGAAGGTTTTTTGAATAACATGGAACTCACGACATTGCAGTCGCACAAACGTAGGTGTTTGATCTCTGCTACTATCAGTGGCCGTTTGATGGCAGCAGAGTGTCATGAGACGTGAAGGTTACCTACGTCAGAAAGACCGAAGAAGAAATATTTAGTCGATATTTCATTGGTTTGTCTGATAATTTGATTGACCAATAGCTGGGCGGGGGATTTTACATGCTCCAATTACGTTCATCGTGGGCGGGCCATAGTGTTGCATACTGAGATAGCAAATTACAAATATAACCGTCGATTTTTAGCGCTATTACGGAGATGTTAATGCGCCCTGTATTTGTTGTTTATATGTGGTTTATGAGATAAGATCAATGTCCCTCTTTGATAGAAGAACCACTCTGTGAACCTGCCTTTTTAAAGAACTATTACGGTATAAAACGACTTTAGTCAGCGAGGTTAGCTAAGCTAACGGCACAGACTTAAGCATGCCAAATTTTTGCGCGGCTCCAAACTGTACACGGAAGAGTACTCAGTCAGATTTGGCTTTTTTTAGGTTTCCACGGGACCCTGAGAGGTAAGGTAGCATAAAATACCCAACTTACAATAACGATAATAAAGTCTTTTAAAAAAAAGCACACATTAAAATGTACAAGAGCTCTTTGTTAATGTTGGGTTTATGTTCATGTTTAAATACAAACTGGCTTTTTTGCAGTTAATAGCTAGTAAAAAAAATGTAAAAGTTAGGAAATTATGACAGTTTTACACTATTTTACTTTCCTCTCCAACTACTTCCGTCAGCTTTGGAGTATCTTTGAAGTAGAATTAGACAAACTTTATTGTTATTTTGTATACACAGAGTGTATTGTCCAACGAAATCTGGTTGCATACAGCTTACAACTGTGAATGAGCAGTTTACAATAGTGAAATGAACATTACTTATTTTAAAGTAAAGCAGCGATTAGTAATAAACACAGATTAAAAGAAAAGGAAAAGACTTTCATAGGGAAAAGAAAAGTTTAGTGCAAAATAAATAGTGCAGAACGCAGTAGAATATTGAGTTGTGTTCTATTTAAAGGAATATGTTTTTTTTTTAAGTGACAGTTGTCTGTTTTTTTGGATATTCATCTTAAAGTCACATTTATAGTACAATTCTTAGTAGTTTAAAGAGGATGCTTGTGTAGCTGAATAGAACAAAATATTAAAGAAATGTAAAAAAGAATTGGTTCCCAGTATTTGTATTTATTTAATACATTGTGCTGTTTAAAAAGAGACAACCAAGAATAATCTTTAAAATGCAGAATACCACAAAGCATAAGATGTGTGGACTTAAATGTTAAAAAAATATTTTTAACAAGAAACATTCATAATAAAATGGCCTAATATTTTTTTAAACAAGAAAAGAGATTGTAGAAAACACATTCAACTCCTCTAAAAGTATAGATTTATTTTTAAGAGCCTCAGTCTTTTGGGAACTTATCTTAAGTGTCTGTGTGTCCAGCAGATGGTCATCCCTTTAGCTATGGGCGAATCACTGAAATCCACTTTCACGTCACAGTCCACACTTCCGTAGGACAAGTGATGTTTTATAGTATAGTCCACCTTGCAGCTCTGCACAAGTTATTTTTAGCATCCAGGGGCGACAAAACTTAATGTAAAAGCCAACATTGAAGAGTTCGCTGCTGCACGTTTATTACTTTTATGTTAATCCGTATTCGCACGCTGTTCAGTTATCACATCGACAAAGTGGCAGAAACCATGAAATGAATCTCCACTACCTTTGGTCATAAATTCACGCTCTATTGTCCATTCTGGGTTAAACGACGTCCTGGTTTTGACAGGACGCTAACTTTAATACTTAGCATCAGTAATTCTGATCCTTGTTTACTTTTGTAACCAATGACAAGCAGATCTTTATCTGCCACTCTTAGCCAATCATCTGTTAGATCAGATAGTGATGCATTTTTGATGATTGGATATTGTGCTGCAGCCCAGCAAAAAAAAAAGTTAATAAAAATCTGCTCTACAAGCCTAGTGCCTCATAAAGGAGGAAAAATACACGTCCAGCTGGATGCAACGCCGGACAGTGAGGGCTGCTCTAAAGCCGGACATCTGGCAACCCTATCTTAAAGTCTTGTAACTATGAAGTCTCATCACTTTGTTCGCACTTTAACCTGGACAGTTGCTGCCTGGTTAACTTACTTTACTAGAAACTGCCCTACTGTACACGACTTTCAGACACTTGAAAGGCATTTCCTCCTAGTCTATTTTGTATCTGGGTTTCTACTCATCTTTCGTGTCAAAATTCTATATTTTTACAGATTTAAAGTTATCCAATTCACATATTTTTCTTATATCTTAATTGTTAATGATAAAGGTCCATTGAAAGCATACATTTTCACAGAGATAAAACAATAAATGTTGTATCTTAATAAAATACAGATTTTTATAAGGAATGGGTTGGAAGTGAAAAGCAGATGAACCCATGGTGACAAATGGGTGCTGAATCAGTGTCGTATAACCAGTCCAGCCCGCTCTCTCTCCTAAAAAAAGAAAAAATAGCAGTTAGATTGAAATAAACAATACCAGCTCAGGTTTACTTATTGGCTTACTTTTGTGATTAGAAGTGTTCAATATCTGCCTATACTTACATTAATGCTCGAAACTTTGCAAAAATTTATTTAAGTATATAATGGCATGTTTCAGTTTCCAGCAGTAATGCAGATTTCAAGGTATTTAATTACACCACTGGATTCTAAGATCAAACATTTCAAGTTTCCACTACAAGGAACAAATGAGAAAGATCTCCTTCGCTTAAAAAAAAATCTAATGTTTGAATCATAATAGTGTAAAAAGATACTTATAAAATTATTGAAACACTTATTCTAGAGAGTGTGACTACATTTTCAAAAGAGAAAGTGAAATGGCATGTTTTTATAACCTGGTATGTGTATCTGTTTTTAGATGCAGAATCTGGGTAGAGAATTGCCGCAGAGCAGATCTAGAAGCCAAAACAGCGGACCAGTTGAATAAGCATTACAGGTTATGTGCCAAACACTTTGACCCAGCCCTGGTGTGCAAAACGGTGAGCCACACCACTCCTTTCCTCCTTTAGATGCTTTTATTTGTTTTATGCACTTTTTTACATCTCATAGTTATGTATAATTTACACTATGGCTTTATATTTCAGAGTCCCTATAGGACAGTCCTGAAGGATACAGCCATTCCAACCATATTTGATTTGACAAGCCATCTCAAAAACCCTTACACCAGACACAGAAAGCAGATTAAAGAACTTGTAAGAAAAAAAAAACACCCTGAGTCCTGTTAAATGGTTACATTAACTTAACTAATTCTTATGAATTAATTACATTTTCTTTTTTTTTTCTTTAGACTGATGAAGACATAAAAAGGATGAGAGAAAGGAGATGTAAGTATTTTGCCACTGTTATACTTTCGTACATTATTGTTGCTGCTTCTTATTAACTGGTGGTCAGGAGTAGTTCAGAATTCTGGTTTAATGCAGTGGTTCCCAAAATGTTCTTGTTTTGCTTTTGAGAAAGTTTAAATAAAATCTATAGCTGAAAATTAAATATTTCAATACAATGAAAGACAATTTTAGTTAGTTCAAAACAAAATTGTATTTCTAGCCTATGTTGAAACACATCTCTAGCTGTTTTTCTATTAACCATCATATTGCAATTTCTAAAATAAAATTGTTAATTGGAAACACTGCAATTTTGAAAAAAATAATGTTTACGCTTTGATGCGGTGGGATTTTTGCTCGTATCAAATTCTTATATTAAGTTTTCAATGAAAACCCCTTTTCGTTTAATTAAAACAGTCGTGATCTGCATATATTTAAAATATCGCAACTGCTAAACTTTTCATTTCTGAATTGATTAGCGTATTGACATATTTTTTGCCCACATCTGTAATGGGAATGCAGCTAATGGTTTATTAAGGCTGGTTGAGAGTTGAGATTTAAAAGAGTTAACAGGATGGCAGCATGGAGTAATGTAAAGCTATTCTGCTTTAACCTTGTAATCCTAATTTGGAGATGTTTGCAAGATTATGGAAATCTACATACTCTAGGGCAGCGGTACCGGTCCGTGGGTCATTTAGTACCGGGCCGCACAGAAAAAAGTGTATATATATATATATATATATATATATATATATATATATTAGTGCTGTCAAAATTATCGCGTTATTATCGCGTTAACGCGAGGCCATTTTAACTGCGATAATTTTTTTAACGTGAGATTAACGCTATGTGGTTTTATAAAGTGCATCCCGCTGCAGCCTGCGAGAAGGCGGGGCTATTTTCCCCCAGTGTATGCATTTCTCATAGGCTTCGGGAGCGGACCTCCTCAAGGAAAAAAGACGCTCATACACTGGGTGACGCTAGTGCCTTTTCTTTAAGCCCCACCACCAACAAACAAGTTGAGTGTCTGGTAACTAGTAGCAACCTGAAATACGCTGAGAAAACAGATTACTGAGGTGAAATGGAATCTGCTACGGCACTCTTGCTGTCACAGGTCGGTATCGTGTGTGTGTGTGGGTGGGTGTGTCTGTGTGTGGGTGGGTGGGTGTGTGTTCTCATTTTTGTTAAGAGTCTGAAAAGTAACTTTCATAGACTACCTCCATCTAGTGATGTCGGTCTATTGATTTTGATGTATTGATTGAAAATTGTTCATTATTACCTTGGTTAATTAACATCTAATGTTAACTGTACTACATTTTATAGCAGTAGGGTAAAATGCTTGTCTTTGTTCAAAAGACTGTATTAACTGTAAAGACTGTCTTTTACATCAGCCTGTTTTCAGGGCCTTTTTTTTGGCTACATATTTGTTATTTTTTGCTACATGCCATCTTCTTGCCATATGTTTCTATGGCATAAATCAGTATCTGTGACCTGTTCTCATTTAAAAAAAAGAACATTGGCACAAACCTAGCCTGTATGTATTTTTTGTATGTCATCGAGAGTATTTAAATGATTTTCAATCAGAAAAAAAATTTGCGATTAAAATGCGATTAATCGCGAGTTAACTCAGGCATTGATGCGATTAATCGCGATTAAAAAAATTTAATCGATTGACAGCACTAATATATATATATAAATTTATCGACGATCAGAGTCTGAGTGATTTTTTTATTTAGAAAAATTTTAAAAATTGCGGTATTCTCTCCCAATTACATCAGTTGGTGCATCTGTGCCTCTTGACACAGGTAAATTCAGTTCAAGACTCATCCTATCTGTAACATCCTATCTTTGTGATTTTCTGCGGTAACAGCGACCAAAACAAAGCTACAGAGCAGACTGGACATCAGGAGCACACTTCGTCTGTCATTTTCTCCAATTACGCCTAGATGGGACCGGCTTGTTGTTTTATTTTTATGCTGTTTGTATTTGATTTGATCAATTTACATGATCGTATCAACTAGGGATGCACGATATAATCGGCCCCCTATCGGTATCTGCCTTAAAACTGAATATCGGACATCGGACACGCCACCGATATTTAACCCGATATTTGATCAGCTACTGAGTTTCTAAAGTCTAAAAGAAAAAAAAAATACTACTTCTTCCTCAAAAACTTATTTTTTACAGACTTAAAAACTTCTAAAGACGAGGGAAAAAATATTGATACATTAAAATATCACAATATCCTCATATGCTGATATATTACCATTTAAAAACACCATATCAATCTCTTTTACAAATGAAATATTGCTATATGTCATTGTTATGCTACGAAATCCCCCGAAAATTCACGCAATTTTGCCATATTTTTATATGTTGATATATTGACGCGGTATCAATCTATTTTACTAACAAAATCTCACAAGAATTTGCAAAATATCACAAGAGTTTGTAACAGAACGAGGAAATTTCACGAGATTTTGAAAGTAAAATAAATCGATACCACGTTTTAAAAAAATTAATTTCATATCAGCATATGAAAATATATTTGAGTATGTTATTTTTCAAAGTGTCAGAAATGGATAACAAAACTGTTATTTTAAATAACTATATATTTTTGTCCAGCTTTAACATCGGTATTGATATCGGTTATCGACTACATGAGTTTTAAAATATCGGATATCGGCCAAAATCCCAATATCGTGCATCCCTAGTATCAACCCCCCCACCCCCGGCCGGTCCGTGAAAATATTGTCTGTATTGTCTGACAAATAGCGGTCCGTGGTTCAAAAAAGGTTGGGGAACGCTGCTCTAGGGGACACAGTTAGGCTGCTTAGATTTAAATACCTGCAAACCTACAATGTAAAACAGATTTTAGTTTGCAACTATTTTGTTGTTTTTTATGTTTTTGTAAAGTTCGTAATTACAACATGATGCTGCAGAAGCTTGACACACCCTTAAACATGTGGAAAATAAAAAATAAAAAGGTGTTAGCATTTTTGACAACCAAAAATATACATTTTGTAGAACAAGAAATCCCAGCACTCATTTGCTAAAGTTAGAGGACACTCATTAAAGTCGTAGGGAAGTCATATTTAAATGTCGAATCATTCTGGCGTAAACATGTATATAAATGTACTCTTTATCAGACTATATTGTCCCAAAATTTAGAAAATTTCTATTTCAAAAAAACAAAAATCCTGTCTTAAAATGTGTTGGGGGGGGGTGTTTGTTATCTTATGCAGGCCAGTTAGTTATACGTCATCCTGAACAACTAAATTCAGCTAATCGTATATCAACGGTCATCCGTCAATCAAATTTTGTTGGTCATAGCATCTTGATTGAATGATGAATAAAAAATGTATGACGGAGGAGACTCATCCACGACCTCCGACACAAAACTATCCTTCTCTTGCATGTTTCCACTTTCCATACCATTCCTTGACAGTGCCGTTGCTAAGTTCTACTTGATCCCAATGTAATTACCAGTTGGGAACCTACTAGCACTAGCAACGATGCATAAGACAGACCGGCCACAATCAAACGTGCTTGTGAACCTCCGGCCACAACAATCCCGCCCCCTTAAACGACCAATCTAATTCACTTTATTCACTCGTGTAAAGCCGTGCACCACTCAGGAGAATTTGGGAGTGGTGCACAGCTTTAAATGTCAGTTTTATATCTTCTCACATTTTAGTTAAACAGAAAGTAAAACCACCTCATAGTTGATCAGTGCCTCCCCATTGAGTATTACTCTATCTGAAAAAAAACTGTTTCTCTCCCCAGTGGCTTCTGCTGAGCAGGCTGCCAAAAAAGACGAAGATGCTTCAAACGCTGCTGACAAGGAACCTCAGCTTTCGACAGAAGAGAAGGAGTACCGAGATTATTTAAGGTCTTTGTTTGAGATTCTGTTCATGCTGGCAAAACAAGCAATCCCTTTGACCACTGACAGAGTATCTGAAGAAGAATTAAGGTCCAACAACTTTCAGGCTGTTCTGGATTATTGTATCAATGCCGGAGATGAAGCTCTTAGGAAGAGATTTGAGGTGACAGCGGTAAACAGCGAGTACCTCACCGCCACCCAGCTGAATCAGCTCCTAGATGTTTGTGAGAACACTGTGAGGGAGGAGATGCTTATGGAGGTCAGGGAGAGTCGCTTTTACTCCCTGGTGACGGGAGACCTGGTTGACTTTGCAGACAGCAAATACTTGCCGGTGTTCCTCCGCTTCGTCAATCAGCAGAACATCCTAAAAGAGGAGTTTGTGGACTTCCTCCCATTTGTGGATGGAGACGAGTCTGCTCTGGTAGAAAGGCTGGAGGCTCAAATGGTGGAGCGCTGGGGGCTCAGCATGGAGGACTGCCGAGGTCAGGCCCACAATGCAACCGGTACCTCTACCACCAAAATGAAAGCTGTTGCTGTGCTGTTAATGGAGAAGTACCCTCTAGCTCTGCACATGCCTTGTTCTCATATGGCACTGAACATCCACCTCGCCAACAACCTACCTTATCCCAACGTGCAGATCGTCATGGAAAATCTGAGGAGGATAACGTCCTTCTTTAAAGTCTTGCACACTCAGGATGAGCTTGAGAAGGCTATTTCCACTCACCTGCAGAAGAACCCAGAGAAGGGAAATGCTTTGAAACAAATGTGCTCCTCAGGATGGACCGAGCAACATAACGTCTTCGATGTGCTGCTGGATGTTTTGCCTTCCCTCCTGTTATGCATGGACAACATCCGGGGCAATGCAGACGGACGGTTTTCCAGCCGTGTCACAGTTGAGGCATATTCAATTGGAGAAAGTCTTGCAGACTTTGAGGTGATTGTCACCATTGTCATTTTAAAGAACGTTCTAACATTCACCAGAGCCTTTGGGAGGAATCTAAATGGGGAAACACTTCATGTCTTCTCTGCTGTGAACAGTCTAACAGCGGTTCTGTACTCTCTGAATGAGGTCAATGATAACATTGACGTGTACCACGAATTCTGGTACAGCGAGGCTGTGAGCTTGGCCGCCCTCATGGACATCCCCGTGTCCATCCCCAGGCTTTTCGTCCGGAAGCAGCGGGCTGCTGACCTCGGCGAGATCCAAGCGGAGACCTATTTCAAAGAGTACGTAACCATACCAGTGATTCGTGGCATCATGCAGGAAGTGGAGGACATGTTTTCCGACAACAACCTGAAAGCTCTACGGTGCCTATCTCTGGTTCCGGCTGTCATGGGCCACATGAAGTTCAACACCACAGAGGAGAGCTACGCAGAGGTCTACTGTGGCGACCTCCCAAACCCAGACACGCTTCCTGCCGAGCTCCACTGCTGGAGAATCAAATGGAAGCACAGAGGGAAAGAGGTGCGCTTACCAACCACCATCCACGAAACCCTGCAGCTGCCAGACGTGAAGTTCTTCCCCAACGTTGACGCAATCCTGAAGGTGCTTTCCACTATGCCGGTACTTAAAGTCCAGAAGGGCACAGGTGACACCGCAAGCGAACGGCTGCAGGCTTACCTCAGCAGCATGCCTGCCAAGCATTTAAACAAAAGTCTTGCGATGCTTCACATCAACTCCCACGTCAAACATGACCTGGATGTCATGGTGGACAAATACTGCAGGCTCTATCCTGAGGATGACTCTGAGGCTGAGCCCGAGGATGTGGGCGAAGACGTTATCGTGACAAAAGTGATCTGAAGCTATGGGTCAGACCTTGGCACCAGCCGGTATCAGATCCTCAGTTTTCCTTGGTGTTAATACCGTGGATTTTAGTCCATCAACCTCATCTAATTCTTTTATGTGAAACCGAAAGGGAGGTTATAAACTGATGAATATTAACTCTGTTGTTTTTTTTTTTTAGAACATTCTTGTTTTGATATATATTTTTTATACATAGACAAAAGCAACAATTTAGAATATAGAGTGAGGGTTCCCTGTCAGAGCAGGAATGTTTCTACAGGTTTAAGGACAGTGGCTCTTGAGAACTTTAAATAGACGTCCATAGCCGACAAAGAACAGAGTTAAAGGTGATGATGCCGTTATGCTACATGTTCATATTTCCAAACCAAAAAATACGAGTCTTGGTGGGTTGAGAAATGTTTTGTTGTTCTTTTTCCTAGCAACGTGTGGGGGAGGGCCCCAATGTGTTATTCTTGTCTCTCATATTATTGTAGAAAGATCAAACCAGGAAAAGGTTCTGAAGCCTTAATGTTTCCAAACCTCTTTAAACCTAGATGAGTTACTAACCAGTAAGACCTTAAGAAAATGACAAAGCTTCAAGTTGTTAGCAGAATCAGCCAGATGTTCAGTCAAGTTCAAACTAAAATTAGAAAGGATATGAAGAATTTTGGATTTTCATCATATAACGGTGACAGTTTTGAAAGACTACTGCTGAAAATGAAAAAAACTTCAGTCAAAGGCTTTATTATGTGATGTTCAAATATTCACTGTTTCTCCATGCCTGTTTGTTTACTTTGTAAGGACACTCTAATGCAGTGAATTCAATCTTTTTTTTTTTGCCCTCTAATGTTTGTGACTGTGGAGATGAGCAGAAAACTCAATTTTTAAATAAAATCACACAATGGATGCATTCTGGCGAAACGAGTGTGGCTATCCATTGCCTAATGCTTTTCTGTTTTAGCTAGCGCTAGCGTGCCACACTGTCACTTCAAGACACCTTCTTTTGGAAGGAAGGACCAGGACTAAATGAAATGTGATTTAACTGTTTTCTGCATGTACACTGATGTAGAAAGTATGATTTTTCTTCTCTGTATTGTATATTCTACATGTTTTGTTTTGGATAATCGGTTGTTGAAATTTTGATTAAATGCTTTATAAATGAAAGTCTTAATTTTTATCTTCTGCAGAAATAATGATTTCCATAACACATTATCATAGCTTATAACATTTTCTCCTAACTTTTGTAGTTTTGTTTGCTCCAAATAATTCCATGTTTCAAAAGGGGAGATAAATGGTAGGCATAATTGACAAATTGCATGTTATAATTTACAGAATTTCATGTCAGAGCATATTCAAATGTTTTCATTGATTTCTGTCCAAAAATCTAAGATGAAATATTCTGCACTGTCACTGGTCCATCAAGTGGACCCTAACAGCTGATTGGTTAAGTTGCACGGTAAGTAGACCAATCACCTCCTGCCTTTCTCATCAGGGCCAATCCAATGCTCTGGACAATATTAAGTCACCTGATAACTGTTGTCTAGTGCAGGGTTCTCCAATTCCAGCCATTGAGGTCCAGTGTCCTTCACCTTTCAGGTGTGTCTCCACGTTTACACTCCCAAATCATGTGGCCAAATTATTTTCTAAGTAGAGACTATATATATATATATATATATATATATATATATATATATATATATATACATATACACATATATAGTTTTGTTTGTTTCTGTGCATTTAACAAAGGATAGAAAATGGAGGGCGTGGCAATGCATGGGCTTTATGTGATCTCAAGGTTTGGCTGCTAAATGCACAAATGAATTATGCACATATCGGCCAATACAAAAAAAAAAAAAAAGCTAAAGTTGGCCAAAAACATCAGCCGGTTAATCTATTGGTCTATCTCAACTCCTCGAATGATGGTAGACAAACTGGAACTACAGCCTTTTGAAAATGAGCTACAACTAAGTCGGGTTACAAAAATGTAGTACATGGCTGAATCCCCCCCAACATGTACATTGAAGGCTGTGCCTTCATGTACTGTGAAGGATTGTAGGATTCAATACAGCTACTAGTTGCTTGGTATCAAATAGGAACTTTTAAAGCCTTCAGCTCTTTTCAATTTTTTATTTGATGTGTCCAACTATTTACTTCGCAGTAAAGTGTTTTTTGTCAGATGAGTTTGCTGGAAAATCCAGCACAGTGACACACCATGGTCATTAAAGTGGTATCGAGTAGTTTAGCCAATGTGGTCAGGTGCCAAAGTCATGTTTTAAATTGAAGGCTGCTATCAACACCTCTAGATTATAGCTGATAGAGTAGGGTGTGTTTTTAGTGTTGAGTCCGGTTTCTCTCCTATTCAATTAGCTATGACGTAACTCTCTTGTCTCCCTGTCAGATGAAAACCAGCTCAAAGCTTGTCTGTAAGTCTTTTGTCTCCTTGGACCCAAATGGCCAATTTATACTTCTGATGCATAGCCTTTGCAACCGTCAAATCTGTCTCTGTGCGCGACCACGCCCCCTGCACAGAGGCTCTGTGAAACATCTGATCGTCGCACACCTCCTTACTACACGTCGGATGGTCGCAAACCCATGCAGACCTAAAGCGAAAGTGCGCAGACAAAGAGCAGCTGTGATTGGTCCTTGGTATGCCTTTCCAGCAGTCTGTGTGGTCGACCTTTGCGATTCGGTGCCGGGTCGTGCCATTTTTAAAAACCAAGGAATAACAACAATGGATACTCTAGATCAGGCATCCCCAAACTCGGTCCTCTAGGGCCGCTGTCCTGCAGGTTTTAGAGGTTTCCCTGCTTTAGCACAGCTGATTATGATGATTGCAGTAGAGCAAAAGCCTGTTAATCAACTATCAATTAAAATCAGCTGTGCTGGAGCAGAGAAACATCTAAAACCTGCAGGACAGCGGCCCTCGAGGACCGAGTTTGGGGATGCCTGCTCGAGATCCATCTCCATTACAGTGATATCTTCCAGTCACGCGCCATTGTTGTTTTGGAAAAGAAACACTGCTGCTGGTGCCGCCGAAGAAGTTCTCGTGACCATTCGCTGAAGTTCCCGCGAGTTCTCGAATAGGCTTCTGCTCGCGCTTTGGTGGGAAACTGCTGTGCATCCCTAGAAATTCCAGACAGACATTGCAGAAGCATACCAGCAAAACTGGTTCGCGACCACACGCAAGCGACATTTGATGTTTGTGGTTGCAGAAGTATAATCCGCCCTTAAGTCACACTGGGCAGATGGCCACTCACACTGAGTATGATACTGCTGGAGGTTTCTTCATGTTAAAAGAGAGTCTTTCCTCTCCACTGTCACAGCATGCATGCATGCTGGGTGTGAGAGATTTCCGTCAATCCCTTGATACACTCTGCTGGTTTTCCTTAAAAAAACCTTCTTGGGGTAGTGACTTGGGGCTAAATAAATAAGTTGAATTGAAAAGGACATTGGTTCAGTTTTTTACTCCTTCACCTAGCTAAAATGTATTCCTGTTGCTTCTCTCTTTTGTTATATTTTTTCCTTTCGCTCAACTTTCCAATACAGGATCTATGTATCTTTCTTCTTTATCTATAATCTCTATTAGACACTCTGTTTGGAAGGAGTCGGGAGTATTTCAAACTACCGTATGAAGAGCAAGGGCAGAGCTAGATGGGGGGCCAGGGGTGGCCATGGCCACCCCGACCCTTTATTTCCCTCTAATACAGATGGTGGCAGCAGTACTCTCAAGTAGAATATTCATTGAAATTTTTCATATATTACTTACTATTTTTTCTTGTATTCATAATTTCTTGAAAACAAAAACACAATTGTTAATTATTCACACCAATATACTAACAGTAAACATGATAAGTACAGGATTCATGCTCTTTTCAAGTCATCTAGGAGTCTTCAGTGAAATCATAGATAAATAACTATTTTAATAAAAACGTATTAAACAATCGATTTGTTATTATTTGTACTAGTAAATATCAATTTTAATCAGAATGATTAACTATAAAAGTAGGTAAGTAATGATGATGGAAAAGATGTTTGCCCCGGAACTCAAACCTGAAAATATTTAATCCACTATACCTTTTATCTAGAAAGCACGGATGTTTAAATATATGCGTCTATTTAAGGTTGTAGTTAGTCTCATCTTAGGCTTGACCCTGAGGTTCGGGTGCCTATCCACTTTCAGCCCCCCCTCAGTGTTCATTGGTTATTGCCTGGCCACCCTTATACAAATTTTCTGGCTGTGCCTCTGGTGAAGAGAATAATATGGCAGTACATAGAACGTTTTTGCTATAACATTTAATTTATTTTCTGGGTTTTTTTTTTATAAATTTTTATATTTTCTAACAAGACATCAGGGGGTTAACTGCATCTCCTCCATGCCGGACGCACGCAGACCAGCTCAGGTGATTTCACGCAGGATTTCTCAGATGTGGGGTGGGGTCGCTTTGATGCGCAACGAGCCAGCGATGTGTCCACGCTAGCCTCAAACTTCAGTCAGCAGGAGGAGGCAGAGGGTGGCTTTGGTGATCTGTTCAAGGGGAACTGGAAATTTGGATACTCCTACATTGCACGTTACGAGTTTTGTTTTTTTGTTTTTTTTCCTTCTTTAATCCAAGGATAGAGCTTGTTCATCTTTGGTTGTGCACTTCCTCTGGTTGAGAGTTATGGCCTGGCCATGCATCACGCGTGCTTGCTGCATCAACCGCTTTTGGACCGAGCTGGACAAGGCGGATATCGCAGTGCCTTTGGTCTTCACCAAATACTCGGATGTGACCGACGTCCAGCACATCCCCCATCACCCGCAGCTCAGGCAGAAGAGGGCCGCCGCGGCCATCGCCATAGAAACGCAGCCGCATCCCGAAGAACGAGAGGCCGCCAAGGCACCGCCCGCTGCAGGGGGGGCCGCAGCGGCCAAAGATGGGGGGTCCTCTGCGTCTGTGATGCGCCAAGACTTCAAGGCGTGGAGAGTGCGCCCCGAGCCCAGCTGCAAGCCCAGGAACGAGTACCAGCCTCCGCCGGCTCCGTTCGGCAACGAGACACAGTACCAGAAGGATTATAAGCCATGGCCCATTCCCAGGAAGTACGACCACCCATGGATCCCCAAACCCAGTCCCACCGCCGGCTCCAAACTGGAGCTCGTGGCTAAAGAGAGCGTGGAGAACCCGCTGAGCGGCGTGGAGAAGAGCGAGATCGAGGAGAAAATTCAAGAGAAGGAGTCAAAGGACGCGGCAAGGAGGGAGAAGTCTGCAGAGAGGAAAGTGGCGGAGAGAAGCGAGGGATCCGCAGAGGTGAGCGCAGAGAAACGGAGAGGAAGAGCAGCTGCGGATGCTGTGAACAGACAGATAAAGGAGGTTATGTCGACTTCTAGCAGCTACAGGTAAGAGCTTACAACATGTAACCCTTAGCTGCATGACAGCATTTATTTACCTGTTGGGATTGTTTATCTTTGCAATAAAACAAATGTCACTTTGTCAGTGGAAACACGCCTTAGGGCACTGAAAAGGTTAAAAGTTATTGGAGAAAAAGTTCCCCAAAACGTAAGATATCAACTAAACAAAGAGTTAATCATCAGGTGGGATAGTCCTGTTGTATCTGAATGACTGTCATATTTTTATGTAGGCCTATTTATCTTTTTTTAGAAGTTTATTTATTTTCCAGTTCTTCCCATTTCCTTCTGCAGCTCAGTTAAAGATAAAAGTCAATACTTTATTGTTAAGTTGAATTGATTCCAGAATATGAATCCTAAAAAGAAAAAATCAGTGACTCCATCTGGGTTTCCTTAGACATAAAACTTTTTAACCATCTGCTTTCATGATTTAATTGTCTCTATAAAGTGCCTTGAGAAGATGTATGTCTGTGTGTGTGTGTGTATGTATATGTGTATGTATATATATGTGTGTGTATGTATATATGTGTGTGTATGTGTATATGTATATATATATATATATATATATACATGTGTGTGCGTGTATGTGTATATATATATATATATATATATATATATATATATATATATATATATATATATATATATATATATATATATATATATATATATATATATACATATACATATATGTGTGTGTGTATATATATATATACATATATATCCAAAAATCCTGTTTCATATTTTCAAAAACAGGTCAGCAACAATATTGGTAGAATATCATCTAAAAGATGGGTGCATGGTGTCCGTTTTATTATTTGCATTTTAATTACGAAATAAAAAATATATATTTGTCCTTTGTAACTTTATTCTTCTTGCTGTTATTATTGTTTTTAACTCATGTTTTATGATCTTACATTCGTTTGCCAGTAGGGGGCAGTGTTGCGCGCCACACTAGGCTCCAATGAAGGCTTGAGTTCTGTGGCACCAAACCAAGATAAAAGAAAAACAGCTTTAACTGGAGTGGATACTGGGGTCAGATATCAGATTAGATTTACTCTGAGTTTATTGGTAGCTTTAGGGCAAAATGAAATGAATGGTACTCTGACTTAGCTGGTGGTTATGAATCATCTGAAGTTCAACAGAAGATATTTGGTGTTTCAAGGCGTCTCATTTCAGTCTATCCAGAAAGCAAGTTAAAACTGAGACAAGCAAGTTATACAACTTGCTGGTTGTTCAAAAAATGTAACTAACATAAAAAGGAGAAATTGAAGTTTGTATGCTTTTCATGAACAGGAAAAAAATGTTTAGGGGCTCTTGGATCATGATTAAGAAGTAGTCAAGGATATTGATTTTATACATTAAACAATTTAAACAAAGAAAGGATGATCAATATGAATGAAAGACAATCTAACGGTTTCTACAGTACCTCATCCTAAGTCATTTTTGTCTGAAGACAATGTTTTTACCTCAACAAAAATGCCAGTAAAACAATCTTTAAGGGATAAATGCTGCTCTTTCCAGAGATATATATGTTTACATTTTGCGTCATAGATTTACACAGATTTAAAGCAGGACTCTAAATATTAATTTTGACTTGAGCACATAAAGGCACTCTAAATTGTGTAACTAAGTCATTACAAAATGAGCAGAATGAGATAAATTGGCTTTGCTTCTATTTGTAAATGGGGAAAAAATGGATTAAGTTACATTAAATCCTTTCATCTATGAGTTAATCTCTCATGTCCCATCTTTTCCATTTGTGAGAAACCCCTTTTATACAGCCTTTAAATATTTTTTCCACCATTCTTTTTAGGACTGAGTTTAAGGCGTACAAGGATGTGAAACCAGCGAAGCTGATCAAAGCTCCATCCCAGTATAAACCACCTGGAGAGGAGACCAGCCTGGAAACCAGCTACAGCGCCACATACAAGGGGGAGCAGGTGAAGGCGCAGGCAAATGACAACAAGCTGCTGGAGCGCCGAAGGATACGCAGCCTGTACAGCGAGCCGGGCAAGGAGCCCGCCAAGGTTGGAGACCCTCGTCAGTCTTTATCTATCCTGTGAAACAGGGCTATTGTTATGCTTTCTCCAAAAAGCTGGACTTAGATCCAATAAGCTTTTATCCTATGGATTGCATTTGTGTTAATACAGTGACCTGTTAACATTCTGATATATAATAGTCATCAGGTAACAGTGCCTTTAACTGACTCAATTTTAACCATAAAAAGAACATACACTCATTTCTGTTAATATATTAATTTCTTATTAAACACTAAATACTTGAAAGAAGTATGTTTATCTCATGAAGTAGACAAAAATATGTTTTCTTTCTTCCATAAAATCACTGCTGAGACATTATTGCCAGCCATATAACCCCCCTTAAATAAAAATAACTGAAGCATACCTTATTACCTAAAATAGATCAGAGTTAATTAGTAATCTATGACTTCCAAAGAAGTCCAATTGCCTATATGTTTTTATATGGTGCTGCTTTGTATTGTATGCCTCATATTGTACAGCACTTTATGATGCTTGTCTGAGAAAGGTGCTACATAAATAAACCTAACTGACTTGCTTACTTAATTCCTCTGTGGTAAAAATCAGAGCTAAAATAGTTCATAGGACTAATCAAACTGAGATAGTTATTGAACTGAAATTTACACTAAACATGCCATTTGCTAAACAAATACCTTACCTAGCGCAGTAATTAAGCCAAAATGACAAGAACAAGAGAATAAAAAATCTTCCTGTAAGTCTGCCCTATCCAGAACTCCTTAAAGGTTTAGTGGAAGATTTCCTCTTTCCGGGGGGATCATCTAAATAAGGCCATCCTACGCGCTCTTCCCCAGTTAGCTATTTTTTTCTCCGCATCTGCATGTTCAAGGTTGTGGTGAGCTACGGTTACAGCCAGTCTTTGAAGCTCACCGTTCTCGCAGCAGTATTTTGAAAATGGCAGGGGGTCCAAGAGAAAATGAGTCTGCGAAGTGTATGAGAAGAAAAGAAAGGCGTCAGAACGGGCAGATATATCCCAGAATGCTTTGCACAGAGAGCTCTCCTCGCAAAGCATTATGGGATTTGCTGTCATGGCGGCCCGCTGTTGCCATAGGCTATCGCTACCCCACAGCTACAACTAATAAGAGAGCTGGCGCAGGCACCACACAGTGGAGGCGGAGTTACGTGACCAACGGGGAGCAAAAAGCAGGGATAACCTGTCAAAACGGTCAGCTAACTGAGTTTGCTATGAAGTCCCCTATATAGTCCCTGCTCTATATAGTGATTGAAGGATTTAGGAGTTAGAGCCGACGTTTGGACACAGCTTGTATGAGATAGGAGAACAGCAACTTTTAAACAGCGGGTGCACGAGGAGAAACGGGCTCGTGCACGCTCTTGCACGCGTTTAATAGGCGTTCCCTCTCGGGAGCGAGTACAGGGTTGGGCAGGTGCATTTTTTTTAAAGTGGGGAGGGCAGGTCTATTTATTATCAGCATTTTACTTACAAAATAATGTCAGTATTAAAATGCTATAGCTATATTTGTCCTTTGTAATTTATTTTTGTTGCTGTTTTTTTTTTTACACAGGTCGTCCTACAGAAGGAATGGATGGCACACATAAAACAAATGTTTTATGATCTTACACTTTCTACTTTAGTACAAATAAGTAGACAGTTTAGTAGACAAAAATCCTCCACTACACCTTTAAGTAACATAGTTCTCTTCATTTGGTTAACATCCTGTAAAAAGAAAATCTCCCTTATAGATAAAAAATATAGTTAAAATTAAGTTATAGTTATCCCGATTCTTAAGGCAAACCAGCATACAAATGGTTCCTCGGATCAAGGAAAAATTGGACATTTCTAAAAATAAGTATGAGAATATGCTATAGGATCAGCAGATAAAGTTATTTTAAGGTATGTATCTTTATCAGAGTTGGAAATAAAGGCTTCTGCAAATAAGATATTTTTTCATCTCTATCACTAATACACAATACAGTTCTAAAGGCTTGATTCACCCCTCATTTCTTTCAATGCCACTTGCAAACAGCCAGATTTGAACTGATGTGTAAAAATGGGAGCAAACAAGAACCAAATAATAAAGACAAAAGACCTCTAAAAAGCTATCTAGAGATAGATCAGACCAGTTTAAAATGCAATAAGACCCTAGTTTCTTATTTCTTTTTATTTAAAAGAGGGGTGATTTAAAACTTTTGCAAAGTACCATGTGCATTCATGTAAAACTGGTTTCATCATGTGTCTTCAGTGGTTTGTTCATGTGGCCGCTCCCTCTCTCGTTCTTGTAGGATCTCTCAGAGACTGAGAGCAGCTCTGCTCCCCACCTGCTGTAGTCAGGTGTGTTTTCAGCTTCTTCTAGAAAAGCATGAAGACTTACCTCAGGTTAACCGAACGAATGCGGACATGCATTCTGGTCACGCACATTTTCACATCCTGAATGCATCCGGTCCTTAGCAAGCCTCAGACACATTTATCACCAAGCTGCTGGATGCAACCCTTCATCAGAACTATCAGATTCACTATCCGCCCACACCTCCTGCTGCACCAGCCTTCGTAGATCCAGTAGGAGGTAAAATGTTGTAAATAACTTGGAGACATCGACATTACGGGGCTGTCGAAGAATTAGAAGAAAAATAAAGAAATTTGTTTACATTTGGAGATTTTATGATGCTTATTTACATGAGTGGAAACAAGTTATTTGATGAGAGCTGTTTGCAGAGCGTGTCACATTTCTGTTGTGTGTTTTTCTGTGAAGATGCATTGTCTTTCTTCCAAACCTTCTTGAATATATTTCAACCTGCAGGTAGTTACATGAAGATTAGCATCAGTTTTACTGACATGAGAGAAATAAAACTTTTTGGCGCTCAGACCTCGTCACATTAGACATCTGTGCTGAATGCAGTAGATCTGTGCAAGCAGGATGATCTAGGCTGAAGAATAAAGAGAGCCATTGAGAGACAAGTGGAATGAAGGCAGGATTGCTGTTCAGCTGGAAAGGAAGATCATCCTTTGCTTTGAAAGTTTGCAGGGTCCTGAGCAATCATTGGCCGCAATAAGGTATTAGGTAGGGAGTAAAGGAATCGTCCGTTTTGAACCTATGACTAAGCGTCCTTAGCTTAGCACACAAAGTCATGTAGTTTTGGGGGTTTTCTACAGATTCTAAAAATGTTTTGCTGTGTAACTTGCCCTATTTACTTTGCACTAGGCATGGGCTGGTATAAGGGTGTGATTAAAACTAAAGTGGTTAACATAATTGTTTTGATTTTGCCCCAAAAGAATAGATAACGGTTTCTTTTTTGTGACATTTAGAAAGCAAATACATATATTATATAAACCTACTGAATGTAGTAGTTTTCAAGTATATATGGTTCAGATGATTATATTGCACAAAAATAACTGTTAACTGCTAAACACTGACATTGCCTTAAGTTTTTTTTAAACCTCATATAATAAGAGTGGCGGGTGGTGGCTCTCTTGTAAAGGAGGTAAAATTATAGCAGTTTCTTTCTGTCAGCTGACCTGCAGTGAAGAGGAAAAGGTTGGTGTTGTTACTCCAAATATGAAACATTTCCTGGTCACATCTTCATGTGATTTTAAAATGACAAAAAAATGGAGGAGCAAAAATTTGGGCTTTTACTTTTTAAAACTCTCGCCTCGCCTCATGCCTTCTTTGAAGTTCCCTCTGTTCACTCAGAAATAAAACACTGCATTATTACTGCCAGAACCAGACCTAATTTTTTTAAGTTTATTTTTTCAAACAAAAGTTGAGCATGTTTTCCAACTTTTTTTTTTTTTTTTGCTTAATGCAAGATCATTTGTAGAAGTTGGAAGGTTTTCCATTGGATGCTTAAAATTTTATTTTTTGTTTTTACTGTAGTGCAGAATGACACTCGGTGGCTTGCTTACAGCAACACTCAGATTTTCTATCTATATATGAATTAGCAAGCTGCAGCTACAAGTATGCTTGTTAGGTCTCTGCTGGTCGGCCCTGCTAAAAATGTCCGAACCAAAGTATACGGTTCTGAAAAAACTAAGACTAACATTATATTTGAATTGACTGTTTAAAAAAAAAATACAAAGAGACTGCATGAACCACCATTCTATGGAAAGAAGGAACACATACTTCTTCTTTTATGTTTTTTTTTTCTTTCTTCTAACTGCACTAACCACATGCTATTTACATCACCTGTGCCGTCAGGGAACGTTTTTGTAAGAGGAAAGGTAAAAAAATAAAGGTATTGATTGCATGTGAAAATGGGAATTTTACTTTATAAATTATGTTTTAGGCACATTTTGTTAAATGTGTTGAGTGTTTTTTTTTCTGATTTTACAAAATAATCTTTTTTTTTTCTCTGGGTAATTGTTAAATATTAAGCTATAGCCAGCAGCTGAATATCTTAGCTATACTTAAAGCTTACATGAAAATGTCTGGGATTTTAAGCATTGCATCTGGTCTAAGGTGTAGGGCTGTAGTTTCTTTCATGCACTAAACTCATGATTTCAATTTAAATGTTGATGTCTAAAAAAAGAAAGTTCTGATTATGCTGATATCTCTAGTGTCAACTTATTTTCAAATATATGATTGCAAAAATTTAGCAGCTAATATAATAGTAAAGTTCAGTCATCCTTAGGACAGTACTGATATAGAGCTAGGTGCCATAAAACCATCCACAAATGTAAACTAGACATTCAACTCGTAAACATTATGATGAATATAAGGTGACCTAAACTGACCTGCATCTACAGAGGGTTGAAATATGCGTGACAAGAGAAAGGGTGAGAAGCTAATTAAAGGAGACATGGCATGCTTTTAAAACTTTTCTTTTCCAATTTAAATTATTCAGCCTACAGAAAAATAAAGGCTGCTGAGAAGATTTTAGGGTTGGTTTTGGGGCTAATCAAGCCTGAAATCCGGCATTTTTATTTTGGCTATATCTGGATGTGATGCATGGCCCCTGAAAAAAGTTAAAATTTTATTTTAAATATGGTAATACATAGCCAGGGTCTATTTTGAGATTCTCAAGGATTGATATCCCTTTTTTGTGCGATTTTAACACAGATATAAAATAAAAATACTTTTCCAAACAATAAATGTTAATTCTTTTAAAATGGATATTATTGCAGGAATGGATTTCAATGTCTAGCAACAAGTTGAAGAGGGGAGTTATTTTTTGTCTGCTGACTGAAAGGTCTCTAAACCATCAGAATGGAATAACAAAATACTTTTACATGTGCAACCTGGTACACATGACATACTGTAACTTGAAATTGGTAACTGCTTATATGAGCATAGCAACATGCCAAAAAAAATTGATGCGCACAAACTTTTAATGTCTTGAGACTTGTCTATAAAGCACCACTTAAATGGTTGCTGATGTTGTCTGGTTCTTGTTTCCATCAATACTCCTTTACATACACCGAGATAATACTAATAAGGACACTTACTTTTAGGTATTAACATGGTTTAGCATATTTTTAGCCTGTGGCAGTTTGCAAAGCTAAGGTAGACAGCAGTTGGCTTTAGCTTCAAACTAAACCATGATATGTGTCCCTGAAGAAAGAAAATGGATTTGAGATAAATCCTCAGATATTTGATTTTTACCCGTCTTCAATTTTTCAGATGGACAAACCAGCGTCTCGCACCAAACCAAAAAAGGCTCCCACAACAGCAACTGCAAAGATGGCAAAAAAAGCTAAAGAGAAGCTGATTCCTGGTTTGGCCAAGAAGAAAACATCTGTGAGCACACCGGAAACCACACCAGAGGGAACTGTGACAAAGAAGAGCAAAGAGATCAGCAACAGACTGGCTGAAGCCAAGCATTAGACAGCAGTTAGGTTGTATGCTCTAAACAGTGTGATAACAGGCAATGAGAAGGAAATGATTTTCTTCCTTTTGGTTTATCTCCTCACCTATCGCCAGGTTACACGTAGGATGTAGGATGAATGATGTTAGGCTTTTAGAATAATGCAAATAATTTCTCTGTAAACTGTATGTGAACATATGAATGTTTGTGACTTCTTTGTATTCTGGTACAGATAACAGCTTTTCTGTTACTGAGCACATAATTTGCACATGAGTTTCACTTGACATTAAACTTGAAAATGAGACATAAGTATGCTTGCACAGTACTGTAAAAAAAAAAAAAAAAAAAAAGGCCAGAGCTACCCCTCATTACTTTCAATTTTGCCTTAAAACAGTCAGACCTTTGAGTAGGTTTTCAGCCATATTTCTCCAGACTTTTGCAGGTATCAGTGTCTTGGACCTTACAAATCTTTTTTTGCTTGCCACTTGAGCCTTATAACCAGATCATTTATTCTAACCGTAATCATTGTTACACTTGTAAAACGTATGTTGTTAACGCTTTGTTTCAATCTTAAAAAAGCAAAAAATGTCAATCTTTGTAAACTGTTTTCCTGTAAGTTATGCTAAACAAACAGGCAAAAGTAATGTATCTGTGACTTGTTTAATTGTTGCAGGTTTAATAGCCAATTCAGGAAATGTTATGCATGAATTATCATACTCATCGGCTTCCGCTTTATCTGGCACTAGGTCGTGTGGGCAGCAGTCTCAGCAGAGGATCCCAGATTTACCTCTCCCCAGACACCTCCTCCAGCTTTGCTGTGGGGAATCTGAGGCGTTCCCAGGCCAGCCAAGAGACATAGGCTGTGTCCTTACATCCACCCTAACCCCTAAATCCCTCAATCACTATATAGAGTGGGCACTTTATAGTGAACTCAGTTAAATGACCATTCGGACAGATGATCACTACTTTTCGCTCCCTGTTGGTCACGTAACTCCGCCTCCCCGCACAATACCTGCGCCATCTTTGTTATTTGTCGACGCTGTCGGATAGTGATAGCCTAAGGTGACTGAGGGCCGCTGTGGCAACAAATCCCATGATGCTTTGCATGGACAGCTCTCCTCGCAAAGCATTCTGGGACATATCTGCTCCTCTAGTGACATTGAATGATCACTACTTTTCAAGGTGCATTGTGGGAAATTTTAAGCCCACTACTTTTTCATCTACCAGACATTCCAGCACTCATCTAAAATGGCTTAGCCACTAGTGCATAGTGCCCTATATAGTGATTAAGGCTGACCTTTGGCCATAGTCTCTCCAGCCTGTCCTGGTTCATCCTCTTGGCCTCCAGCTGGTGGGAAGTGCCTGGAATACCTCCTATGGGAGGCATCCAGGGGGCATCTGAAAAAGATGTCCTCCGCTGACTCCTCTCGATTCTGCAGGAGAAGCAGCTCTACTCCGAGCCCCTCACAAATGCCTGAGCTCCTCGCCCTATCTCTAAGGGAGAGCCCAGGCACCCTGCGGAGGAAGCTAATTTTGGGCAGATTTCATGACCACGTTCGAGGGTAGGAATGTAGACCGACCGGCAAATCAACAGCTTTGCCTTTTCAGTCAACTTGCTTTTCTCTACAATTGCAGCATTTGCATTATAGCAGCAGCTGGACCAATCATTATCAATCTCCTGTTCCATACTCCCCTCACTCGTGAACAGGACCCCAAAAATAATTGAACTCCTCCAATTGAGGCAGGAACTCTCCTACAGCCTGAAGGGAAAGAACTGATTCTCATCTTGGCCGCTTCGCACTCGGCTGCGGACCGACCCAGTCCATGCTGTAGGTCTTGGCAAGAGAAAGCCACCTGAACTACATCTTTATTTGTAGGTTAATTATTGAAGGTGGCTTTGTGAAAAATAAGAGATAATTTCCACATAAAAAGTAAGTGACTGGAATGAAACATCTATGAAATGCAGGTATTAATCAACAAACCACTGCTAGAAGGTCTGGAGAACTTGTGCTCAAACCTGCTTAAAAAGCACTCTTAAAAGTTTTGAAGCTGCTTTCACACTTTTTTTCATCTTCAAAAGTTTTTGTAAGTCAGAGATTATTGATCTATACACAGCCTACGAGTTCCTCCAAGTAATGAAAAGGATGAAAAGATAGATCCAACTTCCCTAACACTTCACAGACTTCAAGCATCTGGCATGCTGAGATGCACTAATCTTCACTAGTGCAAACAAAGCATCTGCATAACAATACATGACATTTCGACTACCAGTAGTCGTTAATTGTGAATTTGAATTGAAAATACATAAATTAGTGAGGACACGTAAGGCATGGTGGAAGTGTGTCAGGAGTCGCCATCATGTGATATCCAAATGGTGCTTGCAGCAGGAAAGAAGGAAAGATGAGGCTGTATGCTTCCTAAAACAATTCAGTTACCATATGGGAAATACTGATATTCCTAGATGCAGCTAAGAGCTATAACCTTACTTCCAATAGTTTGTGTGACAGGACATAGAGGCATAACCCACCTCATGGATTTTAACAAAAATACACAATTTCTTCACCTGTATTCTGGATGGTACATACAAATAGAGAGACTTTCATATGTTTAGGGTTTTATAATGGAGAGCTGCAGCTTTTCATTACATTCGTGTAACTTTTGTTTTTGTAGTTCTTTTCTGGAAGGCTGTATTTCCCAATTTAACAAGCATCATTCATGTGCGTGTCCGTCGCATGATAACATCCATAAGGCTGAAGGATGTCCAAATTCAACACAACAATCCAGAGTTCCTTTACTATCCTGGATAATGTTCTTACTACTGATCTAGTGAAAAGGGAATTAAGAGATATAGGAGCAGGGGCTACAATTTTATATTTGGAAGGATTTTTTTTTTTCACTGAGGATGTTCTCTTCATCTGACAAGATGTGAATCCAGTTAGTTTAAAAGCTAACAACCCAGAGATCAGGGTTCTTGGATTGTTGGACTGAGTGTGTGTTGTATCATTCTTTATCAGCCTCAGTGCTGATATCTGTACCATTTGTGATTCTATAAGTTAAGTGATTCTTAGATTATTTTAACGTGGATTCGTGAATGAAGGATGTGAAAGCTATTACATTTATATATCTTTGAAATCTGAGGTAGATGTACAATAGATGAGGGTATAAGGTAATGAGGGTTGGCTCAAGACTTTTTCACAGTGTTGAAATGTGTCTAAAAGGTTTTTTTTTTTCTTGGAATGGATGAGGACTAAGACAAAACCTGACATGATTGTAAAAAAAAAAAAAAAAAAAAAACAAATCTGTCAAAAAGCTACTTTTTTTTCAATCGCATCTCGAGTGTTTTTGCAAAAGCTCTGGTTTTATGGTTTCTTACTCATAGTGCCTCCGCTGTATGGTCCTGGTTTTCATTTCATTGTTCCGGGTGAGATCTGGTTTAATCTGATTGGCTGCTGAAAAATCCAATTAACTGTAATGTAATTACCGCAGCATGCATGCAAGATCTTACTTTTGTTCGAGTAGCAGACTGTATCCGGTCACAGTTGCTCTCTTGCTTGTACATGAAGCCTTTAAATATAAATGTATAAGAGAAATATCTTTTTTTCCAAGTATGATGCATGAGTAGAAATAGATTCTGTTCAAGATTAAACCCACATTTAAATGGTAGTCTTATTGATTAGTGGCTGGTACTGCTGTATAATAAACACACCAGCAATATGGCTTCATTCACAAAGATATTTTTAATCTACATTGAATCACATTCCTTTTATTTAAGTTAAAAATAGCAGATTACTGAAAAAGAATCTAGCCTTTGTGGCAATATCCTCCACAAACTCTGCAGAGCTGTAATAAAATTGTTGAACTGATAAGAAAAAAAAAACAGGCAAAATATGCATAAAGGTCTAAAAAAGAAGAAACTTACTGAACTGACCGATCTCTCCAGGTGTTTAAGGACAAGAAATGAGCCAGGACTTTAAGCTCGGCTCTTTAAAATGCTGCTGAGCGTTTCTTTGTGAGTGTGTGTGAGTTGGGAAGCTTGTTTCTGTGTCGTATCTCCTCAAGCCTGCTGCCTGCTAAGATCACAACCAATAGAAGTGCTGCTTTACACCCCAACACCTTGGTGCTATATTTCTCATCCTATACACTGTGGGGTTTGGACCTCTGAATTCAGACTAGAGTGAAGTGACGATGTCATACAACTGCAGTTGTGTTGTGATTCTTATTTGTGCTCGTATCCTTAGCTTGCTCTGAATTAATTGAATTAAAATATTGGTGCAGAAACAAATGTTGAAACTTATTGCATTAACATTAAACACCAATGCATACATTAGTGTAAAAAAAAACATCTTCGCAGTGATATCTCAGTAATAGACATGAGTCACATTGTTACTTTTCAAATTAGATTCAGAATCCAAGTATTTATTTGAATTTATCAAAAGCAAGACTCAAACCAAATTATTATTTACAATGTTTTTTAATGGCACATCTATTGCTTTTTATTCAAATTATTTTATTATTTCACTATGCCCCTCCCAACAAACAATAAAATAGGGATATACAGTAGCTGGTAAAACTGTACATACTCCTGTTAAAACTTTTCATATATAACATTCCATATATCCTCTGTATTTCGACAACAAATAAAATGCACATACACATGATGGATAAATATAACTAAATAAAAAGATGCAATTATTACTTTGCATGTAGTCTTAAGTTTATTACTGCAAGCAGTCAACGTGAATGAGTTTAACATGAATTAAAGCTCAGTTGTCCTACTAGCATTTTCTCATTTTCATCTTTTAGATATAGTAATAGTTTGCAGTGCAAACAGGATGGAATAGGATGAAAAATTGTGTCCTTGTTCAAAGCTTGTGTTCAAAGAAGGTTACAAGAATATTCTAAAGCATTGTAGATTCCAGATAAGAAAGCATCTGGACCATCAAATATCTTTGTATAGAATGCGTTATGGTCTGATGAAACCAAACTTGGGACTTTAAGATCAAAACCTCCGACTGCCTGCTGAAAAATACTAAAGATTCAGTTTGGTTTTTATTTTTTTCATTCGGAATGCAGATTTTAGATTATTAGATTTCATGTGTATAGAATATTGAACAGCAACACAATGCTGACCAAAGTATTTCAGATTAAGGTGAAAAGAAACAAAAAAGCAGAACAAAAGCCATAAAACTGATGAATATTTTTTTTTTAACTGGCTAAGTTGAGTATTACTCTAGGAATATTCACAATTCTCTTGTTTGGTTTGTTTTGTTTTTGTAGAATTGTACAAGATTTATATTAAGAAGTTTGAAATTATTTACTTAAGGAAAGAAAAAGAATGCAAATACGTTTTGTTAAATATATCAAAAAGGTTAAGTGATTTTGATGCCTGATAATTCATAAATATATACAGTATGTATTTCATTGCGGGAACTGAAATATCTTAAATGTCTGCTATATTCACTTGAGTGATGGTAAACAATACTATAATTACATTTTTACAAATCTAAAACAAACACTAAATAATAGAGTAAAACAAACAAAGTCCATTTTAGTCTGAGGCCCTATTGACCACGGACTAAAACAGATCATATATATATATATATATATATATATATATATATATTAGGTCAATGTGTGTATCATGTTTTTATATATATATATATATATATATATATATATATATATATATATATATATATATATATATATATATATATATATATATATATATATATATATATATATATATATATATATTAGGTCAATGTGTGTATCATGTTTTTCGCATCTTTTGGATTCTGGTGGTCACATTTTGTGAACAACTCATCCAGACAAAAAAATGTTCATTAATTATTCAGCATCTTGGGCCTTGTTTTTTCAGAGGGCCATAAAATATTGAATATAGCTGAGTGATGACTCTCGTTTGCCTGGTTAGGGATCATCTTATATCTTGTGTCGTTGCAATTAGAATGTAAGCTGTGGAGAAAGATAATCTCTGTGACCTTCAGATGCGAAAACAGCATGTAGATGTTTTTCAGTTCCACCAGAGATGGTTTATGTATCAACATTTGAATGCAGCTATATCAGATAACATAAACAGCTTTAAGCAACCTGCTGTTTGTACGACATCTTTGTACATTAACATTGGAAGGCCTTAAGGTCCTGCCTTTCTTCTTAAAGGCTGTATTTCTGCCTCTTATTTTCAGCAAATCCTGACATCTAGTGGAGAAATGGTGAGGAGATTGCATCATAAAGCTTTCTATAAAGTTGATATTGGGACAAGAATTCTGTTAATCTAAGGAAATATATAATTTTTATGTGCACATCTTTTGGGATTTTGATCATTTCCAAATGAACCCCATCCCGTCCGCACACCGAAAATAAAACAAATCAATAAATACAAATCAATGATGAGTACATCTTCTAATATATCTTCAGTATTATGCTGCTGGGAAGTTCCTTGTCAACATTTCTCGAAAAGTGTTGCTACAAAAAATAGTTCCAACACTGATGTTCTCCCCCAGTTATGACAATTTATTTATACATCTCAAAGTTTGATACAAAAAGATCTTAATTTAAGCAAAGTGTCTCATGTAAGAATTTGGAAATGTTGCCAAGCATCTTGTTAATGTTAAAACAATGTACAATTGGGATAAGAGAACTATCTGTTTTCAATGACATTTATTTCAAATGGCATGCCAAACACTATGTATACTCTTCTCCATATTTAACATATAATTACTAATATTACATCCACCAAAATCCTATTATAATTCCTGACCAGCATCTTGCATGTTGTTGCGTCTGATGTGTTTGAGTTTCAAGGCAAAGTTAGAGGAGGGTCTATGAAATTCTCTCTTCAAAATTTTGCATGTCATGATCTACACGGAAACACAAAAAAAAAACAAAAAACATCAATCACATGTGGCAATACTTTTGCATACATACCGTAAATTCTCTAATATAGGCCCGGGCCTTTATTTCACTCAAGTGCATCGCGGTCCAGGCCTTTATTGGATACAGGCCAGAATTAGAGACAGGCCTCTATTGCTATTTGAGCAAAACAGACTACCAGTGGAATGAATAAAAATGAGATTTTGTGTCTTTTTGAACCTATAAAACACTAGGTTCATTTATTGAAAAAGTACAGTTACCATGTCTCGCTTGGTTTGAAGTAAAAAAAAAAAAAAAAAAAAAATCCTCCAATTCTGTTTAATTCTCCTCCTCAGTTTTTCTCCTCCTCTTCATCTCTCCCTTTAATCTCCTCATCACTCGCGCTCCTCCTGTTCTGCTGCGTGTCTGTTCTCTTCCTCGCGCAGACGGGCAGCAGTCAGGGCCTGTCACCAGCTGCGCAGGGCTGTGGTACTTGTATGTTACTACCACAAGTATAATGTTGAGGTATGCCCAGAAAAAACGTTTATAGCCCCGGCCTGTATTAGAGACCGGCCATTATTTACCTCCTCTGACAGCGAGACCGGCCATTATTAGAGACCCGGCCGCTATTGGAATACAGGCCAATATTAGAGAATTTACGGTATATATATTACAAATGGAAACCCCTGTTTGGACTTAACTGTCCCTTATAAAGGAGATCTTTACTGAAAAAAACAGATGAGAAAGAAAACATTCAGATGTGTCAGATATGTCTGAAGATTTTTTTTCTGGGATTTTTTTGTTTTTTGTTTATGTCAGTACTGAAATTAAAATATTTGCTCTTAACGACTTCCTTTGAAAACTATGATTTGAAAAGAAAATATTTTGTCGGTTTAAAACAAAAGCTTTGTTTTTAATGTTCATTTTATTTCATCACAGACAGTGAAAATTGTAGGCCTATATTTTGTCCCCTGGAAAATTGGATGTTTCATCTCAAGGTGCTATCCAATAATAATAATAATAATGAAAACAATAAAATATATATAAATAAATAAATAAATAAATACAATGCATTAAAGTTTTAGGATTGAGTTTCAGAATCTGTCACCAAAAATCTTCATACAACTTTTCCTCGGTTCTTCTTTGCTCTCATTTTATTACCTTTTTGGTACAGTTACACAAAAAGGGAAAAAATGTTTTTTCTTATAAATACATTTCAACCAAAAGGATATAAACATGTCATAATATTTTCCACATGTCACTTGCGGGGCAGTCACCTTATCTTGTTCTAAATGAAGCAATAAAGAAGAAGTTCCACTTTAAAACCATTAAAAGCTGTAATTTGTTCAGATTCAATCTTTACATTATTGAGTAAAAATAACCAATCAGATAGAAGGATGGACATTCTATTAGAAATATTTCATACATTATTCAGAATACAAAATATGGGTTTGATAGTTATGTTTGTGTGGGTTCCAGCACATATTGGAGCACAGGGAAACAAGAGGGCAGATAAAATGGCAAAGAGGACAATTCAAAATGCCCTTAGTTTTACAGTTAAAACAAATAAATCTGAGGGAAATAGTATTATTATAGAAAAAAACTGATAAAAACTAAAAAATGGCAAAAAAGTGGGATGAAGAAAAAACAGGAAGAAAGTAGGAAAAAGAAGAAATGCAAGACAAAATAAAAAGGAGAAGAGAATTATAACAAGGTTAAGGACTTATTTAATAACTTTTTAAAATTTAAAAGCATACTACTGGCAAATGTTATTATTGTGGAAATTATAAAAACAATAGAAAATGTTACACTAGAATGTCACGAATATGAAAGAGAAAGAAGATAAATGAGGAGAGAGTTTGAATATATTAAGGAAAAGATTAATTCGTTAGATATTTTAGACAAACAGAGAGTTATTAAATTAAAAAAAATTATTTAATAGAAGTTGATTATACAATGTTTGTATATTAATGTATGTATGATATAGATGGGTAGAATACAAAGTTATGTATAAATATATATATAAAAAAGCTATATATATATATATATATATATATATATATATATATATATATATATATATATATATATATATATATATATATATATATATATATATATATATATATATATATATATATATATATATATATATAGCTTTTTTTTTTTTTTTTTATATATATATATACACTATATTGCCAAAAGTATTTGCTCACCCATCCAAATTATTGGAATCAGGTGTTCCAATCACTTCCATGGCCACAGGTGTATAAATTCAAGCACCTAGGTATGCAGACTGTTTTTACAAACATTTGTGAAAGAATGGGTCGCTCTCAGGAGCTCAGTGAATTCCAGCGTGGAACTGTGATAGGATGCCACCTGTGCAACAAATCCAGTCGTGAAATTTCCTCGCTCCTAAATATTCCACAGTCAACTGTCAGCTGTATTATAAGAAAATGGAAGTGTTTGGGAACGACAGCAACTCAGCCACGAAGTGGTAGGCCACGTAAACTGACGGAGCAGGGTCAGCAGATGCTGACCCGCATAGTGCGAAGAGGTCGCCAACTTTCTGCAGAGTCAATCACTACAGACCTCCAAACTTCATGTGGCCTTCAGATTAGCTCAAGAACAGTGCGCAGAGAGCTTCATGGAATGGGTTTCCATGGTCGAGCAGCTGCATCCAAGCCATACATCACCAAGTGCAATGCAAAGCGTCGGATGCGGTGGTGTAAAGCACGCCGCCACTGGACTCTAGAGCAGTGGAGACGCGTTCTCTGGAGTGACGAATCGCGCTTCTCCATCTGGCAATCTGATGGACGGGTCTGGGTTTGGCGGTTGCCAGGAGAACGGTACTTGTCTGACTGCATTGTGCCAAGTGTAAAGTTTGGTGGAGGGGGGATTATGGTGTGGGGTTGTTTTTCAGGAGCTGGGCTTGGCCCCTTAGTTCCAGTGAAAGGAACTCTGAATGCTTCAGCATACCAAGACATTTTGGACAATTCCATGCTCCCAACTTTGTGGGAACAGTTTGGAGCTGGCCCCTTCCTCTTCCAACATGACTGTGCACCAGTGCACAAAGCAAGGTCCATAAAGACATGGATGACAGAGTCTGGTGTGGATGAACTTGACTGGCCTGCACAGAGTCCTGACCTCAACCCGATAGAACACCTTTGGGATGAATTAGAGCGGAGACTGAGAGCCAGGCCTTCTCGTCCAACATCAGTGTGCGACCTCACAAATGCGCTTCTGGAAGAATGGTCAAAAATTCCCATAAACACACTCCTAAACCTTGTGGACAGCCTTCCCAGAAGAGTTGAAGCTGTTCTAGCTGCAAAGGGTGGACCGATGTCATATTGAACCCTATGGATTAGGAACGGGATGTCACTTAAGCTCATATGTGAGTCAAGGCAGGTGAGCAAATACTTTTGGCAATATAGTGTATTTATGTATATGTTTATCAGTCGATATACCATCACGAACCACAATTATACCAGTAGGTGGTGGTAATGCTATCAAAAGTTCGTTGCCAACCGCCAATAAATCCAAGAAGAAAAAGAAGAACTTCCGCTTTCCCGCTGAGACGGGAAATAAACAAAACAAGCTGCAAGGAGGGAAGGAAGAACAGAGAAGTAAGAGCTGCTGAGGATTTTAGTGAAAAAAAGCAAACAAACTCCTTCATTTTGTTTCTTACTTCCAACAGTAGTGTATTCATAACAAGACAATAAAAATCAATAAAAATATCAGACTTTTTTGTTTTTTAAGAGAAAGTGCTTATATATCGCTAATTCAGCGATGAATGTGAAAGTGTTAGCTTTCGTAACTAATGTGCTTTCGGGAAAACTAAACTACTAAGGTTTGAAACAACGACCAAGCTGATCCCTGCTACTGGGAAACACATTAAGTAGCTCGGACGTTGAAGGTTATCGTTCAAATAAACGTACAGTTTTTGGTTGTTTGTTTGTTTCAGCTGTAGCTGGGGACTGATTCTTATCATGATGACAGCGAAGAGGCTGGAGAGCTTTGAGGTGGTCTGTGAGTGGGCTTCCTGCAGCTTCAAGGGCCACAGCATGGAGGAACTCAGCGACCACATGGCTCTGCATCTGAGGGATTACCTGGGAGACAAGGATGCCCTGGAGGAGCTGGGTGGGTTGGAAGGATTTCAGCAGCATTTCAGGTTATAGTTGGAAAGGAGCCTTTGGGCTTCTGGTGGGAAAAGTGCATCTAAAAGTATTAGAATGCAATAAAAAATATATAGATTTTAGTATTTGAATCAACTGAAATTCCTACTTATATAGAGTAATTAAAACAGAAGAAAGAATTTTCTAAAATCAAAATAATATTAAAATGAAGATTTTTGACTGTAGTTAACAAAAATGTAACATTTTCCTCTCCAGGTTTTCATATTGTAGAGAATATTCTGATTTGCTGAGTATATATATGCCTATGTTTATGCCTCTCCTGTCCAGATTAATGTTTCGGTTTTCAAACCACTTAACTTTGAGCTGTCAAATGGAAAAAGTGTAAAAGTTACCATAATGATGTTACTATGTTATACACCACAGATAGATCTGAGTTTCCAGCAATAACCTTTGTGATTTCAGCCGTTGTGTTCATAGTTCCTTCTTGTAACTTACATGAACAGGAGTAACATTAGCTTGACTTGTCACATATACTGTGTTCTAAGTAGAGGGAGAGATATATTAGCTGAGTACTTTTTTGTGCATATTTTAGAAAAAGTATTCAAGCATGGTTTTCATAATATATTTAGGTGAAATTGAGTCTAATGCTTGTGGCATTTTATCAGCATTCCTGAACTTAAAATAGATGAATAAAAGAAAGTTTGACTAGACTGTAATATAGTAACACATTAAGTACTAAAATACATATTTATGTATATTTATTTCTCGTGCTATTCATCAGAAATGTATGATCAATAATAAGGCTGAAACAATTAATCAGATTAATAGTGATTAATTGATTATTGAAAAAATCAAACTAATTTAGTAATCTATTAATCGTTAACTGGAGTTTAGAGACTAAAACGTGTCTTTAGATGACAAAGCAACCCACCTTGAGCAGCAATTGTAATAAAAAAAATAAATATGTAAACATTTTGCATTTAAGATTAAAAAGATGTCTTCTCTCAGTATGCTCTATTCAGAAGTCCTCAAGTGGAAAAGTTTTACTTTCACCTGGTTTAATTTTGCAAAAAGTCTTCTTTAAAGAACCTTTTGTTATCCAAGTATTAATCGATTAATCAAAAAAACAATCGACAGATTAACCAATTTGCAAAATAATCGTTAGTTACAGCCCTACTCGGTAATATGACACAATGTCATATATTAAGATCATAATAATAATAATCCTTTGCAGGGGTTATAGTGATACTCTGTTTCTGATGGAGAGCCTCTCTTTTGTCTCAGATGAGTTTGCCTGTCTGTGGAATGGATGTGACTTCCTTTCCATGGGCAGCCCTACAGAGTTGGAGGTTCATGCACATTTCCACAACTACCACGGTAAACTCAGGTTCATTGGGTCCCAGCTGCTGAAGACTCGCCCCGACCTCCCCAGCTGCAACCAGGGCATGCACAGCCTTAATCTAGTGCCAGAGGGCTCGGATGGATACATTTGCCAATGGGAGCATTGTGATGTGGGTTTTTTTTTTCTGATTTTAAGTTATTTAAAATTCAAGTTATTGGTTTTGTGGTAGTTACTGTTAATTATAAAAACTGCATGTTTCTATTTCTTTATGCAGAGCACATTTAACAATCCAGAGTGGTTCTACCGCCATGTGGACAATCATGTAGAAAGTGCTGAGCAGCAATCTCTTTCCCAACAGCAGGCTCTCTTCTGCAGCTGGGCAGGTAAGAACAAGCCAAATGGGTTTTCACCGATTGTCAAATTAGCGTTATCACTGCCGCTTGATGATCCTTCGTTCTATCGCAGGTTGTGACGCTTTCTTTAAGATCAGGTACAGGCTGAGGGAGCACATGCGGAGCCACACTCAGGAGCGTCTCGTGGCCTGTCCCACATGTGGCAGCATGTTCTCCAGCAACACTAAGCTGTTCGACCACCTCCAGAGGCAGGCAGAGCCCATAGGTGGGATAGATTATTTGGTTTGTTAGGATTTAAATGTTTTAGGGATTCACTAATATGTTTTTAAATTGTTATTGTATCAGAGTCCCTGGTGTGTGAACATTGTGGCAAAGCTTTTCCCAGTGAGAGACTCTTGAGGGATCACATTCGCCAGCACGGTAAAAACAGCCCTCCATTATTACTGATTAATCGTAATTCTCTGTGATCTGAAAACACTTTTGACGCTCGGCTAGTTTAGCATATTGCAAAGACAGATACTCTCTTTAAAGAATAAATATCTGTCCAAAATGAGTTTGCATGCTGAAAAATGTTCTAACAAAAACATCTTTGCTTTGCTTCCAGTGAACCAGGTGAAATGTCCCTTCTGCGACATGACCTGCACCACTTTAGCAGCTCTGAAGATCCACATCAGGTTCCGCCACTGCGATGAGCGGCCCTTTCCATGTGACTTCTGCGACAAGAGGTAAACGTTCAAAACAGATCGTTACCTACAGCTCTGTAAGAAATAAGTAGAAACACAACTAATGAATCAAATTTATTGGTCAGATTGGTTTTGATCCAACTAAAAATGAAATATAAAATCTTCCATGTTCTTAGTCGGTTTTAAGATGACAGTAGATGAAAGAGGTGAATGGAGCAACATAATTAGCATCTACTGAGCAAATAATAACACATAAACAAACTTAGTTTATTTGTTTGTTGAGATTTCAGATTCTAAAACGACTTGGATTAAAAAAAAAACATGATGTGAAAGATTTGCTCGATGCTATCGGCATCCCTCTGCAGCGCTACATATGAACATCCACTTGGAACTAGATGTTTTGTAAAATGTGTGAAATTCCTTTTTAAGTATTTTAAAGTTCTGGATAGGTATCCAATGAGGAAAAAAAGAGACAGAAAAGTGAGGACTTGTATTTCCAGACATTATTTGCTGTCCTGTCCCAAACGCACATCTACTAGACAATTTAACTAAATGATTTTAACGGATGATTTCCAGCCTTTTTTCTGTTTTTCTAGTTTGAAGAGAGAATATTTGTTATGTGGTAATAAGCTGGAAAGAGACTTAAACTGTTACTTATTGAAGTCTTCCTTTGCACCATTATTTATTATACAGTTCACTTAAGAATATTTTTATTTTAACAGATCATTTTAAAAACCATGTCATGTTTGTTTTAATGCTTGATCAAATAAATAAAATTGTTAACTTTTTTTTTTTTGCAAATGGCAGGTTTAAAAACCAACGAGATCTCCAGAAACACACCGATGTTCACAACGAGGGTACAGTGTTTCACTGCACGGTGGAGGGTTGTGATTATTCCTGTTACACGCTTCAAACTATGAACCACCACTTCAAGAGAGTTCACGAGGTTTGTCTGCTCTGAAGAAGAATTTGCAGACATGCTGGAAAATGACTTTAGACATTAAAGTGAAATGGTTTGGTCCAACAGGCTGGTGGGATGTCCAAGTATAAATGTCACATCTGCGATAAAGTCTTCTCCTGGTGTTACACTCTCACGCTTCACCTCCGTAAGAAGCACGAACTGAAGTGGCCCTCTGGACATTCACGCTTCAGGTGAACGCCATTATTACAACCCATTGCAAAACTATTCACACCCAAAATGTAAGTTTGATTCCGATTAAGAGGAACACATTGGAAAAGTTGAGGGAAAATTCATTCTGTGAAATCTCTAAATAAAATCCATTGCAGCATCCATTTCTCCATCATAATCTAACTTGTTCCAGACCACAGCCTGATGCTGCCAACTCCTTGTTTTATCATGAGAATGTGTGTTTAGGACATTTTCCTATGTTTGTTTCTGCTATTTATAGGGAAAAATGTGAAACTACACATAATGTTTCACTCACATGGTTTTGGTTTTCCCAAAAGAAAAAAAATCACATTGAATTAAATGGAAGGTTTTCATCTGAAGAAGTTCAAATAGTTGAACTGGTGACAGACCCTGCAGAGTAGCTTTAGGTTTAAATATATATGACAATATAACCAAAGGTTGTACAGTAACATTTCAAAATAAATGCAATATAAAAGCCTCAGAAAGGATGTCAAGAATGCCAAAAATCCCCGTTATTAAATACAGTTAAATGGTGGTATATCCTATTGTTATTTGTACACAGATACAGGAAGGATGTAGACGGTTTCCTGAAAGTCAACATGGTGCGCTTTGAGACTGTGGAGGTGACGAAGGAGATCATGAAGAACATGGCCAAAAAGCCACAGAACCTCCGGCAGAGTCAGAGATCCGGCAGCACTAAGAAGAAAGCTGCCGTCACCCCACAGAGCAGCCGGAGCTCGCCGGCAGGTTCTTCCTCACCCTCATCCAACTCCTCTTCCTCCTGCTCTTCAGACCTCTCAGGAGGGGAGGAAGCTTCCTCCCAGCACAGCCCTGTAGGTGGAGACTCTCCCGTCTACTGCATGATGACGACAATTCCTCACATCGAGGACGAAGCCGGAGGACTGTCGCAGGACGGCTGTGACGGCGGCGGGACGTCAGGCGCGGTCCAGGCTCTGACGGAAGTTGCGAGGGGCCTGGGGATGGACGTGGTGTAAATCTCAGAAATGTCCTGCAATGTTTTGCTTTTATTATTGTGTGTCAGCAGAGCCATGTCGGGACCAAAGTTTTAATTCTCAGCAGAAGCTCCCTGCACTCTGTGCTTGTTAACTTAAAGTGATCCTGTAGTTTTAAAATTGCACTGCTAGCGCTAAGCAGCTTTCATTGCGTTTTTTTCTCATCGAAAGATTTAATTTTTTTATATCCTAGTGAAACGTCGTTCAATTTTTATTCTTTTAAATATATTTATAAAAATGTAACCCTTCCTTGAAAATTATTTTATTGTTTGCTCTAGTGTATGGTGAAATATATTCACATATTGGATGAATTTTTCAAGGTGAGATCATTAAATAAAAGTAAAGTAAAATCAGCCCTAATGCCCTAAATATCTGGTTGGAAAGGTTCTTTATTTCATAATCTTGGCTAGAAGTTATATTTTACACTGTGAAAAAGTTTTAAGCAAATCCTTAATCATTTTTGTTAATAAGTAAACACATTTTTCTTAATAAATTAGACAGAAAAAAGACATTGCCTCAAATTTAAGTTATAAATTATTTATAGGCAGATTTTTTAGAAATTTTAAATAATTTCCACTTCCAACACATCTGGATGACTGATTCCAGAACTGTACAGTCAGAATAAAACTTTAAGAATTGGATCAACATGAAGTAGGTGAAAATGAATAAAAGTTGGCACATCATTCCTCATTTATAGACAAGACAAATTAATTGAAATCCAGCAGTTTGGAAATAGTTATAAATCCATTTCCAAATATTTTCTGCCTCATTGAATCCCAGTCTGCTTATATCAGCCGATTACTAAATACATGAAACAATCATGCGTCTGTCAACTAACATTATTAACAATTTCCAAGAGCCCCAAACAACATTTAATGAGCTGCATGCTGCAAATGACCTCAATCAAGGTCATTGTTTATAATTCAATAACAAGTAAAAGACTGGGTAAAAATGTGATCTTACATTTTCTTCATAAAACAAGTAGAGTATTTGTAACAACCTTATCCCCCTCTGAATGGGTTTAAATGTTAGTTGAAGGTTTTGGAATGATCTAGTCAAAGTTCAGATTTAATTATGTGGTATGGCTTTAATTTTATGCTTACAATGTAATTACAAAACCTTCAAATAAGATTAACTGACCTGTTATGGTAAAAAAGTTAACTTAAACTTGAATACATTATAAAATCATATAAACCCGTCATTAAACATACAATATGTGAACTACTGGTTATAATCCTGAACTTAGTAAACATTAAAGGGGCATCTGTACTGAAGATGGATGATATTATGAAGCAAAAAAAGCAAACTGAAAATGTATATTTAATAGAAATTAAAATTTTCATTAAAACCTTTTCAGACAATATTAAAGAGACCCTGTGAAAAGGTAAGAATCCACCATTATTGAATAATAATTGTCCTGGTTTTGAAGGTTTACTGACCTGGAAAAAAAAAGATGTACAAAAAAAGGCTAAACTTTTCAGACAAATACCAAACTTTCTTCCAGCCCAACATCAGGTCTGTGTTTCCATGTTATTTAGAGACATCCACATCTATTAGTACAATGACACACATACGCTTCCAGTGTTCGTTTGCTGCAAGGGATAAATTTAAGCTGCAGTGAATGAAGACAGGCCAAAATGGTTGTCTTTACTTTCCTGCTTTGGCCTCTTCACCTCATCACACCCGCAGGCCTCCAGATGTTTCTTCTGTTTGAATCAGCTGCTTTGCTCTCTGTACCTTTATGCATTATTTCTGGATCCCAGAAAGGTGGGCTCAACTTTAGGTTAGTATGGAAGCTTTTTTTTTCTCTCAAGATCCAGGTTGTCATTAAGAAGCAGCTTAACTGGGCACTTCATATTTGCCCTGCTGATATTGTCCTGCTGAATCTCATGGTTTAGGTGGAAAGCAGGTTTATATGGATGTGGTTCTGGTAGATCTTGTCTGTCGCGGCTGATGTTTCCTTTTATTCTAGTTCTAATTCTTCCACATGCAAAATCTAAGCAATGAGAGAAAAGTACATTTAATAAACAGACTAATTCTAGTTTTATGTATTGCTTGAATAAATCTCACCTAAATACGGGTGTCTGGAGGAGGGCTGAGTTTCTTTAGGTTGCTCTGAGCTGGACAGACTTGTGATAGCAAACCTGGGTAATATCTCTTCAGGAAGACTCTAGTATTTCTGTCACACTGTTGGTCAAATTAGAAGCATGAACAATTTTTTGCTATAAAGTAGTTAGGGAAAATCTTGAAACAGGTACCGTACATCTTTTAAGTCATTGATACCTTGAGGCATTTGTGGTAATATATCCTCCATGCGATGCAGAAGTGTAGCACCCTGCTCCGTCGTATCTGAAAAAAGTGAGAAATTAGGTTAACTGCAATACTAGTTTTATTCAAAACATTCCTCCAAATACTGATCTGATCACATCTTTTTATTTCACTAATCTCCACCTTATTCTTTGTTTTTATTATGGATTTCAAGCAGTTTATTTAGGGCCTTGCCAAAGTGGTGATTATCATAGTAATTTCCATAATGTGCTTTAAAGAAAAATCAAGACAAGACTGTGTTCAGCCATCCTGAGCCTGTTCTTTCTGAAAACTGATGGAGAGGAACTGCAAATGGAAATTTAAAGTTCGGTCTGGACTTTGACTAGGCCACTCTATACCATCAACTTTCCTTGACCCAAATATTTCCCTTCTCGCCTTATGTTTGGGTTTT
Source organism: Cyprinodon tularosa (assembly GCF_016077235.1). Lineage (NCBI taxonomy): Eukaryota > Metazoa > Chordata > Actinopteri > Cyprinodontiformes > Cyprinodontidae > Cyprinodon > Cyprinodon tularosa. Next base: position 146,739 of record NW_024039241.1, on the reverse strand, counting down.
TGATCTGTTGGGAGATGAACCGTTGTCCCCGTCGTAAGTCAATTAGAGCTTCTAAGCTTGTTTATTATTTCCAGAATTTCCCTTCATTCATCTCCATTTATTTTTCCATCTAGCATACTTAAAAGCTTTTTTTTTATCTCTGCAATTTTTTGAACAATATGTTTATTAATTCTTATGATACAAAAATCAACATACTTTTTAACAATTGTTCCCCACCCCACTCCTCTCACTCCTCTCTCTTCTCCCATATAAGAATCAGTAACAATAATGTATAAGGATTAATCTAAATGTAAAACAAATATTACAAGTCACCCATAAATCCAGTATATATTACTGTACTTCACACATAGGTTAGTCTTTACAACAATACACAGTTAAAACAGGAACAAAAGTATAAATAAAGTTTGAAGACAGTTACACCTCCTGTAATAAATGACTTAAATGGCTTCCATATTTCTTCATATAAATCATTTCTGTTTTTGATAAAATATGTTATTTTTTCCAAGGCTATACACTGTGCCCTGGAGTTAAACCAAACTCCAATAACTGGTAGGTCGTACTTTTTCTAGCTGAGCTATCTTTCTCTCAGATGTAAAATAGCTAAATCTATACATTTACATTGCTGGTGGATAAGTTGAAGTTTTTTTGGGTATAAGTGCAGAAAGATCAGTACACCCTCTTAATGTTCTGCTCTTATTCTCTTATTAAAAGCTTAACAAACTAGTTGGTTAGTTAGTCGGGTAGAGCATGCAGACCTGCAGCTCTGGAGCCAGAAACATTAAAAAAAACACCAAAAATGTTTCTGTTCAACAAAGGAAATATGAAGCCAGCTGATCTGCTTTGTTTATCAGCAGGCTGCGACGTGTTATTTCATGCTCTACTAACTCAGATTTTCTGACAGATTTTGCTACATTTCAAAACCCAAACTGGACTTCTTTACTTAGCATCTCATATTCTCCTCACTTAAAAAACAACAGAAATTTGTTAGTATAGCGACATGAATAAATAGTATTGTGATTTAAATAAAATGTATTATAAAATGTTTTCCCCCTTTTTATTTGTCCTGGAGACTATATATAAAAACAACTCACAGCTAACATGAGAAGTGGGAATATATGGACATTTTTGCACAAAGCTGTCAGAAAATATTAAGTTTTTTAAATCCGCATTAGTCAGTCTGTTAGTGCTTAGTTTAAATATAGATTATTAGAAAGATCATCTGGATTATTTTGGGATTATATGGTAATTTTCCCTCTAAACAGAGCCCTCATGTATTACAAAAACAGATAATGTAACTATTGTATCTATTAACAAGCTGGTCTAATCAAAAGGACAATGAGCTCTACGGTTTGAAATTATTTGCGTAGCCATGGAGGTCCCTACATTGAATACCAATATTGGTCTTTTGTGCTTGAAGTTTGCATGTTCTCCCTGTGTACATAGCGGTGATCTATACATTTTAATATCATTTATTTGTCATTAAATTAGGTCAGTTGTTCTTTTTGAATCACCCTCAGGTTTGGGTGATTCAAAAAGAACAACTGACGGACAGCTGGATGGACAGATGCATGGGCAGAGAGATGGATGGATGGATGGATGGATGGATGGATGGATGGATGGATGGAGGGAGGGGCGGATGGATGGATGGAGGGAGGGGAGGAATGGAGAGATGGAGGGAGGGATGGAGGGATGGATGGATGGATGGAGGGAGGGGAGGAATGGAGAGATGGAGGGAGGGATGGAGGGATGGATGGATGGATGGATGGAGGGAGGGGAGGAATGGAGAGATGGAGGGAGGGAGGAAGGGAGGGGCGGATGGATGGATGGAGGGAGGGAAAAATGGGCAGACGGAAGGATGGACAGAAGGATGCACAGACGGATGGATGAATGTTTGCATGGACGGAAGGAGGGATGGATGGATCGATGGAGGGAGGGAGGGATGGAGAGTTGGATGGATGGATGGATGGATGGAGGGAGGGATGGATGGATGGATGGATGGAGGGAGGAATGGAGAGATGGAGGGAGGGAGGGAGGGAGGGAGGGAGGGAGGGAGGGAGGGAGGGATGGATGGAGGGAGGGAAAAATGGGCAGACGGAAGCATGGACAGAAGGATGGATAGACGGATGGATGAATGGACGAACAGACGGATGGAAGGCAGGAAGGAACCATAACCTAAAACCTTGATGTTATTTTTCTGTGTCGACATATTTTAAAAGTAAAACATTTCCGAAATTAATTATTTTTATCCCACCTCTGAACATTATAAAGAGTGGGATAAAACTACCACACATCTGTGCCAATTTCAACATCTTGAAGTTCATCTAATGAAAATCTTTAATGGTGACACAGAAGATCAAATATTTTCCTTTTCTTAATTTCAATCTTACCTGATTGAGGACGTAAAATAAACCTGGAAGTCCCTCCATTCATTTAATGTTCTGGTGCAGAGAATCCAGCAGCTCTTCCTCTTTCCTTACACCAACATCTCAGCATCACAGACTGTAGATCCTTCTCTGTTTGTTAAAGAAACCACCTGTTCTATTCAGCCCAGCTCTATATTCAGTTCTCTACTAGCGGCCCCGGTCAATTAGTCAGTGTTACTTATCAACACAAGCAAAGATCATTAACAAATCCCAGCAGCTTATTCTAATCTTATCAGTCATCTAAACCTTTCTGGTTGAGTTTAAGGGAAGACAAATTATTGTGGCAGCAAAGGAAGGAAATAAGAATTTAATGAATCCAATGTTTTACAGGTACTAATTTAGCTTTAGATGCTCTTTGTGTAACTTGATTTTACTCTTAAGATTGAATTAATTTAATCTGAAATATTAATGTGAATTGACAGATTGTTTTTTAAATGTTATTAATCTACCATCTAGGTACAAAAAATATTTAACTGGGCTTTCATGAAGCAAGGGTTCGATTATTTATCCAATAATTATCTGAACTTTAATAACAGTCGAAGCCTAATTCTTTTTGTTGTATTTACTCTCATCATGTGGATCATCATCTTAAAATGTTTAATCTACTTCTGTAATATCAATGCATTACCATGTATCCTTTAGATTTAACCAACTTAATAAATAACATATTTTATAGAACAGGTATTACAAACATAATCCTTTATTTAAATACTTTTAACAGCTGTGCAGCTTCAGTGTGTAAATGTAACACTTTGTTTCTTTCTCAAGCAAAAACAGAATCTTGTTTCTGAAAAAGACAAAAATCCATTATAAGTAGTAATTTAAAGAATGAAATAAATATCCCTCTATCTGATTTCCTAAATAGCTGTGTGCTATTACCTATGGCTGCGCAAAAATAATACATGAATCAAAGGACCATGCATTTAAAAAATGAGAGTACAGTTCAAATAAAACATGGTGGCTTTCTTTGTAACAGCAAATTCATTCAGTTAAAAATTAGTAGATTTTTTATATCAGGTTTTCTTTTAAGAACAGCATGTGTCTGAGTCTGAGTCATGTTTAATCTCAACAGGAAGGCAGTAAAAACATATTTAAGAGCATCTCTCTTCTCTAGTTCCCAATGAAAGGAGTCAATGCTTGGTCTTGTTACTAAACTTTTTGTTTCCTGGAATTCTGGGGCCCATCTGAGGGCCGTTTGTCCTGAACGTCCCCTGAAAAAGACACTATGGGCTACCCTTCATCTGGATTCCATTAAGAGGAACACAAGAAGGTGATTGGCTGAAGCTTTGTGATCACATGTTCTCCTTGATTAGCTAATTCTATTCTCTTAAATCCTGTTAGTGTGGGCAGGGTTAAAGCTGCTGCACTGTTTGCGCAGAGTACAGAACTTTACCTGTGATAAGCAACGTCTCCACAGCATGCTGGGGTCATTAGTGAGTCCTCAGTAGCATCAGGTAGAGAGGTAAATCAGCTTCACGCCTCAAACTCTTATGTGTTTAAATCAGTGCATAAAAAAGAACCGATTCCAACATGAAACCATTTTAAAACCTAATGGTGCATTTTTTTTTGTATTTGGAATTATCTACAATATTCCATCCTTTGTTGGAATATTGTAGATCATTTGCCTGTAACAGTTTTAAACAACAATTATTTCTTTATTCCAGAATATCTACTTGTCAGATTTACATTTGGAGCTTTTAATGATTTTCCTGTATTGTTCCAATTCTAGTGAGCAAATATTTTTAAGTAGAAATAGGTAGCCTAGATACATTTTCTTTGTTGTATTTTCTCTAATCTGAAAGTACAAACAGAATGATAGACAGATAATGGTTGAATTAAGTTAAAAGTTATTCTTTTATTCTCCAAATGGATTTCTGGCTGGAAAGTAGACTTCCTTTCTTTGACATTAATCTGATGGAGAATCTAGAGGAAGTTACAGATTAGGGTGATGGTAGGAAAGCCTTTTTTGATTTTAAAACATCAGAGAAAGCATTTCAAAAGCTGGTGAGTTATTAGAAGAGGTATTAATCAAGACATTTCATAATTTTTCAACATCCTATTATTAATAGCACCAATAAATAGATAACATATAAAGATGGATTATTTCTTTACATTTACAGTCCTGTGTGGTGAGTGGTGCCCATCTTATTCTCTGGAAATAAGCAAATGTTTTGATTAAATGAAAACACTTTTCAGTCCAAATGCCAGGGATATAGATCATACTTGGCCTAACTATAATCTTGAATACAGACAGATGGGATCATGGACTTCAGATGTCAAATATGTCCAATCCTCCCGACTCAGTCTTTGTAGAACAAGCTTCAGTGAGTTAAAAGAATCTTCTGTTTTCTGATATCTTAAGATTGTAATATTTCCACAGTCTTGTTTGCAAATAAGTCCAGACTTAATGGATAATTGGCTTTTCTAACACAATTATATACTTTGATGCACAAGATTTTTATTCTAGTTCAAAACATCTAATTAATTCCATCGGTGCTCAAAGGGGAACTTCTGCTCCACTCTTCTGCAAATGAACATATCTACTATTAGCTTTGCCCTCTTTATCTTGACAGTGAGAATAAAAATCTCCTCAACATGATGCTGCCACCATGTTTCACTAATCGTTAGCTGAAAGAGAGGATTTTATTTAGATCTGTCCAGTTTTCTACATTTGATATTAATAGTTAGAATGGATGTTTTACAGCCATCTTCTGACAGCTTCTACATTCAATGCTACCTTTGCCTGTCTTGTTAATGCAGACAGCTTTTTGTATGGTAGGTCTGAAATCTTTTCCTTTCAGGTGACAAATTTTACAACATGATAATTTTATCGCTTTATTTTAGATTTATAATTGGACTTTTGCAGGTTATTTGAATGATTGAATCTTGCTGATTTTGATACAATATTTCACCTGGAAAACAGTCATCTTTATCTCAGTGTATCTCATAGTGTCCCAATAAACTACATTGTGACAAATATGAAAAATCTCAATAAGTAAATTTTATTTATATTCCTGCAAGTTCCTGTAGATTTAAAGGTATAGTGGAGGATGCTCTTCTTCAGGGTGGATCATCAAATAAGTTGTCCTCCTCGTTGTCGATCATTCTGGTGATATGCTTACATAAGGCCATCCTACGTGCTCGTCCCCATTTTCACTTACCGGTGGCGAGTCTGACATAGTGGAAAAATTGCAAATCTTCTTTTGGAAATTAAGCTTGTATGAGCAATGCAAACAGCAACAGAGTGTGCACAAGGAGAAATGAGCTTGTGCATGCTCTCGCACGTGTTTAATAGGAGTTTGGCAGGATGATGTATGTCCATTTATTTTTTGTGTGGAGAGGGCGGGTAGTTTCCGGAATCTGCAAAAACCGTTCACTATATCTTTAAAATTAAATTTAAAACTAATGTCAGAACTCTTTTTTTTTTTTTTTTGTTCAATTCCAGGTTTAGCATCAAAAGCAAACACCAAAATCCTGTAAGGTAGACGCACTTTATTCCTAAAACAGAAGCTGCACCATCAGTAGCGGCACACAGGTATATATGTACACATATACACACACAATTACCTAAATCTGTTATATAAAATATATAATCTGACAATGTACCTTTTATTCCTCTTCAGAGCTCATTGAGTTACTGTGCGAGAGAGACAGACAGAGAGGTAAGTCTCATCCACTCAGGTGGGACACAAAAAAAAAGAAAATGCCCAGACCAGTTTTTTACAGCATGTCAATAAAAAGGTCTGTACCCCCTTTGGAAAAATAAGATTCTAAAAGCAATCTACAGCAAATTCACTGGAACAGGTCTCTCTTTCCGTCTTCTAATTGAGAAAAAAATTACAATTTTTAAAACCAATTCCTTTACAGCAAGATGTACACACCCTCTAGGATTTGTAATATATAAAAGATATTAAGCATTAAAAATTCAAATACATTTAAAAACTTACAATAAATAATATATGCAGGCATTTTATTAAGATAAAATTTCTTAGATTGCAATCTACTGTCATTAAAAAGAAGTTTTCTCCTTTATGAAACATCCCTCAATCATCCAAAATGCTAATATGTGTTCTTGGCATTTGATTGATTAGGTGGGACTTTCCAGTCAGCGTTTGAAGAAATCGACCAGGGAGAAAGAAGAGAGCACCTTCTCTCTACACCCCGCCCCCCGCGAAGGGAGTGTGAGGAGCACAAAGTCTGTCGTTCCTTAGCGATTCCTCCGATCAGCGGTTTGATCTCTTTAAGACTTTCAGAGCATGTTCATAATGAAGTTGTAGATCTGTGTGAGCACCACGAAGTGAACAGGCAGACATGAGCGCCGGTCCTGGGTGGCAGGGTTGCATGTGAGCCAGGAGAGGGCGTTGTACTGCTCTAAGACAAATCTAAAGAAAAGCAAAATGGCAAGAAAAGGATTTTAGTCCTGGTTAAGCTGCAGAATTCCTTGTTCCTATTAGATCAGACAGGTGGGTTCCTACCTGAGCACGTCAGAGGTGTGGTTAGAGTCCAGGGGGTGGGAGTGTTTACTGTGCAGAAGCTCGTCTGATTGGACGGACGACACGTGCAAGTGTAGAGACGCCTGGAAAAACAATAAAAAAGGAAGACAAATTGAGTCATTTGGCTTCCAAAACAAAGGATCAAGAAAAAAGGAAGGTATGAATGATATGTTTACCTTCAGAAAGAGCGGACACTGGTTCTGAGCTTCAGGACAGGCGGACCAGAACCAATCAGGCAGTGGCCCCGCCTTCGCTGTGGAAATGAAGTAACCCAGAGCCATCGGCTGCTGCAGGATGCTGAGAGCCTCCTCATGGGACTCCATCCGATCCGCACCCTGGCCCTGCACGCCACAAACCATATGAACTGTCAGATTCTTCGCCCAGACCTTTGATCATTTTATGGGCTGACAAAGAAGAAGCTACTAAACAATAATAAAAAATGATAAATATATCTCTCAATGCTCATCTTTTACTGGGAGATCATGAAGTTCATATCAGGCTTTTAAAAATTTATTTAAACGCTTCTTTCCATTGTGGCTTTATAAACCTACAGACACGTCCCTTTTTGATGCTAGCAGCAGCTTCAGGTGTAATTCCGACTGGATAACAGAATATCAACCTGTGACGTGTCAAGCTGGTGATTTCAGAAAAAAAGTTTATTCCATCCACTGTGCAACGTCTCCCAGAAAGAAAAACCTCAGGATATGCTGTCACCGCTGACTGATAATCCTCATTTTTTTAAAGCCTCTCTTTAACTCCTGGAAATAAACTTTACTTTGGTAAAATAGCTCAATTATCCAGGAGGCTTTGATCATGATCTCAGTGGATTTTAATTAAAGTGAGTCTCCTACTGAAACTCAAGGTTGAGGGCTGATTGATAGTAGAACAGACTAAAAGCATTAACAGAAGTTAATATCAAAGGTGTTCATTGTGAATAATCAGCCTATTTTTTCATATTAATTCAGGAATTTTCACAAAACTACACTGTGGTTGGTACAATACTTAAATGTAATATATTGGACAGCTTTAAGATGGAAAAGGACAAGAAAACAACCAGTTTAAATGATGGAAAAGTAGAATTATCAAACATCCTTTCAGAATAATAGGATGATCTTTTTGGTGGCCACTAAAACCGTGCAGTCTCTCAATAAACCCCCAATCTGTCTGCGCTGTATGAAGAAATATAAATCTCCAAGAATCAATTTGATCAATTGTGAAGGGAAGAAAAATCCCCAATCTGAACATGTGCAGCCAGTAATTTCATGAATATTACTTTATTCAAGGAATATTACTTCAGAGGTTTGACAGACCTTGCCTACGTCTCCTCCGTGATGGTAGTGGTGACCCGGAGAGTGAACAGGAGAGGTGGTTGGAGAGTTAGGCAGTATGTTGATGAGTTCTGGATCCATGTCGCCAACAAACAAGTCAAAAATACCCATCCCTTCGGAGCCGTCTAGAGGGGAAGGAAAACGATTTGACATCAGCAGGTCCTAACAATGGAGACTCTATAATAAATCACTGATGACTCTCAGGGACGACACCTACCAGGGTTAATGGGGTTGAAGCTGATGTCGATAGGCTCGGAAGTGTTAGTGTTGACCTGCACCATGGCCGACGTGGGGAACACCAGAATGTGTGTGCAGGACGTGTCCTGCGGCGTGCTCAGCTGGGATGTCTGCATGTTGAGAGTGGTGCTGCGACCGAACACTGAACCCGTCGAGACGGAATCTAACAAAGGAGATACAGAGAGCTAATCGTTTTAAAAATATCATCTACAAGATCAGATAGTTTCCCATGCAAGTTTAAAACTCATTTTACCTGGCATGATCACAAAGGACCCCTGTGGCTCCATGGCAACTAGACAGGCGCTGAGGATGCTGGGCGTGTCGGCAGCAGAGATGCCGCACATCCTACATGTCTCCTTCAGGCGCTTACTGAGAGACTGCAAATTTGTCCGACTCAGCAAGATACTCCAGTCTGAAACATGAAGACGGATAAAGGTTAATCAAAAAAGATTAGGACTTAAAGACCCATATAAATAAAAACAGTCAACTTTCCTTCAGTGAGTAAAACTGAACTGTAATTTTTTTTTTTTTACTTCATACTTTTCAGCTCCGGTACGAGAGTTAAATGTTTTAAATTGAAATTACAAAGTAATCCACACTTTACACACTACTTGTCAAGCATGAAAACAGTGTTTCCAAGTCCAACTTTGTTAAATATAAACTATTCTAATGAAACCAACTGTGGCTGATGTTAAAAAAAAAAAAAAAGAAAGAAGAATAGAAGAAGTAAAGAACATATACATTTTAGATCCACTACAAAGAAATCTGGACATATTCAAAACCGTAAGGCCTAAACTTAATTATTTCAAATTTTTATTATACCCGGCTCATCAGACAGATTAAAGATCTTTTACAAGAGACACATGGCTATGAGGGAAGCGTCATAAATACGCTGATTATTTAGCCATTTCATCGAAAGTTCAAGAAGTTAAGTCTATTAATTCCATGCATTTCAGTTCTTGCTCTTCCTAAATGGTAAAAGTACTCAACGGTGCATGAGGGGGCCACGGTTGGTAAAACGATCTCGCTGCTTCCTGCTGTGAAACTACCCACCAAAAAAAGGATGGTCGTTTCCACGGATTTGTGCTTTAAAACGAGCGATCATAGTTTAATTTGTGCCATAGGGAAATTAATTAAAAGAAACAAAAAGCTTATTTCTATATCAGAATCCCAGTTTCCTTTAAATAACCTCAATATTCTCCCTAAAAGTCAAGTAAATTATAAAATATGATAGCAAAAATGGTGTTTAGTCGCAGATTAAGCTGTATTACAAAATTGTAATTCTAAATGCATAGAGTCCAGCAGGAGTGGGAACCTTAAAATATTTTGTCCAGAACAACGCATGTAAAGATAGAATAATAATGGGACCAAGTCGGAAGCTTGTCAGATGTCAGAGGAAAAAAAATGGAAGAGCTGTTAGATTTATACAGAACAACATCAGTAGTATTTTATTATTTTGAAATATTGATAAAGAGGAACAACAGGTCTCATAACAGCCGGAAAAACTGCTTTAGAATTCTTATGGAAATCTTGAAATAAAACTCTTCTCTGTGTTAAAGAACTTACAGGAAGTCTACATCTTGCCTAGTTAACAGCGTACCTCTCAGCTCGCCGTGACCTATCCTGCCAAGCCGCCCAATCACCACTCTCCACGGCAGTGATGTCACCTGAACCAGGCCAACACACCACTCCCACAGCTTCTGTAAGCCCACTCGTCTGGCAGAACTCTTTTTCCTGCGAGCCCTGGGCAGAAACAGAAACACGACAGCAGTTAGAGTCGAGTAGTCAGGCGATCTCGTTGCTTTTAGCTATGCATCTAGTTTGCTGAGAGACCACACACCTGTTGGGTACATCAATACTGATGATGCAGGTCTCCAGCAGTTCCCCATGTTGGTCGGTGCAGGACGCCAGCAACCAGCGCTGGTCATGAGACAGGCAGTAGCCTACAAAAAGCACATTGTACTTCTGCGACGCCTCGCCGAACGTCTCCCCGAGCTCAGTCTGCTTGTCTTTGACTGGAGCCAAGATGAAAGATGGCGTATACAGTCGCAGACACTCCGGCCGCTGTGCACAGGAAGGAGAGAAAAAGATGCTCAGTTTCTAAGACCAAACATCAAGGAGTTTTTTTTTTATAATTAACATGACCAAACATTAGAGCAAGCACCTCCGGGTTCTTCAGGGCCATATCGAGGGCGAGCCCGGGCCCAAAGCCCGTCAAGGCCTTGAAGTTTGTTGAATTTGGCAGAGGCCGACGACACTGGGTGTACACGGAAAAGGCCAACGACTTCAGGTGCTGGCTGTAGTTGTGGCGATCACCACTGTGCACTGGTTGCAGGAGGTACTGGCAGGGAACAATCTGAGGAAAATAAAGAGCAAATAAATCCTAAAGTCTAAAATTAAGCTATAAACAAATTGAGATAAAATTAAAATTGAATTAAAAAAGAACAAACAAAAAACAAAACACCAAAAACTTTCATTTAGTATTTTGAAAACCAACCTTAATGGATTAAAAGGCAAGAATCAACCCCAAAAATCAGACCTATACCTTTGTTATTAGGCCTTAATTTGGATTTGAATATATGAGCCTTGGTTTCCAAACATATATCCATACCAACTTTCAGATTTCTGTGTCCGTCCATTTCTAAAAGTTTACTATCAATTTATAATAAAGGGTTGTGTTAAGAAGTCTCGATTTAATTTCTAACCTTTTCCAGGATTTCAGTGTTCTTTCTGCCTGTTTCAAAACTTGACATAAAAAAGGAGGGGAGTAAAGGTCTGACCATGGAAATCTACAGACAGGAGTTTATGATGAAGGCAAGACGTAAAGACACACAAACCTTTAAGGTTCTGATCCAAGAAAACCAAATCTAATTTTCTTTTAACAAGCAGCACTCTGCAGTGACTCTAAGCCCCTATGAAAGCAATGAGGGGGCAGCTTGTTTTCTACACCATCTCTGTATTTTTCCTTAGTTAAACACAAACCCTCAGTCCACTGATCCCTTGATTCTGATTATTTACCAAACTTTTGCATAAACCCAAACGCACTTTCCCCAATATCAAAAGTGTTGCACACATCATAGATTCTATTTATTTCAGTATCTGTTGCAGCTGTTGTGCCGACACTGAGCCATTAGCTCAGATATCCAGACCTCTTGTGTTTTAGAATTCCCCTTGGTGTGTTGATGCAATACTTGGTGTCATTGTATTTCAAGTGGGGGTAGTTTCCACCTTAATTAGTCACTGCTAATTATTCCCCCGTCTGCTCTAATGACAGCAGCACAGAAAAACCACCATACCTGTACGGAGACGGCGTTTCTGATGTGAGCAGGTAGGAAAGGGAGCATCTCCATGTAGCAGCGCAGCAGGCCCAGTGTGTAAGTGCTGGAGTGGACCTCTTTGTCTGCGGTTTCATAGCTGAAGGGATCAACGATGTAGACCACTATGGCAGGTGGGTAAGAAACAGCATGGGACTCTCCATCTGTCGGCTTGCCCACTTTGTCTCTATCCATTGTGCTATTCAAAACAGGAGAAAGAAGTTTAAAAAAATAAAAATCAGTGACTTCATTTATATAAATCAAGGTGCAATTATAGAACTGGCCTTTGCTCCTCTGTAATTTTTAGTTCATGGTTATGTCATACTTTACATTTTCTAGGTCTTTAAAGGAGCCAGCTGCAAAAAGTCCATTCATACTGAGAGAACTAAATGCAGTGACTTCAGCAGATATTAGGAATGCTAAACAAATTAAATCAAAAGCTGCTCTATTGATTTTTTTTAGAACGTTCTACCATTTCTCATCTTAGAACATAGTTGACTAAAAAATATTGCCAAGAAATCTCAGGAGTCATATCAGGATCTATAGTATAAACCCTAATGTGAAAGGCTAAACCAAGTTTGTTTTTATGTTTTACAGCAGCTGGCTCTCACTCATGTTGGGTTCTTCTGTTCCTTACAGACTTTGTTCTTTTACAGTAATCAGTTCCAGCAGGTCTGATCTTTATAAAAACTGGCTTTCAGAAATAAGCCACAAACGTCTTATCAATGTATTTCCAAGAACAAGAGCTCACACACCTCTCCTGTGTCTCTGCGGAGACCTGAGGCTGGCTGGACCCGTTTTCACTCAGACCACCGGCGCTTTGCGAGTTTGACTGAGGTCCGTTCTGAGTAGTGCTGCCTTGCAAGCTTCCTGCCCCAAATGGCAGGTAGGAGCTTGGCTTGCCTGAGGCCATATTTCCATTAGTTTGACAGCCTGATGATGAAGAGGAGGGAGGGGTACTGTTGACCTGCGCTGGCTGGGTGGAGCTGGTGCTGGTAGTGTTGGTGCTCTGAAGTCCTGAGGAGACGCTGGAAGAGTTGGGTGTCTGCGAGGCAGGCTTGGTGGGATGGCGTTGTGACAAGAGGGAGCTATCCAAAGACAGCTCCGACAGGTTTGGAGCTAAAAAAAAAAAACAGAAAAAACAAATTAATGATCCATCACTCTTAAAAATAAACATTCTATTTTACATCTTTGGAAATACATTACCTAATTCATAGCGACACACTTGAGCAAAAAGTTTGAGCTTATTAAATGCTTCATTATTTCCGTCCCTGGCAGCCATCTTGAGGAACCAGTCACTGATGGGCTGCTCCGTTAGGCTCCTGCCTTCCGGGGAGCCGACTGTCAGGACCCCATCTGGGTGGCTCCTGCAGATGGGTTTGTGTTGCCCCAGCTGGCATGCCTGTTTACAGAATGGCAGTGTTTGTATTATAGAAACAATTTCAATAATAATTATTTTTTTTAATAGAACTTGATGCTAATGTATATTTTCCTAGTTGTATAATACCGTAATTTTCCAGACTACCTATAACTAGAGTTTAAACGGGTTCTTGGGATGCATACCTCATACATAACACTTAGATCTTTAAAAAAGGTTTTGGCTCCACGGAGCAGCGACTGGTTTTCCGGGCAGATGACGACATAGGCCACGTCCCTCTGGGATCCGAAAGGTTCCAGGAGCAGCTTTTCCCAATAGGGCAAACCAAAAGGAGACAGCACCATAAAATCATACTCATAACCAACAAGAAAGGTTGGGATGGGCAGAGGCTCCGGAGACTCGTCTGTACCTGCAGTGAAACATGAAAAAAATAAAATAAATACACAAGATTGGTAATCAGGGTTCCTATATTCACAAATCAAAACATCACACTTCACACAAAGGCTCAGGCTTTAAATGTATAGAGGCTGCAAAAGTTTACACCAGTTTAGGAAAGTATGGAAGGTATAACAGGATGGTGGCTGATTAAAAAAAAAAAGCATTTAAAAAAAAACCTTCTGATGTTTTAAAACTCAAAGTTGGTGAAGTGCTATCTTTGTAAATTTTCAGATATTTACAGTTTTCAGATATATAAATAATAATCTATGACGCTGTAATAGTTTCATATATCTGTTCATAAATATATTATTTGGTTATTTGTGTCATTACGAGCCCTCTATCATGCCTTCTAGTGAAGGGCCATGCAATGGTCAAGCTGTGGTTTGCAGCCACAGACAGCAGAGGAGGGTCTCTCTTCAGCCTCCTGCCCTGGAAGACTGAGGAGGAACCTAATGTCGCATATATATTATATATATCAGAGTATTATTCTAGGATAACTAAGAGTCACAGCTTCAAAAAATAAAAAAACACATGAATTTCTCTTTATAATGAAGATCTAAATATTGACACAAATATTTTGCACACTGAGCCTTTGGATTTAGCTTTTTATCATCTACCCAAATTGTGTAAATAAACAGTGGACTTTTGTTTATGTTTTTTCTTTATTCAAGCTTTGATTTAATAACGTAAACTGTTTTAAATTTTTATTAAGTTTTAATTTTTATTAAACACTCAATGCATTATTGTACAAAACTGCTAGATATTGGAAGGTGGCTTAGTTATTTGACAGCTGGCAAAAGCTAATGCTGACAGCTTTTATATTTTTAAGTTATGAGCAAGAGGACCGTATTATTCCAGGAAACCTGTGAGTGAAAGCCTAGAATTTTCTACATACTGAAGACTGTAAAAGCTAAACTAAAAGTCCAATGAGCATTATAAATTTGGTGTGAATCTATATTAGGGCCCCAGGTACCAATTTAATAACAAAATAGGAAATAGTCTACATAGACAAGGGGACAGGAAAACGGTATCAACTTCATCAAGTTTCTATTTTTTTATTTTTCATCCAGACTAAATTAATACTCTAACAGATTTTCCCTTCCTTCATTGTGTTCTGGAACCCTGTGTCGCCGACTAACCTTCTACTAAAACCTCCATAAACCTTAGTTTCTACGTACCGTACGAGCCTCTCCCAGCCATTTTGTGGAACTGCTGCCAGGTGAGTGGTCCCTGAACGCCCCATGAACGCACACTCTTCTTCTGAATGGTGTCCTGAAGCGCAGGTTGGAGCGACAACAGCACCCGCAGAACATCCTGAGAGAATAGCTTACTCATGTCTGCAGCTAAAGGAAGAAAAAACGAGGTTTAATGTCAAATTAAACAGGAGGAAAATAATCATGTTGACTGTAAAACAAAAAAGTAACCAAAATTATGTTTACATTTGCATTTTGGCCACTGATGAAGGCTCGTGCTTTTCACTAGTGTTTCATCCACTTTGCCTCCTGACATATTGTCCATGAACTGCCTGCCATGCTCCAGCGCCATGTAGCAGTCATTATAGCAGTCTCTTTCTTCAACCCTAAGGAAGGAGCTGGGAGCTGAGCTCAGCTTGGGCCACTCCATACCCGCCATCGGAGCCAGTGGGTTGGTGCACTGATCCTGCAGCAGCAGGATCAGCTCATCTGGAGGCTTCTCCTTCAGACTGCCTCTAAGCTCATCAAAACGTCGCTCAGTGTCTCGGCCTGCATCCGAGCCCCGTCCCACCACATCTAGCTCGTCCTCCAGAAAGAGTCCGGCTGATTGGCCGAATCGCCGGTTGGTGACAGCGCTGAAGCCGCATGTACAAGGGTACTGGTCCTCCCCGTTGTCTTTGAGGTAAACGCCCACATCTGCTCCGCGGATGTTCATATTGCAGACACACACGCAGCAGCTCTCAAAGTTGCAGTCTTTAAACAGGTTCATGACCGACTCAGAGAGTATGAGGGTGACGTACAGACTGTGAGCCTCAGGAATGGAGGGCACGGTGGCCGGCTCCACGGAGCTGAGGGGGCGACAGGTGGAGGGCGTGGAGGCTGGGGAATAAAGATCCGAGTTCTCGTACTTAAGTGAGCCCTGGACGCTGGACGGGCCGCGGGGCGTGCGTGGAGTGCGTGGTGTGCGGGGAGTGGGCACAGAGAAGCGAGGGGTGGCTGGGGAAGGAAGGATGCCGGGGCCGCTGTTGCTGGGTGGAGCGCTGCCAGGCAGGAAAGGCGTGTTGGTCTGAGGGGTGAAGGGTTGGCTGTAGTCTGGCTCCACACTAGGGACGTTACTGTTGACAGAAAGGGAAACCATGATCACAACCAAGTCCCAAATCTTTAAAGACATGCCAACATCCATGTCGGCGGTTATTACCTGTCTTTGGGGAGCAGACCGACGGTCGATACGGGGGGCATCAGCTCCATCTTCCCCAGTGTCCAGCTCGGCGTGTAAACACAGTCCTCAGGCAGCTTGACAGGTAACAGACACTGACTAGGTAGAGTCTTTAGGGGGGCATACATCGAACAGCCAATCATAGACTGGCAGGTCTCTGTCTTGTAGACGTAGGAGAAGTCCTGAAAACAAACAATAGAAAAGTAGAACATGGTTTTATTTTCACTCTGAATTCTTGCAACTGATGTCTTGACACATAATGTCTGTAAGATATGGAGCATCTTGCTTCCATCGATTGTGGAAAGATTACTTCAAGTACATCAAGCTGATGAGGAAGACTGTTTCTGATCTGGGAACTCCTCTAGAACCTCCGGAGATAAAT
The DNA here is from genome assembly GCF_016077235.1 of Cyprinodon tularosa. Classification (NCBI taxonomy): domain Eukaryota; kingdom Metazoa; phylum Chordata; class Actinopteri; order Cyprinodontiformes; family Cyprinodontidae; genus Cyprinodon; species Cyprinodon tularosa. The sequence continues at coordinate 130,337 of NW_024039241.1, read as the reverse complement.
TTACCAATAATAACTTTATAAAAAGAAAAGCATTATGGTTGTCCTGATCACTCTCTTCAGAACACTGTTAAACGACAAGAGTGTCTTCAGTAAGAAGCTTCCCCAGATCTGTTGCCTTCTAACCAGGAGATTCTTCCTGCCTACACTGAGGGTTGTCAAAAATATTGATTCCTAAACTGGATACAATACTAATTTGGCTCAGGATCAATACTAAAGACAAGTGCTGCTTTGCTATTTTAGATTTCTAGAGTATTTGCACATTAAAAGAATAATACCTCAGGCAACCTTAAAGGATTGTAAAATTTTGTTACATTTGGGATATTTACTTTGCATCTGAACTAGTGCCAAAAATATCAATCGGATTAATCATTTATTGAAATTATTATCAACTAATCTAGTAATCATTAACTGGAGTATAGAGACTCTAAAACATGCCTTTAACTGACAGAGAAACCCTCTTATATCAAAAATGTGAAGAAAAAAAAAGAAAAAAAAATTATAAACATTTTGTATTTAAGATAAAAAATGTTTTTATCTGTCAATACGCTCTATCCAGAACTCCTCAAGTGGAAAAGTTTTACTTTCACCTGGTTTAAATAGGTAATTAACCTTTGGCTATCCTATTATTTATTGGGGAAAAAAATGAAAAAAGAAAAATCGACAGATTAATCAATTCGCAAAAAAATCATTAGTTGGAGCCCTTTTTTGAACACTTATTTACAATACACCCCTTGAGAAAGCATGCTGAGATTAAAACAGGTGATTTTTTTATTTGTCTGTTTAAAATATTTTTTATACCTTTAAATGTTTGTCATTTTCTACACCCATGGTATTGAAATAGTATTTAATATTTTCCTGTACATTGATATTGAGTTATTGCAATAAACCTTATACCTTAGCGATTAACTTCTACAACAACTCACCAAAAACCACAAAACTATATTTAATTTCCCTTTGGGATTAATTCAGTTTTTAATTGAATTGAATAGGCACCTTTATTTCAGATGGCTTTGGGCTGCAGAACCCCTCCTCCACCTCGATCTTGAAGTGGTTGTTGAGTTGGCTGCTGTCGAGAAGGATGAGACCCGACCCCGTCTCCAGGCCGTCCTTGATCCCAGAGTTCCCGGGAGAGTAGCCATTTTGATCCAGGGATGGCGGGGTGGGATACATCATTGAGAGGTCTGCTGAACCCAGAGAAAAAATAAATTAATGAAAAAAAAATAACTTTAGGTGTTGCAAAATCCAAAAACCAGTACTCATAACACTGGCATTTTATGCACTATAATTTAAGTCTGACAAACAGCAGTCAAAGAGGAAGGACAAATATACCAGAGTTGGTGTCCTTTACTCTATACACCTACATATAATCAGAGAAACAAACTGCCTTGAGAAGAAATGTAGGATAACACAAGGTGCAGTGGAGGTTTAATTTTCAATGCTAACAACCACGATTAGACGAAGACAAAAATGTTGATTATATGTCTGACAATCAAAATAAATGACATTTCTGCCTTTTATGCTGGTAATCTCTCAATAAAAAGCTGAAGGATCAACAATGCTACTCCTCATCCTGTGCTTATTAAGCCCCGCCTTGCACCACCTGAGAGCAGACGCCGCATGTTAAAAGACAAGCTTTGTGGTTGGACACCACGGAAAAAAAATCCATGGATATTCTTTAAATAACATTCATCCAAAATAAAATTTAATTTGCTGTAGGGACAGCGGTTAATGTGGATGTAAACGAGGAGGAAAAAAAACAGCAGAACCTTAAAGTTCTGTGTTGATATTCCTGCAAAGGTCTCGTTTGTTTCAGGCTCAAGTTACAGTGGTTGCTCCAACATTAGTTTTGTGTGTTACTGTAAACATTGCACAACTTATGGCTGACCAGCAAGTGTAATGTTCAACAAAGACAAAGTTTACCTTCTTGTTTACGATGTGATTGCATGTTATGATGTGCTTATCAGGCCAGGTTATATGTGTTTCGTTATCAACAACCTCTGATAGTTTTAAGTTGAAAACCATAACAATATGGGGACCATTATTCACAATTTCTAGGAACCATCCCAATTTTAGACCTCCTGTCCCTGACCAAAGCCGTCTGATTTTAGACTGTTAGCCGGGGATAGCATACTGCGCAACAGTAGCAGTCATAGTAATGGAAACACATTGTTCTAACCTCCAAATGATATCTGTCCCTGGATATTGGGAGAATGGATCTATTCATATTTTTTGTGCTAGGTTGATCCTTGAGATCAATGCAGCAGTAGTTCAATTTCATATGTGACCTTTAATTTATATTTTCAGAGCAAACTATAAGTGGTTTTGATAATTATTGTGAATTGTTAACAGTGAGTTTCAGGTTTCAGAGTATTTATCACCAAGTGTGGACATTTGCAAGTTCCTCAGAATAATAAATAAGTCAGTAAAAAAACGCATGAATGGAGAAAGAAGAGATTAAAAGTGGGTTTCTTCAGCTGATCCCAGTAAAAAAAAAATGCTTTTAGTTGCTAAAATTCCTAATTGTGATGTTTGATAGGCTGAGGAAACCCATCAAATAAATAACAAAGGCAAAAATACTTTACTATGTCTAAACAAATAATAATACACTTAAGACTATGTTTTTCCATTTATGGTAACTGTATTTAATGGTAAATCAGACTAAAACTTTCACTTTTAACAGACTAAAACTTTCGCATATGAAATGACTTTGCTGTGACTAAAATTAACAACCAATCTCATCCAAAGGAATACGACTAAAACTTTAAAGGCTACCAGAAACAACACTGAAGGCGTAGAGAAAAAGAAGTTTAAAGCCATGTCAAAGCCATGGGCATGAGCCTCGTTATCTCAGTGTCATGTTTAAAACTGTTAGCTATGAAAATTTTTTTCCCGGTGGGCCGTGTAATAAGACACCGCATAGGAGGTTTAAATGTTTTTATTAAATAGTAAATTGGTCATCATAAGATATCAGAGATGTCTTTCGGTATCTCAACCCTAACAGCAACAATATGTGGCTGCATGGTTCTCTGGGACCCTGGTCAAGAGGATCAATGTGCTTTTTGTTTGTCTAAAAGCCGCGATGATTGTGACCGTCTTGTGCTGCTCTTTGCCAAACAAAATGCAAAAAAATAAAACATGAAAAAAGTCCAAGATGTATGAATAAAAATCACCATTAATAGTTCGTCTACTTACATGATGATAGGGGATCCAACCGCTCATGTTTGGGGTCTTTAGGGTTGGTCTTATCCTCTGTAGAGGCTCCAGCTCTTTTGGAGCCCGGCTGAAGGAAAAACAGCGTACATCATTGCAAGTATGTCCTGAACAGTTTCTTTAAATGCTGATTTTGAACTGGAGGCATGCTTTCTCCAATTTCTCAAGCATCACTCACCTCTTGCTCATCTTCGTCAGAGTTAAACATTTTTTCTAGGTCACTGAGCGACACAACCAAATCTTTTTCATGGATGAGACTTGTTGAGGCTGAAGGTTTACTGCCTGATGGACCTTGACCATCTGCTGAGCATCATTAATAAAAAGGAAACATTGGGTAAGGGTAACTTTGAGGAACTTGTTTAAGTAAGTTAAAAAACAGCTATGGATTTCTCACCGTCTGAAGCTGTTGTCGTTCCCCCATCGTCCACCTGAGAGAAAAAAAGTAAAAATAAATAAATGTTCCAACACTGAACTAAGTTTTAATTATTTATATCCATGCTTTTTTATACTTGCTTTGTTATCTCTCTTTCTATAAATCTCATATCATTGGGAAAAAAGAAAACACAACCTCTCTGATTAAAGAGATGACGACAGAAACTACTCCCACCTGAGGGGATTTCTGTGACAACAGTGATAAAAATGAGGACTGTACAAGACGTCGCAGGAACCAACCTTCTGCTTCTTGTTGCCGTCCTTCTCTGGTCCAATCTTTTCCCTCTTCTCCAGAATGCTGAATTCGTCGTCTCCGTCTATGAAGGCGTAAGGGTCCGACTCCTCTCTATGTTCCCCGTCTTCTGTGGTGGAGCCTAGATGGCTGTTCCTCCGCTGGGTGTAGGTCCTGATCAGCTCTTGCGACACTTTGAGGGGCTGCGAGGAGCTGCACATCAGCCTGAGAAGAGATGAATAATTAAGACATGTACAAGCTTTCCTGTTTGAGGTGTTTTAAAAGACTTTTAAAAAGAAAACGAAAGTCTTACTCGGTCACGGAGATCATTGTTTCTGAGCCTCCTCCAGAATCGTCTCCTGTTTTATCAACGGGTAACTGGGGCGTCAAAAAGTTGGAGGCTTTCTTCCTGGGGAGGTTAAAATACTTCCAGGGGTTGTGAGTGGAATCTTCACTGGGGTTTACCGCGGAACCTACAAACACCGTGGGCTCTAAGGTTTCGCTGTAGTTTGAGGGGAAGGACGTGCTCTCCGGCTGCGGCTCCTCTGATAAGCCCTTTTGAGGCATCAGGCAGGGCTCCACTGACGGCGGGTAGAACGGTTGGTGGATGGGCGTCGAGGCGTTCTTTATGTCGCCTGGCGTCAGGTCGCCGTGATCACAGGGATGCGGGCTGAGAGGGGGTGGCGGTGGGGAGCCGACGAGGTCCGATGGAGGGCCGTGCGTGTGTAGGGTGGGGGCTTTAGGGGGCACCGTGTCCATGTGGTGCAGGCTGGGATACGAACCTTCCTCCTGCGGGCGCGCGCAAAGTCTTGGAGTTTGTGGCTCCAGGGACTGCTCCTCGCTCACAGAATTGCGGTGGTGAAAGGGCGTCTGCGGCCTCCTTTGCTGCTTGTCGCTCTTCTCCAGCTTTTCGGCCAGTTTATGTTTTGCCGCGGGCTGGGTGGGCTGGCCCGATGATGGTGGGTGTCCTGAGGTGCTGCTGGATCGCTGCTTTTGATTTTTGGGCCTAATAGGAAAAACTTTAATTACTCAAGGATACACTGAGAATTTAACCATTTCAGCAACTTTTAACTTGATGCCCAAATGAGAACCAGCTGGTCGGAAACACAATCTTTTTCTGATCAGTGAATGAAACATAAGTAGATGTTACTAGTTTGTGCTCAGGATTACACTAAACAGTACCTTTGTTTTATTCATTCAATCTTTCAGCATCTTGTCAACAAGCCTAGTCCCCTGATACAAACATGCAGACTATTGATTTTGTACCAGTGGCCTCACAAACAAAAGCGTTATTTCAAACTGGAAAATGAGTTTCAAAAAGTGAATCTCATATAAATTGATTAGGCACACAGTGATCGACATGTCAAGCATTTTTGTATTAATTTAGATGATCAAACTTACAAATTAAATCGAAAATTTAGACTCTGAAAATAAAAATCCCCCCTAACCCAAATGTAAATAACATCTGAATGAAATACTATAACCGACATAATCATTTGGAAGACGGCAAAGTCACTGATTCTCTCCATACAGAGAACAAACCTATAAAGTAAATTGTTGAAGAATCTGTTCTTTATCGAGGACCGAAGGGAAGAGTTGAAATTAAAACACAAGTGGCAGATAACGGCGGCTTTAAAAGGGCTGTGAAGCTCGTTCAAGAGAGAAATTCACAATAAGTGGAGTGTAGGGGTGTGCAAAATAATCGTGATGATGATGCATTGTGATTCTAATTTTCGTGATCTACTGCATCGATTCTTGATGCCAAGAATCGATTATTAATTTAAAAAAATTAATAAATAAAATTGCATGAATGGTTGGCGAACATCAGCCAAAAACAAGTGTAATACAACTTCCAGTCCAGTAGATGTCGCTGCAAATGTGTTGACGCACGCTGCCTTGTGTCACAAGCATTTCCGGCCGCGGGATACTGTGCTGAGTCATTCAAAAACAAAACATGGAGGATAAAATATTGCAATGCATCGCAATAATTCAAGTATCGTGATGCATCGTGATAGAATCGCATCGTGGCCTGTGAATCGTGATTCGAATCGAATCGTTACTTCTTTGGCAATACCCACCCCTAGTGGAGTGCAGTTGGGTTCAGTGCTTCAACCACCTCACACACATACAGCCTGGACATTTGCTACAACTGTCTAATAGTAAAATATTTCTGCATCTTTTTCTTTTACATTGAACCACCTCTTTATGAAAGAGCTCAGATTAGGAAGACCCCCACCACAGATGATCCTAATGTACTAATAAAATATAATTTTACAACTTCAAACAACAGAATGTTGCTAGATAAGCCCTTGTTAAACTGTTTCTGTCATTTTTATTTCATGCTATTCTATTTTAATAACAAAAATAGCGATTATTAAATGTGTTCCCTTCATTTTACCTCGAACAACTGCAAGCTGGTCTGTTAGTGGGTTCCACAAAATCCCAGAGTCCCCCTCTGTCTGACTCTTCCTCACAGGCTCCATTTGTTAAGGTTGTAAACTTCCTCCTGGTGATTGGAACAAAGCCACAGTTTTAGTTTTAGGGATGAAGGAATAAATCAGTCAGGAAATGTTCACTCCTTTTTCACAAAGGGATGGCAATACACATACTTGATCCCTGCACGGTTTATGTTATACTCCTGCCACACGGTTTCCACCATCTGGCTGGAGAGCCTGCGGGGGATTTTCCCACCATGAAGAGTGTTGTTAGAGCTATAGCAATCAGACCCTGAAGACAACTTCAGCCATCTTTGGGCAGGCTGGTAGTCTAAGGAAAGAGAAGAAACACAAAGGTAACACTTTTAATCTAGAGGATCATACAGAAGAAACCGTTAATAAAATGTTCAAGTCATAGCTGTACCAGTGTGGGCCTCTTCTGGCGAAGTTGGAGGAGTCAGTGTGACTGAGGACATGGCGGAGTCCCGGTGAGCTGCCTGACCATGGTGAGCACCGCTCTGCATTCCTGGATTGTTGGCTGAGCCCTGTGGAACCACGGATGGCAGGTCCGACAGGGGGAGAAGCACCAGGCAGGAGGGGTAAACCATCCTAACTCCAGCTGGAAAAAAGCACATCCAACTATTTTTAAAAAGAAAAGCTGCAAAAAAAAACTTAGCAACATAAGGTCCTTTAAAAAGAAAATACATCCTTCTTCAACATTTCTCAATTCTATTAAAGCTTTGCTCAGGGCAAAATAATCAAAGTCTATGACATTAATACGTTTTAAAGGGGTCATAGAATGCAAAACCAAGTTTACACTGTCATAGATGAATAACGATTGTTCAGTGGGTGAAATAGACGTACAGAGAAGTTCAAACCCCATCGACACCACCTTTTTCTGCAAGTCTCACAATTCTAAACTGCCACCATAAAACGTGCGAATCCAAATTCTGGGATGTTGCTTTATTTGGTTCTGGCCTGTACTTTTGTCATACCCCGAAATTGACATTTCGGGGACCGGACCTCAGCAGAGAGCCATGGGCCCTCAGCTGGAAAGGGGGGCTGGGGGCCGGTAACAGACATCCCAAGTCTCACAGATGTTCCAGGAGTCTCCTTGATATAGTTGTTCATGGATGCCGGCGAGTCGTACAAATAATCCCGGATTTTAGACTATGCGAGGTGGTGTTTTATGCGAGTTAGAGCGTGCAGGCAGTACAATATTTTGTGCACCATGTGCAGATTAGAACTACTTCAATTGCGCAGACAACAAGAGAGAGCGGGTGTGAGAAGGAAGTTGCCTTAGAAACCTGTGCTCTATTCAATTAGCATTCCAGGAGACTGGTTATCAGAGAGCGCGCTGTTTGGATCAGTCAGAAAAATAAGCCAATAAGTTTCGGTTTACTCTCTTATAGTCACCTAGTTACCACTCAAAGCTCTGCATCCTGTGAAATAGGTTGAATCCTCCAGTAAAAAATGAAAATATAATACTAATTTTGCAGCAGAATATACTAAAGTATGTCCACGTCTAGTGAAGGAGTAGAATGATGAAGTGTGTCTGTATGGGGCACGGTGCGGGTGCCAGCCACAATCCCGGACGATTTTGAAATTCCCCCCAGACATTTTTTTAGGTATGAAAAGTAGGAAATGTCTGGGAAAAAGAGGACGTCTGGTCACCCTACCATATCAACAATTTGTTGTTTCAGAGTTCTTTTTGCTATGATGCGTCTTTGCTTAGAACCAGGTTTGCATTAGGCTAATAGAATGGCTAATTTTTCAGCCCAACCATTGTTACACACCCTATTCAGAGACCTTAAGGACCAGCACCAAATACCCTATAGAATCATCCAATGACCCCTTTAATATTAAAGTTATGACAAAAAAAGGCAAAATAAAGACAACAGACTTAAATTAAGTTTTATTGCATCTTACCTGCTTGCATTCCTGCCGACCATCGGCGCCTTATAAAATAATTATAAAACCTTACCGACAAGGACCTCCACAGCAGCCAGGGAGTCATCCTCCCAGTCTGCATCCTCCATCTTGTCTTCAGGGACCTCCTTCGGATTAGGGCAAATGGGATAAAACTGCCTCCACTCCTCGATGAGCTTCTGCGTTGGGTGATCTGACATCTTGAAAGCTTGACTGGTGAGCGTCCCATTCAGGCCGTAGGGGCTGAGGATGACTGGTGGAGAAGATTGACCATAGGTTTAACATGACACCCACCTCAACAACAGATTTTCCTCTAAATTTCCACGTAAAATGTAAAACCTTTGCTATTTGTTCTGGATAACTTCTGGATATTGATACAGAAAACAATGACCTAGTTGGGGCTCTTTTAATGTTTGAAATGGAAAGACAAAAAGAATACTTTTCTAATTTCAATCAATCCAAATACAAAGTTGTTTAATTGAAATTAAAAACAAATAGGTTTAGATTTAAGCAATGAGAAAAAAAAAATACTTTACTACTTTTCTGACGTCTAAACAACGTCTATATTTTTCTATTTATTAGAATCAAATAGAAATGGGATTATTACAGCATTGTTTTGCAGACTATTTCAAGATCAACACTTTCAAGGTGACACTCAAAGACGATCTTTAGAATTTCCATTTATATATCAAAACATCTAAATACTGACAATTTTAGTCAATATGGGACATTATTAAAGTTTGAATCCCATTATTGTAATAATTGTAGTTTTTAAAGTATTAATTGGATTATTTTTTGAAGGAAACCTTTTTCAGAAATGCTGAATAAAATCTACACAAATGGAGAAAAAAAAAAGCATAGATTTGAAAGTGTAGCTATGCAAAACATGAACAAATTTGCAGTTCTGGATAGTACATTAGAATTTCTAAGAACTTTCGCAAATGTTTGGGGACTTTTTTTCCCCCAGCTTTTTATTGTTATTACACAGTCGCAAGTACAGAGCAACAAAATTAACTGTCTGCATTTAACCCATCCACTTGGGGAGCAGTGGGCTACCATTGTGAAAGGAAATTGTACAACTGCCGTTCTCTAACATCCAAGCAGCAAATTAAAGAAAAAAAAAAAATAATCAAAATAGTTACAAGAAAATACATTTAATTTTCAGAAATTCAGGTAATAAGCTTACCTATACCTGAGGATTTAAATCAAACCCCTCATTATAAAATACTGTGTTGGAAGCCCCGAAATATAATCATTACAGAAAAACTATCATCCCACCTTGCAAGGGGCTGGAGCTTTGCTGTGCGAGGCTGAGATGCTCCTCGCAGAGTCTCTGAAGAGGCTGGTGTTGAGCAATCTCCACACTGGTGCAGACATTGCTGTCGCCATGAACAAAGAAGGTAAAGGCGCAGGATAGGTGCTCGCTGTACAGAGAGAAAGGTAAAACAAACACTAGTGCTTAGAAATAGGAGTTACAAATACATAAAGCAGAAGTTCTTTGACCAGAGGACCAAAATGTTCACACCTAAGTGTCACTGATTTCCTCATTTGAAGTAAGCGGATCAGTTACTAGTCTTAAAGTATAGAAGACACAGTTTGTAGGAACTAAGGATGTAAACAAACAGTTTTTAATTGTTGCTTAATGGTTTAGTAGACTACATTTTTTCCAAGTCGATTAATCAATTACATCCATTTAATGCACTTTAAGTGGTTCTATCTGTAAATATAAGCACTCCATAAACACCTTTAATCTATCACAGAAATAGCACCCATTTAGCCTTCCTGCACGGTGGAGCAGCATCAACTTCTATGCTGTGCTTAGAGGGTGAGATTTAATAGGCAAGAAAACGGTTTTAGTATTATTGAATTAGCCAGTCTTTAACACAACTGGCACAATAAATAGTTAAGATATAATAATGTAATATAAAAAAAAAAAAAGTGTATTTAGCCCTTCATAGTATAAAAAGAGTATCTTGATGAAAAAGAAAACTCAGCTTCTTAGAGAAAATGGTCGCTTATAATTTAACAACTAGTCAATCAATAAGATCAATCAACTTATGGTTTCAAATAATTAAACCCAGTTAGCCAACATAATTTTAATCCTAAAATACAAAAATGTTCAGTTTTTTAGCCTTGAAGGTTCAAATCGATCGGTTCTCCCCTAGATGAGAAAAATGTTTTTCATCAACGGTCTTATAAGCTATGGTTTCAACATTTTTAATAATAAAAGCTGATACCATACTCTCTAAGACTTTTCTAATGAGGCCTCAATGAAGGTTACAAAAATAACTAAGTGGTGTCACTGGCTCTACAGACCAGAAAGTAATCCAATACCGCCCCTCCCCCACTTGTTGCTGCTCTGCACTTGTCAGCAAAGTGAACTAAAGCATCTAAATAATTTGGTTCTCTGCCTGGAAAACTTAAATAACCTATTTCAGCTTGTTGTTATTGAGTGATTAACCAAGGACAAACAATAGCAACATTAAGCACAAAAGTCACATTTAATTGAAAATAAATTTAGCAGATGTCTATTTTACCAAACTTCACCTAATGCTACCTTTTTATGAAAATCAAAGCAGATGTTAAAATGCTCCTCCTCCCTTGTCTTTCACACAATGAAAAAGCCAAAGAGCCACTTGTTCAGTAACATTAGTATTTTTGCATCCTTCTAAAAATCTTCTAACCATTCTTAGATTTATGTGTTGTCAAAGCTTGTATCACATGATTGCTGTTTTTTTCTTCGAGTACAGCACTTTCATCTTGAGAGTGTTTAAAACTTTTTATATATAAAAGCTCGTATGGAATGATAGGATGAATGATGTGATGGTATTTCAGAAAATCAGGAAAGTCCGGGTCCATTTTGCAGTGAGCAATAAATCCTAAGTTGACACCCTGTCATAGTTGGTGTCTCATCAGTCTGCATGGAAACAGTTTTTTTTTAATGGGATCCTTATTTTCAAAAAGAAAAAAATACTTCATCTCTGTATTAAAAATAATCAGTTCTGTTTAGTGATGGTTTGATGTGGAAGTTAAATCCTCAAACACCTTCTGCGAAAAAAGAACCAGCTGTTCTGCAGCAGTTTAATCCATAGAGTCATCGCCAGGACCAGGAGCACCAGCTGACTGACAGCATCTGAGGAAAGTTCCCGCATCTGACCCAGCGTTTGGACCTATCTGGACCACAGCAATCTGTTTAACTTCTACAATCCCAGAATAAAATTTGATTTTTTTTGACCAACTCTAGGCTTGCTCCACAGATCAGACACAAATGTGCAGCTGATCTATGATATATCCAATAACGGAAACCATTCGGACATCAGCAAAAAAAACAAAACAAACACAGACGTCAGAGGTTATCGGCCTGCATTTAAAATGTCCGATGTTGGCATTCAATTAATCTGTCGATTATTTTTTTTTATTTTTTTCGAAATGTTTCCATTTGAAGACTTCTGATTTAAACATATTGACAGATGAAAAAGTTTTTTTGATCTTAGATGTAAAATGCTTAAATATTTTTTGCAATTTCGATAGAATTAAAGTTCTAAATTGGTCGCTCTGTCAGCTAAAGGCATGTTTTAGAGTCTCTATACTCCAGTTAACGATTGATTTTTAAATTAGTTGACGATTATTTTAATAATCAATCATGATTAATCTGATTGTTTCAGCCCTACTCTTCACACAAGACCAAAAAGGATTTGCCAAATCTTCGTGCAGCTCCTTAACAGAATTAAATCAAAAATAAAAAGAAAGGTTTGTAAGCCTTAAACATTACATGTGTAATTTCCAACAGCCTAAAAATCCAGAAAATGCACCCAAATAGTCCTCATTAATACTGCTGTTGTACAACCACAGTGCACACTCAGCATTTTCCAAAGACGTGTTTACCAGACAGAGAGGGGAGGCGACAGGGTAACACACAAAAAACACCTCAGTTAAAGGAGCTCCTGTGTTTACTGCTCTAAAATATACAGCGAGAAGAATTGATCAATTTATTCGTACTTGTGTTGATTAACTGTAACCACAATAACCACACTAACCACACCACCATCAATGAGCTGTGCTTGAAACACATGAGTTACATGAGCCCAGCCAAAAGGCAGAGGCTCAAATTAGCTTGTCAGGAAACTCTAGGGTTCCCTTGTTTCGAGAGCAAACACTAAATCTATTTTAGTGCTGTCCCAGAATGACAAAACAGCTGTGCATAACTGTATTTAATATGATCTATACATCCCTCTCCCTCACTAATATATATATATAAATAATTTTGTGATGCTATTGTTTGGAATAAAACTTAGAACACAGATCAGGTTTGCCTTGCTCTCGGGAAGTGCAAAGATGCAGCTCCTCAGACATTCAGTGATTAGTAAAATTTGAAATATATTCTAAAATAAAATCAGGTGACAATTTCTGAAACTAATCAAGTCAACATACTAAACAGAATTTCAGAACGACTAATACTCTAACATTCTTATGGAATTCTAACCAATTTTCTGCCATTTAATCCACTACAGAAATTGGAAGCCATTCTCTTCATTAAACGCAAAAGTAAAGGAAACTGAAAGATAAAGTTAAGCATATTTAATACAATATTATGTCCAATTGCCCTACCAAAGCATTCATTTTTAAAAATATCTTAAATGCTCACAAATAACAGACATTGGAGACAAATAATCAAGCTAGTGCCTTTACAAATAGGAATTCAGACATCAATGAGTTTTCTTGCAGAGAAAATCTGTCTGTCAAATCAGTCAGAATCACAATATAGTGCAAATTCAGTTTATTAGATCTGCTGCTTGTAACTGAAATCTGTTTGTGAAAAAATAAAAAATAAAAAAACAGTATGAAAACCCAGGGTGGAGGGAATGAAAATGTAGAGAAACTGTTTACCTATATTTAGATGCAGAAAACAAAAAACAATAGTAGAACCAGTTCATTTTCCAGTGATCAGTAATGAATAGTGATTAGCAGGGAAAAAGCCTGAGGAAATGGGATTTTTGTTTTGCTAAACTAAAACCTCAGCATTGTATTGCTCTGTAATGAATCACCGATAGCATGCTGACTTTTTTGGATAATACCATCAGATATAAGGAAAATACAGTGAAACGCATAAAAATGGCAAAATCCTGCAATGCTATTCTCAGCTGGATTTTAAACTAGTCTAAATATTAAAGAAAATGCAAACAAAGTTAATCAGAATCAGTAAAAATCACAACTGGCCTTCAAGAGACCTAACAATGAATCTTGGGCAGGGTAAACGAGATGAGGTACATCTCTAAAATAAGAAAAGATGATGGCTCAAAAAATAAAATAGGGCAAATATGACATGTTTTATTTGACCAAAACACACAAGATTTTTCCCTCAAGTCTTTTTTTTTTGTATGAAGGCCTCAGAAAACTGTTTAAATTAGGAATATTTGCAGAGAAAAAGGCCATCTTGTATCAGCCTTTGCCTTTGTATAAAGCAACGTCTCATAGCTAGAAACCAACATTCTAATAATAGCCATTCCAGTTTCAGCAGAACATCTCCAGCTAAATCCCAAAAGACAATTTTAATCATTAAAAGGATGTGAAAGGCCAGCAACGGTTGAGCTAACTTTCAACCACAGCTTTGACAACATCTGCCAAAAAGGACTTCTCTCTGCATTATGCAAAAACACACAGATGTCTGTCTGCAACACTTGTACGACAAGTTTTTTCACAGTCTCAAGACAACGAAAAAAATTCTTGAGAGTATTATTTCACATCAAAATGTTAAAAAGCACCATTAGGCGATCATTGCATGATAAACTCTTAATTAATCCCCCGACAAATTTTTGACATGAAAGCACAAATACAAACCACATTCCATCACTATTTTTGCCTCCAGTGACTGTGCATATTTTGGTTTGGTGTAAAATGTCTTTATAATGGCAATGAAAGGGGCCATTGCTGAGATATGCTTTAACTATGTTAAAAGTGTTCTCTCAAAAACAAATATTTAGCCTTTGACCTGTTTGAACTTTCTCTTTTAAATGCAATTGAAATTACATCTTCAAGTGGGAGCTTTTTTAAACAAATGTTAAATGTGCATTAAGTTACAATGAAAACAAAATACTTAATTTTTCATAAATCAGACTTCAACTGATCTGAACTTAAACCAGCATTTTCTTAAAATGCTCGATTCGATCAGATCAGCTTGAGAGTGTCGATACGCCTACCTTTTATTGATGATCCTCTCCTCCTTTTGGTATGGCTTAACAAACCACTTGCCGATGCGAACGAAGCCGCGGTTCATGAGGCAGCGCTCCAGCAGGTTGTGAATGGCTTTGAACAGGAGGGTCCGACACTCGTAGGAAAGGCCACTCTCCCACTCACCATCCTCCTCGCCTGAAACGAGAAATAGAAGGTAAAAAAAAGGGAAAGAATAAAATCCAACCGGTTGTCAAATTTAAAGCCTAATAATGAATGTTCTATGTGAATGTAAGGTAAAACTGTCAAATGGAAAAAACAACAACAGGAAACCGGAGGCGTGTTCATTAGGCTGCCATGACAGGGAGCTAGGCTTTAAGAGGTACTGGTCTTTTCACTACTTTTTCCATCATTATTATTATTATTTTAATTTTAACGTGGCCTTTCAAATACTATTAGAAACTACCTGCCAGAAATTCCTACCCATTTCAGAGACATCTTCGCAATTTAGCAACATAGCAAATTGACCTAGAGCACAACTCTGCTGCTAATAGCTAGGGTCAGCTAAATATCAAACAACATTGATTGTTTTGTTTTTTTTCTTCCGAGCATTAGACCTCTTAAAGTTGAGGAACCACCTGAATTAAATCTTTATATTTAGACAAATCATCTAAATGAAGGAAAACAGTTGGTTGGAGGCGCATAGAATTTCTGGCCAACCGCCCACATTTATGTCAACAAAAAATGTAGTTAATTCACTTAAGATAAAGGAGTGATGAAAAAAAACTAAAAGACTAACAGGAGCAGGCCCTTCATCAATGAAATTAGACATTATTGTAAAAAGAAATCCTGGCAGAGTTGATTAATAATGGCTTGATTGTTAAACTCTTGACGTGTTAAAACATGACCAAAGTTCCCATAAATTGTATCATCTTTCCAGCAAATGCTAGCAGAGTACAGTAGTACAAATACTACACACAATCAGAGGTGAACCCACACAAATCAGGGCAGAAGAGGCAACAGACAATAAGGTATATTGAGTTTAATATAAAATAAAAAAGGTATTAAAAAAAACAAAACAACCAATGAGCTTCCTCTGCTGGCACTCAAAGACATACAGCAATGTGTGCAGTTATGACAGTACAGGTGCTGGTCATAAAATTAGAATATCATGAAAAAGTAGATTGATTTCAGTAATTCCATTTAAAAAGTGAAACTTGTATATTATATTCATACATTACATACAAACTCATATATTTCAGATGTTTATTTTGTTTAATTTTGATGATTACAAATGACAACAAATGAAAATCTCAAATTCATCATATCAGAAAATTAGAATATTGTGAAAAGGTTCAAAATTGATGGCCCCTGGTGCCACACTCTAATCAGCTAATTAACTCAAACCACCTGCAAAACCCTTTAAATGGTCTTTCAGTCTAGTTCTATAGGCTACACAATCATGGGGAAGACTGCTGACTTGACAGTTGTCCAAAAGACGACCATCGACACCTTGCACAAGGAGGGCAAGACACAAAAGGTCATCGCTAAAGAGGCTGGCTGTTCACAGAGCTCAGTGTCCAAGCACATTAATAGAGAGGCGAAGGGAAGGAAAAGATGTGGTCGAAAAAAGTGTACAAGCAAGAGAGATAACCGCACCCTGGAGAGGATTGTGAAACAAAACCCATTCAAAAATGTGGGGGAGATTCACAAAGAGTGGACTGCAGCTGGAGTGAGTGCTTCAAGAACCACCACACACAGACGTATGAAAGACATGGGTTTCTGCTGTCGCATTCCTTGTGTCAAGCCACTCTTGAACCACAGACAGCGTCAGAAGCGTCTTGCCTGGGCTAAAGAGAAACAGGACTGGACTGCTGGTGAGTGGTCCAAAGTCATGTTCTCTGATGAAAGTAAATTTTGCATTTCCTTTGGAAATCAAGGTCCCAGAGTCTGGAGGAAAAGAAGAGAGGCACTTCATCCACGTTGCTTGAAGTCCAGTGTAAAGTTTCCACAGTCAGTGATGGTTTGGGGTGCCATGTCATCTGCTGGTGTTGGTCCATTGTGTTTTCTGAGGTCCAGGGTCAACGCAGCCACATACCAGGAAGTTTTAGAGCACTTCATGCTTCCTGCAGCTGACCAACTTTTTGGAGATGCAGATTTCATTTTCCAACAGGACTTGGCACCTGCACACAGTGCCAAAGCTACCAGTACCTGGTTGAAGGACCATGGTATCCCTGTTCTTAATTGGCCAGCAAACTCTCCTGACCTTAACCCCATAGAAAATCTATGGGGTATTGTGAAGAAGAAGATGCAATACACCAGACCCAACAATTCAGAAGAGCTAAAAGCCACTATTAGAGCAACCTGGGCTATCATAACACCTGAGCAGTGCCACAGACTGATCGACTCCATGCCACGCCGCATTGCTGCAGTAATACAGGCCAAAGGAGGCCCAACTAAATACTGAGTGCTGTACATGCTCATACTTTTTATGTTCATACTTTTCAGTTGGCCAACATTTCTATAAATCCTTTGTTTTTATTGGTCTTCAGTAATATTCTAATTTTCTGATATGATGAATTTGAGATTTTCATTTGTTGTCATTTGTAATCATCAAAATTAAACAAAATAAACATCTGAAATATATGAGTTTGTATGTAATGTATGAATATAATATACAAGTTTCACTTTTTAAATGGAATTACTGAAATCAATCTACTTTTTCATGATATTCTAATTTTATGACCAGCACCTGTAATGAGAGAAGTCGTAGTTTCCGTGGAGATCCCTGCAAGTACGAGCCTTTTCAAGTCAACAACTTTGATTAATGACAAGAGTCCCTGAGGGCTATGCAGTAATGCCAAGGAGAGGTGGTGCTGCTACCTCAGAGATAGAGAAATGGTTTGAGAGCAGTTCAACTTGAACCAATCTCAGTACTGTCGAGGTTTAACGTTATTTACAGAAACAAAGCAAGGAAGCAAAACAAACCTGTTGCAGCACTACAAAGGAAAAGCATGTGTTGGAATGCACGCCTCATTAATGGTGCCAGTCAATTTGATAACACTGGGACAGTAAGGGAAGTAAAATACTGAAGCATCAACATCTCACACAAGAAAGAAAGAAAGAAAGAAAGAAAGAAAGGAAGTCCGCATTAGCGTGTGAAAATACTAGACTATGTTAGTGAGAATACGTCTGTCACTGTAACTTTACCCTTGTGGTTTTTATCAAAACCGATGCAAAATAATTTTGTGGTACAACTCAACATTTTAATGTAAAAGTTTTCAGCTATTGCCAACCAGCTTTCGAAAGAAATATAGACATTTAAGAAATGTGTTGCTGTTGTTACCAATTCTTATAGTTCTGTATGTTCAGGATACACTTAAAAAAAGAAACCACACTTATTTGCATGAATTTATGTTGAAGGGGGAAATATTTTTTTTTATTAATTGCTGAATACATTACTTTATTTTTTAATCTGGATTTAATAGGTTAAACTTCGTAACTTAGTATGAAGCATAACTGAAGAGCTTTACAAAGCTACAGTTTGGAACCCTTGAAAATTTCCAACAGATAATGTCCCTACAGTTCAACCTATTCATGGGCATATTCCTTAAAAGCCGTCGGATAAACTAGGAAAAAGGAATGAAATCAAGCTGCTTTGTCAAGAAAAATATTTAAACGTCAACCTTTTCAGCTATTGTGTCATCAAAAGATTTAATTTTTTAATAAAACAAGACTTCTAATCCACTAGACTGCCCAAGTTCTTCACCTGTTGTGTGGAGCAATATGCAATCAGACCTGCCTTTAATTGTTGTCTGTGCTACCGTTTCAAAACAAATAGTAGATGTAAAGTCCAGTAACTGTAGAATGACTTTGGTGATAAAGTTCTTAAAAGGAGAGAAGTGGTTTGAAAAGTGGACATACTTCAAATCAGTATTAGGTAAACATGGGTCTGGAAGTCTTTATTACCAGCATAGCAGCAGGCATAAGGTTAATTTCTGTTATACTTTGCTTTTTCTTTTCAAAATAAGTGTATTTGCCCTTTAACTCTACAGGTAGATAAGATGATCTGTCAATGGGAATAGTATTTTTACACTTAAAATTTAGGATGAGATATAAACCTGATTTTTTTTTAACATAGATAATTAAATTCCATTTTGCAAAATGTCTAATTGTCAAATACACGTTTTTTCCCCCAAAAAACAAAAACACAATAATAATACAGAATTTGCACAAAAGTCAAAGACATCAACTTCATCCCAATAACTAAATTAAAACAAA
Source organism: Cyprinodon tularosa (assembly GCF_016077235.1). Taxonomy (NCBI): domain Eukaryota; kingdom Metazoa; phylum Chordata; class Actinopteri; order Cyprinodontiformes; family Cyprinodontidae; genus Cyprinodon; species Cyprinodon tularosa. Next base: position 111,650 of record NW_024039241.1, on the reverse strand, counting down.
TTCCCAAATAGCACATTTACCTAACAATGGTCATTTGTAGTCACTAACCTTAATATTCGATTCTAATCAAGTAATAGATATAAACACCTGCTTTCCCCTTGGATTTTTACAGTGACTAAATCAAGTTTGTGGGTTTTTTTGTATGTGATGCAAAAAATGTCACCTTTTTTTAAGGAAAAAACTATTGTTGAAGAAGGCTACTTAACTGGGGGAATCCCTTAAAAGTAAGCGGATTGTTGATAAAAGCCATAAAAAACTAAGATTTTACCTGGGCTACAAAGACAGCCTATCAGAGAGGTGTGAGTTTATTATACCATGCACTGCTGACATTAAAAATGCAATAATAGTAAATAAACTACCCAAGGTGGCGTAATGATTAATGTTTTGCTTGAAATGCATCACAGACAGCAAACTTACTGATTTCTGTATTCTTTTATTCTATTGTAAGAATAAGAGTTTCCATAACAGCACCCAAACATCTGTTATGAGGATTTGAGTAGCAAAGTCACAAGGGGCGTTGACTGGTTTGCTCCATAGTTGGTGAGCCAATGGAAATGAAAATCTAACCAAGCCAGCCTTAGTGAAAAGATTTTCTTGCATCGGAACAAATTATTCACTAGCTTACAGATTCTGCTGTCTGGAAATGTTTCTGAACATATAACACACAGAGAGCAATGGTGTGCCATCCTAAGATAAACAGTTGACAATCCTACCGGCGACTGCAGGCGAAATACCTCAGCAGGTTGATTGATGGGGCAGTTCATCTCAGCATGTAAAACTACTAAGTAAACTACTAAGTTTGACATGAAAATGCAATTGTATTTTGTAGTTATTTCACTGTGTCAATTTCTTATAGATCCATGCAAAATACCATGTGATTTAGTGTGAGCAACTGGGATAATGCTAAGGTTTCAAATCCTGCAAAAAACATGCAAATGACTCCATTCACTTACTTGAGAGCTCATTGTGGATAAGCTCCGCGAAACTGGGGTCATCCCCCCACCAGAAGATCCAGAGCTCCCTGCGACCCGGGGTGTGGTGCCTTCTCCACACACTCAGCACATCTGCTGCCAGGCATCGGCTGAAACTGCACAGGATGGGGTCCTCCTCGGTCACTGGGAAAAGGATGGGTGACGAAGTGGGTCCTTGCCACACAAAACGCCGCCACTTTATTCCTGTCAAGTCAGCCTAAAGAAGAGTGCAAACAAGAAGGAAATTGTTAACAGAGTGAAGGGGACAACTGTCAGTTGTTGACTCCATAGCTATGCATGAGTGCATTTCATCTAGAAAAACACATCAATGAGCTAAAAACTATTTTTTTTTTATTTTATACAACAAAGAAAAACAATGGTAACAGAATTGTTGACATTTGCAGGCCTAACTTACAAAAACCTACTTTAAAACATAACTTTTCACTTTCACACTTCTAAATAAGAAAGGTTTTCGATTATTACTTGAATTTTAAACTTTCAATTAGAGCGATCTGAGTGCAGATCTATAGAAAATATTTGTTGTTCAAGTTAATTCGCCTGTTGACCCGACCTGTTACAGTAGCTAGCTCTCATAATTCATCTAACAACTACATTGTAAACACAAGATCACCCAGCCCGTATAAACAATCATTTTCTTGAAATGTGTAATGCAATATGGAATTCCCCTGTTTTAAAAGTTTTTCAGATCACGATCTGCAAGTTTCAGGCCGAGTAATTCCTTTACGCCAATCTGCAATTGACGTTACAAAGCTTGTTGCCTTATTAGCCAAAATGGCTTTCTGGCCTCTGAGCAACATAGCGCTAGCAGCGGAGACTTACCAGGCAGAAGATGTTGGAGTGGCAGTCCTCCAAACTGGCCCCGTTTGGTACAAAGCACGAACTCATCCTTTCACACCGTGACAAAAACGTTAAAGTCCATTGTTTCAATCGCCTTTCGGGCGCAGGGGGGGCCGATAGGTTGTAACTAAGCTAGGAAGCGACGTCTAAGCAACTTCTAACCGGCGCTAGCCAGCCGCTAGCCTGGCGGCTAAGCTAACGTTAGACAGGCAGCCAGGGAGCGACAACTGTAGGCTTCTAGCAATTTGATTCATCAATCCTATTTGAAATGTATTGTCTGAACAGGTTAGGCGCAAGCACACGGCTACATTACCGAAATATCAAACAGTTAACATATCCATAATATTATCAATTACACCAACGAGAGAAAAGTTAAAATGCGAAACGAAAAAAAAAATGAGCTAGAGAAACTTCATCACAAAAGCTTGGTCCCTGGTATGCTAATGCTAATGTCAGCTAGAAACAATTTCAAAGCAAAGGAACTCTCCCCTCCCCCTGATCTCGGCTAGCCTCTGCTAGCACCCGAGCTAACATACCAGAGCCTCAATAAAACAATGAGCTACTGAATCCTCCAGTACACTAAAAAAACACGTCGCTCCGTCATAATCAAACAGAACCGAATACAGATTAAACACCAGAATCCCCGTATCTACTTGTCGACTGCTCTCCTCTGCCTGAATCCATGGCTCCTACAGATTTCCATTATTTCACTACATGGATTGCATTCTTTTAATGGCGGACAGGAGGACAACTCTGCCTCTCGGCTCCCATTGGTCGAAACGTGTTGATGGGGGGCGTCATCCGGCTTCAAGAACCTCCATGACTTCACAGTTTACAAGATGAGAGCTCCATAAGCGTCTGTCATAACTGTTTTATGCACTTCTTGTTATCTGGGAAAAAATGTGTCATTAGTCCAGTTTGACATAGTGAGAGCATGAACAATTTGGAGCAGATTTCTCTGTCTATCACGTCAATTAGGAAGAAAAAAATCACTAAGATTTCATTTAGAAATTTAAAAGTGATCTTTTGCTCTTTTTTGCTGTTAAGATCTTGATTCTTTACACTGCAGCAAGTTTTCAAATATATAGACAAAATGAGATATCAATTTCATTTTTCAGATATTTGATGGGATGATTTCAATAATTATAATTAACTTTTCCTGCACAGGTCTAAATTTCCAGACTTATAACCTGTTTTTATTTTCTTTTGTAAAGATTTTGAAATATTTATTAATACAATTACCAAAACATACATAACATATATGGTGCATGCATATGCTTAGACGAAACAAAAGAACTAGAATAAGCAGAGGTGTCAAAAGTATTAATGTTTATTAAGTAGAAGTATAAATCTTACTGTTTCAAAACACTTTTGTAGAAGTTAGGGTATCAACTAAAAAAAATTACTCAAGTAAAGGTGTAAAACTATAATTTTTAAACTTACTTAGAGTAAAAATAATGCTCTACCCTATAAAAGGAAAATTTTTCTACAATTCTAGATGATAACTTTCTTATAATTTATTTTATTAGTTTTATAACTAATGTTAACACTGTCAGATTTAACTTTCCATCATCTTGAAAAACTACTTAATTTGGTCTGGACAAAACAAGGTATTTTAATGTTTTCTTTTTATTTATTTTTTTTATACCTACAGGCCATAACGGACATGAGCTTTAAAGAATAGATGAATAGACTTATGTGTCTATTTTTTAAATGTAAGGAGTAGAAAGTAGAGATAGTTGCTAAAAGTTTGTAAAGAGTAAAAGTAAAAAGTTGTCTTAAAATAGTGACTCCAGTGAAGTATAGATAGCCAACATTTCTACTTAAGTAAGGTAAAGTATTTGTACTTTGTTACTTGACACCTCTAAAAATAACTTATGCTAATTGTCAGTATCATTGAGGAAAAGCATATAAATAAGATTACAAAGTTCTTTCTTTCTTTCTTTCTTTCTTTCTTTCTTTCTTTCTTTCTTTCTTTCTTATCTTTTTTTCATGTTGTAAATACATAAGCTACATTGAATTTCAGAGCACACAGCAGGTGCAGAAACTTATTCACGTCCTATGACATTTCTAAAAAGATGAAATCCTTTATATTAAGGCTGATAAAAACATAAAGACCGTACCGATATCTGATAGAAGCATACAACAGATGAGAATAGTGGCTATCAAAAATCTGCAATTTCAGTAAAAATCTAATAAAAATTTTTAGGGAAGATTTGTTTTCAAAATACAGCAGTTAATGTTAAGTAGGCTAAATGGTTTCTAATATGTGATCAGATAAATGTTTACCTAACTCATTGGATAAGCAGAGAAAGGTTGTTAACTTTACTTATTTGCCATATGAGTGGTTGCAGTTTGCTTTGATGATTTTGAAGATAATTGAAGTTATGTATCTTATATTATTGCCACAGAAATCCATCTTCTTGTTACAAAATAGTAAATTCTGGCTCATAGATTTCTGACTGTTTTTTTAATTAGTGCTCTTGGGGGTCCCTGCATGAATGGGTCCGCTAAGCAGCCTCAAACTTATTCATTGGACCATTTAAGATCAAATCAACCTTTATATGAGCCATACAAAAAAACTTTCAAATAACTGCAGTTACACTGATTAAAAGCAAGTTTAATTTAAAGATTAAGTTTAAAGTTAATAAACTAAGTTTAAGTTTGATAAACTATCAAAACCATAATGCTTTGAATTTTTTTTGTTTTGTTTTAATAACAGAGAAGTGATCTATTATCTTACAATTATAGTTTTTATAGTTTTTATGGGGTTTGCAGCTGGAGAAAAACGTTACTTAATGAGATAATGTCCAAAGCAGTGCATTTGTGTTGCTGACTCCTGTATTAGTAGTCTTCAACATGCTCTTTTCCCCTATTAAACTAAACAATACTAGGACAATATGTGGCTGCTTTTTATTACTTTACCATTTTTATTGAATGGGGTAACGTTTTATTTGAGGTGCTTCTCAGGTGATTCCAAACATTTTTGTTAGATGAAGTTCTAAACCTTGATTGGCCATTCCATTTTTATTGTTCTCCCATGAAGTCTGTATTATATTGATTTGATTTATATTTTGGCTTCACCTCCTAGCAGACACCTAAGGGCCCCTGGGGCTAAACTGGAAGAAAGCGTCTCATGACTTAATTCACCTGGACAAAAAAAACTAGTTTCAATCTGAGCAAAAGCAATAGCACATCATAATACTGCCACAAACACTGTTCATGCCATGTATGGGGTTACTTTTTGTGATATGCTGATGTCTTAATCCATGCATTATGCCATTGTTACTAAAATATTAGGCTTGATTTCTTGAGACAGTAATACATTATCCCTCATCTTTGAATAGTTCTCATACCACCCTACTCCTTGGTCCAGACACATGAAGATTTTTTGACAACACTTATAGAGGTATTTAGCTCCTTTACCAGCCCCCCTCCAAAGCCAAGGGCTTTTCAAAGGTCGGATAGCGGTTCTGTAAACCTTGATCATTTCAGTTTCCGGGGTCTTTGGTTTGTTAGAAATTTCTAGAACTGCTTCCTAGATGTTGTTGACCACTTGGCAGGCTCTCTGAACAGTTTAAATCTATGTTAATCAGCTAATAGTGTATTTTGTCTACGGCTGCAACTAAAGATTATTTTACACATCGATTAATCTGTTGATTATTTTTATGATTAATCGATTTATTATCGGATAGCAAAAGGTTCCTTAAAGATTTTTTACAAAATTTAATCAGGGGAAGCAAGAACTTTTTCACTTGCGGACATCTGGATGGAGCATATTGACAGTTGAAAACATTTTTTTTTTATCTTAAATGCAAATGATCTTTAGATCATTTTGACAACTTTGATATAATTACTGCTCTAAGTGGGTTACTCTGTCAACTAAAGTCGTGTTTTAGAGTCTCTATACTCCAGTTAAAGATTAATCGATTAATAAATTAGTTGACGATTATTTCCATAATCGATTATTCATGTTTAATCTGATTGTTTTAGCCTTAATTTTTGTCCCATATTTGCTCCTGCAAATTGTCACTGCCTTCATCGGGCTTTGCTATATTAAAGTAAGCCAACAGGTTTTGTAACAGATTTTGGTTTAAAGTAAACTTTAATTTTTCCCACATGGTTCTATAGAAATAAGTAAAATTAAAGTTTTGGAACAGCCAGTTCAGAGGCCTGGCTTGAATCTGACAGAGAATATGTTGAAGGAGCTAAAGATTAGGTGGCAGCAAGGATGCTTTGCCACCTCAAAGACTTGGAGCTAGCCACCATGAAATCATTAAAATATCAGAAAAAAAGATGCAGAACACTGGGCCGCAGTTGTGAAGAGTTTGATTTCTGCACAGCTGCAAAGCTTTTCAACACAGAGAGATAGAAATATGTTTGACATGTAAATTTTACATTAAATTTTAATAAAAAAACTTTTGATTCATACTTAATTGACCATTGATTAATGTGTATCAGATAATAAACAATACAACAGTATACATACATTTGGAGGGGTATGGATAATTTAGTGCTGAACTGAAGAGCTCCTTCAGTGACAGACTGCTGCACCCTAAATGCACGGAGCGTTATCACAGATCCTTCCTCCCAGCAGCTATAAGACTTTATAACCATTACTGCTCCCAACAACCTTAATAAATTGCTACATTCATGCTGATTTTTGCACATTTTATGTCTTAGTCAGTTAAATAAAGTGCTGTCATTTTGCACATACAGGTGCTGGTCATAAAATTAGAATATCAGGAAAAAGTAGATTGATTTCAGTAATTCCATTTAAAAAGTGAAACTTGTATATTATATTCATACATTACATACAAACTCATATATTTCAGATGTTTATTTTGTTTAATTTTGATGATTACAAATGACAACAAATGAAAATCTCAAATTCATCATATCAGAAAATTAGAATATTACTGAAGACCAATAAAAACAAAGGATTTATAGAAATGTTGGCCAACTGAAAAGTATGAACATGAAAAGTATGAGCATGTACAGCACTCAGTATTTAGTTGGGCCTCCTTTGGCCTGTATTACTGCAGCAATGCGGCGTGGCATGGAGTCGATCAGTCTGTGGCACTGCTCAGGTGTTATGATAGCCCAGGTTGCTCTAATAGTGGATTTTAGCTCTTCTGAATTGTTGGGTCTGGTGTATTGCATCTTCTTCTTCACAATACCCCATAGATTTTCTATGGGGTTAAGGTCAGGAGAGTTTGCTGGCCAATTAAGAACAGGGATACCATGGTCCTTCAACCAGGTACTGGTAGCTTTGGCACTGTGTGCAGGTGCCAAGTCCTGTTGGAAAATGAAATCTGCATCTCCAAAAAGTTGGTCAGCTGCAGGAAGCATGAAGTGCTCTAAAACTTCCTGGTATGTGGCTGCGTTGACCCTGGACCTCAGAAAACACAATGGACCAACACCAGCAGATGACATGGCACCCCAAACCATCACTGACTGTGGAAACTTTACACTGGACTTCAAGCAACGTGGATGAAGTGCCTCTCTTCTTTTCCTCCAGACTCTGGGACCTTGATTTCCAAAGGAAATGCAAAATTTACTTTCATCAGAGAACATGACTTTGGACCACTCACCAGCAGTCCAGTCCTGTTTCTCTTTAGCCCAGGCAAGACGCTTCTGACGCTGTCTGTGGTTCAAGAGTGGCTTGACACAAGGAATGCGACAGCAGAAACCCATGTCTTTCATACGTCTGTGTGTGGTGGTTCTTGAAGCACTCACTCCAGCTGCAGTCCACTCTTTGTGAATCTCCCCCACATTTTTGAATGGGTTTTGTTTCACAATCCTCTCCAGGGTGCGGTTATCTCTCTTGCTTGTACACTTTTTTCGACCACATCTTTTCCTTCCCTTCGCCTCTCTATTAATGTGCTTGGACACTGAGCTCTGTGAACAGCCAGCCTCTTTAGCGATGACCTTTTGTGTCTTGCCCTCCTTGTGCAAGGTGTCGATGGTCGTCTTTTGGACAACTGTCAAGTCAGCAGTCTTCCCCATGATTGTGTAGCCTATAGAACTAGACTGAAAGACCATTTAAAGGCTTTTGCAGGTGGTTTGAGTTAATTAGCTGATTAGAGTGTGGCACCAGGGGCCATCAATTTTGAACCTTTTCACAATATTCTAATTTTCTGATATGATGAATTTGAGATTTTCATTTGTTGTCATTTGTAATCATCAAAATTAAACAAAATAAACATCTGAAATATATGAGTTTGTATGTAATGTATGAATATAATATACAAGTTTCACTTTTTAAATGGAATTACTGAAATCAATCTACTTTTTCGTGATATTCTAATTTTATGACCAGCACCTGTATATGGTGTTGCTGCTACTTTTTCCACATATCCATTACTTTAAAAATGCCCACAACCGTTTATTATTTATTCTCTAGATGCACAGTATTTAAATTGTAAAAACACTGTACAGTACAATATTTTTATGTTTATTTTCTTATCTATGTCACTTATTCTTTTATTTTACATACTTTTTTAAGGTCTACATTTGTGTGCCCACTTTTGCTATATTCTTTTGCTGCTGCGGTAACACCTTAATTTCCACATTGTGGGACAATAGAGATTTTCTATTCATTAGCTTGACATTCTGTAATGAAATACTTTTTTTTCCTCCTGAGTGATACCCATGTGCTATGGGGAAATCTGGACTCCCAAGTAAGCTCTCTGCAAATATAGCTGAAGTATACAGTGGAGGAATGTAAGTAGCATGTATTTATGGTTGAGTCAAACTTCTTATAAGTGATGGGGGCATGAATGCAAGAACACAAAGCTTCTGAAGAGACTTTTTAAATCCTTTATACACGAGCATGCCCATCCATACATACCACTGCAATTTGGTTCCAGGTATTCATGGATACACACTAATGCTAAATAATAAGCTGTAGCTACAGATATAAACCACGCTGAATAATAATAATGTAATCATCATAGGTTTTGCCTTCCACACACATGGATATAAGGGATATCTGCTGCTCTTGAACCTTTTCTTCCACGTTTACATTGGTTGTCTGTTGTCTTCTTTTTGCCGTTAGGTTCTCTATTTGGCATTCCTCTCATTTAGGAGTTACCGTATATCCTCTCTGTCTCTATTTTTGCTGTTTTGTTTTATTTTCTCTCTTCATGATCTAATTCCTGTCTCTATCTCTTCCTCTCTCACCTTAGTTCGCATTCCCTCCGTCTTTCTCACCTCCTTTTCAGTCTCTGTGTTTGTTATATACAATTTTAGTCCCAAAATAATTTTCAATTAAGTTTCATATACAAGAACAAAGTGAAACGTTATGGCGACAGTCCTAATGGTCTGCTTGTCAAAGCAAATTGTTGGGCTATCATCTAACTCTGGGACATATATTCTAAGAGCCATATTGACAACACAGGTCTCAGACACACACAGAAAGAAAAACACAATGCTGCATATTTATCCAGTAAGGCTATCGCAGCTTAAATATTTGTATTAATATTTAAACTTGTATTAAGTGTATTAACAATATGATAGCCTATAATTATACATGTGTATACTGCTCAGAGCCACCCTCTACTGTGTCATGATCTGTCTCTTGCTTAGGAGGTTGCTTAGTCTTTGCATTTGGTAGACATGTTATTTATTTTATTAATTCGGTCATTCATTAAAAGAAAACAACATAAAGAAAAACTGTGCAGGCAACATCAAATGAAAGAAAAGGAGCAGAAAGAAGTAAAAAAAAAGGTTTTTGCCTCCATTTTCAATAAAATATTATTCAACTCAGATAATTATGTATATATATATATATATATATATAAAAGACTATGTTCATCAATACACAGAAAACGAGGAACAGCAACAAAAAAATAGACAAACTACATCAGCTTATCCTCGGTCATATCGACTCATCGAAATAACTAATTTTCAGCTTGCTTTAACTCACTTATAAGTTTGTTCCACAAATCAAAACCTTTAATAGAAATACATCTTTCCATCATGTCAAAAAAAAACATTAGAAAATACAATTCAACACACAAAGATAACTGAAGTTACTAAATTCTGATTTTTTGGTATTTTTTTTCTAATATAAACTTGATAAGTTCAAGCGGCGCGCCTGTCTTTCCCCATTACACCACAAGGGGGAGCCTCAAAGCCAGCCCTCTGTCTGCATGAACCTCCCATGAAGGCGGGGCCTGCGGCTCATCCAGAAAATGTCAACAACATGCCGGAGTCCTGGGAAACAGAAACCGAGGAGAGAGGGAGGGACATCCAACAAAGAGACCCAGAAAACCAGAAGTCTCGTAACGTCGTGTCATTTATCTCCCAGTTAGCAGACGATCACCTGACTCTTGTGCGGGTAGGACGCTTCGTTTGGCTTTGTTTGGACGCAGTGGTATAGAGAAGTGGGTTGGCGATTTTATGACACAATTTACATTTAAAAGGGAAGTAAGGCAACTTTGAAGGTTTCCCGTAAATAAATAAAAACGTCAAACACTCCCCCTGTGCATTGTGGTGTCAGTGTTCACACCCCATCACCAGCAGCTGTCACGACTACTGTCATTGTCAAATAACAGGCTCTACTAGGTGTGATATTTCTCCCCACCTGTCAGCTCTAAACACTCCTCACGGATCTCTTCTGTCTCACACAGAACATCAGCACTGGACTGGCTGTTACTGGTGTGATTGTCCTGGCAAGAAGCATCAGAGTGGTAAGGTTTAGGCTCAAACTGCTGTTCAATGTGGTCTGAATCACAAGTTTAGGTCAAGAAACCCAAACATCACTTCAATTGTGGCGAGAGAAAAAAAAAAGTATGACACGCTGCAGATGCCCTCCAAAAGTATTCACACTGGTTGTATAATTTTGACACATTAGAAAGTGTCAGGGTTTGGTTAAGCTTAGGCAGGGGGGCAGAGGTGAGTTTCTTGAAGGTTTAATTGAATGAAACAACTCAGTCAGGAATCCAAAAATCCAACATGAAAAATGTAAAACAAACCAGAACCATGGAGACATCAGGGGAAAACAATCATGAGGAGCCAGGGTAACACGAGGAACCAGCACTGAGGAACTGCAGAAGGAGAGTATTTATGGTAGCCTGAACAAAGAAGACTAACGAGCAGATATGGGGGCAGGTGTGAAGAGAGGAGTCTAGAAAGGAGCTATAGGACAAAGAAGACCAACACAAGAGTGCAACAAATAAAAACCTAAGAACTCAAATGTATCCAGAAAACACAACAAAATAGGAATTAAACCAATAAAACTTGAAAATATGGAGCAAAGTAAAACTGAATACGCAAAAGAAAACAACAGAACAAAAACCATGACAGACAGGTCAATTAATTCTAATTGTGCAGCACAAAGTTGTCCATTAGTGTTAAGATTATATGGTCTCAAAATGCTGTTTGCAAATAAAATTGATCCAAGTTGTGGCATAGAGTATGCCAGAGGCGTAGCAAGAAATTTTTTTTAAGGGTGGCCGGGCATTAGCTAATGTACACTGAGGGTTGGCCAAAAGTAGATAGGCACCAGAACCTCAGGGTCAGTCTACACTCTTCCAACAGGAAAATCAATAATAAATAAATCTAAATAAAGAAAAACTATACTTTCCTACAACCTTTGCTAACAAATAGAGGAGTATATTCAAACATCCGTGCTTTGTAGATAAAAGGTATAGTGGATAAAATTCTTTCAGGTTTTGAGCGAACATATTTTTCATTGTCATTACTTACCTTCTTTTATCAGTAATCATTCTGCATAAAATTTTTATTTACAAGTACTAACATCTATATATTGATTATTTAATAAGTTTGTATTAAAATAGTTATTTATCAATGATTTTAATGAAGATTCCTAGATGACTTGCAGAGACAAATTATTTTCTGTTCAACTCATAAAAGACAAAATCTAGTTCTGAAAAGAGCATCAATTCTGTACCTATCAGCTTTAATGATAGTATATAGATGTACATAATTAACCAAAGTGTTTTTGTTCTCAAGTAATTGTAATATATGTAAAATTAAAATGTTTTGAATATTCCACTTGAGAGTATTACTGCTGCCACCATCTGTATTAGAGGGAAATAAAGGGTAGGGGTGGCCACAGGGGTGGCCAATGATTGGCTAAGGGTGGCCATGGCCACCCCTGGCCCCCCATCTCGCTCCGCCCCTGAGTATTGCAAAACTACAAACTCAGTGAAATGGCTTTCCACTAAATTATCTATGCTGCGTGGGGGCGGAGTATGAATTAAAGAAGCAGCCTAAGAAGTTCACAGTTACTCTGTAAGAGCTGCAGAGATTTATGGCTCAGGTTGGAGAGTGTGTTTACAGAAAATGTTTTATTGTCTTCTAGAAATCTATCCTTTATGGAAGAGTGGCAAAGCAGAGACTTTGCCACAGGAAGTATAATTTAAAGTTTTCTACAAGCTTTTAGTTGAAACAGCAACAAGTGAAAGAAGGCAGCGGCAGAGCTGGATGGAGAGCCAGGGGTTGACATGGCCACCCTTAGCCAATCTCTGGCCATCCCTACTAGGGGTTCCCATTTTGACATACAGCAGTTCCTTTTTAAAAGTAGTGAAATTTTCTAATTTAGCATTTTAATTCTTCCTGTATTAACAGTAAACTGACAAAAAAAATATGGTAATTAATTACTCCCATCAGTAAAGTAAAATACAAAATTATAAATACAAAATTCATGCTCTTTTAAAAGCTAGTTTTTGTTTTATGGGAAAGAGAAAGTTATGTCTCTGCAAGCCATCTAGGAGTCTTCCATGTCATTAGAGATAGATAATTACATGATAGATAGATAATAACAAATATTGCTAAAATTATATTGGAACGTTTTTTTTTTCTTTTCAGAAATGTAGGTAATAAATCACAGTATGTTTCCGCCCGAACTCAATGCTGGAAGATTGTCAAGTATACCTTTAATTTAGAATTATAGAAATATAGAATTTACACATATATATATATATTCATTAGTAAGGGCTTAAGAAAATACAGATGTTTTGCCCATTCATTTTCTTAAGGGAAAAGTGTAGAGTGACCCTGAATTTCTGCTGGCTATCCGCTTTCAGCCACCCCTCAGTGCACATTGGTACCTATCTGGCCACCCTTATGAAAAGATTTCTGGCTTTGCCTCGGAAAGAAGGAGGCACAAGGTTTAAGATTGAACTTCGGGGTTAGATCTAAAAAAATGTGGAGGAAAATTTAGAATGTCACCAGGCTTTGAATGTACCTACATGGGGCAGCATCAAACTATACTGAGGATTTACTTCACTCAGGTTTAGGTTAACCTTCCAACAGGACAGTGACCCTAAAGTCGCAGCTAGACAAACAAAGAAATGGCTCATATTAAATGATATTATTTCTTTGAATAGCCCAATCAAAGTCGAGATCTAACTCTTATTGTTAAGCCGTCACAAATCCAGACAAAAATGTAAAAAAGTTAATTTTTGCAACACCCTGTTTAAAGTAATCCAGGTATTCCTTAAAATATTGTTGCTCACTCTTGTTCCATCTCTTCAGATCACAAAGTTTCAAGCTGCATCTGAGATCCCTTCCCGTTTCATTGAGAGGAACGTCAGCCTTCGAGGGAAAGTTCATTCCGTCACTGAAAGAGGAATTGAAGTCGAGCACATCCCAATTTATCTGCCAGTCATCTCTCCATTACTGTCAAAGCAGCAGGGTAATGTTGGGGTAATCAGATTTTCTACATATTTCATAAATTTGCTCAGGTATGCCTTGACAACTAGGGACAGATGTCCTTACTCCAAAAACAAACAGATAAACCAGTTAAAATGGTATGTTATAACTTGTTAATGTTCACAAAAATATATTGAACTTACAGGTATGCGCAGGATTATTCTAACCTTTACCAGAAAGGAAACAAACATTTTAGACATAATTTTGCTCTAAAATTAAGAAAAAGGGACTCTTATATAAAAAGAATACTTTTGTTTTGTAAATATTTCTAAAAATAATAAAAATAGGAGTTAGACCTATTGACAATTAATAAAGGATAACACATTCATTAGTAATTAGATAAAAATAAGTTAGATAAATTGCAGGTAATAAGATCTAAATACGAAAAAGATGAGTAAATACTTTATTACTTTCTTTTTGCACTATTAAAACCTGAAGAGCACAGGCTCAGGAGAGCTACTACGATATAATATCTCCGATAAATTAGATGGATTACACTTTTGTGTTTTAAAAACTAAAAGTGTTTTCAAATTATTTCAAAATAGAATGATTGGTAAATCAGGACTAGGGCTGGACAAGTAACTGGATTTGCAATATAGTCGCAGAGTACTTAATTTTTGGCCTTGTTCCATTTAATGATAGCTGTCACAAACCTTTTCACTCTGGTCCTTTAGGTGGCGGTAATATACTCCAATTAGGTTTTCTGCTATACATAAGAAAAAAGATTTGCAGCTTGTGCACAGATGCATATATTTAAGCTTAAAGTAAACATATTTCCATTCACCAGTCCTGTGACATTGACTCTGGAACAAACATATATATATATATGCTTGTGGTTAGGGTAGAGGGAAGATAAAATAGCATTTTTGATTCAACAAATCAAACAACCCTTATCAGGGCTTCAAAATAAAACCTCCACCCATCAAGTTTCTTTCCTCAACCGGGCGGAAACACAATTTGTTAAAGATAGGCTCTGTGTATGCACCTTGATGCTTTATCTCTCTGGTTCTTTTTCCTGAAAAGAGATCATTCGGGACAAACTCTTTAAATAACACTTCATAACTTATATGTATTAAATAACAGATTCTGATAGAAATTGTAATCTTACTCAGATCAGAGAAATTGCTTAGCATGTACAGAAGGCAGCTGCTCACCTCCGGGCTCACCTCTGAGGAAGTGGCAACATTAACAGTAAAAAAGGCATTTTATACATCTCCAGTCTGCCACATCATCTTATTTTACATCATACATGTTAGCAGATGAATAGACATCCATGGCTCCAGCCTTATCAAAATATTACACTTCGCTCTTAGCTGTACCGCTCTCATTCCATTTCCAAATCTTTGCCACGTACAGAATGAAGATTGTAACTGTATATCCAGACAGAGAAACTGTCTTAATTAGATTAAAACTTAAGTTCTGACACGTAACAGGCAGCCAATACCAAGTTGTAATAAACTTACACATCTTCAATGATAATTATCCGAACATCTGTTTGTGCATCTTTTATCTAGTTAGTTGAAATATCATTGTGTCATTTTTAGACTTTGCTGTCAGATTCGGACTCATATTGTAAGTTCATTAGATTAACATTTATGACCTATTGGACAACATAGTTTTATTATCATTAACTGTCTCATCTAGAATTTATTTTGCAGAAGATACCTGCCTTTGGTACAATATGCATCTGAACTTCACATTCTTTCACATTACAATCACAAGTGTAATGTGCAGAGTGCAAAGTGTTTTGTTTTTTCTTTGTCTTTCATCTGTCTTCATTTTCCTAAAGTAATAATCTGTAGAGCCTAGATGTGTTGGAAGATGAGGCTCCACCCCACTGCCAATATTTGGTTGCCGTTAACAAGGCTTTCTTCTTGTTTTTAGCTTATTCCATTCCTCCATTCCCATGCTGTCACCACCATGTTTTAGAGTGGGGACGATTGGGGTATGTTTGGGGTTTGTTCTGCCACACAAATTTTTTTATGACGGGGAAAAAACTTCAGCTTCCATCTCATATAATGAGAAAACCTTTTTTTAGACACAGACTTTCTCCCACATGGTATAGGGTTAGAGGGTTCCCAGGGAGAATTTTTGTTTTTACTAAACTAAAAGTGTATCCTAACTGGACATCAAACAAGTGGAAGAAAACCACACATACTACATTTCCTTATCTGCCCTCCTCAAACATTCTACAGTACTGATACATTTGCCAGAAAATAAAAAAAAACTTTCTGTATACAGCAGGATTTTATTAGGCTCCTGAACTATATAGTTTATAAGTTGATTTAGTTTCCACAGTTTTCAGCTCTATTCTCAATGTGAAACTAAAGTGTATATGAATGAATCAGATCGTGCATTTAAGGATAAAAAAAAAAAATTAACAGCTTAGCTTTAATGAGTTATTCACTGTCATATGGGTCTTAGGTAATCTTTTTCTGTTCCCTGTTTAGATGTGTCGACATCTCGGCTGTGGGTGCATCTGTCTGGAGTCGAGCTAACACCGGAAGGAAAGATCTGGCTGCAGAAGAACCTGGTTCCTCCACAAACTGTTTGGCTAAAGCTTATCAGCCGACAGGACAGCACTCTGCACTGTTTGGTGTCCCAGAGCAGGGTGAGACATTGCATCATTCGAGTAGATGGAAAACAAAAGAAAAATGTGATAGTTGGGTTATTTTTCATAATCAAATACAGCCCTCCATATTTAGAGAGGTGTAAAATCTTAAAAACACGATTGTTTTTTTTCAGCAATAAAACAACGTGACCTTAACTTGACTGAATACATTTTATCAGAGGGAACAAAAAATACAAAATAAAAAGCGGATTTCTACAAAATCACTAATCCCATCTGTATTGGCACCATGACCTAAAAAAAACATTAAAGAAAATGTATATCAACATGCAACTTTAAGCCTGTTAAACTTTGGTGGTATCCATCTGATTAGTTTAGATACAGAGAGAGTTAGAAAAGAATAGAATACAACAGAACTTTAGTAATCAGATAATGGAGAAATTCACTTGTGATATCACAGAAGGTGCATAAATGACAAAAAGAGGCACACAGTATATACAGTGCAACCGGATACATACAGTGGATGGTGAAAAATGAAAATAAAGGAGAGATGTAATGTGACTTATGTATAGAGTATCTTATGTACAGTAAAGTGGTGGCAGGTAAAGTACAGTTTCTGCTTTGTTTAATAGATAAATAGTATAAGTTATTGTAGTGTTATTACACCAGGTTATAGTGCAGTGGCATTGTAAAGTCTGATGGCAGCAGTGATGAATGACCTGTGGTGATCTGTACTAGTTTTGCCTTTGAGTTGAATTATAAGGCAACACAAGGTACACTTACAAAGGCTTCACACGTAGTCTAACTTCATATGATTTCACTTTTATATGGTTGGAAATATTATGCAGCTTGTAAATCATGTTTGTAGTGAATGGGTGAAGGTGTTGGAGGACATATACTTACAAGGGAGTGAAGACCTCTAATGGCTAGGCAGTGGCACTCAGACAACCATGAGGAATGAAAGAAATAACTGTGACAACTGCATGCAGACGGACCAGTTTTAATATAACAGAGCATCTGTCGGAAATTGAAACAGGTCACACTTTCAATTTTCTGGGAGCTTGAGGAACTCCTTGTTTAAGTCTGAGGTGACCCCCCCCCCCCCCCACCCCCCCTAGAAAACCGTGATCCTGGTCTAGTAAGATCCAAAATTAGAAGCTCTAAATTGTTAGAGCAAACAACACCTAGATGGTAGGTATGATTACTTTGTACACTGAAAAAACAGCAACTCATAAGATTTACTTAAAGCTGAAGTCTGTAAGTTTTTAAAAATCACTTTTTTGTCATATTGGCTAAAACTGTCCCTATGCCCAGACAGCAGTACATGTGATATGTAACCTGTGAAAAAAACTGCTTCAATTGGTACCGCCTACTGCCTGTATTTCAATCTGGGAAGAATAATTCGGGACGAGTCAAAACAACCAATCACAGCCAGAGGAGCGTCTGATGGAGTGTCAATCACAGCTCACACACGCTGAATCCCGCCCCCCCCTTCTGGTCGCATGCGGTAGCCACGCAGATGCTGTGAGAGGGGTTTAGTTTAGTTTAGTTTAGTTTATTTAGGATCCCCATTAGCTGTAGCAAGCTACAGCTATTCTTCCTGGGGTCCAACAACAAAACATGAAATAAAAAAAAATTACAAATGAAATAAAATTATGTGGACATTAAAACAACATTTCCCATAATCTATACATATACATATATACATACACACATATACAGATACATATATACATATACATATATACCCATATACATAAACAGAAACAATCCAAACTAATCAAAACAAACTACAAAGCACAGCAAGTGAAGAAGACAGTCCTAATCATGTTTTACCTCTATATTTAATAAATGTTCTTTCAATGATTTTTTAAATTTCCTTAAATCAGTTATCAGTTTAATGTAATTCGGCAGTAAATTCCATGCTTTCATACCTCTATACATAACAGTTCTTTTTAGGGCATTTGACTTTACTTTAGGCAAACTAAAGTTTCCTTCAGTCGCATGCCTAGTCCTGTATTCGTGATTTTCTGAACTAAAAGTAAGGTTTGTAAATAACATATAAGGTGTTTTTAATACAGATATGTTTCTAATCATAACAGTCAATGAGTATGAAAGTCTGTCTTTAACCAACAACCAGTTTAATTTTTTATGCATTGTTATGATATTTGTCCTTAAATCACACTTCAATATTATTCGGGCAGCTCTATTTTGTACATGTTGTAGTTTATTTAGCATCTCTCCTGGGGCATTTGACCAGACGACTGGGCAGTAATCCATATGAGAAAAAATCAATGATTGGATTATCATTTTAAGAATATGTGGGGACATAAAGGTTGCATGTCTTCTTATGACTGTGATTCCTCTACCCATCTTTGCAATCATGTTATTAATATGTTTTCTCCATAATAACGTGTTATCCACCGTCACTCCCAGAAGCTTGGACTCATGCACATTCCTTATCGAGACGTTATTGATATTAATATTCAATATATGATTACTGTTTACGTTGTAATTTGACCTCACAATCATGCTGTTAGTTTTTGCTGTATTCAATACCAGCTTATTTGCTTTCACCCATTTATCCACTCCCACTAGTTCGTTATTCATAATAATTTCTAATTCATTATTTGTTCTTGCTGATGTATATATAGTGGAATCATCTGCATACATAATTATTTTAGTTCTTTTGAGTATGTATGGTAAGTCATTAGTAAATATTGAAAATAATAAAGGACCCAGGCAGCTCCCTTGAGGTACACCACATGTTACAGTTTGTTTTTCAGAAAATGCACCATTAAAATATACCGTTTGTGACCGGTTAGTTAAATAACTGTAAAACCAAGTAAGTGCAGATTGTTCAAAACCATAGCAGGAAAGTTTTTCTAATAGCAGATCGTGGTCAATTAAATCAAAAGCAGCTGAAAAATCTAGAAACACAACTCCCACCATATCTTTCATTTCAATACTCCTAAGCCAGTCATCAGACATACTAATTAGTGCTGTTGCTGTAGAATGAGCCTTTCTATAAGCATGTTGAGAGTGACAAATTATGTTATTAATCGACAGATAATTATTAATTTGTTCATATACTATGGTCTCTGTTATTTTTCCTAACACAGGTAGTAGACTTATCGGACGACTATTTGAGCTGGAAAAGGGCAGTTTCTTATTTTTCTGTAATGGGATTATTTTGGCTGTTTTCCAGGCTTGTGGACACACTGAAGACATAAAACTTAAATTAATAATGTGAGTAATTACAGGAGCGATTTCATCAGCAACCAATTTGAGAAGTCTGACATCCAGTTCATCAACACCCGGTGGTTTATCTTTGCACTTTTTCAGGCAATCCTTTACCCTCTGCAAGTTAACCATTTCTAATTTAAACTTGGACCTTTTCCCTTTCATTATTTCATTTCTTATTAATAAGTGAGATATTTCATTACTTAGGTTAGGCATATTTTCTCTTAGTTTTGCTATTTTACTAATGAAATAATTATTTAAATAATTAGCAATTTCTCTAGATCCAGTTATGAAGCCATCATTTGTCTCAAGGAATAATGGATGCGTTCTATTTTTCCTACCTGTCAAATCATTAACTATCTTCCACATTTTTTTGCAATCATTCCCCGCCTTCTTTACTCTATCTTCATAATAATTCTTTTTTTTCTTTTTATTTAGCTTGGTCACAGCGTTTCTTGTTTTCCTATAGAGGCACCAGTCTTCCTTATTCCCAGTTATAATTGCAGTTTTTTTCATTTGTTCTCTCATTTTCATAGCTTCTTTCATTTCTTTGTCCAGCCAGGGTGTTTTCGATGTTCTGACGGTAAACCTTCTCAAAGGTGCATGTTTCTCAATCACAGGTAGAAATAAATCATCAAACTTTGACAGTGCAAGCTCAGGATTTCTTTCAGTCAACACTTTAGACCAACATATTTCTCTCACATTGTCAACAAAAGAATAAGGATTGAAAGATGCATATGATCTCTTAAAAATTATTGTAGGTCCTTGCCTATCTACCTTATTGTTTTTTTCTACTATAATCAGATTATGGTCACTGCTTCCAATTGGGACCGATGATATCTTGTTAACTGTTTCTGGAGAGTTTGTAAAAATGTGATCAATACATGTAGCTGTTTTAGTACCATCTTGTTTTACACATATTCTTGTTGGCTTATTCATAATTTGATCAAATCCACCTGCATTAGCTCCAATTTGTATCTTATTCTTCAGTGGACAGTTATGAGCAAACCAGTCAATGTTAAAATCTCCAAGTAAATAGACATCCAGACTCACATTCATATTAGCTAACATTTCACAGATTGTGTCAAGATATTCATTGTTAGAACTTGGAGGTCTGTAACAGCAGCCTACTAGTATAGGCTTTCTGTGAGGAAAATAAACTTGTAACCATAATATTTCAATATTATATTTCATCATGTCAGTACACATTTTTACAGGTAAATGATCTTGAATGTAAAAAGCTACTCCACCACCATATTTATTTCTATCGTTTCTATAAATGTTGTAACCCTTTATATGTAATTCACTATCTTCAAAGGAGGAGTCTAAATGAGTCTCAGAAATAGCAAGTATCTTTAGCTTATGTTCTTCTAACAATTCAGCTATATCATTTGTTTTGTTTCTTAGACTGTTTATATTTATATGTGCAATAGTTAGTCCACTTTTTAGTCGCTTGTGTTGGGATGTCATTGCCATATATTTTAAGAAGCAGTCCTGTAAGCATATTTCCGTTTATTTATCCTATCTTGGGGTGCTGGTACGAGGTCGGATTATCAGTTTGTCGTGTCTGAGGTAAGCTATTTCACCCTTCTCACGTGCAGCTTTCAGTTTTGGCATGAGTTCCTTTCTTTTTAACCTTACAGCATCTGTGTAGTCCTCATTGATGAATATTCTAGTACCTTTCAGATTTTTTGCTCTCTGCATTACTGCAGTTTTGTCTTTGAAGTGCAAAAACTTTACCACAATGGATCTAGGTCTTTCCCTATCTGGTTCAGGTTTTCCTATACGGTATGCTCGTTCAATATCAATCTCCCTTTGTAGTTGCAACTTCTGCTTTAGAATTTCTTTAACTTTTTCCTCTGATTCTACCCAAGATTCACCCGGGGTCTCAGGTATCCCATCAATGACCACATTATTTCTTCTCGATAAACCTTCCAGGTACTCTTGTTTATCCACAATTACCTGTAAGCTTTCACATATCTTGATTATGTCTGTCTGGATTGAATTACCATGATCAGACTGTTTTGCCTGAGTGATCTTTAGCTCATCCACATCTTTCTGTGTGAATTGTAAACTTAATTTCAACTCCTGAATTTCTTTTGTAATCATGTCCATCCTTGAATTTGTTGAATCCATTATAACTTTAACAAAGTCTTTGAAAATGTCCTGCTGTTGCTGTAATAAAGCTGTAAACATGTCCTTCTGGTGATTCAGCAGGTCATTTACCTGAGTGAGTGATACCCAATCCTCCTCAGTGTTTCTTTGCTGTTTGGGACCCATTTTTCAAGGTAGTATGGTGTTACCTGATAGTGGAGGCTGGGGCCTGGCCTGGAGGCTGGGGCTTGTTCTTGTAGTGGTGGCTGGCCTGGCGTGGAGGATGGGGCCTAGCCTGGCCTGGTGTTGGAGGCTCCTAGCTTGGCCTGGTGGTGGAGGCTAATGCCTAGCCTGGTGGTGGTGGTTGGCCTGGCCTGGTGGTGGTGGCTGGGTCCTGGCCTGGTGGTGGTGGCTGGCCTGGTGTTGGAGGCTGGGGCTTGGTCTGGTAGGCTGGCTTGGTGTGGAGGCTGGGGGCCTAGCCTGTTAGTGGTGGTTGGTCTGGCCTGTTGTCGGAGGCTCCTGGCTCGGCCTGGTGGTGGAGGCTAATGCCCGGCCTGGTGTCGGAGGCTCCTGGCTTGGCCTGGTGGTGGAGGCTAATGCCAAGCCTGGTGGTGGTGGTTGGCCTGGCCTGGTGTCGGAGGCTCCTGGCTTGGCCTGGTGGTGGAGGCAAATGCCTAGCCTGGTGGTGGTGGTTGGCCTGGCCTGGTGTTGGAGGCTCCTGGCTTGGCCTGGTGGTGGAGGCTAATGCCTAGCCTGGTGGTGGTGGTTGGCCTGGCCTGGTGTCGGAGGCTCCTGGCTCGGCCTGGTGAGGAGGCTAATGCCTAGCTCGGTGGTGGTGGTTGACCTGGCCTGGTGTCTGAGGCTCCTGGCTTGGCCTGGTGGTGGAGGCTAATGCCCGGTCTGGTGTCGGAGGCTCCTGGCTTGGCCTGGTGGTGGAGGCTAATGCCAAGCCTGGTGGTGGTGGTTGGCCTGGCCTGGTGTCGGAGGCTCCTGGCTCGGCCTGGTGGTGGAGGCTAATGCCCGGCCTGGTGTCGGAGGCTCCTGGCTTGGCCTGGTGGTGGAGGCTAATGCCAAGCCTGGTGGTGGTGGTTGGCCTGGCCTGGTGTCGGAGGCTCCTGGCTTGGTTTGGTGGTGGAGGCTAATGCCTAGCCTGGTGGTGGTGGTTGGCCTGGCCTGGTGTTGAGGGCTCCTGGCTTGGCCTGGTGGTGGAGGCTAATGTCTAGCCTGGTGGTGGTGGTTGGCCTGGCCTGGTGTTGGAGGCTCCTGGCTTGGCCTGGTGGTGGAGGCTAATGCCTAGCCTGGTGGTGGTGGTTGGCCTGGCCTGGTGTCGGAGGCTCCTGGCTCGGCCTGGTGAGGAGGCTAATGCCTAGCTCGGTGGTGGTGGTTGACCTGGCCTGGTGTCTGAGGCTCCTGGCTTGGCCTGGTGGTGGAGGCTAATGCCCGGCCTGGTGGCGAAGGCTCCTGCCTGGCCTGGTGGTAAAGGCCGATGCCCAGCCCGTCGGTGGAGGCTAATGCCTTGCCTGTTGTTGGCCAAGTTGTCCTGTAGATTGTCTGTCTCTGCTGCTTGCTCAGTGCTGCTGCTCAGTGCTGCTGCTCAGTGCTGCTGCTCAGTGCTGCTGCTCAGTGCTGCTGCTCAGTGCTGCTGCTCAGTGCTGCTGCTCAGTGCTGCTGCTCAGTGCTGCTGCTCAGTGCTGCTGCTCAGCAGCAGCACTGAGTGCTGAGTGCTGCTGTGGAGCTTGGAGGTGGGGCATGAGTGAAGCAGAGAGGGTGGGGGAGTGGAGTGAAACCTGTTTTTCTTCAAATTTTCAGTCGAAGTCTGCTCTCTCCTCAATGTTACAGACTGCAGCTTTAAGGAATATATTGTAAATATTTGCAAGCAAATGATTTAAGTAAAATTTAATGCTGCAATATAAAGTAACACTCACTTGCCAGTATCGAGTGAATTTTACTTTCCAATAGACCAGAAGACATTTTCTTAATTACATCCAAGTCGTAAAGGAGATTTATTTAAACAAATTATGTAAAGTGCACATGTTTTTCATAGACATTTACTTAACATTTGAAGTAAATCTTATATCCCTGTTGTGTTTGCTGTTATGAAGTTATTAAGTAGATAATTTTTTTTTTTTTTGCTTGACAAATTTATTTACTTTGTTGCATTATGTTACATTAATCACTAATATTAGGTAATCATTGCCAGTTTTCTTTTGATAGATGTTACCAAATAAATTGAACCAATAGTCAATACACTGAATATAAATTGAATAGTTTATTTTTCATTTTAAACAGTTTAACAAAGAAGTAAATATCTTATCCGTCATGGGCCAGCCAGAAATTTGACATTCTAACTGGAATCATCAATTTTCTGTCACACTTAATCCCAGTTGCTGGTGCTTATCTTCAGCTGTCTATGGTCGAGAGGTGGGGTACACCCTGGACAGGTCACCAGTCTATCACAGGGTAACAGAGAGACAAACAACCATTCAGAAGCAAATTAACCTAACAGTCATGTTTTTGGACTGCTGAAGGAAGCTGAAGTACCTGGAGAGAACCCATGCATGCACAGGGAGAACATGCAAATGCATGCTGAAAGACCCCGGGACAGGAATCGAACCCAGAACCTTCTTGCTGCAAGGCGGCAGTGCTACCCACTGCGCAACATTCGTTACAGTAATATACTCATATATAAGTTCAAGAATATTTAACTGATACAAACATGCTCAAAACAACTTCTGGGTGAAGATCAGAACAGAAACAGCCACCTAAACTTTGAGCAGTGGTGTAAAGATAATCTATGCCTCTATTTAAATGAAAGAAGCATGTACAAATATACCATTAATAGTAAAAGTGCATTATGTACTGCATTAGAATATGCACCAAATAAAAGATAAGGTTGGTATATACACCACATCCAACACAGATCTGGTGATATAGTCACTACTCAAATATGCGATAAAAATCTTATAAACCTACACACTGAAACAGTGAAAT
This sequence comes from Cyprinodon tularosa, assembly GCF_016077235.1. Classification (NCBI taxonomy): domain Eukaryota; kingdom Metazoa; phylum Chordata; class Actinopteri; order Cyprinodontiformes; family Cyprinodontidae; genus Cyprinodon; species Cyprinodon tularosa. The sequence continues at coordinate 87,239 of NW_024039241.1, read as the reverse complement.
TTCAACATTTAAACCAGTCATCCATACTAGTGAAGTCCAAATAACATATACCTTGTTTGGCAAAAAATAAAGAACATTAATGAAAGGCAACCTTCAACCCACTGCTAATTCTTGGCATTTGATGCCACATTTTCCTGACCTAAGATGACAAAGTCATGAATGCATTTAGGAACGCAACTTCAACTTAGGGGAGTTTACTTTTGGGGTCAGAGGTACAGATTCAGTGGAGCAGGTTTTAGGAACATTCCAGCTGTTGCAACTACTTAAAGTAATTGTTTGAGTTTCTGAAAGTAATGTCACTCATGACTGCATGAAATGGTTTTTAAATGAATGGAGAATTTCTGGGTATGCAATGATTTGTTTTGTTAAAGAACATTTTAAGGTGTTTAGTTTCTGAAAAAAAACAAAAAACACACAAAACAACAAAACTGTTGGTTTACCGGTTGCGGTTTCAAAGAAAAAAAAAGTTAAACAACAACATAACAACAAAAATGGAGACGACTCTCATTTTCTCTAACCATTGATCTTCATTCTTAAAGCATAACTTGCATAACAGCACAGCCATGTTTCCTTTTTCAGCACCACAGCTGTTTGTATAGCAACACCTAGGGACATACAGAGATAAGCTATTTGTGTCATAATATAAGATAATAGAAGGAATTGCAATGAGTTTTTCCACAATATATTATAACCTGATGGATACTATGCTTCTAATTTGTAATTGTACAAATATGTTGACATACCGACAGAATGTTCTCTGTATTCTGTCTATTGTTGCACCTTTCCCCTATTTTCATGTCAATGACTTCAGAGACTTTTGCATACAAATGAACATGATGTTCAAACATACCAAATAGATACACATAAACTGTATCTGTAATCGGTTTTAGGTTTGATTAAAGCAATGTGAGGGCATTTCCTTAACCTTCTCCAAGTTTTTTGAAGGCAAGTCAGTGGGGGCTTACGAGTTCTCAGTAAAATTTTGACAAAATACATAAGGTTGCATGATGATTTTTACTTGAATCAAACACTGAGGCACCCTCATTGCATGCAGTCCATATAAGCTTAAATAATAAGTTTCAAAGTCTTTCTTTAATTTTGGTGAGTAATGTACTTTCCATGTTAGTTTGCTCATAGTAGAAATATTTAATTTATAAACAACAACTCTGCGTTCCCCAGTGTTCAAAATGTAGAAGATAAGAGAACATGCCATTTAAGTAAGGTAGATTTTTGTTAACCTTTATTAGTCTGAAATTTGCTACAAGAAAATAACTTATAAACGTACCCTTATCTATAATCAGAGTGGAAATTTAGGCAGTTTAAAACAAATGAGACCAGATTAGGACATTTTTATTTATGATCAGTTAGAGGGATGAGAGGAAAGGTAAAAAATATGACCTAAGTTCACTGTTGAAGAACACTAGCCTGCTAACTGGATGTTGAGGGAAGCATGTCCGGAATATACTTTTATGTGGTTTATCATTCATGTAAATGTATTGAGTAGGGGGGACTCCTCTACTTTGGTCATCACAGACTAACACAGACTAAAGGATTTGGCAGCAAATACTTCTATTCGGTCAAGTGTGAAACAAAGAATAAATATGTTTAAGAAATACCTGATGAACACTATTAAAGATACTGGAGGATGTGTGATGATATGGGACTACGATACATGATCAAAATGTATGATTTAATAAACAAATTGAAATCTAGTCGACTCTGGATGCCAAAATGGTTCACATAACCTCTAAACCAATTTGAACTGTTACTAAAAAGACCTGCTAACATGTTGTAGAGTGTTGTGAATAAATCTGACAATTGACACTCAAAAGATTTTAAAGCAATGAAGAAGAGTATCAGTTTAGAAGAAAATACATAATTTGCTTATTTATTATTTATTTATTTTTTAATGGTATACAAAAAATATTTTTCCCTTTCTCAAAGAAATCTTTACCCTTAATGAAGCTGCATCCATCTCTGCTGCAGCTCAACTCAGCTCAGCTGCAAACTTATACAACAAAAACACAACTACTATAATTGATGATAGCATTTACACTACCTGCCAATGGAGCTGACGAGCGAACAGCCAGCCCGCAAAATTGAATGGCTCTAGTCTCGAACTGGACAGCAGTCAATTTATAAAAAATCATATCGCACCATCTATCAGTTTGTGTGTGTGTATTAGCAGTTGCACACATTAGATCAATTACTGGACTATATATATTAGCTAGTCACAACATAAAAGTTTAACATTAACAAACAAGTTAAGCAGCAATCATAGCCTCTCTGCATACAGAGCACTCACACGTTGTATAATTATAACACATAGGAATATCTGGATGCTCAAAAACAGTTTTAACTATTTTAAAATCCATACAATCTGTTGTGTTCATCTGATTTCAGCGTTTATCACCATTTTTACGGTGCGATCTGCAAACACCCCTTTGTGCGGCTCTGGATTTCACACTGGATACAGTGTAGATTAGAATGGTGGAAACATTTGCAGCACAGTGGAGCTGAACCAACCCATCATTGGCATTATACCAATTATACTCTTCCTGTAATTGCTTACCTGTTTTATACATGACTAGTGTTTTGAAAATGTAGCTTTGTTTATGTGCCTTATTAACAAGATAGTTACTTGAAGGTTACAAGGCCTCCTCGCCATCATTCCAATCTTCCTCCACTGATGCTCTGTTAATTCCAAGTCAGAACTTGATAAAAGCCCTTTTAAGATGCTAATATTACCTCCATTCAGAAGCTTGTTGATTAACTTTAAAGTTTACTTTAAACCTAAATCTGCCCACAGCGTGAACAATTTGGGGTCAAACTGTACAAATATATATTTTTTCACATTATTTTAGGCAAAATATGATAATGGGATGAGTATTATCTAATCTTGAAATGTGGAACTTATTTCTCAATATCTAGCTGGTAAAGATGAACATGATTTATTTAACTCTTAGTTAGCTGGACTGAATTTCAATCTTATTGAGGGTAAACTAACAAACATAATAGCTTTTCTTCTTTGATAGCTTCTATTTTGTAATTTTCTCACTGTCTGCATCTCTCCAGCAGGGGTCAATATGGAGTTACTGCATGAACGAAGAGCTCCTCCGGCTTGGCCTGGCTCGCAGGACACCCATCACAGGGGTCCCCCTAGGCTCGCCTCTCTACTGGCGCCTGCACAAACGGCTACACAGGGCAGAGGTGAAAGCTGAGAAGAAGGGTCTGGGTCTGTGGAAAAAGGAGAGCCTGTGGGAGAGGGCTTCCATAGCACTCAAAGGCAATCCTTTACTCAGATTGATGCGGAGGATCTTTAGAAGGACTCGTACTGAGTGACTCATTAATCCAAGTCAAACACTGTGTTGCTGGGTGTTTCAAAAGCCACCATTGTTTAAGGAACCAAATTAATTGTATTGATAGAGTTTGTCCAACGCTCAGCTAAGCCTTAAAAGCTTGAAAGACGTGAAACGCACAAGAGAGTCAAAATTTCTTCCTCTTTCTTTTACATAACAAGAAGCCCAACAAATGAAATCGCACATGTTCAAAATGCTTATGGAATCGGAGTATTCTTTCAGTGATTGAAATAAAAATGCTGTTTAAGGTGCCTGCTTGAATCAGCACACTAATCTTTGGCAATTCAAGTGATTGGGTATTGTGTTGACTGGGACTTCCCACGAAAACACAGGGGGCATGGATGTGTGTGTGAAAGGGGTGCAGGGGTCAACTTGTCCACAGTTTCTATGTAAAAACACAAAGGGTGCTAAAGGCTCAGTTCTATATTGGTTCCCCTCAGTCCCCTATGCGAGCCTTATATGTAACATGTTAGGAGATTATTTTAAATCCTGTTCATTATTTTTGGTTTGGCTAAAACGTTGTATTTTTTTAAGCTTTAAAGTGGAAAAAACAAAACAACCATGATTTGTATTTGTACCACTTAAACATCAATTAAAAGAAAAGCCCAACAGGGTTTAAAAAAGCAACAAAAAACTGATCTTTAGCTACTTATTTCCTTCCAGCCAGGGACAGCACCTGTTTATCATCTGTTTGCAGTAAAGCTTACAGGTGCTGGTCATAAAATTAGAATATCATGAAAAAGTAGATTGATTTCAGTAATTCCATTTAAAAAGTGAAACTTGTATATTATATTCATACATTACATACAAACTCATATATTTCAGATGTTTATTTTGTTTAATTTTGATGATTACAAATGACAACAAATGAAAATCTCAAATTCATCATATCAGAAAATTAGAATATTGTGAAAAGGTTCAAAATTGATGGCCCCTGGTGCCACACTCTAATCAGCTAATTAACTCAAACCACCTGCAAAAGCCTTTAAATGGTCTTTCAGTCTAGTTCTATAGGCTACACAATCATGGGGAAGACTGCTGACTTGACAGTTGTCCAAAAGACGACCATCGACACCTTGCACAAGGAGGGCAAGACACAAAAGGTCATCGCTAAAGAGGCTGGCTGTTCACAGAGCTCAGTGTCCAAGCACATTAATAGAGAGGCGAAGGGAAGGAAAAGATGTGGTCGAAAAAAGTGTACAAGCAAGAGAGATAACCGCACCCTGGAGAGGATTGTGAAACAAAACCCATTCAAAAATGTGGGGGAGATTCACAAAGAGTGGACTGCAGCTGGAGTGAGTGCTTCAAGAACCACCACACACAGACGTATGAAAGACATGGGTTTCTGCTGTCGCATTCCTTGTGTCAAGCCACTCTTGAACCACAGACAGCGTCAGAAGCGTCTTGCCTGGGCTAAAGAGAAACAGGACTGGACTGCTGGTGAGTGGTCCAAAGTCATGTTCTCTGATGAAAGTAAATTTTGCATTTCCTTTGGAAATCAAGGTCCCAGAGTCTGGAGGAAAAGAAGAGAGGCACTTCATCCACGTTGCTTGAAGTCCAGTGTAAAGTTTCCACAGTCAGTGATGGTTTGGGGTGCCATGTCATCTGCTGGTGTTGGTCCATTGTGTTTTCTGAGGTCCAGGGTCAACGCAGCCACATACCAGGAAGTTTTAGAGCACTTCATGCTTCCTGCAGCTGACCAACTTTTTGGAGATGCAGATTTCATTTTCCAACAGGACTTGGCACCTGCACACAGTGCCAAAGCTACCAGTACCTGGTTGAAGGACCATGGTATCCCTGTTCTTAATTGGCCAGCAAACTCTCCTGACCTTAACCCCATAGAAAATCTATGGGGTATTGTGAAGAAGAAGATGCAATACACCAGACCCAACAATTCAGAAGAGCTAAAAGCCACTATTAGAGCAACCTGGGCTATCATAACACCTGAGCAGTGCCACAGACTGATCGACTCCATGCCACGCTGCATTGCTGCAGTAATACAGGCCAAAGGAGGCCCAACTAAATACTGAGTGCTGTACATGCTCATACTTTTCATGTTCATACTTTTCAGTTGGCCAACATTTCTATAAATCCTTTGTTTTTATTGGTCTTCAGTAATATTCTAATTTTCTGATATGATGAATTTGAGATTTTCATTTGTTGTCATTTGTAATCATCAAAATTAAACAAAATAAACATCTGAAATATATGAGTTTGTATGTAATGTATGAATATAATATACAAGTTTCACTTTTTAAATGGAATTACTGAAATCAATCTACTTTTTCATGATATTCTAATTTTATGACCAGCACCTGTATGTTATTGTGTAACATGCAAACAATCTGCTAGAATTATACACTATTAGCTTCTTTGTCCAATCAGTGTAAAATCAGGAGAGGAGGAGGTCAGCAAATGAGGGAAAACCAGTGTGCCCAGTGGGGTGCAGGGGTCTTGGTGTAGTGAGAGTTAGCGCCAAAGCAGTGCATCAAAAAGGACACAAGGGGATTAATGCAGAAGGGAGGAGGGTCAGTCGTGGGGGGATTTCGGATCTGAACACAAAGGCAGGAGAGGAGGAGTCACTTGGGAAGGGAACAGGACTTAAGTAGAGGGTTTGAGGAGAGGGGAAAGGGGGAGCAAGGGGGGGTGATGAATCAGCTTGTCGTCTCTTTTGTTGTGCAAATGTTAGCAGGGACTGTTACTGCCACAGGGACTTGTGATTGGTTAGTAGGTTTAAATTGTAAGGTGCATTCTGGGGACTGATGAGGGTGTAGACTGAACTGTCAGCAAAGCAGGAGTTGGAGACAAACTACGGCTCAGATATAGAAGGAGGAAAAAAGTTTTTAATACCAGAGGTTTACAGACAGTGTGGGCTGTTCATCTAACTGATAAGTAGGTTTAGTGCAGAGTTTTTGTGTATATTATGTTCATACATATTTCTTATGTGGTAATATGGAGAACAATGGCTGATTTTTTCCCCCTTGCAGCTTTCAAAATCACTGTGTATTCATGACATAAACTATACAGATCCATCTGAATAAATTGCAATAACATAAAAAATGCATTTACAATATACCAGTAATTTTATTCAAAAGGCAAACTCACACGTTATGTGTTTTCTTTACACACAGAATAAGATATTTCAGGGATTTCCATTAATTTGACAATTATTGAAACCTAGACTCCAGATTATTACAAGAACAATAAACAAAGATTTTTATTTCAGAAATGTCAGCCTGCTGAAAAGTGTGTTATTACACTGTGATATGCACTCCATACTAAGTCAATGCTTGTATCTAAATCACTGCATCACTGCTGTGTCACATGAAGCAGATCAACTTGCGGCTTTGCTGAAGTAAATCCCAAATGGCTCACATACCAATCTCTTTACCATATTATTATTGGTACTGTTGTCTTTCTAATCATCTATAGTGAAATTATGAAAATTACCATTTCATGATTAGAATTACACGTGGGTCTGCTTGGAAGTATAAGGATTCAATAGCTGTAGAGCTTATAGATGTAAATGTTTATCTGCCTTTTCGTAAGACTTCTTTTCTTTTCTTCCATTTATATATATATACTGTATATCAGAGATTAGATTAGATAGATAGATAGATAGATAGATAGATAGATAGATCTAGATTTTTTCTTTCTAGATAGATAGATAGATAGATAGATTGATTGATTGATAGAGAGGTATATAAACAATTGAAAATTGTATTTATGTTATTTCATACTTATGTCTGTAGAGTTTTATGTTAAACACTGCTATAAATAGGTTATTCTTTTGACAAATGGCTTTTTTATTTTTAAACTCTCTGCACCATATTCCCAGGTAATGTTTTCCAAGTTAGCCAAAGAGGATTTCAATATTAGTTTAAACACGATTAATCTTATTAACCATCTCAGCTATAATAAATTCTAGCTTTATTGTCCAATAATAGTTTAATAGGTGCCACAAACAATGCAAACCAATCTTGTCTGTCCAAATGCAATTTTAGTAAGAGGCTTAAACCTGGAATTGGTATATTTGGTGTTGTGGTTGGTTTATAGTTCAGCTGCTAATTAAGTTAGTAGAGGAAAACATCAAGCGAGTTGATGGCTTTTCTTTGGACAACATAAACCACAGTGAGTGGACTAAGGCTAGCAGACAAAATGGCTCGTCAAATCATCACTGGCTTAAAAAAATATCACCTATGACCTCTTGCACCTTTGTAGTCTCCCTACTCTTTTTCCAGACTTGATTTTCCAATAAAAAAAAAAGAACTTAAATTAGGAAGAGGACTTTGGGACATTGAGCAACAATGAGGTCATTTTCTTCTCTGTTCTGCTAGTAGGTCACATCTGTCATTGTTTCTGCTTCAAGACTCGTTTAACATCAGGAATGCAACAGTTGTAGCCCATGTCCTGGATAAGTCTGTGTCTGATGGTCCTTGAAACATGAGTCCAGCTACACCTAAAAGCCTGTGAAACTGACCAGAACCAGTTAATGGGTGTGACTTTACACTTCATTCAGTCTTGTGTTTGTTTGTTTTTTAACTAGTTTTTTTTTTTTTTACACTTTTTGCTTGTACATAACAATCTATGAATAGTCATCTTTTTTTTATTATCAATAATAATTATTATAAATAAATCATCCATGTTGAGGGTTCTAATAGGTGCCTAGTGGGAAAATATAGATGTAGCATTCTTTTAATTGATTTAATTTAAACATTTTGTACTGAAGATAATTAGTTGTTATCATTCAAATCTTACCAATAAAATATAATATATTGTGCTGAATGCATTATATAAAATGCAATGTCTAAAATTTGTTAGGAAGTATTTAGACTCCCTTTTTTCACATGTTTCTTAAGATTGTGACACAAGTTATTATAGAATGAGAAAAAAAAACAACAACCTTACAAACCATTTTTGTGTCACAAGACACATAACTAAGTCCTGTCAAGTTGGTTAATAAATCTTTTAAATGTTATTTTTATTGATATTGGACGTGTTTTAAAGTTTCTTTTGCACACTTTGTTTCCCTTTTTTTCTCCTTTACCTTCTTTTTATTGCTCATTCCAAGGACAGCAGGCTCCATTCCGAAATCCATTCCAGGCTTTGTCAAACTCAGTTGTCCCACACCAGTAGTGGTTATTTGAAAAGGCACCATGCTTGATGCATTGGTGGGTACTCACCCACACAGTGCAGGGAAGTTGGGACGTTCTCTCCTTAAAAAACACACCACTGGGCAAGCTACATTTTTCAGCTAATATGTAATACAATGGATTTCCTCTTTCTAAAGGATTGCTTTCACATCCACCACTCCTGAAAGGGGATAGAATTGACCGAGCTGCAAACAGACAGCTAGAACTAAAGCTAAAGAGGTAAGTGACCTGAGGAAGTTATTTAAATGATTAAGTGATTAATTTTTTGTATATTGATTTTCTTCCTAATTGTGCACTTTTTCCATTTCACCAAACTACACATCCTGCCTGTTAAATGTACAGTTGTTAGGATACTGTATACAGTGTCCTAACAACTGTGCACCTGTTCAGCTTGGTTAAAACAGGAACCCATAATAAATGAGTCCCTATGTGCACTACTCCATGCCCAACAGAAGAACACTATTACCCTTGCATGATTTTGGTGCCCATTTATTTATCTAGATATATTTGTCATCTTCCTGGGCTTCTTTATAATCAATATATTATTAAAATGATTGATGAGACACTTTCTGCCTCAGCTGAATTTGCTGCTTGTAGCTGAGGAGCACAACAAAGGCTTTTATTACACACAGCCGGTAGCCATCCCTGTTAGAAAGAGACTGACACCCCCCCCACCCCCATTTGAAAGGACAGTCCTTGGGGATTTTTTTATTTGATTTAAGTGGCTTGAGCATGGTTGACTGGTTGTGAAAGACAAAGAGACAGCTGGTGTAACATAAATTCCCCCAAAAGTGCAGAAGTTACCTTTTGCCTCAGGTGCTTCTGTTTCATACTTATGGTTTTAATACAGTCACTTTAAGATGTGTGATATTTTTTGGGTTATTGGATTTTCCTTAAATGATCCAGGTGGATATCACAATTAAACACTCTCTGGTAAGACTGGTTGGCTTTTTCCTAACACGTCCACATGCACTAGGAAGTCTGAGAATGTGTGTGAAGGAATGCATCAGCCGTAAAGAAACTCCCTTGTTACTATGAGACTGGGAGTATTGTGAGCAGTGTATCAGCTTTCTGGTGTTGTGTTGTAGGAGTGGAAACTTGACTCTCTGTGGGTGCTCTGATCGCTCATGAATAAATGAACCTTACTTCATAAAGCAGGAGACAAGAAAATGGACTGTTTGAGACTGAATTAAACATTGCCTGAATACATAGCTTTGTAAAAGTTTTCATGTGTCCTAAGCTCTTTTTATATAATGTGAAATTACAACCATAAACTACAATGTATTTTTTGGATTTAATGTAATAGACCAAATTAGACGGCATAATAGTGAAGAGAAAGGATAATAATAATAATACATAATGTCCATAAAAGAAAAAAATTGTTAAAAGTCTGGTTTGCATTTATATTCAGCTCGCCTACATCATTGCCTCTGTGTGTTATTTTTTATTTGCACGGAAGATAAACTATTTTAAATTAATGAGAAAGTAAGAACACTTTCATTCTAAAAGACAGAAACAGCTCATTTTAGTATGGATTGCCACACTAACATTCAGTCATACACATATGCAGATGTCCGTCGGGGATATTCTTCTCTTGCAAGAAGTGTTCTGTTTTGGTCTGTTTGGGGATACGATCCATCCAATGTCCTCCTTAGTTCTCAGTTTTTATGACTTGGCAATCTTTGTTTATAGTGGCTAATTATTCCCCACCTTTGCATAACAAGAAGCCCCCCAGGTAACTCTACCAGGAATAAGTTAAAATGTCACTAAAAAGCACTGGATGGAGAATTTAGAATTGGGCAACTTCCTCGTCTTTCCTCTAAGCTGATTGTTGTACAAAGTAGTGGTTAGGCTAACATCTACCTTTTTCAGATAATAAATTGATAAGAGGCTAACGATGGATGATTTCCAGATTGTTGAATCATAAAGCACTGGTTTGTTAAACATGATGGAAATTCATATGAAGCTTTAATAAAGAATAAGCTACATTTTTACTATTACTATTTTTATATATACCGATATATTACTATTTATTATTATTATATTATTTACTTTACAGTACATATGAATTTACAAATATCTTAGGATTTAAAATTTTGTCCTACAAAATATTTAAAGAAAATACTTTTTGGATTATCAATGTTTGAATTTTCATAAAAAAGAAAAACTAAAGTTATATAAATTGAAATTTGTTCAGGAAATGTCCGTTTTCAGAGCAAAGCCTTGAATGAGTCAATGAGTTGGTGAGTCATTCAGTGAGATAGCATCTACCCATCAATGTGACCAGACTGTTTATTTTGATAGGGTTCCTTACAATCTCAACAGATGTAATCCTTAGACAGACAAGTAGGTTAGATGGTAATCTGCATCTATGACTGTATATTACTGAAGCATTTTTGTAACCTGTACTTTTTATTTAACAAACATGCACAAAACTCACATTTCTGTGTAAGTATAAATCTTTAATCATAAATAAATTTGTTTTTTTACTTACGATTGCTGACTACCTAAAATTAAAGATCCCATGTCACTTAGAAATCAAACAAACCTAAAAATGGCATACTCATCTTTAAATTAAACACGGTTTTACTCCTCATAGCATTGACTTAGTCCTTTATGAGCCTGAAAATAATTTTTGCACTGCGACAAACATGAACACTATTTTGCGCCATCTGCTGGCAGCTTGTATTACAAAATTTGAAGCATTATACTTAAAGGTAGAGTGAAGGATTTTCACAGATTTTTGAACAGACCCACCGTCTCTACATAAAAATAAAAAAATGCATGTGCACAACCCTGTACCCGTTCCCGAGAAGGAACACCCTATTAAATGCGTGTGAGAGCATGCACGAGCCCATTTCTCCTCCTGCAAGCTCTGTTCAAAAGTTGCTGTTTGCATCGCTCACACAGGCTTACTGTCCAAAAGAAGATTTGCAATTTTTCCACAATGTCAGACTCACCACCTGTAAGTGAAAATGGGGATGAGCAGGTAGGACGGCCTTTATGAAACATATAACCAGAGTGATTGACAATTAGGAGGACCACTTATTTTGATGATCCACCCAGAAAAAGATCATCCTCGACTATACCTTAAAGTGAACACCAACATTCATATTGCATTGTACTCTTATTTTATCCTTCTTGGCATCCAATATCTTTTAGACTTTTTGTCATGATGGGTTTACTGAGAGGCCCAAGATGCAGAACACAACGGACTCAGAGGAAAGGTTAACAAGTTTATTGTTGCACAAGCACGTAGTAAATGTACAGTTTGCTGGTTCAGGCCTGGGGATTGGTTCACTGGAGTCTGTGAGGGAGACAGTTCTGTTAGCGTTGGCTTGGCTGGAATTGATCTTGAAAGTTTCTGGTCTGTACCTTGAGAAGCGTAGATGAGACTTTGGGAGAGGAACTGTTGGGTCCGGAGATGGTTTGGTTCAGCAGAGTCCGATAACCGTTTCAGCGTCTTACTTCTAGTGAGGGTGTTGACCTTGGTTTGAGTTCCCAGCTCTAAGTCCAGAGCTGCTTGGGAATCCAGAAGAGAGAGTCTTCAGGTTTGGCTCAGAGGACAGGCTCGGCAGGTTAAGCTCTTCCAGAGCTTCACAGGAGAAAAACAGGTAACCTGGAAGCAGAGACAAAAAGGTTAGAATCCAAACTGGACTCAGAGATAGCAAAGTTCTCAGGAGGTTCTAGGCTTAGGTGCTAACCAAACTGATTAAACACTGCGGCGTCGAGGCAAGGTCTGAAGACAGCTTAAGTACTGTGGTCCTCCTGATGAGATGATCAGTCACATGTGTGCAGGCAGCTCAGCTCAGGAGGATCCACGGCGGACTCTGCTGGAGGAAGGTGGAACTTCTCCAGCTCCCAACACTTTTTCATAATTCTCCCACAGACATAATGTCTATGGGACTTTCTGGTTTAATTAACATGTGCTTTCGTAATAACATTTCTTTTAGTTATGGTATGGTATGGTGCGTATTGCTGACGAGATAAAATGTCTATGTTTTAGTTAACAAGAAATTCTGATTCGGCATTTCTAATTGAATCCATTTCTAATTGCCAATATTGCTGCCTGCTCTGAATTACACAGGTTTTTCCTAACTACTTAAGAAGCACAGGGAGAGATTCTCAAGGACAAAATAAACAGTTTCCCACATAGATAGTTTCTCACAAACTGAAGCATTTAATGAAATAACTTTGCGTCTAAATTAGTCTAGGCTATTACCAGAACATCTAAAACTGGAAACAGCTTCTAATGAGTTCAGCCTTGTCTAGCAGGTGCTCTGCTAGAACAATGCTTTTAAAAGTAGGTACATATAGATCAGCATTAATAAATAACAGAAGAAAGAATGTGATAGTAAATAGATTTTTCCGACCACAGTTTACACACAAAAAGTGCTTTGTTTCCCTGCAGAGTGTAAAACACAGAATAAAATATAATAAGTCAACCAGGCACGATAATTTAATTAGACCATTGTATACTACTAGAGTGAGCTACTGTTGTAGAAATTAGTCACTAGGCTGCTGAAAGAATAGCAAACATTTCTTGAAGCAATGAATGAGACATACTGTTTAGTTTCAGCGTTTTCCTCTTGAAATATATTATTTAATGTAAAGTTGTTTTGTATATGAAGCAAACCTAATATAATTAGTATCAGCTCAAAGTTTAAACTCAGTTATCTGTCATTTAGAAAGAGCGAACACGAACAAAGAATATCTGGTTAAGAGCTCAGCCAACATTAATCAGCGTATAATTTGATGAGATCATGAAAAGGAGGAGCTGGGTGGCAGGAAAACCACAAGTCTAAAGAGCATTCATCTTTTATAAATTTGACAGCTGATTGAGCCATCTGCTAAGATCTACACTTTGAAAACAGTTTCCTCTTGCCTGAACAATATTATTACTATTGAACAATTTTATAACGGTTGGATTTGACTTCATGTTCAGGTGTATTTCAAATACAATTTGGTAGTATATGGATTTGATATACTAAAATTTTTTAAAACAAACATTCAGGATTATATTTAATGATATAAATATAGGAAATATACAAAATACAGTAATTGTTTTTCCCCAAAAGTTTGATTTAGATTGAGGCTTTCATGTTTGTTTTAAATTATTGTTGTTTAGTAGAAGCAGATTTTACCAAGTTTTCATCTATCTGTCACAAGCTGTCAGTGTGTGTGTTTATTTATACAAAATATTCAAATAATTGAATTTAAAGGGAAAGTGATTTTCCTAGAAGTAAAAAAAAATACTAAGATTATGGATTTATTTAAGTCTGTTTATTGTTATTTTTAATGTTAATCTATCTATACAGCAAGTTTTCAGGATTTCTTAAAAAAGTAATACAGCTTTAGTGTTTCAATGCATCACATTTAAAATCAGACCAATTTATTGTAAACCAATTTGTTACATACATTTTAAACAGAAGCAAATAGAAGCAGGGTGATTATATCAGCATGTGTTTATTGGAGATTGTACAAGCAGGCGGATATATATCCCAATATATGTATTACATTGGACCAATTTATCATATTAATATCAGATCAGGACATCCCTTTTTTATAGTGTTGGTGCACAAAGGAATGCCCCTATCATGGTGGCCACCCTTTAAGCCCATGATCTTTGGTTGCTGCAGTTGATAAGGTTCAGCAAAATCATCCGGCTAAAAAATAAAGGCTAGGTGACAACCTGAAAGACAAGGTTATTCCACCATTTTTGCACATGACCGGAACCTTGGGATGTTTCTGAGGAGACGCAATGTTGAAACAATGTTGAAGCAAATACCTGTCATAATCAAATATCAAGATGGACTGATGAAATACTGTTAGACTTTGATTAGACCACACATTTATTTAGACGGTAATACTTCAATCGATATTAGTGCCAAATAGGGGTGAGAATCGGCATGGGCGTTGCAATACTATACGTGTCACGATACTTGGGTTACAATCGGATATTATCATGACATTGTAATATCAGTATATATGGCGATATTTTACCCAGCTATCAAAATTAAATGTATAGATAAAAAGAAGCAAGTTCTGTGTATGCTGATCAGAAGGTATTGATCATTCAGTTATTTTGATACTGATGTTTTTTTTGGGTTTAAGTCGGTCCACGTCCTCCCCTGTGACTGCCTCAACTACAGATATGATGCTGCGCTGCTCAGCAAAAGGACTCCATGGCGCTATCTGCCGGAGTGATGGTGCATAGGTAGCCCATTTTCTCTCACTGTTTTTAGATAAAAAACTTGTTTATTTTTTAAATCGAACTGAAGGATCCATATTATATTGGGCGGCTTAACATCCTGATATATGGGCAAATCGATTTTTTGCCACACGCCTTGTGGCAAAAAAATACCTCAATACCTTAATTGTTATTCTTACATATTTTCCTTTGATATGTCATGACGCTTTTTCAAATTTTGGCTATTATAACACAGTTTTCAGCTGCATGTATTACAAAAACATAAAAGTCAAATTTTTGCATCAATAAAATATAAAGGTAAATATTATAGAAATTAATATAGACAGAATTTCGATGTAATTAAAAGTGTTTTCCTTGTTAAGTTTTATTTTACTTGGCATTTGCTGTATTTGACTTGAAGGAACAAAGATTTAGAAAAAAAGCTTTTACTTATGGGCTCCTTGATCTACTTCCTGTTAGGCTGCTGATCAAGTCGCTGCTGCAGGGAAGAATTTATTTTTTAGCATGTCTACCACTCTGAGAGCACAGGCAGAATAACTCCACTGAGGTTGTGGCTGATGAGGGGACTGCTAAAGTTACATGCAAACAGAAGAGTTATTTTACTAACTCTCAAATAATAAGTAAAAGTATATTGAATACACAACAATGGATCACTGTGGTTAAGCAGTTTTAACTATATAAGCCAAGTTTTTGTTATTTTCTTGCTAAACACCAAAACTTCCTGTTGCTGTTCTTTCCAATAGCTGCATCTGGTTTAGGATTAGGACATGCACTTTGCTCCTTTTGTTGTCTAATAAAGTATCTGCTCAATGAGTAAATTCAGAAAGGTGTTTGCATAAGTTTGCATGGGTCTTATAAACAAGGGGAGACAGGGGAGAGACCCTGGTTAATCATATAGTTTTACTATCATCCAATTCAATTTCACTTCGTTCACTGCAGCACTGACATCTCAGTCTGTTTAGTGGCTCTACTTGCTAGTCGTGGATTCCCCCTTTCACCTTTTAAATCCAGGGTTCAAGTCACATAAATTGAGATTTAAAAGATCTACAGCCAAGGGATTCTACATCCAGGTCTTTAAGCAAACAATTTCTAGGTTTCAGTTAAAAGAAGTTAGTTTTGTATTGAATATAGTTACACATGGGGTAGAGTAAACAAAAGTTTTTACTCAAGTAAGACTAGTGATACTTCTTAATACTTCTCAAATGAAAACTACAATGCATCAAAACTACTCCTTAATACACATTTTTTCCAAAGAAAGTTACAGAAGTGAATGTAACTAGTTACTAACTTTCTCCATGAGCATCTTCTCTGCTTCTAAAGACAAAAAATTATTAATTCTGAAATAAACACTGGATGTAAATGCAAGACAATCAAATGAAAGCCTACATTTCCGAACTGAGACCACATCCAGTCCAAAAAACTAGAAAACTAGTGATTGTTGGAAGCTTAAATTACCTTGTTTAAAACAGATTTCATTAATGGAAACTTGCTTTTAAAGTATAACAAAATACAAAAAAGATAACATGAGCTAAGTGAGAGACAGGTTGAGAATTAATGTTTTGCTACAGAAAATTGTCTCAGCAGCATAAACAGAACATTTTCAGTTGGGAAAAAACTGTTTAGAAGTATGCAGTTACACCAATCGATATTTTAATTTTAAGCTAAACCTAATGTCTGGGCTAATACATTGTCATTATGAAATCCCTTAAAGTGCATTGTGTAATATAAATATAAACTGCACTTTAAACTAGACACACTATCTGCTTAGTAAAAAATGGGGTTTATGGAAGAATCCTGTGTGAGAAAAAGGCTCTGAATTGATAGGAAGATATATGAAGTTGAATACAAGGCAGTCCTGGAAAACAGCCCGCAGAAGGTAAAACTGCTGAGGCAGACATAGAATTTAAATGTAAAAAGAAAAACAGTGACCCTCTGTCACCTTTGACTGAGCTCAAACTCTAATGGAAAAAAAAAGCATGGGTGGAAATTTCACAGATATTTCACAGATATTTCACAGCCGGCAGACCAAACCAGCGCATTCAGCTCGGCAAAGAACTCATGCTCTTCCTCAACACTGAAGTCCTCAGACATTTTTCTTTCGTTGTTTCTTTCTTTGCACAGGTAAACAGCACATTTCTTCTTCTACGCTTGCATTATTGGCAGAGCAGACGCTGAATGCGCACTTTCATCTGGTTTGGTCTGCCGGCTTCCGTAGCGTCGTGAGCGCGCATGTGCGCGCTTTCAGGAAATCCTATACACTACTGTTTATGCTCTAAAAACATTCTAAATGACTTCGTTTCGAGTAAATTCTGGATGCTACCCACTCAGGACACTTGGAATACATTGGACGAGCAGTATGGAGGAATATTGACACGTTTTTTGTGGACTTTTATGGACTTTTCTGTCTCGGTCACCATAGACCTCCATTATTTGAATGTCAGCAGACAGCAAGAAGCCTCCCAGATCTCCAGATGCATTTGAGATATCAAAAAAGTACTCCAGAGTGTTGTTCAGCATTGGGTTAGTAGAAAATGAACGCTAATCATGTTTTGGGTGTACTATTCCTTTAAAGTTAATGACAATAAAGGCAGATCCAGCGGCTTTTTTGGCCATCGTTTTGGAAGGATTTGTGCTTTCTTTTATTTGAAGTTTAGGTTTGAAAAGTAACAAAAGAATAATAATCAGAATTATAGTGGAATTTTTTAAAAAATATTCTCATTAAGTAATCAATCAATCTCTAATAGTTTTTATGATATATCAAATCATGCAAACTTTTTGCAAACTGCAATTCATTCAAATAGTTATGAGAACACAACATATCAAACTGTCGCTATAATAGCACAATACAGATACAAGTACAATAGTACTGATACAAACTTTGTTTGACCAACACAGTGTAGTGTGAAAGAGTGAAGATAAAGGAAAAGGAAATATCTTTTCCACACATACTTTACCAATAATAATCTGAAAAGTGTGGCCTATATAAGTATTTGGCGTCTGTTTCTACTAAATATGGACAAGCTAACTTCAGAAGCTAATTAATAACACAGTACAGTTCATGTTTGTAATTTTATCTCATTAATCGATCTGTTTTGCTAAAGTTTTAGAGGCTTTTGCTCATTATTGGAGAACAATAATGAACAAAACAGGTCATGGCTGAACAGAAGATTAAAGTAGGGTTTGTTTATTAAACAATATCTCAAAGAGCCCTTTTTAATCCAGTTTCTGTATATGAAAAGACATTGACTGCTGTGACTATGAGCAACAAACATACTAGAAACAGCCATGAGACCCATAGTAACTAGAGTTTGACTTATACAGGTCTTTTAAGGCAGATGCCAATTAATTGGACAACAGTTTATCCAATCCCTGATATGTACTGCAATTTCGGGGTCGGGGTGGGGGGGCTTTGTACGCTGATATTGCTTTTTCTCACTGTATTTACATGATATATTATAACAAATGTTACACCAACTTCAGTTTAAGCAAAAAGAAACATTTATTTACAATTCTAACAACACTTTAACAATAGAAAGCTATGGACATCCATTTTTACACCCCCTCCCCTTGGCCTTTCTCCATTTAACCCCGATGTCACTATTGCTTTTTCAGTCCCAGTATTGGCTTTTGGGCTCTGCTCAGGAGTAGGTACAATAAAAGATGAGTAGGGCAGGAAAAAAATGTCTATTACAACAACATTCCTGAACATACAGCCAGCCATGAGCAATATTCGCAGTGTATCCTTATAAAAAAGTTTCAACATCTAAAAAGCTTGCTGCACTTGGTATTAAACATAAAAATCCTAATTAAATCCAATTATAACAAAGGCAACATGACAAAATGTCAACATTTTTTCCAATTCTTTCATAAAGTAATATAAATGTTTTTTGTACATTAAACAATTAGGTAAGTACAATTGTAACATAGCAGAAAAATATGTTAGTATTTTCAAACCATAGCCCACATTACAGGCTTAGGTCTCACTTTGCTGCCACAGGGTCAAAGGAAAATACTTTCACCTCAAGAATAACAGACAACAGATGGCAATAAATACTCTGGAGGCTTTGACACTTTCCAGATCTGAGCATCTTCAGTGTATGTGCTTCTGAGAGAAGCTTATTCTAAGCTTTAAATCAAATGGACAGATGAGCAACAGGTGGGGAATCACAGAGTGGTAGCTGTGGGAGTATCAGCAGCAACAGGAAATCAGGGAGACAAAGCAGAAAATTCAGAGTTTGGGAACGCTGGTTGATGAAACAAAAGGAAGATAAATGAGAACGCCTGTGGAGAGAAAGAAGAAAGATTTGAAAAAGGTTCAAATATAGGGGGGTGAAGGATCTGGCCTATAACTTATCCATTTAATGCAACTAGGTCCTTCTGTTTAGCATGACAGTAACTGTTTTTTAATCCACTCTTATCTCAAAGCTGAGTATTAAATTACTTCCTCTCCTCGCTATAGGTGGGAGATTTTTTTCACCATCTTCCTCACATCATGAGCTCCCGTGTGGTGAACAAGAAAGGAGAGCCACAGTACCGCCGGCACTTCCTCACAGACAACAGCATCTTTCAGGGTAAATATCAAGAGACACACCATTTGATGCACAAAACACAATCCAGAAAGCTGGCTGGCCTTTTGGCGATATGTTCAAGGAGTGAACACTAGAGGGAGACTTAATTTCATGTTGATGTTTCAAAAGCCATGGTTTTTAATATTAGCCCAATCAAGCAACCCTACAAATTTTCTTTTTAAGTTTTAACTTGTTGTTTCTAATTATTTTCTCTTATTGTCCTGTAAAACATAATGGATTATCTTTTAGCTACAAACAATGCACATCATGTGGAGGATTGTCAGTGCCTTCGGTGCTTATGTTCTATTAGAAAAAAACTCTTTTTATAATTTTTTATTACACTGCTATCCCCTGAGAGCTGAGCTAAATCCAGATGTGTTACAGGATCAGTATGATTTTGATCTAAAGGTTTTGAGACTGTAGACTTCCCACTGACTGAGCCGCCGGATAAAGCCGTGACAAATCTGATAAGTTGGTCTGTCTTTGTCGGCTGTCACGCCTACTGCAGGCAAACCTTTTACGGCCTCACCTAGACAGCCAACATCTTTTGTGTGCTTACAAAGATAGAAAAATAAAGGCTAGAGTATGAGGTAAGATCACTGTCAAAATAAACTTGTGCATAAAAGCATAGTTGTGTGCATTTTAGTCAGAAGTTGTGCATAACAAAAATTTGTAAACTCATAATAATTGAAATCTCATTCAAAACATGCAACATACAGTTTAAATAGTTACAACTTCAATAACTAATAAATACAAATTTCAAGTTTAAATTTGTGCTTTATTCTTTATGAACACAAACAGCAGCGGCTGTTTGAGAATACGGATTTTTTCTTTGAGAATACGAATTCACAACAGTGGTCTGACGTCATGGTTTCCAAGGCTGGTTAATGGAGCACAGAACAGGAAGATAGGAGCCGCGCATGCGTACTATGTGTTCTTTCAACTTAGTAGCGGCAAGATGACGGACCAGGAAGCTACGGAGCAAAGCCAGGTAATGGCTCTGTTCGAAAACCTAGGACGTGTCCTCCAAGGACGCGGTCTACCTAGACTGGATCCTTCGAAGTCCTTGAAAATAAGGAGACCGGAAGAGTTTTGGCTGTGAATTCGACCAGGTCTACCCTTCGGCGGGTTTTACCGCCGTATGCTCTGTTGCTTAGCAACCGTAAACGTTGACACACAAAGCAGGAAGAGAATGAATACCGAGGTTTTCAAAACTGTTTATTTATTTCTTTTTTATTGTGAAGTGAACAAAGACTACACTCACAAAAATCCAGAATGGAATAAAGGTTCCAACCACCGGGAGCAGGAACAAATCAAATCAAATGTAATGATAGAAACCTTAGTCAGTTAAATAACATGCTGCTGTCATTCTGCACATCTCTGATGTTGCTGCTATTTTCAAATATCAATTACTGTAAAAGTGTCCATAGCTGCATATTGGTTATTTATTCCCCAGTTTTATATTGTTAAAACACTTTACAGTATTGTATTGTTTATATTTTAACTCTTCCCTATTATGTTATTCTTAGACATTTTTCTAAGATCCTCATTTGTGTGACCATTTTCAATAATCTTTCTGCTGCTGTAAATCTGCCCATTGTGGGAAAATAAAGAGATTTTCTATTCTTTTCTATAAAAGGGGTAGAAAGATATAAGTAAATCTAAACAATGTATTTATATGTGTCAATGATTCAGTATGTTGAAGATCACTGGGCAACAAGCGACAGCATTTAAGTAACACACCTGTTGTGAAAAAATGACTATTTGCTGTATCCTGCCTTTGCAAATTTAATAATCTACATTGATGTCACCATTTTTGGGTATTTAATGTCATTTATCTGCACAGCTATTCATCTGTATTTGATTGTATTCTTTTTACTAATTTCTATACAGATTACAACTTATGAAAGTATAGTTTATGGAGCTGTGTGTCGTTATGATTGTTGATGAAAAACTTTAATTATTGTGTTTGAATAAATAAATCAGAAGATACGTAAAAAACAATTCAGTTTTTATTTGTTTAGAAAAAAAACTGTCAAACTCCTTTATAAAACACTGAAAGTTTAAAAACTTTCATGCCTTGAACTGAATTTCTTGTAACTAAAACAGCTGAATATAACTTACACAAATGTTTTTATAAACCTGGTAACTAAAGTCCTGGAAAGTGTTTACTTATCAAACTGACAGAGCTTATTTCACTTAGAAACATTGGCCACTGTGGTTTTGCATGTAAGTTCCAACAGAACGGCACATTTAACTAACAAAAAGCAAAATCACTCAGACGAGGCTAAATGATTGTCTGTGAGTCACGGCTGCTATCATATTTTCTTTAAAGTCATTCAGGGTTGTAAGATGTACAACTGGAAATGTGATTGTGCGGCTACAGGCACTAACAACAGGAAAACAAATGGTATGACTTGAGTCACAGTCATGGTAAAATTTAACAGAAATGAAGAAGTCCTTCTTCTCACTGGGCAGCACTGGCTTGTGTGCTTGTCCTGTTATCCACTGCATGATTTTGCCAACGGTCAGCTGCTGTGGATCCTCCTTCTGACCATCTTGTTCTTGTAAAGAAGGTAGATGTTAAGGAGAAAACAAAAAGTTAAAAGCCTAGCATTATTGAAGATATGCATATTACAACTGCTTATTAAGTCAGATTTTGTTTTTGAAATTAAACAGTTTTGGTTAAACCTTTAATGTTATAGGTGCATTCCAAACTCTTGCAAAATGTTGAGAGCCTTGCACGACGTGAATGTGCTGTGAATTACTGGATTATTATAAAATACAACTATTGCATCCAGCTCTTACAGAAATCTTTTTTCGGTGGTAGTTTACAGTATATAACCTTTTGCTCAATAATAAGCTAATATTTCACATACCTTTAATCACTGTAACATAATTTAATCTGTGCACAGGGGTTCCTGCAGATGTACGATTACACGCACTGTATGTACCTTTGGGTGTGGCTTTATATTTTTTTTTCCCATTTTCTCCTTTTCATTTTTTTCCCCCTTATTGATGTCAAAATTGAAAAAGCAAATCAAACAAGAAATGTTATTTTTTGACAAAAATCTCAGCAGTTTCATCTGTGTGTGTGTCTGGGCGGTCAGGCTCATGTACATACATCTCCCTTCTCCAAGAGACTTCTTCAGTCTAAGAGTCACCTGTAAACTCAGCCTGTTAAGCAGTACTTTTGCTACAAATTACCAATGGAAATCGTTACAGGTAGTCACATGCAAAAGATACCCTCTGCCCAATGACTGATTGATTGGATCATGGAGGTCGCTGGGTCCAGTTGTCTCCCTTCCAATGCTGTTATTGTGAGCATGAATCAGCCCTCTGAGGACAACAGGCCAGGAATAAGACTTGAACGATCAGCACGTGACTAACCAGTTTTGATTTCCATCATTAACTTGTTGCAAAAGTACTGCTTATAAGGCTGACTTTACTGGTAACTCTCTTGCCTGAAGAGGTCTCTTACAGAAGAGATGAATTTTTTCTACAAAGAAGAATCTGTTCAGAGGACTTTTTTTAGCAAAAAACATAGTACAGTGTTTAGCTGGATTTTAAAACCTTCCTTACATCTGTTATAAGGTGGAACAGTTCTGAATCTGTGACATCATTAGTTGACACCTGGATGCTGTCTGAATCACCAGAGCAGAGGTATCTGTAGCACCATTCACGCATGAAGTTTGGGAGGGGTCCGTCTTGAGCCATACTCGCTTCCATAACTTCTCCAGCCGTCCTAAAGATCAAGAACAAATTATGTACTTAGTATAAGTGTATTAATTAAATGTAATTATTTAAGGCAAAAAAATGCTTTATGTACCGGAAGTAGTTAGTATCCAGGCTGTTAAGGCAGTACAGAGGATTTTTGCCCTTCTTGTCTGCACTGCCCACAAACAGTTTGTTTTCTATTTCAGAAACCATTTCTAAATTGAACAACAACAAGAAAAAAAATTATATAAAGTGTGATCGAATAATGTTTAAGTTCCATTAAAACTAACTCAATGAGCTAATGTAAATGTACCTGTTAGAAACTCTTTACTTAGAGCGCCTGTGTCAATGCCAGATTCCCCAAAAAAAGAAACCTTCAGTCGGCAGTTTGGACGGGATTTTTTCTGGCGTTGCCACTGTTGCATTCCTCTACTAAAGAGATCAAATCTTGACACACAAAGGGAAAATGTGCAGCTGTCGTCCACTTGGCCGCTGATCCAGTTCAAGATTTCCTCTGAGCTAAAAAAATTATATAACAAGAAATGTGTTAAATTATGCTCCTGAAAAGGAAAAGGGCTTTTGTTCTGATAAACTAAATATATGCAACATCAACAGCATGGAAGTGACATACATTTTAAAGGAATAAAGGTCACTTAACTTAATAAATTTATATCCATGGGGTAGCCGAGGGTTCTATTTCACATAAAATAATATCATGTCCTACTACACATTAGTAGCACTCATGCAGTCCTTGATGACTAGGAATCCATTACAATTTCCCTGACACAAAGCAGTCTAAAAATCTATTAAATATAATGTCTACAAGAAGGGACGAAGCAGACAAGACATCTTGAAGAATATTATAGTCCTTCAGTGTCTGTAGCAAGATGCTGCAGATCTTTTCTGGTCTGTAGTGTGTTGTTTCTACTGTCATTTTCTGTAGAGGCAGAATCAGATGCAATTGACATAAAGCATCAGGGTAACATAGTTGAAAAAAGCTTGTTGAGCTTCATCCAAAAAGAAAGCTAGCTCTGTTCTGGGGAATATCTGGAGATGATTTTACAAGGAAGTATTATTCATAAAACGAAGAACATTGTGGACAACCATGGGCATGTTCTTCATCAGACTGTCACACCACAACAGAGTGTCTTCAGTGAAACCACTACAAGAGATCCTTCCTGCATGTAGCCATGCACAGCTTATTGAAAAAACTCCAATAACAGGAGTTATACAAACATTTGAGTTGTTCATTGACAGCAAATAAGTTAGGAGTGGGAAAACTGATAAAGAAATATTACAAACACTTTCTGAAAGAATAATGTAAAAATATTATGCATTCTTTTGCTAGAAATTGAATCAAAATATAACTAATTGGAGCTCCCGTCTTTAAATAATGCATTTTGCTCTATAAATATGGCGAAATTGAGTTTTGTTTTTGTTTACCTTTGAAAGTAGTTACTCTCATCCTCTGAGGTGCTTATATTGCATTCTTGGTTTGAAGATCTGTAGGAATAATAATTAGAATTCATACAGTATATGGATAAATCACTGACTACATGAAATGTTTTTTTTTTTTAAATCCTGGTGAAGTACCGTATTCCACAGTCTGATGCATGGGTCTCAATGGCATTAGTGCTGAATATACCTCCGCACACTGGACACTCAGTAGTCTAAATGACACAGAATTTACATAACAAAGTTAAATTAATAATTCAAACAGACAACCAGCAAACAAAGCATCTCACCATCTCTGTCTGATGTTTTGTCCTTAATGGAGATTCATTGTCCTGAGTGAAGCTTTCCTAATTATAAAACATACAAATATAAATGTAATCAATTATTTGGTTAATTACAGCCAACACTTTATTACTTATAGCCAGTATTTCACATTCATTCTCAGGGGAGCTGCTGAGATAAATCATTTCCTCTTTGCAGCTCTTGATGTGAAACGGAAGAGCTTGGAGTGGTACCATGTTGTTGCAGGTGGTGCATGGAGCTTTAGGCATGTTTTCAAATTCTTTTGCATCTGGTGGTAATGGAGAAGTTTCAATTTGTTCCTGTAGAGGAGTTATGTACAGTGTACATTTTCCATTTCCACTAACGGTCTTCAGTTGGTGCCCACTATAACCATCAGAATCAGGAGGAATAACAACTAATCTGCGCTGCCCACCACCACCTAGAAATGTTAAACATTTACAGACATCATTTACTCAACTGTATGCACATTCACCGAGTTAAACTGGTTGTATAACATGAGTTTAACAGTTTATGTTTCATTACAACATACCTGTAGACTTGTATAGCAACCAGCCACCATTGATGCTTGCAGGCCTTGGAAATGCATTAAGCAACAAATCTGTCAGCTTATACAAAAAAAGTTCAGTTACTAGTCAATATCATACATATAACAAATACAATTATTTCCTACATTTTCTATTCCGTAACCCAAGGAGAGATCACTGATTTGCAATATATATAATTATATGGGGAAATTCAGCCAAGACATCGGCTCATTCAGTTATCACAGGATGCAGAAAAAGTCAGTGGTTAGAATAGCTCCAACACCAAAAAGAAACAAAGAAAGAAAGAAACAGATTATAGTTTAGTCTACTATACTTAAAGAAGAATTACCTCTGTATGTGTTAAACTCTCTGTTACTGAGAGAGAACGTTTACCCAGACCAGCCAATATAAGCTGGAGTTCTTCGTCTCCTTTGGGGGTTTTGGAACGTTGTTTCTCAAGGAGAAAAAAGTTCACCAGAAAACTTTTTTTTGGTCGGGTATACGGTGTAAAACGTCTTTTCCCTTTTGTCTCTCGGCGAAAAAGTCCAGGAAAGGATCTGAAAAAATGATGATGATGATGTTTATACAGCTTATTTTATTCAATATCAAATTTAAATTGACAGAAATGCAGAAGATCAACACAGACCGCAGGCTTGCTACACAGGCTAACTAAGATGAAACTTACCGAGCCATTTCTTGATGAACTGAACCACTGCGCTGAGGACATCTTAGCTGTCCTGACTGTGGACCTGTCTCTGTTTGCCTCGACTGTCCCTCAACAGACTGTCTTTCACTTTCTTGTGCAACTGGCCTCACAGTCCCTGAAGAGCCTAACCTTCGATTTAATAATGACACAAGACTGTGTGCCGTGTTTAGGATATCCGCTAACTGTACCTAACA
The DNA here is from genome assembly GCF_016077235.1 of Cyprinodon tularosa. Lineage (NCBI taxonomy): Eukaryota > Metazoa > Chordata > Actinopteri > Cyprinodontiformes > Cyprinodontidae > Cyprinodon > Cyprinodon tularosa. The sequence goes on along the minus strand of NW_024039241.1, from coordinate 61,049 downwards.
GAAAGTTCAATAAAGTTAGATGTCTGAATATCAACTACAGACATAAAGATTTAAGTTACAAATGTTAAAGATTACCTGGCTTTGCTCCGTAGCTTCCTGGTCCGTCATCTTGCCGCTACTAAGTTGAAAGAACACATAGTACGCATGCGCGGCTCCTATCTTCCTGCTCTGTGCTCCATTAACCAGCCTTGGAAACCGTGACGTCAGACCACTGTTGTGAATTCGTATTCTCAAAGAAAAAATCCGTATTCTCAAACAGCCGCTGCTGTTTGTGTTCATAAAGAATAAAGCACAAATTTAAACTTGAAATTTGTATTTATTAGTTATTGAAGTTGTAACTATTTAAACTGTATGTTGCATGTTTTGAATGAGATTTCAATTATTATGAGTTTACAAATTTTTGTTATGCACAACTTCTGACTAAAATGCACACAACTATGCTTTTATGCACAAGTTTATTTTGACAGTGATCTTACCTCATACTAGAGAGCCTCTTTTCTCTTCTGCAAGGGAGGAGTTCATCTGATTAATGCAGTGACAACAGCAAGTGTCTATTATATTGCACTTCTGCTGAGAAGGGAGGATTTTATAACATTAAAATGCCTTTATTTAGATCAAAATGTTATCTGGGGATTGATGTAGCTTAATTACTTATGAATGTTTATATGAAAAAGCAAGCATTCTTACTATTATTTATAAATATGCTTTTCTACTAGTAATGCATTCATGTTTTTTTTTTACAGTTCAAAATAAAGCATCTTGATTGGCAATAAAACTCTTTTTTTATATCAACATTACAGACAATGTTACTTCTGCTATATTTAAAATTTTTTGGACTGTTGTAATAAAAGAGGTTTGGATCATGAGTTTTTTTAAGCGTGGGGTTTTCAACAATAAATGGGTTTAAGAAAAATAGAAAATATTTATTATTCATGTCTTAAAGGTAGGAACAAATGCAAAGTAAACTAATTTTTATGTCTCAAAGGAAATACAGTATATACCTTAAATCTAGTGAAGGATTTTACTTTCTTTTCGGTTAAATGAGGTCCTCTCCCTATATCTTTGAGTAGCTTTTATTTAATGTTAAGACAGGGTAGGTTTAAAAGCATTAACTTAATTTAATCTAATTCACTTTATTTATGTAGCACCACTTCACGGAAGAAGTCATCTCACACTTTGCCGAAAAAAAAGAAAAAAGAAAAAGAAAGAAAAGTCAATCCAGGACATTCTCTGTTTTCTTAGAGAAATAGTTTTGAAATTAGTTATTTTAACCTGCTGAAGGTTAATGGATGGATAGCAGGGTTACGCCCTGGAGAGACTCATGAAAGTAAAACCCATAGCATGACATAAACATGCATTCATGTACGGCAAAAATGCAGTTTTGAGTAGCCAGTAATCCCAGCCCACTGTGGTGCTTTATTTTGTTCTTTTTTAAAACTGAATTGGCTACAAAGATTTGATTTGGCTACGAATAATAAATCAGTCGGGGGGGATCCTTGTTTTTACAAAGATGTGTATACAGCTAAATATGTCTACACCAACTTTATACTTCTAAGGATTATATTTATGTTCTTTTGCCTAATCCTTCAAGCTCAGTCAAATTTGATAAAAAGTCTACCCAAATATGTTGGAGTTAGGTCTGAACTGTACCTGTGCCTGATCCACCATCACTATGCTTGGATCTCAAATATTCCATTGTTGTCCTAGCTGTATATTTAGGACCATTATCCTATTGAAAGGTAAACCCCCACATTAGACTCGAGTCTTGCAAATAGTTTCCATTGAAGAATTTGCTAATCTTTAGCTTGACCTAATTTCCCATTTATTCTGACCTGACCTTCCTTTCCTCCTGCAAGGAAAATGAAACAGAAGTATGGAACAAATTAAGTAACTGACTAATCAGCTTCTATTTCAAAGACTCAATGACAATAAATTCTGTCTTGCCTGCATTCAGAAGTAGATAGTTAAGGGTAATCCAGGTTCTAATGTCTTCAAGACATTCCTGTAGTCGATGTAATGGCTTAGTTTCATCTGAATTTATGTACAGATATAGCTGAGTATCATCAGCTTAACAGTGGAAATGAACACCATGCTGTCTAATAATTCTACCAATTGGGAGCATATATATATTAAAGAGAACTAGCCCTAACACTGATCCCTGTGGTACTCCACGGGTAAACTTGGACCATGAAGATTTATCATTAACATGAACAAACTGAAATTTGTCAGATAAATAAGATTTAAACCAGCCCAGTGCAGTCCCCTTAATTCCTACTAAATATTCAAGTCTTTTTAAAAGAATATTGTGTTCTACTATATAAAATGCAGCACTGAGCTCTAACAGTACAAGTACAGATACAAGTCCATTATCTGAGGCTATGAGACTATCATTTGTGACTTTCAAGATAGCTGTTTCTGTGCTATGATGAGCTCTAAAACCAGATTGAAACTATTCAAAAGGTTCATTGTGGTCATAATTTGTTTATTAACTATTTTTCGGAAGAATTTTAGATAAGAAAGGAAGATTAAATATAGGTATATAATTGACCAAGTCATCTGGATCAAGAGATGGTTTCTTAAGTAAAGGTAAACATGGATGTGTTAATCACATCTAAAATGGAGATGGAAATCTGATGGAATATATTCTTAAATAACTTGGTTGGAACTCGATCTAAAATACTAGTTGTAGGCTTAGATGAAGATAATAGTTTTGATAACTCTGAAAGTACAACTGGATCAAAACAGTGTAATACCGGTTCCGATTCACATCCAATGCCATATGTCAGCAAGAGATCTAAAGTATAAAGATAAGAATGTGTGGGATTATTCAGATTTTGAACAAAGCCAACTAGGCCTAAGATAACATTAAAGGCTCCATTTAAGCTATCACCTTCAGTGTTAGCATATATGTTCAAACCCCCCACTATAATGACCTCATCAGTATTTAAAACAAAATCAGATAGAAACTCTGAAAACTGATCTAAAAATTCTTACTAAGGACCTGATGGACCTGTTAAAAAAGGAGTTTTGTTGCTTTGCGATTTGAAAGAGGGAAACTATGGTTAAATATTCAAAATAGTTGTAATTATTAACTGGCTTTGGAGTAATCAGTAAGCCCGACTGAAAGATTGTTGCTACTCCTCCTCTTTGTCCAGAAAGTCTGTGTATGAGAAACTTTAAGTAACTAGAGGGAGTAGCCTCATTTATGCTCACATTTGTAATTTTATTAAGGATCCCCATTAGCAGTTGCCATGGCAAACAGCTAGTCCTCTTGATATCCACATTAAAAACATAAAATAAAAAGCACAGTCACAAATATATTTCCAAAAATGTATTTTCTCAACACATAGTAATTTAGAAAGATAACTCGCTCGCTGCAGCCACATTTCTGTAAGACAACATAAATCAATTTGATTGCCACAAATCAAACAATTAACCAACAGACTTTTTGAAGAAAGAGATATTATGTTGAATAAACAACAGTTAATTATTTTAACTTTACCCCCAATTTGAGTAATATTAATTACATTATCATGATGTACTCCATTACGATTTTTTCTAATTTATTTGACTTTGGCATGGGAAAGACACTGTCTGGTTGGAGTAGTAAGTGGGTAACAGGTGTGCTAAACTATGACTCTGCTTTCTGGTCTGGATGAGTCAGACCAGAGAAATTAGGATTAAACTTCTATAAAGACATTAAAATTATTCAAACATGATCTAATAAATTCCAGTCAATCCCGAGCATTACAAAATTGGGTGGCAATAGAACAAAAGTAGTCTATAGTATGTAAAAGAAATATAGTATGCAAAAATGTAGGCATTATATTATAGCCTATAAACTTTCCTTTCTGAAAGAAATGCAACCCTGTTACACTCAGTAACAGGGCTTCAAATATATGCTAATCTTGAGTATTTCGTTCAAAAGCTTTAGTTGCTAATTAATATAAAAATCAACTGTAGAATAAAATAACATTCGATAGTAATTCTGCTCATTTAAATTAATTTCAGTTAAGGTCAAAAGTACCGTAACAAATACCAAAGGAATTTAAATTGCAGTAACTAATTTGCAGTTTTTCAATGCAGAATCTTCTGTAGGGGTGTTTCTTGCATTGGATCTGAAGAGGCCACTGACTCAAGACACGCTCAATATGTGTAACAATCTTCAAAAGAGGATGTTAAATTGTTGTTCATTATCCTTCCCTTTATGAAGAATTCATCTTAGTGATATATCCAGAGGCTCTAGAGGCGTTCCTACAACAGAACCAGCCTTTTTTTAATAGCTTGTTGAGCTTCTTTAAATCATTTGCTCTGATGCTGGTTCCCCAGAAGATGCAGATCAACTTGTTCCTATTTCTTCTGAAATCTACCTTGTTTTGTAATGCCTTTCATTTGTAGATGACTACAGTCATCTACCTTGTTTTGTAAAAAATTGGGATCACATTATTTTTTCCACACCATACCAAGAAGCTGTTCACCAGCTCCCTGTACTCAGCTTATTGTCCGTCAGAGTGGTATAGAGTAAAAAGGAATGGAAAGAGTACCGTCCCCTGTGGTGCTCCTGTACTGCTGACTACTTAATTCGACAGCTGACTCTTCAGTCTAACAAACTATGGACTGTCTGTCAGATAGTTTGTGATCCAGGTGACTTTTGATGCCTCCATATGAGTCTTCTGAGGTTTTTCACAAAGTAAATCAGGCTGAATTGTGAAATCAAAGAACATGATCCTAACAGTGCTGTCGGCCTTGTCTAAATGTCAGTGGGTTCTTGAAGCAGGTGTATAATGGCATTTTAATATGCAGCTCCACGGCGATAACAAACTGTGGGGGGTCCTGATAGCTGCTTGAAATTAATAGAAATGATTAAAGAGTGAGCTGATATGTGTTTTCATGAAAACATAAGTAACAGGGTTGCTTATTGGATGAAACACCACATTACCTGAAAAGAATGAGAAAATCTGAAAACCTGAAATGAGGAACTATTTTACTTCTACCTTTGTTTAGAGCAGGGCGCCAAACTGAAGGCGAGATGGAGCAGGGACCCCTTAATTATATATATTGTAGTAATTGTGTTATATCAAACTGGTCCTATAGTCACTCTATTACAGATGGAGTAATGCAACGAAAGTAATTTCTCCCTGGGATTATTAAAGTATTTCTGATTCTGATTCCTGGTTGATGGGACAGGTGTTGTGACTGAAACGGTTCCCAGCTTGAAAGAGCTCCTGTGTGTCGCTGAATGTGTGCATTGATGACTGAAAGACATCTTCTGCCTCCATTTATCTGTTTACTACAGTGTGTCGAATTCATGTTAATGTGGATTTAAAGACTTTTCAATTAGTTGAAAAATTGCAGGGAAAAAAAAAAGTCTAATCAACAAAAATGTTCATGACCCCCATGCAGAACCTCAGAACCTGGGGGTCGCGGACCCACTGTTAAAGACCTACAGTTTAGAGTATTCAGTTTAACAATGTCATTTCTGCTAAGTTTTTTTTTTTTAGCAGAAATGGTAAAGTTTCGTTTTTTAAATTTATCTGTTTTTTTCTCTTTTTCTGAATGGCTCAAAATATTTCAGTAACAGGTTTGTGAATATTTTGATGGCACAACTTGGTGCATAATTACATTCAAATAGAATATGCCTGTGATGAATATTTATGCGATTCCAGGGGAAATATAACAAAATCATATAAATCATCATAATTCATAAAAATCATATAAAAAAATCTGATTTAAATCATATTGTATCTGTTATATTTGATTTATTACTTGGTCTTCAAGAGAGGAACAAGAACAAAAAAAGCCATTTTAGGGGGTGCTCAAGAGTAATTTTAAATAATATTTAGAGCTCAATTTTACTACAGATACAACATGGAAGAAATTTCGATTTCAGAATTGGGGAGGATGCAAGTCATTTTTAATATAACTGAATTCAGCGTGTTTGACCATCCAATAACAGACCCGATTCAGACAGTGGCTGTCGGGTTTTCAGATAGCCAGTCATGCAAGAAAAGATGGTCGGTCAATCAGGACCTTGTGGGCGGACCAAACTCTGGGAAGCAGGCTCCAGTTTGAGCTGCAGTTTTCCGCTTGGTCCTAGTGCCCGTGAATAGCGTTACCATGTTTTTGGACAGCAAAGGGCAGATTATACTTCTGCAACGGCACACATCAAATGTCGCTTGCAAAACAGTTTTGCTGGTATGCTTCTGCACCTTTGGTCTGGAATTTCTAGGGATGCACAGCAGTTTCCCGCCAAAGCGCTAGGGGGAGCCATTTCGAGAACTCATGAGAACTTCGATGGATGGTCACGAGAACTGCTTCAGCGGGAGTGTTTATTTTCCAAAACAACATGTCTGAGGCATCGTAGTTGTACAAGTAGTTGTACTTCCGAACCTCCTTGATCAGCCTTTCGTTGTGGTTATTCATTGTTGTTATTACGCCTTGATTTTTTAAAATGTCGCGCCCGGGCACCGAATCAAGAAGGACAACCACACAAACAGCCGGAAAGGCACACCAAGGAACAATCACAGCTGCTCTTTGTCTGCGCACTTCCGCTTGAGGTCTGCGCGGGGTTGATGTGTGCGACGACAGTTGCAGAGCCTCTGCGTCATAAGTATAAATTGGCCTTAAATCGTGCAGGGGACCAAAACGGGCGTTTGAAAAAGTGAAAGGGACATGACACCCGGTCCCCCCCCCCCATATTTACGTCCATGGATAGTTATATTTTCTGTAAGGTACCACTATAATGGAGCCTACATGGCAGGTGCATGTTTCAATATTTTCTACTTGACTTGTGCAGCCCTAAATTATGCTTTATTTTCTGTTGTGCTGTCACATAAAAAACAATAATATACATTGAAGTTTATGGTAATAACGTGTCAAAATGTCAGAGTCAAGAAAAAATGCAGTTTCAAATACTTGCCATGCATGATGCTGATAAAAAAAAGAGATCACAGCCACACTGAGAGACAAAAGGAAAAACCAAAGCAGAAAAAAAACAAGAACAACCGTTTTTCTCATGGAGAGACTGCAGCTTAATAATCTACATCTACGGTGATCCTCTCCACAAAAACGAAATGGGATTTCCCAACGTGAAACTGAACTAATCTGGGAGCTCCAGACTGACGTGACTTTCATTAGGGGGATGACTCAATCGGGAGTGATTCGCTTCTGGCTACAAAAAAAGGCACACAGGGACGCTCTGCACAGTTTAAAAGCCTTTTTAACTACGACCATTAATTAACGTCTGCGCGTCACACTCGGGTTAACTCCTGGGAAGTCCAATTTAAATTCCCCGCATAAACTGAAGTAGATCCGAAAACAGACAAGGCTGCGTAAAGTGGGTCACCTCTGTGAAATGATTCCGTTATTTTGTATTTCCAGAGAAAATTCAAACACGCAAATGGGTGTGGTGACAATTATATTTATACATTTTGCTGCGGAATGTGAAGAAAAGCGGATAAAATGCCCACACTGCCTCCGCTCCGTCCCCCTCCCCACCCCCATTTTTGCGCGCTATTTTACCCAATTCTCTCTCTCTCCACGCGCGTCCTGAGCTGTTGCTTATTAACATTCACTCTCTCGAAATCGGCTTATCGTTATTCCGCCACGGCGTTGCGCCTGATGTGAGAAAAAAAGATGTTCTTTGCGCAAACGAGAGGATGAGGATCAAAGATGTTAAAAGGGTGCGTCTGTAAGAAGGGGGCAAGAAAAGTGACACTGTACTCATGGTGCGCTTGTTTTGAACATCATGGATGCTTAGGCATTTTGGATGGCATGTTGGCATCTCCTCGCTGCCACAAGTAGGGAATGATAAAAATAAAAAGATGCCCAAAGCGCACGGAGGGATCACTCCACTCCACATCTAAATGGCGGAGCTTGAAGTTTGCAGAAATCTCAGTTTGGAGGGGGGTAAGTATTAATTCTTCTGCTAATCCTTTGATCTCATTAGGGGAGGGCACATATTTTTAAGAGGGGTTATATTGCCTAATGCGTTGGAACCCAGTTCTCCTCTTTTTCATCAGCAGCCCTGGAATAAACACTCAGGACATGGGTGTTAATTGGACAACGAACGATTTGCATTAGAGGACTCATCATGCCAAAAATGAAATGTTTTAATAGAGGCGGTATTTTGTGTATTTTCTTAATCATTCAAAAGATTTAGACCATCATATAGGTAAATGTAAATGACAGGAGTGGGAAACTGTCCCTGGTGCTGAAAATGCCCATTTTGCATTTGTCACTAGGGGGCAACAAAGCATCTTAATATTTATAGTTAATAACGCACCAGTCTGCGCTAAATCCACTTTTCAGATTAGATTTGTAAATGTATAACCATATATTTAAATAAGAATCTGAAAATGTACATATCTTTAACCCATGCCACAGCTCAGCAATCAGTATTGGATTGTTTTGGCATCCCCCTCGATGTCTGGCCAAGACATTTTGAGCTCCACTTCTCCACTCCTAAAATATTTCATTGAGACTGCTTCATTATTTGTCAAAAATGCCAGGCATCCTTGGCAACCATGGTGACCAGGATGCTGTTGGTTACCATTGGGGCTTTAGGCTATGGTTTTAGAGTGAAATGAGGGGAGAAAATAGGATAATTGAGGGAAAAAGGGTTGGAGCATCATCAGTAACAGCTAATCTCCTCCTCATGAATTGAATGGCTTTTCCATATATAATGCCCCCCCCCCCCCCCCCCCCCCCCCCACACACACACACACAAACACCATGTGCCTCTTTTGTGCTGCAAATGATGATGAATCTCAGCATGCGCACTCAGATTTTTTTTTCTGTTGTCTCTGACAAAATTTTGAAGTAGCTGTGGGGCACAAACTGCAAGCAGACAACAGAAGGGTAACATACTGCCATCTCTTTAGACCTTCTTTCTCCTTTTTAAGTAGTCTGCTTTTTAGTTTAATGATTTTTCTCTCTCCTCTCCTCTCCTCTCCTCTCCTCTCCTCTCCTCTCCTCTCCTCTCCTCTCCTCTCCTCTCCTCTCCTCTCCTCTCCTCTCCTCTCCTCTCCTCTCCTCTCCTCTCCTCTCCTCTCCTCTCCTCTCCTTCATTTTAATTCCTTTCTTACCACTCCGTAAGGACCATTATGTGCATGACATGAAATTTCATGCATTTTGGAGTTACTCTCTCTGTGAAAGAATCTGATGCTCCACTGGTTGAGACAGGACGTCTGAACCATTGGAGCATCAGATTCTCTCACACTCTAGACACTTCCTTGAACACATTCTTAAACTGTGTGAGAAAAACAGAAATATTTTACAATGTTTAGGGCCTTTGCAGCAGATTTTTAGCATAAATAAACAACCAGTTGGCAGAGGGATACCTGTATCTAAATTAGAAATTAAAGGCAAATTATCATAATTATAATTCTTTTATTTCCTAAGAACTGGATAGGCCTTAGATGTATGTAAGCCTCTGTTGTGTTATTACATAAAGCTGCAGTCATTGGGGTTATTTATTGTTTGTATATTTAGTTTTCATATCTTACAGGCTTTAAGTGAAGGAGCTGAGATAAAACAAAAACTGCACAGTAGCCTCTTACTGCCAGCAAATGAATACTGGATTTCATTCAGAATGGCTTTGGGTGCTGCTTTTCTTCCAATATATCTTCATAATTATCTATATCCAATCAATTTAGATTATCTGGTGCCACTAACAAAAAAGCAAAATTAAAAAACAACACAGCTTTATGTTGCCACCACTATATTCCACTGTGGGGATGGTGCACTTAGGTTGATATGGTGTGTTACTCCACATATATGCATTGTCCCCTACATTACTTTTGACAAACTGTTAATGAGATTTCAGTTCTATAGAAGCTTTCTTCTTGCTACACTTTAAAGTTCAGACTGTTGGAATGCACATCATATAGTTATTCTGTTGACAGAGTTTTCAAGCTGAAGTTTAAATCTCTGCAGCTCCTCTAGAGTTATATTAGACGTCTTGGCTGCTAAACCAAGTAATGATGTCCCTGCCCATCCTGTGGTTTCATTAAATCTCCATTGAGGCAGCTAGGATGTTTTTTTTTTCCTTCATTTATTTCCTGTGAAGACACTAAGATCAGAAGGTAAGTATGACAGTCTCTCTCTGCTGCCCGAGATACTGTATCTTATCTTGCACAGCACTGGAAAGAGAAGAAGCTTCAACCTTGCAGGAACAGTCAGCATCAGTCTGGAACATAATATGCACATGAAATGAGCACATATCCCCAAAACACACAAAGGCTTCACTTTGCTCCTATGATATCTGTACTGAGCTGCAGCAGTTGGGGGAACCCCCGGTAGCATATCTTGCACATGCATTATCATTCGGAGCTGTCGTGTTTATTTTCATTCTGGTTCCTCTCTGCACTCTGCTCCCTGGGGGCTCGGAGGAACCCATTTGTAGCTTTGGTGACTTGAGCACTGCCTTAAGCATGCTTAATTAGGCAAAGTGAGTGGCTGTGAGATATGTATGCTTTCCTCTCTTCTTGTTCATAATTTCTCAATGTTTTCCGATCTTTTATGTTTCTAATAGGTGAGCAGTGCATTCTTCAAATATGTTTTATTTGCTCAGTTTTAGCATTGTTAGTGTGCTTTAAAATTGGTCTATATTTTAATAAACCCCTTAAGGAGTCAAAGGTTTTCTGTTGCAGCAAAATACAAATCCCGGAATTTGCACTAAAGGAAAACAGTACTAATGAACTGTCATTACAGCTTTGATGCAAAAAAAAATCATCATTAAGGATTTAATGCACACATTACACAGTACCGTTGTGCATTTATTGACTGCACTGGTAAAGACATGTAAAAACATTTACATTTATATTTTATTGTTGTACTATTTTGTATAAAATAAAAGACAAAACTATATAATTGATTTTAATTTGATTTTAATAGTGAATGAGGAAATGTTTCTAACTAAATCACTGGTGGACCATAGTCAGTACCCCTGCTGTAAAATCCCTTTCAGCAAAATGTTGGCACTTAGGCTTCTTTCATAGCATGTTACAAGGTTAGAGTACACTGAGAGTGGATCTTATTCCATTTCTTTTTGCACAGTCTAGATCAGTCAGTGTGTTCATTCTTGTGTACCTCTCCATTTAGCTCACCCCACAGATTTTGTGGAATTAAGACTGAGACTTGTTTTATGCTTAAGTCTAGGCGAAGTATGGCATTCTGGGACGGGAAGCTGACCATTGCTCCTTTTATGATTCCTTCTAGGTTCTTGTCTGAGGTTCTCTTTGTTACTTCTCAAGAGCTCCTTTGTGGTATCCAGCCTTCAACAGAGCTCCTTTGTGGTGTTATGCAGTTATCATTTGATTATGAAAAATGTATTACAAATTATAATATAGAATATAGAATAGTTGTTAATAATTGTATTATTCTTACCAAAACCATCCACATCTATACTAGAAATTATGTTTGATGGACTGTGTAGTTTAATATTTCTAAATAATAATTTGGAGTCTCAATAAACAGTCATTTACTGAATTTACCAGCAAATGTGGTTTTTAAAAAAGTGGGTTTGCTAAAATGATGAATATTGGTTGCAAGGTCTCCAGGCAAAGCAAGGGAGTTTATTTTCATTGTATAATTCAATGCAAAGACAATTCAAAGGACTTTACATGGTGCAGACAATAAAATAGAACAAAATAAAAGCAGAATAAAATAAAATAAGCATGATAAAATGATAAAAGCGGGTTTTAAAAAAATAAAACTGTTTGACCTCAACTTGGTCCTGTCAGGTTTGGTGGATGTTTGTAGAGGAACCAAATGCGAAGACAGAAGGCAGAGATGCTTTTTTTTTTTTTTTTTTTTACAGATTTTATGATGAGGTAGTTTGCAGCAGAAGCATACATCCAGAAATAAAAGGCAGGGAACTCAGGAAACAAAACAATGAGATGCTTGGGAAAAACATAGATAGTTTATGGAATGATAAATTATGGAATGAAGAGAATCCAGCAATGAGTAAGAGGATGAATAAATAAAGTAGACAGAACAATGAAAGAAATAATCACCTAACTGGGACAAGGTGTGGACAGAATGAGATAAATAAATACCAAGAGTACTGAAAAGAGATAACTAAATAAACACCACGGAAGTGTAAAAAATTACAAGTCATGCAAAAATGATATTAATATTAACAGCAAACACAGACAAAGCAAAAATCAAAGCATAACTGAAAACTCAAAGTGAAAACCATAACAACGAATCATGACATGTCCAACTGAGAACTTTAAACTAGTAATACCTCAGTTAGCAGTTTGACTTCAACAGTCAAAGGAAGTTCTACACAAATGTTTTTTTTTTTTTTTTACTCAGGCTTTCAGCACTTTTACATTGTTCTGAAAATTTGTTCTAGATAAGTGGGGCATAGGAACTAAATGTTGCTTCTCTGTGTTTGGTTCTGGTTCTGGGTGTACAGAGTAGGCTTGAACTAGGAGACCTGAGTGGTCTGGGAGGTTGATAAACTGACAACAAATCTGTTATGTATTGAGGTGCTGATCCATTCAGTTATTTATAGACTAAAAAAAAAGATTTTAAAGTCTATTATCTGAGCTACAGGGAGCTAGTGTAAGGACTTCAGAACTGGGCCGATGTGCTCTACTTTCTTAGTTCTAGTGAGAACATGGGCAGCAACATTTTGGATCAACTGAAGCTGTCTGATGGACTTTTTAGGGAAACCTGTGAAGAGACTGTTGCATTAATCAATTCTGCTAAAACTTAATGCATTAATTAGTTTTATCAAGACCCTGCTTGGAAATTAGTGCTTTAATCCTGGAGATGTTCTTCAGGTGATAAAAGGCTGACTTAGTAACTGAGTTTATGTGCCTCTGGTTCAGGTCTGAATCCATCATGACAGAAAGATTCCGGCCATAATAAGTGGTTTCTAGCTGTAGTAGCTGAAGCTGTGAGCTATCTCTGGGTGTCTCCTCCTTTGGTCTGAAGGTAGTTACCTCAGTTTTGTTTTTATTCAGTTGAAGAAAAATTATGGCGAATCCATATATTGATCTGTTGTTATAAGCTTCTAGCCAGCGCTCTGATGCTTTTATATAAAAATAGGGTTAAACTCAACAGGTTCAAATAACAGATTAATGAAAGCATTTAGAAGAAATCCCTAAGTTAAGTTCCCCCAGGAGCAAGCATCAGCATTTAAAACTACTTTAAAGATATCTACCTGCCCAGGCAAAGGTTAAAAGAACAAAAAAAGGACACGGTTATACTTTTTTCATTGCCACTGTCACTGCCCCATCACAGTCAATTATTGGCCAGCATATGGCTATGCTATTCCCATCTACATCAATTTTAATTATTTTTATAGTCTTAAGTGATAAGATTCTATTGTTCAACATGTGAAACAGACTAAATAATGCCACATTGTTATACCTTGTTATTATTATTATGTATGACATGGTGATGATAAATAAACCACCCTTTAGTCAAGATGTATCCAAACCTACTGGTCAAGCAAGTAAAACAAGTCCATTTTTTCTCAAAGGATTAGCTCATGACCATCACATATATGTTGCAGCATTCCTCCCACCATTAGGAGGATAGATTTCCCCTACGCATTTATTCAGAAGTCATCATTTATCACAGAGCAGTGTTTGGCACGCTAATTCAATTTCAGAAAATGCTGACTGTCCTAGAAGGAATTGTTAAACTGAAAATTTCATAATCTCAAATGTATTTTATATAAACTCAATATGGGATTATCATACTTTTATGACAGCATAGTGATATTAAATATTGTGTAGCAAACAAACCAAACATATCAACTCTTGAAAAAAAAAGCGGAAAAAGAAAAATATCTATAGCTATTTATTTACCTCATTTTGTATATTTGATTAAAAGCATGGGATTAATAATCCCTTGTTATCCAACAAGATCAACTAACTAAAGAAGTGAAGCTAATTTTCATTTTCTCATTTTTCTTATAGCGTGCTGTCTCTCTGTTATTGTGTGCCTTAGGTTTATATAATAATTTAACAAAAAACTGTTCCTCTTAATGCATAATGCTCTGAAGAGCTTTTCCATTAAAGTTAAATCATTATGCAACTTCCTTCATTTTAGTTTAAATATGTACCATGGCTGTACGGCACTATGTTAAACTAACTATTTGAAGCTACATTTTAAACCTTCTGTTGAAGGAAAGAAATTAAAATGAAATGAAAATACCTGCACAATACGTCTGCAATATCAATATCTCTTTTGCAAAGGACTGCTTAACTAAATATTTTATAGGCTAGGGTTCATCTGTCTGCTTTAGTGCTGGTGAAAGGACCTTCCTCAACAGGAAGTACATCCACAGGCACATGTGATGGATATATACTTAAAACGATAACTCACTGATAACAAATGGAGGGAAGGAGATGTGGATAGAGGGCCAGACAGTGAGGGAGCAAATAAAACAAGGAAATAACTTAATTTAGGTGAATACAATTATACCGACAGGTGCGGATTGTGATTGTTTATATTGGGGTTTTCCCTACCAGATTGAAGATCTGCTCTGGGGTGGGGGAGAGCAACTGTCATAATGACGAGGACTAATTCTTGGAGGAGAGATGGCAAATTTCAAGCCCCAGAGTGCTAATCAAAGCTCCTTCTCATCCTTACCCAGAGACATGTGAAGTCAAAATTTGGCCTAAAGTCCAACAAATCTCATTGCTCATATGAGCAATTTTATTTAAAAGACTCAGACATAAACTGCTCTCCGTGTGCACCTTGAATGTTTTTGTATGCACAGATTTAATACAAGTCTTCCGATATGTCAGAAGCATGACTGCATGCTCTTGTATGCCACTATAGATTTTCTCCTACTTACATGTGGACCTGTTTCTGCCTGCTCACGTCAACTTTTGTCACTTTGAGAATTGAACTAGCCTGATTTTTATGTTTTTAAAACAAATAGCAACTTTGTATCTACAAGAGGTGTTGTGATATTATAGCAAGTGCAACAAATGAAATGGGAGGGAAATGATGAGTAACAAATAAAAAACTTATTTTTTAAGTGTAGTATTTTATGTGCAAGTTATCCATGTTGATGATTTTGATGAGTTTGAGATTACTCCTTATGTTGCCTTGGTATATTTTTTATTTTTATTTTTTTGGCGGCAGGGCTTTACATGTAAGAAAAATAATGCTCATTCTGCACATTCTGTGGCATCTTTTAGTTCTGAAACTCATCTTAGACCACTTTTTAAACTATGCAAAAATCTGGAAGTGTATTTTTTGTTTTTATCAAATCACATCAGATATTGTATTATTATTTGGTCTAATGCAAATATTACGGAGCTCAAGCTGCTAGAGTCCCTCTATAAGGATACTATTAAAGTACTGTTTAGAAAGCCACGGCATTACCACTCCTAATTAGGCAAAACTTGATTAAATATGTAAATGTGTGTCTTATTTTTAAAGTAGTTAATCATCTGTCCTCTCCTCTCCTGGAGCAGTTTGTGAATGTGCAATCTGCTGCTGTTCATAATACCAGAGGAGCAATCAGAGGAGACTGCGTAATTCCACTGAGAAGTGCTTTCGGTCATGCTTCATTCTCAGTGAGAGCAGCGCAAGAAAGAAAAAAGTACCAGTGGTCATCAGGGAAATGGCCTCTTATAACACTTTTAAGGTTCACCTGAAGAAACGGCTCGTTGATCAGCACTAAGTCAATCAATTGTTGCATGATTTAAAGGTACACTATGCAACCGGTGTTGATTTTCCAGCGAGGCTCCCCCCCAGAGGACGAAAGTAAAAGTGCACTGTCGTAAATATGCACAGCTGTTCTCCTGGTTTCTCCGTCAAGCCAGGCGCGGTTGTTTTGAGCTTAGCAGACAGGCGAACGCAACGAATGACTAAGCATCTGACGCGCGTGACGCGCCGCAAACGCGCTGCTGCTCGAGATGGAAAAATTAAATTTTTGATGCCCGATGCGCCGCGTCAACCAATCAGAGAAGCTGATCTGGGAGCTGGCAGGGAGAGAGACACAGCGCTGATGATCAGAGCGCTATGATCACTCCTCTTAAACTGTTTATTGACGCCTAAATTAACTTAAAATGCAGAAATCTGCCGGCAGAATATGTTCGCTTTTATTATCCTGCTGCCTGCAGTTTGGATTATATAGATGAAAAACACCTACCAGCTGCCGCGGTGAACCGCGAGGAGGCGACCCGGCCAGAGGCTGCTGATGAAGGGATTCCTACTGTCGGCGCACCGCTGGTATGTGGGGGTCTGAGCGGCTCCGACAGAAAAAATATTGAAGGCAGGATAATAATCTGAATGAACTGACGACACTGATTACGTTTTCAGGTGTATTTTCTCACTTAAAAACATATTAAAACTACTTTATTCCCACTGATCACAGCAAATATAGCTGCAAGGCAGAGATACTTTTTCAGACACACTTTTGCACCGCGCAGCCAGAGCAGCAAAGCTGCTTCAGCCGCGCGTCAGAACTAACTGGTACAAGCAGTAAAAATGAAGCAGCAGACGCGATTTTGCTGCTTTTGCTGTGTCCGGTGTGGAAGCAGCACTGCACAAAGATCGCCACTGTGCTAGCAACGAGAATGCTTTTAAATGGGGGGTGTAGCAGTTCTCGCCGTAAAGCAAGACCGACTCTCGCGAGACTTCTGAGCCTGTGGGTGCGGGTCGGTGCTCCTGCAATTGCAAGTGCGGTATTTCCCCCACAGACCACCAGGGGGGCCGAGAATACCTTTGTTCAACCTGAAATGACTCATTTAATCATCCAAAACGTTATGGAACACATTAATTAACTGAAAAATGTTGCATAGTGTGCCTTTAATGTTTATTTTTATTTTATATAAAATGTTTTTACACAGTTTGTTTGAGTGTTATATTGTATGCATTTTAACTTGATGCTTGTTTTTAGCAGCAGATGAAAAATACCTCTAGTTCTGGTACCTTTACAAAAATCTTTATTAATCTTTATTAATTTTCATATTAAATTATTAGTTTATTTATGATACATATACTGCGATATCAAATGCAGGGGAAAAGCATTGACAGAACATTATTTACATAGCAGATATGCAACAGTTGGAGAAGGGTTCAGTGAACCATTGGCAATCATAATAAGGTTTTTAGTTTCTGGAGACATCTTTATTGTTTTTTTAGTTTCAAAAACTTCAGTTGGAGCATCTAATAAAAAAATAAATATAAAAAGAATACAAAAGAAACCAGACCTAATATACTATATTAAGCTTACATTGATTGATAGCTTGAACTCATTGACACACTTTCATCAGTTTTCAGTCTCCACCTAAATATATTTAGTTGTATTGTGCAGCATTCAACATCAAAAAAGAAAACAAAAATAACATCAGCCTTTCTCCCAATTCAAAAGCAGTAATATTTTTAGTAGTTTTTTAAGATACCTAACCCTACAGGATTCATTCATAATTTCATTATTGTGCTTACTCTTTTTGAGTACCAAGAATCTTTATTATCATAATGGGCCCATCATTGTCAGGCCACATTACCCAGAATACACATGAATAAAAACACAGACATAAATTGATAAAAAAAAAACATGTATACAAGTTTTAAGGACAATCAGGAGGAAACGTGGAACACTTATAGCAGCTGGAAAACATCCCTTCACAGCTCTGGGAAATAAAAACCTGTTTTTAAGTCAATTTGACTGGATGTAATGTTCCTGAATTGCTTTCCAGATGAAACTGGGACAAGCAACTCATAGCCTTGGTGGACAGGAGCTGTAGCAATACGCCTGGGCCTTTTCTGGACTTGTATAACATACACTCAGTCCAGATCTGGCAGACAGCTGATTGTGCTTCCTTCGGGTCCTTTCTCTCCTGTGCCATGCAGCCATACCACACTGTCGTGCTGATACATAGGATAATTTCCACTGTAGCCCTACTGCTAGTAGCTAAGGAGAGCCTCCATGTTTTTAACACGCTGATAAAGAATAGCTGTTGTTGGGCCCTCTTCACCAAGTAGGAGCAGTTCTCGGTCCAGCACAGGAACTGTCCAGAGGAGTCCTCTGCTCTGCATGTAATCTACATCGACTTTTTTGGTCTTGTTGGTGTTCAGACTGAGGTCATTCTTGGAACACTACTGTGTCAGACTGAGAAATGTTTTCTCTGTAATGATTTGTATTGTTTACTATGAGACTCACCACAGTGGTGTTGTCGGAAAACTTTCCAATCATGTTTGTGATGGGGTTGAAGTGAATAGGGTGAAGTGGGTAGGGATGAGAATGAAACCATGTGGTGTACAAGTTTTGAGATTAGTGGGTTCCTCATCCTCATCATCTTGGGCCTGTTGTTGAGGAAATCACAGGTCCAAGGGCAAAGTAGTGCAGTCAAATCAAGGTTGTGGAGTTTTAGGTCAGCCTGTTAGAAAGGACCATGTTAAAGGCTGAGCTGAAGTCGACAAAAATAAGCAACCTGTAGGTGTTGGGATGCTCAAAATGAGTCAGAGCAAAGTGCAGTGCTAATGATACAGGATCCTGTGTGGAGAGATTCTCCCTGTAGGTGAACTACCTGCTGTGTACACCAGCAGCATTCTGTCTTTGATGTATTTCAGGAGGATCCTGACGACGCATGTTGGGATGACTGAGGTCAAAGCCATAGAGCGCTAATCATTGAGGCAGGGGTTATTTGCTTTTTTGGGGCACAGGTACAAAGATGAAGGAAAACAGGCAAACAGAGACATCAGAGAGCTGCAGGAAAAGGTAAAATAAACCTCCAAGTTGTTCAACACATGTAGCCTTGTTGATGTTTACTTCTCTTAAACTAATGCACCAGGGGAGACTGTTTAGTTTTGTGACGGAGTAGTCTTACAGGTTGCTCTCAGGGAGCTTAACCTGGAAATTAAGTCCAGCGCCCCTTGTGGCTCAGAGTCGCACAACGTTGGAGCTCACCTCATGTAATTGAGAGGATGAGAGGCTTATGCTGCAGGTTTGACCGTGGATGATATTCTGACTTTTTGCTGCTTTAAAGGTCGAAGTGTTGAAAGAATCTGCTTAAGGTGTCAGGCAGAGCTAGATCATGGCTAAGCCGCTGTTCGCTCTTCCTACAGCCTGTGATAACCCTAATGCCACTCCAGATGATGCGTGGAGCTTGTTATGAAAGTGCTCCTCAATTCACTTTTCCATTTTTTTTTTTAGCTTTTTCATTGTAGGAAAATTCCTGGTCTAAAATTTCCATCCCAGGCATTAGCAAAATTTCTGGTTGTAAAACAACCCTGATTATTATTATTGGTATAACAGTAGTGGTGCAGAAACAGATGTAGAACAGCACAGATGTCGTATATTCCTCCAGATTAGTGTCCTCTTAGAATAAACCCCAGTCTATGTAATCAAAAGAGTCCTTTAAGGCCGAAAAGATTTTCAACTACATTTTAACATATAGAACTTTCTAGTACAGCTCAAAATGATCTATAAGATCCAAATCGTTAGATGTAGGATATTTTTCCTTATGAAGTTAAACATGCAACATGTAACATGTTTTAGACTTTTGTTGGCCAATTGGAGATTCTCTATAATATAATTATCATAGATCAAACTTGAAACCCAATGTTATTATATAAACTAAAGTGGGAAAACAGCTTTGAGAATAATGAGCAAGAGATGCATTCTGACCACAATGTGAGGTCAAAATCCCTTTCTACTAGAAAAAGCTCAGTGGAAACCACTTTACAATGACTGGAATTAAAAAAATGTACATAAAGCGCAACATTAACAGAAATACCCTGTTAAATAAAAAATATTGCAGCTTTTTTAATCAAATCACAGACAAGTTGCGGATTGTTGCTATTGAATAAAAGGCCCGTCTGAAGCAGTGGAACATTATGTGAAAGACAGACAGATGTGCTTTGTTTGACTTTTTTGTTATCACACAAGCCATTAAATTCTACTTCGGGTAGTGCATTATCATGGATGTTATGTCATCGTTTTTATCCCTGTATTTCACTGGTTGACCTGACTGAACCTAAGCAGTAAGCTGCACTATCCTCTTTTCCTGCTTCTCATAATCACCTACATAAAATAAAATAACAATAGTGTAACTGTTAAATCGCTGTATGTAAATCTCCACAGCCACAGCTGCACAGGTTCTGAGAGAGCTGCGAACATCAGAGAGAGGTGGATGGGGGGAGAAAAGGTGGTGGGAGTGGAGAACAGATGACCAAGAGAAAAATAGATGTGTGTGTGTATCCAAACATATGAAGACGCTGCTGCAGATAAGAGCACAGAGGAAGAGGAAGATAAGCAGTAGAAGTTTTTATTTTTTATTTTTTTTTTTTACATTTGAACCCCTAATTTGGTCAAGTCTGATTTTGAAAGAGAAACTGAAGATTTTTCAGATATTTCAAATTCATCTGTAGCACCTTGGGTTGCCTTCTGGGAGTTAACTTAACTTTACTGTCTGTGGTTCTGGATGGAGAAATGGGTGAAATTTGTTCTTCGCTTTTCAGCCGCGCTGTTTTGTCTAAGCGAAAAGTGCGATCCACGTTTTTCTATGGTTCACCTGAAAAGTCTGCGGGGGCATCCGTCCTGGCATGTAACATTTACCACATTGGTGGCACAGTGGCTGTACCGCACAAATATAGACTCACCCAAACTGGTAAGAAAAAAAGAGAGAAATTAAATTATGATTCTTTTCTTTTTATTTGGATTGAGAAGCAAATAATTCTAAACATACAGTTACTATTCGCTTCCTTTTCCCAATATTCAATATTTTGTCTTTACTTGTTGTTGTCATAATAAATATCAGTGCATGTATGCTCACAGGCATGTGTCATGATGAACATATTTCATGCTTGTGTGATTTATGAAACCAGCAGAGCAGATTCTAATGTTTATGTATTACCAGAATATCCAGCAAACTGTGACTTTGAACCTGCAGAGAGCTTGTTTATCAGAGGCACTCAGTTAATTATTGTGTGATCCGCCATTGCTTGTATCACAAATCATGTGTTAACATAATTCATGGACAGCCAGTCAACCAAAGCTGGAGCACATTATGATAAAACCTCTGCACACAATCACCCTTCAGGTCATAAGAGCTGCACCAGTCTCTATTATGAACCATTGCGTTGTGTCTGATTGCTGTGCTCTTTGTGTGGCACCACTGTTGAATTGGCTGGGATGTTTTTTTGGCATCATTGCCTTCTGCCACATGAATAGTGCATGAAGAACCAGGCAGATGCTGGTGAATAAAAATTTTGTTGTAATAAATATATAATGTTGAATATAAGGAGTGTTGTCCGTTATACTTGCCCTTAGAAAAAATCCCAAAACAGATCGTTTGTGTGAAACATTAGTACTGTCTAGTTTTTTCACATATAGGAATCTTCAGATGCTCCTTATGAATGAAGAGGACAATTAAATAAACAGTTTTTACTGAAATGTCAATGGTGATATATCCGGTGTTCTGTTTTTTTTGCCCTATTATATCGCTCTAATTAAGACAGGGCTTTCTTCATCACATAGCCCATTAAAATGTGTTTGAATTAGCTCAGCCAGTGTGCCAAGACAAAGCTTTGATCTCGTCTATGCTCTGTGCCGACAGAGATGATGAGCTTTTATACATTAACATACATGCATGGAGTGCATTACACATATACACTGGCTAACTTTTGTGTCTATTTTTATGCAATATTAATTGTCGTATAAAATACTGTACCTTGTATAATTATTTATATGATATATGTTAGAAGTCCCCAAAATGTAGTATTTTTCTGGGATATTGTCCTCACACGGTGAGAAAAACATGGCCACACATCACACACACACATACATACAAACAATTTGTTGGATTACAAACAGATTTGGTCTATTTCATTGAGAGTTTAACTTAAGTCAACAAAAAGTGTTCATATATTTTAAATAGGAGGACAAAAAATACATGATTTTCAAACCTTTTTAAAAATAAATGTCTAAAAAATGAATTTTCCATTTGTATTTAAACCCCTGATCCCCTCAGAAAACATCCAGTCCTACAAAAAGTGTTCTGTTCAGAGTTTTGGTAGATAAAAATAGTGAACTAGAATTATGGCCTTAAATACATAAGGCTTTTTGTGCAGAAAATTCTATCTATGGTTAAACATGGTGGTGACAGTATCAACCACTACCAAAAGGATTCGCAAATCCTGGAAAAATTAAAATAAACAAATGAACTCTTAGATTTACAAAATCCAATGATCATTGCTTGAATGGACATGGAAGAAAATATATATCTGTAAAGATATTTGGGGGTAAGGAGCATTTAATCCAAAACTGGTCTACTGTTCAGTAATTCTGACCTACAGTAGGATCATACTCTGGCTCGCAGCTCTAAGGAGGATAATATCCCTTTATTCTATATTTTAGCTTTTACTCTTAGTTAATGCAAAAAATAAGTTCTTGTGGTGACATTGTGATTGGGAGATGTTGAAGAATTGCAGTTAGAAATTATGTATATCAAATACTGGCAAAAGTGTACTGGCTTTAGGTTACATTTCATATGAAGCTATAACTTATAAAAAAATATATGACATTCATTCGCTCCGCCAAGGAGGTTATGTTTTTAGGAGAATTTGTGTGTGTGTGTATAATAAAATTATGATTTTAAATGGTGGTCACAATAGCTTGTTATTTAACCAACTGTAATTTGATTCTACGAGAGTATAACAGTAATTCCTTGTATTTTATGTAACTTCATGGTCAGATGCAGATGGTAGAAAGCCTGACCTTAGCAGTCCATTATACTTTCTCTAAATCCCAATCAGACCACATTCCTTTCACTGATCTCTCCCTTTTTTAGTGACTAGCTCAAATTCGCCAGCATTACCAGTTAGATTAACTTTAGCAGCTTTTGCAAAATAGATCCCCAAAACTCCACGGCTACCGTACATGGCAGATTGTGAGATCTTTAATGGATGTGTGAATTTTATTACACAATGAAAGGTAATTTAAATGTTCAAAACTTATGTTTTAAAAATGTTCTGTTTTAAAACATGCCAGTAGTGAGCATCCGGGACTGAAAAACAACCAAACACAATTCACTCCACAGCCTATCCTCGGGTTAGAGAGGCTGTTGACAAGCACTCTGGTGAGTGCATGCACTGTCAAGCATGCTTAAACATGTGTTTTAGGGCCATGAGTGGTTTGACTTTAGCTGTCTTTGTAGATAATCATTGGTTTTATCAGAAGAGGCATTTTGCTATTTTCGATTACAGCTTCTGAATGTGTGCTTTTTGCTAATCATAATCTTGCTATTTTTGAGAAACTGAATGTTTTACCATTAAATCACTTCAATATCTTCAATGAAAAGTTTTTTTCTTCTTTTTGGATAAGATTGATATATTTTTTATTGTTCCTGCACTGCATTTGTACTATATGTGTAGCTTTTGGTAAAGCAAGCCCAAGACTCACCATTCTATATTTATCATATTGTCATACATGCTATGCTCAAACCGCAAGCATACATTTATATATGTGAAAGTATTTGGGTATAGAGCATCTTATCTTAATCTTTTTGGTAACGAATGTTAAATTGGATGAAAACTTAAGATTTTTGAACTCCAGTAAAATTCAGCTTTTCTCTCTGTCTACCATCCCTCCTTTTAGTCCTGCTTCGCTTTATTCTGCACTTTACTGTGCAAACCTCCTTTCTGCTTTGCTCCACATTGCTTAAAACATTACATTATGAAAAGTTATTCACTCCTGAACGTGCTTTTACATGGGGATATGGGGACATAGAAATCACTTGCTCCACCCAGGCACTTGCATTCTGTGTTAATGCACATTTAGGACCTTGTGCTTCTCCACCTTTCTTTGACGATGCCATACAGGTCTGCAGACATGCTTAACAAATTCAGTAAGTTTGCCCTTAGTTTATTTAGGAAGGCAGGATTTTGTCTTTCAGGTGACTTTGGGAAGGTTTTAATGTTGGAATACTTCCTCTACCCACCTCTTACTTATCAGATGTGGGTAGAGTACCAAAAAAATGTATTCAAGTAAGAGTAGCACTACTTTAACAATGTTCTACTCAAATAAAAGTAAAAAATTGTCATCCAAGAAATTGCTCAAGTAAAAGTAAAAAAAAAAGTATTCGGTGGAATGTCTGTATGTATGTTAAAGTACATATTGGCATTAATGGTTTCTCAATTGACCCCCCGCAGCTGACAGAACTAATGTTTCTGGAAATTAAGTCTGGTCCACCACCATGCAAAGCCATTACTATTGCATTTGTATTTTGAATAGAACTCATTATTTTTTGTAACAGCAACTTTGGTCATGGCGTTGCATTACGATCACACCCATCATGAAAGGGTCAGACAATGAGGTCATATTTATTGAAAAATGTGAGTGACATCATGTGGTCATGCAACACTATCACTTTTGACTTACAGCAGATATTTACTTGGAAATTAATTATTTCAGTTGTTTTTTTTTCTGTTGTACGGGATTTTTTAAATTTTAGGTAAAGTGAAATTAACTGTTAAAAAACATACTAATTTTCAATTGGAACACCATAACATTTTAATTTAACGACAAACTTGGACATTTCACTTTTTTTAGTTGATCCATGAGTGGCTCTTTGGTTCGTGGCTCCCTTTATAAATCAAATGATATACTGTTTCCCGGTTTTATGTATAATTTTGTTTTCCTGGGTCCCCATGAAAAATATACTGGCCCCAACCTGGCCCCCTTGGTGAATCTTTTTTTAGAACCATCACTGCCTGAGTACTGACAGAGCCACCCCTGATTGCTATAACCTCTACAGCAATGCTGCCAGCACTCATACTGTAAAAACAATTTCCGGTTATGACAGTGAGCATTTGCACTCAACTTCTTTTAATCATCGAGACCCCTGTTCTGAGTGGAACATGTTCTTTTAAACTGTTTTATAGTCCTGACCACAGCTCAATTTAAGCATGTTGGCATCTTTACACAAAACAACAGTTTTTCATTTTCAGATCTTTAGGGTTTTTTTTAACGTTTTTTTGGAATATCCAGCGACCAATGCAGGAGTGTGAGAGAGATAACAACAACTTTTAAACACCTGAAGGCACAAGATTTGAAATGGAGACATTTTAATTCTAACAATTTGTTTTACCCTGGGCAGGGGTAAATGGTTCATCGGGCAGGTTAAAATATTTACAAATTTATGAGGGATGTACTACCTTTGTGAGAACTTTATGTCTACACTAAGGCACAATAACACAGACAAGTTAAATGCCTTGTGTTATGCAACTACATACTGTTGTAACTTTATGTTATTTAACTTTATACTATTTAATAAAATAATGTCTGCATTCTAGTGTTATTGTGAACACAAGCCAAACTGGCTGAAGGGCAAATAAGTAAAAGAAGAAGAAACAGTAAACTCTGCACAAGTATGTAATACATTAACAAGAACTTCCAATCAATATATACAAATTTATCAACAAAAATTATCTTATTAAATTTTATTTCAATTCAATTTAATAATATAGCGCTATTCACAACAATTAAAGGCACTTTACAGAGACAATTCACTCCACAAAACAATCAGCTAGCTTTTGCTTCTGTTGACTTGCTTTCTCAACAGTGAATATGTCAAGCTGGAAAAACGTTCCTTATCTTGCAAGACCTGTAACCTCTGTAGAGAAGGCCAGGTGCATCTTTTTCTGGGTCTTCTGGTTTACAACATATGAGATCTCTGGCTCCAAGTTATTGCTGTAAATCAGAGAGAAAGTTGCAGACAGTTTGCTTTGCAGAAATCTGGTTCTCGAAGTAGCCTAAAGGTCCACTTAGCTTTTAGGCAGTCTAAAGAGTGAGATTCCCTGGGCTGTAAAATATTCTATTCTCCAATGTCGCTTTCTCTCTTTAGATCCTTAGGAAAGATAAAGAGTGTGGGGGTTTGCAAAACCTTTACACTAAGCACAGTAGGCATCACATTTTCCTATGAGTGTTTAAGCTTGGAGAGTAGAGAAAAGCATCTTGCTCTATCAATGTTTAAAATCAATATCATGGCTTATGGCATATCACTTGTGTGTTACTTCTAAAAAATTCAAATATATGGAGTGGACAAAGAACATCATTAAAACACAAGAACACACCAGAAATGTTATGGAAAAGTTGTTGAGACATTTAAAGCAGGGTTAAGTTAAAAGAGAGCATTAACCTAAGGGAGCCCAAGCTCCCATGGTAACTTTGGGAAAGCTAAAGAGATCTTTAAATCTTTTTCAACAATCCGTCGAGGGAAAGCATTAAGTTCACATATTTCTAAGTTTAAACATTTATGTTTACTCATTGTAAGATTGCGATCTTAAACTAAAACGACTGTCTAAGATTGAACATGTGAAAGTTTTTTGTATATAAGAAAAAGTTTAAGCTGTTATTTATGTTCTGAAGCAAGTCAGTTTCTTTTATATCTAGTGTGCCACATCATCAAATAAATAAATGCAATTGTTTGTTCACAATAGGCTCCCCTCCTAAGAAGGGAAAAATCAGTATTGGTTGACATCGCTGTATGTATTCCTGTTAGGTAACTACCAGAAACTTGGAGAACTCTGCCTCCATGTTCCTGTGTGTGATTGTTGGAAAATTGTTAGCAAACCAACTTACGGACATGTCAGGGGAAAGCTGATGGGTAGAGGCATTTGAAAATTTCAAACTGTTTGATAATAATAATTAAACTTTATTGATCTCATATTGGAGAAATGTACCTCTGTATTTAACCCATCCCCTTGGGGAGCAGTGGGCTGCCATTGTGTGGTGCCCCGGGAGCATTGTGGGGTTTAGGGTCTTTGCTCAGAGACCTACAGTGAAAGTCTGTGGGAGTGGGGCTCAAACTCAGAACCTCAGGATTCCAAGTCCTATGCCCTAACCACTTATTAATTTGATTAGTTCCTCTGAGTTCACTTTCCATAAAAAATATAAAACAAAACATTTGCAAATACAAAAGAATGTCATTTACCATCAAACCTAGTCTTAAATTGGACTGTTTTAATACATATATAGATATACATATTAACACAGATATGAGGATACTAAAGTGTTTCCCTAAAGGAAACTACATAAATGTACTACTGCTGGGGTGATTTTTTAGAGATTTCCACACACACAGAAAACACTTTTTTTTTAAGAGTAAAAATGTATCCCACCTGCCTCAGCATTATCTTTAGCTTGTTTTTAGCTACCTTCATGCTCTCAGGGAAACAAAGAGTAGAAAAGGAAACAGATTCAACTTTTGTATTTTGCCTCTTTGGAGTTTAAACCAGCACCAGACACCCTTGTGCCTTTATGCACTTGCTTCTCTGTTTCACTTTGGACACTGAGTCATATCAGCTGTACGGCTCTTTTACACATCACCTTAATCATTCCTGATAAAGCATAAATAAAGCATTGCCCCTGCTGCATTTGTGTTTTAAATGAGTTCACTAGGTCTTGTTTGGGTTGTTCCCCACAGTGGAGCGATGCATGAGTGTGATGCAGTCTGGGACTCAGATGGTGAAGCTGAAGGCAGGATCCAAAGGACTGGTTAGACTCTTCTACCTGGATGAGCATCGGTCCTGCATCCGCTGGAAGCCTTCACGCAAGAGTGAGAAAGCCAAGAGTGAGTAGGACTTTAATGTAGTTTGACTGTATGGGTTCTATCTTTTGTGTTTTGCTTTCTTTTAACATACATCAAACTCTGTCAAAATCATATAGAATAATTATAAAACTATAAACATATTCATCATTTGATTTTTATTTGTTTTTTTCTGCTACTTAAAGTTGCACAGGATAAGGAGAAGGGGTTTGGAGTGCAAAAAACACTTGTTAGCTCTAAACACCTCATTTGAACTTGGCCAAAACCTGTTATTTTGACAAACATGCTTCTTTTCTACTGCAACCTCAACACCTTATGAAAAAGCTAGAATAGTATTATTTCCTTAAAAAACAATAATTTTGAGACACTTGATCCAGTTTGGCATATGATCTGAGAAATTGTTTGTTTGATACCTGTAGCAATTTAAACATGTTTTAATTAAATGGGCAGACCATTCCTGATTCTCTGCGTCTGACTTTCCAATCAAGATAGACCAGGGGGCTATTCTTTTAACCTATAACAAAGTTTCATGAGAATCTTATCAGTAAAACCGGAGTCTCGCTAGCAAAGTAAAAATTTTCTACCTATGGGAAAGTACAAATTAGAATGGAGAAATTCAGATATGAAAATGATATAAGTTCTGAATGTGTAATGCCCTGGCCTGGCCCCCTGCTGCTGCACTTAGAATCAGCTGCAGCTGTACTCTTCTGTTACAGTGTAATCAAACTCATACTCTACACCTCTTTGGGCTTTATATACTGGGTCCCCACAGACCCCTGTTGCCAGATTATAGAAAGCCTTCTCTCGATATTTGAATTTCCCTGCCTTTCTTCACCAGGACATTATACTGTTTTTTTAATCAATCTTTCAAAAATGCCCACTATGTTTCGCTAATATTAGGTTCTGTATTGATCACCTAATAGAATTATAATATTCTATTAGAATAGAAGATCACCTAATAGAATTATCTGGGCAATATGAACCCATTGCTGGCATACATAATCTGTTCAGGAGTCATGCTCATAGACCCTGACTTATGGATTCAGCAGTAGAAGAATAGAGGTATGAGACACCTTCAAGGTATCCAAACTGGGTTTTCTGTTACCTTGGTTAGACGTAATAAACTGAAAAAGACTCTGTTAGGTTTATGCCCACGATTTTAACCACCTCATACATTTTACTCTCCATCTATACCCAGAGTTGGAGAAGAACCATAAAGAGTTGGAATGGGATTATAAGGCAGCAGTGAGGATGTTCTGCTGGCACCAATAATTGCATTTCCCTTAACTAGCCCACCACATTGCTGCTGTAGAGCCTACTCCTAAAACCTTGACTTGTGCTTGTCCCTGGGGGACACCTCAGCCTCTGCTCACACCTCTGAGGGTCGGGGGAAACCTCAGCCTCCCCTCATATTTGACCCTAACTGACCCCTTGGGCTTAAGTCATCAGGGATCCAGGCAATGCCTTGGCTCAAGACAGTCTTGCAAAAAAGAATACACAAATTTAAATACACAGATTAATGCAGTGAACTTACACAATCACAATAATCCCGGTTTATGTTATAAATTTGTCTACATTTTACTCCTCAATTTTTTAGTATCCCTTATTTTTTCCGAGAGCATCTGTAGAGCTTTAAAATAATCTGAATCTACCAGCCACATTGCTGCAGCTCTGAGGGGATTAACAATAAACACTGCATTGCCCTGTCAAAGCATCATTGTCGCTTCTTTATCATGTAGGATTCACTCATCTTACCCGCTGCAGCAAACATCTGTCCACAGGCACCCAATTGTGTGTAAATGTGGGTATCTTTTTTAGTGTGTATTCTAGGGAAATGTCAAGCTCTGATAAGCTGCTTAGATCATCTCTCTTGACATAATGAGAAAAAACACAACAACTTCCAGGTTATTTACTCGAATGTGCATGTTTGTGTGTGTGTGTGTGTGCGTGTGGGTGTGTGTTTGTTCAGGATCAGAACAAGGCTGCCATATTGTTAGTAACAGCAGTATTTGAGAGATGAGATTATGTAACAAGAAATAATAAAATTGAATGTATTTGGACATTTTTATGCATTTCTAAGGAGATTCTAAACAATGGAACTGGTGATCATTTAAAAACACAAGATTTACTGTTTGAATTAAATAAATGTTTAATTTTGATGAGTTTCTTAAAATGTTTGAAAGTAATTTCACAGTGGTAGACACAGGCACAGGTTAAAATGCATGAGTAGCTTTTGTATAGAATTCAGAACAGGACACAATCCACTGCAGGCTGTTCTTAACACAGACAGGATCTCAGATGGCCAAGTTCACACAAATCTCATTAGACTGTGAAAGTCTCTCAAGCCTTAAGCAGTTGCTTACTCTGTACTGTTTAAAAGGATAGACTAAAGCAGACAAAGTGGAGGAAATAATTTGTCGAGTTCATGGTTTATTTTCAGCGTGATTTTTAAGAATATTTTCATCATATTATCTGTCGTAACACCTCAGTGGGCAATATGTACAACCAACCAGCATCTCACAGCAGGGTACAAGATGTTTTTAGGTAAGAAATGCATGATAGGTCTGTCGTGGGAAAGAAGTATTCAACTATTCATCCTAGTTAAATAAACGGAGATCGATGGATTTCACTCAGTTGGCACATTTATTAATAATCTTTGCAAAGAGAGAACAGTCATCATGGCACAGCATTCTGCTCTGTTCTGATCTGGGCAGGGTTCGTCCCCCCCTAGTTACAACAATGGAAAGCAGTCAGAGTCATACCAAATTACACACACTTTGCTTAACAGTAACATGTTATGAATAAACCTTGAGAAAGAATCTGGATTGTTATGGGAAGAAGCTATGTCTGGTCTACAAACAACATTCTGCAGGGAATGGTGTGGCCTTGAGAGAGAAACAGACTGAGTGAAAACTTTTATAGTGAGTAAATATGAATATTAATATATAATTAGAGAAAGATATAAATTTTCCCACAACACGTCATAACCAAGTGGCTGGTATATTGTACAGAAACTTCTGTGGGCAAACTGGACAACCACAGGTCATGAACAGTTGTAGAACATGTACTTTTCTCAACTGATTTTTGTTGCATAAAACCTCCAAAATGAATACAGCAGGTGATGTATATAGTTTTATAACAGTACTTCTGGCAATGATATATATATATATATATATATATATATATATATATATATATATATATATATATATATATAGTAGCTTGACATCGAAGGCTACACATGCTAAGCACATTGAAGGTAGCATTGAAATGAAACTTATGCTATTTTCTTTCAGTCTGAAAGACTCTGTCGTGGCTTCCTGCTCCTTCCGACCATCTACCTCTGTTAGTCTTATTTTGCTCTCCGTGCCTTTAGAGCAGCCAATAAGCATCAGAAGCTCCTCTTTTTAAGCTGCCTCATCCATAGCTCCATCTTCCTTTCAACTAAACTGCAACCTACCTCTGCCCCAGTCTACTTTGGACTCAATCCAGTTCACTTCGTTTTTCATTTGCCATTCCATCACCAGTGTCCAGGCTACAGAGAAAAATGTCTCCATAATCCTAAATCTGAAATGTTTCTCAAAATATTAAAGTTTTATATTTTTAATCTTCTTCTTTGATTCAAATTGAAGCATTTTGGATTTCTTGGAGTATGAACAGTGCTGAAGTATGCCTTACCTTGTATTATACAGAATGTTTCCTGGGTGAGCCATTCTCTCTACACCACCCCTCATCCAACCTATCACACCACCTAGCCCCCCACACTATCAGCAAGCTCTTACTTCAACAACCTCCTGTCATAACCTATTTACAGTTATTATGCATTCAAACTCCATCCAATAAACAATAGAATTTTTATTTTATACCTTAAGCATAAAGAGTTGAATGACAGAGCAATTTGTTTGTTGTGTGATTTGTTTTTGCAATTCAGCAGACAGCTTGTGCAAACCTTCTATTGCATGTATGCTTTTATCAGTTTGCAGATCATATTCTAATGATCACACTGCACAAATTTGTGTCTGGAAGAAATTCAAATGTAAAAATTGTCCAGGTGCAAAGCAATTTTTAAAATTCTAAACCCAATATTGTTTTTGCAATTTTTACAAGTGTGGTATAAAAATGTCTGCTGTCATTGTGACCCCAAAGGAGGCAATGGTACAATGGAAGACAATTGATATATATTTTGTGTGCATTAAAGCATATTTGTACTGTCAGAAATAATAGCAGGAGAATAATATTAATAAAGAGGCTTGCAAAAACAATAATGCAGACAATGTTTGTACAATAAAGCCAAACGAAAATCTATGGAACTCCCCCCACCCCCACCACAAAAAAACAAAATAAAAAAATATTAACAGCTTCTCGAGATAACATCCATCAATGACCTTGTAAAGGGACATTGGTGGTTGCCTGGAATTGCGCATCTCTAAAACTTGACGCTATTACATAATTTTGGGCTTCCATGCCTCTCATGGAGTTTGTGCAGACAGAATTTCCACACCGCACACCTATAAAAACTTGTACCTACGCAGAAAGTGCCATAGACATAATGTAAGTGTTAGAGCAGCAAAAGATTACATCAAAGGTGGTCACACAAATATGGACCTTAAAAAGTTTATAAAAATAATAGAATAAGTGACAGAGTTAAAAATATATCCAATCCAATTTTATTTGTTAAATAAAAATTTGTTCTTCAAAACATTCACAGCTGTAAAGAAAAATAAATAAGTAAAATATAAAACAGTATAAATAAAAAAAAAAAACAGCTAAAACATGGCTAAAAATAACATTCACATAAAATATATAAATAAATAAACAAATATAAAAAATTTTAAAAAAATAAATAAACACCCAGGCGACCAATCATTGGAGCAAAGGAGAACAACTGTGGATCTAGAGAAATAGTAAATTGTGATTTGTGTCATGCAATGTAATATGCTGATAAGGTACCTATTGTAAATAATGAAAGTGTGGGGAAAAATATCACTGATGACTAGACTGGCTTTGTGTCCCTTGAATATCACAATCCTGCCAATATTTAAATCACAAGTTTATTCAAAATGTTATAAGCAACCATATTAAAACCTTGCAAGTCTCCCTTTTCTCCACATATTCAGTCTGTTTTATACCTAAAGGTTTGATTTCTTGCCTGTTTGCAGACTTACAACTTTTTTCAATGTCTACCCAGGTGTACTCACAAAAAAAAAAGTATTATAAGGGCTGACTGGGACTTATTAATATTTTATACTTACCGAGGTGTGATTATATATGCAATTTGATACTACAACATTTTAGTTAATAAAGGAATTTGTAAATATTTATTAACTATTATTCATTTCTCTGTCTTTTCTTAACACGGTAGTCACCATAGATTCCCTTTACAAGGTGACGGAGGGTGGTCAGTCAGATGTCTTCCATCGGCATGCAGATGGCAGCTTTGATCAGGCCTGCTGCTTTACGGTTTATCATGGAAACCACATGGAGTCACTCGACCTGGTTACATCGAATGCAGAGGAGGCCAGAACCTGGATCACTGGCCTTCGCTACCTGATGGCCGGGATAAGTGACGAGGACTCGTTGGCCAAGCGGCAACGCACACATGACCAATATCCTTTTTTCTCTCTGTATTATTTATCCTTTACTGCAATTTCATTAAAGTTTGATTATTTGTCTCACTGTTTAAACTGCCATTACTTTTGATGTAAGGAAATTCACAAAGAGTAACCATGTTCCTTAATGCAAGTGTTTAACGTGGATGAAGCAGACGTTTGAGGAAGCTGATAAAAATGGAGACGGCCTGCTAAACATTGACGAAATCTATCAACTTCTTCACAAGCTTAATGTTAATCTGCCACGCAGGAAGGTCAAGCAAATGTTTCAGGTATGAGAACTTTGATTCATTAGCTATTTTGAGGTTCAACTATTTTATAGCACACTGTATCAATCAACTGACAATTAAGAAGTCTGCTTAAATCTTCTATTAATAGACTTTGTCTCTAGAAAGGTTGCAATTCATTTTAGAAGTTGTGAACATATTAACAAGTTATAAAACACAGATCTATCTCTCTTGAGAGATCTACTGTCTCTCAAAAACATCTTTAGCATACTCAAAAGCCTTTTCGAGGAGACTTTATAATAATAATGTTGATTTTTGGTAAATTGTTCAGCCCTAAATTGCATCAAGTCTCAGGAAGAGCAATCTAGTAATTACCAGGTTTTTATCTGAAATCATTTACAAACAATCAAACTAGTTGTTTAAAAAACAGTGGCAGTAGGTGGATTAATTAATGTTAAGCAATAAAAGGTAATAAACCTTTTAGAAAAAAAATCTAAGCAAAAGACAGCACAATTTGTCATTATGATGTCTATCAAAAGTAAATGGCTGCCGACTGCTCGAGGTTCAGCTAACCTTTTTGAGCTAATTAAGCAAAGTGTCCACCTAGAAAAATGCGGTTTTAGCCAATCTAGGTAACAAATTAAATAGCAGCAGACACCAAGAGAAATCCCAGCCTCTTGCTATTCATCTTTTAGAGATGAAATTGTTGATTCTGACAAAAACAGATGTGACAGCTATGAGTGTGTCTTCTGGCGCTGTCATGTTTATTTTGGTTCAGGGAGTGGAGTTTTATTTATTAGAAGTCCTAAATATGCTCTTAATGTTAAAGGAATAGTGAGATAGGACTAAGAGTTTGGAATGTATTAATTCAAGTAAGAGACAATGTGGAATGTAAGTTTTTGAAATGGTCAAAATGTTTCAAACAACCTTAATGACTCAGGAAAGATTAAAAGGATGTGAATACTAGGGTTGAATCAATTAATCGGACTAATTGTGATTAATCAAAAATTGAAATAATCGTCAACTAATTTAGTAATCAATTATTCATTAACTGGAGTACAAAGACTCTAAAACATGCCTTTAGCTGACAGAGCAACCCACTTAAAGCAGTAATTATATTAAAATCTAAAAAGAAACATAAAGATTTTACATTTACAATAAAAAAACAAACAAAAAAAACATTTTCCTCTGTCAATATGCTCTATCCAGAACTCAAGTGGAAAAGTTTTAATTTCACCCGGTTTCCTTTTGTAATAAAATGCTCTTTAAGAAACCTATCTGATTATTAATCGATAAAATAATCGACAGAATAATCAATTTGCAAAATAATTGTTAGTTGCAGCCCTAGTCAATACTACTCTAAAAGC
Organism: Cyprinodon tularosa; assembly: GCF_016077235.1. Taxonomy (NCBI): domain Eukaryota; kingdom Metazoa; phylum Chordata; class Actinopteri; order Cyprinodontiformes; family Cyprinodontidae; genus Cyprinodon; species Cyprinodon tularosa. The sequence continues at coordinate 26,310 of NW_024039241.1, read as the reverse complement.
TACTTTCCATGCTATCTTTAAGGTATTCTGAAAAAAAAAAACTTAAAGACATATTCAGTCAACAAGGAAAATATCCTTGTGTGTTTTCTTCCTATATCCTGGTGTAAAATAACACAATAAAATAACACACTTGGATTTATACCAGCCTGAGAAAGTTATCACTTTTTATTCTTCTGTTTATGCTCTGATAGACAGTACCGTTGCCATTTTAACAGCTTGTGTAGCCTAAAATACCCAGAATCTGTTTATTTTCTGTCCACACATTCCAAGTCCATCGGACTGATTTATCCTGCTGTTTTCAAAATATGTGTGTGTGTGTGTGTGTGTGTGTGTGTGTGTGTGTGTGTGTGTGTGTGTGTGTGTGTGTGTGTGTGTGTGTGTGTGGGTTCTAGCATTCTAGCCCTACTTTTCCAACTTTTTCTTCCTCATGACATTGTTAGGAAGAAAAAAAAGGGCTGTTTTCGGATTAGGTTTAGGCTTCTACTAATAGGGCATGGGGCCAGGTTTGAAGTCAGGGTTAAGTCATTGAAATTAATGTAAATTCAATGGAAATCAATGTGAATCCCAGTTAGTCCCAGTCGTATGTGGGTGTGTATGAGAGAAAGAAGGATAGAGAATTCGTTCCACATTGTCTAAGTAGATATTATTATTTATTTTATTGGTATGAGAGCATGTTGGAAGGAATTCTTTGTGTTATTAGGTTAGTTGGTGTGGAGTCGAAAGGACACAATGAGAGAAAGCTAATATGAGATTCTAAATGCTAGTTGGAGCAAATTGGTAGAGTAAAATCAGCCATCTGGTTCAATGGTTTGTTAAAAGGTTTGCTTAGATAATGAAAAATCATTTGTGTTTAGAATATTTGCTGGATGCAGAAGGCTTGTATCATTTGCTTTTCTGTTGGTAGCATTTATGTTAATGTTAAAAAGGAAACGAGAAAAAAAACTGGCAGGAGAATTAGGGAGATACACTTGTATAACTGAATGATTGAATGTAGTTTTGTCAAAGGGATTCATTTTAGTTCATTGCTTACAATAATATATTGCTGTAGTTGTAGTTTAACACCAAAAAGCAAAACAAAAAAGGATCATAAAATATAAAAAAGAAATTGGAGAAATGACCCTTTCTGTTCAGGAAAAAGTATTTCTTTTTGTAGGTTTAACGATTTTGTTTTTTATCCGATTCAGTTTTCATCTGCCCTCTGCAGTTTTTCTATGATGATCAGTTTTGTTTTTTCTTTAATTTGTTTCTTGTGTGTTTTTTTTTTTTTTTTTAAGTTAGACTTTACACATTGGAGCCTCATCGCCTCTCTGTCAGACTGAATCAACCCAATTTTTCCCTTGACTTAATCGTAGTGACATTGAGTTTATGTTTACTGATTTCTCGTGAGAAGGGAATCGTTTTTTCTTTACTATGACACACAGACTTCCAGATGAGTCAGATGGTGTGCAAATACTCATTTGTATCACACATGAAACTATGCTGTTAAATAGAAAACAGTTGAGTTTTGATTTTATGTCAAGGATTAATGTTTTCTAATGTATTTTATTTAATTACCAGTGATGATAAGTTATTATTTTATATAACTTGAAAATAAAACAGTTTGAAATAAAGTAAATAGATCTGCCAATTAGAATTCATCACTTGCTCAACTTTTCAGGAAGCAGACACCGATGATCAGCAGGGTACACTGACGTACGAGGAGTTCTCTGTCTTCTACAAGATGATGTCTCTAAGAAGGGACCTGTTCCTGCTTATGATGGCATACAGTGACAGAAAGGACCATCTAACTGCAGAGGAGCTTACCAATTTCCTGCACACGGAGCAGAAGGTTAGTAGTTGCAAAGAAGCAATAGAATTTATTTTAATTGATGAAATATTTTTGTTCATTTACTCTCTTAAATAAAAGAGATTAATTGATATTAGAGAGAAAAAATATTTCATTTATCTTCTTACATCGGAAACCCCCCAGTTGTTCTATATAACAGATGTGTCACAGAGCTGCACTTAGTCCATCATAAATATGTTAGCTGTTTATTTACCAGTTTAATATCACATTTTCCAATAATACTGTTTTTTTCAACAGTGACCTTATTTCAAAAATGTACGATGTATGTTTAAATGAGAGTCAACCAGGCTGTTGCCCTGTTTTTCTGAAGAGTTCATGTAATTTCTCTCAGCTCTTAACAGAGCAATCTGTAGTTGGAGCACTAATGTTTTGTGCAGCATTGAAGCGCATCCTTCTAAGCACATGCAGAGTCAGATACATTTCAGTGATCAATCCATCATTCACCTGGGCTGTTAGGGGCTTTTGTTGTGTATGGGCTATAAGTTAGGCCATTTGAATCATGATGAGTGTACTTACATAAATTCTTTGGAAATAGTTATGACCAAATTGTAGATGATTGGAGGCTGAAACCTCAATCCTCCCATTCTGTTCAGTGATGGATTTTCCCTTTAAATAAAAATAGCTTCCTTTTCCTCACTTTTAAGCCATCTGTCATTTCTTTCGAAAAATTTACATTTTTTTCATCAAAGGTGTGTCCTTGTGTAGCTGTTTTTCGGTGTCAATTATACAAATGCTTTGGTGCGGCACAGGAGAGCAAGCAGCACTCAGCAAGATTCAAGTGTACACTTGCACCTAAAGAACCAAGGAGACACCTTTCTCAACTTAATTGTGCAGACTTTGGACAGAAAGGACAGATGGTTTGAAGTAGGGGTAAAGGAATCCATTTTTGTTAATAGGGAAAAACCATAACTGAACAATCAGATCATGGAATTGAAATTATTAAAGCACACTCATAATGATTCAATGGCCTATCGTATGGCACATAAACAACCCAGTCTGATTATAGATTATTAGTTTACATACAGTATGGCTTGGAATGTGCTTAGGAGGATGGACCTCCATCCTGCTTGAAAACATTAGCGCCCCAACTACAGATTGGTCTGTTAGAGTCATCAGAACTGACAAAGACCCTGGATAGATGACCAATCAACTTCAGATAAACTAAGCATACATCTGGTTGCCTCCAAGTTAAGCTTGTTTTGTAATCTAAGTATGTTTTTTTTCCTTCATTTTGTTTCAATATAGATGACCAACGTGACTTCGGAGTATGTTGCGGAAATTGTTGAAAAGTTTGAGGTATCTGATGAAAACAAAGAACGAGGTGTTTTGGGGATAGAAGGTAACTTTCTTGTTAGTTCCTACCTTTCCTGAGATTCTACCTTTTATACACCTGCATTCTTTAGACTCTTTCTTATCAGCTCCCTATGTTTGGCCTGGGTTTACTGAGCAAGATTGTTGCCAGGTATTACGCTTCTTTTTACAGATTTAAAATGGAGCATCTATATGGAGCATATATAAAAACACAAACCACTCTTGCAAGTGAGCAGGCGATGTAAGTCACACAAAACATGTGTGCACTGTTAGAATAACTTTATAATTAATGACAGTTCACACATTTGGAATATGATTGGTGCACTACAGGCACTATGTCAAATTGAATCCTGTTTAGTAATTTGAGCTTAAATATATCATTCTTTAAAAAAGATAAAATAAACTAAAACCACAGAATTATGAAAATCAATATATTTATACAATAAATTTAGGCATAACCTAATGGAAAATATAAGGCAATGCAGAAATAAATAACTTTTCCAAAAATGACCAGTTTATTTAGAGTGTGTTGGTGCCCTATTAGAGAAACTAATCGTAGAACATTTTAGCCCTAACAAATGAATCTCCTTTAATGAATGGTGAAAAAAATTTATATATATTGAAAATATAAATCATAATTTTATTAAGTAACTGATTGGTGACTTCTTCTCTGAACATTATCTAAATAAAAAAAGGATTGTGGTGAAAGAAAACGAGACAATATTGGGAAACTAATAAAACTAATCTTGAGGCATGAAGACCAACAGTGACTATGTTTGTCTGACTTGACTATTATGTTCCCTACATCCCAGAGATGGGCACAGTTTCATATGAACTGAGATAAATATTACAGCTGCAGGCACAACAGATTATATCAGTGGGTCTTCTTGAAAAGACATCCAATATTGTACATGTCTTCTCCATAAGGGTTGAGATTCACATATAAACTACCTGCTAAATGATTATCACTTGTTAAGATTTTATCGTGACTGTCACTGTTTTGAATTAATGGTTTGCTTAATTTAACTGTATTTGTCACACAGATGTGTGTCTCCTATTAATTACAAATTATTTTCCTCTTCAAGTCCTAATTTTATTGTGCTTCACTTCTTTGTGAAAGACCAAAATAGATTCATTATGTGACAGATTATTATAAATTAAGAGTTTTGCTCTCAAAAGTGGAAAAAGAAGATTTTATTCATCTCAATTTACAGGGCTTAGAGTATCAAGTTTAGGTAAGGACTGGTATTAATATCTAGTTGCTAGATAATACAGCTACTGTTCTGAAGTCCATTGTTTTTTGTGCAAATTAATTTTGACAACAAAAGGGAGAACAATACATTGACAGGTGGTCATAATGTTATGCATAAGTGCATAGGAAGCTTGACTGGTTGGTTTGGTTTCTAGCTACAGTTACAATTACCATTATCAAATCACTTTTGTCCTGTATTTGGGATAACATATGGTTTAGGAACGAAGAGAAAAAAATACAGGATTTAACAATTTATGTTTTAGTGCTTACAGTTCAGTGTAATTCCATCGGATTTATCTTTTACTGATTTGGATTTTTTTTCTACAGGTTTCACAAGTTTTATGCGTAGTCCGACGTGTGACATTTTCAACCCTTTGCATAATGAAGTGAATCAGGACATGGAGCAGCCTTTGTGTAACTACTTCATCGCCTCCTCTCATAACACATACCTAACCGGGGACCAGCTTCTCTCCCACTCCAAGACTGATATGTATGCCTGGGTGCTGCAGTCTGGCTGCCGCTGTGTGGAAGGTGCGCTTTCATGCATTCATACTATGGCTTTATTAGATAGATAAAAAATAAACGTTGGATGGAAATTCTGTCAGAAATGGAAGGATTCCACACACTTACTGCTCAGTCGGGATATGATTCCTGTTACCTAACCTGCCATTCTACTATGGCTCAGACAGAACTGCACTATTATTTACATGATTATTAACACTCTGCTTTTTCTCACTATGACTAATCAAAATGTTTGCAGCAAAAACAGACCATTTCTATCAGATATTTGTATTTGACTGCTCAACGTTACAACAGAATGCTTCATTTAAATGCTTCAGGATATTCACTGTTATTTAAAATCCTTTCCAAATTCACTGATGCATTTTAAGATAATAAAAAAGCTAAATCTTTTGCTGCAACTCAAGGTAACGCACATTTTAAATTCTGAAGTTTCACATTACAAATACTAAAATATAATTTCTAAATAATATGAAAAAAAATATGAATTTAATGTTCAAAATAAATTTCTAGACATCTTTTTCCCATAGTTGATTGTTGGGATGGACCCGATGGCGAGCCGATGGTGCAGCATGGATATACCCTGACATCCAAAATACCATTCAAGTCTGTCATAGAGACCATCAACAAATATGCCTTCATAAATAACAAGTAAGTCAAAGCTACCTGCTGCTATTTTATGTTTTTTAATGTAGTTATTTCTAAATGTGCCCTGAAATCTGTATTTGTAACTATATTTCTATCTATATATAACTGTCTCTTGAATATATCTATATAAACTCTAAACTCATTTTGCATAGCTTTTAGTCAGTATTTTTTCCTACCAATATACAATTTAAAGTATTTTCCCTACTCTGTAAAAAAAAATATATACTCATTTTGAATTTAGTTTATAAATTAATACTTTGAATCTTCTGATTTGTGAAATGAAAGCTTATTCACAAATGTTTTGATATTGTGTAAAACATATATGTAGCTCAATATTTCTTGTGACCTGCAATTGGATAATAAAATAACTGAAAAGAAAACACTGTCAGAAAATGAACTTGATCTAGTTTTTACAAGAGTAATACATTTCAAGGTACTAGTAATGATGTTTATAGCTTACAGCTAATAAAAATTAAAATTCTGTTTCTTAGAAAATTAAAATATAAGATAGTATTAATTAACTAACTTTTTGATCAGAAATGTGTAATTTTTCAAATATAAATAAGGGTGAATATTCAATTCAGTTTATTTATATAGTGCCAATTGACAACACATGTCATCTCAAGGCACTTTACAGTTCACCAGATCATACATTCAAATTGATTCAAAGTTTTCTATCTAAGGAAGATCAGTTGATTGCATCGACTCATTGACCAGAATGCAATTCCTCACACCAACCATACTTGTAGCGACAGTGGAGAGGAAAAACTCCCTTTTAACAGGAAGAAACCTCCATCAGAACCAGGCTCAGTGTGAGCGGCCATCTGCCGAGGCCGACTGGGGTTCAAGGAGACAGAAGCAGAGATACAAAGAGCAGCTGTAAAAGAAGGCCCCGTCCAGGAAACACACAGCCAGGCAGCCCCCATGCCAGAGGGTGAAGAGAGCACATCTAGCCAGTTACAGTCAGAGAAAAGGACGCAACTGAAAAACAGGCAGATCTCCCCCATCTATAAACATAGGTGTTGATGGCTTGACTTGCCTTGACAGCTCTTTTTAAAATGGGAAAACAAAGACAACTAATACAGGGAAACTGCTGTCATATAATGCTGTTTCTATTCACATAAACAAAAGGTAAAGTTGATAGAAAGAAAAAGGAAGTAATGGATATGCATCAGAGAAAACCACAGTATTGAGTAATTGGAACAGTTTAGCATTTAAGGTTGGTACTCAGAGTTTTAGTACAATTTATATTTCACTTGGAAATCAAGGTCCCAGAGCCTGAAGGAAAGGTGAAAAGGACAGAATCCAAGTTAAATTAAATGTTCTTTATCAATTCTAGAGGGAAGTTCAAGGTATCTAGAAACTCATTCACCAATACACATAGCACAAAAACCCAAATGCCTGCTTCTATATGCCTTTTCTAGTTTATTTAATTTTGGTTTTGGGCAAGATACTGTCAGGATGGGGTAATGGGTGAGTATCAGTAGAGAAGCTGCAGAAAAGTGTGTTCAACTATAACTCTGCTTCCTGGTCTACACCCTGAGCTGTCAGGGTTTTGGGAGTACTAATACATTTGGGCAGATTTCAAAATTTAAAAGCACTGTACAAAAAGTGTTTATCCTCTGGTTAGCTTTGCTGACAACTGATCTGATTAGGCCGTCTATGATTCTTTCAGAAAATAAGATGGGGCATCACCCCTCTGTAAGCCAATTTAAGAACTATATTTAAACAACCACATGACATATTTTAATCAGGCAATATTGACTGATTTCATGGCAATACATTTTAAGACAATTAAACAGAAATAAATAGGTAAAAAAAAGGTGGAAGACATATTTTTTAAGAAACTACTATTGTGGGAGTAATTAGTACCTACATCTAAACCATCTGCTGAGCAGTGTGTTGTCTGGCTCCCCTGAGGAGCCGCTGATTGTTTCTGCCGTCCCCAATGGTACCTAAACATAGTTGTGACTGATGCAGTTTCATGATGACATATTTCCAATTTTACTGCTCACAGTTTCTAATCTTGGCTGTAGCTGAGTTATAAAGATGTCTATTTTATACAAACAGACACTATTGGACCATCCATGCTGCCAATTTTTTTTATAATGTTTTAAATTTGAGATTAAAGTCTTTGTGTTCCAATTTACATTTTTTAAGTCCATATGAAATATTAATTCTTAGACATGACAATATCCCTATGCTAATAAATACATTTTTATACCGGTAGTTTAAAAACATAATTTGATACTTACTAAACTAAAATTCTTTGCTACTTTGGTACCTGAGAAATTCATCAATTTATCTGTGCCCAAAATTGAAAGAATCATACCAAATAAAAATTTAAAAATGCTTTCATAAAGCACCAGCCCAAAGCTTTGGGTAATAGAAACAGTACCGTCTTCCTACATTATTAGATAGGGACAGTAGTAGTTAATAACAATGCCCCCAAAATTAAAGCTAATATAAAGTGCAATGCTCCCTTCAATACCACAAAGTTTTATGGTAATATAAACTGCAGTACCCCCCTAAATTACCCCAGAGGATAATATAAACTGTAAACTCTGAAGTTCCTCAAAGGTTTTTAGCAAATATTAAATACAGTATATGCATTACCCCACAGACTTGAGCTCCCTTAAACCATACTACTTTCTACCAGGGTCAGTTTAATTGTGAAATTTCCACCCAGATTTTCTGTTTTGCCCTGGTAGACAGGGGGGAATTAGGAAAAATCAGAAAATACCAAATAAATTAAGCTTTGTTAATTAAACATATTTAATAATGCTCACAGGGAGAACGGATGAATAAACTGAACACTCTATCCCTTATTTTCCTCCTCTTTTCGTTTCTCCTGCTGCTTTTTTTCACTAGGTGATCTGGCTAAGAGCTTAACCTCAGTGCTGCATGTTCATATGATTAATAGCCTAAAGGCAACATTAAAGTGTAGTGATTATTCACACAACTCACTGAACCACATCATGGTTGTGTGGTCAGGTTAAACCGAATGTTTCTCTGTTGATGTAAATGACAGTTGAGTTTATATTGTGCACAGGATTGGAAATGCCTGTTGTGCATATTAGTGGTGTGTGTTGTTTTTACTATCAGAGAAGAAGGTGGAGGGAGTGGGGCCTTGTCCCCCTTGGGGAAGTTTTCAGTCTGACAAATGTGACATTTGAGTTGGGGACAGTCTTCTAAATAAAAACATTAGACAAAAGCCAAGCCAATACTCCAAAACATTACATCGACATTTCTAAAAGTGAAAAAACACATTAAATAATATGCCTACACAATGCATATAGCAGATGTAGGAAATCATATTGCTTTATGGCATTTTTTTAATTTCTAATTTTCTTTCTAAGAATTGAAAAATGTTTGTTTAATATTTAAAACTGTGGTTGTGTCCAAACGTTCGCCCTAACACCTATAGTAGACTTTTTAGTGAACTCGGACAGATGATCCCTACTTATTTGCTCACCGTTGGTCATGTGACTGTGGCTCCTCGCACTGTTCCTGTACCATCTGTGTTCTCTATCGCCCCCCCAAAAAAATTCCATGATGCTTTGCGAGGAGATATATTGAAAAGATTTGTTGGATGTATCTGCTTGTCTAGGGACCATGGATGCACACTACTTTTCAAGGTGTGTGGTGGGAAATTTTGAGTTCACTACTTTTTCATCCACTAAACATTCAGGCACTCATAAAATGGTGTAGCCCCTTTATAGTGCTCTATGTTGGGGTTACGGCAGACATTTGGACAACTCTCTTAATTATTGATAAGTATTTCAATTTTTAGTCCTTTTCTAGCAACCTCCATGTTACTTTTTATCTTTCTTGTAGATATCCAGTGATCCTGTCCATTGAGAACCACTGTAACATCCAGCAGCAGAAAAAGATTGCACAGTACCTACGGGAAATATTTGGAGACAAACTAGACGTGGGAGATGTGCTGAGCAGAGACTCCAAAACATTACCCAGTCCACACAGCCTGCAAGGAAAGATCCTCATCAAAGTAAGAATACATTAGTGGATAGTTAAATGCATCGGGAACTATTCTGTTTTTTAATGATCAAACTTGTGAACTTGTTGAGAACTGTGCTTCTGTATCTGTGAAAGAAAGCATCTATTTCCACTCTCCCTCTGTAGTTTTTTTAAACAATTACAGAGAAGAGAGAAGAATATCTCATCTGTCAACATTTTCTGTAATGTGCATTAGTAAGAAAGGAATATGATCAGAAGCATGCAGCTGCTAATTATTTCCTACTTTATGAGGAGATGAAGAGAATAGAAGTAGGTCATTTAATTAATCATAAATGCTAGGGAAGTAGAAAGTTCTGGAATAAGTTATTCCAGAGACAGACATTTGGTTTAAAAATGTTGTATCCTATGCACTGAAAGTACAGGCTAATTGGTGGCTCATTTGCAGCTGTCATATTAACCATTTTAGCACTGGAGAAAATCTTCCAAATTATACATTCTAAATGTATTACATGTGAAAACATAAAAATACAAATTCATATAATTTCTTCTTACATGCAAAAGTTGTTACACATTTCATTAAAGGAAAGCAACTAGATAAGTGCGAGAGAAAACAAAGACTCTAAATGTTTTGTGCTGGTTTGACTGATGCAGCTATTGGGCTGTTTGTGTTTTATATTTTTATGCATATAAGATGTTGGATTAAATAGCTTTTATAAAAGCACTGTTATTTTTGTTTGAGAACGTTTGGATCTGAACCATGCAGAAGAATGCTTATGCTCATGAAACCTCTTTGGTCACTTGCTTTTTGTTATATGTTAAAATACAATCTCCCTTTTCTTTTTACCTAATGATCAAAGATTTTCATGTGATTTTCTGAAGTTGTCTTAAGAGTTTAATTCAGTACAACTTTCTGAGACTTTTCAAGTTTATTTTTCCCCTTTCCAGGTTTTGTACCTTGCAATAGCAATATATTGCGCTGTGAACAGATGAGAAATATAAGAAACAAAAAACAAATTGGAGGTTTTAAACCTAAAATCATCTTCAGTCATATTATAAAAAGAGGGGAAAAAATCTGTTGACCAGATGGATAATCTAATTGCAACGTTTTTTTAAACCTGTTTTCCAGGTTTTGGCTAATAGCTCTTTGGAAATCAGCCTGTCTCTGCTAATTCTTTCATCCTCCAACTGATCAAATTTATTAAAGGTTTGGTTTTTGCTGACAACAAGACAAGGTCCAATGCTTAATTCCTGGGCATATCAGAGTTTGACAAAGAGGTAATACTTCACAGGCATCTGCTGCAGCTACATTCCTGCTTTCACTGGGTTTAATATTGAAAAGAGTGTAAATGCTATAGTACTAGCACAGGTCTGTTAGATCAGCAGTATCTAATGAATATTTGTTTCGAATACAGTATAACATTTAAAGGATGGTTAAACTTGATTAATGCTTGATGCATCTGCCTGGCTAAATTATGTGTTTTTTTATTAAATGTTCCTCAATGTGATGTCTGCACGGCACGGATAGAATTCCTGCACCTCACACCTAGGAAAATTTGTAACTACATGGGAAAAAGATGGTGGACAAGCGACAGCTCCAACCTGTGAAGGTTCACAAATATAAACTTATAGTGGATTCTTGTGATTTAGCTTATGAATATTACCACGACCAAAAGACTAAAAACTCTTTGAAAGAAATGACTGTCAATCTTGGTTTCACAAAGATGGTTTGAAATTAGAAAACAGCTGTGTTGACTACTTCCTTATTTAGTTTATGTAAGCTTGCAGTTTGTACTTTACACGTCTCTCTGGAGCTGGCCAGAATATTAAGGTAAAAGTGGAAAAACCACATGGAGTATAAAAGCTGCAGATGTTGTGTCCATGTGGAGCGTACGTATGTCAGACATAAACCAAACTTTAGGGATCCTAATGCAAAACATTATGTAGTGCTTTTATTGGAACACTGATTAAATATCTTCAAATAGATTAGTACTTGAGCATCAAACCTTGTTTTCATTGGTATCATTGATTAATGATGTTAAATTAATTAAAACACTTGTATTTTTAGAGAAAACTGTTGACAGATTGACTAGTATTCCAATTTAAATAAGATATCTTAAGCAGATTTTTACTTTTGTGAAGACAAACCCAGATCTTCAATTCGGTTTAGGGGTCTAGTTGCAGTGCAGCTGAAAGGTCAATGTATCCAAGGTTAGAAGATTGACAAACAAACATGAAAAAGCAATCGACGGAAGTGATACTGAGTGAAAAGCCAGTTAAAATGTCCTTCAGAAAACCGTAAAAAATAATGACTGTGACTGAAAGTTCGGTAGGAGAAAATTGGGACCAGACAGTCTCAAGTGGCAACACTTAGAATGTTGCAGCTTCTTGTTTGCTTTTACATCAGATAAAAAAGTGTTAAAGTTGCTGAGACTCAAAATCCACAAACCCTTTAGCCTTTAATCCTTTCAGCACTGTAGGCCATCTACTGTTTAGTTTTACTGCTTTTATATTGAATAAATGCTCACTAATGATTTAAGTTGAAGGTTTTTCTGTTCATGAGAAAACATTTTTGAATAAAAAAAATATTCAGTGGTAGAGTTTTACTCATATAATAGCACAAGTAAAGAATCAGCTTCCTGCAAGCTCATTTGTTCATCAAACAATATTGTTGGGCGGGTCTGCTGTACCTGAAAAGATTACTGAGGGTAGTGCTCTTATTAGGAAGTAGCATGATTAGTATCATTAGCAGTAGGTTTTTTTTTTTTGAAAGGACTGCCACTTCTAAGCCTCACAGGCTTATCTCTCTATAGCACTTGGAGCAAGCAGAAAACCAGGCAGGTGCTCAGGGCGATAAACAGTGTGACATGTTTGACATACCTATACTAAAGAAAAACCAAACACAGTTACTGTAAGAAAATAAAACAGATCTTGCTTTTCCACCATAAAACACCAAAACATTCAGATTAACAAAAGCGTCTAAGAAGTATTAAATAAATGTTTTTATCTGTTATGTGAAGGTTTGCATAATAGGATCCTTGGCCTTGTCCTCTTCTACTCAGATTTCTTTGGAAAAAGAAATTAATTCTAAAAAAAAAAAACTGTTACTGCTTCTTATTTTTCTACTTGCCTCTGTTTGACAGCCCTTCACCTCTCTTACTTGCCCTGTCAATCATCAGACCAGAGACAACAGCAGTGAAGAAAAAAATTTAATATAAGGTTTTTCAAAGAGACATATTTAGAAAGAAGGGGGATAGAATGTTTGTGGAAGTGGTTGAAAACTGGGAGGGGCTACATTTACTGCAGGAAGCTTTAAGCCTCCATTTTTTTTATTAGAGAAAGATGCGTGAAAATTAATGACTCCCACTCACACTTTAAGAATGGCTCACTGATGGGCTTTCAATCCTTCAGAAGAGCTTCTGAGGGAGTTTCACTGGCATTCTGCAGATGCATGTGTTTTTATGAGTGAGAGTTATGTAACCCCTTGAGTGGCTAAATGTGGGACAAACTGTTCAGACTTTCCAGAGTTTAGGTAAAAGCTTCAGAAACACTTGTGTCACTCTTAAATATGTCAGAGCACAAAAATTTTGATATCCCACTAAGGTAACCTAAATAATTACAACTAAACTTTTTTTAATGATGATTTTCTTTTCTAAGAGGAAAATCATTCAAATCAGCAGTTATAATTTTCCTACTTGTCAAATAATTAATTGATTAAGAAAAAAACAACTTTTTGGCTGAATTTCAGTGCTACACCTACACCTTAATACTGCAAGGAGAGTATTTATTTTATTAATGTTGAGATGGCAAACCTCTTCACTAATCAAGTGTAGGCTTAACTGGTTTAGTTCTTCAAATAAACATAGCTTAACTTTAATAAGACTACAGTGAAACCTGTAAGAACTTCTATATCCAGCATCTATGCAACAAACAACAATGGGGACTTTAAACAACTAAGGCCAAAACAGTTAGGGAAAATATTCAAGGAACTGTGTTTAAAATGTTGGATGGGCCGTGTCCTTTCACATCTAGTGACTAACAGCAGCAGCTGCAGCATTAGTAGATCATACTGACAGTCAAATGAGGGGATGAGTTGACTGTTTTATGGGACTATATGCTCTTCCTTCTGCATGGATAGAAATTAGATACTTAATTCAACCTGGTTGTCTTCTACAGGCAACACATAAAAGAAGTATCTGCACTAACTTTACTATTAAAAGGGATCAAATGCACATTTTTCACTCTTCTGTCATGTTATCTTTTCACCATCCAGGGTAAGCGCCTGCCCGCCTATCTGTCTGCGGATGCTGAGGAGGGGGAAGTGTCTGATGATGACAGTGCTGACGAAATTGAAGAGGACTTCAAACTCAAAAGCAGTAATGTAAGCTACAAGAACATGACTCTACACTTTATGTGATTAGATAAATGCATGTTAACCTCAAACTCATCTTTAAAGTTATGTTTTGGACATAATTATTTTGTATGTGTTTAAGACTTTCTTGTTAAGTAGATCTAACAAAAATTATGCAATGCAAATATGAATGTACATGATTCTCTTTGTTTTATAAGGAGAGAAAATATTTAGCTATCTTTAATTTTATTATAATAGTCGTTTGAAGAGGCCAATAGCAGCTTTAGAAAGGAATCTTTTGCTTTCATCATTTGATTTAAAAAGAACACTCTGCTTTGATATTGCAACTTTACTCACATTCATTCATCAGTTTTATCCAATTTGAACACTTACAAAAAAAACAAACAAACATTTCCCTCTACATTGTGACATCATATGACTTTTTTGGCCCCTGAGGGAAGAATAAGTTGCTGTGACTAGACGAAAATGAACCTAAGGGGCTTGAGTTTAAAATTTTGTACATTTACAGTATAAGCTTAGTTCTAATAGAGTTAAAAATATTGTTATAATTTTTGTTATATTTTGTTATATAATCAATATCTGACAGCACCTTCGAATCCCAGGCAAAAAAAAAAAATATATATATTTCCAAATGATTTAAAGATCATTTCTAATTGTCATGAAAAAAAAAAATAAAGTTCTTTTTTTTTATTTTGTTAGGAATGCAGACATGACAAACATACTCATACTCCTTCATTAGGTTTAAGTAAAGATAAATGTATAAAAAAGAAAGGTAAAAGTATCGTTTGGGCTTCTTCACTTCAGTGAATGTTAAAAACCTAAAGGTTTTACACTGTTTTTAAGAACAAAAGGAAACTAAAGTTTTTGCTATAAGTAAATTAAGATAATCATCAAAAATTGTATTCTTCAAAAAACTGTTTTATTCAAAGAAATTAGATTAATTGTTTATCCTTTACTCGTTGTGTTGGTAGTGTGAACATAAAAAAGAAATACTGGCTCTATCTATTTTTTTTAATAGATTATACAGATTTAGCTGAGCAGAGGTCCTGCGTGAGCAGAAAAATGCTTTGAACTCTGGCAATTAAAACTTGAATTAAGAAACAGAATTAAAACTTTTAAATGTAAAATCTAATAATGGGGGATTGCCTGTCTATGCAGTGTATGCACATATCTGTAAAATACTCATGGAATTTTGTAAAACAGGACCTAAATGCAAGAAGGAGGAAGGATAAACAATTTTATTTATAAAAAAGAAATTCAAAACTGTATAAAACAGGCATGAATCTATAATATACCACAAGAGGCTTTTCTAAGATTTTGCTGTATTTTAAGAAGACAATATCCATCTGGTTTATTCAATTTGTAACTGATAGAAAGCTATAACAGCTTTTGATTTGTAAGAAATGAAAAACGATCAGTCAGTACTTTAATACTTAAAATCTAGTCAGGGTATTATTTCTTACTCGTAGATCCCAGATACACAACAGTTATCACATCCTACTTCCAACAAGCCAAAGTGATGTCAAAATAAAATCGAAATCTGCATTTAGCATATCTATCTGCCAAGGCAGATTTCCTTTGGTTTATTCCTCAAAATATGATCTCAATCAATAAATAGATTGAGATCATATTTTCCGCCCCACACAGGCAACAAAAAGGTTCACTAATGCGATCATAATGATGTTGCTGTAGATGAGATAACGACTTCAGTAATGGGCCTGTGATGGTTGTTGCTTTGTAAGTAATTACAACAATAATCTTTTCAGAAAAGCAAAGTTTAATGATGCAAAAAAAAAGAAATAAATAACAAAATGAGGAAGTTTTACTATCGATCCTTCGAAATAAATATGAATTAAACATTAAATTTGCACCTGCATGATACATAAAGATTTCTAGTTTGCTTTCCATGTGCACTTTTATATTCAAGTTATTTTTATCGTCCTTCAAGGAGAAAATATGTCTCAGAGCAAAGCTATACAACAAGCATAAAAATACTAACCACATGAAAGTGGTAATTAGTTAAGTAGTGCAGATTGATTCTTAATTGCAGTTGGTGTAAAATGTATTAAAGGAAAATGTATACTAATGTAATGCATACTAATGACTGTTGGAGCCTGAATCAACATCCGAATGGGAGAAGCACTAACTGCTTAAAAGGTTGTGATCAGTGTCTCCTAAAATGGCTTTTTTCAGGAGCTGTATATGCATTATTCATGCCTGCTACTTTGATAATGTCTCAAATTAGTTTTTTTTTATTCTGCATTGTAATGCTACTTTACCAATAAACACTTCAAAAAATAACATTTTGTATAAAAGCAAAGTAGAATAAAGCCATCATGTTTTGTCTATATTAAAAGTATTAAGTCTGTGTGGAATATAAAGTCTTTATACAGTAGGCTAGTTTTATAGATGGCCGATGTATTGAGGTGTGGAGCTAGGTGAGTCCTACATTGGACTCACCTGAACCAGGTGAGTCCAATGTATTTCTTCTGCTGGGCAGAACAAATACATATAAATACAAATACAAAAAGATGATTTGATGGCTCCACATCCCCCATCTCTGTACCCTGGTAATCATTGCTCTGTCCTCTTTCCACCTGTAAATTCTTGGAGGTAATAAGGGGATTAGAGGTTCTGCTTCTAAAGTCAATGGTCAGGTCTGTGTTTTTGTTTTGTTTTGCACATCACTTCTCAAAGACCTCCAGAGCTGGCAGTTAATACACCTCCTCCTACCTGGAGCAGGCTGATTAAAGCATGTTATTTCATAACATAAGCAGTCATCATATGAATTTTCTAGAGGAACCCCCCTCACTGGCATTATTTTCCAAGCTTGGTTTCATAAGTGAGCATGGGATCCTTCCCCTGCATTAAGCTGGAGGCACAAAGCCACAGAGGCCTCAGCAGATGATCATCGCCATTTTCAAAGGGATGTTGGCAGGTTACTAGGAGTTTCTGTATTATGCATATTACACCAGCGTGCTTTCACAGCAGTCACTGATAACATTGCACCAATAGAATTACATGCTTTTTACGTAACAAAAAATGAAGTGTTATAGAGAATAACATTTTTTTAGCTGCTAATGATTATTATGCTACATTATCTGAGATTTAGTGCTAAATAAAGCAAAAGGCAGAGAAAAAGAAACAGGGTTATTACTCCAGATAAAGACTCCTAAATGCAAACTGTCATACTGCAGAGTGAGAGAAAAACCATTGATATTTAAGGAAGGAGTTGTTTAGTCATTTTCAGCCTGGGGCCACCTTGATTAACGGAGAGGCTTTGCAAGGACCCCTTACATGTCAGTACCTGAAGAGGGGTGGATTTAGTGAAGAAATGAGATCC
The DNA here is from genome assembly GCF_016077235.1 of Cyprinodon tularosa. NCBI lineage: Eukaryota > Metazoa > Chordata > Actinopteri > Cyprinodontiformes > Cyprinodontidae > Cyprinodon > Cyprinodon tularosa. The sequence continues at coordinate 9,044 of NW_024039241.1, read as the reverse complement.
CATCTGGAGGAAAAAACATCATGTAGAAACTTTGATGCAAAACGTGTAGACATCAATATGCAAGTTAAAACTGGGGCACAAACAAATAGAACATTGACCCCAAGTATATCCCCAAACATAGATAAACAAAGTCTATTTGTTATTATTCTGGAAAAATATTTATCTGTAGAAGATTATATATATATATATATATATATATATATATATATATATATATATATATATATATATATATATATATATATATATATGAATAAATAAAGCAAGTAGACAAGCAGCCTGATTGAGCTCTTGAACTAAAATTTTGTTGAGCAACACTGTGAGGCAATCATTAAAACAGGTCTTTTCTATAAAGTTCAGGAAATGTTCAGTGTCAGACTCCTGCTCCTGTCGACAGGTATGTTTGTTAACTGTACATGAGCAAGGTACTTAAATATTTCTGGGAAAGTTTGTATTTAAAAGTTTTATTTTTTGGAAAACTAAATCAAAATCCATATTTTATTTTGCAAATGTATGATTTAGTAAATGTTTATCTATAATGACTTTTTTTCAGTTTTGTGTTATTTAAATTTCTAGTATTAATTTGTCAATTTGCACAAATGTATACAGTATATATTTGACTCAGGTGACTTTAAACAGAGACGCACCTAAAAGGTGCAGGACATTGGACCATGAGGAGCAAAACTGAGGAAGATTGGTCTAGATGTACAATGCTAGCATATACCCAAAATATTGTGCGGCTGTAAGGGTAGCAAATGGCTCAGGAAGGTTATTTATCAGAAATAGTATGTATTGTTCCTTTTTATTTTGCATTAGTGCATGTTTTATGCTGCCTATTACATTAAATCTTTAGTAAACCTAATTAAGCTTGGGTTGTTATATGAAAACAAAATCTGAAAAGGTGTCCTGCAATAAGCCTAAGCCACCCTATGCAGTCTTAATTCTTTGAAACTCAGATTTCTTTTTTCTTGCATTCAGCTCTCCCTTATCTTGACACCTGAGGTTTCTTTCTTTTATCTAGGGCAATGGCCAAACCCAAGTGGAGTCTCACATCAGAAAGAAACTAGACTCTCTTCTGAAGGAGTCCCGGATCGTAGACAAGGAGGACACCGACAGCTTCAGCATCCGAGCTCTTCTTAGAGCCACACACCAGGGCCTTCAGAAGAACCTGCGGCAGGTAAAGTTCCCAAAGCAACAGAGGCTGCTTGCAGAGCTGAACGCCAGGAAGAGACATTCTTGTCAATATATCAAGAGCATGAAAGAGAAAAGGAGGGGAATAAAAATAGGTCATGATGTTAGTCATGCTGGAGGCTCGGAGAGTCGAGTGACAGTTTAGTTTAAGCTACACTTAATGGTCAAACATACACATGGAACAGATTGTATGACTTCTCTCCTGGATTACTGCATGTTATCCAAGGCATATTGAAAAAAGGCTGAAAGTGAAGATGCTCTAAATGTCTCTAATGTTAATATTTAATTTTGTTGCTTGCGTCTTATTTTTAGAACCTTGGTTTCCTGAGAGCCATTTCAGCATAGTGGGTGTAGTGCATCGGGGTTTCCTCTTCTCTCTAATGTAGTCCTACATTGGCGGTGATCCCTTTCACCTCATTCTGTCTCTGAAGCTTTTTCTCTCCAAGTGATTCTAGCTGGTATATTTTGTAGCTCTCTCCCACTGCTCCCTTCAGCTGTCTGATGTTTTATTGAGCGTTTGTTGCGCCTCCTTCAGCTCAACAGCTTTAGGGTTTAAATGACTCACTGCTTGCTAATGTGTTTGGTATTTCACAACCATATGAAACCCAGATATGAATACAAGCAACAGTGCACAAGGTGGTAGATGAAAACTCCTTGAGTGTCTTTTTCTGCTTTTTGAACAGAGCTCCAAAGGGGTTCTAAGGAAATCTCAAAGCAGGTCCCTTATCACAACACTTAAACAAAAGGTAAGATTCAGAAAATCTATTTTCTTTATCTTTTTATGTCATATGTATTTTATTTTTGCAGAGAGGCTAATTCAGTTTAGTTGTTGTTTTCACTGCTTTTGGATTTTTATACCTCAAACTTAATGTTTTTTTGTATTTTATACAAGGTTTTATTTTATAGAAAATTGTATATATACTTCTCTGCCCCCTTGTGTCCTTTGCTTCTTTTTTTTCCTTCCTTCTTTCTCTCAGTCCAACTAGAGCTGGAATATTTATTTTATTTTCGTTACATTACATTTAACAAGAGAAAGACAAAGATTTTCTCCCTCCAGTCCTTTGGTTGGCAGTAATACACTTAAAGTGAGTTTGCTACCACACAGATGGGAATAAAGAGTGACAGCTCCAAGAATTTTTATAAGCAAGTGTTACAGTAAAGTCCTGGATCAATGGACTCTAGATAAGCAAGCTTTGAAGGTCATAAAACACTAAAACATCAGAGTGAAACTTATATATGCATGTGCTTAGTGCAAATGAAAACCACAATAAATTGCAATACTGATTGAAAATAATGACATTTTTCTATACATCATTCAGACCTACTTCCAACCATGTAACACATTTCTCTTCCTTCTGCCTTGTATTCCTTGTTATTTATTTCCTGCCAACCAGGTGTCCAATTTCCTTCACCACTTATTTCTTTCCTGCTTTTCTGTATTGTGTAATTTCTACCCTCTTTGTGTCATGCTTTTTTTTTTGCTTCTTTTTCAATCCTTGCTTCATTCTTCAGTGCTTGCCATCTCTTATTTCTGTCTTTTTTGTTCTAATTTTGTACCCTTTTTCCCAAGTTACTTATTCTCTTAGTTTCCCCCCCTTTGTTTTTCTGTCCTTAATTCATTATTTTCTTCCTTTTGTCATTTCTGTTATCCTTCCTTCCTTCCTTCCTTCCTTCCTTCCTTCCTTCCTTCCTTCCTTCCTTCCTTCCTTCCTTCCTTCCTTCCTTCCTTCCTTCCTTCCTTCCATCCATCCATCCATCCATCCATCCATCCATCCATCCATCCATCCATCCATCCATCCATCCATCCATCCGTTTTCTTCACTGTTAAAAAGTGATCGTAAATGTGTGGAATTAAAAATTACTTTGATCTACAAAATCTACAAATCTATGGAATCTAGTTTTGTAAAATAAAATATGGATCTAAATATTTTTTTGTTGTTAAAAATGTGTATTGAGGTTTTCCTTGTCTTTGACAAAAAATCCAATCAGTGAAGCAGTAGAAAATTTGTCTCTAGCTTATAGTTTTTATTACTCACAAACCTTACATATATACCACTGAATTTTTCTGTCCTCTTTTTCCACCTGCTTTTACCCACTCAAAATTCCACTTCAGCCTTTTATGGCTCCCTCTTTGGGTATCATACAGCCTCCCACGTCTGCTTGGGTGGTTGTGTGTATGTTTGTGTATACTGTATATAAATGCGCATGCCTTGGATGCCTGCAGTGTTAGTTGAGAAAGTGAACACTGTAATTATTAAACATTTCTAATCTTCTCAGCCTCTCTTTGCTACAATGCATAATGTGTTACTCTTAAAGAAATAAAGTAGGAGTGAGAATGACTACAGCTGAGTAAGGAGGCAGCATTGTGTATGATGGATCATAAATGTAGCACAATGTTTAGGTTGACAGCTAAAGGCAAAGTTAACATACATAGAATATATTTCTGCTTTCTAAATTGGGTTTTAAAAAAAAATATATTTCTATGTCTGTCCAGAGGCACTCCAAATCAAGGCTGACATGTCAAAGTGTGGAGAAGGAGGAAGACTCTCAGGAAAGATCTGGGAGAGAAGCTGGAGGACAGTTCAACAGGTGATCTTTAAACGGCTTCATCATAATGCTGAGTGTTTGACAACTGAAAGGCTTGATGGCTGCAGTGACGTCTGAATAATCCTACTCAACAGGAGACATGAAACCACTAAATCTCCTTCTGTCCTAAAACAGTACAGTGCTGTATAAACAGGGATGCTGAAGGTAAATTTTAAAGTTAGACCTATAAGGGAAAAGAAAAACAAATTGTTTGGGAATCTTCTCTCTTCAATTAAAAAATGATTATAAGCAAAGAAATCTTGTAATCAATCCAGCCTTGCCCATTTTTAAAATCATCACACAGCTCCTGAGGCTGGTTATCATATATTAAACATCTTAGCTACCCTTTTCATAATTCATAATATAATAATTTCCTTTAAAGAAGATTTACAGAAGTAACATGGAAGAAAAAATATAGTATTTAGTATATAAGAGTAAAATTAAGTTTTTTTTAGATTCAAGAAAAGTGGTTTAATAAATCTTTTTAATGTGATGCAGTTTAGTTTTAAAGGGTATCAGATCTTTAGAAAAGTGGTTAATTTATTAAAATGTCACATAAGCAAGTAAATGTTAATTTACTGGAAACAATTAGCAATTTTCCATTCCATAGAGGTTGAAAGAAAAAAGTTATTTTATTAACCTAAAAGATTTAACCTGAAAAAATCTGAAAGTGATCGGCATCAGCCGCACCATCACCCTGATGGGTAACAGGGAGAAGATAGATGGAAAATACAATAATTTGTCTAGATTGTAGTCTTTTTTGTTACTATTCTAAAGACAGCATACGTCTGTATCTAAATGGTAATTCATTATATAGTATATAAGTAGTATGATTAGTAGAATTCATATTTACTTTTGATACATAATAAAATGTTTTGCCTTTTTATATTTTACTAAGTTTATTATAAAAAGAGTACATATGAAACAAAATAAGAAAAATATAACTTGACCTACTTTTTGAAGTATTTATTTTCAGACTGTTGATTTAGCTTATTCTATCCAAACAGAATCTTTTTTGGAAATTTGAATTAATCACTTTGCTGTGATTAGGAATTTAACAAAACAAATTGTCAGTTTAAAAATTTATATGCTTTATTTGCTTTTAAGTTTGTGCTTTTCTCCAGTCTCTGTTCCTTATTTATTACGTTCATAATTATTTCAAAACATTATTGTGACTGACTGTGTTTGTCTAAGAGCATATATGCTGGATTTGTAGATGTAGGTTTGCAAGAATGAGAGAATATTGCAGCATGGCATACGTGCTGGTTCCTTTTAAGCTTTTTGCCTTTGATGCTACTTCCTGTGGTTTACAAGCTGCGTCTTATGGACAATCCTCTCTGCCCCGCCATGAATTTCCACTGTAAATGGGTCAGTGTGAGTGTATGCATCTTTTGCACCAAAATCTTTTCAATAAGTTTTGTGTCCTGTTTTTTTTTTTTTTTCTTCAATTATATTTTTAGGATTGGAAGAAAAAGGAAGACAATAAAACTAAGTAGAGATCTATCAAACCTGGTAGTCTTCACCAATTCTGTTGCCTCACAGGAATGCTTAAATGACGGTAAAACAACACTGACACCTACACATCCGAGGCATAAACTGCAATGCATTGAAACCTCTGTGGATTTTTTTTCTCATGTCCTGGCTGTATTGTTACTGCTTGTTTGTTTTTAAGGAACTCCAGGTGATGTTTTGTCATTCAGCGAGACCAGAGCGCAATCTCTGGTCAATCACAAGGCTGAGCAGTTCCTGACATTTAACCAGAGACAACTGTCAAGGATTTATCCCTCAGCCTATCGTATCGACTCCTCTAATTTCAACCCGCAGTTCTACTGGAATGTTGGTTGTCAATTGGGTAAGAATTTCCAGCCTTAATCACATGATGGTATTCACACCCTCGACGCTGTTTCCTTTTTTTGTGTTACAACCTCAATACAGTTAACCTAAATACAGTTTCCTAATATGGGTTTCCATTAGTGCCAAAAATATGCGTACATGTCTATGTAAGCTGTATATGTCACATGCTTATGTTTATTTAATGTGTACATGTTAGGTGAAGATGCTGTTGAAGATTCCCAGTCATCCAGGTCCTAGTCATTGCAAAAAAAGTGAGAAAACAATCCACTAGACTTTGTTTTCCAAGTTTGAAGACATTTCACTTCCCACCCAGGAAGCTTTTTCAATAAGAAAAAAAAAAAATCTATAGAATTTTTTATAATTTAAAATCTTCCTGGATGGGAAGCGAAATGTTTTCAAATGTCTTCAGAATTAGAAAACAAAGTCCAGTGGATTGTTTTAGGTGCTTATTTTAAAAATAAATGTTAGGTGCTTATTTAAGAGGAATATGTTAGATAGTTAAATCTATGTTAATTGTTGAGTATATATGTTAGGTAGGTTATGATAGATAGGTGCTTATGTCTTTGTGAGGGGCCTTTGTATTGTTGTGAGTCAATACACCCCCTCCCCTATCTGACCCTCACTCAATCCGCAGTCAACTTTTGGAATGCCAGTGATGGAAGGTAGTGTGCAGAAATTTAATATCGTAAGTAGAGGTGATTAATTCAAAATGAAATGAATAGATTAAAACTATTATTACATATTATCTGAACAGGAAACAAATTCACTGGCAAAAGTATCCTATTTTAGGCAAATTGTTTATGCCAATGAAAAAATAAATAGACAAAAAAAAAAAAAACATTCAAAAAAAAAAAAAATAATAACCTAAGGAAGCTTTACTAAATAATACGCTCAAAAGATACAGTTTCATTATTCAAAAGAATAGGCTAATCTTGGAAAAAAAGCAAGATATATTAATATTAACTGCATAAACATGTAAGTAAATTAATATGACAAATAAGCTACATTTATCTGTCCTAACACAAGAACCCAAAATATACACCTAACATATACACTTATATACACTAAACATAGCATTATATGTTAACATGTACATCTAGCAGATGCACCTAACATACATACATTATTGTACATAAACACACTACATCTACATATAGTACATAGACACAAACAAATACATATTTTTGGCACTAATGGAAACCCCAAGTTTATATTATTTGGATTTTAAGAGATAACCTCAAGATATAAGTTCTAAAACCTGCGTCTTAATTAGGCTACCGCTGGCCTGCATTTTTTTAGTTGTCTTTCTGTTGCAACACACTTGGTTCAAATAGTTACTTTATCTCATCAGCAGTTATCAAGTTTGGCAGAAGCCTGTTGATCATTCGGTATTACAAGTTAGATGTGTGGCAGTGATGCCACGCCAAAAAAAACCCAAAAAACTATTTTGCAAGGTAAAAAAAAAAACACAGACACATACAAACATATAAACCTGAAAAGAGAATTTCTAAAATTTATATACTGAGAGAGATACATGTTGAACTCTTTAAAAAGGTGTCTGAGTTTAAATCAAACCTGATAGATTAGGAAGCAAGACGGGGGAGCTATGCAAAACATTTCAGAAGTTGAAGCAATCATGGCATAATTCATTAATATTTCAGAAAAAATAATAATGTTCTTCTCATGCTAATCCAAACAGGAAAATTAAACACCTTAAGCACGTGCCTACATATCATTTTCTTCATCTGTTTTCCCTTTAGCACATAGATTTTGAAGATGGAAGAACTTTTCAGTTTTGTTTCAGGCATTTTTGTTCATGTCTTTCAGGCAAAAAGGCTGTTAGATGTCTTGGATGTCGTTTTGGTTTAAGAGAATTTAACCTGATATGCTTTTCTACTATCTGAAGACAGTTCTTTTAATGCTGTCTTGTAATACCATGAAATTTAAAAACTGTTAGAAATGTAGATTTATGGAATAACTCCAACCCTCACTAAATGACAAAAAACAAAAACAAAATAATGGAGAAACTGATTGCCATTCATTCCCAATTTAAATGGTTTTGTTTGTCATGTATTTTTTTTTTCAGTTGCGCTGAACTATCAAACAGATGGACGGATGATGCAGCTCAACAGATCAAAATTCATGGTGAATGGAGGCATTGGTTACGTCCTCAAGCCGCCTCCTATGTGTAAAGGTAAAACAATACAAAGAATAGGTACAAAAAAAATAAAGATAAGCTTTGATCAAGTTCATTTGTCATTTTTTCTACATAAGTAACCGTTATGATGAACAAAAATCTATCAAGCATAGTATTTCTTTTGTTACAGTTGAATGATTTCTACCACAATTTAAAGAGGCTGTGATATAAATGCATGTCTTTATTTTTGAGAAATAATTACTCTTCTCTAGTAATTATGAGGAACACCATCAGAACCTAATAATTATTATAATAAAGAATTACAGTAAGCTACTGTCTTTTTTTTTTTACCAGGTGTGCGATTAAGTAACAAGATCAACTAGAAAATTTCTAAAGAAATTTTGAGGGGGGCCACCTACTGCCCGTCTGGGTAACTGTGCCAATACGGCCCTGGCAAGTTACATTGGGGCTCCCCAGACCAACTGCTTATGCCTTTGAGGGCTGCTGAGGGAAGGAAAGAGGGCTAGGTCATGGGCAAAGAGAGCTGTGTGCCACTTGTGCTGAAATCTGGGAAATAGACGTGCACAGCATATGATGCACAAGGGTAATATGGGTTCTCCATATTGAACCGCAGTGGGTAAAGCGCAGTTGGCGTGCTCTGCCCGCCTGCTAGGAGCCCTTGCAGGGATGAAAAAAATCACCAATGGCGGGCTCCGCCCGCCTGCTAAGAGCCATTGCAGTGATGAAATCACCATTGGCGGGCTTCGCCCGCCTTCTAAGAGCCATTGCAGTGATGAAATCACCAATGGCGGGCTCCGCCCGCATGCTCAGAGCCATTGCAGTGATGAAATTACAAATGGCTATGAGCAATATGCCAGAATGTATGAGTGTGTATAAGGAAGAGGCTTTTATTCTGTAGAGTCCCTGTAGTCTTATTTTGAAAGTCTATCATGGATGTGCATCAAAAGATGGGTCATGCCCAGCAGTGATATAGAATCCATTTCCACATGTTAAATCACTGGTTTTCCATGTTATTAGGTGAATAGTTGCTGTATTACAGAGTAAATGGGAGACTTTTATTGTGAAATTTGCTCTGGGGTGTGTTTTGAAAAGGTCACTAGAGTCTAATAAAAACAACCTGGAAGAGTTTGGGTCATAATGTTGAGCCATTTGCATCAATTATTGCATTAGTATAATCTAGAGGCTTTTATTTTGTAGGGTCCCTGGAGTCTTATTTTGAAAGTCCAACAGAGTTGTGTTTAGAGAAAATGTTCAG